>NC_141698.1:739151774-740412577 GCF_964263255.1 Lissotriton vulgaris
AAAGGCCCGGCCATCAATCATTCTATAGTTCGGCCCTACCATGCTAACAGACTCCTCCGCTCAGATGACCTGCACCTTGCCAGTGTTCCTAGGATTAGGAAAGCCAGAAGTAGGGGTTGTTTGTTTTCTTATAATGCAGCTAAACTCTGGAACAATCTCCCTCTTTACCTACGAAAGGAACCTACCCATCTTGCAATCCGTAAATTGTTAAAATCCTGGCTATTTCCCTAGTTCAGCTGACTTCCACTACTAGGCTTCCTTAGTGCTTGGATGCCTTCGGGTAGCCATCCGCTTAACAAATGTATTTTTCATTTCATCCATCCGGAACTGTTTGGCGCGATCCAGATAAAAGGAAAGCGCACATTTTGGGTCCAGACGGTGGAGCCTTTCTTCCTCCTTCGAAGGATTCAGAGGCGGAAAGAAGGTGGGTAAAGTGATGGCCTGCCCGATGTGAAAGGCAGTGACAACCTGGGACAGATAGGATGGACGAGTCCTAAGGACAACTTTGTCCGGATGCACAGATAGAAAGGAGGCTTTGAAGAAAGTGCCTGGAGCTCACTCACTCGTCTGGCAGATGTGATTGCCAGCAGGAATGCAGTTTTGAGAGTTTAAAGCCTCAAAGGACAGTTGTGAAGCGGCTCAAAGGGAGCACACATTAATTAGGTTAAAACCAGGTTCAAGTCCCACAAAGCATAGTGAAGGGAATAGGAGGAAAGAGAGGAGTTATGCCTTTCAAGAAGCGATTTACAACTGGGGACTTGAAGAGAAGGCGGATCTGGAAGGCGATAGAAGGCAGAGATGGCCGAGAGATGGCCCTTGATAGTGCCCAGAGCAGAGCCCTACTGGGCCAAAGAAAGGAGGAACAAGAGAACCTCAGAAAGAGGGGCAGAAAGGGGATCTACAGCCTTTGCTGTGCACTATGCCACAAAGTTGTTCCATCGACAGGCGTATACCGTCTTAGTGGAGGGATGACTGGCTGCCAAGACTACATCACAGACTTCAGAAGGCAGGTCGAACGAGCACTCGAGGACAGAATCAACGAAGACACCCACTGCTCCCCCCTGACCGCGCCGGTCAGACAAACCAGAGAGATAGTGACTACAGAAGAAGACGAAGTCTTTGAGTGGCCTTTTTGCCACCTGCTAGCCTGTTGGACCGAAAGGAAGGTCAATAGGACAGCAGCTGGCTGGAGGAGGAATTCTTTGAACCAGATGACATGGCCATCACTGAAGACTGCATCCGACACGGAGGGGGAGATCCCAAATGGAACTTCCCCACCATGCAGGATTGCCTGAGAAGATGGGAGCCCAGACCAACCCAAATGCGTCCTTACATTCATCTACAGCAAAATCAGTCAGCGACCACACCACGGCAACAAGGACCAGGTGGTTGGCCGAGCACGTTGCCACAGCAGGAGCAGACAGGGAACCCGGCCCAACAAGGACAGGGCAGGGAGGGGAGGGGTAACTGCCTGGGGAGGCAATACCTTTGCACCAACACAAAACTCAAATACGCAGTAGATTCAAACCCCCAATGCAGAACATCTACTTTACGCACACCTCAATACATATTTTGAAATAAAGACTAGTAAGACAACATTAGGAAATTCAAGTCAGCATTCAAAAACTCAGGGCTGCCGTACGTTGTGCTGATTGGGAATCCGCGCTATAGTCTGCCTTTCCGGGGCCTAGACCTCACTCTTCTGCTAGTCCCCTGGAGCGGGATTGGCTTGCCACTCCCCGGGGGAGGCAGCCTGATGAGGGGGCAGGGTGGCTCCACTGACCAGTGCATAAAAACAGGCACCCAAGGGTCATACCTTTATCAGCTGTTAGTGTGATCCTTCGACTTCTGGGAGACCCAGAAGCAGTATGTGAAAAGCGGCAGCCCTGCCGTGAAGGAGCACCACCCTGACAAACACGGGGGCCAGGAGAATGGAGTCTCACCATTCTCTCTTGGAGCAGCTGATCTGGATGAGAACAGCAACGCGGGCGCAGGCTCATTCGGAGCTTTGGGCTCATTCAGAGCGGCAGTAAATTCCAGTGCAACCATTTGAGGTATAGAACACTACTACTCCCACAAGGCTTTGGGCGTGACAGGACCCATTTAGCAGTGCGTGGGAGTGGCGCACGTGAACTTCGTCATTCAAGCCTCTGAGGAAGAAATTTATTTCGAAACGCGTCAGGCAGACGGAGGTCCTGCATTTCCTGGATGCGCAGCCTGAACTGTTCATACCATTTCAACAAAGGTTAAGGGTCATACCTTTATCAGCTGTTAGAGTGATCCTTCGACTTGTGGGAGACCCAGGAGCAGTATATATCGTGATCAAGGGAGCAAGTCCTGAAACGCGCAGAGTGGTTGCCAGATTGCTATTCTTTTGCATAATAAATTTTAACTGCCTGAAAAGTCAGTGTTGCTGTCCGTGGCTGCTGTTTGTTTTATATATATAAAAATCTAAATACATACAGCATAATGGAGCTCTTCATTCAGGGAGCAAAACTGGAGACTGATTAATCCTCATTGCCCCGAATGTAAACTGCCACGATCATAGCACCTTCAACCCCCATTCCCTTCCTTTTCTCCTCTGATCCAGCAATTGATAAAGGCCCCTGATTACCGGAACTCCTCTATCCCTTAACGCGAACCCGGCGCAAATATGGAGGCCCCGGGGTAAATGGCACCCTACCAACCACAAATTTGGCTTGATGGGGCTTGTTATCTAAGCCAAATCCATGTTGAAAAATGATGCTGTAGTTTTACTCTATTTCTATTAATACGAACTGGGTGGCTTTCCTAGGTCACCCACATTTTTTTGCAATACTTTATGCATTTATTAGATTTTTGGGATACATTTACTTTTTATCATTTACCAAAACAAGTAAAGAATCGTGTCAAAAAAGTGTATTACTTTTTAAATACAAGCAAATAATGTTCAAAGTATTAAAATATTTGTGCTTACCTAAAATTACACCTTGGGCACCTCTGTAATAACTGGGTGTCAAAGTTCTGAACCGTTCCTGCCCTGCAGTGTCCTAATTTAACCACAGAACATAAAACACGCAAAAGTACAAAATCAATATATATAATTCAATTGCAAATCACGGTCACTGGAAAGGACTGCAGCAGCATTAAGAGTTTTTAATAAAATACATGTGCCTGTAGCGCCATCTGCTGCCTTTTTTCCTTTCCCTTTTCATTTAAACAAAAATAAATACTGTATTTGAAGAGCTGCAGCCCTTTCAGTAAACACGCACTACAGCTCCTTGCATTTATGTCATGCCAGTAAAAATTAAAGTGGCCGAACGTAAATTCATGCAGTTATTACTACAACGCAAATTCAAGTGATTACCACAGAATAGTGCTATTAACCTGAAAAAACACCAGTTTCTGCTGCACAGATACATATTCTATAATCATCGTAAAAAGGAAACCGCGGAGATGGTGAAGCCAAGCTCACAGCGACATGAATAACGACCTTAAAGCCAGATAGCCCTTCTAGGTACTATTAAGAAATGGTGGCAAGATCACTCTACAGTTAAGCAATTCGGTGCTTTCCAGAAACCTGTCTTGGTGACTAAAATTCAAATCTAGATTTCAAAATTTACCTGCATTGAATACATTTATACGAAAATGTGGTTTATAATTGTAGAGTGATGTATTATGGATGATTATTTAGTTTTTAAAGACTAATACATTGGCTGTTTTGTTTTACAGTGATTAGCATATGTATGTTTTTTATTAATGAAGTATATTTTAACAGGAAAACAAATATACATTTAATAAAATAAAATTGTAATCCATGTGCTACCCATGTTAGCTATTACCTTGGGTTCAGGTTCATATATGAAAGGGTGCTATTCTGGATAGAATGATATTGTATTTCAGCAATACCTAGGAGAGCTTTGGTGTTCTTAGGAAAACATTAAATCATAATTAGAAAAGGAATCTCCAAAGAAGACTGCCTCCCTCTTTCAAGCATCATCCCATAAGCTTCTAAACTGGCTAAATCATTCTACTCCTAACAAGTAACCTACACTATACACTAATGACATAGTTAACTACTGGCCCATTACTCAACTACCATTAATTGGCAAGATCATTGAGAAAGTAGTCTATGTTCAACTTCAAGATTACATCAATGCTAACAGTCTCCTGCACGACTATCAGTCTGACTTTAGAGGAAGATGCAGCATGGAGACCATCACCTTACACATCGTAGACTATGTCCCCTTGACTATAGATGAAGATGACCCCTGCCTGTTGATATTGCCGTAAATCTCAAATGCTTTTGAAACAGTCGACCATGCCCCCACTATGCACACACTCAAATTGATAATGGGATTCACCAGCAAGGTCTTTCACTGGTTCTTCTCTCACTTTTTCAACCAACATCAGCTTGTGTACGTGGGTACCTCCCAGACACTAAAGATCCCTATCAAGCCTGAGGTTTCCCTGGATTCCATACAGTCAACAGTCACCTTCAGCTTCAGCTTTTACATGAAACCGCATGGTGCTCTACTCACAGATACCAGCATCAAGATTCACCAGTGACACACAAATCTACTTCAAAGTCCCATCTGTTTCAGACATTCAACGCCCCAAGCACTGGTTGCTCTTCATCCAAACCTGGATGTCCAGCATCTTCCTGAAACAAACCAACCAAGACAGAATTCCTACTTTGTCAAGAACAACAAGACACAACAAGATAACAGGCCTTTTGCATCTATGCACTCAACAAGAACATCTCCTTTTTCATCAGGACCTGCTCCATTTAGTAACTAATTGTAAGAGTCAGCTCTTTAAGGAGCACTACATCACAATACATTAACCACCCACAACTGGAGTTCATCTACTATTACGTTGACTTTAGGCTTGCCTTTGTCCATGTATAGAGCTTTGCTGCCTAGGTTTGCACTACAGAAATCCCAAATACATGAACACATATATACAAAGGCAATACACAACTGACAGAATCACTATCATATAGGTAGAGAAATTCCACTACAACCAAAACATCTCCACGTATCATACTCAGTCAAGCATTTCTTCAAAATCATCTATGCATTTTGCAATCAAAACTTACCTCAACAAAAGTAAAACCCTCTATTTTAAACTTTATTTTGAATTTTCCACTTGATATAGTCAGAACAGTAAGTTCTAGGCTACATCAGGTAAGTTGTAGACAGCAACATTAATAAAAAAATTATTTCAATTCAGATGAATAATCTATCCCATGTAGTGGCATCTCTTGAACCCTCTTGGGATATACCTGACCAACGTATGTATTCTAAAGTCCAAGGTGCATTTCCCTAAGCTATAGGTCCCAAATGAGTGATCTTGATTTCCCAACATCTAAGCATGGTGAATGAATCAAAAGAGCAATATAATTCATCCTCTTGTGCTGTTCCTAATGTTTGATAGTATTAGTTAGTTTCTTGTATGAGAGTTCTACTAAAGATACATATCTTAGTATGGCATTTAGGGGTGTCAATTCAAAAGTAGTGCCCAGAATTTTATGAGGAACGGCCACCACATTTTAACAATAGTCTGCTATGCCTAAACATATGCAGACAGATGGGAAAAATCAGCTTCTACAAAAGAACATTCCTGGCATTCAGGGCTAATAGCATGTTCTATTTTATGCAGCTGAGCAATAAACTCGATTTTGGACTTGAAATGGCTTAACATGTGGCGATAATCCAGGGACACTTACTTTGATAACAAAAACAGACTAATTGTTGTAAAATGACGATTTCCATTTCCTAGTCCACTTTCCATCTTTTCTGGCAGGATGTACAATGTTCATGCATGCCATTATGAATAGAGTATATACATTTGAGACCCACCGTCTAGTACTAGACAATTCTAATAGTTGCTTCAGTCATTCAACGGGGGAGGGAGGGAGGCCTCCTTTGCGATTGTTCAAAACGTGGCTTTGGCAGCCCGACGCATCCTGAAATATGCTAGAATTTCTAATGTATTAGGGGCAAGCAACTCTCTGGACATGTCCAACCAGATAAACTTTCCTTCTTTAAGTACGTTTCTTAATGGGATTATCTATTTGCAAGACTCTGCCTCCATCACTAAAGTGTCTAGTGCCAAAGACAGTGGTGGGCTTCTTGGCAAAGGTATTGAGGGCGAGTATGGAATAAAATGTTCTTGCTTCCTGTTGGTTTCCACCTGGCTCAGTGTGTGCATCTCATCATCATGTGGATTGGGAGGAAGGCTTGGGCTGTTGAATATAGCCTTATATCTTGCCGTAGCAGGCTATTCTGGTTATTAAAGGCCTGCTGCAGCGTTAAAGGCCCAAGCCGAAGGTGAGGGACTTTAACAAGGCAGCTGGACTTTAATAGCCGGTATAGCCCTGCTATGAAGGGCTATAAGGCTATTAGAACATTCTGCCACTAGAAGGCAGAATGTTCTTACAAATTAAACACAGGCTTCAGGGAGTGCGAGGGGATTGAAATCCCCTCAGGCTCCCTGAAGCCTTTGTTCACAGCAACAAAGAAGCATTGGAATGTTGGAGTTCCAGGCTTATACCTGCCATTATTAGCCCGGAGAACTCCATGGTTTTTAAATGGAGCTTCTAATGTTCCAATGTTCTAATATATGGTATAGTTTGAAATGTGCCTTTGTTTATCAGGTCCCTTTCAATCGTGAGGTTTGGTATGCAACACCAGGGAATAATTCAGTATGCCGCAAAGTGTTCTTGAGCTGAAATGCAGTATTTGAGAAGGATAAGTTACTTACCTGTAATCCTAGTTTTCTTCCAGGGGTATACTCATCTAAGTCATAAGTACTGAAAAGTCACGCCCACGTGCAGGGACCCCGGAGCAATAGCCAATAATGTGCATATATCTACATATAATCAATCAATGCTCCAAAAAATGCCAGAAAGCACCTCCATGGAGAAACGGACACTCCAATCAGGTTAGCGTTTGCAGAATATTTTAATTTTCATTTACAAGTGAATCATAAGTGCCACAATCTGACTTGTTTCGGCGAACTCAGTCGCCTTGCTCACCAGATGAAAGTGATTAGAGCCAAACACAATTTAAATTACTAACCACCAATAGAAAGTAGAAGATTTGTCAACTGACCCCTAATGCCCATGGAAAAAAGACTTTAACCCAGGGTCAATTATAGGAAAGCAGCCTGGCGTTGTACACGAATGGAACAAACATAGTTATTACTATAAAAATAACCAGAGATATGAACAAATACATACATACTGGAGCATAAATTAATGATGTGAGGTTCAAATTACTGTGCAAATACAGCAAAAATCGAATAGTAAATGGATACACATTACAAATGTCCCATATTGCAGGGATTACATTGCTATGTACAAAGAGATCATATCATTGTACACATACGGCAAAAATCGATCAATAAATAGATATACAATTCAGTTGTCCCATATTTCTGGATTTACATTTCTATCTATAAAAAAGGCAAATTCAATGGAGTACAAATTTGTGCATCCCTGCATAATACAAATTGATTTAAACTCCCTTAACCACATTGCTGCGGCTGTAATTTTTCCGCTGTGCGGCAAAATTCAAACAGCAATGTTACATGACGAGCTCATTTCGTCATCGGCACACGACCACCGTGGCTGATGACGAGCTGAGCTCGTCATCAGCAGCGAAGGGGTTAAAGTTTATATACCGACATAACTGCCTGTATGTACTGTCTGCCCTAATAACTCTAGAACTTCTGTACCGGTCTGTACTCTCTGTTCCTATATTATGTACGCCTTGGTAAAAGGGAGAACAGAGTTGTATCCATCGACCTGGTAAAACCAAAATCATGTGGCTAATAATAAGTAGTAGGCCAAGTGGACTCCCAAGAAATAGCAGAATACCGAAATTTGCTACAATCCAAGAGGCTCATGCTGAGGTAAAGAATACTAAAACTAAGCTACTCCTCACTTACTTCTTCCCTTGTACTAGACTTAGGATAAGGTACACCGGGGTAGACGTATTTTAGAAGCACCAGTTGAGTACTTTTAGTGATTATTAATGTATGTATTTTATCCTCGCACAGGTCAATGACAATCTAAAGTGCTGAAGTGTAAAGTGCTAAAATTAAAGTGCAAAAGACATTCCCAGCCAGGAACCTCTTACTATTAAATAAAACTGTGTTGGGAAAGGGAGAAGGGAGTAGAATAGATAAATCAATCTTCATAATATATTTCTCTTGCAGAAAAACCAGCAACAAATCAGAACTATCTAAACATCATTATAAGGATCAGTGCAAAGACCAGACCCATTGGCAATCATATCAACTATTTAATAGGCTACTTTCTTTTAGATGAGAAAGGGTCAAAAATACCTGTGCAAATGGCGCCAATAAAAAGTATAAAACCATAAATTCATAAAAATATAAATTCATGATAAAACATATACATCGGACACCAGATGGAAATATAAGACTAAACCCTGAATAAATAACTATAAAGTCCAATATCATAGTAGTCTAAAAATAGAATTAAACCAAAGATATGGACATTTGTACAAAAATGCCCTACAATACCCTACACTACAGCTCATCTATTTTACCACGAGGATATAGAGGATTAAAGGTAATGGTGTAAATCCTCACAAATGTTCAAACCTCTTGCGGTCTTCGTATCGAGCTTCAAAATGTATTTGGTCTCCAACTGTCGGAGCAATTTCTCCCTGTTGCCTCCTCTTTTATTAGCGAGGACACTGTCAATTACAAAGTACTGGAGAACATTAAGATCATTGTCATGTTCTATGGCATATATATATATATATATATATATATATTCACTGAAAAAACCATAGGTTTCACACCAGGTGTCATGAGTGATGTAATATGTGACGTCATCAGCAGTGCATTGCACGCGCAAGTTATAGTGAGTCCAACTAACTATAACGTGGGAATTTCAATGATTTTATGTCAGTAAAATTTCCAGCTAACTATAACTGGTGTGAAACCTATGGTTTTTTCAGTGAATTTAATAGGTTTTTTAAATGCTAATTCCTAACTATAACTGGTTCGAAACCTATGGTTTTTTCAGTGAATTTCAAAGGTTTTTTAAATGCTAATTCCTAACTATAAGTCTCAGTTTATATGTAAGACTGTTAGCGCTCTAGTTGTTCTTTAGAACACTCTGGGACATTCTGTCATTGGGCTATATTTGGGCTACATCTGGCTGATATTTGGGCTACATTTGGTTTTTTTTGTCTTTGGTGGGCATCTTTGGGCTACATTGGGATCTAACATATATATAGCCCAATGTAGGCCAATATATATTTTTTTCAAAGTTAATTTTCGTAAAAACCACTTGAGCATATATCTTGAGACATAGCAAAGGCACATCAAGCTACCAGTCCCTACAATTTTGCCAACATTTTTTTTTTGTATATATTTTTTTTTTGCCTTGGAGCGCTCCCGGTGCGCGCACCGGTGAGCGCCCCGTAAGCGGCAATATCGCAAACGAAAACATAATCGTGATGTATCGCGTAGCCGCGTCCGCGTGATACGCACGGCGTAAGCTTACCCGGAAGCACTCGAGCGAATACGATCGCGCAACGTAAGCATCCAACGCGCTTACGCGACGCGCCCCGGGGCGCGTAGCGTTAGCGCGTCGGGTCATGTGACCTGAAAATAACACTTTTCATTGGTTAATAACAGTTTTTTTCACAAGTAGGGAAACTCCCCACCCATTTCCCTCACAACCTGTTTGCTTTTGCTGAGACAACACCTCTTGTCTGTTCCTGCAAAAAAATCTAATTCAACCATGTCTGGTTCCCAGAACCCTTCCCAGGACCAGTCCTCAGACTCTTCGGATTGATTCTTGCCTGAGGCCCCCCCACAGAGAAAAGTGAAGGACCAATTCATATGGAAGTTTTTCTCATTTCCAGAGGGGGAGAAAAAATGCAATGCAGCCAAAGTCACCTGTAAAATTTGTGACACTGTCCTATCACGTGGGGATCCCACCCGGAAGTATAGTTTCGGGAATGATACTTTAATAAGGCATGTTGAGAGGAGGCACCCAATTAATTATGCACGGGAGAGCACCAGGGCCCTGGCTCGCAATCCAACACCCGATGGCCCCTCCACTTCCACCGGAGCTTCAACATAATCGGTGAGAGGAAGACCAGCAGTGATGATCCCAAATATTCAGCCTGTTTTTGCAGATATTACCATTCGTTGTAAGCAGTGTGACCAACTGCTCTGTTATGGGGAGCAGAGCATTGAGCTGATTGTTAGAAAGAGGGAGGAACACTGCTGCGCCCCTCAGCCCTAATTTTCCCCCTTTTTTTTTGCTCCTGTTGAGCAGTTTTGCATTCCCTAGTTTTGTTTTTGTTCTGAAAAAAATACCCCAAAAATTTAAAAACGTTCAGAAAAAGTAAAAAAAATGTAAAAACTAAAAAAGAAAAAAAACCAGTTCCTTTTAGAACTACCTCCAATTCTCCAAAAAGAGCTATATTCCTTACATATTGTGTTGTTCTTTTTTCCCCATGGTATGCTCCCCGGTGCGCTCCCCGGTGCGCGTACCGGGCGCCCCCCCTGCGAAAATCAAAAAAAAAAAAAGTTTTTGCCCCGCGGGGCCCTTTTTTAGCCCCCACATCAAACCTAGGGGGTCGGGGGGGGGGGGTCTACTCTGCCCCCTTTTGGTCATTTCCCCCTTTGTTTTTGCCACCTCTTGTGTCTCGATTTACCGAGACACAAGATGGCGGCCGCTCCGGACTGTTTCGAATGTTTACAGACACCCAAGAGCCAATCAGCCTTCCATGCGCACCTCGCGTGGCGCGCCCGGTACGCGCCCGGGGCGCGCTTATAGATATATATTTTGTTTTAACCTAAATTACTCAAAAAACACTAGAGCACATATCTTGAGACATAGCAAAGGCACATCGGGCTACCAGTCTCTACAATTTTGCCAAGTTTGGTGGAAATCCATTCAGCCGTTCGGGCTAAAAGTGAGTTCGACCACCCTATGGAAATTAACATTTGGGACCCCCCCTTTTATCTCGGCCTCCGCTTCACGAATCCCCCTCGAACTTTCAGGGAAGGACCGGAGCTCGACGAGGCAAATTTGAAGAAATTTTTAGGCAGATTCGTCAACCGACGCCAAAGTTATTCCAAATAGAATTTTGAGATTTTGCATTGAAAAAAATTCTAACTATAACTACCTACTGGCGACCGCCAGTAGGTAATATACATATATATACATACATATATATATATATATATATTATGCATATATGCATATTATATATACATGCATATACACATATATACACACACAGACATATACACCCCCCCCCCCCCGAAAACATGTCGCTAGGCGTAAAACTGCCACAATTGCATTGTAAATCTTTTACATTTGAAAAAATAAACACATGCAAGTCATGATATACTTATGATACATACAAAAAAAACTGCTTTGAGTTTGCTTTGAAACACACAACCTTTATTTTCAAAGGTAAAAAGGCAAGACCATAGAGGCAGATTAGCCTAGAAAGGCTGCATATAGAAACAATCGAAAAATTGACGCTGTGCCTTGAAGACCTCCAGGAACCCACAGGCTCCCATCATGCACCATAGGTGACAGTTCGGTCAGTTCTTTTAGACGGCTCACAACAGTGTAATCACAGTATGAGTAACAGATACATATATAAGGTTATGGTATTCGTCCGGGGCGGAGGGAAGGTTGCTTATGACTGATGAGCATACCCCTGGAAGATAACTAGGATTACAGGTAAGTAACTTATCCTTCTCTTCCAGGGGATACTTATCAATAGTCATAAGCACTGAATAGAGTAGCAAGCCCATCCTCATACCCTGGGACGAATACCAGCATATCAAACCATTTTACCAAAACACATATTACCCAAACAAATTTCTCAAGGATGCTTGACCAAATTGAGCATCCGCTTGAGTGTCAGAATCAAGGCAGTAATGGCATGCAAAAGTATGGACCGAACGTCATGTGGCTGCTTTACAAATTTCTTGAATAGGTACATTTCTAAGCATTGCTATCGTAGAAGCTTTGCCTCTTGTAGAATGCACCCTTGGCTTGCCCGGAGCTGCTGATTTGCCAGTTGATAAGATAATTTGATACATGACACTATCCATCTAGAAAATGACCTTTTTGGGGAAGGGAAACCAGTATTCAATGGACCATAATTCACAAACTGTTGGTCAGACTTTCGTACACTTTTTATTTTATCAAGATAGAATTTTAACACTCTTTTGAGATCTAGAGAGTGCAGAGCTCTCTCTCCGCAGGAGTGACAGGGTTTGCAAAGAAAGTAGGAAGAGTAACCGACTGGTTGATGTGAAACTCCGAGACCACCTTAAGAAGGAACCTCGGGTGAGTACGTAACACCACTCTGTTCGTATGAAAAAAACGAGAAAAGGCTCTGTAGAGCATAAGGCTTGTATCTCGCTCACCCTGCGGGCAGATGTGATTGCCACAAGAAAAGCAGTCTTCCACGAAATTTATTTAGTTATTTATTTAGTGTATTTTATATAGCGCACAGCTACCCCAACGGGGTGTCCCGGCGCTCCAAAAAAGAAAGATGCTAAAGGGAAGCTTTGTGAATGGGTTTGAATGGGTTACCCATTAGTTTAGAGAGGACCACATTAAGCTCCCAAGGAGGAGATGGAGACCTAACTGGTGGATAGACCTTTTTTAGACCCTCCAGAAAATCCTTAACAGGCATTTGAAAGAAAGAAGCCTGAGTGGAAGACTTTCTATATGGTGTTATCGCTGCCAGGTGAAACTTTATGGAGGAGTATTGCAAACCTGCTTTGGTCAAATACAGTAAGTATGGTAACAGTACCTGTTCCTGACCTCAAATAGGATCATGACCCTCAGCAGTACACCACATGTAAAAACGCTTCCACTTAAAAACGTAAGACTTCCTCATAGAAGGTCTCCTAGCCTCCTTTGGGATCTGCATGCAGTCTTGGGAGAGACCTAAATGTCCATAGCGGATAAACTCAGGAGCCAAGCTGCTAACCTCAAGGACGGCAGATTCAGATGGAACACCTTGCCGCCCGCCCTGGTCGGCAGATCCGGATGACATTGCAACCTCCTGTGTGGCACTTTGGACAGATGAAGGTCCAGGTACCACCACTGGCGAGGCCATTCTGGAGCAACCAGGATAATCTCCGACTAGAGTAATGTCTCTGACCAGTCTATCATCAGAGCATTCCCCTTGGATCCTGGTTGCAGGTACCTGGAGGCGAAGACGCAGCATTTTGCGTTTTCTGCGTCCACGAAGAGATCGATGTTTGGTGTTTCCCAGTCGTGGAAGATGTCTTGCGCCACTTCTTGTTTTAGCACCCAGCCGTGTGCCTCTGTGAAATGCCTGCTTAGGCCGTCTGATTGGACGTTGAGGACGCCTGGTAACTGAATTGCAGAGATTTTCATGTCTCGTGCCAGAAGCCACTTCCAAATCGCCTGTGCTTCCAGCGACTGTGGTCTGGACCTATTCCACCCCACCCCCTGCTTGTTCAGGTAGTACATTGTTGTTGTATTGTCCGTCTGAACAAGCAGAGCAGTCGATTTGATTGAAGGAAAAAACGCCTTGAGAGCCAGATGCACGGCGCTGAGCTCCAGCATGTTTATGTGGTATAGTTGCTCTTTCTCTGACCACATTCCTTGGATCTATAGTGGCCCCATAGGAGCACCCGATCACTGAAGGGACGCATCAGTCTCCTACGATGAGATGAGTGTCACATCCACCATCTGATGGGGAGCCAGACAGACAGAGGTAGAGTTAAAATGTCCTCCCAGCGATTAGAGATTTGCGACCACTGATCCTCTAGAGTCTGCTGTAGAGGTCTCATGTGAAGTCTGGCATTTGGAACCAGAACAAGCATTTACAATGCAATGGTTTTGCCTTTGTTAAAGTTAGAGCCATTGGCATTGCTCTTGACATTTTTATTTATGTTTTTTTAACATAAATAAATGGCATTGTCATTTACAGTGCCACTAGCTTTATCTCTCGCAAATGACACACACAAACACACACAGAGCCCCCACACACACACCCACACAGAGCCCCCCACACACACAGCCACACAGAGCCCCCCACACACACACAGCCACACAAAGCCCCCCACACACACACAGCCACACAAAGCCCCCCACACACACAGCCACACAAAGCTTCCTACACACACAGCCACACAAAGCTTCCCACACACACAGCCACACAAAGCTTCCCACACACACAGCCACACAGCACAAGCAGGCAACAGGGGCACACAGAGACACAAGCAGGCAACAGGGGCAGCGTTGATATGATCGTCAAACTGTTCTAAAAGTACAACAATGGAAAACACCTGTGTTTTTGGCAGAATCGAATTACAGCTGAGTGTGGTAAATGAATACAAATCTAGAAAGATGCCCTGTCTCCAGCGAGGAAGCAGTTTATTGTGAAATAGCATAAATCAATATGTGATAGAAAAGAGGAGAGCCCATTAGAAGTATTAAATTGTCGTCAGGAGAGCAAACAATGAGTGAAATATTCCCTGTTTTGAGCAGCAGTGTATAATAGGTTTAATTGTGAAGGGAATGGAAAAGAAAAGAGCACGACATAGAATTATGGGTGATGAGCCCGAAAATCAGAGTTTTGCCTTTTGTTTGTGAATGTTAGTCTATCTTGACCTGTATGGGGAGCTGACATAGGGAGCGAGGTATGAACAACCAAGACAATTGGTAGTGGCCTGAAATGAATTTCTGAGACATTGACTCCTGAATAGAGAAAGGCTTACGAGAACACTGGAAGATACCATGAAGCAGGGGGCGTCCAACGCACGTCCTGGGGGACTGGATCCGTAATATTTCGGGAAATTACTGACTATATAAGTGAGCTGGACTTGGATTCATTGCATGTAAAATTATTTTATTCAACAATCCTGAACTTCTGATGTGGAACCTGTCCTCTTGGGGGAGGGGCACTCTTGATTTTAAGCAAAACACCTCGGTATTTTCAAAGCATGTTTATAGGAATGGACACCTGTCTATCCCTGGGTGAGCATTACAGAAAAAACACGTGCCTTTGCGAAAATAATGGATCATGCTGTGTTACTAATAACGGAGATTCAAAACTTGCCCTATCAAAAGCCCTTCTCTTCCAGGGTAGTAAGCAGTATATAAATGCAATTACAATTCAATACAATATCACATTAAAATGGCTTAACTCGCCTGTATTTACATTAATTGATACACTTTTTATTTGTTTATGTGTGTATGTATTTTTTTGTTTATTCTTTCACTTTGACAAATCATGATTCGATCTCACATCTCCCTATGGTTTATGATGCACAGACTACTTGAACAACCAGGATACATGCTAATCGGATTTGCGTTTTAGTGCATTGGAATTGTTATCTTTTTTTCAGTGTCTGTAGTTTTAATTCCAGTTCACTGCTCTCAAGTGATTCATCAGCGGAAGGCCCCAAAGCTCGGCCTCCGAACAGGAACAATGACAGTCTGGGGAGCATCGGGCACTCGGTGGAAAGTTCCTTAGATTCAGGATAAAAGCAGCAAGGAGGTTGACGTGATTAATGGTGTGCAGCCAGGCACAGGGTGTATTTAGTGCCAGGCCTTGTCAGTCGGGGCTCTTCCTCGGTGCTAAAGTGGGCCTGCGACTCTGTCCCAAACACGACACCCTGTTGGGGCAGTAGGAACAATGACAGTCTGGGGAGCATCGGGCACTCGGAGGAAAGTTCCTTAGATTCAGGATAAAAGCAGCAAGGAGGGTGACGTGATTAATGGTGTGCAGCCAGGCACAGGGTGTATTTAGTGCCAGGCCTTGTCAGTCGGGGCTCTTCCTCGGTGCTAAAGTGGGCCTGCAACTCTGTCCCAAACACGACACCCTGTTAGGGCAGTAATTGCTGGTTCTTGTTACAGAGAGCAATTGTTTCGAATGATGAGCCCAGGCCTTTTTAGAAACGCACATTTAATGAGGGTACTTGACTCGCTCAAAAAGACTACACTCTGTGCAAAAGTAATCATTAGCTTTCTTAATGACCCAGGCTACGCTGGTAATAGAGACAAGAAGATTACAACAAGCGGGAGGGGGAGGGAAAGGGGGAGGAGAGACGCAGAAGCACACAGGATATGTGTTCCCGACTAGCAGGGAATTCCCGTATAAACCACACATTAGGCGACGCAGAGCAGAGAAGGTTTTGCCAAACAAACCACTCACTGTAAATCTATCTTGCTCTGTGCAGCCAACCACCCACGTTCCCACCAACCTAAGTGGGAGAGCTCCACCAGCATCAAACCGCCGAGCCGTGCATAACACAAGGAATATACTTTAAATAGAAACAGAAGCGCCCAAAGTGCTCAAGAAAGATTCTTACTGATCTTTAGCAACTTTTATAGAATAACGAGCACCCGTTCATGGCATTGTAGGGTTTTATATGTCAGCTATGCACGGGCACCAGTGGGAGGAGGGCGGGAACGGGCATTGTGGAGCGGGAACGGGGGCCGGAGACACGGAGAGCGGGAGGGGGGCGGGAACGGGCATTGTGGAGCGGGAACGGGGGCCGGAGACACGGAGAGCGGGAGGGGGGCGGGAACAGGCATTGTAGAGCAAAGCACGGGCACCAGCGAGAGGGGGGCGGGAACGGGGGCCGGAGACGCTGCGAGCAGGAGAGGGGGTGGGAACAGCGGAAAATTAAAGCAAGCACTCACCTGGACTTCTTCCGGGTGCCTTCAATGCCAGACAAGATTCGGGGGCGTTCCCGAGGGCTTTTGGCTGACGTAGCGTGACGTAGCCAAAAGCCAAAAATTCTCGGGAACGCCCCCGAATCTGGTCCGGCATTGACGGACAGTTACCTCTCCCAATAGCTAGGCTCCATTTATGGAGCTAGCCAATGGGAAGAGGGGGCGGAGACCCGACTCCAAACACAGCTCATAAGATTTTTTCCTAGCGCATGCGTACTTCGTACGCCTGCATCGCTAGTCAAAACCTAAAAATGCACAAGGCCATTGAATCCGGCAGAGATTAGATATCTAGCCGTTGTCTAAGGTATATTCAGGAGAGTCTGACACTTGTGGAGAATTGATGATAGTCTCTCCTCTCCTCTAAAGGATACGCTCTTGCATTTACTGTGTCCAAAGTTGCTCCCAGGTAATGTATCCTCTGTGTTGGATTCAGGATGGATTTTTTTAACTTTACGTGTAGACCCAGCTGATGTAGTTGCAGTCAGTGAGGTGCTGCTGTAGAAGAGTTGGAGACGCACTGTTGAGAAGCCAGTCGTCTAGGTAAGGGTAGACGAAAATGTGCTTTTTCCTCAAGAAAGCAGCAACTACTGCCATGCACTTTGAGAATGTGCGAGGGGCTGACTTCACACCGAAGGGCAGGACAGTGAACTGGAAGTGGTCTGACTGGATGCGAAATCTTAGAAACTTTCTATGCTTTGGAGAGATTGGGATGTGGAAATAGGCATCTTGAAGATCTATGGAACACATCCAGTCCCCTTGATGTAGATGCAGGATTATTTGATGGAATGCCAACATTCTGACCCTCGCTCTCAGAATGAACTTGTTGAGAAGCCCGAGATCTAGTATAGGCCTGAACTCCTTGTTCGGACCTTTCTTTGGGACCAAAAAATATCGGGATTAGATCCCCTGTCGACGTTGATGCCATGGGACCTCCTCGATGGCGTCCTTTAGGAATAGAGCGGACACCTCTTCTCTCAAAAGATTTATACAATAGATGACAGTCTTTTGAGGAGGAATATAAGGTGGAGGGGACTTGAACCTGATGGAATACCCATTCCTCACTGCTTCTGTTGTGCTTTGCAGCAGGTGTGGATTGTCTGGAGTTCCCTCCTCGTCTTCTAGCAGGAAACCGCTGGTAGGACTGATCTTCCTTGATTTTGCTGGGAGGACCACTGAGTGGTTTGAACCCTCTGCTAGTATTGGAGCCGATCGTAAGGGCGGCAGCATCGCCTGAAGTCCTTCCTCTTCTCAAGCCCAACCGCCTTCAACGTATCCAGTTCGGTCTTCATCTTGGACATTTCATCATCCGCATGAGAGCCAAAGAGCGAAGTGCCATTGAAGGGGCGCTTGAGAATACGATGTTGCGCCTCAGGCTTCAAACCAGTCAATCTCAGCCAGGCAGAGCGACGGGCACAAATCCCATGTGCATAACCATGGGCAGCTAAGTTAGAGGCATCAGGCGCTGCACTGATGACATGATTGGCCACCAAACCACCTTCATGAAGGATTTCCAGGAAATCTTGCTTGTCTTCTTTTGGGAGCTTCTCCGTGAAGGGTGAAAGAGTCCCACAAAGAGCAGTCATACCGGCCCAGTAAGGCAGAGGCGCTGGCAACCTTCATGTAAGATGCTGATGTGGTGCACATTCTCTTGCCGACAGAATCCATGGCATTACTGTCTCTAGCTGGGGGTACCGGAGATGATGCTGCCCTCGTCGGAATCTTACATGCCACTGAAGCAATAACTGAGTGTGGTGGAGGGTCAGCCCTCAGAACAAGCATTGGCATAGCCAATAGGACTCGCTTTTGGAACCTTATAAGTGTTTAGTTATCCAGCACAATATTCTTGGTGCAACAACATTAACTGTTGCATGGCTAAACACTTTAGGTCCCAAAGGCGAGACCTATTGGCTATCCAATAGCCTTGATGTACATTTCCAACCAGTTTTTCCATGTGGCCCATTAGTTGCTTGCGCGCCAGACGCCACAAAAGGTTCCAGGGCTGTGATTGATGCCATCTTGTAGTGTAAGCATGTCAAGTGCAATGTGCCTCGAGACTTTGAAGGTTTTAGGTGGCAGGATGGGGGCCCGCTGATGATGGTAGAGTGTCAAATGCCAGGTCTGTGGCTCTCAAAGGCTGGAAGGGCTGGTGTAGAGTCTGTCACATCCAGGTTGTGGCTCTCACGGGCAGGGGTAAAGTCTGTCACATCAGATCTGAGGTTTTCAAAGGCTGGAAGGGCTCGGGCTGAGTCTGTCACATGTCAGGTCTGTGGCTCTCAACGGTTGGAAGGGCTGGGGAAGAGTCTGTCACGTCAGGTCTGTGTGTGGCCCACGCTGGGTAGAAATGGAGTTGTGAACAGAAAGAGGGCCTAGGGTGAGCTTTGAACTCAGGACCAGTGTGGGGGCGTGTCCTCTGCCACCCCCGAGCAGTCAGTTTCAAAGGCACCAAGTTCAACGCTCCTGGTGAAGAAGTCCTGGTTGCCCTGGAGACAGGTGCGGGGTGCAGTTCTGTGGTACCCCTCTGTCCTGGGATGCCTCGGGGCTTTAAGCCTCTTCCTCGCTCACCCCTCTGTCCAAACTTCCACACGGTGGGTGGACAGCAGACCAACGCCGCACACCCCAGTAATACAATAAGCCTCTCCGGCTTAACCCCCGGCTCGCCGGAGACAAGGCGTTGCCGGGAAAACTCAGTGGGCTTTTTGAAGTATCCTGTGGTGGTGATAGGACAGGGGAGGGGGAGGGGGCAGCGGGGACTGGGGTGACTGCTCTGCAGTTGTTGGAAACAGGGGATCATTTCCCAGCCGAGGAACAGCGCAAACAGGAGACTCTTCTACAGAAGAGCAGGGAAGGGAAGTTAGGGAAGATAGCTATGAGTCAACTTGTCACTGACAAAAGATGCCCAAGGGCGCACTGTGAATCCGAGGTTACACGGTATAGGGCCAACTTTTTCAGCCAGCAATTGCCAGATACAATATTTTACTAATCTTGCATCACTCTATGTGTGCTTTTTCTCAATGGACACACACTATATGTCATGCTTTCATGTTTAGACGAATACAGGTGTGCCTACTCAGGCGCAACTCTGAAGGTACAGACTTTATTTTCATTTTTTTAAAGAGGGACTGACAAGTACCCTGCCCCCTCTACAAAATACCCTCTTTTTCTAATCCCCCGCAACCCTCCCACTCTACCCCCAAAAAAGAACAGTTTTTCTAAGCGTTTGGGCACAAAGTGAGCGCAATGAGTAAAGCCCGTGGTTAAATGGAGAAGTGTTTATATGTCCACGGAGGGAAGGGCAAGTAGCGCGCATCCCCTCAGGGACTGGCCGCTCCACACGGTGGCATCTGCTCTCCTGAAGAGGAGCCCGAGAAACATGAAGCAACTTCGGGAAATATCTGTCATTGCCAATACGTGAGCGACCACGGGGAGAAGGGGGCAGTCCCTGCATTGGAAATGGGAGGCTATTGGGGGGCTGATGTGCCCCCTTGCCTTTTCAGTCAAAAGCAGTTTACTAGAATTTTATGTCTGGCTTGACAGATCCACCCTAGCGTGACCTAACCTGAGAAAATGGAGAAAAAAACAATAAAACAACAAGCACGCCTGTGGTGCGCGCAATCGGTTTACAATTATTGCGCCCGTGTCTGGGCACGATAATCGAAAACAGATGTGGCCTGTGCGGGTCACCGCAAGCAATAGGCCGTGGGCGGAGCAAAGGCGGGACATGCACCCGCTTTTGCTCAATTGCGTGCTGTATTTCTTAGAAAAACGCACGCAAAGCCCAATAGCCTGTAACAAAAGCTGACCACACGCACAAACGTGTGGTGAGCTTTCTGAAGCCCCTTACATAAAGTCGAGCAGAGCAGCGCATGCGCTAGACTCGAACTAAAAAAAGGGGTCCTTCTCAGGAGCATTATACTTTTTAGTGATCCGAGATGGGTCTGCCCCCACCGATCCTGGAGTAAGGAATTATTGAAGAGCAGGCTCTAGCAGGCCAGGCACTAGGGGAAGCAATGGTCTGCAGTAAGACCGTTGGTGTAGTGTTTCAAAGATGACTGATATTTTGGTGGTGGACACAGGCATTTCAATTTGAAGCTTTGCAGCCCCTCGACAGAGAACATTGTTGAAGGTCAGGATATTATCAATAGGCGACATTCTACTCGGAGGAGAGGGTACAAAGAGTAGGGGAGTAATCAGCCTTAACGTCTGAAAACCACGAAGAAGATCTTTGGCTTCGTCTTCTAGCAGAGCAGTGGTGAGATCTGGATGCCCGACTCCTAGGAGAACTTGAGGAGCGCCTTCTCAAAGATGGGGACCTTTGTGGAATGGCATGTCGCTCATGTCTTTCAGATGAGTGCACTGAATGAATTACAGGTGATCTTGATCTTGTAGAGGAACGTGGTAGTCTTCTAATCCTGCGGATCTTCCACTCTCTTATGTCCCCTAGCCATCTCAGGGAGATATTAGTTGGAGGGGCTGGAGTCGGCACTGGTGAGGGTTCAGGAGTGGCTTGCACTATCTGAAGTCCTGGGGAGGAAGAGTCACTCCTTGACGTCAACAACTGGGCGTATTGCGGTCTCTCGACATCTCCCTAGGTCTCTTTGCAGGAGGAGACCCGTGATTGGAGTGTGATCTCCTCGACGTTGACCTAGACTGTGATCTTCTAGCCACAGACCTTCCTAGATCCAGAGTGTGTTTTTTTTGAGATCTCAACGTCGATCTCCTCGACGGTTACCTCCTCGACGTCGACCTCCTTGGCGACGGATGAGTCGACCGGCATCGAGTCCCTCAGTGTTTGGCTTGACATCGATGCAAGTGGACCTCTCGACGTCGTTGGTGATCTCGACGTCACCACTGTCCCACTCGGCAGCAAGCTACAACATCGAGCCTCGGCCTCTTGATGCCGTAGGTGAGCCAGACTTGGACTTGGAGCCAGACTTGGACCGCCTACGCATTGGTGTCTACTTCATCTTATGAGTCTTCTCACCTGAGGTCAGTTGTTGTGATGGCGAAGGACACCTCAACGTCGATTTCGATGCCGACTCGGAGCACAAAGGTATCTTGGATGTTGATCTGTCCCTCGACGGCGTATGAGACCGAGGTCTCCTTTTCTCACCTTTCTCTTTGCGAGAGGAGGGCTTCCTTTAGGGTTGTTCTTCTCGCCCACTTGCGGTTTCTTTTCCTCCCTCCTGCTTGGAGTGCAGCTTAATCTTCTCCCTTTCCCTAAGGATTCTTTTTGAAAACTTGCTGCAGTGGTAACATTGGTCTGGCTTGTAAGATGAAGGTAGACAAGCAATACAGACAGAGTGAGGGTCTGACTTAGCCATCATTTTTCCACAGGCCAGGCATTTATTAAATAAGGTCGGCATTTTGACAGGAAAAAAATAGCCAAAAGTCAGAAAAAGCTAAGTACTAAAGACCTGGGGTGAAACAAAAAAAGTTCACTTCAAACCAGAAAAAAGTGATGAAAAAAATCACTAACTGGCGAGCTCAATGCTCCAGGATCCTCACAGAAGGAGCTGGAAAAAAGAACTGACCTAACTGTCACCTGTGGTGCATGATGGGATCCTGGGGGTTCCTGGAGGTCTTAAAGGCACGGTGCCAATTTTCCAATGTTTTCTATATGCAGCCTTTCTAGGCTAATCTGCCTCTTTGCTCTTGCCTTTTTACCTTTGAAAATAAAGGTTGTATGTTTCAAAGCAAACTCAAAGCAGTTTCTTTATATGTATCATAGGTATAGCATGACTTGTATGTCATTATTTTTTCAAATGTAAAAAATTTACAATGCAATTGTGGCAGTTTTGAGCCTAGTGACATGTTTGCAGGCTGCATATGTGTATATATATATATATATATATGATTGAAGAGATTGAGTGGGAATCAAACTTCCTACTAGTAACATTGGATGAGAGTTCCTTGTATACCTGCATCAAACATATGGACGGCCTACGGGCATGAGAATATTATCTAAGCAGCAGGCCAATGGAACTAACCCACCACACCAAAATGCTTCTTGAAATGCTATCTTTTTGCCTAGAGAACAATTATTTTATGTTCAATGGCCAATTGTTCCAGCAGATTCAGGGTGTAGCCATGGGGGCCAGTTTCTCCCCAAGCTATGCCTGCCTCTTTATGGGGTGGTGGGAGGAACTGGTCCTCGGGCGCAAATATATGCACTATTGTACATCCAATATAATATCATGGCTTCGTTTTATTGATGACCTTTTTATTGTATGGCATGGAACTGAAGGAAGTGTTTTAAAATTTATACAGGAAATCAATGTGAATTATCCTAATTTGAATTTTACTTCCAGCATCAGTAAGGAATCAGTGACATTTTTAGATGTGCAGCTTTTTTTAGCTAACAATGTTCTCAGTACTACCCTTTTTAGAAAACCAACGGCGGGTAACACTCTTTTACATGCAACAAGTGCCCATCCACAACACCTGATCAAATCAATCCCATACGGAGAGATGCTTCGCATCCGCCGTACATGCAGTAATGATGAGGATATGAAGGTGAAGCAACAGGAAAGTTTTTCTAGATTTGTGGATAGAGGATATGGTACCAGAATAGTAGAAACCGCCATCAGAAAGTCACAACTGAGAGCTAGAAGTGATCTCCTAAAATATAATCCAAAAGTGAGCCAAACCCAGAGTGTAGATACCAACCCAGTTCGGCTAGTACTGAAATACTCCAAACAAGAAAAAGAGCTAAGGAGTATAATCAGACGAAACTGGCATTTTGTACAGGATGATCCAATCATTGGAGAATTGATGCCCGCCAATCCATCAATAACCTACCTTAAAGGAATGAGTCTGGGCACAATTCTAACCAAGAAGAGTCAGGAATGCCTCGGTAAAGAACCCTGGCGTCCCATCAGCAAAGGGTTCTACAAATGCTTTACATAAAAGGCATGTCAGTATGGTGTGAATACCAAAAAATATACTACGGTCATCCCAAAAACAACTAGGGAGATTAAACAACACCTGACTTGCAAAACAGAATATTGCATTTACATCCTGGAATGCGAGTGTGGGTTGAAATATGTAGGCAGCTCTAAACTGCTGGTTCATAAAAGAGTCCTGCAGCACCTACGTGCTATAACTAATAAAGACCAAAGTTATCCAGTTGCGAGGCATTTTGAGGCTTGTCACAACAGTAAACCTCAATGTCTAAAATATTACGCAATTGAATCTATCCCAGTAACGAAACGAGGAGGGAAATGGGAGGCCCACATGCGAAAAACTGAAACCAACTACATTCTGGAATTCGATTCTAAGTGCCCTGGGGGATTGAACAACACAGAGGACCTCCACACATACTTATAAACAACCATCAAGTGAAGTTTTATGTGAGGTCCCTAATAGGAATATGGATTGGGAAGTTAAGCAAAATAACACAATATACAGTATAGATTAACTAGGATAATTGGGATACTAACTTGCTAGATTTGCACAATTTTTGTACTAAAATTATTTAATTCTTTTAAACTATTCCAATTTTTTAGATATAGTACATATGTAGAATATTTATCAGTAGTGGCCCACAATTGATTCTGGCTGTTTTTTAGATATCAGGGTAGGTTTTATCCAGGTGTCTTTTAGGTAGTTGGTTTTAATTGTGTCACTGATATCCTTTTTATAAAAGTATTATTTGTATCATTTTTAACTTAACTATATTTCCGTAAATTAGGGTGTTACATTTTTAAGCAGCAAACTCAACATACTGCCAATCACATGAAGTACTGTATAAAATAATTTGAACATGTCCTTGAAAAGAATATCAAATTTATGAATTTCCCTCTATATGTATCCGATGTTACACTGAATAATGAACTGAATTTATACCATTATGAACTGATAATTGAAGTTATATGTGGTTTAATTAATTTTGTAAGCACGAGTCACTTTAGCTGATCTGCACTTTTGCACAAGTTCACTTTAGCAATATCATAGGAGGGGACCCTCCTATGTAATTTAAATAATTATGTGTTAGACATAAGTATTTATGCATACCACTGAGAATGTCTCTCATATTGTTCAGTGACTCAAAGTACGCTTACAAAAGTATTTCCTGTGCAGTTTTTTCCCTATCACATAGGGTTTAATTTTGAGTAACTTTAGGATTATTTTAAAGATTTATTTATTATGATTTATAGTTTGTGCACCTTGGGGTGAGCACGTGTTACAATTAACAGACATGGCAAATGGTTATCGCCTTTGTGTATTATGTTTTGGAATATGGAATGAGCATTCATGCTATTAGTTTAAAATTGATTTTCGGCGGAATACTGCCTTTGTCCAAAGCATAAGAAATTCACAACTTAAGCAGTTGATTAACTGTCTTTTCTATGTATACGTATTTATACGGTTATAAATGAGACAGCATACTTGAGACTTATCAATGTATTCAAACAGAAAGTATTTTTCTATTTCCATTTGTACATGTGAGCACTTGCACTTTAAAAGGGGCTGAGTATATGGCATTGTCATGTGACCAAGGCCGCAGGGACGGCCGAAACGCTTCATGACTAGCTGTTGGGGCGAATAAATTGTATGCTACAACGAAGGGGTCCATGCCTTGTTTTTCACCCGAGTGGTGGAGCGCTGCGAGGTATTGCAGAGAGATCTATATATATATATATATATATATATATATATATATATATATATATATATATATATATATATCGTTGCTCCAAGGTTGCCCTCAATTAGGAAGCATTCCAGACACTGTTCATAGGTCACCCTTTTTATTGGCATGAGCGGAGAGTCGGATACAGATCGCATTCAGCAGTCCAATGCGTCCTTCGTGCCTGACGCGTTTCGAATTGACTTCTTCCTCAGAGGCAGGACGCTAAGGAAATGTGCTTGCTGTGGACTTAATTGTATACAACGTTGCCCCGCCCTGGATGGGCTGCTCTTGAAGCGAGGGATGCTGGGTCACGTAGTCCACGGCAAGTGTTCAGTTCAAAGCTGCCGCCTATTTCAAGCCCCCAGATGGGCCTCCATCTCCGCCCTCCACTCTAAATCCGTCACAGCGCATCCAAAGGGGGAAACAACATTTGATGGTTCCCCTGGTCCCCACATTTCAATTGGGGCGGTGCATTCCTGACGGCAGGGCTGCCGCCTAAACATCGTTGCTCCAAGGTTGCCCTCAATTAGGAAGCACTCCAGACACTGTTCATAGGTCACCCTTTTTATTGGCATGAGCGGAGAGTCGGATACAGATCGCATTCAGCAGTCCAATGCGTCCTTCGTGCCTGACGCGTTTCGAATTGACTTCTTCCTCAGAGGCAGGACGCTAAGGAAATGTGCTTGCTGTGGACTTAATTGTATACAACGTTGCCCCGCCCTGGATGGGCCGCTCTTGAAGCGAGGGATGCTGGGTCACGTAGTCCACGGCAAGTGTTCAGTTCAAAGCTGCCGCCTATTTCAAGCCCCCAGATGGGCCTTGAGGTTCCGTGACGATCGTAAGTGGTGTTTTCGACTCGCACGAATATGGTCGAGTCTAGTATCTATGAACCGCAAATGACGAGTTTAGTGGGTGTACGCATTTTCGCTGTGCTAGCCTAAACCGTTCGTTTGTTTCGTGGGTTTCTACATCCGAGCCCACGGGTTCCATCTTAGATGCAGCATCCATTTTGTCTCTTGCCCTCAAGTAGCCAGCGAACGGACGCGGTCCGCCTCACGACCCTGGGATTCCCAAACTCTTGCGGAGGACACGTGTTCCTTTGAAAGTGTCTTTATGATGAGGGGGACGGCACTGTAAGGCAGATGGCCCCGCTCGAGGCTCATCTTGCCGTGCCGGTCTATTGTCTTAGTTGTGCATTCATTAAACACGTCCCCTTTGATGCCTGCAGCTCGTTTTTCCCGATACCACCCCTTTTACACCCTTTCCGATCTCCCCACTGTTTCTGTCTTCCTCTGCACCTGTTTCTGTCCCTTCCTCGATCTATTTACTGCTGATTGGAATGTACTAATGGTGGGAAGATAGGTTTTTACAGTTGGGAACCGCCAAACGTTTCTGTACTTATGTTCCGGGCCTTGAATACATGAAAGCAACCCCTTATGGTCTTTACGATGGGAACCGAGTTGTAAACCTTTGTGTACTATGATATTCAATGCGTTAGAACTGTATAAAAGGAGCGATCCACAGAGGCAAGTCGAATCAGACTCCTCGAACCTACACATGTTGTACTTCCTGTGACTTCTGTGTTCCCTGCAGTAATAAACCTCGAATCTTTGACGCCGAAGGAAGTGTCCCGTGTCTCTGTCATTTGTACGCCGGAACAGGTTACCCACGAAGTTTTCAGGTGTTATCCCTGGCACCGCTGGGTCTTAAGAAAACCCAGTCCTTCAGCCTCCATCTCCGCCCTCCACTCTAAATCCGTCACAGCGCATCCAAAGGGGGAAACAACATTTGATGGTTCCCCTGGTCCCCACATTTCAATTGGGGCGGTGCATTCCTGACGGCAGGGCTGCCGCCTAAACATCGTTGCTCCAAGGTTGGCCTCAATTAGGAAGCACTCCAGACACTGTTCATAGGTCACCCTTTTTATTGGCATGAGCGGAGAGTCGGATACAGATCGCATTCAGCAGTCCAATGCGTCCTTCGTGCCTGACGCGTTTCGAATTGACTTCTTCCTCAGAGGCAGGACGCTAAGGAAATGTGCTTGCTGTGGACTTAATTGTATACAACGTTGCCCCAATGGATGGGCCGCTCTTGAAGCGAGGGATGCTGGGTCACGTAGTCCACGGCAAGTGTTCAGTTCAAAGCTGCCGCCTATTTCAAGCCCCCAGATGGGCCTCCATCTCCGCCCTCCACTCTAAATCCGTCACAGCGCATCCAAAGGGGGAAACAACATTTGATGGTTCCCCTGGTCCCCACATTTCAATTGGGGCGGTGCATTCCTGACGGCAGGGCTCGAAGGACGAAGGCACGAAGGACGCATTGGACTGCTGAATGCGATCTGTATCCGACTCTCCGCTCATGCCAATAAAAAGGGTGACCTATGAACAGTGTCTGGAGTGCTTCCTAATTGAGGGCAACCTTGGAGCAACGAGATATATATATATATATATATATATATACATATTGTACCCCAAACCTCAGTTTTTTTAAGGTAGTGTAGGTCTTTCCCATTTGATAATCGGTAGTTCGCTCACTGCAATTAATCTAGCAAGTGTGGCTTGCATGGCACTGATCAACCTAGTATGTAGGGATGTTCGAATGTTAATACAGAGGTATGCAAATTTGGGCAGGACCACCATTTTAATTAAGGCTATTCTGCCCGCCCTATATTACATATCTTATTTGTTTTTTCATGGCTGCATCAGTGATCTCTAGCTCAGAGTATTAGGTATTGCTACATATTTCACTAGGAGTCATGGAGTATTCAGTACTCATCTGTTGTCAACAAATACTGGAAGGTTCATCCGGAGTCTTGCTTGGGAATACTTGCTGGGTTTCTTTTCAAACTGGACTGAAGGAGATTGTCCAGTGCACAAATGGGGCTAACCTTTTTACATGTTTCGTACATATAGCATATAGACCAGGAGATTCGCAACCCATCACAAATCGGTTTGAGACCCAGCAAAAAACGCATTGCAACCCGCCAGTGGCACACATTTTGGAAAACACTTTGTGAACATCCTCTGCACAGCAAACACAGCGAGGCACAGACTGGGGCCAACCTTCCTATAATCCAAACTACGAATATACAATCAAAGTTCAAACTTTAGCTCAAGAATGACCGAACTATTAATAAGAAACCTACCATTAAAAGAACAAGCATTGGCATAGCCAATAGGTCTCGCCTTTGGGACCAAGGATATTGTGCTGCATAACTAAAAACTTATAAGGTATCAAAGGCGAGATCTATTGCCTATGCCAATACTTGTTCTTCAAGACCGTGCTCCTAACAATGAACAAGTCAGACTGGACCCCCTGCTGATAACTGGTGGAGTACTGTGCTTGACTTCCCAAAATGGCCACCGACTTGCTCCGCACAACATGGGGATGCTGCTGGCTTTCAGCAGGCGATGGAAATAACGCTGTGGTAAGTGCACACTACCCAGGTGCGCATTACAATGATGTGGCGCTGCAAGGGCCTACCAAAATCAAGACTGTCGGATATAACAGACTTATTCCTCAGGATAGAGATACAGTAGGGAGCGCAAGAGTAGCACTGCTACCTTAATAAGAGCCAGCGCCAGCTGAACTCACCAAACTTTCCACTACCCAAACCTACACATTCCATTCCCAGTACACGAACAGAACACAGACATTTCTAATCCTAGCTTGGGCTGTGCAGAGGTCAGGCAAGAACTGAGCTGTGCCCACGAGTTCGCAACCCCTTCTGTACCATCAGAGCAGACCCTTGTAAATTGCGCCCACTTTCGTTCTGCCTGGGCATCGAGCTGCATTTGCACTCCAGATAATCATTGGCCATTGGCCACTTTGAATATTCGAGCGGTACTGCGCATTCTGCTCCGTCGTTTTCCTCTGGGTAATGTGTGCCCCCTCTGTCGCCTTTATTCTTTGTATAATTATCTTGTGCTGGTTTAGGCCAGTAGCATGCCTGTCCTCCGCACGGGAGTTGCTCGTTGACGAATTGTGTGCTGTCCCAACAGGCCATAGCGTGGGCTCTGAAAGGGCGCCAGGGCTGGGACAGACTCAATTGCATGCATCCTTCCAGGCTGCCAGCCTGCAGAGGCCCTAACCAACGGGTACACTCACGATTTTCCTTTGGACGAACGGGCCCTCGGCCTGTGACAATTAGTTGTGCATTTCAAGTATTTTCTACCAATTTAAACCTTGCACCTTTCACCCACGAATAAGTGACAGCCCTTTCTCCTACTGTGTGATGGAAAACATTCTGGGATTAAGGGCTCCAGCCAAGTGACTTGGATTCTAAAGCACTAAAGACATTTTATATATTTTCTTAGGTTGAGAGCCTGAAAGAGTGAGAAAAGAACAAAAAAAAGTCTCAGCAGCAGTGTTTCATAATTAAAAATTTCTGGTGTTACCTGGGAAACAGTGACAGAAAAAGCACACTCATCCCTGAGGGGGGACTGGATTTAAAAGCATTCTCGACATTTCCGTACAGAGCGAGAGAGCTGCAGAGAGGCTCAGAGGCGCTGTGTGCAATGTGAGACAGACTGAGGTGAAACAAGCATTGGCGTTTATTAGTCAAACAAGCACATGAAAAGAAGAAAAAGATGCGAGCACAGTGTGAGGGTGAGGGGGCAACGCAGGGGGCAGGATTACAAACGCCACAGGAGAGGGGTGCAATTGGAGTGCGGCGGAAGCATCAAAGGGCTGGGAATGCGTGGGGGGAAGGGGCGCAACACAGTGACAATGTCACATACTTAAGATCAATTAACACAAGTTGTGAATGAAAGAAGGGACAGAGAGGAGGAAAGGTGGGAGGGAACACTGCCTGGGGGAAGCTGGCTGGGGAGGGGGAGGAGAAATCCAAGTAAGGCTGTGTGCGGGGAGAGAGAGGGGAGGTGCTGGAGCTGGGGAACAGATGGCCGTGAAAGTTTATGGCCCAAAAGCGCGTGCCTGTGGCCACGTGAACTCGAAGAAAACCGCACCAAAAAACCCTTGGTTTGATGAGTATTTTGAGCACTTGAATTCTCTCCATTTTCCATTCCTTCGGAATGGAAAAGGCGAGACCTAAAAAACCATAAGTCAAATTCGCTGTTAAAACATTCCAACTATGGCATATACTGCCAAAGAAAAAAAGGACTGTCAGCAACCAACAAGAATTTAGTAGAGCAATAAAATCTTGTCTGCTGACCAGTGTCTGTATGCTGCTGTGAATCTATTTGCACACTCCTCTTACTATCCTGCACAAGCTGAAGATGCGCTCAACTCGAAAGTACATACTCAGGGCTTCACACAGGACACCAATAAGCGATACAATACAAAACACCCTTGTCTCATTCATGCATTTGAAATTTTGAAACTGCTCAACTGACAAGAGGTAGAGAAATGTTATAGAAATGCATCAATATAATAGCCCTAAAAGCCTTCATCTTACTGTACCACCTTGGAGCTGGCCATTATTAGGTATAGCTTGATAGCACAGCCTTCTGCCACAGGTAGAGTAACTTCTCTATATTCACACATCAGCTTCAGAAAAGTAAACCTCTCTAACCTCATTCAATTGGTTTTTTGGTGAATCACCTCGTGAGTGCTTCAACCGCAATGTACGAGGTGCACTGCTTTCAGTAGATATTGGGGAGGATTTGCTGAACAGAGATGCCACCTAGGAAAGGCTTAATTATTTAAAAGCAACACTTTACAAACTTAGAATAAATGGAATTCCAGTGCAGACAAATGAACTGCTTCATTTTTTATTATATTAATGTTTTGTCAAAAAGAAGAATATTCATCATAACTGCTCAAATTTAGTTGGCATGTTTTGAAAAAGTTTATTCATAATCGTGTAGACGCTTTTCAACACATGAATCAGCCTTCAAGATTAACATTACTGTTTAATGAACAAAAGTGCCACTAAAAGTCGCTCTGCAGCAAAAGATTTTGTTGTACCAGGCTTCACAACTAATAATGGAGATTAAAACATATTGTTTGAGGAGGGAAACCATAGTGGCTAGATCTAAATTGTCTGACAAAGACTTTATTCAGTAGCTCATTGGCTTCACTGTTATAAGTTCTAACTCCTCACTTTCACCAACACACACACATACATACAAGTGTCAGACGACTATGTAATAGGGAAAGCAAAGTTACACACTCTAGGGACATTTGGTCAATCAGGTTTCGATGTGTGTGTGAGTCTCTACAGTGGGGAGACTCAGAAGGCCCTGAAGAGCGCTGCGATTCAGAAAAGGGGTTGGTGATGGACAGAGTTTCTGAATTAAGCAGAATACTCCTACCCAGTCAACAGATCAGGACTTAATCCATCACCGTTCCCAGTATAGGAATTGGCTTGGTAGTTTGGTCTGCCCTGTTCCCATGATGCACTGGGCCAGGGACAGACTAATTTGCATATAGCCGGGTTCTGAGCTGGGATGGTGCAGTGAGCTAAAAAACGGTGATGGATCAAGCTCTGATCTGTTGACTGGGTAGGAGTATTCTGCTTAATTCAGAAACTCTGTCCATCACCACCCCCTTTTCTGAACTGAAGAGCGCTGCTGCGCACACAGTTCACTGATAGGAAGGAGGTAGGCTGTGTTCATATTACAACCCATGGCCCAACAAGTGCTATACAATCCCCTTGCCACCCATGAGCCACAGGTGCTTTCTCTTGCTCTTCTTAATCAGTGGGTCTGCTCCATCATGACCAGTTCAAAGATCAATGTTTCAACTATGTGTTACCTTGCAGCAGAGATCGGGGGCACCAACTCCAGTTCCCAGAAGAGAGGCAAGCCACCGACTTCAGTAATCTCTTGGAGGGGGCTAAAAACAGTCAGTCCGGTGGCATGCCAGGAGCCCCCCATTTTGACAGTGCAGATCACCAGTCAGTTGTAGATTTCTGCAGCTGTGTCTGGTGACCAGTCTTAAATCAAAATTAAGAGTAGATGAGGTGGTCCATATAGAAGGTCAGGCTAGGATTACAGTCCAGCCTGCCCTGATTAGAAGGGCAGCGCTGGGGACCATTACCCAGCAGCCTCGTGTCAAAGCAAAGTGCACTGCAGCTACTGGCCTGAGTGTGACATCAGGCCAAGACCAGTGGACTCTCACAGCCAGGATATTAAAGTACAAGATAAGGCACTTGCAGGTATTGAGGATGGCAGCAAATGGAAAAAATTGGATGAGCTACCCGAATTTGCGGCCACACTGAGGTTCAGATGAGATGTCAGGGGCTTGACCCAGAGTAGAGATAAGAATGGAGAAAGAGAATGTTTACAGATGTATTTAACTGAAAATGTGGTTAACTATTTACTACTCAACCCCTTTGTGAAAGCACCTCAACACTATGAAGTCCAACTATCATCACCTGCGGACACAAACTAAGGGCCACCAGTGTACTGGTGCAAAGAGAAGCTCAAGGACTCAACTGCATCTCCATGTGGTTCCATTAACAGGACAATCAATCCCATTGCTACACCAAAGGCGTATGTAAAGTAAAACAACTAGTTATGCAAATTTGGTTTCAACCTTAATAGTCAATTGATGGATTTCTGATGGCAATTACTTCATTCGCCTTTTAAACAATGGTCTAAAACTTACCCATATTGCAAGCTTAGCCCGGTTACCATCGACTGAAATCGTTTTCACCTTAAAGTCCACACCTGAAAAACACAGACTTCCTTGATTAAAACATATTAGCATATTTCTCATACTTCCAGTTAGTTAACAGCAAACAGATATAATAAAAAAAACACCTCAGAATTAAAGTCTAGCTGGTGGTCATTGTTACTTTACGTTTTCATACCTATACCTCACCATTTTTAACTCTTATTTAACCGTGAATGTCCACAATGCAATTCAAAAAAAGATTAAGGGGTGATTATTGAGTGGTAAAACCAGAGAAAAATTTTAAAATTAGATGACTGAGAAGGTGCCGGGGTAAGAAAATTTTCAATATAAACCATAACGCCCAATTTATAGATTGACGGAGAGGATACTCAGTAACAAAGGCGACCAAGTCCCTCCCTGCCAATATAGTGATACTCCTGCTGCATATACATGCAGGCAGACCTACAGGTTAATCATGGCGGAGACTACTCACTCTCCACCGTAATCTGTCCCCTCCAACGGGCTCTGGGAAGTCTGAACAGTCAAAGGAATGGATACATGTTTGCCTGCCCAACTTAGATGGGTAGACAGTCATTTTTTAATGTTCGTTACCACCAGGTTTTAGACGAAGGAACCTGAGGAACAGTAAAAACATAACAGTCATTGCCCCCCACCCTCTCTCCTAGCCCCCCGACCATGGGAGAAGCTTCACATGGCAAGGGGTGCACACATTTTTAAGTTTCGAAAAGAAAATCCACTTTCTGGATTTTCTTTTTGAAAACACAAAGAATACTGCTTGCTAAAGGACTGATGCTTACTGTAGCGATGAAGGTGGTTCCTGCCAATGCGGTTATAAATGAATGCCAGCTATTCAGTCTTTTATAAATCTGGCAAGTGAAGTAGTCTTGGCCTGGCAGACGTAAAGCCCTCTGTCAGGCTAAGGGAGAATACTCTGTCCACTAACATTTAAAACAGGCCCATACGGTGACAACCTAATGTTAATCAAGGACAAATGACCATGTAACAGAAGATGAAGAGGTAAAAGGAAGAGCTATGTTAGTCTGGAGACATGATTACTCTTAGACTTCTTCTAATTTCAATCACTGGTGTCAATGTCCATTTTTAGGGCTCGCCTGGCGTTGCAGCGCGAAGCGCTGCCGCTAGCGAGTCTTATTGTTGTTGTGTTGAGCCTCCCAAGCGGTACAGACCGGTGCACGAGCAGACATCGGTCTGTGAACGCGCTTCTAAGACAGTCTTTGCAGGCGCCGCCACTGGCACGAGCCGCAGGGAACGCCAACATGCACGCTCACGGCATCACGCTCATGCCCTCCCGCGTCTCTTAGGTTGTTCTCCGCTCCAGGCCGACTTTTTTCTGTTGTTACCAAACTTCCCAGGCTCGTCGACTCTGCACTACGAGTGTGGTGATTGGGCACGCAGACTAGATAATAACACCGTGGTAAGAATGAGATTGGAGGGCAGTGTATGAGGAGAGAGAAAATGGAGGTGATTCCATTAGTGTCTTCTGCTTTCTAGGTCAATGTGTAAGCTGCAAGCTGCCGGCCTGCAATTGCAGGTTGTAGGCGTGACGCTATGTACTGCCTAACACTCTTGTCATCAATAAAGGTTTTAAAAAAAAGTGTGTGTATATGTATGTGTATATATATATATATATATATATATATATATATATATGACGTAGACACCGTGTCTCCCTCTGTAGAGTTATGCATCCTCAAGCCCGTGGACACTGATGGGCACATCCACGGAAATGATTCACTACACTGTCTTCCTTTCTCTCCATGGATCTGCATGTCAGAGCACCTGAGCGGTGCACGGCGGTGCTACAGAAAGCGTCCTCCCGACCCCATAACAGGCATAAGGTGAACACTGACTGTACCAGAACACTGCTCCATCTTCACCGGCGGCACGTCCCCTCACCCCAACACTCTGTCTTCACTGGCACTCCTACAGGCAGAACCGTGATGTAAGCTCTGATCTGTTCCCTTTGTATCCCTTTGCCACTGCACTTCTCGCCCCCACACAAGACGCTCCAAAGCAACCCAAGCTGATAAAAGCATGGAACAAAAACACTCATTAAAGATAAAACACAGGTTTCTGCAATTTCCGGAATGAGTACAACCACATCTGGCCACTCGCTGGGTTTCTGAGGTGAATGACATATCGCCCTTTAATCGCTTCTAAACACTTTTGAGATAGAGAGCTGGTTTCCAGTCTCTTGGAATGAATTAAAGCTCGTTCTTACCGCTTACACCCCGTAACTTACTGGTTGACAAATGTGAGTGAATTTGTAAATGCTTCTTGGGCCTCAAGCAGAAGCAAGGAGCATTGTTTGTCAGTTACCAGGTCCAGCCAACAGGCAATGTCCAGAGACCACAGCCAATGGTCAAATGACTGTGTCTAAAGACTGCTAAAGTGATGAAGGGCCTGATGTAAAGCAGGTTTGCCCATTCTGTGTCTATGAACACATGCGCTGTACATAAGGGCCGACATGTTGAGCCCAAGAGTGCAGAACACAAACCTGGAGCTGGTTCACTACACATTGACCTAGAAAGCAGAAGACACTAATGGAATCACCTCCATTTTCTCTCTCCTCATACACTGCCCTCCAATCTCATTCTTACCACGGTGTTATTATCTAGTCTGCGTGCCCAATCACCACACTCGTAGTGTGCATACTGATGCATAACTCTACAGAGGGAGACACGGTGTCTACGTCATTTATATATATATATATATATATATATATACACATATATATATATATATATATATATATATATATATATATACATACATATACACATACATATACACACACTTTTTTTTAAAACCTTTATTGATGACAAGAGTGTTAGGCAGTACATAGCGTCACGCCTACAACCTGCAATTGCAGGCCGGCAGCTACATAGAATAGAGCCCAGGGTAGACTCATAAGTAAAAAAGGGCACGACAATAGTACTTAAACACAGCATGCCGCCTACAACCCACTGGGCCGGCCTCAATAGAAAATTGGCCTAGTCAGGTAGTACGAATGGCATATCGACAGGGTGGAAGCAGATTGTATACAAGCAAAAAGCAATTGAGGCTTCTTTTTTCAATTTTTTGGGGAAAGAAAAAAACAGAAACCGAACTCAACTGGGAACAGTCCTTCCCATGATATACCACCATACAGTGTATGTGGATCAGAGGATCTGAGGGTGAGGAGCCATAATGCAGTATTAAGTAGTGGGAGGAGCAACCTCCATCAAGGGCAGTAGGTACCGCACCAACTAAATACTTCTGGCTGGCATGGGAAGGGCAGAGAGGGGGGAGGGGGAGATTCATAACCAAACCCGTGAGGTCAATAATGGGCAAAGGTCGTGTATGTAGTGCTACATGTAACATGTTACTAACGTGAGTGTGCAGTCAGGTGCAAAGTATGCGTCGCGAACCAGCCTAAAGCCGGGCATCAGGAACTGCCAGGATTTAGAGCATGTTACTAACGTGAGTGTGCAGTCAGGTGCAAAGTATGCGTCGCGGACCAGCCTAAAGCCGGGCATCAGGAACTGCCAGGATTTAGAGGAGAATACCTATTGGTTCAGGGGGCGATAAGAGAGCAGAGGGGGAGGACAGAGAGTTAGGGCATGGACTCAAGTGTCAGAATGCTCCTCACTCCATTGACGGAGGAGATAGGCAGTTCGGGGACCCCAGATATCTTTAAGACGTGACTTATGTGGTAAGAGTTCGGCATAATTGTGTAGGTGATCTTGCCAAGTTGACATAGTGTTGAGCCAGATTTTGAATTTAGGAGCACAGCCTCTACCCCATCAACAGGCTACATGGCGTTTGGCTAATAAGAGGCCCAGTGCAAAAAACTTTCTATGTGATTTCAGTGCTGGGACCGATTGACCTAACAGGGCCGTCTTGGGACAGGGATTGTAGGAGAGTAGGGTCTGCAATCCTATGGTCACCCCCGATTTTTGCTGTTTGCTTCACTGGTTTACGACTTTCCCTAGCTGTGGGCCTGCTAAACAGACCCACAGCCTAGCTGTTCTCTCTCTAAATTGACAAGCATGTACCTTAGGTGCATTTACCAATTGGTACTGGGCCACCTTATCAGTCCCTGTACAGCATACCTTAGATATCCAGGGCATAGGTGTACCCAGGGGCTGAAGCATGTATTATGCCACCCCTGGCTGGCCATCCAAATCTGACACAACTGGCTGCACGACAGCTGGGGCAAGGTGGTGTAATCACCATTTGCTTTAGATATAGTATCTCTATATCTAACCCTAAAATGGACACATATATTCCTATCAGTCACTCCTATGGCAGGCCTTAACAATCCTGAAGGCAGAGTGCTTGGAATTATGCGAGATGGTGCTCTGGCATGAGCTGAGCCCGTTTGCAGCTTGCGGAACTAAGTCCTAATAGCTGTTCCATGATAATGCTATACCATATACTCTTAAGTGCATTATGAACCTCGCGGTCAAATGCTAACTTTGGCATAGCATTATCAAAACATGTCGAGTAAGGTGTCATACGAATTGGAATACTAACCCCTCGCCAATTCTGGCGACGGGGTTAGCATTCCATCCTTCTAGAGGGACACGACGTGTATGTAACTGTGAACCCCGGTTAAAGTTAACTCGAGCCTCAGCATCACAAAATGGATGCTGCCACCACAGACACAAGTCTGACCTCCTGCTGCTGGGAGTCCTTCCAGCGAGGGAGGCTTGGACAAAGGGTTTCCTGCCTTGGGAGGTGCTAGCACCACCCCAGACAGGATTTTGTGTATTAGGTAGGACAGGGCTGAAAGGAATGAGACATGCCTGGGGCACACAAGGTGTCCCTGTGCATATGCCGGTCTAAACCAGTTCCTGGGGCACCCCAGCCCCAGAGCTGGCGCAAGACCGGACAAAGGAAAGGGGGTGTAACCACCCCCCTTCCTGGTCCCACCCAGAGGAGGGACCTAGTCGTAGTGCAGCCCCCTTTAGCTGAATAAAGGTAGGAGCTGGTCCCATTCCAAATCAGATTAATCTTGACAACTTCCACGAAGAAACTCTTGACCTTCGACCTCCTGATTCCAGAAGACTGAAGAATCTTCTCTATGGTCAGGGAGTGAGCATTCTGCTTCGCAGGCACCATCAAGCTCCTGTGCGGTTTGTTGCAGAGTCCTTCCATCCCGGAATCAGACGACTCGGCTCGACAAGACCCGGACCTCCAGACCTCTCTGACCTCTACCCACATCCACAGCACAGCTGGGACCCGTGGGTGAGACGAGCAACGTGGAGACGACCATCTTGCGAAACCGGCCCAGCGCTTCCAGCATGACCGCCGAGGGATCCTCGAGTGAGGGCTTTGGGGTCTGAGAAGCCCCACACCGACGCAGCTCCTGCACCAAAGACCAGCCCCCCAGCATCCACGAGATCTGCGTGGGGCCCTTTTGCCTGGTTGCTGCTTGTCCTGTTGTCTGGTCACTTGCCGGCTGGCTCGAGACCTCCGAGACGACGATCCGAAGAATCTAACACTGCTGGTCTGGTCCCCCAGACTAGCCCTTGCTTCCCTGTGAACGAGAAGCACCCCGGACCCTCCTGGTCCGCACCAGGCGTCATCTTTGTTCCACCGCGTGGCTTGCATTAGCCAAGGCCTGTTGTCCAGATCGACAATCCGACACCGCCAATAGCAGCAGACTACGTGGGACAGCTCGTGCCTCCAGCCTGGTCGTGAAGAGCAGCTCCTGGTCCGCGCAGCTACAGAGAGAAGTGACCCTTCCTTCACCTGAGTGCGGCGACAGCATCTGGTTCCCTCCTGGTTCCAGCACCGTCACTGGCTAGTGACCGAGACTCTGTCCCCTTCCCTTTCAGGACTCCTTCTTCTGAGTTCCATCCTTGGAACCACCGGACTCCTCCATCTGGCTGCCTGCCAGCAACTCCTTGTTTCAGGCATCACCGGGATCAACGCAGCAAGCCCGACGCAACTTCAGCCCTATGCACCCGCAGCCTGTGGGTTAGGTAACTAAAGCTTCTAGGTGCTGAAGTCTGTGTACACTATCCTAGAGTCCAGGTCCACTGTTGTTTTCCCTCCATCCAGCCGGATTCGTCCGGAATCCGTAACTTTCTAAACTGTACGATCCATAGACGTTGGTACGCATCCCGAGTGAGAGTTTCCACTCTGCACGTGAGTCCCGTGGGCCTCCTGCTCCTTACTTACCTAGTTTGTAGCGTAGTCCCAGCGATCCTCCAGCCTCTGGATCTCCTTACAGTACTTTCCTTCCTCGCATTCCATTGTTTTGAGAATATGGTTTGTCGTGCCCCTAAGGCGCACTTGTAAATATTGTGATAACTCGTATTTCCTTTTAAGTATTGTCATGTGCTTAGCCCTCTGATCTCATAAAGAGCTCAGAGGTGTATGTTAGTTAATAAATATCTGTTTATTTTCATAACAACCTGTGTGGTGTCCTTTCACTTGGTATTCAAGGGGTTATATGTGGTAAAACAGCTGGCTTCACATGCCATTCAGAGTTCAGCCTAAAGACTGCTTTTGTCCACGCTACTAGGATAGCTGGTCTATAAGGTTGACTTGCAACCAATCACCATAAGGGTTGTTTGGACTGATACAAGGTGATCACTAGAACTAGTGAGCATCATATATCAGGCCAACTTCTCACAGGGATCAATAGCAACTCCAACCATATCCGAAAGGGCACGAAAAATGGCCTGCCAATATGCCGCGGAGGGGCATGTCCACACCAGGTGGAAGAAATTGGCACCCTCCACCCCACATCTAAGGCAATGGTCAGTGTCACGGAGGCCAAGTCGGAATATTTTGGAAGGAGTAAAGTAAATGCGGTGCAAGAATTTGAAATGAATCAACCGGAGCCGGGTATTACCGGTACTGCATTAGTGTGCATTTGGTGATTTCGCGTAGAAGGGGGTTAAGGTTTTCTTGCGGTTTATTTACATATAGGGTCATGTCGTCAGCATATAGAGCTATTAGGAGCTGACGCTCCGGGTATATGAGGGAGCGATGGTTATGATACTGACAAAGTTTGGCCGCCAGTGGCTCGATGGCAATCGCAAAGAGGGGAGAGGGGGCAGCCTTGCCTGGTGCCTCTATGTATGTTAAAAGGAGCCGACCTGGCCCCGTTGAGAAAGACTGAGGCCTATCCCCCTCACCGAAAACTCGTGCAGAGTGCTGTTTGCCGAGGAATTTGCACTCCCTATCCACCGCCTCAGCGTATTCGTTCAGCTTCTCCCGAAGGAGGGCATTCGTAGAATGGTCTCGGCTCTCGCGAGTACTAATCCGTTCTAAATCTCGAAGTTCGGATTCAAGTTTACAAAGATCTCCTCGCAAGGATTTAAGGACACCGCCTCCCTTAGAGAGGTCCGACACCGACCCCACGTTTCTGTCGAAAAAGTCTTGGATGTCCTGTTCAAGGTCCGCCTTGAAGGCGGAATCTCTGAGATGAGAAGGGTTGAGGCGCCAGCTCAAATAAGGGGAGGTCTCAATGGGAATGCGTAGTGAGAGTAGGACCGGGGAATGGTCAGAGAAAGTCCTGGCAAGGTGTCGGGCTGTGATTAACCAGGGAGTGAGGCCTGCCGATAGGAACACGTAATCAAGACGCGCCCAAGTGGAATGCACTGCAAAGTAATGAGTGCCCTGTTTAAGGGATGGGTGGAGGTGCCGCCATGAATCAATGTAGTGGTGTTCAGCAACAATGGAGGATAGGGTACGTTGGGTTTGGGAGTAGTGTGGAGGCTGGGGGTGGGATCTGTCAATGCTCGGTGCCACAGCAGAGTTGAAGTCCCCTCCCAGTATCACATGGCCAATGCCCAGAGTTTGAATTTTACCCCGCATCGTGAGAAGTGAGGAAGTATGGTCTACGTTGGGGCCATAATCGCATGCAAAAAGGACCGTATGTGAGGGTAGTTTACCCCACACCATACAGTATCTGCCGCCGGGGTCCACTTCCGTCCCGGCAGGCGTGAAGTTCATACCACGTCTAACCAGAATTGTAACCCCCCTTGCATAGTTGGAGTAGGAGGAGAAAACCTTACAGGAGGCCCACCTGGTCGCAAAGAGAGACAAGCTATCCGGCATTAAATGTGTTTCCTGCAGCATAGCAATTGAAATGCCCTGCCTATCGAGGTAACCTAAAATGTGCCTCTTTTTCCTAGGGTTATTCAGCCCTCGAATGTTCCACGACACCTGCTGAAATTGGTGCGACGGTAGTGTATCACCTACGTCACCCATTCATACACAGGATTAATCTGCGTTGAGTTGCTTTGTCACTGTTACGTTCCCTTCTGCAGTGTTTAAGGAAATCCTCAACCTGTTGCGGGTTTAGAAAGAAGTGAGTTGTACTCTGAAATGTCACTTTCAACTTGGCAGGGTATAGCATGGCATATGGGATCTCTTGTGCCTGAAGTTTCTTTTTAACCATTGTAAATTTGCGCCTAGCCTCCTGGACGGAGGGGGTGAAATCAAGGAAAAAAGGAGAGGGTAGTGTTACAATAGTTCAGTCCCGATTGCTCTTGCCCGTTGTAGCACCGCATCACGGTCTCTATAGTTCAGGAAGCGCACAATAATAGGGCGAGTTTGGGCTCCTGGACGCGGGCATGCTGCTAGAGATCTATGGGCCCGCACGATGATGAAGTGTGGGGAGAAGGATTCTTTCCCAAACAGTTCCATAAGCAGGTTTTCTACGAAGGTCTCCATTTTACCCGTGTTGGTGGACTCCGCAAGGCCTAAAATTCTGACGTTGTTGCGACGAGACCTCGCTTCCAAGTCCTCATTCTTGTCCGCGATAAGTTTAGGCAACCTGTCCAATTGAGTGACTGGTTTACCCGTGGAGGTGGCCCCATCTTCAAGAACAGAAATTCTGTCCTCTGTTTCCTTGATGCGGTTGTCATGTTGCTCCAGTTTAGAAACCACGCTGTCCATGCGTACATTCATGGTGTCTATTTTGGCGTCAATTGTGGATAGGCTATGCTTCATCCCCAGCAGTAATGTCTTCCAGTCCTCCTCCGGAGGAGCCGGGACAGGAGGACCGCCGTCAGGCTCCGGCGTCGTTTTGGAATGTTTTTTGGATTCAAAGGGTATTTTGGACTGGCGCGCATCATTACGGCCAATGTCTCTTCTGGGCGTCCGCGATGTAGTGGGGGAAATAGACGCCAGAGCGCAGGAGGGGGCCAGCAAAGGAGGAGAAGGTGAGCACCCGACTGAGCCCATGCAGTGGAGACTGGTGAAATAAGGAGTCGTGGCAGAAGGTTCAGAATGAAAAAGGGGACCCTGGTGGGATTGGCAGCGTGAAGAGCTAGCACGGGGGGAAACGGTAGCACTGAGGACCGACGTCCCACGCAGTGAACTCGGTCAGCTCTGGTCCCGTAGTAGGCCGCGTCCGTACCCCTGCTCAGGGAGGGGTTGCTCAGGAAGCCACCAGTATTGCGTGTAGCACTCCGCAGATGGGGAGGGCGGGGAAGTGATCCGTCCGTCACAGGTGGGCCGACTTGGTGTGAATTGGTCCATGCATATTGATGACGGTCGGCCCCTGTAGCGCCAAAATCTCAGCAGGAGCAGTCAGCAGGGTGTAGGGCGGTCCCCCCCGGCCCCGGAAAGGGGGTCCGAGAGTAAGGGTGGGCAGGTGGTCAAGTCGACTTGGAGGCTACCCCTTGCGCCGTGAAGACAGTAGAATCGGCCCAGTCATAGCAGGCAAAGCAGCGCTAGCCGCCTGAATGGGAGAAGCTGGCAGGAGTTGGCCTCAGAGCAGTGGGTGGCGGGAAGAAGTCAGCGCCGACCGGGGGAGGAGAGGCGGCTGCGGAGGCTCGCAGATAGCATGCAGCTCTCACCCGATACAGCGGCTGAAGCCCCCCCCCGGGCATGCAGGTGTACTACTAAGTTGGGCGGGAGGGTGCCCCACAGCAGGCCAGGCTCACTCGGCCGAGCCGGGAAGGCCGCAATGCACCGGACTTTCTCGACTAGGCAAGGCCGCCCAGGAGTGCACAGCCAACCGCTCCACGGGACGCTCAGGTTTTCTCTGGCCACCGATCTCGCCAAGTCCAGGATATCTGGGACAAATAAGGTATCGCCGTGATCAGCCCGGAAAGGTGCAGATGTAGGAGCAAGTTTCAAGCAGATTCTTGCGGTCAGGATCACTGCAGGATAGGCAAACGTGCTCGGTCGTTCGGGAGCCTCACACCAGTGCGGCCATCTTGGTCTGGCGCCCCCCGTGTCTACGTCATTTATGCTCGCATTATAGGGAGGCGGGTCGCTTCGGAGACAGAGGCCCAGCATCTGGGTAATATTTCTGTAGCATTGCAGCATACCACCCTGGAGCTTCGAGGTGCATCGATATGCAAAAAGAGACACTGCATGCAGGGTATTACTTTCTGCGTTTTTGCAGTACACTGTCGGGGATACATCATACAGATCGATGGAGCAGGATGCCCAATATTTGGGAAACACTTCCGGTCGGTAGCACACGTTTTGCGGAGAGGGGCATATCCGTGGGAAGATGGCGAGCAACGCCGGGCAGTACTCTGTGCTCTTGCAGCACAGCACTATGGAGCAGAAAGAGGTGATAACCTTAATCTCTGTTTCACTTTCATCTTTCACGTTTCAAAATTTTTATTTGTCCCATATGTCAGTTTTCGACATCAAAACACAGAGGAGCTTGTTTGTGACAGTTTCCCTAGTACAAACATATTTATGCCTACACAGAGCAGCAAACCCTGTCTGCTCTATTCCTCACCAGCCAGTCAGTGAAAATAGTGCAAGGGAGGATGTGATGCATTTCTGCCCTAGTGTAAAGTTAATCCAATTCTGCCCATGGGATCCTTTGCTGCGAGTCAAAACACTCACACAACCAATTTCACAACGCGTTTGTGAACTCAGGCTCAACGTAGGTGTGCAAACTAATTATTTTACATACCTAAAATGTCAATGGCATTCACAGAATCAGGAATGCTGACATTTTAGGTTAAGAAAGTACATTTACAATTAAGCAATTACGCCACAGTTGCGATGCGGTTTTAGGTGGGTGCCCCAGTATACCTTTCAAGGGGATTGGCTTTACAGGCAATTGTAGTCTTTAATTTTTGTTTGCTACAGGTGAAACTCCAAATCTCGGCCCACACCTTGCACTCGGTTTAAAAATCCAGAACTGGTTGAAGGTGTTTCACCCTGTAGATACCACTTAGCAACTACACTTGTGCTTGTCAGACTTTCATACTAACTGCGCCCGCGTTTAGCAAAGTCTAAACTCACTGACTGCCTGAAATGCAGCCAGCTTTGCAAAAGCTGTTAAACCTACCCATGTACATACGGTCTGCTAGATCAGGCAAAATCTAGCGACACTGCCCTCGCTTCCTCCTTTATAACTTGACATATTTCTTGTTCGACCTCTTCCCCAGAATTTTACCCTCTGGTTTCCTGTTACTGATTCTTTGATTTGCAGCCACTAAACGCTCTCACTAGATATCGGCGCTATAAATATTACTTCTTATTGCTACATGCCACCTAACTTAACACACACTAATGCACACCGACCCCTGTGACAATCAGGGTCGGCTTTATGGTGGTGCCACCGGAGCAGCCGCACCTTGCGCTCAGCCGGGGGGAGGCCGGTGCTGGGGTGGGCGTTATGTTGGGCAACAATCTATAGGTTTAAAAGCACCTGCTGGAGAGTTACTTTTGGGTCTAATTATCTATAGCAGTTCTAAGGGAGCAGCATTTATGGGAGGTTTTTCTGTCCCCTTACCACCCTGAAACTGGTTGATAAAGTGTTAATCCATCTGTTATGCTGTCTGGGCTGCCACCAAATGGGTTCTGTCCTGGTGTCATCAGCCCACCTCAGAAAACAAGCATTCAACTCCCCATAATTCAACACCTCAGACAACAAGCATTCAACTCCCCATAATTCAACACAGTGCCACACATTTCAGCACCACACAGTTCCACATCATGCAACATAATTACACTTCACATAAATCATACCACTCAACAGTACATAATTCAACTACATCTATTTACACGCTACTCACTACCACATAAAAACACCCCATATAAATGCACATAACACCAATTCACATAAATATACTTCACCCCATGCCTCAGTGTGGAACAGTGTGTTGATGAGTGACATCTCAACATGTCACTCATCAACACACTGTTCCATGCCGCATTATTCAACTCTACATAATTTCCACACTAAACCACATAATTCCACAACAGAAATCCAATACACATCAAATATATCCAATTCACAACACATAATTAAACATCGTACCACAAAATTCAACAGCACATCACATAATTAAACTTCAATAGATAACACTCCACAACACAAAATACCATTCCAAATAATTACACTGCATGACGCACACTCCCACTCCACATAATTCCAATATACTCAAAAACACATACTTCCTATCCACATAATACCACTGCACACCGTACCACACAATTCGACTACACAAATCTACTCCACACCACGCAATTACGTGCCACACAAATACCTTAACTATCCAATCCAAACCACATAATTCCAATACACATCACATAACTCCATAACACACAACTAAGAAATATTTACATTTACAACACTAATAACTCTAACTTTCCTTTTTTTAACACCCAAACACACAGATCTGGAGCTTAGCTCCTACCTCTGTTTTTTTCATCAACAAAAGGAAAAGCTGTCCACACAGTTCCATTCCACACAATTCAACTCCACACATTTCCAATCCACACCACAAAATTCGACACCAAACATAATACTCAACAACACAATTACACAACACACCACACACTTCCACATCATGCTACAAAATTCAATAGCACACCTCATAATTAAACTACACTACATACCACTCCACAATATACCATTCCATATAATTACACACCATAACACACAATCCCACTCCACATAATTCCAATACACTCAATACCACATAATTTCACAGTGCACCATGCCACGCATTTCCACCCCACAAATCCACATCACACAATACCACGCCATACAATTCCAAAACTAACGAATCCAATCCAACTCACATAATTCCACAACATACCACATACATACATACACTCCATAACACTTACGTCAAAAACATTACCATTTACAATGGCAATAGCTCTAATTTGAACAAATGCAAGACCTATTGCATTTCAAATGCTTGTTTCAAGGTGTGGTAAAAATGATACTCAACTAACATTGCATTTTCAGATCTGGTAGCCGTGTAAAGAATTGTATGCTTAATGTGTGCAACATGGTAAATATGAGTATTTTCAAACACTGAGTAGAACATATTTAGTCTTATGAAACCTTTCAGTGCCAGGAGGTATTTCCTATGTTAGCCAAACATAATAAGGCTCATTCTGGTGGAAGTTGGCAGTACCTTCCGCATCAGGGATGGACTTGTGAGTAGAAACACTCTTTGGCACATTTGAGATATGGGTCAGATCATGCAACAGTAACCTCTGGTTTTCAAACCAGCAAGGTTTGCAAATGTACAATAGTTCTTTCTTATGTACAATGCCCATTTTACGAGTCAGAAAAGTTTTTCAAATTTATAAAATGAGATTTGTGACCCATACTGAATCACAATTAGGAAGGGGCATAAAAGTGGCCTTTGTTTTAAATTGTGATTTGATATGTAGCACTGGTTCCCTTAAGGAGAAAGGGGTGCCTAAGATATAAATTGTTTTCAGTTTGGAGCTTCACAAAATCAAATAGGAGCCTCTAAACATCAGTGCATGATTTGCAACAAGTATGATAGAACATCTTACTCATGGTTCTTTTTTTTAAACGCTGCAAGTCCCCTGCAGTCATAAAAAATCTGACATGGCTAACGTGTACCCTTTAAGTGTGCCCACTGCACAGCATTGCAGGGAGAAAGATAACAAATAATGCAATAGAAAGCTATGTTTGTGGAGGTTCAGGATTATGGCCCCTACATGAGGCTATAAACCTTCTCCCAGCTTTCAGAAGAAATAGACTTGGTCAAAGTATCTCTGGCTGCAAGGACTAGGTCCACTATTTACAATGGCAAATCAAAACTGCTCAATCTTCACAGATGGAGGTGTAGGTTGTGAAGATTCAGATGCAGGACCCTCCCCATTTGCTGAGACAAGAGGTACTTCTGAAGGGGAAGAGAAGTCTGATGGCAAATGCTCAGGCTCAACAGTTCTGAGTACAAAACTATTTTGGTCCAAACCAGGGCAGTCAAAATAACTTTGGCCCCATTAGTCCTGACTTTTTTCAGAACTCAAGGCATGAGAGGAAATGGTGGAAGCGCATGCAGTAGATTTGTTCCACCTGCAGGAGTACACATGTCTGGCAAAGGTCTTCTTAGCAAGCAATAGACTCAACACTGTGTTCTCAGCACTGGCAAAAAGATCTAGCAAGGACATGTCATACTGGTCAAAGATGTGCTAAGTAACCTTGGGATGGGGATGCCATTTGTGGTTTGCCAGCTGACGTCTGCTCAACTAGTCTACACTGGCATTTAGAGACCCTGCCAGGTGCCTGGCCAACCAGAAAGATTTCATGTTGACTTAGCCACCCCCAAGTGTGCAGAACTTGCTGTCACAGGATCCGCAACCCCCACTCAGACCTGCTTATTGCAGTCCCACATGGCGGTCGTGTTGTTCATAAAAAGCTATAACAGCTTCCCTCTAAAGGTCGGTAGGAAGGAATTCAATGGCAGTCCGATGCCCTGAAGCTCCAACAGGTTGATGTGGAGCTGGTACTTCGCTAGAGACCGCAGACCTTTGATTTCTACCTCTCCAGGTAATCTCACCAGCCCAGAGACTATGTATCTGTCACTATTGTAAGCTTTGGGTGAGCGGAAACGAAAGTGGCCTGCCACTTGTCAGGTTGGTGCAACCACTGAAGGCCCTAGACAGTCTCCTCTGAAATGCAAATGGTGCTGGACAGAGCACCCTAGTGGTGAACCCAGTGAAACCAAAACTTTCTACTGCAGGACCAGTAAGTGCTATGTAGCACAAAGGACGAGGAGAATGCACAAAGCTAAGAGTCTAAGAAACCTCAGAAACATCCTCAGTGAAGCCAAGGAATGAGCGCGAAAGATAGGGTTCACATCATAAATGTCTCGAACTTGCTACAGTGGTGGAAAGCACTTGAATGCCTTAATATCCAGGATGGCCCCTAAAAAGAGAATTCTCTTTGTGGGCATCAGGTGGTCCTTCGGCTCTCTGATAAAAAAAACCAAAGATGTTGGTCATAGGTGGTCCTTGACGGATTGCAGCGAGTCTGCCTTGAGAAACCAGTCACCATCTTACAAAAATGCACATAGCCATACTTCTGAAAATGAACTGTAACAAAGGATATCACATTCATGAACATCTAAGACACCAAATTGAGGTTTAAAGTTAGAAAGACAAATTGAAGTGTTCTAACCTCACCGTAACCCACCGTATGATGGACTGCAGAAGGCTATCTGGGAAATATGTGCCATGCAAGTACAAGGGCAGTATCCAATCTCCTGTGTCCAGAAGAGAAAGGAACTATGCAAGACTGAGCATCTTGAATTTATTTTGCGAGAAGGCATTCAGTGGTCGGAGGTCTAGAATAGGTAAGATACCCCCATCCTTCTTGGTCTGATGGGACCCCACCCTATATCAGGAAGGATGGTGATAACATGAATGGCAGGGATTAGTCCCATAAAATACTAGTCAGCAGGAAGAATCAGATTCTGCCTCTTACCGGATGGATGTGGCTCTGGAAGGGCAACATGCCACCACCAATTGCATCTATGTGTTAAGACTCTCTATTGGGAGGAGTAGCGGGAGTGTAGTTCATGACTCTTCAACCTCATTAACGTTAGTGTCTCTTCACATGAGCTTGGATACATACTAAGCATGAACATTTTTGTGGCTGTTTCTAGTAGAAATTGTTTTCTATACTGTTCAGTAGATAGTTAACAGATGTTCCCTCTTTAGCAAGGGGGTGCTGGGGGGGAATTAAAGTATGTGAATCTGGGACACACCCATGTTGGAAAACATTTGAGAGTATAAAAGATGAGAGAAGCGTGTACCTGCAGCTGCTCGGTTTTTGTTGATTTGGGCAAAAAAATGTGACTTCTACCATGAGCTATTACTGCTATGCAATCAGGGCACTGCGATCAATCAAAAGCTTGTGTGGTTTCCCATTTCATCATATACTTAAATTTTTACAATTCTATATGGCATTTCTGAGATGCTTCGATAAAGCCGATGATTCTATACCTAAGGGATCATGAGATGGTTTTTGAAAACCCTGTATGTGAATCCTGATATTCAACATATAAAAACTGGTTAGTTAAATAATACTGGAAATTCTTATTTTAATTCCAAGAGACAAATATTTTAAATTATCTTTATACAAGATAAAGTACATAACAGTATTTGTTACTCCCAAGTAAAGCCTAACCTGAGGTATGCAAAATTGAGAAGAGACTAGAGTAATTCAATGTCTAGATATTTGACAGAGACCAACATTTTGGATGAAAGCACCTGCAAAGCATGCTACCAAAAGGTATCAATGACCATAATGCATATCCAGCTTTCTATGACTGGTCTAGTGAGAAGAGATTTTAACATAGTTATGTCTAAAAGAAAGCGTCTTTGAAAGTGAATGATGCGGATGCTTGAGTGTTCTTGTTTTTAAATTTCACATAGATTGCAGGTTTCATATTTTTGGCACATGGTTAAGTCGTTCTTAACTGTAATAGGTACGGAATATAGGCAGGATTCTTAGTAGAAGACTACTGAAAAGGATGATTGATGAATGCATTAAGAAAGTAATTCAATTATATTCATCTATACTGCCAAGTGACTAGTAAAATAGCATGTCAAATTACTGTATTATGATCAAATAAGGCACGCACTAACATTATGAAATGTTTAATATTTTAACTGCTCTAAGAGATTCTTAATATTTCTATATCTGTATATAAAACAAATTGGATGTAAACATCGGATCACACCCTAATTGGCTTTTTTAAACAGTCATAAATTTGGAAGGTTTGAGCCCCTGGGGTCAGCAAAACCTACTCATGGCGGTTGCAACTAAGACATTAGTATGTAAAATTGAAAATGGTACAACAGTCTGCCAATGGGAAGGAATTTAAAATTGGAGACAAACAATTAAGTCAGCATTCTTAAATTGATTCATGTGGGAAGTGCAAGTACAGCAAACAACAAGTGTGGGCAACTTGCGTTAGAAGCAAAAATTACAAAAGCATTTTATAAATAAAACAACATTTTGAAAAGCTCCAACTTTCCCATTAAAATTAAATATTCTATTTTTGCATTTTATTGCTGTGAAAGAAAATATTTAGCTCTTTATTTGCTTGATGTACACTTATTTTTAATGTTGTGCATTGAATTTGAGGTACAAATCGTAAATAAGAGTTAAGTACCTTCGGTGATGATGTATCTGGTAGAAACTATTCTAGCCGCAGATTCCTGAACGTAGAATTACCCCCAGCCGTGAGACTGGATCCGGAAAAAATTTTGCCCAGCATCCCTGCGGGCCGGAATCACGCGGCTCCGCTCAGGCGTCATCCGCGTCCGTGACGTCAGCGAGATCACATAAGTCCCGCCCCGGCACGCCTACGTCAGTTTGCTTCGGAGAACTTTTCCGCGCCACAACGCGGAGCCATCAGACAAAACTGTGAGAGTATGGGAACAGTGTGCGAAAGAACAGAAAAATTGGAAAAAGGAATCGTGACGAACAACACCATAAGAAGCAGTGTCAACACTGCAGTACCCAAAGGCAGGGAAAAGAAGAAACAGAGCACAGCCCTGAGCAGCGACCCTGCCATGATGTGGACAGCCCCCTTGGAGACAAGGAACACATGCAAAATGGCTCGACAACATGTAGCAGGCCCACAACCCCAATTAGGAACAACGAAGGGGAACTGGTGTCAAGACAAACAGGAACAACAAACCTCCAAGGTAGCCCCAGCACAGAGTGTGACAACCCCCTCCCCCTAAGGAACAAGGGCAAAGGCACGGACAGATGACCCCCCAACCCAGAGGGTAGCAGAGGGGCCAGAACCGTTAGCAACCAAAGGGGAGAGGGAGAGGAGGGAAGAAGCGAAGGCAAGCACCTAACCTGGGCCAGTGCAGAGGGGCACAGGAGTACATATAAACCCATTCTCCAAGAACAAGAAAGAAGACAATCATCCCTTTAAAAGGGCGAAAGAATGCACTCACAGAAGACAGAGCCACCCACCGGGAAGCGAGCGCAGAATACCAAGCCAAAGGACCTCGCAGAACGGGGAGGAAGGGTGGGCGTGAAGGAATCTGCTGCTAGAATTGTCTCTACCAGATACATCATTACCGAAGGTAAGTAACTCGTACATGTGATAGAGGCTACTAGCCGCAGATTCCTTAATGTAGAATAGATACCCTAGCCATACCCCCCGGGGAAGGAGGTTCTGCGAAAGGACCTCACCAGCCTGGACAAAACAGAGGGTCCCACAGGGGACTAGTCCAAAAGACAGGCAAAGAGCCTCATCCTCCCAGGCAAGAGGGAACCCCCACAAGCACAACACCACCGACCCCAAGAGGGGGGGCGCGGGAAGAAGAGTAAAGAGGAACCCAGAGCAAAACCCGGGGAGGCGGAAGCACCCCACGCCTTTACAAGGCAACACACCTCCAACCAATGCCAGGGCAAGGCAGAGGAAAGAACAGCCTAGAGGGCCCAAAGAAAGAGGGAAAAGAAGGCAAGCCCACCACAGTCGGAAGGCAACAGACCAGACAGAACAGCGCCAACCTCAAGAAGTAGTTGGAAGCAGAAAGAAAAGCCCAGGGCCCCTCTCAGAAGACCAGCCAGACTACACCAGAAGAAGAAGGAGGAACACAAGCATCTCAGTCTCCAAGATAGAGAACATAAAATTGGAGAAGAGCCCTGACACACCTCAGCGAGGGGTTCACGCAGACAAAGTATGTGCACCCGCAACGTACAAGGACGCCAAGGGGAGCAGTAGCCCGCAGGCGGCGCAACCTCCCATAGCAAAGCTATCTAACAGCTACCACTACCCCACATAGGGTAAGTTAAGTCCCAAAACATGGGAACCCGCTTTGGAAAAACTTCCGCAGCAGAGAAAAAACTGAAAAAGTTGCGGGGAGAAAACTCCCGCAGAGGGCTTATCAATCAGCCCAAGAAAAAACACAGAAGACCCTATCTCAGGCCAACTTGGAGCAGGCAATCCAACAAAAACACACAGCAAAGAAGGGCCGTCCAGCAGCCAACAGAACCACAGCCTCCACAAGGAGAACTCGAGTGGCCATAAAAAACACAGAACTAGAACCACAAGGCAACTCGCCCCAAACGGAAGAAGATCACCAAAAGCTAGCGCAACTCACCGGAGGAGAAGAAGGAGGAGGAGGAGGAGGAGGAGGAAGAGGACTGATCCCCTCCAAAAACCTCCGGATGGCCGATTTCCCCAGGGTGTGGAACAAAAGGGAACCATCAAAAGGAAGATCCACCAGCTGTTCCCACACATTTTCAGAGAAAACACTGTCCCTAAGCCAAGCATGGCGGCGAAGGGCCACCGACGAAGCCATGGCACGACCCAACACCCCTGAGATGTCCAGAGTGGAGCGAAGAATAAACGCAGCCAGCTCTCTGCCATCCAACGCATGGTGCCGCAAATCAATGCCAGCACCCTCTTGAGAAGTTGCAGATCCAAGGGACTCCCACAAACAAGAGGTACCCCTACCCAACACACACAAGGGGTTAAGAGCCCGCCAAGCCGCACTGGTTGAAGCAAACATATTACGCCCCCAAGAGTCCAGGCAATGGGCCTCCCGGGAAGGTGGAGCCATCAGCGACTGCAAGGAAGGAAAGGCGGTCCTCAACAAGGGCCCACTGGCAGAGTGGTGGAGGGAAAGACACGCCAGGTCACGCGGTGCCGGAAGGTGCCAATGAAGAAGGTGCTGGGGCACCGGCGTCCCCAAGTCCCCGTTAGAAAGAAGTGAGCAAACCTTCGAAGGGGAGCAGAAGCTCCCGTCCACCAGAGCCCTGGTGGAGAACCTCTAAGAGGTGGTCCGCGGGGAAGTGGGCAGCCGGATCTCCCATGCGCAGAATCCCCACAGCCGTGGATACAGCACAAGCAAAGGCTTCACCCGCCTCCGTAGGACCCCGTGGATGAGAAAGCAGCTCCTCTCTGGGCGACGGCTGTAGGCTAAGGCGGCCGTCCCCAAAGCCAACCGGAGTGGACAAGGGGCAAGCCCGAAAGGGAGAAAGAGGAGCCGAAGAGTGGGGGACTTGTGGTTCCTCTGGCAAAGGTCGCGGCGATGGCAAGGAGCAGTCTTTTGATGGCGCCGGGGAGAACGCAATGACGCGGCAGCCCGTCCAGATCCAGTCTCAGGCCTGGGGATAATTCTACGTTAAGGAATCTGCGGTTAGTAGTCTATCAGATTCTTGCTTATGCCAGAGTCCTTGGCATCCAGTAGTGATTCAGTGGGGTCCACAGAAGTTAAAAGGTAAACAGCATTAGGCTATTTCTTTCCTGTTGTTTGATTGTGCCAAGGCAGGCGCAGCATACATGACCTTTGCTTCTACTTAACCTGCTAGAATAGCAGGTCACCGAGCAAAATTCTTCTGAAACAGTGATAGGGGTGTGACAGGTGAGTAACATTCAATTTGGAATTGCTTGGTCTGAACTTCCCGGACTACTGAAGGCAGGCTGTTACTGAGAAGTTTTGATCTACCCCAATGAGGCAACTCTGTACTTTTCTTCACGGAAGCAATCAGAAATAGGGAGCTCAGTTAAGGATAATGCAACAGAGATTGTTTTAACTAGGACTCAGAGATTAATGTAGGCCTACTGAGTAATAGTAGATAGGGTGATTATCCGATTCATACCAGATACAGCCTGAGGTAAGCAAATCAGTGTAATACCAGAGGAAAGTTGAGCTGGTTCAGAAGGGAGATTGCCCTCACAGCTAAAGGCGTAGGCAGGTGACAAGGCGGAATGAACACAGACAGTGGAAAAATCATTTCTAAAGGGCCTGATTCCGAAGAGGTGGTGTAATGGGGGCTGATCACGTGCAAAAGCCTTGTAACAACCAGTGTTGTTCTCTTTTCTCACCCCCTGAACATTGGGATTAAAGACTATAGGGTAAGTTTTTTCCTGAACTTCTGATCATAACATGCCTTTGCCTTAGGACTCTTCGCATTTTATTGTTGGGACTCAGGATAGTGAGGTTGTTTGCTACAATTTGTCACATACCACATCTTATGGTGCCTGAATATCTGAATTTCAACACTGTTAGCACCAGGTCTTATGAGTTGCAGATGGATCCTCTACAGAAATCTCAGCAGCACATCTTTTTGAATGTATCTAGAGTAGTCAGATCCTCCCGTCACTTCACTTCTGGCAATCCTTGTCCTTGCCTCTCAAGCCTGCACCCTTCCATGCTTTGCAGCATGATGAGCATCAGACACGCAAAAAGCTCCACCATGAATAACTTCATAGTCATGTATTGGGCATGCCTCTTTCCTAGCCTCACGCAAGCAGTGCACACCCTAGGTTCACAGCCCCTATTTGACAAATTACTAGATCAGGGCTTAAACACAAACATGCAATTTTATAGCGTGTCTTAGTGTTGATTGTGCCTTTTTGTTTAACTTTGAATAGCAGAAGCTAATTTCCACCTAGAGTATGGGGATATGGGTGTACATGGAACGTTAAAGGTAAGATGCACATTTTTAAGTGGATGGCTGGGAAGCATTTGAAACAGCAGCCAGGAGGAAGGTTGATAAGATATTACAAATGTAGCAATAAACTATTTGGTCTACACCAGTGCTTCCCAAACTTTTTAGAATCATGACCACATTTCTAGGACAACAAACTATTGTGACCCACTTAGCTTTAGTTGACATGAAGTGGTTGCATATATTTGTTTATTTCCCTTTAGCCTTAAAGCAGATGCCCCTCAATTGGTGGTAGATGGTGCATTAGTGGCCTGGCAACCAGTTGTGTTTCGGTATTTGGGTGCAAGAATTTATCACCTAACCAGGATCTCCTGGATGGTAATCTGACTAAAGCAATTACAGCTTTAAGATCCCAAATAGAATTTTGGAAAATGCTCATCCTCTCTGTTGCAGGTAAGGTAGCACTTACTAAAATGGTGATGCTGCCCCGACTGCTGTATTATTTTGCTAGCCTTCCGATATATTTACAAGTGTCATTTTTTCGACCGCTGGAGGGGATAATGAAAGACCTCATATGGAGCAATACGTGCTGCAGGGTGGCACTTGCTAAATTATACTTATCCCAGGCACAAGGTGGGTTGGCGCTGCCCAACATGGAACATTATTACTTTGCGTCCCAAATACAATGGGTGGCAAAATGGGTGGCGGAACTACATTTTACCAACGTGGCAGAATGTGGTACCCCATACACGTTGGACAGACTCCTTTTTATCTTTCACCCATGCACTAGGCCACTAGGCCACATACATCACTTCCCCTCCTGGTACAGATAGCTCAGAAATGCTTTCATAAAGCTCTGCATCTTACTAGACACGTCACATCATATGCACATACAATCCCATTACTAGGAATGCCGAAAGGGGGTGGCAGAGTCGGAACGGCAGAACTCAGCCTGGCAAGATGCGGATATTCGCACATTAAGAGATCTATATGTGGAGGGTGTGTTGGGGCCTTTCCTTTCCCTGACCGAAGAAGAGGGCATCCCTCCTGCACAATTCTGAAACCACACCTCCTGAATGGCCACACTAAGATGTCACTGGGGAAATATTTCGCAAGAACCCACGACGCATCTCCTGATGCAGTGTATACACGTTATGGGTACAGGACGCCACCTTATCAAATGGTTTGCAGAATCAATCTGCAAACACACTATGACTGACTTAATGCCCTTGCGTAATAGATGGGAGGAGGAGCTGATGAGACCATGTACACCCAAAGAATGGATCATGTTGTTGGGGAGGCCTAGACAGATTCTCAGAAATGCAAGATTTAGGCTGGTCTAATTCTATATAGTCCACAGAACAAATCTATCCCCAGATAAAATCAATAGATACTTTAATAGAGTGAATGCTTGTTGCCCACGTTGCAAACTGATAAGACGCTGATCACCTACATATGTTATGGTCATGCCCCAAACTGCAAAGCTACTGGCACGGAGTGATTCAATTGTTGACCACAAGTATAGATAGGGCCATGCCAAGCACGTGGGAGGCCTGCATTACACAGATATTTCCCAGAAATAAGAAAGACAAAGCGTTCTCTAGATTTTTAGACCTGGGTTAAGTGGTGGCCAAAAGAATCATCACGCGTCAATGAAAAGCAGAAGACCCCCCCCCCCCCCCAATTCCTTAAAGCCTGGTCTCAGTCTATGCTGAACTGGACCAAGGCTGAGGCTGTCTCTTTGCTAAGGGAAGACATACTAGGGCTGCGCAAGTACCCCATTTCAACAGACTGGAACACAATTCTGACGGCACTTCAAATAGCAATACCTCCAGACGACACCCCAGACATTCCTAATACTAACTAATTAGGCCTGCACATAGGTTGTAATGTGAGCCGACAATAATGTGGTCTGGAATGTGCAGCACACTGAACCAGCATGTAGTATTATGATACTAAGGCTTACACATTTAAACTTGTGAAAAAGGCATTATTGCAGCAGACATGGATCGCCCCCACCCTAGCCTACCATGCTTCCTCCTCTGTTTCTCATGACTTGCTGGTATAGGCTGCACTGCTATATTATTATTATTATAATTGCATTTATTAAGCGCGCAGCTACCCGGAGGTTTCCCGGCATATAAATGGTAGTTTTATCATCAACCCTGACACTTTGGCATGGACGAAAGGAGTCATTAGAAATGTGTATGTGGAACAAATCTGCATGTGAATAAGGTACCTGTAATATGTTTATATGTTGAAATTGTAACATGCCATGAGCTACAATATCTATCTGTTGTATTAAACGTGAGTTATTACAATGCATGGATCAGGGCAGTGTATATGCCATCTGCTTATATACCAGTATATTGCCTTGAATAATTGGATTCCTGAAAAATGCCTACTGGTTTTACCAATATTGTGTATGTTTGTAACATGCATCACATATCAATTGTCAATAAACAGATCAAACAAAAAATGAAGAGGGTGCATCTATTAAAATATATCCATTTTTAATTTTAAAAATTGCATTTATTATTGAATATCAATTTCAAAATCTGTTTACTTACATAAATAGGATTTTCCAGACTCACCAAAATTTTGCTCACAACCCGCATTTTAGGAAACGCTGGATTACATTGATGTGTTCAAGACCTTGAACACCGTTCTTTGTGTGCACTGAGCCATGATGTATACATTGTATTAAGCTGGTAAGTCAAACACTGAAACAAGCAATATTGCACAAGGACATAGGCACCAAATAGATGAAAAGGGTAGAATGTAATCATGCAGGGTAATTGCTATCTAGTTGCATAGGTTTAAAATGAACTGCTCAGATGCAAAATAGTCTTCTAGATCCCCTTCCCATCTGCCATGCATAATCATTTTGTAGGCATGAAATTCTCAAACACTTCAGCATCATACCACAAAATTGGTCAAGCTAACTTACCAATTGTTGCAGCAAGTTCAGGGTCAAACGTATCATCTGTGAATCTTAGCAGAAGGCTGCAAAAGATTACAAAAAATTGAATTAACCTGTGAAATGAGACCAAGCATTTGACATGTTTAGTTGCATGCATCTTTGAAAACAAAATTGCATATAGTGCAATTTAGGCCAATGTTTCAATATTTTTCTGGAGTCAGGGTTTTTTAAAGTCAGCAACCTACAGGAGCCAAAATAAAATAGAAAATATTTTAAGTCTATCACATACAAACACAATCATGAGGGCACTACATAGGATATACATAGTCAAGATCTGTCCCCTTGGCATGTAACCACCTTGACTAAAATATTCACTTTATTTTAGGATTAACAAAGGATCTAAGAAAAGAAACATAAGGTGCTTGCATCAAACCTGGTGACATGAAACAATTTAATAATTTCTGGCAGCTCAATTCACTACATGCCCATGTCTGTAAGAGCAGTTGTTCAACCTAGTGCAGTTGCTGACCTACACAGAGTGTTTTAGGGGGTTTCCTTCCTGCTTCCCTTTTCAACATTTTCTTTTTTCTTTGTCTGCATCTTTTTTTGTCAGTCTCCATACTTTCTTCGTCTCTCTTTGTCACCCACCTTCTAATTTCTATAATTTCTCTTTTCCTCCTTAGATCAATGTAGCTCTTCGGAGCACCCTCAACCTCCACCTCTTAGTTCCGTCATGGCATTCTGGGAAACCTTTAGGAGAGTCCTTATGACTAACAGTCCTAAGTGAGCCCAACAACCACTATTTACACTGTCACTGTGATACAGCCTGCCAGGCCATCGGACTCAAGTAGCAACCCCAACTGCAGTTGCGTAAGTGGGGGGAGGGGGGTTCCCTATGCCACTAGACAAGAAAATTATGCCATCCTCAATATGCACTTACAGATGTCACAGCATATGCGCTGGTGTGAGCAGGCGCTGACAGCGTGTGGAGCATTTTTAATTGAGTCTGGCACTAGTGCGGTTGACTGAAAAACCGTCCAGCGTAACTATCTTTTACTCTGGTCCGTCACGGCGGTTTTGTGCCGATTGAACGGAGGGACGCGACTCCTCCCCCTTGCAGCGTCACTTCCTCGACTTCCTCTATCAGGTGATGGGGACTCGACCGTGCAGCGGGCGAGCGCAGTGGGCGCGCCGAAGGCGTACCAAAGGCAAGCCTGTCTGCGCCCGTCCGCGGCCGGCCGGGGACAGGGGCCACGACCCCTGGACGAAATGGGTCAGTAATACGGAGGAGCGCGCAACAACTACGTGCCCTCTATCCCACATTCGCTAAAACCAGTCTCCATAACCTGAAAGCGGAAGAAACTAACAGCTGCAAAGAGTGTCAGTATAACTGGCACACTAGAGCTACGCATAAGGCTGAGGACACTAGGCTCATATGTGGGCTACTTAATACCAGATCTATGCGGAAGCATAATCTGGACATACACAATCTGCTCACAGATATAAATCTCGACCTCTTGTTCCTCACAGAGACTTGGCTTGACTCCAACTCAGAGCCGGATGCAGTTGCTTCTCTCCCGGCCGGCTATACTATGGTAAGACTGGACAGAGCCGTGGGTAGAGGTGGTGGGATAGCAATAATATCTAAGCTGCCACTATGTGGTCAACTTGAACCACTCGCCATCGCTGACAGTGAGACAGGAGCCTTTTCCATTAAGGTCAGCGCTGGTAATACGGTGAAGGGCTTCTTGGTCTACCGCTCTTCAGGTCCATTTACCCGCTATACTACCAGCCTAACTGAAGGTATTACGGAAGCAGCCCTGCGTAGGGATAAGTTTCTGCTATTAGGTGACCTAAACATCCATTAGGATGACCCACTGGACAAAGGAGCCACTGACTTGTCAGGAACTACAATCCCTCCAATTACATATCAGATGCAAGGCCCCTACCCATCAAAAGGGCCACTTATTGGGCCCTATCTTTGCCAACTGGGATGACATTGAAGTTAAGGCCCCCGTCCCAATTCCCTGGTCCGACCACTTCTTAGTGCCTTTTGTAATAAATGTCCCTGCTAGCAATATCCAAAAGCGAACTACTTCGAAATACTCGAGCCATAAATGGACTGCTTTTTCCAAAGCCAAGTTCGATACTGCGCTGATTAAAGGTGGCAGACCGGGAGGTGAGGATGCTGATACTGTATCAGATAGACTGGAAGGTCGCATCAATAATGCTTTAGAGGACATAGCCCCTCTTTGTCATAAAAATCCCTGTAGTAGACCCCAGAAATCCGCTCCCTGGTTCAGCGATGAGCTTCGCCAAGCTAAAGCAGAATGTAAACAACTCGAAAGACAGTGGAGGGTGGCCTATCTTGATCAAGCAAAACAGAAGTATAAAGATAAACAGAGAGACTATCATAACTTTATCAGGCGTGCCAAAACAACCTATTTTTCAGGCAGGATAGGGGAAGCTAAAAATTCTACCAAGAAGCTATTTAAAATTTATAAAGAAATCTCTATCTGTGGCTCGTCTGTTGACCCGTCCAGTGTCTCAGAGGAATCATGTAACCGCATCGCTGCTTTTTTTTCTGAAAAAGGTGGCTACCACCTACTCCGCTTTTTCAAGAGGAAAGAGAAGGGGATCAGAGTTTAGAGATAGTAAACTAGAGGATGTGGGTGTCAATAGGCTGGAGAACTTTCTCACCCCATCCCCTGACGGTCTCCAGCAGATATGCCGCTCCATCAAGTCAGGATCCCCTCGTGATCCGGTGTCACCGAAACTTCTTGCCGGGAGTATCGAGATCCTTGAGCCTTATATTAGGGATGTTTTGGACCTATCATTTAGATCCAATACAGTACCTAAAAGCTGGAAGCAGGCTGTAGTACTCCCGCTTCAAAAAAAGCCTAATCTAAGCTGGGACAGGCTCGATAATCTTCGTCCTATCTCACTCCTTCCCTACCTGGCCAAAGTGGCAGAAAAGGTGGCTAATCTTCAGCTAATGGCATATGTGGAGAAAGCCAATCTGCTCCATCCAACTCAGTTTGGCTTTCGCTCACGCCACTCCACTGAGTCTGCGCTGCTTAGGGCCACTGAGACCATCAGGCAAGGGGTAGATGAGGGACAGACGAAGGCCCTCATTCTACTTGACCTAAGTGCAGCTTTCGACACTGTAGCACATTTCACCTTGCTTCAGTGTCTGAACAAGGGTGAATTTTGAAGGAAACAAGTGGTCCCTAGCATAAACGAATAGAATTGAGCAAAGATAATATATAGACCACAATGGGCTGCTATATAGTACAAAAATCCCTTGTCCAGCCGGGCAGGGAATATTTATTCATGTAATAGGTTGTCTCAATGCATGAATAAGACAAGTAACCAAAGACATAAAAGGTTACTGTAGGGCACAGTCCTGTGCCACACGTGAAGAGGAAGTAAAGAAGACAGTGAGTGCAAACAATATCAGGCAAACAAAGTGAGCTAACAGGCCACTGACACAAATTCAAATTAACAGTTTGTCCTGGAGTGAATCACCCATACACTAATACAATAGATTCCTAAGTATGGGACACTCTAAAAGCAGTCGACGGACGTTTCGATCCCAAGCTCAGTTATAGGGGGATCATCTTCTAGACTTTCACAATCATAACTTTTGCCTGAATATAACCTTTAAACATAAAACCACCTGTTATGGAAAAATGAAAAGGAAAAAGCAAGACAGGAATACAATCACTAGTTAGAAAGACATGTACAGCTTTAGCTCTCCAATTACTGTATTCGGAATCGCAGTGATGGGTGCATCCATAGAGGCGTGCGCATTCCGTGCAGTTCATGTGCAAAACCTTTTAGTGACCGGTTTGTAGTATCTCAAGGTGTTTCTTTTTCCGTGAGACCTATACGTGATTAATGAGGTGAGGTCGTGGTGGTGGCCGTGTTGGAAATTAGACACGAGTGGGCTGTGGTTTTTTGAAACGATGGGAGTGTTGTTATCGTTAGGGAGGTGTCTAGAGTGATCAGTATATACTCGATAATAAAACGTACCAGACTTTTGCCTGTGACTGAGGTTTAATCCTGTAGGATGTCTTCACTGATTAAGGTAATAGCCCGACATCCTGTTTAAAATAAGGGGAAAACCTTGTTTTTACTTATAATATTAAATTTAAATTGTGAGTTTAAACAAGGACTGGCATATGATTCAATCATTTACCATGTTGGAGATTCAAATCTGAGCAGGGCTTCAAATTTATGCAGCAAGGATGAGGTTCAGGTTGTAGCGCAGTACCATATTGGATTTGATTGGACTGTAGGGACAAGAATAAAGCCATAGTAAGGTGTATTTTATTACGTTAGACTCTGGGGAGGGTACTATTTCATTTGGAAATTTACCTTTGAATTTAGCCCTCGGGATTTATAATTGTTGTCCCATTGAGATGCGCTTTTGTGAAATTTTCGGCACCGAAATTATTTCTATAGATTGGTCTGGAAAGATAAGCATGGGATTAGTAACCAGTTCTAGGTTACAGCTGACATGGATTACACTCTCGTGCATATACAGGAGGCAACCTGAGTTGATGTACAGTCGGTGATTTCTAATGTGGCCGCTCGGTGAAACCAGGTCTCCGTTTTTAGGTATGGAATTTCAGTCTGAATCTAGACGGAAAAGGGGGTTGAGGCAAGATTTACTATATACTTAATTTTACGTGATTTAAAACGTGGGCGTTGGGGTAAAGCATACCTAGCTGCAGTGGTTGCGGTTCGTACTGCGGTTCATTAATTGGCGCTGGTAACCTTCGTTAGGGCCAGGGAATTAAAGGTCCGCTGTAGTAAAAAACCATAAGGATCTTAGCGTGGTCTGCGCAACCTGTACATTGTTTGTTCATGGGAGGTAGTTAAGCGGAAGCTTACCTAGAGGTACCTGAGGCTGTCGATAAGCCGATGGCGCGTTGTGATCAGCAGGATCGCTTCCGTGTTGGGGAGCAGATCGCTGCTTATTGGGCAATTAGAGGGTTACGTGTTTGTGGATTCTCAGGGTCGCGTGATAGAGGACTAACGATGTCCTGGGGGCTTCAAGCCTTCATTTGGCCGCCATGTTGGAGCGGTTAGTTTTGCAATACTATAATGTTTTTTCGTAATCGTCTACATCTTTACAGGTATAATTTATTAAAACACAGCGCTTAACGTTGGGCAGTCAACTCGGTGGTGGTGTTAGAGCAATGCCATGAAACGAAAGGAATGTGCAGCTAAGATTGGGGTGGGTGAAGAGGTGGTTTAGGAACACCCTCAGTGACTAATTTTTAAAGATAGTTCTGAGTTATAATTTAAGTAAACAGAAATTATAAAACAATACATTGTAAGCCATAATGTGATACAGTACGGTCAGAACAGGACATGAACTGTCACGGTTTTTTCTCAATATGTTTGAGTCCAACTTCATACTTTTTCTTATAGTTGGCAAAGAAGACAGTGCAATGTTTGTATAACCTTAGGACTACAGAAGGGTAGTCCAGTCCTCATTCCTATTTAGACCAGTGTGGATAGTGTCAAACTGAATGATGCTCTTTAGTTCTTCGCGGTTGAGAAGTTGGGCCAAGTTGCCACCCCTTGGTGGAAGTTTAACTGTCTTCAGGATTATCCATTTGATGTCATCCGCGGAGTGTCTTAGTTCGGAAAAATGATCCACAAGTGGTGCATTCTGTGTTCCACATCTGATACGGCTTCGATGCTGGCATATACGGGTCTTTGCTTTCTGGGTGGTCTGACCAACATACATTTTCGGGCAAGGACACAAGATTGCATAGATGACATTATGGCTATTGCAATTGGTAAAACTCTTCAGTGGTACTGTCACACCGTTATGACTGTGCAACATCCACACTTCACGTGCCCTAGAATGGGTGGAAGGCCCCAGTTTGATTCAATCGTGGTGGTGGTCGTGTGGGAAGGGAGGGCAGCCCTTACCAAATGGTCTTTTAGGTTTTTGCTTTTCTTATGTTGGTCAGACCACCCAGAAAGCAAAGACCCGTATATGCCAGCATCGAAGCCGTATCAGATTTGGAACACAGAATGCACCACTGGTGGATCATTTTTCCGAACTAAGAAACTCCGCGGATGACATCAAATGGATAATCCTGAAGACAGTTAAACTTCCACCAAGGGGTGGCAACTTGGCCCAACTTCTCAACCGCGAAGAACTAAAGAGCATCATTCAGTTTGACACTATCCACACTGGTCTAAATAGGAATGAGGACTGGACTACCCTTCTGTAGTCCTAAGGTTATACAAACATTGCACTGTCTTCTTTGCCAACTATAAGAAAAAGTATGAAGTTGGACTCAAACATATTGAGAAAAAACCGTGACAGTTCATGTCCTGTTCTGACCGTACTGTATCACATTATGGCTTACAATGTATTGTTTTATAATTTCTGTTTACTTAAATTATAACTCAGAACTATCTTTAAAAATAAGTCACTGAGGGTGTTCCCAAACCACCTCTTCACCCACCCCAATCTTAGCTGCACATTCCTTTCGTTTCATGGCATTGCTCTAACACCACCACCGAGTAGACTGCCCAACGTTAAGCGCTGTGTTTTAATAAATTATACCTGTAAAGATGTAGACTATTACGAAAAAAGCATTATAGTATTGCAAAACTAACCGCTCCAACATGGCGGCCAAATGAAGCCATGAAGCCCCCAAGGACATCGTTAGTCCTCTATCACGTGACCCTGAGAATCCACTAACACGTGACCCTCTAATTGCCCAATAAGAAGCGATCTGCTCCCCAACACGGAAGCGATCCTGCTGATCACAACGCGCCATCGGCTTATCGACAGCCTCAGGTACCTCTAGGTAAGCTTCCGCTTAACTACCTCCCATGAACAAACAATGTACAGGTTGCGCAGACCACGCGAAGATCCTTATGGTTTTTTACTACAGCAGACCTTTAATTCCCTGGCCCTAACAAAGGTTAGCCAATTACTGAACCGCAGTACGAACCGCAACCACTGCAGCTAGGTATGCTTTACCCTAACGCCCAAGTTTTAAATCACGTAAAATTAAGTATATAGTAAATCTTGCCTCAACCCCCTTTTCCATCTAGATTCAGACTGAAATTCCATACCTAAAAACGGAGACCTGGTTTCACCGAGCGGGCACATTAGAAATCACCGACTGTACATCAACTCAGGTTGCCTCCTGTATATGCACGAGAGTGTAATCTATGTCAGCTGTAACCTAGTACTGGTTACTAATCCCATGCTTATCTTTCCAGACCAATCTATAGAAATAATTTCGGTGCCGAAAATTTCACAAAAGCGCATCTCAATGGGACAACAATTATAAATCCCGAGGACTAAATTCAAAGGTAAATTTCCAAATGAAATAGTACCCTCCCCAGAGTCTAACGTAATAAAATACACCTTACTATGGCTTTATTCTTGTCCCTACAGACCAATCAGATCCAATACGGTACTGCGCTACAACCTGAACCTCATCCTTGCTGCATAAATTTGAAGCCCTGCTCAGATTTGAATCTCCAACATGGTAAATGATTGAATCATATGCCAGTCCTTGTTTAAACTGACAATTTAAATTTAATATTATAAGTAAAAACAAGGTTTTCCCCTTATTTTAAACAGGATGTCGGGCTATTACCCTAATTAGTGAAGACATCCTACAGGATTGGATTAAACCTCATTCACAGACAAAAGTCTGGTACGTTTTATTATCGAGTATATACCGATCACTCTAGACACCTCCCTAACGATAACAACACTCCCATCGTTTCAAAAAACCACAGCCCACTCGTGTCTAATTTCCAACACGGCCATCATGCCACCACCACGACCTCACCTCATTAATCACGTATAGGTCTCACGGAAAAAGAGCACCTCGAGATACTACAAACCGGTCACTAAAAGGTTTTGCACATGAACTGCACGAAATGCGCACGCCTCTATGGATGCACCCATCACTGCGATTCCGAATACAGTAATTGGAGAGCTAAAGCTGTACATGTCTGTCTAACTATTGATTGTATTCCAGTCTTGCTTTTTCCTTTTCCATAACAGGCGGTTTTATGTTAAAAGGTTATATTCAGGCAAAAGTTATGATTGTGAGAGTCCTGAAGATGATCCCCCTATAACTGAGCTTGGGATCGAAACGTCCGTCGACTGCTTTTAGAGTGTCCCATACTTAGGAATCTATTGTATTAGTGTATGGGTGATTCACTCCAGGACACACTGTTAATTTGAATTTGTGTCAGTGGCCTGTTAGCTCACTTTGTTTGCCTGATATTGTTTGCACTCACGGTCTTCTTTACTTCCTCTTCACGTACGGCACAGGACTGTGCCCTACAGTAACCTTTTATGTCTTTGACTCTCGTGCATATACAGGAGGCAACCTGAGTTGATGTACAGTCGGTGATTTCTAATGTGGCCGCTCGGTGAAACCAGGTCTCCGTTTTTAGGTATGGAATTTCAGTCTGAATCGAGACAACCTATTACATGAATAAATATTACCTGTCCGGCTGGACAAGGGATTTTTGTACTATATAGCAGCCCATTGTGGTCTATAAATTATCTTTGCTCAATTCTATTCGTTTATGCTAGGGACCACTTGTTTCCTTCAAAATACTTGATACCCATGGTCCTAGGCCAATCATTGGGTTCCCCTTGTTTTCCCTAAAAAAAAAAAAATGAACAAGGGTGAAGTCACAGGGTCAGTGCTGAGGTGGATCCAATCTTTTCTGACCAATAGGGGCTCTCAGGTTAGACAAGGAGAACACTACTCTCGTATGTTCAATCTTGATCAAGGGGTTCCTCAGGGCTCTGCCCTGAGCCCTACCCTGTTCAACCTATATGCTTCCCCCGTAGCCAATATTGTGGAAAGCCATGGCATCCAACTAGTGTCATATGCCGATGACACACAGCTGGTCATCTCGCTGTCACGGGCACCTGATGTTGCGGCATCCAGCTTCAGTGCTTGCATGCAGGAGCTTGCATCCTGGATGTCTAACAACTGCCTGAAGCTGAATGGGACCAAAACTGAAGTGCTCGTGGTGGGAGGTGGTCCAGATGTGTGGTCCTCGGCATGGTGGCCAGCATGCCTTGGCTCCACTCCAGTGAACTGTCCGAAGGCAAAATCCTTGGGGTGAAGTTCGACTCTGACCTATTGTTTACTCCCCAGATTGATCGTGTGGTTGGGATGTGCTTCGGTATACTCAAGAGTCTGCAGAAGATCCTGGACCTACTCCCCGTTGGTGCCAGGCAGACTCTGGTGCATGCCCTGGTCACATCGCGACTCGATTACTCCACCCTCCTCTATCTGGGAACCACGGTTAGAAGCCTTAATCGTCTCCAGGTACTACAGAATGCCGCACCTCGGCTGGTGCTGAGGCTTCCGAGGAGAACGGCCTCTAAAGCTGCTCTGAAGGCCCTCCACTGGCTTCCTGTCAGAGAAAAGATCACCTTTAAAGCGCTATGCATGTGTCACCGCATCATCGGGGGCAGGGCGCCCGATCCCCTGCATAGCCTTATCACTCCTTATAGACCTGAGCGGATGCTCAGATCCTCTGGCACCGGACTAGTAGCTGTCCCCAAAATTCACAAAGCTCGTATGGGGGGGCAGATCTTTTAGGCTCTTAACAGCCAAGAGCTGGAATATGCTTCCGATGGAGCTGCGTCTCGAACCTTCTGAGGCCAAGTTCTGCAGAGCTCTCAAAACTCACCTGTTCCGGTCAGTACTGATGTAACCTCCTAGCCATTTCATACTCTCTCACCTAGCTCGGGGACACGCCGGGCGCGTAACCAGGCGCTTTACAAACTTCCATAATAATAATAATAATAATATCACTCAAGTTGTAGCTGAGAGAGCAAGACATTTAGATAAGTTGCACTTTCATCCGGTTTTTGAGTTGAAAGGTCCAGTAACGTGTTGCATTCAAATATTTCTGTTACTACATAATTAAGAAACAATGTGGCACAAATCAAACAAACCATTCTGTGGACCAGTAACCCACAACAACTAGCACTGTATTAGCCTTCCCTGCATATTTTTATCAGAGTTAAGAAAAAAGAAGTTCAGGAATATAAATTAGTTAAAATCTATTGAACATTAAATCTGAAAACCAGTTTGTGATTGCTGAAAAAAAAATTACTTAGACTATGATAAAGTTAATACTGACTATGCTGATTTACAAGGAAGATCCTAAATGTAAGCAAGCAGAAATGAGACCCCACTCAGGATTTCAAATTATGTTTTTCTTGGATTTCACAAAGCCTTTTTTCCACACAGATGTCTGCAAATCAGTCAAAGACATATACTTGGAAATCCTAAACTACCCCAATTCTTTTTTTTATGAACAAAAGGCATGAGTTGTGCCACCATGTTGTAACTTGCACAAGCACTGGTGGCCTACAACAGACATTATACTGACTGATGTGACTTCAAAAAGATGGTTCCGAGAAGTACATATCACTTAAGAATTGTAAAATTAACAACTTGTTATGTGGAGTATTCTTAGTTTGTATGTTAACAGTATTGTAAATAGGTAGGTTTTACCAATTCTTCCAAATAAACATTCAGGAAGTGACAGAAGGCCCAAGAATGAAAAGAACCAGATAGTAAATTCAGAGTGACAAGCTGTTGATAACTTTTATTTCGGTCAGACGACCATAAAAAAATACTTCAGCACAAACATTAAAACAATAAATAATCATAGAATGTTTAAAAAACAATTAAACTAAAAGTTATCACAGTACAAGACATTAAAAACAGTATGTACAGCAATTAAGTTAAAAAGATTTGTCTCCTACGCCACATATTAAATAAATAGCGAGAGGCCGCAAACACAATGGGAGGATGGGTATCATGAGTCAGTATCCTACAGGCCTGTGTGAAATGCAAAAGTCCCAAGTTCTTACAAATAGGTGTCAATTGCAGAATAGGCATTGCAGAAAAACAGTACATGGGTTACGTTCTCAGTTTTATAGCTACATGCAGTGCAAACTTCATTGTTAGGGTTTAACCATTTAGATGTAAAGGACCTAATAGGAAGAGTGCCATGCCTTAACTGTAGATATAGCTTTCGAGCAACTGGGGGTTCAATTAGGTCCATGAATTCGTCAACTTTAGGTTCTGGTTTAACTAGGAGGAACTCAGATGTCAGCCTACCCAGTGATGCAGAGCTCATTAGTGTTTGGTAATTTAGCATACGTATCTGAGAAAAAGTTAATTCTTAGATATCCCGAGGCAAAAGATCTCAGGGGTTTCCCACAGTTCAGGAAAACCTAACCGGGTACTAACAGCACTAATGTGCTGGAGCCAAGGGATATTTTTATTTTTAAGAAGAGACCAAATCTCAGAAAATTCCGCTCTGTACGCGACCAATTCAGGGACTGACCACAACCTCTTCCAGTACATAATTGGTCTAGCACTTGTGATCTCCTCTATTGGCAACATGCCAAGATCAAATCTAAGAGGGATCAAAGGCGTACTGGATGGTAACCCAACTAGATTTCTAACAAAAGACTGCTCCACCTTTTTAAGATTTGCTATCTGCTTGTGCCCCCAGAGTTCATCCCCATAAGTTGCTGCCAGTCTAGCCTGGTGACAATATATCTCTAGGGCTGGGGACACCGGCCTAAAAGTATACTCCCTGAAGACTTTACTTATGCCCCCGCTAACTGGGATGACTGGAGAGTAGATTTAACGATCTGCGTATTCCAATCAAAATTCTCTGTCAGAGTGACACCCAAATAAACAAATGTTTTAACCCTTCCAAGGGGGTACCATGTAAAACAGAGTTGTGGCGTACGCGCTTAGGGGGGTTAAAAATCATAAACTTTGTTTTTCCTAGATTGATTTCCAATCCCCGAAGCTCGCAAAACTCCACAAAGCCATCAAGTATTCTTTGAATGCCCGATGATGTTCTAGACAACAACAAGGTGTCGTCTGCGAACATCAGTGCGGGCAGACTACCTGTAACCAACTTAGGGGCATTGTTATTTTTCACACCATTCAAATGTTCCACAAGGCCATTTATATAGAGGCTAAATAACGTTGGTGCCAATACGCACCCTTGGCGAACTCCTTTTTGAACAGGGAATTGGTCTGCGAGTTCGCCATGCCTACCACACCTGACCAGGGCAAAGTTGTTTGCATGAAGCCTAGAAAGAATAGCTAGCAAATAGGGCAGAAGGCCCAGGTCTGCTAGTACTCTCCACAGTTTTTCACGCGGAACTAGATCAAATGCTGCCCGCAGGTCCACGAACATAAGGTAGAGGCTGCCACCCTCCACCTTTGCTGTTTTCCAGTACAAGACCTGCAGGCGAAATATCTGATCTAGAGTGGAGGTGCCGGACCTGAAGCCTGCCTGGAGTATAGACAATATCCCATTGTCCTCGATCCACCCTAGAATCCTATCAAGGATAACCCTCCCCATCAGCTTTTGAGATGTATCAATTAGGCTGATGGGTCTATAATTAGAGGGGGTTAATGGGCAGCCCTTTTTTTAAAATAGGCACGATTTCAGCTCCTAGCCAAGTAGGGGGCAGGTCATCTCCCTGCAGAATACCATTGAATAGAACAACCAAATAGGGGGCCCAGATTTTCGGTTGCGTCCTACACAAATCCCCTGGCAATATATCCAGACCTGGAACCTTATTAGGAATCAATTTGCCTATAGCTGTCTCTACCTCAGTCAAGGTGAAAAGTTCAACTGGAGCGGGGCATGAGGGAACTGTAGTTAACCATCTCCGCTCTTCAGCCCCGCTGACACTTCGAGGTTGGTGGAAGTCAAGAGTACTAACAGGCATTCCATCAAACTCATAGATGCCATAAAGAGCACAAAAATGGCTTTCCCAGATTGAAGGGGCAATGTTGGTAGCAAGTGCGGGGGTATGCCCACTAAGTCCAGTTGCGACAATGGACCAGAATGATTTGGAGTCGTTGGATCTAAGCGCAGATCCTAATTCCTCCCATTTCTTCTGGGCATCACAGATTGCCGTTTTATACATGATGCGATGGACCCGGATTGCCTCCCTGTTATTGGTTTTTATTGCTGTAAGAAGGGCCTTTTTGGCCTTCCGACAGGAGGTATTGAACCATCGAGAAGTCGTGGTTCGAGGCTGCTTTGCCCTTCTCACAGGATACAAAGTATCTTTAAGTGCGGCAACCAATTGAATGTGTATTTCAGATGCCCTACCTAGATGGCCAAATTTCCCCATGTCTTCAATGAATGGAATAACGGTCTTGTATAATTCGGCAAGTTTACTAGTGGACATCTGGAGGTCTGGCCATTTAACCCTACGCCTACAGTTTGTTATTATTAAAGGCACAGGGGCGCAATGTTCAACCGGAGTTTGGCATTTCAACCCAAAACTCCACGGTTTAAGTGACAGGACCAGGGCATTATGGTCACTGTCAGATCTTTCAATGACCCTGAACTCATGCACCCTGTCCCAGTGCCTGGCCTCGATAAAAATATAATCGATTACTGAGGTACTGAATTTTAAAATCGATTAAACGTGTCTTTCCCAGGTCTATCAGGCTCCACCCTCCCGTTGCAAGCTCGTAGTGATGCTGCTAGCGTAAAATAACTGCAATTGCAGAACTAGAGGGGTCCATGCCTTGACCTGGGTAGTCAATGGCTCAGGAATGGCCCACAGCAAATCAACCTCATCCGGGATGCTCAAACTCGGGTCCATAAGCGGCTCAAGGTGACAGTTAAAATCTCCACCCAGGATTAGCACAGTGGAGGAGTCAATCGACTGAATGAGGGTTAAAAAGGTTTCAATGGCCTCTGACTCAAGGCCCCGCCTAACTGGCCTTGAGTATACATTGATCAAAGCAATGTCTGGCCCATTTAACGTAGTCAACAATACACACTGGACATCCATTGAATTAGTTGAAATTTGAGATGCCTTAACTCCTAGGTGTGTACCAACCCATATGGACAGCCACCCGAGGGCCTACCTCTCTCACCCAAACTTGCCAAAACATCGTATGTTGCAAAACCCTGAACCCTACTTTCTTTTAACGCCCAGGTTTCCTGCAACATACAGATATCATGTGAAGCCATAAAAGAGCACCAGTCTGGAATGGACAATTTACTTTTAAGACCCGCCACATTCGAAGAGAGGATTTTGACCTGGGCAGCCAACAAGTCTTGCTCAGTTGGTTCACAATCCAAAATACCAGAAAGATCATTGATAGTAAAAGGGCTAAGATCTGTCCCCAACTCAGGTTCACAGTTCATTAGAGGTCGGTCATCAGAAGAAGTGGCAATTATGTGATGAATAGTTTGTTCTGGTGTCAGGACTTGCACTAAGGGGCTTAGTTTAACATTTGCATCTTGGTTTTCAGTGGTAGGTCGCATATTGATAGGGTGCCCCGTTTGTCAATCGCAATCATCGAAACCTGAGAAGGCATCGAACCTATTTGCGACTTTCAGCGGGGTAAATGGTAACAGATGGTCCATCCTCCTATTTCCTAGCAAATGGTCCATCCTCCAGATTCCGTTTCTATGGCTCATAAAAGGTATGGTTTCCCACCCAAATACATTTTGAGCAGTCATGGGATTAGGTGCCTGCATCATATACCGGTTTTTAGATGGTATAGACAGTTTAATCTGCGGACATGCTAGAGCCCCAGGCTAGATTGTAGGGTTCACTAAAGATCTCTGATAAAAATAAGTCAGGTCACAAGGAACAATGGAATTACCAACGTTCCCTGGAGTCCAGTTTAGAATGTATCTAACAGTTCCAGGATCTTTAAAGTTGATAACAATTAGGTCCCCCTTTATGTCTTTCACTCTACTTCCCAACCAGGGGAGTCGCCGAACATGCAGGATCTCTCCATTAATATTAAAAGGAAGTGGTCTGTTTTGGCTAAGCCAATGCATGGTTTTATTTTTTTGCTGAGAGAACCCTTCCCTCCTGCCATCCTCTAATTTCGGGACTCCCGTGAGCACAACCACAAAAGGAACCGCTTCGGGGGGTAATTCGACTTGGCGCCCCCTATGCTTCTCGGTCCTAGCTGGGCTGGTAATTTCCCTCTCATCTCGCAAATTTCCTGTAAAAGATTTATTCCCTGCCTTCAGAACTTAACTAGCAGCATGTGGTACTGATTGTTGAGCCGATTTGGGGGGTATTACCTTCTGTTTTTTAGGATTCATAGGTTTGCTAATTTTATTTATACCCTTATCGACAACAGGGGTAGGAGATGGCACTATAACTGCGGGGGGTGGCACTGGCTTCACAGGGTCCTTAGGTAATCCACATTGTTACTTATAGACAGTTCTAATTCCCCCAGCTGTTGCTCCACCCTCTTCAGCCTCTCTATTATGGGTAAAATAAATTATCTAATTAAGTGTTCAAAACTTTCGAGAGAGACAGCAGACAGTGCTTCCTTAGGCGGACAGTGTAGGGGAGTAGCTAAACCTGGTGGAGTTAGTACAGTCAATACAGGGGCTTTTGGGATTAGTACTGCTTCCGTGGGAGCCGTTGGAATTGGAACCGTTGATACAGTGGCCTTTGAGGTAGGTACAGTTGTTACATTTGCCTTTATGGTTTTACCAAAGTCAGAGTGGCTAATCTTGCTTCTTTGCGGATCACCACCCCTCTTCCTTCTTTTATTTGGTGACGGACCATAAACTTTGGGCATGGCTGGTTTCCTAACCTGTTTTTTTTTTTATTGGTCTCAGCTATTAGTAAAGGTGACTCAACTATCACATCTGTTCCTATGATAGAATTGCTAGAGAGGGGTACCTTATTCGTGTATAGGGTGTTGTAAGTATCAAGTGGAGGGGGCGTGTCTCGCAAGAGTATAGGGACACTATCTGTGGATAACGAGTCCTAGTTTTCAGTGTGACAACTTGCATCAAGTAAAATGGTTTGAAGCAAACAATCCAAGGGAGGTCTACTTTTCATGCATTCGATGGAACGACGTCGCTCAGCCAAGACACTCTCCCTTTCTAAATCTGTGGCAACCTTAGTAAAGTAGTTTTCTAATGTACCCTTACTAATCCCAACTGCGCTTCCAAGTGTGGATTTATCAAGGAGTCGCAGCCATGGCAAATAGGCGTCCAAAGAATATACCCAAGCAATCCTTTACAACGTGTTAGGATATAGGCCCAGCCCGGCCTCGTTCGTGCCTCTGAGGGCCTCAGAGGGCCCGCCCTTTGCCCGGGCTTAGCCCGGCATGCTCCCGCGCGGGGCTGGCAGCAAAGGCGTGACCAGGTAGTATGGGTCTAGCAGGGACTCCTGGGATAGTGAGTCCCTGCTCTCGCCTGTCTGCTAGCCACACGATGTTCCAAACGCCCAGCATTCCGCCGCTCCTGTGCTCCTCCCCCAGGTGAGACTCCCGCTGCTGCTCTCGACGAAACGCTGATCTCTTGATGCAAGGTGTGGGTTTTATCTGCTCACAAAGCAGTCACGGCCAAGGAAAGGAGTGTCAGTATCCCACAGAGCACAGGTGGGAGGAAGGTTTAAATGCTCGCTACGAGCCGTGGGCGGGGCTGGCAGGAGAGGCGTGACCAGGTAGTATGGGTCTAGCAGGGACTCCTGGGATAGCGAGTCCCTGCTCTCGCCTGTCTGCTAGCCACACGATGTTCCAAACGCCCAGCAGTCCGCCGCTCCTGAGCTCCTCCCCCAGGTGAGACTCCCGCTGCTGCTCTCGACAAAACGCTGATCTCTTGATGCAAAGCGGCGCCCGCGAGGTGTGGGCTTTATCTGCTCACAAAGCAGTCACGGCCAAGGAAAGGAGTGTCAGTATCCCAAGCAAATCAAAGTGATCTCAGAAAACTTGACTACTGTTTCATGAAATGGATATAAAATTGTATTCTACAATAAAACATTTCCTGGATCTTTGTGACACCAATGCTCCTTCAAAAAACCTAGCACTCCAACCATGCGGAGCTATATGGATTCTACTTTCCTCCTCCTAATACTGAGGTACGGAAATATGGACTTCAACTTAGTGCAGCGCTCCAGCATTGCACAAATGCCAGAAAAATACACAGAAAACATTCAGGAAACATGCATCATCCTCCCACAAGGCAATCACACAAGTATCTTAAAATGTCTTCACATAGGAGAAAAGCACAAAGGCTTCTCCTAACAAGACACAAAGGTTAGTCTTTAATTTGATTTATATTCCAGATGGGCTATGCCTCATATTGAGCATGGTGTTGCGACGATCAGGAGGCCGCAATATGCTCTCTGTTTTTTCATTTAGTGCCATACAGCGCACAGTCTCTCAGATCTAGAAGAGTCTTATGAAACACTATTGTGGTAACAACATCTTCCAAGTTGCGATCCGAGTACCTACCCAGCTTGTGGACAAACTTTCTGAACACGTAATAAACGAAAACAAACACAACGAGGTAATTACTGTGTGACTGTCAAAAATGTAATTTAATTTTAGGGGGAACCAGTGGTTCAGTGCTTGAAAAGGTGCTTATGAAGTGCAAGTCTTCATGGGTACCCTTGACACTTTGTGTAATCTTAGGCAAGTCACTTAACGTCCCTGTGACTCTTCAATAGCGCAATTAGTTTCCGGTTACAAACTGGTTCAGCCGCTCTGAGCCTGGAGCAAAGGGCTGTCTTGGATATTATGGTTATTATGGTTGCTAAGAAGGCAGACATAATGGGACTGATAATCCCGCCCTCGCAATCCATTTCTTTGTATTATGACGTACAGTATTTATCCAACCAACACCCTTGGCCATGGACTACTTGTACGTAGACAAGTCAACTTGCATATAGTTTTTGGGGATGATAAAAGTGTCCTTCAGGTCGGACATGCACGGACGACCTCTCGGTGGAAAATAGACCTCCTAGTTCTGGTTGGTTTGGTTTTAGTGAGTTTTGTGTCTTGTGCAGACACCGCACAGGTGCTGTACCCCTATCCTGCTCCCCCTCCCTTGAAGTTAGCAGAGGCCTATAATTGGGAAAGAAGAAATAAGTGTGAGAACTTGGAAGAATCTGGTGCAGCCTGGTCGACCTGAGGACTTCAGGTAGTAGAGCACTACTCACAGGTGACGCCCATCACATGCCAGACAAGCCCGGGGAGGCTGGCGCTGTCTTAGGAGAGAGTGCTGCCCTGCGTCCCAGGAGCTTGCACCTTAGTGGCTACTACTCCTGTCTGGTGCTGGACACTCACCGCAGATACACAGCGCTGCAATCCATCTCCACATGAAGAAACTTTACTTTTTAACACTTTCCTTATTAAATCAAGGTTACAGAGGCATTTTTGACGTCACACTGACAGTTGTTACTGGGAAAAAATTATCTTTAGTGCTGGTACCCATGACAGACTTGTTAAGCACGGTTCTCTGCAGTAGGTCTTTTAACCCACTGATGTAACTCGCTAGGATTGAAACTTGCCTAACCGATCTCTTCAACTTAACTATGGCAGTGCTCACGAAGAACGAGTCAATGCACTTCCACTGCCTTGTACAGAGCATCTTCAGACCTCACATCTGCCATGGGCATGTGAGGGTCTTATTGTGCTGATTGAGTTAGTGACGGAAGGGGTGTCTATACATTTTCCTATGACAGAGAAAAGGCTCTTATTATAGGGACAATCTGGATGCAGGATTTGCCAGAGGCCAGACATTCTTTCACTTGAATCCTATTCTTCTGGGTCAGGTTTTCTTTAGTGTCTTGTATAAAATTGGCAGCCTTTGGTAATTCAGTCCTTTAATGGAAGATCCTGTCACTGTTCTCTTATTCTGAAAGACGATGAATGCATCAGACGCCTTGTATTTTTAAGGACCTCTTTTAACTAGGTTTGGAGTACAGTATGCTACTAATGTGGTCTGGAAGCTGTTCCACGTTTGCTTTTTAAGCAAAAAAGCTAGAACAAGATTTTTCAGTAGCACACAATTCATTACTTTATTTTTTTTGTATTTATTATTTTATTTATTGAGCTTATAGAGTGCAACAGCTACCCACAAAGGGTTTCCCGGCACTGGACGGTCAAAGAACTGGTAACCTGGGTACTACAGATTGCCAGAGTTATTGGTTGAATAGCCAGGTCTTAAGGGCTCTGCGAAAGCGTATGTAGATGGTTTCTTTGCGGATGTCAGGGGGGGGGAGAGAATTCCACAGTGTGGGGCCAAGGTAAGAGAAAGAACTGCTAACCATCTTGGCGAGTTTAATTCTGGGTACAGCGAAGTTTCCGCGAGATGTAGATCGGAGGAGGCGAGAGGGAGTTTGAGGACGTACAAGGGATTGTAGGTATTGTGGGGCTGTGCCCATTTTGATTTTGAACATATAGCTCAGGGTTTTGAATTTGATACGATCTCTACTCTGAGCCAATGTAGGTCGCAAAGATGTCCGGAGATGTGGGCGGTTTTGGGAATTTAGCAAAGTAGTCATGCGGCAGAGTTTTGCACCAGTTGTAATCATCTATTCACTGCCTTGTTAGCGCCAAAGTACAGGACATTACCGTAGTCCAGCCGGGATGTTATAAGGGCATGGACTACAGATTTTTGGGTGTCACTAGGCAGCATCCAGATGATTTTCCTGAGCCAATGTAAGATTGTAAAGCAGACTGCAGAGACCTTGACTACCTGTTGGTGCATGGTCAAGGCATCATCAATCGTAATTCCCAAATTACAGACGTGTCTGGAGGGCAGCGGGAGGGGACCCATCTCAGCAGGACAGTGAGACGGGGTCCATAGTTCTTTCTTTTTCCCTAGAATCAAGACCTTGGTCTTACAGCAAATTAGTTTTAGGAGGTTGTCATTCATCCAAGTGCAATTTTCCCTAAACCTGATTGAAGAAGGAAGGTGGAGCCGGGATCACTATTGGAAAGGGAAAAGGTGATCTGGTAATCATCTGCGTAAGTGAATAGGGTTAAACCGGCTTGTTCAGCAATGTAAGCTAGAGGCCTGATGTACAAGTTATAAAGCAAAGGACTGAGCACTGAGCCCTGGGGTACCCCATATGGTGAAGAGTGAAAGTTGGAATTGGATGTGGTAGAGAAAATTTGAAACGTACGGTGGGCAAGGAATGAGGAGATCCATTTCAGTGCTGGGCCACAAATGCCCAGTGAGTTTAGTGTATTGATGAGTATGGTGTGTGAGATCGTATTGAACGCTGCGCTGAGGTAGAGCAGTATGAGCGCCGCCATGTCTCCTCTACCAAGATGTTGGTGCAGGTTCTCAGTTACTCGCAGTAATGTAGTTTCGGTGGAGAATCCAGTTCTAAAGCCAGACTGAGAGGGATGAAGAATTTGATTGGATTCAATATACTGGGAGAGGTGTAAGTGAATGGGTCTCTCAAGAATCTTGGAGAAAGCTGGCAGAAGAGAGATTGGGCGATAGTTGGACAAATCGCTAGGGTCGGCTGAAGGCTTTTTCAGGAGAGGTGTCACCATGGCGTGCTTCCAATGAGCAGGGACTGTGGATTCAAGCAAGGAAGTGTTACGGGTGTTTAGTATCAGGGATAAATGGGGTAGTCAAGTGGTTTTAGTATTGGGATGGGAAGAGGGTCCTTGGGTGAGCCAGATTTTAATTTCCCTAGAGTGTTTTTCAGGGAGTCCAGATTGAGAAGTGGCCAGGAGTCCATGTGGTGATAGGTGTGGGGAGAGTCGGTTGTAGATGTGCAGGTAGTGGCGAGGGATGTGGGAGTGTGTGGTTGTGGGGTCCGATCGGAGTATGATTTGGCTATGTCCAGGTAGATAGTTTAAATTTTTTTTCGTGAAGAACTGTGCGAGCTCTTTGCACTGGTTGCTGTTCAGGGGCGGTGGTTTAGCAGTGGTCTCGGAGCAAGCCAGCTCTTTGACCAGTCCGAAGAGCGTTTTGGAACAATTTGTCGCATCACAAATAGTTTTAGAGACAAAGCTGGCCCTAGCAGTAGGACATAGATTGTGGTAGGATTTTTTTGCCATCTTGTAGGCATCTTTGGAGTCGGGGGAATAGTCTTTCCTCCATTTCCGTTCTAGGCGCTTGCATTTGGAATTCTCAGTTTTTAAGGATTCGCTGAACCAAGGAGCCAGATTACAATGGTTCTTAGGCGGTTTCCGAGTGAGGGGGAGGCAGGTATTTATTGCGCCAGAGAGCAGTTGTTAACATCTCCTGATAGTGTTTCAATACTGGAATGAACTGAGAGGGGATTGGAACAAAGGAGATGGTTAAGGGCACTTATATCAAGTTTTTTCCAGTCTCTTTTAGGAATTTTAAAGGGCAAACTGGGAAAGGTAGGTGTGGAGGGGGGGGGGGGGGGGGGGGCGATGCTGAATTTTGATAGGAAATGATCCGACCAATCTAAAGGCACTGCCGGAGTGCAGTGAATATGAGAGAAGTTAGAGAAGATAGGATCGAGCAGATGTCCCGCTCTGTGAGTGGAGCCAGAATTAAAGAGCTTAATGTTCATGGCAGCAAGATCGGATATGAAGTTGCTGCACGTAGAGTTATGGGGGTCCTCTAGGTGGAGATTGAGATGACCGATTATTGAGATGTTTTGGGAGTGTATGAGGAAAGGAGTGATTAGGTTGGGAAAAGATAAGGCCCAGGTAGACTAAAAAGCCTGAGAAAGTGAAATTAGGGTTAAGAGAAAGTTTTAAAAGGGCAGTCTTGCAGTATATTTTTGCATTGGAGATGGTTTTTAAAGATAATTGCTATACCACCCCCTATTTTGAGGTCTCTATCCATCCTGACAATAGCGTCGTTGGGAGGTAAGGCTACAGCGATGTCGGGACCCGCGATTTCATGGGGCAAGGTCTCTGTGAGAAATAAGGCGTTGGGTTGTTCATCTGTCAGAAGGTCATAGATGTCTCTTTTATGCTTGGGTAATGAGCGGCAGTTAAGACTGAGGAAGGTGAAGTTGTTTGTGGGCTGGGTAGATAATAAGGGGTTCGCCAACGTCCCCAGCAGGGGAGGGATGCAAGGTTGAGGGGAGTAAAGGGAAAATTTGCAGTTGGGGCATGGTGGGGTGTTTGTCCTGTCTATTGGGAGCCAGGTACAGCCTTGCTTGGCTTGGGGGCGTAGAGCGTGGAGCTGGTCTACAGAAAGAACAATTAATTTTAAGAGTTTTTGTGCAGTGGTCGTGGCCCCTGGCCCCGTTCGGGCGCAGACTAGCTTGCCTTTGGGGCACCTGCGGCGCGCCCGCTGCGCGTCCGGAATGGCATTTGCATTAAGTGGAGGGAAGCTCCGAGCCCGCCTCTACCGAGCCCCACCAGCTGCGATCAATTAGGTGGAAGTGCCGCACACAACACCATCCACAACAATCAGGGTAGGAGCCCAGCAATGGACCGAGGTGAGTGCGCCGCTTCAAAGGCGGAAGTGAAAGGTGAAAGTGATTCTAAAGTACACAGTTTAAAATGCGTGGCAGTGCTTGTGAGGAAATAGTTTAAAAAGAAGGTAGCGCTCAGTAAAACAGGCCTGAGAAATGGCAGGCATCAAGTAGAGGGAAGCTCTAGGTCATGTGACCGTCCGAGCGGACACTTTGTAGTAGTGTTTAGAAACATAGTTATGCTATAAAAGAATTGCCATAGCCAATACGTCTCGCCTTTCAGAACATACAAGTATTTAGTTATGCAGCACAATATCCTTGATGCAACAACATCAACTGTTGCATAGCTAAACACTTATGAGGTCCCAAAGGCGAGACCTATTGGCTATGCCAATGCTTGGTGTAAATTGGATGGACGTAAGCACCTTTCTCATATAGCAGAATTTGTCCCGATTGTAGAATTCTCTAGAACAATCTATATAAAAGTTCTGCCAAAAATTAGGATGGTTTATTACATCAACAGGAATTCCATTTGGCTCTATGGCATTTGATGGATGTGCCATTTTTAGTAGCTCAATTAGTTTTTTCATAGTAGCACTCAAATCAGAGATATAATTTGCCGGCAGTGGGAATGTGACCAATATTTTTATTGTTGTCATAAGTATCACTGCTAAAAGTTGCCCATTTATCAAACTGAACAAAGTGATCATTTGGGGACGGCAAGAGCCAAGTGACATTTTGAGTGGTTTGTTTTAACTGCAATATGTAATTCCACCCTTGCTTCATCTTGCAAAGCACAATTGACTTTTTTTTTGTTTTTTATTCCCAGGGCTCAGGATGAAGAGGTTTGTTCCACTAGAACTCGTCGTAAATATATCGGATATTCCTTTTAGGCCACCATACCGTTACTACAGATCGGAGCCTCGTTGGACGTCCTGTTTTAATGAGATAAAATTAATGATTTTGTGAAGTCATTTTTTAATTTGGTATTAAAAATAAACACAGCAGTGGGGCAAGTGCACAGCATGATACAAAATGGAGATTATGGCATGATGGATACATCCATCCATCAATTGAGGTGGCGAGTTTGGAGGGGGAGTGGTGGGGCATAACAATGTAGAGAAATATATCCTCAACATGAACATTGCAATAATTCGAACAGCTTGATATGCAGTACTTGACTCGTTGCAGTGGGTATCATAAATTGTTAGTCCCCTCCCAGTGGTAGCTATGCGATGGCCACAATTGGCGGATGATCTGGGTAGGAGAAGGGAGAAGGTTGCGTGCTTGCATGGACCTCCGATCTGCTGGGAAGAGGATAGAGGGAGTGGTTTAGTGGGAGGCACTCCCTTGTTGGATCCGGACAGGAGGATACCACACATCTTGGATGATGATAAGGTGTGGTGCAATGAGGGGGTTGATTCTGAGGGTCGCGTCCTTAAGGAGGAGATCGGCGAGCCAGGCTTTGGTTGCATGGTGGTGGCTGACCATACCGGAAAGGGCAGGGGGGGGATGGGGTGGGCAGGTGTCTGCCTACCGGGAAGAGAGATGGGTGGGAGGCGAGAGTTGGTAAGGGGTGGGAGGCGGGTAGGAGGGAGGGCAGAGTAAGAGGGGGATGGGGAGGGTGGAGAGAGGAAGGAGTAGGGAAGGAAAAAAGGGGGGAAAGGAGGTGAAAAATGTGCATGTAAGGGGGTAAAGAGAGGGTCATGGAGAGGGTAAAGCAGGGGGATGTGTGGGAGGATGGCCATATCTGTGGGGGATGAGGAAGTGTGGGGCGGGGGGGGGCTATGCACACCGGCAGTTGCCACAGTCTGTCTGGTGGTCCGGTGGGATGTGGCTCAGACATTAGCATGTGGCCTCTAGAAGAAAGGGGGGCCATGTCTGTGCAAACACCTCCGCCTGGTCCTGCATGCCATGGATAACCCATTCATGAGACACTGTTTGGATCATCGCCATCGCGAAGTCCTCCTGCGAGGGAGGAATGGGTAACCTCCATTGTCGAAGGATGTAGAGCTTAGCTGTGGACAGTGTTGTGTGTAGGAGGTGGCATTGTGTATAAGTAATGTCCGGGGAGTCTCTGATATAATCAGGAGGATGACGGGAAGGCAGAAGGGTATTGACTCTCCCAGGATGTCTCCAATATAGGACCAGAAAGGTTGAATAGAAGGACATTCCGAAAGAATGTGGGGGTGGTTGCAGGGTGTGTCTGGACATCAACTTGTAGAGTGTGAAATTAGACCTGTCTTCTGTAGCTTCGTAGGGATCCAGTACCAATCTTGAAGGCAAGATTTCAGTCGAGCCTCACAAGTCCCTTTGTCCAAGGCCACTACAACTTCCATCCAGTCCACTTCTTCAACTGTAAATTGCAGGCTTGCCTGCCACTTTGCGCGGAAACCGTGCAAGACAGATTGTGAAAACATGTGGTTCATTAGTGTACCATAAAGTACCAACATCACTCTTGTGTCCGCCCCATACCAACAGATAGTTCACTATCTGCAAGGATTGCAGGGCTCAAGGGCGAGGACCAAGACATTGCCTCAGGCAGTGTTGTAGCTGCAGGTGCTGCCAGGCCTGCTGCGGGGGTAACCCAAATTCCTACTGTAGCTGAGCAAAGGGCTTTAAGTCACTGTTCAGTAGCACCCGATCCAGGGTCCATAAGCCCACTGCCTTCCATCTAGGCCAGTGGAGTTTCTGGACACTTATTCAGATGCGGTCATTGCCCCATATTGGTGCCATGGTATGTAGGCAATGGTTTAGGCCCAAAGTGAGGTGCACACAGTGGGGGGGGCATGGGCAACCAGATGCGTGCCTTTCTGGATTCTAAAGAGAGGAACAGTCCGCGGCTGACCTGAGCCACGGGCAGTCATAAAGTAGACAGACCCTGGAAATATACAAACTTAATGATTTTGGATAAAGTTGTTCCCAGTCATTTAGCCAGTTTAGTGAGTAATTGTCGTCCTTAGTATCCACGTTACTTATTAATTGGAGCATGAAATCCTGTGCTCAGAGTGCTTTTAACTTTATGTGTTGGGCATCATTCCATTTAATTATGAGAGAGCTTCTGTTAGTGCCCAGAGTCTCCTTTCAGGAGTGGGTTCTCATCTCCAATAGCTGATGGCTGGCGGCCATCTTGTGAAGGCCCAAATAACCAATGGATGCTGGTCTCTGATCAATGTTTTCTGCAAACCAGTATCAATATGAAGGAACCACTAGACATGCAGGAGTTAGTGCTGATGAAAACTAAGGCATTAATCAGGCACTGAGCTCATGATCCAACCTCCACCAATATGATGGTTGAAACCGCTTAAGGTACGTCTCATGTGCACCGCACCCAGTCACAGTGGGACCCTCTAGACCTCCTACACTTGCATCCCTGAGCCACCGCAAGCACACACGCGACCCCAGCGCTCAACCACCAAGTGGCCTGCAATGCCCTCACACTGCACATATCACACATAGCTTTCTTACCAGAGCTTTATGGCAACTTCACCAATCCTCGATGCGGGCAACGTGTGGGTGCACTGATGGGCCAACTAGCAGGCGCGTGCAAAGCCGGATCAAGAGCCACAGAGGGAGCAGGGCCTGATACAGGGGGAAGTGAGCATCAACGATAGAAGCAGAAGGTCTCTGATGCGGAGCAACACCAAGAGCACAAAGAGGTTGTGTGAACACTAAACAGGAGCATGGAAGGAGCTAACAGTAGCAGCTGAGGCACATAAATACAGACAGATTATAATTTTGTATTTATTTAAAAAGGAAAATTACAGACAGTTGAGCCTTCAGTGCGACGCCCTAAAGCCTTAATCCTGACTATTTTCTGAGCAGGCTGAAGGCATGGGCAGTTTAACTGAAGAGATATCCTTAAATAAATTGCAGATATGCAAATATATTTGTTCTAGAATGCTAATGTTCTAATAGGAGAGTGGTATACTATGCATGGCTTCCTGTACTGTTATAATCCGACAGGCATTGAAATGTGAGAACATATATATTGGTTAAATCAATGTGTCAGTCAGTGACTGAAACTGAAAAGCAGATGTTAGTAGTCCCTTGCTTCCACCTGCAATGCTAGGCTGGTGTGTTTAAAATGGTACTATACACAGCCAGGAACCAAAAATAAAATATATAATTGATGCCTACCAACTTTTAGGAAAAATAGATCAATTAATTTACCTGACACTGTTCTGATACAACATTAATTTTAAGTTTTTAAACACAGCATGTTATACTGCAATTCTTCAGTTTCGGAGTACAGTGAATAACAGATTTCACTTTTACTCAAGTTAATGGTACTCAATGTACCACAGTTTAGAGAATTAAAAGTTGAGTCGGCCAGGCCAGGATTTCAACTTGTGACCTCCCAATCACCACATTATCCATCTGCAAGTGATTACTTCAATAGCTCACTGAGCCATCTTGCTACGTTGTAAAAGTATGCATGCCCTGAAAAACTTTATAAACCCAACTATGAGCAAAAGATTATTGTTTCTCCCCATTTATAAGGGAGCTTTATCTATTAATTCTTCTAGAACCTCCACAGTATATGAGTTGGTGTAAACAATCCATTGCATAGATTCAGTGATGGCATATATATTGTAAATGATATCTGGTCACCTAGAGAATAGTGGCATTGTAGTAGTAACGCATGCACAAAGAGCGTGCCAAGACATTAAACAATATTTTAGAGATGTTAACTGCCTTAAGAAACAAATGACATGAACTCAATAGCAACATAACCTAATACTGAAATGTTAAAATAGTGTACTGTTGGTTTAGGACAGTGGTTCTTAACCTGTGGAGTTTATTCAGGCGGTCCATGGACATATGCAAAATAACTGCATAAAGACAGTCCCTCCTATGAGAATAATAGTTTCATAAAGTAACAATGAATAATACTTACTCAAAGTGTACTTTATTGCCTCCTCAACATATTTGATATATTCACTTAAAGATAGGACAAAAAAAATCAAAAGCATTTTAAAAACATTTTTAGTCAGAAGCTGATAACTGGTTAAGGATGGAGCACGTATGAATGTGCACAGTCACCGTTTACTTTCAAACCCACTGCAGCCTTAACTAAAAATCGACTTATGAGAAATGGTGCTGCTGTTTGACTGGGGTTTGAGCCCTGGTCAAGCAACAGCTACAATCACTTGCAAGGTGAACCACAAAAAGTCACTAAATTAACCTGTGCTTAACCCTGTGTAGCTTGGCTCAAAAAACAGTCAGGCTTAACTTAGAGACAAAATAGAACACAAACTGTAATAAAGTGAAAACACAACACAAAAACAATACCAATTTAGAAACATAGAATAAATGTTAAGAAATTATTTGACACCAGTACAACAAAAATTAAATCAGTAGAACCAGAGTTATGATTTTTTAAGATGTTTTTAGTAAAATTAGTGCATAAAAGATCAAAGCACCAATCACGGACATCTAGTTGCGCAAGATCAAGTAAAACTCTAAAGTTGCAGTCGGATAGAGCGCGGTTCGGATAAGAGAAGTGAGTTGAGCCTGGTCAGCGATTAATTTCAGATTTAGAAAAATTCTTGAAGAAAATTTTATGAGAAGGTAAACTTCAGCAGGCAAGATTACAGGAAGTGTCCGAGGAGGGAGTGTTGTCGTTGGATGGCCTGGTGTCAAAGCCAGGGTAAAGATTTCTACATTCAGGCTTAGTCGCTGAAATGGAAGTCGAAAAACGGCAGCGGGGCGAGGCAGAGGACTGTAGCCGAACACCGTTCCACAAGGGCGGATACCCCTTTGGTACAGGACCGCTGAAGCAGATTTGCTGCTACGGAGAAAAACATCGCGGAAAAAGCCGCAAAGACAAACCAACGGGGAATGTACCTCGAGCAGATAAGCGAGCAGTTGGTCCTGGTATCCACTTGGTTCTCACAGCACTTTGGGACAAAATTTGTTTAAGTACTCCGTTTTGGTTTTTGTCCATCTGGGCATTTTTAGCACCACAACCAAGGGTCCAGGACTGGTGGGATACCACTTGGGTGTTCAGGACTCAGGCTAGTTCCTGTTGCGAGTTCAAGATGGTATGAGCCCTTTATGTCCATATGGCCCTTAGAGTCACTTCTGGTAGTCCTGGGTGCCGGTGAAGATGCAGGGCTCTGCAGGGTTTGTCTTTGAGGGCTCAAGTCAAGCACCAGGAAGCAAAGCAATACTTCCATGTATATCAGACATCTGGCGGAGTGCACAGTGGATCGCAGCAGAAGGCAGTCCTTCTATAGGTCTAGTAGTGAACTGAAGAGTGGTTCTGAAGATCCTATTTTTATACCATAGTGCCCTGCTTCTGAAAGGTGGAAGAACCTTCTGAAAAGGTTCTTTAAAGTGCATGGACATTCCTGACTTCCCTGCCCTGGCTCCAAGCTGGCTCCAGTAACAATACAGGCCTTTGCGTGAGCAAAGACAGGTTGCAGGCACAAATAGGCTATGGGCAGAAAAATGGCAACTTCCTAACAGTAACATTTACAAAATTGCAATGAAAAGTCCAACTTTACCATTAAAGATACTTTATCAATACAAGTTTACAGTTACCAAACCTGACACATCTACCTGCTCCCAATTAGGAATTATAGCTAAATGAATAATAAGTAATCACCAATGCTATTGTATGGAAGGGGTAGGCCTCACAGTAGTTAAAAAACGAATTTAGGAGTTTTTCACTACCAGAACACGTAAACCTTAAAAGTATATGTCCAATCTTTTAATTACATAACAGCCTGCCTGATGGCGAACATAGGGCCTACCTTAGGGGTGAAATATCTAATAAATGTGGAGTTTAAGGCTCGCCAAGGGGGTTTAAATACAAAGTTGACATGGAAGTGCAACAGTGCAATCAGACTGCAATAGCAGGCCTAGGACTGGTTTTAGAGTGCTACTTAAGTGGGTGGCACAATAAGTGCTGCAGAGCTACTGGTAGCATTCAATTTAAAGGCCTTGGGTATATGGCCTAGCACTCTACAAGGGACTTATAAGTAAATTAAATAGGTTAGCTAGGTGTATGCCAATCAAACCATGTCAGGGGATTGAGCCTGAGCACTTTAGCACTGGTTAGCAGTGTTAAAGTGCATAGAGTCGTAAGGCCAACAAAAACTAATTTCAAACAGAAAGTGGAGGTAAGTATGCAAAATCTTTAGGGAGAGACCACCCTAAGGCTGACAGGTCTTAAGACAACTGCTGACTAAAACACTTTTGAACTGCTTAAGATTTTCAAGAAAATTACATGCATCTGCACACTTAGAGAGACCATGTTCTATGAAAATGTTCACGAGTTGACTGCCCAAAATGCCATTCCAGGCTGCAGGTGCTCCCCTCCACAGCTTTACATGGGCAAGTACTGCCAGCATCCAGGCATTTACTCACAGTCTCCAGCCATCTATTTTTCTTAAACTTGAAAAGTGCTATGACTGGACTTTTCAGAAGTGGTAAAATACTTAAGCAGCAGAATGCCATTTCTTAACATGTAGTATGTTCTCACAATAATGACCACCTGGTCTTCTAGTTTTTATGCAATCAAGGGCTTTGTTACCTTTAGGCACATAGACCCTGCCTGGCGTCTAGCTTTGTCCATATCAGGCTCAATTACTGCTTTGTGTGAGGTCAGTGTTACACTATTTTAGCCCTACTACTTCTGAGAGCTCCGGTTTCACATGATTACCTATTAATTTATGAATAAGACGTGGATCTTACACCGATGTTTAATCATTCTAATACTTAAACATTCACCTGCAGAGTGAAGATGCTTTTCGGAGTAAATACTCAAGGCATAAACAAGGAGTGAGTCCTTGTTTATGTCTTTTTGTGTGTTGTTGAGGTTCAAATCATAGAAATTGCTTGGTGGTCCCAGGCTTCCAGATGTACTTTAGTGGGGGTCTACAAAAGTCAAAAGTTTAAGAAATACTGGTTTAGGTTATTATTCACACAGGCAGCTAATCCTGGTGGACTACTAACAGCAAAGACTGTCATTAAAAGTAAAAACATTTTATTTTCGAGGCATTCCTATGACATATGCGCTCTAACTTAATGTCTGTGGAATTCATAATTTCTGCGAGAGGTCAATAAACAGGATTTGTTTTCAGGCATTCAATTTTGTGAAAACCCACTTTAGAAATTAAGAGAAAGTACACACTTTAAAAAAAAGAAACTCTAGGCTTTCAAATGCTCTTATAGTGGTAAATATGCAATGTACATTTAAAATACACATGGACTCCAACGGTCATTTATATTTTAGGGATCGTAAAAAAAAAAAATCATAGCAGTGGAATTCTATTGCAGCTAGTTACATACACCATATGTGTATCAAAGGGCAGACAGATTTGCAAGACGTGTTTCTTGTGTAAAACTGTATCTGCTTTTATCAGCCACTGCTTTCAACACTAACAGGGTTTAATACCACGAATTAGAGGCTTCTCAAACACACATAGGCAAGGCAATCATTTACCAAACACAGCCGCTATACTTACATGAACTACCGCCATTAACAGCAAAGGTTAACAAAGCAATTGTCAAAACTTCTTGTATAACTAGGTCAACTTTCGTCTCGAGCTGCTCCCAAACAATGAGCTCAGACAGTAAGAACGCTAAGACCTGTGACAAAACATTTGTGAAATAGCTTGTATGCTAGACTAGATGTGAAATTATACGTTCCAAGCAGGGCAGCAGCTACAAGCCTACAGTTTCCAAGAGATTGGATACAGCTACAGCAATGCTCTGGAAGTGTAAATAGCATTCAATCTGAAGCGAGCTGTGGAATTCAGCGAGTAGAAGTTCCTTTGCCATCTCCTGATCTGAGAGGTATTATGAGAGTGCCCTGGGTTGCAACGTGTGTGCACCCTTTTTTAAATTTTCAACGCAAAGAGAATGGGTTCGGTATTACATATGGGGCTGAAAATGTTTGAAGGCCTCTTTTGTAATACAGATACAGCCTTGATAAGTTTCCCAGTTTCAAGCGTTATGTGCTGCACCAATCCAGGGTTTTTCTTTGAATTCTGAGACTTGTAGTCTTGTTTAGTTACACAGCACAAGCATGACACCAAAATAGCATTTCTTCATTTGCATGGGGACACTGCAAATGGGGATGAGAGACAGAACATTTTTCATAATAGGTTAACAATTTCGGTTTGCGTTGAGAGCACCTATTAAAGGGTTTTACCGTGGAGCAGATCAGAATTCTGCGCCTACTACACATAAAACCACAGATGAGAAGGCCTTCAGAGATTTATTACTGATGATCCATTCCTGTAGTGTTTACTCATTTTTAGGTCTCGCCTGTCGATGCGCATGCGCATCGAGCAAGGCGAGAGTATTGCGAGTTATCCACTCTTTATCCGAACTGCAAGGAATCGTGGCGATTCCTTGCAGTGCCCGTGACTTTTAAGGTCAATGCGCATGCGCATTAAGCTTATGCGCATGCGCATTGACCTTAAAAGTCACGGGCGCGTGCATGTCCCCTCTCCGCCCCCTCCCCTGTTCCGCCCCCTCCCCTTCCCGCCGTGTCGCATTTCTCCTCCCCCCTCCCCTCTCTTCCCTCCGGCTTGTTTGTTGATTTGACCCGCTCCGCCCCCTCCCGCCGTGTCGCATCTCTCCTCCCCCCTCCTCAACAGTTTACCGCCTTCAGCCCTGAAGATTTGTAGGCGTGCGCACCTCTCAACGTGTAGCCTGTATTACGGTAAGTCAAGCCTCAATTGCTTGTTAACTTTTAATATAGCTTACTTTATTTCAGGTACCGATATATAGTTTTGTAACTAGCTTGTGACCAAGCTGCACGACGGCTTCTGCTACCGGTGGCGTGAATGGCTTGACCAACTAGTTGCCACAATCTTCTAGGGTCTTTGTGCAATTCTTACTCGGGACCGGTAGCAGATCATTGCCCTGTGCAGAGCCGGTAAATATGCTGGTCAGTCTTGTCCCCACGAGAGAGTCAGCGTCTATTTTTACTCTAGCATCATGCCACTGTCTTGCAGACGAAATGTTGAGCCCGCCCATAGATTAACGGGAGTAAAACTATTTGAGCGGCGTTCCTGTTATTTTCAAGGACATCTCTCATCCCCAAAGAACTATTTTACTGCCGACATTACGTGATCCTTAAAGAAGTACCAGGAATATGGTAGCTCGCGTTAGTCCTTGCAGTGTCTGAGTTAGTCACTCGAGGCCTGCTAAGTGTTAGACAACTAGTCTCATATATTGTAGACTCACGCATTTGTATTCCTAAGGCTTTGGAAAAGTGAAACTAGTTAATGCCACAACAAATCTAAACTGTTTTCATAGCCGCTCCTTAACAAAACTAACTAAATGTTTAACAGTTATTTAATGTTTCAGAATTTAAGTTTTGAAATGAGGAGATGCAGTAGTCAGTAGGCGGAACTTTCTAGTCCTGATAGTCCACTTACTTACATAAATATTATGTATGTTCTTGCCTTCCTTAAAGATTTGCAGAGTTCTGTGTAGTAATGATTGTTTTAACAGACTGAAGTGCCTGCTTGAGTGAAGCTACCATCGTGCAAACATTATGCACCTTGTTTTATCTGCACATGTTTTTATACTGTACCTCTATGTTGTGCATTGCTTTTGTTTTGGAATGTCGAATTATTAAGCAGGATTACGCTACCAATCAGTGCTGAGCAGCTTCCGGATTTTCTGTGGGTTTAACGACATTTTTAAAACTTCGATTTAGGAGGAGTTTCTAACAGGAAAATGCTTGCCGGAACAAAAGGGTTTAAAAAAAATAAATACATCTAGAGTGACTTGCTTGAGCATTGCAGTAGATCGCCCCATAAAATACTGTACTTGACTGTGAAACATCAGCAACTGCTCCAGCTTTCCTCTTGAGGCGAAACCCAGCTCATCTAGTAAAATGGTCCTATTATCCAGAGGACGCTGAGAATCACTTCCCTTCACTGCAGGTACTAATGCAGCTATAATACGAATGCTCCCTTGTGTAACCCTCAACCCCTCACTCACCCTCACTCACCCTCACTCTCACTCACCCTCACTCACCCTCACTCACCCTCACTCTCACTCACTCTCACTCACCCTCACTCACCCTCACTCACCCTCACTCACCCTCACCCTCAACCCCTCACCCTCACTCACCCTCACCCCCTCACCCCCTCACCCTCAACCCCTCACCCTCACTCACCCTCACTCACCCTCACCCACCCTCAACCCCTCATCCTCACTCACCCTCAACCCCTCACCCTCACTCACCCTCAACCCCTCACCCTCACTCACCCTCACTCACCCCCACTCACCCTCAACCACTCACCCTCACCCTCACTCACTCTCAACCCCTCACCCACCCTCACCCTCACTCACCCTCAACCCCTCACCCACCCTCAACCCCTCACCCACCCTCAACCCCTCACCCACCCTCAACCCCTCACCCTCAACCCCTCACCCTCAACCCCTCACCCCCTCACCCTCAATCCCTCACCCACCCTCACCCTCACTCACACTCACCCACCCTCACCCTCACTCACACTCACCCACCCTCACCCTCACTCACACTCACCCACCCTCACTCACCCTCACTCACCTTCACCCTCACTCACCCTCAACCCCTCACCCTCACTCACCCCCACTCACCCTCAACCTCACTCACCCTCAACCTCACCTTCACTCACCCTCAACCCCTCACCCTCACTCACCCTCAACGCCTCACCCTCAATCACCCTCAACCCCTCACCCTCACCCACCTTCACTCACCCTCACTCACACTCACCCTCACTCACCCTCACCCACCCTCAACCCCTCATCCTCACTCACCCTCAACCCCTCACCCTCACTCACCCTCAACCCCTCACCCTCACTCACCCTCACTCACCCCCACTCACCCTCAACCCCTCACCCTCACTCACCCTCACCCTCACTCACTCTCAACCCCTCACCCACCCTCAACCCCTCACCCACCCTCAACCCCTCACCCTCAACCCCTCACCCTCAACCCCTCACCCTCAACCCCTCACCCTCAACCCCTCACCCTCAACCCCTCACCCTCAACCCCTCACTCACCCTCACTCACCCTCACTCACCCTCACTCACCCCCACTCACCCTCACTCACCCCCACTCACCCTCACTCACTCTCAACCCCTCACCCACCCTCAACCCCTCACCCACCCTCAACCCCTCACCCACCCTCAACCCCTCACCCTCAACCCCTCACCCTCAACCCCTCAACCCCTCACCCTCAACCCCTCACCCTCAATCCCTCACCCTCAATCCCTCACCCTCAATCCCTCACCCACACTCACACTCACCCACCCCCTCACCCTCACTCACACTCGCCCACCCTCACTCACCCTCACTCACCTTCACCCTCACTCACCCTCAACCCCTCACCCTCACTCACCCCCACTCACCCTCAACCCCTCAACCTCACTCACCCTCACTCACCCTCAACACCTCACCCTCACTCACCCTCAACCCCTCACCCTCACCCACCTTCACTCACCCTCACTCACACTCACCCTCACTCACCCTCACCCACCACCCCTCATCCTCACTCACCCTCAACCCCTCACCCTCACTCACCCTCAACCCCTCACCCTCACTCACCCCCACTCACCCTCAACCCCTCACCCTCACTCACCCTCACCCTCACTCACTCTCAACCCCTCACCCACCCTCAACCCCTCACCCACCCTCAACCCCTCACCCACCCTCAACCCCTCACCCACCCTCAACCCCTCACCCTCAACCCCTCACCCTCAACCCCTCACCCTCAACACCTCACCCTCAACCCCTCACCCTCAACCCCTCACCCTCAACCCCTCACCCTCAACGCCTCACCCTCAACGCCTCACCCTCAATCCCTCACCCACACTCACACTCACTCACACTCACTCACACTCACCCACCCTCACCCTCACTCACACTCACCCACCCTCACTCACCCTCACTCACCTTCACCCTCACTCACCCTCAACCCCTCACCCTCACTCACCCCCACTCACCCTCAACCCCTCAACCTCAACCCCTCCCTCACCCTCAACCCCTCACCCTCACTCACCCTCAACCCCTCACCCTCAACCCCTCACCCTCAATCCCTCACCCTCAATCCCTCACCCTCAATCCCTCACCCTCAATCCCTCACCCTCACCCACACTCACCCCCACTCACCCTCACCCACCCTCACTCACCCTCACCCACCCTCACTCACCCTCACCCACCCTCACTCACCCTCACCCTCAACCCCTCACCCTCAACCCCTCACCCACCCTCAACCCCTCACCCACCCTCAACCCCTCACCCTCAACCCCTCACTCACCCTCAACCCCTCAGCCTCACCCTCACTCACCCTCAACCCCTCACCCTCACTCACCCTCAACCTCATGCTAAAGATTTACAAAAAAACCCATAAACAATTCTAAAAGCACTGACTCTAATGCTGCGAGACCTATTGCATTTCTAATGCTTGTTTTATTTAGATATTTATTTATTTTGACGTTCTGAAGAGTATTGCATGCGGTCTTCAACCACATGGGAATTCTGGAGGGTTTGTACAAAGACTTAATAAGAGTAATTTATGGACGTCAGAACCCAAGCGGATACATTGTAGAAGCCATACCCAATATTAGTCAGTCGCGGTTATGGTTCCACATGCATTTCAGTAGTAAGTCATTCTCAATGGTTCAGGTTTCAGGGGTTTTCCCTTCAGTGCACGAGTTGACCTCAGACATGGTTTCAGCGCATTCAATACCCAGTTGTCAGTACTTTCAAGACCCAGCCAGTGTTTCAGACACTTGAACACTCGCTGGCTGATCAGGGACCGTATTACAGAAGTGTTGTGGGGGCGAAACAAGCGTTTGCACCCGCTTTGTGCGCCCGCAGGACACTTTAGCATTACAGAAGAGGCCGCAAACTCTTCCCATGGACACCCTCCCCCCCCACCCCCCCCCCCCCAAGTCACTCACTGCACTGACTGCAAGTGGATCTCTAATCCCTCATAAAAGTGCAGGTGTGTTGCCACCTGCACAGTGAAATTCAGAGCAGCTCTTAAATAGTTGCTCCAGATTTCTTGCATGCTCGGTCCTGTAGTATGCGGCTGACCAGAGGGCAGTACATTCAAAATAGTAGTACACACTTTCCCTGTTTGCGCCCAGCAAACCTGCTCAAAGGTGTGCCGTGGCTCACACAGGAAAATTCTGCACTGTTATATGGCCCCAAGTGAGCAGCCAAGTAGCAATAGTCGATTGACAGCAGGCCGTGGTGGGTCAGTTTCCACACAATCATATACAGTACTTTGCTGCACTAGACCTTAGGCCCCGTGCAGAGACCTTTGAACTACATTATAACACTCATGCTATGTCTCCACCCCAAGGTGTCAAGTTAGTTCTCTTACAGCATTACAATAGGATTTTCAAGCACTTCCGCTCGACATAAGTTTATGGAATGTTGTCATTTCTTACAAGAGGATGTGAATACACACAATTTTACTGACTTTGCGTGTGCTTATCTTTTGACATGGTACCTCTGTTTTATATGAAAATTCTAACAAGATTCCTTTAGAAACTGCCTAAATGTCCGAGTTCCCCACCGTCCACATCACACAAATTCATAAATCAGGGAATCATTTTTGATACAGCTCATTCAGCTTCTCAAAACAATGTTGTGATCCGTAATATAAACCTGCAACTGTACATGGTCAGAAAGGTCTTGTGCTTATGCAAACTAGGCACTGAAAGGAGGAGGTAAGACCTCTAGGACTGCATCAATTGGAGGACTGGTATATGGTCTAACCTAGGCTCTCAAAAAACACACAGGCTACAAATATGACAAACTCCAGCAGCCAAACTGTGTGACTGAGCAGAACTGCCCATGAACCTCATACACGGCCATCCTGTGGACCAAATGGTCAAATTCAAATTTCTTAGTATCATTCACAAGGGCTACTAACAGAAGGACCTGGCTACTTGCAACTTCTGCCATCTCACTACATTCCAACTCAGAAATTTCAGCCAGTCAACCTTGACATCATGAAAATATGATTGTCGAATGCTAGTAGCACGAAGGCAGCTCTCTGGCTGTCCAAGAGGCAAGGATCGCCTTAAAACCCAGATTCAGAACACAACCAAACCACCCCTGGTTTGGAAAATTCCTTTAAGACCGAACTCATAATACTGACCTTCAGTGAACAAAGACGACGACATGAGCAGCGGTGAAATAATACTGAATGGGGGCACCATACTTCGCAATCTGTTATATTTCACCTACCCAAACATCCACTGCTGTTCCACTTTCACCGTCTTTTTCCCCACAGTTATCTGCTGTAATCTCAAGGATGAAATATCAGTGCTATAGAAGATTTCCGAAATAACTAAATACCATATTTCAGTAAAACAATAGAGGTAATATGTGTGAACTGGGTTTTAAGGAAAAGGACTTTTACTGGAGTCTAAAGGGAATCTTCTTGTAATTCTTCAGTCGCTCAACAGATCAATGAACAACCAATGCTTATCCTATGCATAACACACGTTTACGTCTTTGATATTGACAATAACCAACCAGATTTACTGCGATGGCATAATGAACAAATGAAACTGTAAAGAGACTGTTGTAAACTACCTTTAAACATTCAGTCAATACAGAGCACTTTCAATTGAAGTCCTAAGTTCAATGAGCATTTATCTGCGCTCTGTGGTGTATGTGGCTAGGGGCGAGCTTTTCAGGACAAGAACCACATCTCGAGTCACAAGACCAAACTATTTCCATGTACGAGGTTGTGCATAGTGATCTCCCAAACCATGGTACTATTCAGTTATAACACATCAGTGAAACCACCTGGTTCATCGCGTAAAGGAGCCATGCATCAAATAATTAATAAGGTATTTGCTACAGCAAGGCCACCAAGAGAGAGCTTTCCACAAGGAATTAATTATAACCTATTCACAAGAGAGACAGCTTGGTCAGACACAACAGAGGGCATCTACTCTGGGGACACAAATTCTCATCACATTTACTTCCAGACTTGGCACACACTACAACTCCGAATTTTAACAACTGTACTCTAACAGTGTCTTTACCTATCCACTCATCTATACAGGTACCTCTAAAATATGACATTCACCCAATAAAGTCGATTGGTTCGGACTACTGGCTCTACAAAAGAAAGCACAACTAAGTACTACAAACTGCCCAGCACAGCACTTCGCAATAAAGCTGAACAGCTAATATGGGTCAAATACCCAGGTCTTGTGTTTGCTGAAGTAAAGGGTTTTGAATCTCTATTAAAACTTCAGGCATCCTTTTCCCCTAAAGCAAGCTTTGAAAAAGAATTGTGCCCCATTTCGGTTATTTAAATTTGGGGATAACAAGCAGTCCTTGAGAGGCAGAACTTAATGTTCTTTTTGGTTAAGGTTTATGGTGGGGTCTTCATTGCTTAAGGTCAGGTGCATGATACAAGCAGATTTAAATAAAATAATTTTTCAAGCTGACGGACTGTGTATTTGATGCAATTTGAGTAACACGATCACAAGTCTTGAAACCAAATGTCGTCCTGGCTACAGCATTTTGAATATGATGAAGTTTATTCAGTACTAGCAGCCCGCCCTGACGTTGTCCGGGGGCAATCAGGCTTCGCGCAGGCAGTCCGCCAAACTTGACCGCTCCTCCCCGCACTATAAACGGCCCGCTCCAGTCCGCCAAAGTTTAGCGATCCTTCCCTTGCTTGACCCTCCGGGGGCAATCAGGTATCACGCAGGCAGTCCGCCAAACTTTACCGCTCCTCCCCATGCTCCAAATGGCCCGCTCCAGTCTGCCAAAGTTTACCGCTCCTCCCCTTGCTTGACCCTCCGGGAGCAATCAGGCATCGCGCAGGCAGTCCACCAAAGTTTACCGCTCCTCCCCGTGCCTTTAAGTTAACCGCTCCTCCCCTTGCTTGACCTACCTCAGCCCGCTCCAGTCCGCAAAAGTTCACCGCTCCTCCCTGCGCTCCTGTCCGCCGCTCCTCCAAGCGCTCCTGATGATGTCAGCACGCACGTCGTTAGCGCACACGGCCGGTGCTACTTCCAAGGGACTACTTTTTTTTGGAATGTATATTTTTTAAGGAACGTATATTTTTTTGTGGTATATGGCCTATGTCACTCTGCAGACCCTGACAATTCCAATGATGTATTGGGTGTTTGGATTGGCGCTGTGGTTCCAGAGTTTACCCGCCTCAAAGGTTCACAGTTCTCGCTTTATAATAGTAGTATAGATTGCGTTTTTTAAGCATGCCCTAGAATGCAGAGTTGCCACAATCTAGTCTAGCTGAATAAATGCATAATTGGCCATCATTTTTAAGCAGATGGAAAACCTTCCATAGATGTTGGTCACAGGCTGGAGTCCCAAGGAAGTTTTTCCACGCCAATTAGCATGTCCGATTTCGAGTTTTTTGTTTTTACAATGTTTTCATTCATCCACAACCTAACTGGCACAAGAGCTTGCGAAAAACAAGTGTGAACCCTTTCATTTTGATCCCTGATCAGAAACTGGTTATGTGTACCAGCAGCACAAAGAAACAAATATTAACATTGTACGGAAAAATAACAGGGGAAAAAAATTCACATTAACAAGGAGGTGAGAAAGATGAACTTTAAAGCTCAATCAAACAAATTAGCTAAGGCTGTGAGGTAGAAAACTTAAATTCAATTAATTTACTCCGAATGGAGAGAAAAATTCTAGGCATTTTAGAGATGATCACCGAATGGAGCTATCAGCTAAGGCCCTCAACTGTGTTGAACGGGTCTTGTCAAATCACTTTGGAGTGTAGAAGTCGCTAAAGTAAGGTGGGGCATGATCATTATTGCCAGTGTGACTGTCCAAGGGCACAGTTCCCCAAGTGGGCTCACCCATTAGTCAGGCAAACCTTTTGCCCTGAATGAAAACTGTAGCTCAGTAGCTCCACCTACAGAAGGGTTACACCTATGCCATATCTCATCCATTTGGTTAGGAGGCCTAACAGTGGTAACCCACCTTGTATTGCCCACTTACTGCCATGAAGTAAGAAGTCTGGGATCCCACTGACTCCTCTTAATCTACAAAAAGCTCAGAGCAGGTGAAGAAAAAGAGTGGTTTGAGGAACATGCCAGCTGGTGGCCTTAACTATTATAGTGCTAGGCCATCCAGCATATAGGTCCTGAAGACCTTCTCCTAAAATGGGGCAAATCCCTGACCACCACGTATATAATGTAATAGTTCTGTCGGATCAATTTACAGAAAACATCATCATAAGGGAAAGTCCAATAATAGGTAGATCCTCCCTCCGAGTCAAAAAGATTTACCAGCAAATAACATATACACATAGACGAGAAATTAGATTTAGTAGAATTGTACTGTCTAAGCAAAAATAAAACCATCATTAATCAAACATTTAAAACTAAAGAAGTGGTGCTCCGTGAGGTGCATTTAAAGTGCTTGTTTGAGAATCTGTTGAAATATCAGTGTCGTACAAAATTCAATCTCAAAGTGGATAAGCAGAAAATGAAAGTTCTCTGCCCTCATCTTAACTTCATTTGCAACTCTGTTGAAATATTAGTGTCTTGCAATATAGGTGAAAGTCTGTCTACAGAATTCAATAGCACTTCACATGTAACATATCCTAGGCATTTTGTAATCTCAGATACGAGGCATAAAAGGATGAATCACTACAGAATCATTCCGTTTCCAACTCATCATGGAGCGTTGAAAATTCAATCTTTAAACTACTGCCACCGTGATCACATGCACCTTCGGCCTCCCTATGAAAGCCTAATTGTTAAACTTTCAAGTATAATACCAATGCCTTGGGCTATTTTAAGTGCCTTGTAGCAGGGGTGAGGTCACAGGGGATGGTTGCTATTACTGTGCATATGTAAAAAGAAGGGGTACTTGAGACACCCCAACTATATCAAGACCATGCCCTCTGGCCACAGTATTTAAGAGATAAAAACAGTTTTAAGCCAGAAACAGTGGAAAGGCTATTCCCTCTGCAAGAAAAGGTAGTGAGAAATGCCCATGCAATCTGACTATACATCTTAGCAGTGTTGTGTTTGATTTTCTTTCTGCTGTGATGCTATTCCTTGTTTATGGCTGGGGGGGGGGGGGCGAGGGGGGGGGGGGGGTTAGGGTCACTGGAATTATGCAGCTTGGGAACACTAAATTATGCGGCAGGGTTGACTAAATTATGACACTTTGTGTGATGATCTTTGTTCATTATGTTTACATTTGTACATGTTAACTCTGCCTTGGCAACAGATCTACCTTGTTAGTTCCAGTTTAGCACTAAAACGCAGCAATAGGCAACTGAAAGGAGGCCAGTCAACCTTTGCGAAGGGTCTCCACTGTGCAGCAACACGTGTAGCTGTGTTTTTGGTAACCTTTGGTCCGTTTGCTGTTTGAGCCAGAAATATTTTTCCTCTTGAACTATGCAAATTATGCATCAGATGATGGATTATGTGACAAATGTGACAAATCCATAATCATGCTTAATTCTCATCAGACGCAGAATCACATATTTCCAGTGGCCCTGCCGATGGCACTATTATAGGAAAAAAAAATCAGACAATAGCAACTTTTGACTCGTCGCAAGTGAAAAGACCCGTCAAGTTTCACTAATACAACACAGATACAGAACGGGAAGCAGGAGTGCTAGTGCGTATTATACTACGAAAAGCACAGGAAACAATTCCATGGCAGCACTGACATGTGCTGCTGCTGTTCTGCCTACTCCCATTTTCCTGAGGTACTCACAATAGCTGGAGCTCTCTAATATAAACAGAAGGAAATGAAAGAGCATACACCTCACTTTGGGGCACCAATGACTGCATTTATTCGCTCTGAACAAATGCTCTCATTTTGTCACATGAATAGATAGAAAAGGAGTATAGTGAGGGCCACTGGATTTATACAATATTGCAACCACAAGGTTACAGTAGAAGGCCCTCCAGAAAGGTTTACTTTTCACTAACAAAGTGAAACCTTTTTTCTACGCAGTGTAATGTTCAAACAAATGACAACATAATTAAGTCAAACTTTAGTCAATCCTGCTGCATAACTTGGTCCTCCCCTGTTGCATAATTCCAGAGGCCCTGTTTATTGTGCTACTTCTCTTTGGGTCTGTTAGACCTGGCATCTTCTGGCGTGTGCCCCCTGTCTTTTTTGATGGTATGCTAGACTTCGTTTTTTCTGGTTTAGTGTCTCTGCATACTTTTTCACTGTCATTCAGTGCTAAAGTGCAAGTGCTCCTACTATAAATTGTGTTATGATTGGTTTTCTATGATTGGTATATTTGATTTACTATTAAGTCCCTAGTACAGTGCGTTGTGTGTGCCCATGGCCTGTAAATCGAATTCTACTAGTGGGTTTGCAGCACTGGTTGTGCCACACACACAAGTAGCCTTTCAAAAGGTGTCTCAGATTTGCCACTACAGTGTATGTGCGCAGTTTTTATTGCCATGTCGACATGGTAAGTGTACCGGTTTGCCAGGCCCTAACCTTCCCTTTTCCTACATGCAAGGCACCCCTCAGGTAGGTCCAAGGTATCCCCATGGGCAGGGTGCAATGAATGTGTGTTTTACATGTCCTGATAGTGAAGTACTGTGTATTTCGTTTTTCACTATTGAAAGGTTGTCGGTCACACAGACTAGGCTATCATTGGAGCTGCACTGTAACATTTTACCAGCGTAACTTTACATTGAGACAAGCTAGAGAAATTCAGTTTAGGCTTCCTGGACTCAGAATTTAAACATACACCTTTTAGTAAAGATGATTTTTATATAGTTTTTGAAAATGCCACTTTTAGAAAGTGGGCATCATCTTGCTTAACCATCCCGTGTGCCACTCTCTGACTGTTTGTGTAATCACCATCTGGGTGAGAGTGACAGGAGCTGGGGAAGTGCCTTCACACTAGACCGATACAAGAAGGAGGTTGAGGTGTGTACTTCCTTTCCAGGGTGACTCATAGCCAGACGGAATAGACCTGGCTTCATTTAGAGTAGAGGGAGGAGTTGTCTCTTGCGCCTGAATGGACTGTGGCTGCCTCATACAAAGCTGTCTCCCCCCTCCTGAGTCAAGCAGAACTGGCTTATGTATGCCAGAGGAAATTACTTTGTGCCAACTTCAACTGGAAATGTGGTATAAATATTGGGGCCCTGACCCCAGGACTTTAGAACTCTTTGGGATTTAGGAACCTGCCACATAGAAGAACTGGAGAAGAGGAGAGACTACCACTTACCTGTGTGCTTAGCTGACCTGCAGTGGCTGCTTCTGTCTTGGGCAGTGAAAGAACAGGACGCACCTTTTTATAAATTATTTTTCTGAGTATAAACAAGGGCTTGAGGTAGAGCGTGCCCCTGTTCAAGACATCTCAGAGACAGCAAAGACTATGCCTTCCTCTGGGTACCATAAACAAAAGGAATCCTCCTGAGAGTGTTAGGGAAGCGTTTCCCACAATGGTGTGGGAGCACTTAGTGGTTTTTTTAAATACCCCTCACACACCAAAAGGCCCCTTGGTGTCATGCTTCATCATAGGGGTCTTCGCACCCCTCTAGCGGGATGCGGCGTGCTACAACCTACGACTACGCGGGAGCACTTGTAGTTATGACTATGTGTGGTGCATGTGATAGGGATATTTTATGTGAGTGGTGGGATTTAGTGAAGGATTAAAAAAAGATGCCTGGCTCGTGGGTTTTATGGAAAAAAACTTTATTCACAACCCCGGGCGGGTACTACTAAAAGAAGTGAAGTGCGAGGTCGGACCTTTCGTGTTAATGGACAGTACCTCGTGTGTGAGTCGACATGTTTCGGAGCTTGCGCTCCTTCAGGACGGGGGCACAACTTCCCCACCTTACTCACGTTTCACTAGTTTTGTCACAAAAATTTGTGTTAATAACAAAAAGTGAAAAATTAAATGTGTATAAAAATACAGGCTATAAATGGCTCAAGTTCAATGCAAATTGCATGACATATTAAGTATTGCTTGCTTGCTTCATGAGCATTCAAGAACGTCTGGGGGGTGATTGCTATTGTGCAATAAACTCAGGATGAGTTGTCCTCCGTCTTACCCCACACGCTGCTCCGGCACTCCTGACTTCAACCACACGCCGCTCATAAGTTACACTGCACACCGCCCCGTCCCACACCACAGTCTTGGACCATTGACGCCAGCGGCATCAACTCAAATCGTCAACCGACGCTGCTGCTTGCACCGTGACCTGTGGGCCCCGCACACTGCATTGCCCTGACTAGTACCGTAGCCTTAGGCCTACCGAGGACAGTGCTTCGGCAACGACTAGGACGCTGCTTGCACCGTGACCTCCCAGCACAATGACAAGCACTGACCCACTTTGCACTGCAGCCCTGGTCTCACAGACACCGTTGGACGACCATCACTGAGCTGCTGCCTGCACCGTGACCTGAAGGTAAGGCACCGCTCCACTTCACACCGCAGCCTTGATGCCTGCCGGCACTCCTGACTTCAACCTCACAAAGTTCGGCCTGCACGCGTGTGACTTCAAGGGCCAGGCGACTCCTGCACAGACCTCCTGCACTCTTCGGAGCTCATCGCGAGGTCCACGACGCCCTGCATTTCTAAGGTATTGTTTTGGCTGGTCTTCAAGACACCTTAGCCAGTCTGGGACATTGCAGCTGGCCTGAACTGTTAGATTTATTCGCTCATCATGCCGTGATAGTCCTGAACTGCACCATCGACTTCAAGGAACTGTATTTGAAGTCCATATTTGCATTATTTGTCTCTTGATAACTGTATGTTGGATTTTTTTCGTTCTGGCCTGGTTTTACACAGATAAATGTTGATTATTTTCCTAAAGCTGGTTTGGTGTGCTTTTTTTAGAGTTTTCACTGTATTACTATGTGTATGTGCAAATGTTTTAGAGATTGCCTCCGAGATAAGCTGGACTGCTCGTGCCAAGCTACCAAGGGGGTGAGCAGGGATTATTTTATAAGTGTAACTCCCTAATCCTGACTAGGAAGAAGGGTCACTACTTGGACAGGGTAACAAACTGCCAACTAGAGACCCCCATTTCTAACAGCGTCAAACTTATAAGAGAGAGAAGGGTGAAGAGGAGAGAGGGGAAGGTAAAGCAGAAAGACTGGAAGGTAATAGGGTGATGAGGAGAGGCAGAAGGGAGGATAATGAGAACAAAAAGAGGATGTTGATGGGGAGAGGAGGGTCATCAAGAGAGAAGAGCAAGAAACAGGGAAAAGGCCAAGAAACTGAGAAAATGGTGAGGAAGACAGAGATAGGAGAGAGAAGGGTGAGGAGGTGGAGAGAGAAGGGTGAGGAGGTGGAGAGAGAAGGGTGAGGAGGTGGAGAGAGAAGGGTGAGGAGGTGGAGAGAGAAGGGTGAGGAGGTGGAGAGAGAAGGGTGAGGAGGTGGAGAGAGAAGGGTGAGGAGGTGGAGAGAGAAGAGTGAGGAGGTGGAGAGAGAAGAGTGAGGAGGTGGAGAGAGAAGGGTGAGGAGGTGGAGAGAGAAGGGTGAGGAGGTGGACAGAGAAGGGTGAGGAGGTGGACAGAGAAGGGTGAGGAGGTGGACAGAGAAGGGTGAGGAGGTGGACAGAGAAGGGTGAGGAGGTGGACAGAGAAGGGTGAGGAGGTGGACAGAGAAGGGTGAGGAGGTGGACAGAGAAGGGTGAGGAGGTGGACAGAGAAGGGTGAGGAGGTGGACAGAGAAGGGTGAGGAGGTGGACAGAGAAGGGTGAGGTGGAGAGAGACGGGTGAGGTGGAGAGAGAAGAGTGTAGTGAGAGTAAGTTGATGCACAGTGATAGGTTTGTGAGGCCAGGGGAAAGAAAGTAGGATACGGTGGAAACAGACAGGGTGAGGTAAGAGAAATAAGAGTGAAGAGGAGAAAGTGAAGAGACATACGGAAACAGAGGCTGAGGTGGAGAGTAGGATGATGTAAAGCAAGAAGAGTGAGATAGGAGGAAGTAGAGGGTGAAATTAGCGGGACAGCAAGGTGAAGTTGAGAGTGAATTCGGAAAAGAAGAGGGTGAGGTGGAGAGAGCATAAGAGATCAAACCTATACATTTAAACCTATAGAAATACAAACTTAAAACTAGTAGACAGAACCCTGCAAAAGGTATGGTATGCAGCTCACACCTGTAAAAGACCACCCAGCATGCACAGATACATCTCTCAGAACCCTGGCAGTCTCTGGACAAACCACTCATCTTTATGGCCTACCGATTATTCTTTATGGCCCACTCAGATCCTTGTGCAGGGCCTGTATGGAATATTGTGACAAAACTGAAAAGGTCATACCTGTAGAGAGATTGCCCCACTAATAAATACCTGAAAATGTAGGGATCATTGTGAGGAAAAGAAATAGTAGCATACAAGCCTATTACAAACATTGTGGAGTCGACATCAGCGCCTTACTGGATTGTAGCAAATGTAATTTTTCCATGAGTTGACAACTTAAGGGTGATTATATCATAAATTGCACTTATGACGTAAATGTTAGCATAATAAAAATCAATTAAAAAAATTATACAAAAAAATCATTGCACTGCGCCATGTCACAACCATTGGTGAGAGGACATTTATTTTTAGGAGGGTAATAAGACTCCTGGGCCAGCAAATCCAGATAGAGGCACACCATATACTCTTTAATTATTATTTTGACAGGTTGTGATCACCTTTGGCAACCTCCTCCTTCCTTCACTACGCATATCTTCCACCTGCTATTAACCTACAAAGCCCATCGCAATCAAGGACCGGTATACAACCACCACATGAACTTTCCCAAACCATCAAGACACCTGCGCTACGCCTATCCCTCGCACACACCCACTGCATTCGAAGCAACACTGGAGGGCGCTCCTTCTCATACCCGACGGCAAAGTCCAGGTACAAACTACCTTTAGATCTCATCCTCACTCCTTGAATTTCGGAAGGGACTCATGACCTGGCTGTTCAACCGATTCCACCCAAAGCAGCAAGGCTCTCAGCCCCTGAATACCCTTGAGGGCGATTAGCCGCGTTTCTCTAAATCCCGATTGATTTAAACTCTGGTTATTTATGCCCCCTTGTTTCAGTAGGTTTTGTTACCGATCCCCAACACTCGATACAAAGGTGGGCGAGGGGGTTGAGAGGGAAAATGAGGATATGTGTTGCTTAGGATGGGTGCCAGAGTGCAATATCTGCCAAAGCTTAAGGAGTTAGGTCCCGGGACGTGGGAGGAGCTGGACCCTTTGAAAATCATACATATACAAAATGCTCCCCTCACACTTGTTTTCTGCTTAATGATTTAAAGCACATACATCAGGACTACTTCTGAATATGTGGGTTTATTTAGTTTCACCCTTCGCTTTTCAATTTCAAATACAAAACTTATTTTTATAGCATGTTTGAAAAAGACACGCAACATGTAACACTAAATCATAACACTAAATGACAAATATGCAACACATTAAATCCAATACATCAAATTAAACAAACATGAAACATATATGCACATTATTTTCATATGACGGCAATTTAACTCATCAAATTTGGAATGCTGATATCAAAAGACACTTATTTCTGTATTCTGTAAGGTCATTGAAGGACAAAAGAGTCTGAAAAAGAAGAGGGCCAAATGGATACGAATAAATGAGTCCAAATCGCAATTAATCCTATTTCTTTCGTGGCCTTCTTAATGCCGACGCGTTTCGAACCCGTTAACTGAATAAACGGGATCTCGTCAGGGCCTTGTCACTTCTGTATCTTTATATTCTGTGACTTTGTGTGTAGCCGGGTTCAAGCAGGTTCAACAGCCTTCTTGTTTTTGTTACTGTCTCTGGGAACCCTTTTTCGAGCACCGATGCTCGTTAAGAAATGTCCTCTGTCCGTCTGATTTTCTATTTTCAGTTGTTTATTTGTTCTCTCTGGCTTGTGCTCCCTCAGAGGGGCGTCCCTCGGCAAGCGTGGATTTGCTCTCCTGTCAGGGCGAAACCGTTTTTCTTCAATCTTTAATCAGAGGAGCGGAGTTGAGGCATCAGGCAGTCTGCAACACTTCTATCGCTCTGAGCTTCCGCCGGCTTCAATGCGGACAGAGGACATTTCTTAACGAGCAGCGGTGCTCGAAAAAGAGTTCCCAGAGACAGTAACAAAAACAAGAAGGCTGTTGAACCTGCTTGAACCCGGCTACACACAAAGTCACAGAATATAAAGATACAGAAGTGACAAGGCCCTGACGAGATCCCGTTTATTCAGTTAACGGGTTCGAAACGCGTCGACATTAAGAAGGCCACGAAAGAAATAGGATTAATTGCGATTTGGACTCATTTATTCGTATCCATTTGGCCCTCTTCTTTTTCAGACTCTTTTGTCCTTCAATGACCTTACAGAATACAGAAATAAGTGTCTTTTGATATCGGCATTCCAAATTTGATGAGTTAAATTGCCGTCATATGAAAATAATGTGCATATATGTTTCATGTTTGTTTAATTTGATGTATTGGATTTAATGTGTTGCATATTTGTCATTTAGTGTTATGATTTAGTGTTACATGTTGCGTGTCTTTTTCAAACATGCTATAAAAAGAAGTTTTGTATTTGAAATTGAAAAGCGAAGGGTGAAACTAAATACACCCACATATTCAGAAGTAGTCCTGATGTATGTGCTTTAAATCATTAAGCAGAAAACAAGTGTGAGGGGAGCATTTTGTATATGTATGAGAGTGCAATATCTGGCACTTTGTATGTAAGCTGCATGCTACGAGGTACTTTTAGATCGGAATGGGCTGGCATGACCCATACCATGGCCCCTAACTGTGGCATTATATAGCATGTACTTTTTCCAGGGTAGATTATGTCTTCCAGTCCAGTCCTAGTGGGGGGCAGAATCCAACAGTAAATACTTGGGTGCAGAATTATACTGAATTAAAATGTATTAAATACAATCCCTACGTTAAGAGAGCCTAACTGGTCTCAAATGTCATCTACGCAGCGCTTAAATAGAAAGGCTTGCCTGGGTCACACACACTATTGGAAGGCAGGAAGGTTAAGGAGAAGGTAAGTGAAAAGGGTGTTTTGGATGGCAGACAATTCTGAGAGAGGCACTCACCAAACAAGTTCATCGACATCTAGCCAAGCAAAATCAAGACTCTGCGAAAGATGATAAGGGTGGTTGTGGTCTGACTCTAGGAAGGGGGTTAGCGGGGTTTCCGTTCCCCAAAGAGCAGTGCAGGGTCTGCCGAGACAACGCTCTCTCATCAACCCCATCCACACCATGCGAAAGAAGCGATGACGAAGGCAGAAGAGGCCAGAGCCAGTTAAAAAACGAATATACCGTAACATCACGGTCCCACCTCACCTGGACTTGCCCACTCCGCTCTCCCCGATTATAAGAATCTTCAGGGTGGTCAGAACATCCTCGTCCATCCTGGGCTCCTGACCGCCGCACCCAGCAACTCCTGCTCAGTGCCCAGGGGTCGCGCGCACACAACACCGTGACGTCTTCACCCTTCAACTACAGGGCACGAACGCGCACGACCCCGTTTTGTTTATCTCCTGTCAGTTTCGGGCAGTTGTACTTCTGCGCCTGCGCGACCCCGGCTTCTTATGACACCGAGGTGTATCGCCTGCCCCTTTACCTGGCAAAACAAAAAAAGGACTTGAACGAAAAAGTTACATTTGATAGGCAGTCATGTTTATGAAGCTGCCATGTTTGAATTACTCGTTAAATAGTTTTGAAATTATTCTTATCACTTCCTATTCTGTGAACGTGCGTCGGAATATGCCCAATCAAACTGTTTCTATTTAAATGCAAAATGAATGCTGTCGTGTTTCAGAACTATAGCTCGAATCTGGGTTTTTTCCAAGCTCTTTTTCTTATTTTTGTCTTTCAGATATTCAAAAAATATGTTGATAACTTTTTGTACACAAAAATTACCTCAAAACTAAGTATTTCCGGAAAATGATTTTTTTGTTGCTTCTGTGAGGGCACGTAATATATTAGTCAGTTATAATTCATATGTTGGTACGAATTTCAAGATGGCAGCTACCACCATTTAGAGAATGCGTTTAGGGCTTCCGTCTGTTTCAATACTCTCTGGTGACTCAGCTGCATCTCAGCTACTTCTTGGAAGCTGCTTCTTTCACAAAGGAATTTCTTTTGTCCAGTCTTCACCAAATGACTTGTCGAGTCACATGATTGTTTTTTGTTTTTTCATAAATCTTCACTCTCTTCAGTATTTTCTTTAAAATATGTCCTAGTTATTACAATGGCTTATACGTTCTTCCTTTTTGGTATCGTGATAATTGAAAACAATTGTATAATATACTCTGTGTTTCAAATACATGTTTTTATGATCAGCGCATCATTTTTATTTTTGAAAAATTGGACGCTATTGTAGTGGGACAACACGACAGGAGAAGATGTGTTGTCAATAAAAGATTTATTATAGGTACAAGGGCCCGCAGGGAGCGGGAATAAATGTAATCACAACGGGAGTCAGCTGTCATCTATCACATAGATGACAGTGACGTCACATAAATAACATCTGAACATTCCAAGTGATGCAGAGTGACGCTACCTAATAGAAATGGAAAACATACTGGAACATATGACTAACAACCCCCAGGATAAGATATAAGGAGTACAACATCTCCCTTTCTCCACAAAAACAATAAAAGATTACTCCATAACATAATCCTTAAACCTTGTCGGCAAATTGATAACTCGGCCCACCCTGGAAGACGATTCCCCAGTGTGATTGATTTCTGTGTCCCTAACTCCTGTAACAGAGGACCCAAACACCTCAGCATTGTTTTCTAGCACAGAGTCCTCTTGAGCCAGAACAGTATCCTCACTGCCAACAGAACGACTTATTGGACTGTCTCTCCCTCCAAATGAACTCTCATGACTGACGCTGGATTGCAACAGTTCTGTGCCACTGGACATGTCATCCCATTCCAGCACACTTTCATCAAGACTAGTATCTCCTTCTTCCCTATTCTTCATTATGATTTTTTCTTGCCCATGTTTGAGTCTTACTACATCATCTTTACTACGCCACCCTTCTCCTTCAATGAACACTGCGCCACCTGACGCTCTGCCAATTTTCATGGGTCTGCTGAGCCTGGATTCCCCTTTACTCACCAACCCAGGCTTCTTTACTAGCACCCAGTCTCCGGGTGCCATGCTCTTGTCTTTTGCTCTATTCACCATATCAGAATACACCTTGTTCTTCACTTGTTTATTCTCTATGTTCTCCTTCACTTTAAGTTCTGTATCATGCACCTTTCTCACTTCCATAGCTGTTCCTTTCCACCCATTCAATTTTGGTGTCAAGATAGTGTTACATGCTCTTCCTCTCATCAAGTAAAATGGTGTATACCCTGTTGCTTCCTTTGGTGTGTTATTATATGCATTGATCTTTACTTTAATGAATTCTTTTATATCCATATTATTTGCAATGGCCATTTGGATTCCTTCTTTGAAGAATCTATTTATTCTCTCTACTTGACCATTACTCTTCAGACTGTATAGAGGTGTCTTTTCCTGTATAATTCCTCTCTTCTCGAAAAACTCAACCATTACTCTTGATATCAGTTGTGATCCATTATCTGACACGATGATCTTTGGCTGTCCCTCATTTTCAAATACTTTTTCGAGGAATTTTATGACTACTTCTGTTGTCACCACGTTTGCAAACTTGTAGCACACCCACTTGGTGTAGTAGTCTGTTAAAACTATCAGGTACCTGCACCCATCTGGCAAGACATTGAATGGTCCAGCAAAGTCTATTGCTATTTTGGCCCAAGGCCCGTCGGGAATTTCCACTTTCTGTAGTTCATTTTTTTCAATTCTCCAATGCTTATCAGATTTTAAGCATTTTTCACACTTGTCCACATAGCTCCTGATTTCGCTGTCCACACCCGGCCACCAATAGTGCATCCTCAGTACTTTTTTTGTGGCCGTGGTGCCAGGATGCCCTCTGTGAGCCATTTTGATAATTTTTTGTCTGAGTTCAAATGGTGGAACAAACACTTCACCCCTTTTTAAGTAGCCATTCTCTAGAGTAAGTTCATCATTTACTTGTTGAAAAGACCTCAGTTCATTCGGAAGATTCCTCACATGTGGCCATACAGTTTGTACATACATTTTTACTTGGGACATGACGTTCTCTTTTTCCATACTTTCCTCTCATTCCTTTTCAGTTATGGATCCTTCGCACATAAATGTGGCATCAATATGTGCAACCACACACTCATTGTCGTCTTGTTCTTCGCCTTTTTGCTCCTTTACTGGTAATCTGGACAAACAGTCCGCTCGACTGTTTTTCCCTCCTTTAATGTGCTCAATCTTGAAATTATACTCCTGGAGTTTTGACATTAGTCTAATCAATCTAGAGCTTGCGTTCCCGTTGCCTCTACCTTTGCCATCCATCATATAAACCAATGGTTTATGGTCTGTTACTAGGGTGAAACTCTTCCCCCATAGATAGTCCTTGAGTTTGTGCACAGCCCACACACAAGCCAACGTTTCGCGCTCGATAGTGCTGTAATGGACCTCTGTTTCATTTAGTTTCCTGGAAATGAACGCTATTGTGTTCTCTTCACTTCCTTTTTTCTGACAAAATACAGCACCGATACCCTCATTACTTGCATCCACAGTCACTACATTGTCCAGTTGTGGATCATATGGTTTCAGTGCAGGTGCCTTTGCTATTTCCTCCTTGACTAATTTGAATGCCTCAACTTGTTCATCCTTCCAGTTATACGCCACATTCTTTTTTAATAGTCTCCTGAGTGGTTCCACTTTTTCTGCATATTTGTTAATGAACTTAGCATAATATTCGCTGAGGCCAAGGAACGATTTGAGTGTTTCCTTGTTTCTTGGTTCCGGGGCCTCCTTTATAGCACGTACTAAATCCTCTTTTGGCAATATACCTTCAGCTGTCAGGACATGCCCTAAGTACTCTATCTCCTTAGACATAAATTTGCATTTGTCTTTCGAGACCGTCATGCCTTTCTTCTCCAGTACATCTAGAACCAACTCAATTAATTTTATGTGCTCTTGTTCAGTTTTAGAATGCAAAAGAATGTCATCTTGATAGGCTTCCACCCCTTTCATTTTTCCAAACAAAATGTCCATGAGTTTCTGAAAAACCCCTGAAGATGATGCTAGGCCAAATGGAAGCCTAACATACCTGAATGCACCAAAAGGCGTGATGAAAGTTGTCAGTTTCTTAGACCTTTCTGACAGGCATACCTGGTGATATGCGGCCCTTAAGTCAATCAGTGAAAAATATTTTGAACCTGACGTTGACTGAAGGATGTCCTGTATTTTTGGCAGGGGATGGCAGTTTACTATAATGTTTTTATTGAGCGACCTCAGGTCTACACACAACCTGATGTCTTCTGTCTTTTTCTTCTTTGATACTACAATTGCAGAAACCCATTCAGACTCTTCTGCTTCTTCTATTACACCTTCCCCCTTCAACTTCTCAAGTACTTCCCTCAATTCATTTCTTATGGACAATGGTATTGACCTCACTTTGTGCTTACATGGCATGGCATTTTCCTTTAGTTTGATGTCATGGCTGAACCCCATCACACAACCTATTTCATTTTTAAACACTTCCTTATGTTTTTCAAAAACGGATTCTAAGTCATCTTCACACTTCTCTATACATATGCTGTTCATCCATTCTTCTCTTAGTATCACCGGGTCTTTTGCCCCCGGCACCAATACCACCCCTAGTTGGGCTAAGTCTCTCCATCCTACCAGTATCCTCCCTTTCTCTGCTACATAAATCTTTGTTTCAATTACTCTTCCCCTGAAACTCACTGTGTCAAAGAAATACCCCAGCATATTTATTTCCTTCTCCCCAAATGCTTTCGGGTTTACATCAGATTCTATTAGTTGTACACCTTCCCATTTTTCTTCAAAAAGAGTATCAGATATGGTTGTTATGGGTGCACCAGAATCTGCTGTAAATTTTAGTTCAACATTACCAATTTTCACGTCACTTACAGGACCCTTTATCTTTCCTTCCTCCATTTCTACATATAGAACTATATTCTCGCACATTTCTTCATCAAAATTTCCTACTGTATTTATACTCATGTTATTATTACTCATTCTTTTAGTTTTACATAAAGTGGTATAATGACCATATCTTTTACATTTAATGCATTTTTTGCCTATTGCAGGACAATTTTTAAAATCAGCTAAGTGTTCATTTGATCCGCACCTGAAACAGCACAATTGCTTACCTCCCACCTTTTTTTCACTTACACTTTTTTCACTTGCTTTACCATCAACTTTCCGTTTGTCCTGTAAATAAAATACATTAGTGTTACTCGTTGTTGAAGACAATTCTTTAGTGTAAATTAGAGATCTTTCGATACCCCTAGCAATGTCTATGACTTCTTGTAAAGTTGGTCTTTTGCACGCTAACAGTCTTTCCTGCACCTTTTTGGTATAGCAGTAGAAAACTATTTGATCCCTTATGTACACATCTGTCATCTCCTCATATTCACATTCTACTGCCAAAACTCTTAGACATGCAACATAGTCTTCCACGCTTTCTCCTTCTTGTTGTTTCCTTTGAGCAAATTTATGTCTAGCCACCATAATATTGTTCTCCTCGTCGAATTGTTTTTCTAACCTCTTCAACGCTTCCTGATATTCATTTAATGGCACAAATGTTCCAGGTGGACTCTCATACTCAGGCAGGCTATCAAAAATATCCTGACCCGCTTTTCCTAATAGCCCAAACAACAAAGAACATTTTCTTTCAGCATCAAATGCTTTCCCGTCTATTGATACGATGTAATTCTCAAAAGCCCTCACCCACTTTTTCCATTTCATTGTGGGCTTACCAGGTTCGTCTAAGAAACGAGGAGGAGCACATATGTTGTTACATTCAGCCATGTTTTGCTTATTTAGTTCTTTACTTTTTATTTCACTGCACTCTATCTCTTATTTTGCTTAGATGTATATTTTATCCGTTAGCTGTGTTGCAATATTGCTTACTTGCGTTTTGCCGCCTGAATAATGCTCTTTAAATTCTTCAAAACGCGATGTCTACTTCACGAGCGCTGACTCTTCTGCGCTCGTTTTAAACTCAGTCAGATTTCGTTTTCCAAAATGGCCGCACGCTGTGCACGCTCAGTGACGTGTGCCGCTTTCAACCAATCCGTCTACACTCCCGGCATGCTTCACGCGGCTCAGCTGAGGTAATTGACAGACGCCTCAGCTGTTGCCCTGTCAACGAAGCACCGACGGCTCACACAATAGTTTATTCAGGCAAAGCGGCATTCATCAAGTATTCCGATTACAATTCTTCAAACGTACTGCACAGTCTCGTTTTTAAATCCTTTTTTCTCCGCTTTCTTTAATGCCGTCGGAGACTTTCATTCCGTTACGCGCTACTGGCATTTAACGTACTTCCAAGTATTCTCATTCTTTACTCAAGCAGTGCTCGCCGTATCCCGCTGAGTACTCACATTTATGAAAGTGCTCTTGTTCCGATCGCAAGTTTCTTCAATCAAGCTTGCGTCCACAAAATAATTTCGCAGGCCCTTGTTATCCTTATTGCACCGGTCCTCGTCGCCAATTGTAGTGGGACAACACGACAGGAGAAGATGTGTTGTCAATAAAAGATTTATTATAGGTACAAGGGCCCGCAGGGAGCGGGAATAAATGTAATCACAACGGGAGTCAGCTGTCATCTATCACATAGATGACAGTGACGTCACATAAATAACATCTGAACATTCCAAGTGATGCAGAGTGACGCTACCTAATAGAAATGGAAAACATACTGGAACATATGACTAACAACCCCCAGGATAAGATATAAGGAGTACAACAGCTATTTAAATTTTTAGGAATATTAATAATGATTTATCTGTTGATTCACATCACTTTTAGTAGGGTTCCTTGAGGCATGAATGATCTACCCCTTTAAGCCTGGCTTGGTCAAATCCAGCTAAATTTATTTACAGCATCAAACAAGACAGCACAACGACGCTCCTCCAAGCACCTGAAACCAATTGCCAGAATTTGAAACTTCGATGAAGGAAACCCCATGCCTTAATTCCCAGATTGTATGCAGGTGCTTTTTTTTAAAGGACAAGACCAATACATAACACACTTTCCCCCTTTACGAATGTCCCCAAAATGAAAAAAATCCCACACAACTTTGCCTAACTAAATAAACTGCATAGTACAATCTAAAATCCCAACAGCGCAAACCAAACACCCCTGCCCCAAAAGTGACAAAATCATTTTAATAAATAGTCCTTCAAATACCCAAGTGGACGTACATGTCTTCACTTCCCCCTTATAGGCAGAGGAATGCTCCGTCAGTCTGGTGGACAAACTCTCTGCACTCACCCTTGCCTCAACATCCATATCCAGAATCCAGAAGGACGGTCACCCATGCACTCTTCACCATCAGACTAGACTACAGCGACTTACTCTACTCCGGCATTGCCCAGCAACAGATCAGGAAACTACAGAACGTCCAAAATGCCACTGCCAGACTGGTCCTCTACATTAATATACAGTAGGATGACAATGGTCTAGAACAATGCTGGCACATACATAATTTCAGGAAAGTTGGTTACACATATGGAGACAGGTGTGCTCAATGAAGACGGAAACACTATGTCATCCAACTAGTGTCAAGTACAAGGTGAAATCCCCAAATACATTGATTGTCTGAAAAATGTCCAGAGCACCACCACAATCAGAAGTAAGAGGTCTGTCACTTTAACGGGTCCCTTCACGTAGAATCAGTTTCGATGCGCAAAAGGTAGACACAGAGAAGCTGATGATTAAATTCTTTTATTCCGTATATATACACACAAAGACAGCGGACACGTGTTTTGTCGCACTGGGCGACTTTTTCAAGGCTTGAGCGTACAATAGACGGTTCATCCAATTGAGAGTTATTTGATTAACCAAATTATGGCCCCCAGAGCTCCGAGGACTAAAGATATGAGGATCTCGGTCACAATTGAAAGGAGCAAAATCAGTCAACGCACGATGAAGATAAATCTAGAAATTTGACGGGAAGTTGATACGTCCAAAGCAAATATGAGCTCAATCAGACAAGCACTACACGTTCTGGGTTGCACATTTACAAAGAAGTTGTATCTACATGACCCGTTAAATAGACGGACCTCTTTAGATTGTTGTGGTGCTCTGGACATTTTTCAGATAATTTGGTCCTCGACATTCCCCGCTGCGACCACATCACGCAACACCTCCACTGGTTCCCAGTCAAGAAGCGAGTCATCTTCAAGCTTCTCACTCAGACCCACAAAACCTTACACGATGAAGGACCAGCGTATCTGAACCACCGCCTCACATTCCACGTACCTACCAGACAACTCTGAGCCTTCCAACTCGCCCTCGCCTCTGTCACCAGGATCCAGAAGAGTTGTACCGGAGGAAGATCTTCTGTACCTCGCCACCAAGACCTGGGACGCCCTGCCCCTGCACCTCAGGCAATCAGAGTCACTGACCCAGTTCAGGAAGGACTTCAAGACCTGGCTCTTTGAATGATCCTCCACCAAGTTGGCTCAGCAGCCCCCCACAGCCAGCGCCTTGAGACTCTCATGGGTGACTAGGTGCGCTATACAAGCCCATGAATAATTGATTGGTATGCACAGCTCCGGCCCGAAAGAAGACATTTGGCATACAGCCAAACTGTCATGTCCTCCGTCCCAGGGCCAGCTCCCTTCCCCAGACTACCAACACTGTCAGAGCAGGATCCTGTTTGTTAACATTTTCATTCTTGCTGTCCTTGGAGACCAAAACCGCACTCTTGCTTCACCACCTGCCATTTTCCAAAAGAATTGCATGTTTGGATACTTTCACAATTTGCGTCTTGTGAAAAAAACGTGTAATTGTTCTTCCTGGTGCATACTGGCCTCTTTATTTTTACAGTTCAACGTAGTAATGGCGAGTGCACACCTTTTGTTCCATCCCTTTTACAAGTTTAATCTTGTGTGGTATTTTTTTAGCGTGCTGGCCCGGAATCGTGGTCTGCCCTGGCCACGTGATAGTGAAAAACAACAGGAGAAATGATGCGACCTCTCACACCATGTCCAGGCGCACAGCAATCACGAGTGCATAACAATAATGCAGCAAGTTGATCCAAATTTATTCATCCTTTATTTGAATGTCATTTTCATCACGAAGTTTGTTTTTAATCCCAAGTTTTTTCAACAGTCACATGAGAGATGTCTCACATTAGTTACGGAAACCTTTAACGCTGCAGAAATGCCAACATGCCTTAATCTGAAGCTCGGCGTAACAGTGAGTAATCCTCAAAGTTCATCCAGATAACCCAATGCATTTCGGGCCATAAGCGGCCCTTCGTCAGGGGTATTCTACGATTTAAAAAAACAATGTTATAACACCAAGTGTTTCAAAACTCAATGCCTATGCAGCTTGTAATTCAAAAGCGTTTCGCGCCATTATCACATGCTTCCTCCACTTCATTAACGTATTCCCGCTAATCGTGGCTCTAAAGCCACTACTAAATCAATATCCACATCCCCATTTCACAATCCCCCACACTCCACTCCAATTCAAATGTGCCACCCGATTTCAGTACTAGGTTCCATTACGTGCAAACCCTCCAAATCCTGAACTAGAAAAACAGAATTTCAACACACTGGGTAGTTACCTTTCATTAATTCTTTCCTTTCGCCACACGGGCAAACAGCATCTAAGTGTTCACTCTCCGGTCTGTTTAAAAGCACCTGGGTGATCTCACCGCCCTACGCGGCTCCTCCTACTCAAAGAGAGTTGGAGTGTCAGGATCCGATTAAGAATTAGAGCGACACTGGGTTACAGCAAAGGGTGTAACATGACATGGTGAGTCAGGGGTGTACACTTAGATGGAATTCAGTGGCTATAGTGAAGTAACGGATTAGCGCATTTGAACGGCAGAAGGAGAGTATCAGGGGTGACATAGGGTTAACAGAGCTTTCAGTAGGAGGAGCCGCGTAGGGCGGTGAGATCACCCAGGTGCTTTTAAACAGACCTGAGAGTGAACACTTAGATGCTGTTTGCCCGTGTGGCGAAAGGAAAGAATTAATGAAAGGTAACTACCCAGTGTGTTGAAATTCTGTTTTTCTAGTTCAGGATTTGGAGGGTTTGCACGTAATGGAACCTAGTACTGAAATCGGGTGGCACATTTGAATTGGAGTCGAGTGTGGGGGATTGTGAAATGGGGATGTGGATATTGATTTAGTAGTGGCTTTAGAGCCACGATTAGCGGGAATACGTTAATGAAGTGGAGGAAGCATGTGATAATGGCGCGAAACGCTTTTGAATTACAAGCTGCATAGGCATTGAGTTTTGAAACACTTGGTGTTATAACATTGTTTTTTTAAATCGTAGAATACCCCTGACGAAGGGCCGCTTATGGCCCGAAATGCATTGGGTTATCTGGATGAACTTTGAGGATTACTCACTGTTATGCCAAGCTTCAGATTAAGGCATGTTGGCATTTCTGTAGCGTTAAAGGTTTCCGTAACTAATGTGAGACGTCTCTCATGTGACTGTTGAAAAAACTTGGGATTAAAAACAAACTTCATGATGAAAATGACATTCAAATAAAGGATGAATAAATTTGGATCAACTTTTTGCATTATTGTTATGCACTCGTGATTGCTGTGCGCCTGGACATGGTGTGAGAGGTCGCATCATTTCTCCTGTTGTTTTTCTCTTTATTTTTACCACATGACCACCCACCTGGAAGTGCACCTCTCTTACTTTCATGCCCTTGTCAAAATGCTGGTTACTTTTTGGTTGAGTATTTTCTACTCTTCTGCACACCTCTCCAAAATCAGGCAACCTGTCCTAACTCCATGTGTTCTCTAACAACCAATCTGGACTCAGCTTGCAGGACGCATGCCTACCTTTCAACAAAAAAAAAGGAGAAACTCCAGTCAAGGAATGTGGGGTGTTGTGCTATCCCCATAACCTCTCCTGAACAGCTTGTGATGCATCCTCACTTGCGGTGATACCCAACTGTATCATTTGCTTCAACATCCTGTTCACCCTTTGCACCATGCCATGTCCTTGTGGACTATACAGTGCCACAGAAAGATGTTTAATCTCGAATGACTTCAAGAAAAAATCCACGACTTGAATTGAACACCATTGTATATGGCCAGTACCTTATGGACCCCTTCCCTGCAAAACATATCCTTCTTCATCAAATCAAGAACAGCACACAAGGAGGGTTCTCTCAAAAATTTGCAAACAACCCACTGGGAATAGTAGTCCACCACCACCAGTGCATACTATTTCACAGCACACAGATTATATATAGGTCCAATAAAACCCATTCCCAGCTTCTCCCAGTGACCACCAGGAAACTCCACTGGGTAAAGTGGAGTGTCACGCACACAAAAAGATTTGTCCATGTCCTGTCAACTTGCACATCTACCCTCATGTGTTTCCACTTCCCTACAGAGAAATAAGCGTTATTTCCCGTGGGAGTAACGTCCCCAAACCGGCACATCTTAGTCAAAATTTCAATAAAGTTTATAAGAGTCTTGTAAATAATTTTGTCATTGGTTGATTTTATTTTGTTTGGATTTCATACTATTGCGTTCATAGTATGTATGTGGTAGCTTGTCTCAATTCACATTGTTCTGCCCAATGCATCTCGGGCAAAATCCCTTCTTCAGGGATCTTTAATTCTGAAAGTATTAAAATGATGCAATTTACAACATTGGCACAGGAAAAACATAATATGTATGCCTTTAAGGAAAGTGAATAAAAGAAAAAGTAGATGAACGAAAACCCGGGTGGGTGCTTCATTAAAATACGTTTGATGGATTAGTATGTGCGATACAACGGTTCGAAAGAAGTTTCACGATTGAAAGTGTTTGTTACTGTGCATTCAAGAAAAACATGCGTGCATCAAAATAACTCAAAGCGGACATACAATGGGGCTGGTGCACACAACAATAGTAGATTAAACTAGCTTTGTGTCAATTAAACAGGCGGATAAATCTGCAATTTGTCATGCTGAAAATGCCGTGATGAATACTTCACATGGTGCATGCTGCGGCTACTTAACATAGTGCATTTTACAGGCCCGTAACTGTGTCCGGGTTGAAAGTGCATAAATGTAGCTTGTGCGGTGAGTTGAACAAAAGTACATGCACCGGCTGTGATCAGAACCTGTGCAATTGCGTTGCCAACTGGATTGACCCTGGGGCAGCCGATGGGTTTGAATTCGTGCCAATGATACGGCTATACTCTCCCGCAATGGCTCACGTACGGATGAGGTGCTAAAACCACGTGTTGGTTGCCTCCTAATCGCCTCCAATCCCGTCTTGAGGAAGACTCGCAGGCAAAGGCTCAACCATCCTATAGGCCACAAGTCGAGTCGAAACATCGACGAACATATACCCATGTACTTGGACCCACCGAGCCCTTACCTATTACGTGCCACAGAGGATTACAATCTGTGATTGTAAAAATTGATGTAAATAGACCATGTAAAATATTGTTGGGTCAGGACACTAAGATTGATACATTTGATCAATCCCACATTGAACCTTTCTATTTTTCTTCACTCTGGGAATATTTCCCCACTCACCCATTTTCTAGTACTCCTTCTTTTGCACGTTCCCCTTTGGAGCAACCTTTACAAACATCCAATGAAAAAGCTTTATCAATGAAAATAAATTAATTTTGTTTCATACAAAGTTCAGTTGCTGCACATCCACTTTTTTTCATTGTAAGGAACTCCTATGTTGTAGTATAGTTTTTCATGAGGAGCATGAATTCACTTTAGCTCTAAACTAAGAATTTGTAAATTAATTTTGCAATTAAGATTGATTGGTTTGAGGACCATTATTCTTCTATATTGAACTTTACCTAGGTCCACAAACTTGTATCGGGTTACCCCTTACCTGTAATGACCGCAGATCATAACAAAAAATGTGGACATATTATCAAATACAACTGGGAAGTTTTAAGGCTGAATCTCCTTATATGTAAATAGCGCATAGAAAGGTCATTGTCACTTTAAGTCTAGTGGCGTCTTAGTTTCAAAGGCAAGCAAAAATCATCAGGTGAGAAGCTATGGAAAGTTACAGTTAACCCCCACCCTATTCTTGCCCATCGTGTTCTTCTAAATCACAGATGCATCCTGTTATTGCTACATCTTGGTGATGTTCAGAAAGATAGGCACGCAGAGGACAGTAGAGGTGGGGACCTGGTGACTTGTTTATGAGAAAATCAGTGAACTGAGGTTAGTGGCCTTGGCAGGAGAGATATCTGTATTATATGTTTTAGATAGACATGAGGCCTACCGTTTCAGTGAATGCTTAGGGCACTCTAGGCAATTTAGCACTCTGTTACCTATTGACTGGCAGAGACATTAAGGACTCTCATGCTTCAAAGGTGGAAAGTAATAGCTGAGACATTATATGGTAAAACTGGACCCTGCTTCAGGAGTTATAAAGGTATTTTAAGTTTATTTATACCTCTTTTATATTATTGCATAATCTTAGATCTGTTTGGGTGCTGTTCACCCCTTCCTTGTTCCCTGCCCTTTCCCCCATGCTTCCCCCCCAATCCCTTCTCCAGCACTTGGTATGGTCCTGAACATTCAGTTGTAAGCTTTGGTTGCCTTTATTTGGGTTGTACGATGTACGTGCTCTACTAGTATTGCAGCACCGAATAAAAAGCACCTTTTCAGACCACAACTTGCATTGTTACAGAGGAAAACTATATCCAACTAAAATGGGATACGAGTTCCAGCTCATCCTTTCTCTCGTCTCTTTGTTCCATGAGTGGGCCAGTGCATCCGTCCTGCAGGAGAGCTATGCTGCACTTTGTTTTGACTGCTCGGGCTTACCTAAGCTTGCTTTCTGCTGCTGCTGTGCATGAGCCTTGCAGCTGTGATCTTTTTTGCTGTCAACAGACGATAAATTGTGGTTTGAGCTGCCATCCTACTGAGCTCAACTGTACCACTGCAGAGCTTCAACTCCCACCTCACTCTGAAGGACAAGTCCTACACCTTGCCCCCTGACCCCATACTTGATGTAGCGATGTGCCTGGCAAATTGAGCTGCCAAGGTTACCTGAGCTCGACTGCGTCCTGCAGCCTACCAGATCCCACCTCAGGGAATGTTCTTTTGGGAAGATAAACGCCTCTTGCTGACCCACTGGGCAGAGCACCCTAGACTGTGCAGACATCCTTACTTAATTCCTTGATAGTTCATGCTACAGAGCATGCCAACTTCTTATCCTTGAATCGCTCTAGGCTGGCTTTGTCTCATTCTACCCAGCTTGTTCCCTCATGTATTGCATAATGTGAGCTCCTGGATTGGTTCTTCAAATAGCCATTCTGTCATCACGAAATACAATGCTAAAGATCCTTCTTCTCTCATGCTAATTGGTGATTTCCTTCAATCACCATTGGCGCCTTCTTTTGCTTGATACATTACAATTATGTAATTTGAATCACCACAAAAAAATTTGCAAAACAAAGTACACTCCTCCTGTTCCTTAGAAATGATAGAAAGAAGAGTTTCAAATGTGTTTGGTGGCTATCAATGCCAATAAGATGAGTGTGTAATGAAGGAGGAGAATTATTAAGCATTGTTTGGGGTCTGAAGGGTAAGACATTTTTCAAGTCTTACCTAAAGTTGAGGCACTTGAGTTTGATGTGGATTATCATGACTTTGAAGAAGCATTAATAAGACTTAAAAAATATTAAACACACAATAAGCATAATGCTGGAATATTTTCACTTCTGTACTTGAAGGCAAAAAGAAGGAGAATCATTTGATGGCTTGCAAGGATACAGTTTTAAGATTTTATACATCCAGGGGAAAACAACAAATGTGCAGATCTTGATGTTAGTCACCCCTATGGTAGGCCAGCGGGCAGGGTGCATTGTAAGTATAAGGTAGGACAAGCCTGACCAAGTTGGCATGTCCTAATAGTGAACAACAGCCATCTTCGTTCTTCACTATTGCGAGGTAACCTGCTCTCCGTTAGTTAGAATGGGCCGCCGGGATTATTAATGCTATGATCCTAGCCGGCTCGGGGAGCATGGTGCAATGTCGAGTTTGGTATCCCTGAACTCGGGGTTTAATTACACATCCGTTGGTGTGGATGGTTTTTGGACTCTGGGTTTGAAAATAGCACTTTTAGAAAGTGTCTATTTTCTTGTCTAACCATTTCTGGTTTCTGCTGGTCTTGCGTGTGTGTGACAGGAGCTGGGTGGCTCCACAGGTCTGGGTGAGTCAGTGTGGGATGAGTGGGACATTTGCGTTGAGAGTAGGGGGAGAGTAGTTGCTGATAGCCTGCCCTGCCTGATACAATGCTGGCTCCACCTCCTGCCAAGCGGCTGATAGCTCTGTGACTGCCATGGACGATCCTAGCCCCACCTCCTGCCAGGAGGCCGATAGCTCTGCTCCTGCCAGTGTCAATGCTGGCTCCACCTCCTGCTGGGCGTCTGAGGACCCAGCCCTGCTCAGTGAATAGGCCAGGTGCTTCTGCATGGCTCCACCCACAACAGACCCAGGATGTTGGGAAATCCCCCTGCATGGACAAAGGGATCAAAGCCGAAAAGGGGTATAAGAGAAAAACCCCTGAACCATGAAATCAGATCACTTCTGACAAGGAACCCTGTAACCAAGGACAAGAGGCCTGCTGATCTAAGGACTTGCCTACCCCTTCTGCCTGTGTGCTGTTTGCTGGGGGGAATCCTGCAGTGCTTTTTTTATTTTTGCCAAGGAACCAGGAGAGAGGAACTGTGTGTGTACTCTCACACTTGCTACGAAAATCTCCAAGGACTGGAAGAGTGCCAGTCTCCTGCTGAAGTCACAGGGTTAAAGGACTTCATCTGCTTAAAGTGCTATTTGCTGGAACCTGTGAATCCAGCACCTCTGAAAGAACCAGCAATCTCGACGCCGACGGACGTCGCCGAATCCAGCTCGACACCGTGAGTGACGGCTCAAGTATCCCGCTTCCTCGACGCCGGCCGCCGGGCCTGATCGACGCCAGCAGCAACGCCAGTGAGTAGTGAGTTCGGCTCCAGCTCCAAGGGACCTCGTGTCTGCACCGCTGCTGATCGCATCGACTGCGTGCCCTCTCGACGCCGTGAGCGCTGCTCACACTTTGCAACATCATCATCGACATCGACGACTACGGAGGCCTGATCGACACCGAAGACGCGACGCCGGATTGCTCGACGCCGCTGATCATCGTGTGCTTCATTTTCCAAGGTACTGTGTTGTTGGGGGTCCGTGTGACTCCGGGCTCGACGTAGCGCTCCTCGCGGTCGACGCCGAACCTTTGGATTAACTTTGCCTCGACGTCGTGTAGCTCCTGTGTGGGTTACCTTGTTGCCAAGAACTGTGTTTCCAGGAAGAAGAGTTGCTTTGTTACGAAAGACTTTGTGCTAAAGAAGAAACTACCTTTGAACTATTTTTCCCTTCCAAGAGTATGTATTAAGATTGTGTACATTTTTGTTGTTATTTGGTCTTGTGCTAAGCCTTATATAAAAATCCTTATTTTTATAATACTACTGCGTCGTGTCCATTTGTAGTGTATTCACCTTATTACTGTATGTGGTCATCAATGCTTAACACACAGCCTCTGAGATAAGTCTGTCTGCTCTGCCAAGCTACCAAGGGGGTGAGCAGGGGTTATCGAAGGGTGTGATCCCCTTGCCCTGACTAGAAAAGGTGTGTCCCTATTTGTCAGAAGTGTATACCTCTGCCAACTAGAGACAGCCGGTTCTAACATTGGATGCAGCGGTGAGGATTTGAACCTTGCATTTATGACCCATGTGCAGTGATTAGTGTACGCTACATAGTGAAAGCAGACCATAGCGCAGCCACAATCTAAGTTGGAAGGATTCTATTTTTGTTCTCCGCTTTTCTGAAGCTTGATTTTTTTTTAACACTGCCAGTTTTGACCATGAGTGACAACGGAGTCACTACCCCTGTTGTTGTTGTGGAGGAATTTGATAGAGCGAAGATAAACGTCTACAAACTAGAGGAGCTGAAATCCTTTTGCAAGAAATTTAAAGTTCCTACCAAAGGCCTCAAGATTAAAGAGGAATATCTCAAAGCATTGCAGGCCTGGTTGGAGGCAAGAGATCCCACTGATCCGGTGGTGGTACCGCCAGTGGAAGGGGATGAGGAGGCGCCAGCGAATGGGCCTGAGTCCTCTCCCGGAAGCAGTGTTTCCTCCAAAGGTTTTTCCCCTGAAGAACGAGAAGAAAGGGCGAAGGAGCGTGCATACAACATGGAAATGGCAAGGCTAAAGATAAATGGGCAGTTGGAGTTAGAAAATGCAAGAGGTAGAAGAGAAGCTGATTTGGAGACCAAAAGGTTAGATTTTGAAAGAGAGAAGTTAGCTTTGGAGCGTGATACCAAGTTGAGGGAGTTGGACATCCAAGCTAAAAAGTTAGAATTGAATCCCTCTGGTGGCAGCATCCCATCTGGGCCTGCAGAAAGTAAGTTTTACTTTCCCAAAGATGTGATAAAAGATTATCATAGGAACGAAGATATTGGTCAGTGGTTTAAAGCATATGAGTTAGCATTGTTGGCCCACCAGGTCCCTGAGAAGAATTGGGGAGCGGGGTTGTGGGGTCGCTTTGTGAATGAGGGGAGAGATACCCTGTTAGACATGCCTGTTGAGGATAGGATGTCGTATACTCATATGAAAGATGCTTTAATGTTGCGGTATGGCCTAACCCCCGAGAAGTACAGACAAACTTTTAGAGAATGTAAGAAGTTGCCTGGTACGACGTGGGTTGAGTATGTGTCTTATTTTTGCAGAGCCATGGATGGTTGGGTGAAGGGCAGCAAAGTGGAAAGTTACGAAGCTCTTTATGATTTGTTTGCTTGGGAGCATTTGTCTAATAACTGTTTTCCAGAGCTGCGCCAGCACCTGATTGATAGCAAGATATCTAACCCTAGAAAACTTGCTGAGGAGGCGGACCGCTGGGTCAGTACCAGGGTCCACAAGGGTCCAGTGGGAGACTCAGCCAAAGGTGGGCAGGGTCCCCAGCAGAAGAGTGGGGGCGACAAGGGTAAACAGAAGGAGTCTCAGAAAGGGCCCCAAAGTAATCCCCAAGGGAACCAAGGGAAAGGTTCCCAGCCTCCCCCTGAGAAGAAGCCAGGGGCCCGACGGGTAAACCTGTTCATAGGGGCCCCCTGACCTGCTACGTTTGCGGGCAGGTGGGACACCGGTATTACGACCCCCAGTGTCCCATGAAGAAGTCGAATGCACCACCGCGTGCACCCCCCGTCAGTTGGCGAGTGTAGCCCTGGGAGGGGAGGAGATGGTTGTCCCTGGTGGGAGGGGTCCCGCAGAAATGTCCCTGGTCTCGCTAGGAGACATGCAAATGGTCCCTCCACCCCCTCTGCCTAGTAACATTAGTAAATATAGGCAGTGGGTGACCATTAATGGCCATAGAGTGGAAGCTCTCAGAGACACCGGAGCGAGTGTGACAGCTGTCAAGTGTCACTTGGTGTCCAGAGAGCAGGTGGTTCCCCACGCATTCTACCCTGTGATAGCTGCTGACAACTCCCAGAAAGAGTGTGAGGTAGCTCAGGTTTCCTTTGAATGGGGGGGAGTTTCAGGTACTCTTCAAGTTGCTGTGAGGCCCGCCATGCCTGTCGATTGTCTCCTGGGCAATGACTTAGAAGACTCCCCTTGGGCTAAGGTGGAGAGGGAGACACATTTGAGAATGTTGGGCGTGCCAGAGTGGGTGTGTGCAACCACTCGATCGATGACAGTGAGTAAGGGTGTCGATGGGGTCCCGGAGCCTGAAAGTACGGCCCAGGACCCAGCTGTGAAGAGAAGAGGCAGGAGGCGCAGGAAACCGGCCCCCGTAGTTCCCGTGGTCCAGGAGGAGGTAGACCCTGAGGGGGATGCCCTGGAGCCCACAGGGGAACAAATTGCCGAACTGGGAGACCTGCCCGAGCTGACCCATTGGCAGCAGGATGGTGGTCCCTCCAGGGAGGAATTCTGTGCCGAACAGAAGGTGTGCCCTTCTCTTGTGGGTATGAGGCAGCAGGCCTCAGCCCAATCCTCCGGTGATCAGTCAGGGTCACATTTTGTGTACTGGGAGAACGACCTCCTGTATAGCGAGCCTAAGGCTGCTGAGCCTGGGTCAGCCCATGTGCTGGTGGTACCCCAGCGCTTTAGAGCCTTCCTACTGGGTTTGGCTCATGACGTTCCGTTAGCTGGACATCTGGGGCAGGACAAGACCTATGACAGGCTTGTCACCCATTTTTATTGGCCTCAGATGCGCAGGGATGTAGACATCCATTGTAAGACTTGTCACACTTGCCAGGCAAGTGGGAAAAGCGGGAGGAAGCAGAAGGCTCCCCTCCAACCTTTTCCAGTGGTCAGTACCCCCTTTGACCGGGTGGGAATTGACATTGTTGGGCCCCTGGACCCCAAGACAGCCCTGGGCAACAGGTTCATCCTGGTCTTGGTGGACCATGCCACACGGTACCCGGAAGCCATCCCTCTCCGAACAGTGACGGCCCCCATGGTGGGACGGGCACTGATGGGTGTTTTCTCCCGGATGGGGTTCCCCAGAGAGGTGCTGTCAGACCGGGGCACCAACTTCATTTCTAACTATATGAAGTCTCTATGGAAGGAGTGTGGGGTAACCTACAAGTTCACCACTCCTTACCACCCTCAAGGAAATGGGCTGGTTGAGAGATTCAACCGGACCCTTAAAGGCATGATCATGGGTCTTGAAGAACCAATGAGGCGGAAATGGGACGTCCTCTTGCCATGCCTGTTGTTTGCTTACCGTGAGGTGCCGCAGAAGTCTCTAGGGTTCAGCCCCTTTGAGCTTTTGTACGGTCACCCGGTAAGAGGGCCTTTGAGTCTGGTCAAGGAAGGCTGGGAGCAATCTCCCAGGAAACCTCCCCAGGATGTATACAGCTACATGCTGGCCTTTCGGAACCAGACTCGGCGCTTCAGAGAACTTGCTCAGGCAAATCTGGAGGCCAGCCAGGAGGAGATGAAGCGTTGGTACGACCGGAATGCCACTTTGGTAGAGCTTCAGCCTGGTCAAGAAGTGTGGGTCATGTCCCCTGTGGAACCTTGTGCGCTCAAGGACAGGTGGACTGGACCGTTTAAGGTTGTGGAGAAGAAGAGCGATGTCACCTACTTGGTGGACTTGAAATCTCCCAGGAACCCCTTGCGGGTCCTGCATGTCAACCGTTTGAAGCCCCACTTAGAAAGGTCCCATGTGGGCATGCTCCTAGCTACAGATGCTGGACTGGAGAAGGAGAGTGAGCCTCTTCCTGACCTCCTGTGTGCTAAGGAGCAAGACGGGTCAGTGGATGGTGTGGTCCTCTCTGACACACTGACCCTTGAGCAGAAACAGGATTGTCGCCACCTGTTGGGACGATTCCCGGATCTGTTTTCCTTGGTTCCGGGTGTCACTCATTGGTGTGTCCATGACGTTGACACCGGAGACAGCCCTCCTGTGAAGCACAAGGCTTACAGGGTGACTGACAAGGTTCGAGCATACATTAAGGAGGAGGTCTCCAAAATGTTTGCGTTAGGGGTGGTTGAGTCCTCTAGCAGTCCTTGGGCCAGCCCAGTGGTCTTGGTCCCGAAGGCTGCAGCGCCTGGTGCTTCACCGGAACTCCGGTTCTGTGTGGATTACCGAGGACTCAATTCGGTCACGAAGACTGACGCGCACCCCATCCCCAGAGCTGATGAGCTCATAGATCGGTTGGGGGCTGTCCGGTACCTTAGTACGTTTGATCTAACGTCTGGGTACTGGCAGATCGCCTTGACTGATGGGGCAAAGGAGAGGTCCGCATTCTCCACACCAGATGGGCTATACCAGTTCCGGGTGATGCCCTTTGGGATGAAGAATGCCCCTGCCACCTTCCAGAGGTTGGTCAACCAGGTCTTGGCTGGACTGGAGGATTTCAGTGCCGCCTACCTGGACGATATCGCAGTGTTCAGGGCGAGCTGGGAGGAACACTTGCGCCACCTCCAGGAGGTGTTGTTGGCCCTGCGCAGAGCAGGCCTCACAATCAAAGCCAGTAAGTGCCAGATTGGGCAGGGTTCGGTGGTGTACTTGGAGCACCAAGTAGGGAGCGGCAAGGTTGCCCCCCTGCAACCCAAGATTGATACCATCCTGGCTTGGGCGCCGCCCAAAACCCAAACTCAGGTGAGAGCCTTCTTAGGACTCACGGGTTACTACAGGAGGTTTGTCAAGGATTACGGTAACATTGTGCACCCCTTGACTTCGCTGACTTCCAGGAAGCAGCCACGAAACGTGATCTGGACTGATGCCTGTCAAACGGCCTTCGACACCCTGAAAACTGCAATGTGCACAGCACCTATACTCCAGGCACCCGACTTTTTGAAAGAATTTATTGTCCAGACGGACGCTTCAGAGCATGGCGTGGGGGCTGTTCTAGCTCAGGTGAATGAAGAGGGCCGAGACTTGCCTGTAGCCTTCATCAGTCGGAGGTTACTTCCCAGGGAAACGAGGTGGAGTGCGATAGAGAGAGAAGCATTTGCTGTGGTCTGGGCGCTGAAGAAGCTAAGACCCTACCTGTTTGGGACTCACTTCCGGGTTCAGACAGACCACAGGCCCCTCAGATGGTTGATGCAGATGAGGGGTGAGAATCCGAAACTGTTGAAGTGGTCCATTTCCCTACAGGGGATGGACTTTACGGTGGAACACCGCCCTGGTACAGATCACGCCAATGCTGATGGTCTGTCCAGATTTTTCCGCCTTAGTGATGAGGACTCCCTAGGTCAAGGGTAGTTCTCCCCACATTTCAGCTGGAGGGGACACGTGTTAGACCTGACATCATTGGCTTGAGTCTCTCCTCCATTTTTTCTGTTTGCCTCCACTGTTTTACGATGTTTTTGCTGCTATATGCTTTGGGCACTGTGCCACTGCTGATCAGTGCCACAGTGCAAGTGCTCCCTATGTTAAATTGATGTATCGATTGTATTCCATGATTGGCTTATTTGGTTTACTGTCAGTCCCCAGTCTAGTGCACCAGGAGTGCCGGGGCTTGTAAATCCAAATGCCTCTCGTGGGCTTGCAGCACGTGTTGTGCCACCCACCAGAGCGGCCTCGTAAAAGAATGTCTACGGGTCGGTCATTGCAAGACCTACGTGCAGTCTGGTACTGTCACGCGGGCTGCGCAGGTATACCTACTTGCCAGTCCCTCAAACCTTCCCTTACCTTCATGTTAGTCACCCCTATGGTAGGCCTGCGGGCAGGGTGCATTGTAAGTATAAGGTAGGACAAGCCTGACCAAGTTGGCATGTCCTAATAGTGAACAACAGCCATCTTCGTTCTTCACTATTGCGAGGTAACCTGCTCTCCGTTAGTTAGAATGGGCCGTCGGGATTATTAATGCTATGATCCTAGCCGGCTCGGGGAGCATGGTGCAATGTCGAGTTTGGTATCCCTGAACTCGGGGTTTAATTACGCATCCGTTGGTGTGGATGGTTTTTGGACTCTGGGTTTGAAAATAGCACTTTTAGAAAGTGTCTATTTTCTTGTCTAACCATTTCTGGTTTCTGCTGGTCTTGCGTGTGTGTAACAGGAGCTGGTGGCTCCACAGGTCTGGGTGAGTCAGTGTGGGATGAGTGGGACATTTGCGTTGAGAGTAGGGGGAGAGTAGTTGCTGTTAGCCTGCCCTGCCTGATACAATGCTGGCTCCACCTCCTGCCAAGCGGCTGATAGCTCTGTGCCTGCCATGGACGATCCTAGCCCCACCTCCTGCCAGGAGGCCGATAGATCTGCTCCTGCCAGTGTCAATGCTGGCTCCACCTCCTGCTGGGCGTCTGAGGACCCAGCCCTGCTCAGTGAATAGGCCAGGTGCTTCTGCCTGGCTCCACCCACAACAGACCCAGGATGTTGGGAAATCCCCCTGCATGGACAAAGGGATCAAAGCCGAAAAGGGGTATAAGAGAAGGACCCCTGAACCATGAAATCAGATCACTTCTGACAAGGAACCCTGTAACCAAGGACAAGAGGCCTGCTGATCTAAGGACTTGCCTACTCCTTCTGCCAGTGTGCTGTTTGCTGGGGGGAATCCTGCAGTGCTTCTTTATTTTTGCCAAGGAACCAGGAGAGAGGAACTGTGTGTGTACTCTCACGCTTGCTAAGAAAATCTCCAAGGACTGGAAGAGTACCAGTCTCCTGCTGAACTCACAGGGTTAAAGGACTTCATCTGCTTAAAGTGCTATTTGCTGGAACCTGTGAATCCAGCACCTCTGAAAGAACCAGCAATCTCGACGCCGACGGACGTCGCCGAATCCAGCTCGACACCGTGAGTGACGGCTCAAGTGTCCCGCTTCCTCGACGCCGGCCGCCGGGCCTGATCGACGCCAGCAGCAACGCCAGTGAGTAGTGAGTTCGGCTCCAGCTCCAAGGGACCTCGTGTCTGCACCGCTGCTGATCGCATCGACTGCGTGCCCTCTCGATGCCGTGAGCGCTGCTCACACTTTGCAACATCATCATCGACATCGACGACTACGGAGGCCTGATCGACACCGAAGACGCGACGCCGGATTGCTCGACGCCACTGATCATCGTGTGCTTCATTTTCCAAGGTACTGTGTTGTTGGGGGTCCGTGTGACTCCGGGCTCGACGTAGCGCTCCTCGCGGTCGACGCCGAACCTTTGGATTAACTTTGCCTCGACGTCGTGTAGCTCCTGTGTGGGTTACCTTGTTGCCAAGAACTGTGTTTCCAGGAAGAAGAGTTGCTTTGTTAAGAAAGACTTTGTGCTAAAGAAGAAACTACCTTTGAACTATTTTTCCCTTCCAAGAGTATTTATTAAGATTGTGTACATTTTTGTCGTTATTTGGTCTTGTGCTAAGCCTTATATAAAAATCCTTATTTTTATAATACTACTGCGTCGTGTCCATTTGTAGTGTATTCACTTTATTACTGTATGTGGTCATCAATGCGTTAACACACAGCCTCTGAGATAAGTCTGTCTGCTCTGCCAAGCTACCAAGGGGGTGAGCAGGGGTTATCGAAGGGTGTGATCCCCTTGCCCTGACTAGAAAAGGTGTGTCCCTATTTGTCAGAAGTGCATACCTCTGCCAACTAGAGACAGCCGGTTCTAACAGCGCCCATACCGCCAAGGTACACGCTACACGGTCCTGACGAATGCCCACGTAATTCTTACACTTATAGAGGGCAGAAACATGTTGACCCCACTTTAAGTGGAAACTCCCATCATAATCTGTGGTAGTTCTTCCACACATAAACCTTTTTAACCATGTCTAAACTGACCAGTAAATAAATCATTTTGGTTGGTACAGTATTAGACATTTTTAACATCACTTTTCATATCACTGTCACGAAATCCAGCTCAGCAGTAATCTGGCGTTGTAGCACACCAGGGAGGCACTCGGCTTCTCTTGGTGGGCCCGATGATGAAGCATGTCACCAACCAGGTTGGTGAGTGAGGGCTTCCCATAAAACCCTTGAAGGTTTCCAATGTGTCAACAAGAGGGTATCTTTCTATAGTCCTTTTTCACAGTCTCTGCCTCTGTGTTTCTACATAGACACCTTTGCATATGACACTCTTCTTTTGTTTTGCATACGTAACCTGGGGGACTAAGAGTGCCTCTCACCCTCTCTCTCTCCGACTGTTTCATGATAAATATATATCCAGGCAATTGTAATCGCTTGTCTCAAGAAAAAGATTAAAGGCAAAAGGCCATTCTCAGAAATATAGTACTACAATTTTATTGACATTGCATCAATTCATGAAACTTATTAAAAACAATAATTTAATGAAAACAAAGAATAAAAATGACCCTTATAGGGGCATACAATACATATGCAACAACATATACACAAAACAAGAATAATGAATAAAAAACACAGTATAAAAAATGTGGCACAATAATGTATATTCTCGAAGCGCGTTTCGGCGACCAGCGCCTTCTTCAGGAAAAGCCACGAAGTAACCTAGGTTATAAACATATAATTTCTGTTAAGAAACATCAGTTGATTTAACAATTAAAATACATTTAGCAACATTCAGTAAAGGACTTTAATTATAGAAAATTAGTCTGAAGCCTATTTGTTCGACAAGTCTAGCTCATGAATAGACACGAGCAAAAAAGTTAGGATTTCTGTCTCATTTAACATAAGGTTTAGTCAGGGCGTTCCCTTATAAAAAATTTGTGATGGCTTCCCTAGGAAAGGTTTTGGTTACCTCTTCTAAGTGTCTCAAAAAACAAGGGGGGGGGCCTGATTCTTCTTTATGATGTGTATATATATATACATGTAGCATCACTTACTTTATTATTTTTAATATAGGAACTTGATACTTTCTAGAGTCTTGGATGATGAAATAAAAGACAGTACTGGTAATTCCTTGGGAATAGGACGGATCAGAGTTCCAATTCTGTCAATAGATAAAACACTTTTCGGAGATGTCCTTTCATCCTTCTTCGTGGTGGAGAGCGCGCACCGTTCCCTGGGTCCACGTCCTCGCCCTGTTATGCCCCCCACCCCATCATGGCCAAGATATTGAACTTTCGCGACCGAGATGCCATCCTCCGGGCTGCCAGGCACAGGGGCACCATCACGCACCAAGGCAACACCCTCTCCCTTTAACCCGACTACACCGTGCCTGTGCAGGCCGCGAGGAGAGAATTTCTGCCAGCCTAGCAAATCCTTCAAAAACATGATGTGTCATACTCCCTGGCATATCCGGCAACACTGAGAGTCCGCCAAGGCACCAAGACGCTGGTCTTCCCCGACCCGAGGGAGGCACTCGCTTTTGCCAAACGCCTAGACAAAGACTCCAGAAATTCCCCCTCGGGGTCATCTCATGAAGCCACCAATCAGCTAAGTGACAATGACTAACTGTCCAGGCCGGTTACCGTTTGTATTTCTCATTGTTGTTGGTGATTAATATCGGACCTCCGTGTCCATGCTGATCTTCTGCTTGCAACTCTTACCTCTTTATTGTCTGCGGATGCCCTAATCACTGTGAACTGTGGATTGCTCATATGTGTTGTTTTATTAATCACCGCAGCTGTTACTGTGCCATTTATTCTCCTCTACTGGGCTGTTACAGGGCTTCTCTTCAGGCTTCAGGGGTGTTCGCCGAGCCCTGCCATGCCCTAGCTGGGATGATTCCCACCTCTTTGTTTTTGATCCCCGATCCAAGTTTTGGGTTCCCTGGGTGGGGTGGGTGGTATTCTCAGCCTGATTCGGGGATTGGAGTGGGTGGTGTGGGGTGGGGTGTGGGGACGTTCTGGTTCAGGTCCACTCGGTGCAGACCTAGGTCTTCTGGTGGGGGTGGGGGGAGGTGGGGGGGTTGGGGTGTTATCCACATGACGGTGTGGTTTTGTTGTATTGCTGTTTTATTGATGCTCTCTATCTTTGCATGCTCCAATGCTTATATTGTGCCGTGTCTGATCTTATGCATTCCTGTGCCCTGTGAAGCGTTTGCTGCTTTTTTTAACCTGGCTAGCCATGTTTCTTCCTTCCCAAGCACTGCACCCTGTCTGCGGCCCTGCTTTGTCGCCTCTGTTGCAGAGTGCCCTGCTTCAGTCCTGGCGATCGCCTTCTGCTGCCAACGTATGCCCCCTCCCTTTATCTGCTGTGTCACGGCGGCGCGTCTTTCGTACCATCGATCCTCCTGCTTCCTAGCACTTGCGTTTGCCCTCCCTGGTCTGGATTTAGCGCCCTTGGGCAGCCACCTGTCCTACTTACCCCAGGGGGTTCCCGATCCCTCCTGCTGGATTTGGGGATGGGACGCGATTGGTATCCTGGCGGAATCCCCCGCGCTTCACTGCCTCTGACTCTTCCCTAGATGGCTAACATAACATGCTGGACTTGGAATGTCCGTGGTCTAAACGACTCTCACAAAGCCCGCCTGACTCATGCCCACTTGCAGCGCCACTGCATGGATATTTGCTTATTGCAAGAAACTCACCTGCTCCCCAGCTCGGTATCCAGGCTGCATGCGCGCTACTGGGGGGAGGCCCATTCCTCTACTTATTCCTCCTATGCCTATGCCAGGGGGGTCTCAATTCTGCTGTGCAGACTTCCAATGCCCTAATTGATCCGGAGGGTAGATACGTGGTTTTACACAGCCTCCTGTATGCCCAGCCGGTTACAATCGCTGCGGTCTGGCCCAAACTCCGACGACCCTAAGTTTTTCCATCACGTGTGGCATCTGATCTCCTCCTGTGGCCCTGCTGCTGTGATCTGCGGTGGGGATTTTAATGTAGCCTTCTCCGCTTCGCTGGACCGCTCGGGGGTCCACCGGTCCCACCCGTGGGCTGCTAGTGCTCTGTCCTCTTTCTTGACTGACAATTCGCTTTTCGATGTCTGGCATCATCTTCGCCCGGAGGCCCGGGAGGGAGCTTGTGTGATGGGTGCGCGGGGCTGCTGGTCGAGAATTGACCTTTGGATAACTTCACCTGATGTTTTGTCTTGGACGGTCGATGCCACTCACATGGCCCGAACCCTTTCTGATCATGAACCGGTCCGACTTATCATTAAACCCCCTTCTCTCAACGTCGGGCCTTCTCCTGGCATCTTTCTCCCAGTGCTCTCATGGACTCCGTATCTGTGATGGAATTCAGTCCTCCATCAATAATTTTTTCGAGCTCAACGTGGGATCCGTGGACTCAGCTTCCGTCCTCTGGGAGAGTTTTAAGGCATACATTCGAAGGGGGTGCATATCTAAGCAATCGGGCGTTTTTCGGTCTATTCGGTCTGCACTTGCTAGGTTGGAAGGAAAGATACGTGACCTTGATGCTGATCTGCTGTTGAATTCTGGTCCTGATGTGCTGGCGCTCCTGCGCCAGAAACACACTGAATTTTCGGAAGAAGCTGGCCGCGAGCTATCCTTTTTGGGCAGAGAGGGTCAAGCCCGTCGATTTGGGGAGGGGGACCGCCCGGGGCGCACCCTTGCCAACCTACTGCGCCCTCCTCGGGCCACTTCCTATATCACCGCCCTCTGTGACGGGGGTCGGGATCGCACCACGTCCACTGGGGAGATAAGCGCCTGGTTCGCTGCATTCTATTCCGGTCTTTATTCCGCCAGCTCTCCCCCCCCCGGTGGAGTTTGACCAATACTTTGAGCCTATTGCGCTGGTCTGGTTGGCAGATTATCATCGGAAATTCCTTGATGAGCCTTTTTCGAAGGAGGAGATACTGGCGGCGATCAACAGCCTCCTGAGTGACAAGGCACCGGGCCTAGACGGCCTGCCCTCTTCCTTCTATAAAATGTTTGCTGCTCCTCTAGTTCCGCATTTAGCCACCATGTACAACGAATCCTTCAAGACGGGCATGTTCCCACCGTCCCTTCGCGGAGCCTCATTGACCCACCTTCTCAAGCCTGATAGGCCAGCGTATCGGTGTGACTCTTACCGCCCCCTTTCCCTTATTAATATAGACAAGATCTTCGCTAAATTAATTGCCTCTCGTCTCTTACTATTAATGTCCACCATGGCACTCCCGGATCAATCTGGCTTTATCCCCGGCAGGGCCACCTCCCACAATCTCTGAACCATTTTCTCTGTTTTACATCAAATTAACCATGAGCTCCCAGCCGTGGTGGCATTACTCGACGCCACAAAGGCGTTTGATACCCTGGAGTGGCCCTTCTTATTCTATGTCTTATCGCGCATAGGCTTTAGTGCCCATTGTTTGCAGAACATTTGTCTTCTATATACCAATCCCACGGCCCGGCTCCGTATAAATGGACTGGTGTCTGATCCCATTGCCATATCCCGCGGAACTAGGCAAGGGTGTCCTTTATCGCCCATGCTTTTCGCTATCGCTATGGAACCCCTAGATGCTCGGTTCGGCAGCACCACACCCACAGGGGCATCGGTTTTTCCTCCCGTTCTCTCTTGGTATCCATGTATGCGGACGACGTCACCCTTTATGTTCGCCACCCCCAGGACAACCTCAGCTCCCTGGTGCGAGAGGTCATTCGGTTCAGCGGGCTCTCTGGCGTCCAGATTAACTGGAATAAATATGTGCTTTTTCCCTTGACTGACGCCACATGTCCGTTTGCGCCTTATTATCCCTTCGAGTGGGCTTCTGGCCCCACACGTTATCTAGGGATTTGGTTGAGCAGGGAGCCAGACGAGCTCTGGCACTCTAATTTTGGCTGTGCGGTGGATTGGTTTGAGTCCAGGATCCCTTAATGGAGCCGGCTGCCGCTATCCCTGGCGGGTCATGTCGCTATAGTCAAGATGGTAGTCCTCTCCAAATTTCTCTATTTATTCTCCAACATACCTATCCCCCTGACGACTTATTTCTTTCGTCGACTCCGCTCGCTTGTGGTGTCGCTGGTGTGGGCCAGACGGCAACCCCGAATTGCGTATGAAATTCTAACACTTCCTATGTCGATGGGTGGACTGGGTGCCCCGGATTTCAGAAAGTATGCCCTTTGTGCTCAAGCTAGCTTCCTCCATTTCTGGTTGCATCCCACCCCTTACCAACCCCATGTCTCGGTTAAATCAGATGTTGCCTCCCCCTGGCCCCTGTCCACGGCCCTATTCGCACCTGCTGTTCGACCCCGGGTGGAGGTGAATACTGTGGAGACACTGCGCTGGGCGTGGTCGCAGCTGAGCCGACTTGCCGGTCTCCCTCTTCTGTCCGCCAACCCAGCACACATTGTTGATCACCCGGATTTTCCGCCTCTGCAGTCCTCTGCTATGTCTCCTCATGCGGCGTCTCGGGGCCTTAAGACCGTTGCCGATCTAAACCCGGACGACTCCTTCTATTCCCTTCCGGAGTCCCCGTCCCTGATAGACACACTCCTTTTTTATCAGTTGCACGCTACCTGTCGGAAGCTGCACCCAACCTTCCCGCGCCCCCGCCAACCTTCCCGGCATTGGATTACGTATACACTTCGGCGTTCCCACCTAAACTCGTTACTAGATTGTACGCCCTTACTCTGCTGGCCTCTACCGTCTCTTCGTCTTGTGCGCGCGACGCTTGGAGCGCGGATCTCGGCGTGGAGATATCGGACGCCGATTGGCTTTATTGTTGCAACCAGACTACTAAACTTTCCCCGAACTATCGGCTTCGCTTGATCCACTTTAAGTTTTTACATAGGTTTTACCGCACGCCGGTGCATCTTCACTGCTTGGGGCTCTGCCCAGAGGACTCCTGCAGGCGCTGTTTGGCGCCGGCCGCGGACTTTGCTCACTTATCCTGGCTCTGTCCTAAGGTGCAGGAGTTCTGGATAGAGGTCTGTTCCATTATCTCTACCATTACCGACATGGACGTACGTCCAGACCCCTCCATTTGTCCTCTTGGCTTTGTGAAATCTTGTCCCGATGCATCCCGCCGGCTGATCGCCATGCTCCTGGTGCTGGCTAGGCGAAGAATAGCTATGCGCTGGGGCCGTCGTCCCGCTCCTGAGGTCGCGGCCTGGCTGGAGGACGCCTCCCGTTGTCAAACGCCCCTTTTTGAATTTTGGGACCTGATGCCGGCCAGGTCGCGCCCGGTTGATATCTGGGGCCCCCTGGTTGCCTATCTCCTCTTCCGCACCCCCTCTAGCGGAGCTGCCTCCCCTGCGCTCCCCGCGGGCCCTGGGTCTGCGGTTGCCGCTGCTGATAACGACACCTGACAGCCTTCCCCTACTCCGCCCTTTTCCACACTGACAGCTGATCCCTACCTGGGCTGCCTCTACCGCGCTCCCCGCCGGCCCCTGGTCTGCGGTGGACGCCGGTGCTGGTCTCCGATTACCCCCTGTCAGGCATGGCCCTGACCGCCACTGCTACTGTACCCCTGGTGTTCCCGCCCTTCATGGCTTCACTCCAGGTAGTCTTTTCTTTCTTCTCGTAATTACCAGGCAATACAGCACTGTTAAGCTATTGTTTCCATGATCGTTTGCTGAGTATTCGTTATCTATTGTAATGGACATAGACTCGCTACTATGTGACCTGTCGCCCTGCATGATGTACTGATGTGGAGCTTTCTCTTGCATTGAGTTGATGTACTGTGTATGCATTATGAAAATGATAAATAAAATATATATTTTTTAAAGTGATCAGTGGGAGTCGGGTGAAAGTGAGTGCGCATATCCAGATATAGAGTTTATACCTTCCACATCCCAAACTGCAATGCAAAATGGTAACGTTGTCCATGATGACCCATCACACACTCGTGTGAATGCTGAGGTCAGCCATGAGTACAACCCAATGCAAGCTGACCTCAATGACGAAACCATAACTGACAGGGTAAAGTTTTCCTCGAGGATTAGAACTCCGTCAAGGAGAATTTTTCAAGGTTAGTTTCTTCCTATTGTTTGTAAAAAAGGGAAATGTGTTATATTATCGTTTAATCTTCTAACTGTTATTATTTTGTACAGCCCTTCTTTTCCATTTGCTTTCCCCCTTTCCCACAGCACTTGGTGTGGTCCTGAACATTTGGCTGTAAAATAACAGTTGGCAGCTTTCGTTTCCATTATTCTGAATGTGCTCTGCTAGTAATGCAATGGTGAATAAAAAAGCTCATTTTCTTCTCCCAACTTGCATTGTTTATTGATAAAGTCTTGTGTATCCTTAAGTCTCAAGCATGAGTGTGAGTGCCTTCACTCACTGTGATGGAATATATATGTTTATCCTGGCATGCTAGTTCGAACGGTAGTGTGGGTCAGTTAGAAGACCAGTGCTACATCACTTAAATAAGTCCGGGCATTATCGGCTTGTAATGTCAATAATGATGGATTTTCCATTATTTACCTGTCTCCTGTCGATCAAGCTGCACATTGCCGACGCGATACGGTGCATGGTGATGTATGTAGGGAGACTTTATCAGCTCTTCCCATTTCCAGTGAAGGTGTCATGGAGTCGATCGAAGCAGGAAGCCTGGGCATGGCAGCTGTTGTTGTGCTGGTGTACTGTGTTCCTTGTTGCTAGGCTAAGCATTTAAAACTCATGGGTGTAGGAAGTGTGAGGGACGCGGGGGATTTATTCTCTCCAGATTTTGGAGTGGGCGGGACACGGGGGACAAGGGTGGGGGTATAAGTGTAACAAAAAGTCAGCCCTCAGGGCCTTCTCAGCTCTACTCAGACTGACTCCTCAAAGCCAAGCTTCAAAATAACAAAGGGTCACATAAAAGTGCCACCCCGCCCAACACCAGCATGCTTCCAGTGTCGCCCTAACTAGATGTGAGAAGTAACCTGCAAACATTTCGCAGGAAAATGCGTAAGGCGTTGAGGTTTCTTTTTCTTTCTGCATTTGAAAGAGTGATCGGTTAAACGCTGTTAGGAACGTTTAAATCTCAGCATGTAGATCTGTTACCAAGGAGCACATCTGTCAATTCAAGAAGGAATATTTTTTTGTTGTTGTTATTCAGCTGTTGTATAATAACTCATACTGTGCTATCATTATTACATTACCACTAATGGATATACAAATCAGTCATACTGTCTTTTAAGAATCAGACATCCTGGGCCTGATTTACAAAGGCTAACTTACACTTTCGTGTAAGTTTACGATTGTTTGTATTCAGAAAGGTATTTTACCAGTAGTATCTTTACGACTGTGGAGTCTCCGCACATAAAGATATAGGACTGTCTTATCTTTTTATATGCAGAGACTCTGCACTCGTAAAGTTACTACTAGTAGAATACCTGTGTAAATAGCAAACAATCATAAACATATAGAAAAGTGTAAGGTTTACCTTTGTAAATCAACCCCTTTGTCTTTTAAGTAGGGCTTAAAGACAAGCTAGTGTACATTATTATATTGAGTGATTCACACAAGGCTAAATCTACAACAATGAAGGGACATACTATATTGCTCCCCATTTAAACCATCTCTCTCCGTTACGGTTAAGAATATGTGCATTACTGAAGACTATTTAAACAAGCCTTGAAAATGCAATAGGTCTCGCCTTTGATTAAGTTAAAGCAATTTGCTTTGCTAATGGTATTGTATAGCAAAGCAAATAGCTTTAACTTAATAAAAGGCGAGACCTATTGCATTTTTAATGCTTTTTTTAATGTCGCTGATTACTTTTACCATGTGATGCTGGGGTTTGTTGTCGCTCTTTGATGATCTGCTAAGCAGGGCGCAACGTGCGCTAGCCTCACTATTGCTCTTCCATTTTGCACCAACACAAACAATCGTTCTTCGGAAACTCAGCAGAGGTTCGCAGGCTCAACCGGCCCGAGAAGGGAAGTAAAACGGTAGGGTGTTTTATTATGAGTGTCACGAAGACGGCGTGAAAAATCAAGAGCCACGGGCAGTAAGCTGCGGCGGGTCAATAAAGCTCACAGAGTCATTGTGTAGACAATCAACAGTGAGGCCCGAGGTTCTGGGAGCGCCACAAACCGCTGAAGGGCAAATCAATATAGGCATAGGAAGGACACTGCCCCACTCGACTCCGACACACCACTGCCTCCCCAGCAAAGGGCCTGAATTCACGCCGCCTCTACTGGCGGCTTCACCCGGTCAAGGCCCTGCGTCCAAACCTGAAACCCTGTTTTGGGGGCTAGTTGTCTCCATACACGTGCCGCATGGCGTCCACCCCTAAGAAGCACAACAATGAATCAGTATGGGGGACATATTGAGGGAAGACACTTTAAGACACAAAAAAGGACTTCTGAATGGTGTTTGGGCAGAGGAAGCGACGGGCTCCGCAGCTCTTATCAGGCATCAAATGCTAGGTTTTTTTTGATTGACAGCAGCTCTAAATCCGAAACGGACCAACCTCTGCATGCGGAAAGGTTACCGTGAATCACACATGCTAAGTATATTTTTACACCAGGAAGACAGAATTATTTAATTATGGCCTGGAAATTAATAGCGGTGACAGGTTAAATGTCAGCATTTTATCGCCCCTTTTTCAAGGTATTCAACCTTCTTTAGAGGTCGGCATTTTTAAATATTTCACTGTGCATGCATTTGCATTTGTAATTGATTCAACATGTGCACGTGAACGGAGAGACAAAAAATGCACGCGCATGTGACAGCCCGACGCGTGCACATGTTGAATTGATTACAAAAAGCCCTCGCATCGTGAGAGGAGCCCTGTGCGCTGCTAACGCCAGGCAAGACCTAAAAAGAAAGTTGTGGAGGTGATGACTTAGGCTGTAAAAGGTAAAGGGTTCGCTCATCCCCTACACTCAGTAATTCAGGACAAAGGTATATTTCAGACATATTATTTGCTTGATCTGACTTAAGTGGCCAGCACCCACTCTGTGAAAATTGTTCCAGCTTCACCGCAGACATCCATTGCCAGGTAAGTGATTATTGTTAGTGTGTACCCATGTGCACTTGAACAACATTTAGGGCCAGCTGTACGAAAGGATTTTTTTAGCATTTCGACCCGAACTGCAATTTCGGTCTGTTTAGAAATGCTAAATTGCCTTTCCATACGTATAAGGGCAGATAGGTACTCGCAAAAGGCAATTTGATTTCCACTGAGTAGAAAACGCATTTTGCAATTCCCTAAAGAGGGAATCGCAAATAGCGATTTCCTATTTGCAATTTCCTAAGCACCTATACAAGCTGCCATAAAGCACACACATGACCCTGGTTCATGTGTGCGCTTTACATTTGCACCAATTATTTTGGCGTGCATCAAGGTGGTCCTTAGGCCCATAAGCACCCTTGATTTTGCATCTCCAAATTTGCGATTTCGTAATAGGAAATCGGAAATTTGGAAATGCAAAACTATTCGCATATATAGGAATTAACGGTTTAGCATTTCCTAAATATTGATTACCTAATACCGATTGTTACTATCTAGGAATAGCTATTAGGAAATCTCTAGTTTTGTACATTCAATTTTCTTACATAGCGATTTCTTAGGATTTGCTATTTAGGAAATGCAAAAATGGAATTTCGTACATCTGGCCTCTGAAGGTTAAACAGAGACAGTGGTGCAATGGAGGCGGGGTAAGAGCTGTGGATAAAAATAACAAAATATCATTAAATCATTTTGCTGACTCTTCACTGACAGATACTTTATGTATATAGATGTATTTATAGATCCAGTGGTCTTTTTACACCAATTCCAAGGCTCTTTCTTTTTTTGTTTTATGAAATATTTATTAAATATATTCTGAGCTAATTAATGAAGAGCCAATGTCCCAAAATATTTAAAATCCTTGAATGAAGCATTTTCATTGCATTCAGCATTTCTCTTTCCACAAAGTGGTTATAAGAGACTCCTATGCAAGATCTTTGATGCTTGTGCAACTCCGCCATATGCAAGGAGCACACAGCCAGAAGCGTACTTGCATGTATGAGTTAACCCACATTCTTTAAAACACCACACAATTGAATGCAGGGCCTGATTGTGCAACAATTAGGCCCAGCCAGCCAAAATAAAAGTGACCCACATTCACATATCACAACAGTTTGCAATAAGCTAGTTAGTACGATCATGGAGCAAAGTGTTGGCAAACATGTGAGGTCATTAAAGTATTCTAAGGGTTATAGGGCCAGTAGTTAAATTGGTCATTAACATTCTAATGGAAAAACTATAGCTTGGAAGCTCAGACTCATGAAAAAGACTAGGCACTCTTGTTTAACTGCTTTTCTATCTATAAGTTGCAGTGGGTGTTTTGATTGATGCCTGCTGGGAACACGAAATGGCACAGACCTAGACTTCCTTTTGCACTCACTCTTGGCTTTTAGATATTCTTGTTTTACAGTACCTAAGAGAGGCTCTCTATTGCTCAGAGACTGGTGAAAGGTGTATCTGTGTTCTTTTGTTTTTACTGCCAACATTACGTTTAATGTCCAGTAAATGGTATGATGCTAGTGTGTAAATGCAAAAGAAATAAACTAATAGTGTCACTTTCCTCAAATGCATGCAGTTTTATATAGAACAAATTGGCCCAGAGGCATTGGAGTGCTTCACATGAGCACCAGATAACATTACAGATGGTCAGACTCACTTTTTTGGCTTGTGTATACTAGTAAATTGCCCAGAATTCCAGGATGTTGAGCTCACGTTGGGACTCAAACCTGATTCTATGGCACTCACAGAACGATAGTATAGTTAATTTGAATGGAAATGCCTTTTCCATGCAGGGGATATAGACAAAAATTAATAAAGAGCTGCCTTGATGTCCCGCACAAAACCCTCTAGTCGTCTCCCCTGCACCAGGTCCCTGCAAATCAAGTGCTAATGGCTTCCCATCAGTAGCTCCTTGAGGCCACTGCCACACCTGGAGTGAGCTAGGGGGCAGGCACACCTCATGCAGTGCTAGCCAGAGCAGCCATTGTCATTTTGCCTCTCATGGTGAGGCAGCTTGACCTTAACGTGCATCAGGTCAGGCTCATTTTATGTATGCAAAGGCTTTAACTACAGACTTTAAGGATGCGCCCTCGCAGTGCAGACTGAAAAAAGCACCAAAAAAATGGCCCTCCGTGAGGCCTTAACCACATGCCCATCCCTAACAAATCTTAAGGAAAAGTAACTTTTAGAAAGTTACCTTATGCCTGCCTAAAGTTCCTGTATGTAATTTGCATTTGCTCTCCAACTCCCCCAACCAGTGGTTAGCATTTGAATAGGTGTGAAACTCCTACCAGGAGCTATAAAATAGGTCAGCTGTGACTGATGTGGTCAGCCTGAATGAGCAGAGATGGCTCCCACGAATCTCATAGATTATGCGGGGTGAGGGCTGTGAGCTTCCTTTTTGACATTACATTGTCAAATACTGGTTGAGTGTGAAATCCTGCTTGAGAAGTTTGCTGGGTTTTACATATACCACGCAAGGCACACTCCAAAGGGCAAAAACAGGATGCCAAGACAATTCTTGTTTATCCACTGGTTGGTTACCAGGTGTCCCTGTTTTTGACTTACCAGGATTCTGTCTCTGAGTTTTATGTATAAGACTTGGGAAGCACTTTAAAGGGTGAAAACAGGGTGACTAGACAATTCTTGTGTATCCACTCTTGTTTTACAGTACCTAATAGAGGCTCTCCAATGCTGCAGCAACCTGACCTTAACGTGCATCAGGCCAGGTTCATTTTACGTATGCAAAGGCTTCAACTACAGACTTTGAGGATGTGCCCTTGCAGTGCAGACTGAAACAGGCACCACAAAATGGCCCACCTAGAGGCCTCAACCACATGCCAATCCCTAACAAATCTTACGGAAAAGAAACTTTTAGAAAGTTACCTTATGCCTGCCTAAAGTTCCTGTACGGTAATTTGCATTTGCTCTCCAACTCCCCCAACCAGCAAAATAGGTCAGCTGTGACTGATGTGGTCGGGCTAAATTAGCAGAGATGACTTCCACGAATTTCATAGATTATGCAGGGTGAGGGCTGTGAGCTTCCTTTTTGACATTACATTGTCAAATACTAGTTGAGTGTGAAGGCCTGCTTGAGAAGTTTGCTGGGTTTTACAAATACCACTTAAGGCACACTTCAAAGGGAAACAACCTTTACTACGCGGTCAAAACACCGCAATACATTCAAAACGCAGCTTTTACGACGCATGTCGTTACCACGACTTGCACTTGAGGGCGCTCTAGGCTAAGGAATATTGTGATTTACTATTCCAACACCTTCCCTACTGTACGTAGGCTGGAGTTGGAATAGTAAATCATACTATTCCTAAGTCCAGCACCCTACAGTGCAAGTCGTGGTAACTACTTGCGTTGTAAAAGCTACGTTGTGATGTACCGCGATCATTTTGATCGCGTGGTAACGTCATACATCCCCCTTCAAAGGGCAAAAACAGGATGCCAAGACAATTCTTGTTTATCCACTGTTTGGTTACTAGATGTCCCTGTTTAGGGCTCGGCCTACGTCCCACGAAGTGGGCGTGGGTTAAGAGCCCTTTAGTGAGGACTTCAAAAATCTAACCTACGAATTCCAGAGAAGCTCGTGATTTTTGGTCGTTATTTATGTCAGCTGCATGGCAATTGGGCCTCGCATGGCTGTGTTTTTACAAGCCAGCACGCAATAGGCCATAGGCTGTAGAGTTGCTCCGCTTCCTGCATATTCCGTGCGGACACGCGCACCAGAAGGCTATATTTCATCAATTACCAACTGTCAGGGGCCGTGGTAATTGAAGCCAGATGCTGGGCGCGCATTCACCTCTTTACAGTTAATTTATTGTTTAGCTGTGTGTGCGCGCATGCTGGCTCCCTGCCAAAGCTTGTTTAGATTTATAATTTTCTTTGTTGTGATAGGAACATTCAGCAACATAAAGTATGTGCTACGATACAACAGATATGAATATGTGAATGGCATGAGAGTCTGTTGTATGTGAAAGTGACAGGACAGTTGGGAACCGATAAAACACGTGTTCCCATTCCAATCTGGGCACCACCCCTTTAGCGGCTGGAGGAAAAACACAAGGGCTGTTCTCAACAGCTTCGAAGAAAAGGCAAGTCTCGCTGCTTGAGCTTTTAGATTACTACAGTGCATGTCTAATCTTTCTCATACTCGACCTCTCCGCCGCCTTCGACACTGTTTGTCACAGCACACTCATACAACGCCTCAGCAACATCGGCATAAAAGGAAAAGCCTTGGACTGGATCATCTCGTTCCTAGCTGGGAGAACTCAGAGAGTCCGACTTCCCCCATTCAAATCAGAGGCCACCGAAGTCATCTGCGGTGTTCCACAAGGATCATCACTCAGTCCCACCCTCTTCAACGTTTACATGAGTCCACTCGCTTCCATCGCACGTCAACACAACCTTAACATCATCTCCTATGCTGACGACACCCAACTGATCCTTTCCCTCACCAAAGACCCCAACACCGCCAAAACCAATCTTCACGAAGGCATGAAAGAAGTAGCCGTATGGATGAAAGACAGCCGCCTTAAACTTAACTCACACAAAACGGAAGTGCTCATCCTAGGATCATCCCCCTCTGCCTGGGACGACTCATGGTGGCCTTCGGATCTGGGCTCAGCACCCATACCCACGGACCACGCACGTAACCTTGGCTTCATCCTAGACTCTTCACTCTCGATGACCAGTCAAGTCAATGCCATCTCATCCTCCTGCTTCAACGTACTTCATATGCTCAAAAAAATCTTCCACTGGATCCCCGCCGAGACAAGAAAGACTGTCACCCACGCACTGGTTACGAGTCGACTAGACTACGGAAACACCCTCTACGCCGGAATTACAGCCAAATTACAGAACAAACTCCAACGCATCCAAAATGCTTCAGCGAGACTCATTTTGGACATCCCTCGCCAAGATCACATTACCGGCCACCTGAAAGACCTCCACTGGCTTCCCGTCAACAAGAGAATAACATTCCGTCTCCTCACCCACGCACACAAGGCCCTCTACAAACTAGGGCCCGAATGCCTCAACACTCGACTATCCTTCTACACACCCACCCGCCAACTTAGATCATCCAATCAAGGCCTCGCCGCAGTTCCGCGTATCCAAAGATCCACCATGGGAGGTAGATCCTTCTCCTACTTGGCGGCCAAGACCTGGAACTCACTCCCCACTCACCTCCGCCTTACACAAAACCACATCTCCTTCAGAAAAGAACTTAAAACCTGGCTATTCGATAAATAATGAACCCCCTCCCCAAGCGCCTGACACCCTCTGGGTGAGTAGTGCGCTATATAAATTCTTGAACTTGAACCAGGGATTGAATGTTATCTGGAATTAAGAGATGATAAAGTCTGGTGAAAAGAGGATCGAAGTCCCCTTGTTCATATTGTGTTAGAAGTTGCAAATTTTACTTGCGTCTATATATAATGTTTTGCAGCACTTTGCTTGTTGAAACAGCTGTGCAAAGCTTCAAGTAGTCAGTAGCTGAGCTCTAAGCCCGCCGTAATCACGCTTAATTTCCGTGATTTTGTGTTACACTCTTGTTATGGAAAACTCATGCGATCATGCCATCAAGCAAAATCCCCAAATTGAGATTTCATTCGGGTAACAAACTATTGAAGGAGAACAGGAACAAAGGATCAGAACACAAGCAGCTGTTTGTGTCATGGGTAATTTTCCTAGTCTTTTTTTAGATCTAAATATTCAAAATAATGCAAATATTTATTTCGCACAAAAACGTGCAAAATGCTGGACTGGCATGTTACATAATGCATAATGCATAATTTTGGTTAATTTTTTGGGCATTTTGCATTTCGTGTTACACGCTTGCCATGTGAAATATCGTTGATTTCTCCATTGCACAACACCCCCTATTTAAGATTTTATTTAAGAGAAACGCCCATCACCGGAGCACAGGGACATAATACAGAACACAAGCAGCTGTTCGCGTCACGTAAAATTTTGAGCTTTTTTAAGTGCACGAAATGCCCTTGTGTTCAAAGTAGATGAGAAGATAAATTTTGTGGAGAAAAAAAATATATATAGTGCTAAATGCCAGACGAAAGTCACACTATAATACATCAATCCATTTAATTTATTGGACATTTCACATACGTTTTGTAAAGTAACTTACATGTATGTACTTTTACGTCTACTAGGTCCTCACCCGTGCTATGCTCAGCACATGCATTTCCCTGATATACACTTTCTTCGTGCCAGTGACCCATGTTTTCACCTTCTCAGCTAAAGACAGAGCAGCCACATGGTGTATAGATAACACAATGTTTCGTTTTAGCCAGGATTATTCGAAGTATGCAGCTTCTCCATAGCACAGTGTCTCCGATTACAAGACCAACATAAAGCCCTGTCACCAAATCTTCACTCTGTTTTGCTTTGCCTTGTCCTCTTGTTTCATGAATGAGGCCGTGGTGCCGTCTTGTATTCAGAGCTCATGGAACCCGTGACTTGACATCCTTGTTGTCTTCATGCTCCACCCGGTCTCCACGGAGACAACCAAGAAAACCCTTGTTCTGAGAAAGCCGCGCCTGGGGCAGGTGTCATAACATCTCCACCAACCTCGCAGCCCACACTGAGGGGATACTGAGACAAGGACATCAGAGAGCCGTGGACAGGAGCCGCATAGGGGAAGAGACGGGAGAAAAGGTCGCAGAGAGAGAGAGAGAGAGAGAGAGAGAGGTCCATCCCACCACACACTACAGGGCGCTTCACCTGGATCTAAGGACACGCGTGGAGACAGCACAGAGGGTTAGTGGACCGTGTGCATCAGATGTTAGAAAGCTGAGGCAGTGTATCAAAGGCAGAGAGGACCATCGAGAAGCCCATCAGGTGAGTTGGCTGCTTCAATAAACTGTTGGTAAATTGTTTAAGTGGAACTGGGAATTGAAGGGTGTAAATCGATTTGTCATTGGAGGTGTTTTGGTAACAGCTGGTGTAGAGGGCATGTTACTGGAACCATGTCTGGCTGTTGGGCTAAGGATTTTTCAATTGCGACTTGTCTGAAATCAAATAGTGTAGTTCATATATTATTGGGCGTTTGTCTTGTACTGGTTGGTATATGGCATACGTCAATAATTGTCTGCCTGTTGCTATTTGATTTAAAGACGCCTCTACAGCAACTCGACTTATGCTAGATGGGGTGAAGATTTTCTCTGGTATTTTGTCTGATGGTGAAGCAGGTGTAACTTTGGTGGTGCAACTGATTTTATATTGCAGAATGAATTTCTCATCAGCAGTCTCACACAGCTCTGATGATGCACCTCAGGCAGGGGCTCACAGCTGTTATTATTCACACAGCTCTTATGATGCACCTCAGGCACGGGCTCACAGCTTTTATTGTTCACACAGCTCTGATGATGCACCTCCGGCACAGGGCTGACGCAGTTATTATTCACACAGCTCTGATGATGCACCTCAGGTACGGGGCTGACGCAGTTATTGTTCACACAGCTCTCATGATGCACCTCAGGCACGGGCTGACGCAGTTATTATTCACACAGCTCTCATGATGCACCTCAGGCACAGGCTGACGCAGTTATTATTCACACAGCTCTGATGATGCACCTCAGGCAGGTGCTCACAGCTGTTACTATTCACACAACTCTGATGATGCAACTCAGGCACGGGGCTGACGCAGTTATTATTCACACAGCTCTGATGATGCACCTCAGGCACGGGCTCACAATTGTTATTATTCACACAGCTATCATGATGCACCTCAGGCACGGGCTGACGCAGTTATTATTCACACAGCTCTGATGATGCACCTCAGGCAGGTGCTCACAGCTGTTAATATTCACACAACTATGATGATGCACCTCAGGCACGGGGCTGGCACAGTTATTATTCACACAGCTCTGATGATGCACCTCAGGCAGGTGCTCACAGCTGTTACTATTCACACAACTCTGATGATGCAACTCAGGCACGGGGCTGACGCAGTTGTTATTCACGCAGCTCTGATGATGCACCTCAGGCACAGGCTCACAGTTGTTATTATTCACACAGCTCTCATGATGCACCTCAGGCACAGGCTGACGCAGTTATTATTCACACAGCTCTGATGATGCACCTCAGGCAGGTGCTCACAGCTGTTATTATTCACACAACTCTGATGATGCACCTCAGGCACGGGGCTAGCGCAGTTATTATTCACACAGCTCTGATGATCCACCTCAGGCACAGGCTCACAGTTGTTATTATTCACACAGCTCTGATGATGCACCTCAGGCACGGGCTCACAGCTGTTATTATTCACACAGCTCTGATGCGCTCTCTAATACTCTTTACTAATAACTCTCTCCTACTCACTATCAACTTCTCATTCTACTACTTACTGTGTGTGTGTGTGCTAATGCAATAGGTCTCGCATATGCACGTGATGAAGCTATTGGCAATGTAAATGACAATGCCATTTATTTATGATTTAAAAAAAAAATCATGCGCAATGCCAATAGCTCTATCTTTAATGCTGCCGTGACCATTGCATTGTAAATGCTTGTTTTGACTTACCAGGATTCTGTCTCTGAGTTTTATGTATAAGACTTGGGGAGCACTTTAAAGGGTGAAAACAGGGTGCCTAGACAATTCTTGTGTATTCACTCTCCGGTTGCGGCATTTCCCTGCATTTGTCCTACTAGACTTCTATCTCTGAATTTATTGGGGTACAGTGGCTGCATAAAACTGGATTTTAGATGGGGAGGACACTAGGATCTTTACCCTGAAGAAGGCCAGTGACACAGAAGGCCATCGAAATGTGTCTGAAACATGTTGGTACATGCAGTTGGGGATACGAGGTGGTACTTCCTTAGGTAGTTTAAGCTCCCTTTCTTCTGCACCAGTGATCCCTCAGGTGTAAACTTATCCTTTCTTTACTTCACTCTTGGTTTTTCATTATCCTTATGCCAGCATGAAACTTCCCAAACTTGGTAAATTTAGTCTAAGGAACTTTTACGTGTTTGTTTAGAGCATGACCAGGAGTCATTCTCACCCACTAGCTTGTGCTAGGCTTAAATGTGGCACCTCCAGTCTCCCTCTTCAGAGCACTCATCGACCTGAGGAAGAACAGAAGAGTTGTTGCGCTTTGTAGTCCTGAGTTCTGAGGTGTACCAGCTGACATGTCTGGAGTTCTTGTTGGATTTAGTAGGTTTCAGTGGGGCGACGTTCGTAAAATGCCCTGCATCGCAAAATGCAATGCAGCTCGCGCTACGAAATGTGTTTTATTAATTGAATTGTTTACTTACCTCCAAATATCCATATGCCGGTTTATATCACCCCCCACCCTGTCCCTGCCCCACCCCGCCTCTCTGCTCCACCGGAACTCCCTCCACGGGCGGCTCACTTGCAGCTGCCATCTGCTCAGGCCGGCATCTTGGCAAGATTAAAAATCTTGGCAAGGACTAACCAACCTTCCACCCTTCTAAGTTTGTTCAGGTGTGCACGGTTACATAGAGCAAGCATTTAGAAATGACAAGATGGCGAAAAAGGCTGCTTATAGAACACCCCAACATCGATATGCAGAGACGCTACTTCTGAAGCATTGCCATACCACACTTGCTGTCTTCTATGACATATCTTTTGTCCTTTTTTCTTCCACTCCCCAGCTGCTCTCGCCGTCTCCTTATCTTTTTTTTCTTCTTCCTCATATCAGTCCCGCTCCACGTTTACCCACTTTCCCCTTTTCCCCATCCCATTATTGTCTCCATTTCCCTCTCACTGCCTGTTGTTTGCTTTCTCTCTTACCGGTTTTCCATTCTCCGTTCTCCCTTCCAGTTCTCCAAAGCCTCTGGCTGCCTTTCTTTCCGTCCCTCTCTTACCAATTTCTTCATTACCCCTTTCCCATTTCTCGTCTTTGCGCCCTGACTTTTTTTCTACTTTATTCCTCTCTCTCCCCTTCTCTGCCACTAAATCCTATTGCTCACTAGTCTCCTCTCCTTTTCCTTCAGGCTATGTTACAATTTTGAAAACACATCCAACTATCCCTGAATATTACATGGAAGCACAGTTAGAATTTGGACCAGTGTGCCTCTGCAGTGTCGGTGACCTGGCCAAAAAGGACATGAAAAAGCTGACATTTGATCATAAATCCAAAGCTGTTCAAATCAGGGGTCCTGGAAATTAGTTTGGCCCTAGCACTCAAAATCCTTAAGATGTCCCTGTGCATTTGTTAAAGTTTTCATGTTAATAGCAGCACCCACAATGAGTTGCAATTAACACGAAAACCTTAACAAATGCACACAATCACCCCGCAGCCCAACCCTATTAAGAAAAGAAATGCAGCAACATAGCTGCCAAGGTTTCAAATTGCAATGTGGGATGTTTTCATAATTTCACTGCAATTATTAGTGCCATTTCAGCAGGGACGGCTTTAGTGCTGGTGGCGCCTGCTGTGACAATGTTTGTTGGCGCCCCAAAGGCCACCACAGCCACGGATACTCTAATTACCAACCAGTGACCCTCAAGTCTCCAAAACCCCTCTCTCTTTGATATTTATTTTGTTTAATAGCACCACTCATACCAGTGTAAGGTGTTAAGCACTTTACATCGCCTACACATTTTTAAGCACTTTACATCGCATACACATTACACAGAGACACTGAATTATAGTGTGTAAATCAATGTATAGGAAATGTTACACCAGACAGAGGAATAAAATGTCTCTGCTTAAGAGTGCTGGGCTGTTATGGTTTTAAGCAAACGTTTGTAGTGATATTTGGTGCTGCACACACGTGCGGTGTAGTTCCTGGCGCACATAGCCACAGCTGAAGTGCACAGAGACCCTACACTGCCGCACACAGAGGAAACAAATTTGAGGAAACATTGGTGGTGAGAGTCAATTGCTGGGGGCGATGAGGTTGGGGATGGTGTAACAGAATGTTGCTAGAGGCTCCAGGAGTCTGTAGGTGAGGGCACCTCTTATTGTGGTCTGCCAGTACACATAGGAAGAAAAATAGACCAACAGATGTACTTTGTGTTATTACAAATAGAGGTAAAGTAATACAGGTGATAGTAGATATAAGCTCACTCATTTCATTAATTTCTGATAAGATCGATGAAGATTTATTTGACAAAGATGCATTGCATGCTTCTGGCATTTTTCCAATTGCAGAGGATGGAAAAAGGATCAGATTGGCAGAGTATTTTGAGGAGTTGCAAAACATGTAAGGTGATGTGGTCAAGGTATGCTTGGGATGGAGTTACGTCCACACACAAATAACCCCATCAGTGTTTTGGAAGTATTGATTGCTGATTGTTAGACCTGGCATCCTTGGCGTGGTTTCCCCAGACGTTTTCTTCTTCCGACACCCTGTGTTGCTTTCTTCATTTTTGCTGGCCTTAACATTCTGGGCACTTTCCACTGCCTACCAGTACTAAAGTGCATGCGTTATTTCCCAAAAAATGGGTAATATTGGCTTATCCACAACTTGCATATTTAATTTATTTATTTATAAGCCTCTGCTAGAGTGCACTACAGTTGCCCAGGTCCTGTAAATTAAATGCTACTAGTGGGCCTGGCCGTTGAAGGGTGTTACCCAGAAACCGATCCCAGGATGCTTGTTTCCCGTTCACGGAAGACCTGGCTTGACAGTTCGGGCTGGACTGTTCCCATGAGACACAGTGTCAAGACTTATTTGCATTTAGCTGGGTCTTAACTGAGGTGGGGAAGTGAGCTAAAGAATGATGATGGATTCAACCCAGATCTGTGACTGGGATGAGTGTCTGAAAAGTTTTAGCGCTCCGTCCATCATCTCTTTGTGTTTGCTAGTGGGCCTGCAGCTCTGATTGTGCCATCCACCTTAATAGACCTTTAAACATGTCTCAGGCTTCCATTTCAAAACCCAAGTGTGCAGTTATCAACTGCCATATCGACCTGGCAAGTTAAACCTCTCGCCAAGCCCAAACCTTCCTTTTTAAAACAGATAAGGCAACACTATGTTAGGACCTGGATTGCCCCAAGGGCAGGACGCAGTGTATTTCAAATGTTTGACATATACCTTTAGGTTTTACATGTCGTGGTAGTGTCAGTCAAACATAAGTTTATTTTAGACCTTGGTCTCTAAAAACATGTACACAATAAAACACATTATCTATACATTATAAAACCGTTGCAACTAAAATTAGGCCAAACCCACAGATAAAACACAGCATTGCTCCTATCCAACAATGCAATAAATGTTTAATTTTTTTCTAAAACTTCATTCACAACAATAAAAATAATCCCAAAGCACAAGTTACATCCAAAAAACGCATGTCCAAAAGTAGATTAACTGCTTGCCCCCTTCCCCTAATACCATATTTTTGTAAAATTGGATTTAATAAAAACGTCTGTGTAGTTAAAAACCACAGACAATCCTCCTTTCCCTTTTAGGCCATTTTATATGTTTTATCTTTATCTAACAAGGAACCATGAGAATCAGAAATTAAAATATGTCTCACCTCACTTCTAAATTTCCGTAGGCATTGTCTAAAGTGTGAGTTAGGTAAATTCTCCAAATAATGAAATGACTCCTCCTCCATCCACAACTTCACCAGTAGGGTAACTGATTTCTCATTCCTTAGATATCTTACATCTTCCTCTCTGGCCACCTGTCTTTTTTACCCTTCTAAGCTCAACTTTACTCACACATGTCCGATCAATCTCACAGTGTACTGTTAATTTCTTACAGAGATTGAGAATCCTTCTTCTGACTGAGCTAGCCCATTTAATTCACTAGTCACAATTGTTTTTTACATAGCATTGTAATTTTCGGGAGCTCCTCACTTTCTTTTCTTGTCCATAATATTATTGTCTCTACAAATGCTAAGTAAGTCTATCCTGTTAAGTCAGTTTCTATCCTAACAGCGTGGACCATGGCGGAAGGTTGAAGGGAAAGTAATAATTTGAAGCACCTGCACTCTTCCAGGTCTCAATTTGTTTTCCCACTAACACAGACAACTTCTACACTGTACTGGAACTATGGCCATATTATTCCCTGCAAGTACCGGTCTTAGGGAGGGGCCTTTCTTTCTTAACCCCCACCCCCCCACCACAAAAGAAAGTGTTCTTGCCTGCAGAGATTCAATATGATATTCCCATGACAAATTATTTGAGAATCACAACCCCTAATATTTGTTTTTGCTAATAGTCTCAATTTTGGTTTTATTTAAAGTCCAAATCGACTTTATCCTCTCTTTTCCAAAAGGAAGCTCTTTAGTCTTCTCCATATTTATGGTTAATGTTTTCCTTGTGCAGTAATCATAGAACACATCTAGCTTCCTCCGAGGCCAATTTCTCCTAGATCTAGAATTACTATGTCGTCATCATACAGCAGACAGTTTACATGTATACCATTCATTTTGGGGCTAAAACAATTAGATTGTCTTAACATTTTTGGTAGATTTGCCAATAAATAGAGTAAGCAATAAGGGTGCCAAAACACATCCTTTTCGGAGGCCATTTCTTATATGTATTTTCCTTGGAAGTGACCCCTCGATATCTAATTCCACTTGGACCCAGTTATCTCTGTGTAATTCCTGTAAAAACAAAAGCAGACCGTGAGGGATTTCATAGTTGCTTAAAACTTCCAGTAGCAAGACCTGATCCACAGGATCAAATGCGGAGAGAAAATCCACAAGGAAACAGTATAATCCTCCACATTGCTCTATTGATTTCTTGGCTAATGCGCATAAACCGAAGCAATGATCTTTAGTTCAGTGACCTCCTTTGAAGCCCCCTCACACTATGGGGATCACTGAGTTTGTTTGAGCTTATTCTTTCAGTATCCCCAAGAAGATTTTTGAGAAGACTTTCCGCTCACATCTAGCAGGTTTAATTGCTTGTAGCTTCCACGGAGAGAGGACTCACCTTTTTTATACATAGGTTTAATGACCGATCCCTTCTGGGAAGCATCCCATCCAAAGGATTTTTGGGAATAGAGGATAGAGCAAGCTAGACCACCAATCAAAATTGGCTTTTATTACCGCTGGCGGTAGATTGTCTACCTGAGCTGCTGCTCTTCTAAGTTTTAAGGACTCAATTGTCCTCTTAATTATTACTACGAAAACTGCTCCTTTATTTCCTAATTGATATAAAAGTTTACTGGTCCCTGAGTAATTAAAACCTTCTTATTGGGAAGTGCTGCTAGGTGTTCAACCCATTCTTCCCCTCCCACTGAACACTTCAGCTTTCCCTGAGTCTTTCCCAGACTATTTTGTACCAACTCCCAACATTTTTTGATGATTTTCAACTCTCAAGCATGATTTTCCAGCATCTCTCATCATGTACCCGCTTTTTGCTTGCTACCAATATTTTAAGTGCCTTTCTTAAATCGAGTTGGTGTTTACCCTCGTTGTTTCTTGAGAACCTTCCATATCTTTTTAGCTCCTTTTCTTCTTTTTAGAAGTCTGCATTCACTGTCAAACCAGATGTTTCTTAATTGTTTCTTTACCATATTTTTACATTGTGTTTTGTTAAATGCCTTTAGTTCAACCTTTAAGCATGCTACTACTTCATTGATTAGGACCTCGTACCATGTAATAATGTCTGGGGGTATCTCTTCTACTTCAATATCTCTATATTTGTGTTGAATAGCCTTTAGTTGATTTAGGTACTTCTCTGATATCCTTGTCCCTAATTATGTCAGATAATGAACTTTTACGGCGAGTACTTGCTTCTTCTAGATAGTGATGTCCAGACTTAATGTTGTGTTTAAAGGATAATGATCACTCCCTTCCATCTGCAGTACCTCAAACGTTTTGATATAACTGAACGCCCACGCTTGAACAAACACATAATCTATTAGGTAGTTCTGGTTACCGGAGAGGAAGATTTTCCTTGCTGGAATGTGTGTAGGTACGCGAGCATTTGGACTCACAAATCCAATTGATACAAGAAAGCCTAACAGGGATACAGCTCTTGCTGTTGGAAGATTCGCCTGGAAGCTAGCAAAGTTTATGTTGAAGGCAGACAAAAAGGTCTTCATATAGTTGATCAATCATCGTGGGGAACAATTTGTGATTAAAATCACCCATAAAACAAGCAAATAATGTGGGTTCGACGAACCAATTTTGACCAGATCCTCCCTAAACGTCCCCATATTTTCCTCATAATGGAGGGAGCTCTGTGCGTTCAGGTAGATATTAAGAACAATGGTACATTCTAGCCCCATCTTAACATGAGACAGTTTTACACTACAAGCCAAAAACCAGTTACATCTTGTCTTGATTATGCACACCCTTGAGGAGACTTTAGTAGATATTAAATTTAACATACCCCTGATGAACGCCCTGAGAGATTATTTGATTTGATTAGTGCATTTGTAAAGCACACAAATGCCCAAGGGAGTCTTGGCACTACAGCCAGGTGGGTAGAGTAAGGGTGCCTGTAAGGTGTTCAAGTCAGGTTAATTGGAGAAGAGACAGATTTTGAGTTTCTTTCTAAAATATGGAAGCGTAGGGCTGCTCTTTTTTGGTGACCGGGAGCAGGTTCCATGTGCTGACTGTCCCTAACAGGCAGCTTCTTTCACCCCAATGTGCTTTCTTGAACCTGGGTGTTTGCAGAAGTTTACTGTGTGGGGATCTTAGACTTTTAGACGGCACACACTATTTCAAATGAGTCCTCAGAAATTGAAGCCCGGTGCCATGTAGTGCTTTGAAGGCTAGGCATTGGGATTTAAACTTAACCCTCTTGTCCACCGGGAACTAGTGGAGAGCTCTTAAACCATGGGAAACTGTCTGGAACCTGGGGATGTCCAATACTAATCTTGCTGCAGCATTTTGAAGACACTGCAATCTTTGCAGACACTGAGATTGGATCCTCATGTACAGGGTATTGCCGTAGTCCAACCTGGACAGGGCTAATGCTGTAACCAGTGTTTGTAGGGAATCAGGTGGGATGAATAGATGGATATTTCTGATGATTTTTTAGGATGAACCACATGGATGAGGACTGGGTATTGATCTGACTATTGAATGTCATTTTATCATCGAAGACGATTCCTAGATTTTTGACCTTAGGCACTGGGGCTGGGCAATCGCCCAGACTGACGGGCCACCATTTAGGTCACCAAAATCGAATTAATCAGAGTCCAACAGCAAGACTTCAGTCTTTCTGCCATTCAATTTTAGGCAGTTGGACTGCATCCACAGGTTAATATGTATCATGCATCTATTGAAACGGTCAGCTGCCTCATCCAAGTTACTTGAGACTGACTCCACCAACTGGGTGTTGTCAGCATCAGAGACCACTGAGAACCCAAATTGCCTGATGATTGAGGCCAGAGGGGCCACATATACATTGAAGAGTGTGGGCCTCAGAGACGAGCCCTGTGGCACACCACAAGGAAGTTTTAAAGGCTCGGCGGAAAAGGTCCTGTTTCTACTGGAAAGGTTCTATCGGCAAGAAAAGATTTTAGCCGTATCTCTGATCCCCAACTCAGATAGCCTACTGGCTAATATTTCGTGGTTCACAGTGATGAAGGTCGCTGATATATCTAACAAAATCAAGATGGCCTTGCCCACCCTTAGTCTAGTATTGCTCTTAGTTCCTCTGCGGCCATGACCAGAGCTGTCTCAGTTCCATGCCTGTCCCTTAATCCTTACTGTGAGGGATCTAGGAAGTTCCTGAGGGTAATAAATGCATTAAGCTGTGCATTAATTATTGTCTCCAGCACCTTGGCCGGAAATGGTAGTCTGGAGATGGGTCGATAACTGCTGGGATCAGTAAGGCCAAGATTCGGGTTTTTAAGTGTGGCAGGATTGAAGCTATTTTCCAGACATCTGGGAAAATGCCCGACTGAATTATCCCGTTGAAAACTACCCCTAATTGTTCACTTAATATTTCTGGAATCAGATGCAATACTTTGGGAGGACAGGGGTCCACTGGGACCCCTGATTTAGATGTTTTTACCACCTGAATGATCAGTTCTAATGAGGGGGGGGAGAAAGATGGATTAGAGGAAATAGAATCCATAAATGCCGTATTTTTCTTAGGGAAGGAGTCAATGTTGTCCATAAAGGATTTATACACCCTCTCAACTTTATCCTTGAACGACTGTCCCAATATGTTGTAGAACTCAGCACTGCTTTCCGTCTTAGGTATTTCTGGAAGTTTAGCAAATTTGTTTATCATTGAGAAGAGCTCCTTGCTAGAATTCCTTGCCTGAAGGACTTTTTATGAAAAGTATTTTCTTTTTTCTTCTAAAATCAGCTTCTTATAGTCTGCCAAAGATTGTGCATACTTAGTTTTTCCTATGGGGTCGTAGTTTGCTCTCCACTTTCTTTCAGCCCTTCTACAGGTTTGTTTTTGAGCTCTCAGCTTATCAGAGAACCATGGTTCTGAAGGGTTTTTCTGCCTCGAAAGAAAACTCTTTATTGGGGCTAAGAGATATTCTGCTGTTTTGATACAAGTGGGCAATCTATGACAGAGGAGTTAGCGTTGGCAGTGAGGTCTGGTTTTGTGCGGATTAAGGATACTTGTAGAGTGAGGTTGACTAGGATTGGTGGATTTTAGGATCTTGGAATGCTCTGATCCTTACTTAATGTGAACATTATGGTTTTATGGTCTGACCATTTCAACAGGGAACTGACACGATTATCGAAGAGCATGCCATCCTCGATCTGTCCCAATCCGGATTCCGAGCCAACCATAGCACTGAGACCGCCCTACTCGCTGCCACAGATGATATCCGCGCCCTCCTTGACAAAGGCCACTCCACAACCCTCATCCTCCTTGACCTGTTTGCAGCCTCCGACAGAATCTATCACCGCACACTAGCCACTAGATTACATGACACTGGCATAACAAGGAACTGCCCTAGACTGGATCCACTCGTTCCTCACCAGAAGAAGCCAAAGGATCAGACTACCGCCCTTCCTCTCCGTCCCCTCGGAAATCACCTGCAGAGACCCACAGGGGTCATCTCCGTGCCCGACCCTCTTCAATATTTACACGGCCCCCCATCGCAGACATTATCCGACAGCACGGCCTAAACATCGTATCCTATGCCGTTGACACCCAGCTCATCCTCTTCCTTACCAAAGAGCCCACTACCGCAAAACTCAACTTCCAAAGAGGAATGCAAGAAGTCGCAGTCTGAATGGCCAACAGCTGCCTCAAACTCAACACAGAGAAGACTGAAGTCCTCAACTTTGGAACCACCTCTTCAGCATGGGATAACACCTAGTGGACCTCTGCCCTCGGAAGCCCCACATATTCAGACCAAACCAAGAACCTCGGCATCGTACTCGATTCATCACTCACCATGAACCGTCATGTCAACACCGACACCTCCAGCTGCTTCAACAACCTTTGCATCCTCCGAAAGACCTTCAGCTGGATCCCCCTGAGTCTAGAAAAACAGTCACCCACGCACTCATCACCAGCAAACGACTATGGGAACGCACTCTACGCCGGCATCACAAGTCCCTACTGCGTAAACTACAAACAATACAGAACACCGCAGCCAGACTCGTCCTCGGCATTCCCCGGGCACGAACAAATCGGGCAACACCTGCAGTGACTCCCCTGGCTCCCCGTGGAGAAGAGAGTCACCTTCAAAATTCTCACGCACATCTACAAATGTCTGAACAACAGCAGACCCAAATACCTCAATGACAGAATAAACTTCAACTTACCCAAAAGAAACCTATGATCATCCTTCCTCGCTCTGGCTGAAACCCCCACATCCACAGAGCCAGAGTAGGCGGCAGATCGTTCTCTGAAATTGCAGCCAAGACCTGGAACGAGCTACAAGCAGATATCAGACTCTCCCCCTGCCTGAACACCTTCAGGAAGATGCTCAAGACCTGGCTCTTCGACTGAACGTTGTGGGGCACCCACCCTCCAACCCCCAGCACCTTGAGACCATCACGAGTGAGTGGCACGCTTAAAATCCCCTGATTGATTGATTGACCATGGTACCGGTATCACTTCTGAAACTTTAAGAGATGGATTTGACATGCAAATATCATCTAATGTATGTCCTGCAGGCATGAGTATTGGGCTTAACGATCTGTGTCAGGGAGGAGCTAGCCATCTGATGCGCACTGGTAGGCTTTCTGAAAACCATCAATCTGTGGGGGTTCCATGAACAGCCATGTTTCCTGGACATACTGATCAGTTATTATTTTGAAGATTTGGTGCTTCGGTACAGTACTAAACCCATGTGTATTCCAGGAATACAAAGTACACCGGGTGCATAGCATCCTGACTGTAGTCTATATTGGTCCGGTTATCCCAACCTTCCTTATTTTCCTCTTCCCATCTTCCGCTGGCATTCCCATTTGAGCCAATATGATTTTACCTCCCCTTACTGCCCTCCCTTTGGGGCAACGTCATTTTCAAATTACCTTCACTATTTTTTAGTATGTGCCTGAAACTATTTTGTGCACTGTGTGTGTCAGGCTAACTTGAGTTAGCTGGAGACCACCATGACATTTCAGAAAGCCCATCCTAGGATATTCATTAGGTTCCAGCTACACCTCCAGGGATCCAGGGAAATCTTTAATCCTTGGGATTTTAATTTGCTTTCAACATTAGTCAGGACATCTCTAACCAGCACTGAGTAGAGTAGGCTTTTTGTTACATCTTTACCTGATTTATTCACCAGGAAGCCAACTTGCTTCTTGTTATTGGAGCACATTAGATGGGGGCTTGGGTAGTTTGAAAATATCTTAAGCAATTTTGATCTATTTAAGGTATTTCACTTCCGGCACCTTTTTCTCAGTGTACTTTCGGGGCGAGGTCCGGAAAATACCCATAAACAACTTTTGTCCTTCCCCTGTATTTCAACATTCCTTTTATACATGAAGGAACCCACAGCCTAAATGTCCCCAGGCTTACCTTTCTTGTCTGTTTTCAACATAGCTTCCGGATTATTTACATTTTACTAACTTCCCTTTTCATGGGGCCCTCCCTTTTGGGACCCTAGCCGTCATACCTCTCTTTACCTCTTTGCCTATCCCGTGCTTCCCTAGCCATTTCCTTCCCGTTACCACAGGAGATCAACCTATGCTTTGAGATTCTGGTTTTCCCTACAGTATTATCTAATTCTGAGATGCTGTATCCACTTTTATCCGGGTTAATATTTAAAATCCTACATTCCCTCACATCACTATCAATCATCTTGTTCTGTTTTTTACACTTCTTAATGTGTTCCTTTCCTTTCCTGACCTGAGTACTCAAAGCATGGTGACTCATCTTTGTTCTCTGGTTCTGCCTTATGCGCCCTAGGACATAGGTATGACCGGAAAAGTAGCTGTCTCCTTTTTTATTCACATTGGAGGTTTTGATATTTATATAGAGGATAACGTCTCAGATGCGGTGGTTGCGTCTGAGGTATTTGCTATTGTGCCCTCACCAACCCATTTCATATGACTATGCATCTCTTTCCATGGGTCCTATTAACCTTTGCATGCAACTATTGATCTGTTGTAGTTCAGAAGCAATGGTCTGCAGATAGGACTTATTGGGCTTCAGAGTATGCAACAAAAAGATGAAAGGGTGAAAGCAGGGTTCCACAGCTCTCACTTGGGAGTTACCACAAAGTATTATTACACAAACCAAGTAGATGTGGTGCACATGATGTATGAATGTTCGCACGAGATTCATAAAATAGTCCCACTCTGAGGTTCCATGTAAGTCTACATACACTCATCTGGCACACATAGAGATTTATATATAACAACTGTATAGCAGTGATGTAGTCTTCAATTGTAGTTTCTTCAATCTTGTTCTTAACATGTTGTTTATTGTACTCTTCACAGTAGCTGTAGCCAACATATGTTTCGTCGTAATTACGTCGTCATCAGGGCTACAAATATCAAGAAAGATAACAGAAAAAAATATTGTATAATCTTAGATTTCAATAAGGCAGTGATAACTACCACCAGTGACTTCAAAGTGTAAGGTGTCTAGCAGACACAGCCCGTGACAGGTTAAATCACCGTAATATATTTACATATAGTTAGCCAGTTGAATCTCTCATTTCAATAGGGAGGAGCAAAGAAAGGGTCATAAGACCGTCTTCCAAAGTGAGGTAAAATGAAAAGAAAGAGAAACAATAGCTAGGAAGCCATTCATTTATATTTGCAAACATCATGAGCCACCCGCAACGCTCAGGAGGAGCATCACTAGCATAGGTAGTATGCTCTTGGTTATTGGGGAGACATAGGGGGACGTAATACAGGATATGGTTGTAAGTCGGGGGCACAGCCTTTAGCTCCCGTGCACGCTGGAGACTCTAGAACGTGGGCAGAGGTTTCAGCTTCGTGAATACCGGCCATATTATCTTTTATGATTTTTTTCCCAATGGTTATTAGCCTACGTTTTTGACCAGCGAGTCTTATTTTATTTAAAAACAAGGTACCTGGTGACAATGCAACTAAGTTCCCTATGCACATGATTTTCAATTGAAGATAACAAATGAGACACCTGGTGATGGGGTCAAGGAAAGACTCATGGCCCTTTTTCCCCAATCTGATTTTCATAACCATTGAGCACTTACCTGTGACGTTATTTTTAGATTTTTTTCAGGGGCGAGCAACCTCCTTGCTGGTCCTGGACATCCGCACCTGGAAAAGAAGATTGCATAATACTATACTTTGTCCTTATTTGAGTAGACCATATAAAAATAATATCTATTAACAAAGACTGGTGTCACGTTTGATGCATCCCACAAATACAACAAATATATATTTCGAGTTTGGTGTCTCTAGACTTTCAATTTAAAGTCACAGCTTATGGTAAAGTTGGATTTTAGGTTGTAAGTGTGAAAATGCCACTTTTAAAAAGTTTTAATTTTCCGGCTTTAACAACTCTGCGTCTCTGCCTGTCTCTGAACACACTACTGGGTTAGGAGACATCTGGGCTTTGTGTATTCCCCGTCACACACAAAGGGAACTTAGGTGCTCCTAATGGGGCATTAATATCCTGATCGGCCATTAATAACCGGATGGGTTTTCCTGGGCAGGATGGAAGGGAGGAGCTTACATTTGAACCTGAATACTGCTGTGCCTGTCCTGACACAAAGAGCGGCATACCCCCCCTGTAGTGAGTATTGGACCCCTAACACCACAAACTCAGTACACTTCTGGACCTGAGGATACTCTGCCAAGAGGAAGGACTACTGTGCAGCTGAAAGGACTGTACTCTTATGGACTCCTGCTTTGCTGTGTCTGCCCTGCTGCCCTTCTTGCCTGGTAGATGAGAAGGACTGGACCTGCATCTCTACACCCCCAGAACCAAGTGACTCCAAGGGCTTGCTGACTTGCTTCCTGTTATGATGTCTCTGGGACATCAGAGACTTCATTCAACCCTTAAAACCTCTGGACTCTGCCATCTGTGAGTCATGCCTTGCCAAGTGGTGCCAATCCAGTCCTGGACTCTTGTAAGTGGATCTTCAGGCTATCTCTACCGAAATCCACGTAGTGCTGACTTTGCGCCGATCAGAATCTATGCAGTCTCTTTGATACCGAAGCATCACTGCTTCAAGGACACTACAGCCCCAGCAGAGCGGCTTGATAATGATGCAGCACCTGGATCGTCGATGACGCATCTCCCAACTGCGCAACTCGGAACCATCGCATTGCCTACAATCCTAGCGATCCCTGCTGACGCATTGCCGCTGAGGCTCTCGTACAGCTCCACTCATGCACCTCGTGTGTGATGTGCCACTCATCTTGTGTTCCAGCGTTGAGGAACAATACAGCTCCCCTCATGCACCTCATGTGTGATGTGCTACACATCTTCGGTTCCAGTGCTGAGAGTCTCACACAGCTCCCCTCATGCACCTGATGTGTGATGTGCTACTCATCTTGTGTTCCAGTGCTGAGGTTCACACAGCTCCCCTCATGCACCTCATGTGTGATGTGCTACTCATCTTCCGTTCCAGTGCTGAGAGTCTCACACAGCTCCCCTCATGCACCTCATGTGTAATGTGCTACTCATCTTCCGTTCCAGTGCTGAGACTCTCACACAGCTCCCCTCATGCACCTCATGTGTGATGTGCTACTCATCTTGTGTTCCAGCGCTGAGGCTCTCGCACAGCTCACCTTATGCACCTCATTTGTGATGTGCCACTCATCTTGTGTTCCAGCGCTGAGGCTCACACAGCTACCATCATGCACCTCAAGTGTGATGTGCTACTCATCTTCCGTTCCAGTGCTGAGACTCTCACACAGCTCCCCTCATGCACCTGATGTGTGATGTGCTACTCATCTTCCGTTCCCGTGCTGAGACTCTCACACAGCTCCCCTCATGCACCTGATGTGTGATGTGCTACTCATCTTCAGTTCCAGTGCTGAGATTCTCACACAGCTCCCCTCATGCACCTGATGTGTGATGTGCCACTCATCTTGTGTTCCAGCGCTGAGGCTCACACAGCTACCATCATGCACCTCAAGTGTGATGTGCTACTCATCTTCCGTTCCAGTGCTGAGATTCTCACACAGCTCCCCTCATGCACCTCATGTGTGATGTGCCACTCATCTTTCGCTCCAGCGCTGAGGCTCTCGCACCGCTCCCCTCATGCACCTCATGTGTGATGTGCCACTCATCTTGTGCTCCAGCGCTGAGGCTGCTGCTGGGAATCACTTCTGTTGCTTTTGTTACAGGGAGCTGATATTTCATATGCATACCTTTTTCGCTTGCTTCAGCTGCATCTGCTAATGTATAGGTTGTTTGGAAATGGCAAAGAAGGTGTGACATCCCAAGATAATATTTCTTTATTTTTTAAACTAAAGAAGAACATTATGTGCTGCTGGACAGGGTATTAAGTATCCTTAGTCAGCATGGCATGACTTTAGTAAGGAAAAGTGTGGCTTCTTTCAGGACAGTATAGAATATTTCGGAAACACAATCTCTCATGAAGGCTTCAAGCCGAAAAAAGATTGATTGTGTGCAATAATAAATGTTTCCAGACCAGGTAAAAAGGTATACAAAATATCTGTCTTGGGTCTTTGTGAATACTATGCATGGTTTGTTTCTAGTTTTGCATTGATTTTTGATCCTTTGAAATTATGTGAAGAAAAAATGTACCATTTGTGTGGGGATGAGATGAGCGATGATGTGTTTGAAAAGAAGAGATGAAGGAGATGTGCACCAGGGCTGAAACCTTCCACCCTAGATGTAGAATGTGTCATGACCATGGATGCAAGCAATTTTGGAATTGTGGCAGTTCTCACACAATTGATTGAGAATAAAGATCAAACAGTGGGGTTTGCAACACATTTCAGAGAAGCAGAATGTCATAAACCAATTGGAAAGGAAGCTTTGGGGAGCGTTAGGGCTCTTATACATTTTATGTAGGTAATAAGATTTAAATTGGTCGCTGATCACAAATCATTGATTTTCGCCTTAGGAGTGAAAGGTGTGGGCAATGGCAGTTCAAGAATAATATTTTTACTGTCTCGCCTACACTGACCCAAGATTTTTACTGTCTCGGCTACAAGAGTTTAATTTTGATGTTTGTCACATTTTAGAGGATAAACATTTCAGGGCAAGCTGTTTATCACAATTCCTAGTGGTGTCTGGTACAGAACATTAATATAAAGTGTGGTTAGATGAATGCTTAATTGAATAGGCGGATGTCATATCACAGAATGGGGGCTCAGTGAGTCAGGCTGTTGCTGAAGATGAGGTTCGGCAACATGTTAAAGACCTGATTGGTAAAGGCTGACCAGATGAAAAAAATGCCTATTAATATCATTTGTGGAGTATGCTTACAGATATTTTGAACATCGAGAGGGGGGATCTGCTACTGAAGGGAGACAAATGTGTCCCCTTTTAGTGGAATAAGATAAATGGGGGTTGATACCCACAAAGAAGAAGTTGAACTTATTTTATTGGTGGCCTGATTCAAATGGTTATGTTGATGTAATTGTGGGTTTATGTAAACCGGCACTTCCCAAACGTTTTAGAACCACAACTCACATTTTAGGACTTCAAACTTTCGAAACCCACATAGCTTTAATGGACATGAGGTGGTAATTTCTTGCGGGGCAAGGCCCACAACAAGTAGAGCCTAGGTGCTGGGTTCAAGGTTTTTGGAGCCTTTTCTACCCCTGAGGATCTGATCAGGAGGTGTTCCAACTTGCCCTTGGAGCCACTCCTAGGGTCCTGGGATCAAGATGCAGGTCCAGCCCTTGTTCTCAAGCAGCAGGGTAGCAGAGTGGCAGTCCTTCTTGCAGAAGAGCACAGTAATCCTTCTGAGTCTTCCACAGGTCCAGAGGTATACTCAAAAGTTGGATCGGAGGATCCAGTATTTATACCTGGTGCCAGCTTTGAAGTAGGAGAAGGTTCTGGAGGTTTAAACCCCCAGAGGTGTTTGGAATTTCCTGCATTGCTGCCCTAGATCCAGCTTGTCTTGGGGCACATAAGACTAGTGTCAACCCCTTAGTCAGTTTGGCCAGGCAGATCCTTTGTGATGTGCAAATGTGGTAGGTGACAGCTGCTCCCCCACCCCTCATTTAGGCAGAGACTGCCCTTCCTGCTAGCATCCTATTGCCTTTTGTCTGGGAGTAATACACAAAGATCAACTGCCAGCAGCACCTAGTAATGTGACCCAGGAAACCAAATGGTCAGGACAGGAAAATGACAACTTTCTAAAAAGTGCCATTTCAGGACTGTGATTTAAAATCCGACTTTACCATTAAAGCAGGTTCGAATTACAATTCCATAGAAACCAAACTGCCTGCTTCCACTTGAAAGTTATCACATATTAAATGTAATAAGGCAACCCAATGTTATCCTATAGGAGTGGTAGGCCTCACCATAGTAAAAAACGAATGTAGAAGTTTTTCACTACTAGGACATGTAAAACCTAAAAGTATGTGTTGAATCTTTTAAGTTCACTGCACCGTGCCCTCTGGGCTAAGTAGGGCCTACCATAGGGGTGACTTATAAGCATTAAAAAGAGAGGTTTGGGCTTGGGAAGAGTTTTTTCTTGACAGGGCAAAATGGCATTTTAAAATTGCACACACAGACTGCAGTGGCAGGCCTGAGGCCTCTTTAAAAGGCTACTTAAATTTGTAAAAAATTAGCTCTACATGCCCACTAGTAGCATGTAATTAAGAGGCCCTGGGTACATGTAGTACCACTTTACTAGGGACTTACAAGTAAAGTAAATGTGCCAATTGCGTACAAGCCAATTTTATCATGTTTAAAGGATGGTGCCCAAGCAATTTGGCACTGGTTAGCAGGGGTAAAGTGTGCAGAATTCGAAAAAGCAAACAAAAACGGGTTAAGAGAACAGGAGGGTGAAAGCAAAAATGTTTGGGGATGACTGCAGAAAAGGTAAAGATCAACAGTCAGCAAAATAGGGTCCTCAATGGCAAGTGGAGCTAATCATTTTAGCAGCCTTTTTGAGGAGATATTTCATGCCATGAGCAAAGTGAGCAATTGCACAGGGCCCCCAACTTCCAAGGCACCCCTTACGAAAATTATTGGGACATTAAAAAGTCAAAATCAGATTCCTGCTCGAAAATCAGATTCTTAAGGTTGAACGTGCATAACAGAAGCTTTAAGCCTGGCCCTAAGTCTCACTCTTAATGCAGATGGTGTCAAGTTGTTGTTTATTACAAAATCCATTTATTAATGTTTGTTTAAGTTTTCGCTTGGTGCTTTTTAGATGGCAGAGAAAAAACACGCTGGAGTCTTTGGCTTTTTTTGCCTGCCCCTGTATTTGTTCATCATTAAGAGGACTTGAATTGGATGAAAATGGGTAACAAGTTCAATGTTTTTCCAAACAGGCCGCCCCCAAAATATGTTTTGCCGGAACTCTAAAGATCTTTACCTTGTCACTGCATTTTTGTGTTCATGGCTGTCCAGGGAGCTCAATCTTGCAGCAGCAGCATGCTGCACATGGATAACTCACAGGGCCAGACTGGGAACCACAACAGGCCCTGGCAAAGTACTCGGCCGCCCCCCCCTCCCCATTTGGGGGGCATTGGAGGTGCCGTCGAACTCTTGGCCGGCACCGGTTTTTGGGTCGATTTTGGTCCCCCAGGGGCCCAAAACCAGCTCCCACCCGTGCAGCGCACCGGGGGATTGCCCGGTACCCGCTATGGCCAGTCTGGCCCTGATAACTCACAACCACATTCTCACACGAAGACAGCCCAAAAGAAAAACACTGACTTAAATCATTGATAAAGGAAAGGGGACTGCCCCATCAAGGTAATGCAGGACCATTATATAACTAGAGCTGTGGACCAGAACCTTGGAAGATCCAAAGTAATCAGTTAATTCTGAATATAGCTGAATCCATGGTTGGAATAAAACCGTCTCATGACTCAATACACCTCTAATACCTTCTTGAAATCCCCCAGTTATTGAGTTTATCTCGAAAAGCATTTAATAAAGAATAGGTTTGATTGCAGTGCTGTTAGTTATACAGTCATTATAGACAATGGGGTAACCCAGTTAAGTGTCAAAGGACCTGATTGTCGATCAGTAAGGAAAACAATTGGTCCCTGACACTCCTGAATACACTTCAAATAGTAAGTGAATTATGGAATTAATCCATCTAGCAAAAGATTTCAAAATCTAAGCACATTCAACAGGTAATTAAATGGTCACCGGAAATCCATTAAATTGCAAATATCAATGTATTCTTTATATCCAAAACATGGAGACATACATGAGACATATTATGTTGCAAGGTTATTTCCAAGGCAAGAGAAAGAAGTGAGAAATAAGTGCTCATGTGTGCGATAGCAAAGGAAAAGCAAGAGAGCATCAAGGGATATTTACAAAGAACAAGTTAAAATACTTTAACATAAAGGAGCCAACCAAAATATTACTGACATAGACATTACCCCTACAACAATGGGCCTACCCCCAATTACATTTGCATATCACTTGTTACTCTGCATAGTGAGACTTGATCTCTGATGGCAGTGGTAGGGGGACTGGATGTTGGGTGTAGGCCCCCTGGGGGGATTGTCGACGTTTCGTCCCTATTGTCAAAGGGTAAGTAGACACCTCAGCTGCAGGTCTTCATCAGGACAGGGGATGGGGGAACCTGACCACGGTCGTAGTCTGACGAATTAGATCCAATCAATAATTCAGAGTTAAGTCACTGAATTTGTATATACATAGGAGACGCATCACCCCGGAGTTCCGCTTGGATCATGTGGTGTGAGACCTTCTATCAAGTTGCTACCATATGATTAATGAGATGTTGAATTCTTGAGTGGAGCAAGCAGGAGATGAACCGCATCAGTCGGTATCTCTCAGTGCACTGTGATGATTCACCCGCTGGGGTCAGGCGGTGTGAGAGACCTTCTATCAAAACTGCACCCATGTGATTATTCTTGAGTGGAGCAAGAAGGAGATGACCCGCATCCATCAGTGTCTCCCACAACACTAAGCTTTTTAATGTTTCAGGAATTTATATTTGTATTTTAAGAATATGCACTGCTGCCTTTAATTATTTTCTAAAGTTGATACAATAAAAAAGATACTATAAAAAAGGGGGACACCTTGAGGGAGAGAAGCATGCTGCACCTATTGGGAAACACTCATTGAGCATTGAAGTGTTGTTCTTTCGTAATGGTGAAGAGCCCATTGTGCCTGTGGTTTACAAAGATGGGTGCGTACCTCTTCTACAACAGTCCGTGCTGAGTGTGAAATGGCATGCGCTTCAAGTTGGCATATATGTTCTCATGTTCGACAGCGTTCTCAGCAGTTAAGTCCCACATACCTTCTTCAATGTTCATAGAGGACGCATCTCATTGCATCGGATCAACGGTTTTCCGTGTTTCAATTCACCTGGCATTCTTGTGTCTTGTGCTTCAGCCTGCATTTTACATCAAGGCCCGGAGGCCAATATTATGCACTACCTTTTATTACCACTCAGGCAGCAGCAACAATAATTAGAATCAGAACACACAAAATTTCTAGAATACTGAACATGCATATCCTCTTAGAACCTGCAGCCATCTTCCTCTTTTGTTGCTACTCAGGCTACAGATAAGTCACTTTTTTTAATAACTGTAGTTTTAAATTTAGTGAGAAAGTTAAATTATAGAAATGTTTATTTACAAATAGTATCAATGTATAATATGTAATCAATACTATTTGAAAAGTAGAATATATATTTGTTTATAAATTAATAAAAAAAAAGAAGAAATAAATGTTTAAGGAAATAATTGATTTAACATATGTGTTTAAAATTTTAATGAATAAGTAGAAATGGTTTTTAACTGAGGATAAACGATTTAAGGAATTGTGAAATACAAACTGAGTGATTTTTCAAAATGTCTAGTTGACAGTTAATTAATGGAGGTAAATCGATAAGAACAGAGAAGTTGTATTTTTTGGTGGTGCTAGGATCGAAAAATGGATTATTAAAAGAAAGGAGCTTTTAAATTGAGGAGATTTGATAGGGGAGAGTGAAATTACTGTCTGTTGGCAGTTGGGTGGTTGGTTTGTGGCACGAGGAAGCGCGCAGGTTGGGATGGTGTAGATACGGCGCGAGGCAGGAATCCTCAGTGTGACGTTCGTGTGGGGAACTGGTTCTCGCACGATTTTGTGATCTTCACAGGCCGCCGTACTCACGTAGCGTGCGGCGGCCATTTTGTGAGGTTGGGACAAGCGTATAAGGGCTTTAGGAAATAGATGGCATCCATGTCTTGGGCAATAAGATAACGAAGCAAGACAGATTGAATGCGTTTTTTTCAGTCAGACTTCAGTCAGAGGTTCAGAGAGAGGTCGCGTTTCATAAATAGAGAGGGAAGGTATTAGTAATTGGATAGTTTAGTTGGATTTTGTGGTTAGAGAAGTTTGATTTTAAGGAAATTGATATTGATTTAAATAATTTTGAACATTTAAAACGGTGAGAAAGATTTAAAATGAAGGGTGCTGAGGGAAATTTTGAAGAAAGAATGAAGTCCTATATGGACAAAATGTTTGGAGAAATGGCAGCATCCATTGATTAGAAGATTGAGAATACTTTAGAAAGGAGTATTCAAAAGAGACAAAGGGTTAATGAAGATGAGAGTTTTTGGACCACAGAAGAGGTGGATACTCTTGCTGGTACTTCCAGTCATGGTACAAAAAAAGAGTCTAACAAGGAAACATTTGGATGCAAAAAGGAAAGAGAGAGAACGTAAGGTTCTCAAAGAGGTCGCTATAAAGGCGAGAGGAGGCGCCAAAAAGGCGCGAAAGAGCAAACATACCACTGTGGCATGTGATACAAGTTCAAGTGGTGATGTGGAAATTAAATGTAGTTCTAGTCTGGAGGATTCAGACATTGAGGAGATTCCTCTTAAAAAGTCTAAATTGATGGAAAAGGAGTTTAAGTTAGAGGAGAACGAAATCTTTGAGCCTCAAGGCGAGGAAATGTTTGATCATCTTTTAATACAGCACCGTCTGTCACCACAATGGGCTCCGGTGGAGCACGTTGCTAAGTATGTTCGTTTCTGGATAAGGAGAGAAATATCTAAGGAAGTTAGAACGAGAATGAGGAGTCAGTGCCCGAGACCTAGCCTTGATAGTAAAGTAGCTTATACACCAGAGTTGGATCTAAGAATGTTAACTTTTATAAATAAAACTGGGAAGGATCCTAGGAGGGGCCTGGAGAAGGGACTTAAAGGGTGTCAGGACAGGCTCTTAGATATTCTGGGTCCTCTAACAAAAATCTTTGATATGTGTGAGGAAGCACATTCTAACAATGTTGGAATAGATGTGACGGATATGCGCCAGTGGGTTCAGAGGGCAATATGCCTTCTGGGAAATGCAAATACAGCATTATGTGTTAAAAGGAGGAAATCTACCTGTTTCAAGATTGATCCTAGGTTAGTGGAATTGGCTGGCAAAGAACCAGGGGAACGTTCAGAGGGTTTGTTATTTGGGGATGGCTTTGTTAAAGACATGTCCCGGTATGTAAATACCTTCAGTTCCCTAGAGAAAGCGCAGAAAGACATCAGACGTGTTTTTGGAGTGGCTGGGCGAAAGCAGGCCGGTTCCCCGGCCGAGGGCAAGGAATTTCACGTGGAAATTTCGGGAGAGGCAGGCCCTATAATTCGGGTTTCGGATCAAGCTATTACAGTTCAGAGGAGGACAGGGGAATTTTTTCCCTCAAAGGCAGAGAAGCAGAGGAAGAGGCATGCGCTCTGAGCGAAGAACAAGAGGGGCCTCAGGTAAGGAATTTACAAGACCATTCTTCTATCCGAATAAAGTTGGGCGGCAGACTAGCCCTATTTGTTTTCGAGATGGAAGGAGATTACACAAGATCCATGGGTCTTGCAAGCTGTTGTTGGTTACAGGATAGATTTTGTAGAAAATCCTGATCAGGAAAGAGTTCCAAATATTTTGAGGTTTTCAAAGGAGATGGAGGATATGGTAACGGAGGAGATAGATGCTCTAGAAGAGAAGGGGGCAATAGAGGAAGCCAGGTATGTAAGAGGAAGTTACATAAGCAATATATTTTTAGTGGAAAAGAAGATGCGTCCTGTGATAAATTTAAAGGGATTGAACGATTGGTTTGTATACAATCATTTCAAAATGGAAGGCATCCATTTGTTGAGGGATCTCTTGAGGAAGGGAGATTGGTTACCAAGGTTAGATGTGAAAGATGCCTATTTAACAATTCCGATGTGCAAAGAGCAGAGAGATTTTCTCCAGTTCAGGTGGAAAGGGAAGTTATGGAGATTCAAGAGACTCCCTTTCGGATTGACATCAGCCCCTTGGTGTTTCACCAAGGTGATGCGTCTAGTGGCAGCTTGGGTGAGATCGCGGGGAATTCGTTTGATTGTGTACCTGGACAGTTTTTTGATCATGGCAGAAGAGAGGAATCTAGCGAGAGAACAGACAGAGTTTGCAATCAGAGTGATGGAGGATTTGGGTTTTGTGGTGAACAGGGAGAAATCATGTGTTTTTCCTCAACAGGAGATACAGTTTTTAGGTTTTCAGATTCAGACATTGGATTGTGTATAGAAGTTGCCAATGTCGAAAGTGAAGACAATCAAGAAGGAGGTGAAGAGTGCTATGGTTCGAGAGTGGATCACATTGAGACAGTTAGCTTGGTTGTTGGGTCTGTTGTCTGCATCAATTCAGGCGATTTTTCCAGCAACTCTTCATTACAGAGCGTTACAGAGATCGAAGGGTTATCACTTGAGGAAAGGAGCAAGATATTCACAGAGGTTATGGTTGAATCCGGATTCAAGGGAAGAATTGAAGTGGTGGATGATGAATTTGGAAGTATGGAACGGAAGGGCGATATTTGGAGAAGTGCCAGGGATAGAAATAGAGTCGGATGCGAGTCTTCAAGGTTGGGGTGCAAAGTGCGAATGGTGTCAACAGGAGGGAAGTGGTCCAAGGAGGAGATGCAGATGCATATAAATTGTCTGGAGTTGCTGGCAGGGTCTTTTGCTGTGAAGAGTTTCATGAAGGATCAGATAAAGTGTTGTGTGCTCTTGAAAATGGACAATCTGTCTGCAGTAAGATATGTAAAAAAGTTAGGAGGTCCACGGTCGAAAGGTCTAGCGAACCTAGCAAGGGATTTTTTGAATTTTTGCTTGGAAAAGGAGATTGTGGTTCAAGCTAAGTATATTCCGGGTCTGAGCAACATAGAAGGCGACTGGTTTTCAAGATATCTGAAGGATGTGAGCAATTGGATGTTGAACAAGGAGCTTTTCAGGAGTTTGGAATTGAGATGGGGTCCTTTTCAGGTGGATTTGTTTGCGGACAGGTTGAATTGTCAGGTGAAAGATTTTTACAGTTGGAGACCAGATCCGGAGGCGAAGGGGATAGATGCTTTTCGTAATTGATCAGAAAGGAGAAACAGACACTTGTTACACTTCTAGACCATTGGTATAGAAGATTTTAGAGTAACCTCAAAAAACCCAATGCTGATGTGGTTGTGCGGTATATCTGTTTCATCCGCCCCGCATTCGGGTTGTTGGCAGTTATCATCGGGTACTCCAAAAGTAGTGGTGTTGCCCGCCTCAACCCGAGGCACCTCTGGTCTATTGTGCAGTGTCCAGAGAAGTGAAAAAAGTGTGCAAAATAAATTCTCAAAAAAAGGAAGAAATAATTAAAAAACTGGAAAGTCACCCTTAAAGGCTTTTAATATTGGTGTGATTTCCAGGTTGGTTAAAATGATTTCGGTACTACTTTGTAGATCGAGTTACTGGATCTGGGTAGTGTTATATATACAACGTCGACATGTTTCAGCTCTCTGGGCCCTAGGGGTCTATAGAGCTTTTGTCAAGACTCACATACACATAAACAATGGACTTTTTACTCACACCATTTGTGTAGTTTTAAGTAGGTTCCTGTTTTTATTTCAGGAAAAATGCTCCTCCGGTTTCTTATACCGGAGAAACTCTTTCTTGCATCGGGGAAGTCGCGACTGCTTTACCCAGAGCCGCGTGTATTCGGAATTCCGTCCTGTGCTGGCTCTGCCCCCGGATTTTCCGTGTGGTGTGAGTAAAAAGTCCATTGTTTATGTGTATGTGAGTCCTGACGAAAGCTCTATAGACCCCTAGGGCCCAGAGAGCTGAAACATGTCGACGTTGTATATATAACACTACCCAGATCCAGTAACTCGATCTACAAAGTAGTACCGAAATCATTTTAACCAACCTGGAAATCACACCAATATTAAAAGCCTTTAAGGGTGACTTTCCAGTTTTTTAATTATTTCTTCCTTTTTTTGAGAATTTATTTTGCACACTTTTTTCACTTCTCTGGACACTGCACAATAGACCAGAGGTGCCTCGGGTTGAGGCGGGCAACACCACTACTTTTGGAGTACCCGATGATAACTGCCAACAACCCGAATGCGGGGCGGATGAAACAGATATACCGCACAACCACATCAGCATTGGGTTTTTTGAGGTTACTCTAAAATCTTCTATACCAATGGTCTAGAAGTGTAACAAGTGTCTGTTTCTCCTTTCTGATCAATTACTAACTTACCCTGGGGAATGAAACAGATGTCCCAATCCCTAATCCCCCTTCTTGATTAATTACTTGATAGATGCTTTTCTACAGAATTGGAGTGCAGGAAGGAATTATGCTTTTCCCCCATTCTCTTTGATTCAGAGAGCTTTGGTGAAGGTCAGGAGAGAGAAGGCAGAGATCGTAATGATAACTCAATTTTGGAAATCCCAGCTGTGGTTTCCAGACATGATGGAGCTGTTGATGGCCATAGCACGTTGATGGCCATAGCATGTTGAGGGCCATAGCACGTAATCCGCGCTCCTCACCTCCACGGAAAGCCTACGGGAAATTATGGACACCGGCAAAAGTGCCGCGCTGATACTGCTCGATCTCAGCGCGGCCTTTGATACGGTCTCCCATGCCATCCTACTAAAACACCTTGAAAACATAGGGATAGTAGATTCGGCGCTTCAATGGTTCCGTTCATTTTTAACCAACAGATCATTCAGGGTATCTGCCCCTCCGTTCATCTCCCAACCCCAAGATATAGGACAAGGAGTTCCACAGGGCTCTGCCCTCAGTCCCTCCTTGTTTAACCTATACATGCAACCCTTGGCGGAGGTTGCCAAGAATTGGGGCCTCACAATGGTGTCGTACGCCGACGACACTCAGTTGGTCATCAGCCTCAATGAGGCCCCCTCTCCCGATGCCACGAGATTCAGGGATGGACTGACTGTTGTCGCTAAATGGATGACAGCAAATTGCCTCCAACTCAACGGTGGCAAAACCGAGGTACTGATAATGGGGAAAAATAGTAACAACTGGAATGACCTCTGGTGGCCCCAATCACTGGGCCCAGCACCCCCCCCTAAGACTCTAGCAAAAAATCTAGGAGTGTGGCTGGACTCTACTCTTAGCTTCCAGTCGCACACCAAAAAAGTTGCCGCAACTTGCATTGGCTTACTGAGAAGTCTCTACCCAATCTTAGGCTACTTTGGCTCCAAAACACGACAACTGATCGTACAATCTACCATCCTGTCCAGGCTGGACTACGCAAGTGTTCTGCTGTTAGGAGCAAACAAAACTGAAATAAAGAGATTCCAACAGATCCAGAATTCGGCTGCAAGGGCTATAGTAGGTCTTCCAAGAAGGTGCTCGGCAAGAGCAACCATTCACAGACTACATTGGCTACCCATGGAAGCCCGCATCCAGTTCAAGGCCCTCATATTTGCCTTTAAAATCCTGAAGAACGAAGGTCCAGAGCTCCTCCGTTCGTTGTTGACCCCCTATTACCCCAAACGGAATCTCCGCTCCATGGGACAACACCTAGCCATGATACCCCACACAAAGTTATGTCGCATCGGAGGGCGTTCCTTCAAACTACTGGGGGCCAAGTTATGGAATTCCCTTCCTCTCCACATCCGATGCATCGACAATATTTTAGCTTTCCGCAGAGCGACCAAAACCCATCTCTTTCCCTCCCTGTAGGTCCCGTCTGTCGTTTCAGTTGGTTGTGTTAGGGTTCTAGCACCGGGACGCCCCGTTGCTGGGGCAGCTGTTTGCGCTTTACAAAACTAATAACATAACATAACATAACATGGAGGATCCGGTGTTATTACCAAATTTGAGAGAGATTATTTTGGAACCACAGGGGAATGTTCACGATTTAGTAGAAACAGGGCAGTTAAGGCTGGTTGCATGGCTGATTTCAGGAGAATTTGGCAAGTGCATGGATTATCGGAGGAAGCTGAGGCTCTTTTCACAGGATCATGGTCTAAAGGTACGACAAAAATGTATAGATCAGCATGGAGAAGATGGTCTGGTTGGTGTCTTGGAAAGGGATTTGGATCCCATATCAGCTTCTGTGGTAGAAGTGGTGAATTTCTTGTCTGAGTTGTTTGATAAAGGTTTAGCTTACAACTCAGTGAATGTTAGCAGGTCAGCTATTTCTGTGGGGCATGTTTTAGTGGAAGGTCTTCCGGTTGGACAGCATGTCTGGTAAGGAGGTTGGTTAAGAGTGTAACGGTGATTTTACCTCCTAAGGCGAAATATGGTGTTCTTTGGGACGTTTCTGTGGTTTTGAGAGAATTAGATAGTTGGGGTGAGAATGCGTCTTTGGAAAGGAATTCTTTATCATGGAAATTGGCCATGCTGTTATGTTTGGTGTCTTGTAGAAGGGCATCCGATATTAGGGCTTTGGAGGTGGATTCTAGGTTTTTCAGCCGGAAGGAAATTGTTTTGAGTTGAGGAAGAGGACTAAGACTATGTCTAGGACTATTTTTTATCCTCAGTTTGAAGAGAATAGAAATGTATGTGTTGTTCATTGTTTAAAAGAATATGAAAAAAGAACTTTTGGGTTGAGACCTAGTGGATATTCTCAGTTGCTGATCTCTTTAAGGAAACCTTTTAAGGGTCTTTCTTCTGCTACCTTGGCTAGATGGGTGAAAGAGGTGATGTTGAAGGCTGGGATAGATACAAGTGTTTTAGGAGCTCATTCTGAGAGAGGGGCTATGGCTAGCAAGCCATATATGAAAGGGTTTAGCTTAAGTGGGATTATGAAGGCTGCAGATTGGAGTTGTGAGTCAACTTTTAAGAGATTTAATTTTAAACAAGTGGAGAATGTGTTAGCTAGTGTTGTTGGGGAACTTTGAACATGCATAATATTGGCCTCCGGGCCTTGATGTAAAATGCAGACTTTCAACATTTAGAAATGAGTAGAAAATCATGATTTTAATAAAGGCACGGAGGCTAATATTATCCCTCCGCTTTTCCCACCCAATGTTTAATGATTTAAATTTTTTCTTATTCAGGATAAAGAAGATTTGTTTCTAAGGAGTTGGTGTTATGAAGAGTTGTTGTCCAGGAAGAAAAGAAGATTTGGAGTTGTTTGGTCAGAGACTTTGTTTTTTGTTTTTCAAGTGTTTGCAGCACCCAAAAGAGGAAGATGAATGCAGGTTCTAAGAGGTTATGCATGTTCAGTATTCTAGAAGTTTTGTGTGTTCTGATTGTAATTATTTATTATTTATTGCATTTATATGGCGCAACAGCTACCCTGAGGGTTTCCCGGCGTCCTGGATCAGTATTACTGGTAAGGAAGCAGGGGACAATTATTGATTGAACAGCCATGATTTCACTCCCTTGCGAAAGCTTAGATAGCATGGTTCTAGCCATAATTGGAGGGGTAGGGAATGCCATAGTGTCGGCACAAAAAAGGAGAAAGAGCGACCTCCTAGTCGAACCCTTTTTATCCTGGGCACAATTAATTTAGCTTGATTCATTGAGCGCAAGTTGCGCGCAGGTAGGTATTTCTGGACCATTTTACGTAGGTACTCCGGGGCTGTTCCTAGGCTAATCCTGTGCATGTAGCACAGTGCTTTGAACTTTACTCTGCTGGACACTCTCAGCCAGTGTAGATTTCTAAGATGGTCTGTCATCCTCGTGCATCCTGGGAGATTCAGGAGCATTCTGGCCGCGGAGTTTTGGACTACTTGCAGTTGGTACAGAGTTCTAGTCGTAACTCCTAAAAATAGTACATTTCCGTAGTCTAATCTAGACGTAATTAATGCCTGTATGACAGTCCTCTGAGCCCCATCTGGCAGTTGCCACATTATTTTTCTCAGCCATTTGAGGATGAGAAAACATGTGGAGGCCGTTTTAGCTGTGTGTGTCCGCATGGACAGCTTATCATCGATTATGATCCCTAGATTGCGTGCGGATTGAACTGCGGTAGGGGTGACACCCATTTCCGGGGGCCAGTGAGTTGGGCCCCAGAGATTCTTTTGATTGCCAAAAATTAACAGCTCTGTTTTTTCCCCATTCAGTTTTAGTTTTTTAGAGTGGAGCCAGTTGGCCATTTTGAGTAGTCCTGATCGAAGGGGAGAGACCTCAGATTTTTTTGAAGATGTAAGGGAGAACACAAGTTGTGTGTCGTCCGCGTATGAATAGATGGTAAGATCCATCTCTTCTGCAATTTTGGCCAGGGGAGTGACATACACATTAAAAAGGAGGGGGCTCAATATAGAGCCCTGGGGCACTCCATAGGGGGAAGTATGTATTTCAGACCGATTGCTTTTGGAGAAGACCTGATAAGTACGGTGCAGGAGAAATTGCTCCAGCCATTTTAATGCTTTCCCTCTAATACCAATGTCTTCTAGGCACTTGATGAGGGTGGTGTGGCACCGGGTGTCGAATGTGGCACTCAGATCCAAAAGGATGAGTGCCGCCGTGCCTCCCTTATCCAAATCTTGTCGTATGACCTCAGTAACCCCAAGTAGGGTGGACTCCGTGGAGTGACCTTTTCTGAAGCCTGATTGTGAATAGTGAAGCAGATTATTGTTATTGACAAAGTCTGATAGCTGTTTATTGACGTGTTTTTCAAAAATTTTAGACATGATTGGTAGTAGAGATACCGGGCGATAATTGGAGAACATTTCGGGGTCATTATTGGCCTTTTTTAGCAGGGGGACTACCATGGCGTGTTTCCAGTCATTAGGTAGTATAGCTTCCTCTAGGGTGGCATTTAATAATGCTCTAAGTACCTCCAGGGTAGGAATGCCCAATTGTTTAAGAACATGTGCAGGTAGAGGATCTAGGGGTGAACCTGAAGTTATGCTGTTCAAGGCAGCCCTAAAGGCCAAAGCGTCTATTGGTTGCCATTTTCTAATTTCTAAGTTCCTAGAGAGTTCTCGTTGATCTTCTTTGAGAGGTATAGGGGAGCTGATATTAATATCATCATTGTTGGGTGTAAAATTGGTGTATATTGTAGCTATTTTTTCGTGGAAGAAATTAGCAATGTTATTGCATTGGGTAGGTGATAAGACAGGAGGTTCAGGTAGGGTTGCTGCTCCAGCTAGATTTTTAAGTACCTTAAAGAGAGTCCCTGAGTGATTCTGTGCTTCTAAGATCGTGTTTTTGGTAAAATTTCCCCTGGCGATTTTGCATGATAGGTGGTACGTATTGAGTGCTAGCTTATACTTTTCTTTATTATCAGGATTGTAATCTTTCCTCCATTGTCTTTCTAACTTCTTGCATAGGCTTTTTTCCTCTTTTAGCTTATCTGAGAACCAGGGAGCTGGAAGGTTACATGATTTTTGTTTGCTTAGGGTCGGGGGGACGACTGTCAGAGCGGCGTCTGCTATCCAGCTATTGATTCTGTGATGATCCTCAGTTGTAATTTTATCTATCTCAAAGCCCGGGTTGGATCTGGTTAGTTGTTCATCCAGATCTTTTATCTGAAGTTTTTTCCATTTTCTGAGCCACATTTCTGATTTTTTAATGTTTTTGTGAGGGGGAGCCCATATGGTAAATTTGCTAAGAAAATGGTCCGACCACACAATGGGTAGTGTCGACTCCCATTTAATGCGAACAAAATTTGCAAATATGGGGTCCAGTAGGTGGCCGGCCTGATTGTAATTATTGTTGCTGATGCCTGAGTGGTAATTAAAGGTAGTGCATAATATTAGCCTCCGTGCCTTTATTAAAATCATGATTTTCTACTCATTTCTAAATGTTGAAAATCTGCATTATAAACACCAGGAACTTTTTACTTCCGCCTTCACGCGTAGTATGCATTTTCGCACGTGCAGGAAGTAATGCATCTGGCCTAACTCTGCCTGCCCTCCGGTATCAGCGTTGTCATGGCAACTCGGATCATCGGGAAATTGGCCTAAAGTTAAGGTCTGTACTTGATATTATGTGGAGCCTATGGGGTGCCCGTATTTTCTCGATTGCCTGCTGTCTGGAAACCTGATTGTTGGTAGTGACTGCCGGTTTTAACTACTCTTAGCCTCCTTACTGTGTGCCCTCTTGACACTTTTTTTATCGTGGCATTTCTCTCATAGGTCTAGGATAATATTTGATTTTTAGCTGTTTAAAGGGTAATGCACAGAATGGATATCGTGCATCAGAGTAGGGTTTTTGCATTGTTACGAACACAATCATTATAATGCTTTACCTTGTTTGTAACTGCTGTGCATGTGTTCTAAATATTTTTTTGACACATGTATGCCAGTTTCTGCTGATGATTGTCCAGATTCTGACCGCTCTTATTTCTCCTCCTCGTTGTGTGGTTTCCAGTCATTTACCAAATACGACAAATGTATCTTCAGTCACTAGTGCAATGATTGTGAGGCTGTTATGCCGAAGTGCTGTCTTTCCGCCATACGGTCTACTAGCATCATTTGGACGTCTTGATGTTATCCACAGTGTGTTATCTCACTAATTTCCTTCAGCCCATTCTCGATCGTGCTCAGATACATTATGGTTTTCGCTTCAAACCTGGACAATAAGTTGTCAATTTTGTTTCCAGTTATATGCTTTAATATTGTCCATTTTATATCATTCGGGCCATGATTTTTTTCAATGCAGTGTGTTACCATCTGTGCATTTAGGGTCTTACATCTTATAGGGGAGCAGTGTTGGGTTATTAGCTTTTTAGGGGCTGGCTAGTCTTTCCGACATAGGCCTTTAAGCAGGGGCATATGGCACAGTAGATCACATTATGTGTGTTACAATTAGTGAACTCTTCATGCTTCACAAATTTGTTGCCATATGTAAATGTAGTGCCCTCAATTGTGCTATCACATGACATACAGTTTCCACATCTTCTACGGCCTTTGATAGAAGGTAAGGAAAGCAGTGTGTGAATAGACTAAAATTCTTTTTTGCAGTGTTTGCACGCACTAGCCTGTCCTTTATGCTTCTGTTTTTCTTTAAAGCAAAAATAGGTGTATGTGTAAATGCTTCCAATGCCTTCACCGTATTCCAGTTTTTTCGTACAATTTTTTTAACTTCGTTGGTAAGACCATAGAATGTCGTGACGCAGACCAATGGCATGTTTTCCGTGTAGTCTTTTGTAGTTTGGAGTGTCTCTCTGGGGGTATACCATGCCCTTTTCATTGTTCGCTTCAGCAGTTTTATTGGATAGTTTCTCTCAACTAGTTTGTCGAGGAGGAGTCTGGCGTTGTTAAAGTAGTCCTCTTTCTTGGTGCAATTGAGCCTTATTCTCAAAAACTGACTCAATGGTAGATTTTCGAGAAGGTTTCGTTTGTGGAAGCTAAAGAAATGCAGTAATGTATTCCTGTCTGTTTTCTTTGTGTATAAAGTTGTGTACAGGATCCCCTATTCGTGTTTTACCAGGAGGTCCAGAAAGTTCATCTCAGTTTTGCTGAAATTCAAAGTGAACTGGATATCCGGATTCTGTTGTTCAACCAGATTAGGAATTCCTTTAGATGTTCTTCTGTTTCTCTCCACAACATGAACACATCATCAATATAGCGCCGCCAAATTTTTATGTGTTCATCGTAAGGTTGTTTCTGTATATCCATTTATCCTCAAACAGTGCCATAAACATCACAGTCATTTCTGGGGCGAAGGGACACCCCATCACGGTCCACTTTATTTGTAAAAATTGGTTTTCATTAAAAGTAAAAAAGTTGTACTTGAGGCATATTTCTGCTAGTTGTAGTAGAAAAAATGTATGGTATTGGGTCGAACACGTTTGTCCAAAAAGACTTGAGGAATGTTGGTGTATAAACTAACTATATCCAGTGTGACCAGATACTCTTGTTCTTCCTCAAATGGTTGGCCTTCCAGTAGTGTGATGGCTTGCATGGTGTCTCTTATAAAGCTGGTAGTTTCGCTCACTAGAGGTTTAAGGAATGTATCAACATATTTGGCCGGTCTTTCCAGAATAGAGTTCACCCCGGAAATTATCCGCCTTCCTGGGGGATTTTCTGAGTCCTTGTGGATTTTTGGGAGGACATACAATATCGGTGTCCTTGGGTTCTCATTTTTTAGATACTGAGCTTCTTTTTTTCTAACCATCCTTCTTCCTCTCCAATAGATATTAACTTGATCAACTTTGATTTGATCATTCTGGTACACTCCTCCTCCGTTTTTCGGTAGTAGCATTCGTTAGATAATTGGCAGAAAATTTCTTCCTCATACTTATCACGTTGCAGGATCACAATTGCACCGCCTTTGTCCGCGGGCTTTATTATGATTTCTTCATTGTTCATCAGTTGGTCTAGTGCCTGTTTTTTATTTTATATTAGATTCCACTCTGTAAAGGTCTTCTTATTATCTAGTCGATCAAGGTCCCTGGCATAACAATTTGACATCTATTCATTCTCCACAAATAACTCTCCACTACTCCTATCTATTTAAAATACTATTTCACAACTTCCACCCTCCTGTTGTTTATATCCCACACCTAACAATAAAAACTTTAACAAAAGGTAATTAAAACAAGCATGAAAAAATTGACCGCATTGCATATACAAATAAACTAGAACACATTGTTTGTATTAATTTTGGTTTTTAGTACAATAGTTCAGTTGTATATAATGTTTTTTAAGTTAGATATAAGGGGACAGAAATAGTTATAACACTTTTTGTATTATAACGTATACATTTTCAACATGCTGCACAACATTCACAATGCTCTACAACACATATTAAAAATGTTAACAAAGCCAATAGCTCTGTCTAAACACTTATAACGCCCCAAAGGCGAGAGCTATTGGCTATGCCAATGCTTGTTTAATCAGGCTGCAACGGAAGAGCTTCCGGAGCAGACTGATTGTTTTTCTTTTCTTTACTGCAGTGCCAATCGGTGGTTAGGGCACGCTGACATTATTGCAGTAAAAGTGAAAGTAAAACTAGCTGATGAGCTCATATTACTTTCACTTATTCAGTGCTCTGAGGCATATCTCAGCCCCCTGAGCACTGATTGTTAGGAGAGAGGTATCTTTAGAAAGGAGATAATCTCTCCTTTCCAATGGTACTCCAGCCCAGTGGCTACCTGCTTGAGAGGGATCCCCAAGCAGGTATCCACCCACTAGTCACCAGGGACGGGGCTGCGGCCCTTTGGGCAATGGTTTGTGCTTACCCAGGGGAAAATTTATAATTTTGTTTTTCTGCCCCTCCTTGTGGCCTGATGGGGGTGATTCCCTCCGATCTGCCCCCTTGGGGCAGAAAGCCCACTAGATACCAGGAAGGCTTTTCATATAAAAACTCGGGGTGGGCTATTCTCAGCATTGGCATGACCATGTCCTCACCCCAAGTAAATGGGCAACAGTCTTTCTGCCTCCATCGGGTGCAGATGTGGATAATTAGTACCCCCAATTTGCCTCCCTGGAGACAGAAAGCCCACTAGACACCAAGGCTTTTTTCAAATAAAAATATGGAGGTTGGGGCTGTTCAGCATGGGCATGGCCATTCCCCCACTCTAAGTAAATGCAGCAAGTCTTTACCTCCCTGACCGGAAGATGGGGGTAAATACCCTGATCTTCTCACCGGGGAGACTGGAAGGCCATTAGACACCAGGGATATTTATTCATATAAAAATATAGGGGTGGGGGCTGCCCAGCATTGGTTTGGCCGTGCCCCCTTCTGAAGTAAATGGGTAACAGTCTTTCTGCCACCCAGTGGGTAGAAGGGGGTAATTATCCCCAACCTGCCCCCGGGGGAGTAGAAAGCCCACTAGATGCTAGTGATTTTTAAAATTACAATATAGTGATCAGGGATGCCCACCATGGGCATAGCTTTGCCCCCACCCCACCTAAATGGGGCAACAGTTTTCTGCCCCCCCCTCCCCCCCGGAGGGTAGATGGGGTAATTATACCCACTCTGTCCTTTGTGGTGGGGGCAGAAAGCCCACAAGACACCAGGGATTTTATAAAGAAAACTATAGAGGTGGGGGCTGCCCAGCATGGGTTTGGCCATGTGTCCCCCCAAATAAATGGGGCAACCGTCTTTCTGTCCCCCCATTTGGGCAGCTGGGGTAATTGCCCTGATCTGCCCCAAGTGGAACAGAGAGCCCTTTAGACACCATGGATTTCTTTTTACAAAAATATAGGGGTGGGAGCTGCCCAGCATGGGCATAGCCATGACTCCACCTGAAGTAAATGGGGCAATAGTCTTTCTGTGGTGGGGGATTACCCCTGATTTGCCCCCAGGGGGTAACCAGGAAGGGCACTAGATGCCAGGGATTTTTTTCTTCTTAAATATAGGGTTGGGGGCCTTCCATGGGCGTGGCTATGCCCCCACTCCAGATAAGTTACACCCAATATGCGACGCCAGGGGGCAGAAAGACCACTAGATACTAGGGACTGAGTGAATTATAAATATTTTTGGGGGGAGTGGCCCTCACTGGTCATGGGCCTGGGTGAGAAAGTGCCATCTTTCTCGCATTGGTATGCCCCCACTTTTTGCTGAACTGCTAATGTGCTTTGACTGACTGTGCCCTGAGCTCCTGCCAACCAGGTTCCCAGGGCCTGTGTTCCTTCCCTAAACCGTGTTGAAACTAAAACACAATTGGCATCTCTGGCCATCTGTCAGCCCATAGTAGATGGTACCCTAGGTACCCAGGGCATGGGGACGAGACAAGACCCCTAAGGGCTGCAGCACTTATTGTGCCACCCTTAGGGGCCCTGTACCCTGACACCCACACACTGCCTTTGCAGGCTGAGTGTCTAAGTACAGTACTAAAGAAAGAGTCGACATGACACACATCCCCGTGTGCCATGGGCAAAAGACCCACTGCCCTGGCATACCTCAGTCACCCCTCTAGCTGGGTGCCCTATGCCAGTGGTGTGGGCACAGGTGCACAAGTCCTGTGCCCCTACAGTACCCAGGGCCATTCCTGGGCACTGTAAGTGCAGTGATGCCATTAAGAGTATATGGTGCTGCGAGGTTGTCCTTACGAACTCCACAGCACCATAATGGCTACTCTGAAGACTGACAAGTTTGATATCAAGCTTCTCAGCACATTAAACCTGCACTGATGCCAGTGTGGGATTTAATGTAAAATGCACCAGAAGGCATCTTAGATTTGCCCCCTGAAAACCAAACCTACAATCTACGTCTGGTCTGAGAGGCTGCCTAGGCTGCCACACAGCAGACATGTTGCTGGACCCCTGGGTGGAGAGCCCCCCGCTCTCATGGGCCTGCAACAATGCACATCCTGGGCAAGGTGCTAAGTCTCCTCCCCCAGGATGGGCGGAGAAGCTTCAAAGGCCTGCCGCCTTTGTGATCTTCTCCAGACCACTTGCTGTACTCAGCAACTGGCCCTCACAAGTTTTGACCCCCACTCTGGCGGGAAGACTGGCGGGAAACCCTACGTCAGGAAGGGGGTGTGTCAGCCTGTGCCAACCCTACCCCTCAGGTGGGAGCGGCGAGGTGAAGCATGACCCAGGGCTCCGGCCATCTTGAAGATGGGGATCCCTGCCCAATCACAACTAGTTCCCTGCCTCCTCCCACAGGAGAGGAGCAGATTAGGGGGTGTACCCACCCCAAGACAGGGGCCTATTGGTTCCTGCCCTTGCCCTACCTGTAACGCCCCTAAATTCAGTATTTAGGGGCACCCTGAACCTTCCTTCCTCGGATCCTGATAAGAAAACAAGAAAGAAGATCAAGAAGAAGAAGACCCGCCGTGCAGCTGCTAACAACAGGACAACACCAACTGACTTGGCCCCAGCCCTACCGGCCTGTCGACCCTGCAACCTGCCTCAGCTAAATCCAGGTGACTCCTGCAGACAGCAACCTTGGACAACCCAGAGGACCTGCCTGCCTTGACCCTCTCAAAGACTGGGACTCCCCTGAGCAGAAGCTCTGCTCCAACAACCATACCCCTGGTGCCAGCCAGGAACCGCGAATCCAGCCCACTCTGCAACCGCTGAGCTGGCCTGTGCCAGAGTGACTCAAGACCACAAGGACGTCCCCCCAGCTACTGGGACCCAAAGTCCCGTGCCCAAAGACCCTCCTCGACGACCCATACAACACCAGCAGCCTAAGAACCAGGGACTCCCCCAACCGCGACCAGCCGAGGGTGAGATTTCCCGACATCCGAAGACACCCTTGCATCCAGCACCCCACAGCCTCCTGTGCCCTCCTTTGGGGTACTTACCTCTTCTCCAAGAACCCAACTTACCCCTCGAAGTGGTGGTCGCACCTGAAGAATCTCCGTCCCCGAGCCTGTAGCCTTTGTTGACTTTGTAACTTTTCAATTGGATAACATTGAGCGCCCGAAGGCTCACAAGCACCCTGCACCCAGCCACCTGAGTGCCACTGGAGGTGTCACTACTACCCTTCTCTACTACCCCCCTTGCCCTGAGTAAGTGTCCAGGAGCTCAGCTCCCACAGCCACGTGGCCACCCTGCTTGCAGCCACCAACCAAAGGCCCCCTACCCTCCATTGGATTGCATTGGGCCTACTTTCTCTGCACCTGGCTGCCCCAGTGCCGCTGAGGGTGTAACAACTGGGAGACCCCTGGGTCTATTCCCAGAACCTTAACCTCACAAGTTGAGTACTCACCTGAAAGCCAATAACTCACTTTCCTTCCATAGGCTAATATTTACTGGTTTTCACTGAAATTTCTTCTGTCGATTTTTAAAACTTTAAAATGTTCTTCTAAAATCAGCCGAATAACGATTTCCGAAATACTCACCTGGTATCAGGAGAGAAGCCAGTGCTGTACTTTCTAGTTCAGTATTGAACCGCAAAAGTAATCTTAACTTTACTTACCATTTACCTTCATTTTCTCCCATTGTGGTTTTGGGTTTCCTCTGATCTACATACTCTGCAAAAACTCCATGACACCGTAACATAGAAGTTGGCACGGAAACTGGAAATGTAAAAGACAAGTTTATTAAGACCCCATGGGGTGGTGGTACATTCCTACAGCACCCTTCGGCAATGCAAGAAGTTATCACACCGAACATCGGTGCGCGACCTCTTTTATACAATTTTACAGTAATAAAGAGAGTAGGCGGAATACATTTGCTCAGTTTAGGTACATATAAGGACATTTCTGGAACACAGCCAACTTATGGGAGGAGTTTTAGTACCACCGTTTGGGGAACATTCCTAAGCGATGACCGTCCACTAATACAGAGGGTTTGACTACGCATGTGCAAGCTTGACCAGTACTAAAAATAGCCTGTTGCTGGGCAACTTAGATGGTCATTGGTACAGAGGAAGGACAAAAGGGCATGCTGACCACGAGGCAGCATGTTCAAGAAAATGGAAGCCAGCAATACAAAATATAGTAGTTTTTCATAAAAAAGGCAAGCCTGCGAATCTACCTGGGTCTTACCGCCCAGTTTCGCTTTTAAATGCGGATGGCAAAATCTATTCGAAGATTTGGGCAAATAGACTATCCGGTGTAATTTCGAATTTAGTTTCTACCATACAGCATGGGTTTATCCCACAGCGCGGAACGGCGGATCATGTCCGCCGGGTAATTACTTTATTTGATTTTGTTAATGTTAGTCAGGAACCTTTATGTTTAATTCTATTAGACGCCGAAAAGGCGTTCGATCGGGTCTCATGGTGCTTTTTATGGGACGTAATGAGGCGCAGGGGGTTTGGTCCTGATTTTATTACATCACTCCAGACGCTTTACTATCATCCTACTGCCCGTATTAGCACCATGGGACTAGTATCTAACTTGGTCCAAAATACAAAGGGGTACCAGACAGGGGTGTCCCTGCTCCCCTCTTTTATTTTCCCTATATATTGAGCCTTTTTTAAGAATGCTGGAATCTAGTTCTAAGATCCCTTCGGTTATGATACAAAATTATTCTTTTAAAGTCCTAGCCTATGTGGACAACGTTGCAGTAGACACGCCATGCCCTGCTGCTGCAATGCAAGAAATTGAAAGTTTAGCTTTGAAGTTCGGGATGTCTGCGGGTTATAAATTGAATGCTGCTAAAACTCAGCTATTATGTGCTAACCTGCCAAAATACTCGGATGTGCGGGTTTGTAAAGAGGTAATTTATTTGGGGATTAAGCTAAGGACCTCACCAATGGCTTTGGTTAAAGCTAACTGGGAGGATCTAATATTTGGAGAACGGAAACAGCTAGCTCAGGCGGAATGTCTACATCTCTCGTTAGTCAGTCGCTGCAGTCTATTAAAAATGATGATATTGCCACAAGTATTATATTTTTTTAGGTGTCTTCCTTTAGAAATTTCTACAGCTAGCCTGGCACAATTACAAACTCTTTGTATGCGCTTTATGTGGGCCGGAGGTAAAGCCCGCAGTGCTGGTCGTTATATGACCTTACCAAGAAATGTAGGAGGTTGGGCGGTTCCTGATTTCACATTTTATTACTATGCTTGCATGCTGCAAGGCATGAATGTTTTACTAACAGGGATAGGTCCTTCGAACCCGGCAGAGAGCCCGTCAATCTATCAGATGTTATTAGGCTCAAAGGCTAAAAATTGCTTATTTCTCTACCAGGATTGGAGTTATTATAAACGCACACGTTTTAAGGTTCTGATCGCTGCATATAAGATTTGGAGAACACTGGGGAGATTGCTGGGTATAGAGAAAATTTCATGGTATACACCATTAACATCCCCGATATTTTTGCCAATCGATTTATGGGATAGGGTTGTGTATGTATGGTGGAAAAAAGGATTAAGGTTGTTGGGGGATTTTTATAGAGATGGTTCTCTTAAGTCCTTTGAACAGCTACGAGTGCAATATCATCTCCCTAGGGAGGATTTCGTAAAATATCTGCAAATCAGAAACTTCCTGTCTCAGAAAGTAATAATTCTCCAAGCGAATGCACTAATTGAAGACAATATAAAAAAGGTTAAAATAGGAGTGTTATACGGTCATATGTTAAGTACTAAGTCTGATGACTTAGTTCAACAAAATATCAAATGGGGTAATAATATAGGGAGACAGGATATACGGATAGAAAATTCTCTGGAACTGGCTTCGAATTTATTCATGTCAGCAAAGTTATCTGCACAGCATTATAAATCCACATTCAATCTATATTACACACCCGATAAGATTTCTAAATGGCCGGATGACAATATGGGGAAATGTTTTCGTTGTGGATATTTATCTGCGGATGATCTTCATATTTTCTTTAGTTGCCCGAGATTAACAACTTTATTAAATCAGATTCAGAATTACCTTTCTATCATTTTGGGAAGTCAAGTTCAATTAAGTGCAACACAGATATTATTAGGTGTAGAAATGGGTGCATCAGTTCCAGTTGTGCTACAACAACATGCAAAATTAATATTTCTAGTAACAGTCATATATCGGCTGGTAATAGCTTCCTGGTGGCTACAACAGGAACCGCCTTCTTTCGAATTATGGAGGGCCCACTTCTTCGCAGTCCATAATATGGAGTACAGTTTATATGCACTTAAAGGGCATAAGAAAAAGAAGCTTGGTTCAGAAATCTGGGGTAGAGTTACCAATTATCTGGAAGCTGCAATGTGATTGGTGGTCCTATTACCTTTTTTCTTATATTGATTGTATTGATATTGGTTGCATTCATGGACTATCTTACTGTATGGCTAATTCTGATTCTGTTTAACAATATGTTTCTGTATCTATTATTAATGATCTATCAAGTGTATCTTATTTATTTATGCAACTTTTGGTGTATGTAAGAGTATTCTTGGCTATGTATTCTGTTTATTTCGAGTTATTTTCCGACTAATTCATGTATTTTGCAAAAAAAAACAAAAAAAAGAACATCGGTGCGCGACCTCTTTTATACAATTTTACAGTAATAAAAAGAGTAGGCGGAATACATTTGCTCAGTTTAGGTACATATAAGGACATTTCTGGAACACAGCCAACTTATGGGAGGAGTTTTAGTACCACCGGTCAGTTTGGGGAACATTCCTAAGCGATGACCGTCCACTAATACAGAGGGTTTGACTACGCATGTGCAAGCTTGACCAGTACTAAAAATAGCCTGTTGCTGGGCAAGGTAGATGGTCATTGGTTCAGAGGAAGGACAAAAGGGCATGCTGACCACGAGGCAGCATGTTCAAGAAAATGGAAGCCAGCAATACAAAATGTCCTCCGCAAACGTGGTCAAGATAAGAAGTTCGTGTAGCTGAGCTAAACGCTAACCCGTTCATTGTCAAATTACGACACCATAGGAAACTGATTTTCTCTGAAATTTCTTCTAAGTATCAATTTTTGCAAATTACAAATATTCCTTAAAAATCGTACCAACTACTGAAACGTAAATACTTACCTGCCTTAGGTAGAGGTACCAGTGCTGGACAAAGGATCCCAGTACTGTATTACAAAAGCAACGAGAACCTACTTTACCTGTGACTTAAATTCCCTTCCATAGGATAACATTGCTAGTTTTTCTCAGAAACGGTTCTGTGTCAACTTTGAAAATACCTTTATATCCTTTAAAAATTACAACTGTAACCAAAATGCTTTTACTTAACTGTTTACAGCTTAGGTCCCGGAACTGAATCCAGGATCCAGTCCTGTGGTTAGCAAAGTAATCCTGAAAGTAATTAATTGCATTTTTATAGAAAACCCCATTGATCTCAATGTTAAATTGTGTTTAGAATTGTGTTACCTATTGCAACCCCAGTAACTATTGTACTTACCAAGTCTATTGCCGCTCTGCAAAGTAATTACCAAAGTCACTCATATTGAGAAAAGTATATTTTGATTACCTGTTGGGTCTAAAATAAAACAACAATATCTTTTGATATAAAAACAATTGGCCTAGAGTTCAGTTCTTGAGTGTGTGAAACGTTTTGCTGACTGAGTGTGTACAACAAATGCTTTACACTGTCCCCTGATACTGCCTTACTGCTCAACCAAGCTACCACTTTAGAGAGTAAGGTCAGATCTGACTTTAACCTGTGGAGATTAGGGACTCTATACACACTGTACCTTACTTTGATCCAGTATATATAGAGCCAGTTTCTTACAGCCTCTGCTTCCCCCAAATAGAAGTTTTGCCCCTCCTGGGGGTGGATATGGTATTCACCTGTAATCTGCCACCCTCCTCCCAGGGATCAGGCGCCCCACTAGACACCAGGGATTTCAAAATTACACCAAAACAAACAAAAGGATTGGACAGTTTACCCTGGCATCGAACCGTAGCCCAGCCCCAGTGGGGTCATTATTGTCTCTCTGCGTCTCCCCCATGAGGGCATATAGGAGGCTAGCTCGAATGTGGGAAGTCACCCAAACTTGCCCCCAGGGGGTATAAAATCCACCTGACACTAGTGATTTAGCTTTTGGGGCAAAACAAGGTAGTGCAGGTGTTACGCTCTGGCATTGGCCACACCCCACCCTAAAAGGGGCATGCCAGTCTTTTTTACCCCCAAGGACAGACAAGAGGTGTGGCCCCAATTTTCCCCTGGGAGGCAGAAAGCTCACTGTATGGCAGGAACATATATTTAAAAAATAAAATAATGGGTTGGGTCTTGCCAATCCAAGCATCAGGAAACACCCTCTCCCCTTAAACCTCAACAGTCTTTCTGCTCCTCTGCGGACTAATGCATCCAATCCCAATGGAAAGCAAGAGGACATTTGATCATTTGGGTATTGGTTTTACCTATGGACCAGGACAGTGTGACTAAATCTCAATATCATCCCACTTGCAATGGTGGACTGCTGCACTTTTTGGGTTTGGGTAGGCTGCCACCTGGAAAAACCTAACAAGCCCAGACAGTTATGAAAACTAGACCTCTGAGGGGAGTCCAGAGTGGTGTGCTTCACATGCATCGCACAACATTTTCTTACCCACAATGCTCTGAAAACTTCAAACTTTGACTAAAACACTCATTTTCCTCACATTTCTGCGAGGAAAACTTCTGAAATATGTGGTAAGCCATGAATTTCCTACCACTCAGCATTCCCTCAAGTCTCTTGATAAAAATGGTACTTCACTTGTGTGGGTGGTCCAAGAGACCTTGGCACAAAAGACCTTAAAAGTGCTACGTGGAGAGAGTTTGAGAGTGTATTTGTCAAGATCCGACACGCTTCTCCTCGGAGCTGTGTTGAAAGTACCAAACCCGCGATCACGCAACCCACCCGTGACCCAGCATAAATCACAGACCAATAGGAGGGTTCCGCAATCGCGGGAAAGGAAGGGGACAGCGGGGAGGGAGATCTGAAACGATAAAGAACACAGGATTTAGTTTCACACCCCTCCCTATCTACTCTATGACACCAATGCACTCTATGGAAATCAACAGGATTCTTTTCCCCCACTGTTACTCAAGCCTACCTGTAAAGGAAAATTCTAAATCTTTATATGCAGGAGATCGAGGGAAGGTCCTATCAGTGGCAATAATCTGATAAGGAAAGAACATACAGGCACATGTATTACACCACAAATGTACCATAAATCATAGGTTGCTTATCCCACCTCACATACCAATACTTGACCAGAAATTGTCTTGATCCACTCTTTCGTTACAAGGTACCCCCCTGTTTCCTCTCCTGCAGTTTGAAAAGAAAACACAAGCAAGTTGTGGAAAATAAAAGAAACATGGAATATTATGTCGAGCTGAAGGTTAACTGCACCTTTCAACTAATTCAGTTCAGCACACCAAAAGGTATCAAAATTTGAAATAAAAGTGAAATGCCAAGTATTAGTCCGTTATCACAGTCTTGAATCTCTCACCAAAACCTGTGAGTCCCAAATAGTTCAGTAACTTCCAACTCTGCAAGTGCTTGCGTCCTGAATCCAAGGAACATCCAACAAATAGAAGCGCAGCCGCGCTTCCCAAACCCTCGGAACACAAACACTTAGCCTCCGGGAAAAGATCACCCAGAAATGAAACTGACAAACACAGCCGTGTTCGTCTCTTCCGGGATCTTTACAATGATCCAGCAACAGTACAAAACGTGTCTCTGGCGTCGAGAGTTCCCCGCCGGAAACACACTGTTAATCCTTACTCACGGTTTCTTTGCAGAAATGCACAACAGCCCTTCAGTCCGGCTAACCAGAATTATCGGCTCCGTTTGTGCCGTTCGTGTGGTTTATGTTTCCGGATTTGCGCGGTAACTTCTCGCGCTATTACACCCATGGCCCTCTGGGGATTGTAGTTTGATCCTTCAAGGCCTCAATTCCCCACGCATTGCGCGGACAGCGGTCCAAAATGGACCGATTCTGACAGTACACCCCCCTTTTACAAGGGACGCTGTCCAGGAGCAGGCTTCTCCGGATGACGGCGGTGAAAACAGGACACCAACCGAGGAGCATGCACGGATCCCGCAGGCTCCCAGGAATTCTCCTCAGGCCCGTAACCCTTCCATGAAATCAGATATTGCAGTTTCCCTCACACCCACCGGGAGTCCAACACCCGCAACACCTCGTACTCAGACTCATTCTGCACCCACACAGGTACGGGAGGACGATGAACAGGGCTTCTGGAAGGCTTCAATAGAGACACATGGAACACAGGGTGAATGTGCAAGTGGGCAGGCAATCGTAACTTCACAGCCACTGGATTCACCATTCTCACCACCCTATAAGGCCTGATGAACTTAGGGTTAAATACACTATATCTACGGAATTTGATGTGTTTAGTGGCTAACCACACCAGATCCCCACGTTTGTACACAGGACTCGGCCTACGGTGTTTATCCGCCTGAGCTTTGTATCTCCCTTTGGCCCGAACCAGATTCTTGCGCGTCGCTAGAAGTATTCTGCGAATGCGCAACAATCGTGTCTTGACATCAGGAAATCGAACCGTGGGTCTGGGGAGAATCAGAGGAGTAACCCTAGGGTGGTAACCATAATTGCTAAAGAAAGGGGAATGACCTGTGGAAGAGTGTAAAGTGCTGTTGTAGGCCAGCTCCGCCACCCACAACCAATCCACCCAAGAATCTGTGTCAGCTTGAACATAACAGCGGAGGTACTGTTTCAATGACTGGTTCAGCCTCTCAGTTTGTCCATCCGACTGCGGATGGAAACTGGTGGATAATGAAGATGAGATCCGTAACTCAGCACACCATACTCTCCAGAACCCTGCAGTGAATTGGGCCCCCCTATCTGACACTATCACTTTCGGTAGTCCATGCAACCTAACTATGTGTGTTAAAAGGAGATGAGCTAAGTGACCTGCAGTAGGCACCCTATCACAAGCGATAAAATGGCCCATTTTAGTAAGAAAGTCCACAACTACTATGATGGCCGTCTTCCCTTGGTCTTTAGGCAAACCCACTATGAAGTCTACGGAAATGCTTTCCCAAGGCATTTCAGGGGTTGGCAAAGGTAGCAGAAGACCTTGAGGTTGTTGTCGATCTGCTTTCATCCTGGCGCATTGCGAGCACTGATTTCCCCATCTTTTCAAGTCCAGTCGAATGTAAGGCCACCAAAATTGTCTTAAAGCCTTTTCCAAAGTTCTTACATATCCCATCTGTCCGGCGCTCGGTATTTCATGGCACCATTGAAACACTAGACGTTGTAAGGTCTTTGTGGGCACTAGCGCTTGTTTCCCTTTCATTGCCACACCTTGTCTCAACCGCCATTCTGGATGATGTCTAAGCCAAGTTCTCCAGACGCATGATTGGATCCCTGAACGCAAGGATTGCACAAAATCGGTGGATTGAGTCACACACACCACTTTAGAAGGATCTATAATTGATCTTTCGGGGGTCTGCGTGTGTAATACCGGATGTTCTTGCCGGGTTAGAGCGTCTGCTTTTTTGTTCATTGTTCCGGGTCTGAAGGTGACTATGAATCGATATTCTTCAAAGAAGAGCATCCAGCGTAACTGCCGGGGCGTTAGATGATGTGCTGCTCTTATGAATTGCAAGTTGCGATGGTCTGTGTAAACCGTCACCTGATGAACTGCTCCTAGAAGCCAATGCCTCCATTCAATGAAAGCGTCTTTTATAGCCAGTAGCTCCTTTTCGGCTATCGTATAATTGATTTCTGCAGGGTTGAGTTTTCTGGACATGTAGGCAATTGGGTGTAACATGCCGGTGTCTTCCTGTCGCTGTGATAGAACCGCCCCCAAGGCGACTTCAGACGCATCCGCTTCAACAATGAATGGCAAAGAGGGGTTGGCATGTCTCAGAACAGGAGCCTTGATGAATGCATCTTTCAACCCATCAAACGCTAGTTGTGCCTCGGTGTTCCAGTGAAACGGCACCTTCTTCCTCGTTAGACGGGTCAATGGGGTTACCAAGGCAGAGAATCCACATATGAACCTCCTATAGAAGTTCGCAAACCCCAATAAACACTGTATGTCTTTCACATTACGGGGACACGGCCAGTCCTTTATGGCTTGTACTTTTCTTTCAGCCATGACCTGGCCTGAAGGGGTAAGCATTACTCCCAGAAACTCGACGGTGGTAACATGGAATTCACATTTTGTGATCTTACAATAGAGATGGTGTTTCATCAGGGCACCCAACACCTTTTTCACATGAAACTGATGTTCACTCGTCTTGGTGGAATATACGAGGATATCGTCAATGTAGACGACTACGAAGAGGTCTAGATATTCTCTTAGTACTTCATTAAGAAAGTACTGAAACGCGGCGGGGGCGTTGCACAATCCAAAGGGCATCACAAGGTATTCGAAGAGCCCATACCGCGTCTTAAATGCGGTCTTCCATTCATCGCCTTTTCTGATGCGGACCAGGTGGTAGGCTCCTCGCAGATCTAACTTTGTGTAAAGATTGGCAGTTCGGACTTGTTCTAGTAGGACCGGAATCAGCGGTAAAGGGTACTGGTTTTTTACCGTGATGGTGTTTAATGCGCGATAATCGATGCAACACCTCTTGTCCCCGTTGGCTTTTGGGATGAAGAACAAGGGCGACGATGCCGGCGACCGAGAGCGGCGTATATACCCCAAGGCCAAATATTTGTCCAGGTACTTCCTCAAGTATTCGTTTTCCGGAACAGTAAGCGCGTAAAGCCTGCCGTTCGGGATTACCGCTCCAGGAACAAGGTCAATGCGACAATCAAAGGGTCTGTGGGGGGGAAGTGCCTCCGCCTGTTCCTCACTAAACACTTTTGCGTATTCAGCATAACACGACGGGAGTTGTACCTCCTTCTCGGCCGCAGTGGCGATGTTGAAAACCCTGGCCAAGGTCTGAGAAGGGCTAACAGCGGAAGCCATACAATGTTCTTTGCAATATTCAGAGACAAAATTGATCGTCTTCGACGTCCAATGAATGGATGGTTCATGTTTTTGAAGCCAAGGAAGACCCAATATGATACCATATTGTGGTGCTTGGATGATATTAAATGACATGATTTCTTGATGCAAGTCCTTGCTAATGCACCGATATTCTGGAGTGTGGTATCTGATGGGTCCTGCAATCAGTTCGCTACCATCCACTGCATATACAGGTTCCGGGTGTTTCTTTTCAAGGAGCGGAATACCCAACCTCTCTGCCTCTGCATAATCCATAAAAACCCCAGTGGCTCCGGAATCCACCATAGCCTTTGCACCTTGCTCTCCAGTATCCATCACCAGTATCATAGATAGGAAGACGTGGTTCTTGTCTTGATCGCAACAGGCCGTAATTGAAGGGATAGTGATTTGGCTTGAGGGTTCCCCTCCATTCACACTCAAGCTTTGGAGTTTCCCGACTTCTCCTCCACGGTGCTCACTGCGGTCTGGCCAGTCCTGAACCTTCCGGGTTTCGGTTTAACCGGACACTCCCGCAGATAGTGCCCCTTCTTTCCACAATATAAACAAAGTCCATTTTTTCTGCGGTGTTCTTTCTCGCTGAAGGACAGTGCTGCTCTAACCGCTCCTATCTCCATCGCTTCTTGAGCGGACGTAGATTTTTCACTGTTCCCCCCTGTTCTCTCATGTACCATCACCACCGGCTCCTTCTTACGTAACTCCCCTTTGCGTTCTCTTATGCGGTGGTCCAGGCGAAGAGCGAGCTCTATGAGTGCGGTACATGTACGGGGTTGAGGGTCAATGTGTGCCAACACATCTTTCATTTCGTCGTTTAATCCTTGATAGAATAAGGCAGACTGCTTGGCCTCGGGCCAATCTGTTTCAGCCACCAAGCGACGAAAATTGTTCAGATATGAAACCAGATCGGATGTGCCCTGCTTCAAAACCAACAGCTCACGGTCCGCAGAAAACGTTTCTGCCCGGCGATCAAAGGTTTTCTCGAACTCCAACCGGAATTCATCCCAGTCGTGTAAAAGGGGATCATCTCTCCTGACTATGGGAACTGCCCACTGCGCTGCTTCCCCACCCAAATATGAAATCAAAAAGGCCACTCGGGCTTGGTTTGTCGTAAACATTTTAGGTTTACACATGAAGTGTAGGCGTACTTGTGTCATAAATACCTGGACCTTTTTGTTATCACCAAAAAATCTCTCAGGGGGGGCTAGCGGAATCTGGGTGGGCATTTCTACCACTACAGAGGAAGGAGTGGATGTACTAGCTCCTGCACTGAATGGATTTGCATGTAGGCTATCTAAACGGGCCTTAATCTGGGCGTTCTCTGCTCTGGAAGCAGCGACCTCTCGATTGGAGGCGGCTAATTCCGTCTGGACTATTGCAAGGGCAGCCAAAAGGTCATCCATAGTGGCCATTTTCTTTCAACACAGCCAAGAGGAGGATCGTCTCCTTGGGCCGATAATTCTGTCAAGATCCGACACGCTTCTCCTCGGAGCTGTGTTGAAAGTACCAAACCCGCGATCACGCAACCCACCCGTGACCCAGCATAAATCACAGACCAATAGGAGGGTTCCGCAATTGCGGGAAAGGAAGGGGACAGCGGGGAGGGAGATCTGAAACGATAAAGAACACAGGATTTAGTTTCACACCCCTCCCTATCTACTCTATGACACCAATGCACTCTATGGAAATCAACAGGATTCTTTTCCCCCACTGTTACTCAAGCCTACCTGTAAAGGAAAATTCTAAATCTTTATATGCAGGAGATCGAGGGAAGGTCCTATCAGTGGCAATAATCTGATAAGGAAAGAACATACAGGCACATGTATTACACCACAAATGTACCATAAATCATAGGTTGCTTATCCCACCTCACATACCAATACTTGACCAGAAATTGTCTTGATCCACTCTTTCGTTACAAGGTACCCCCCTGTTTCCTCTCCTGCAGTTTGAAAAGAAAACACAAGCAAGTTGTGGAAAATAAAAGAAACATGGAATATTATGTCGAGCTGAAGGTTAACTGCACCTTTCAACTAATTCAGTTCAGCACACCAAAAGGTATCAAAATTTGAAATAAAAGTGAAATGCCAAGTATTAGTCCGTTATCACAGTCTTGAATCTCTCACCAAAACCTGTGAGTCCCAAATAGTTCAGTAACTTCCAACTCTGCAAGTGCTTGCGTCCTGAATCCAAGGAACATCCAACAAATAGAAGCGCAGCCGCGCTTCCCAAACCCTCGGAACACAAACACTTAGCCTCCGGGAAAAGATCACCCAGAAATGAAACTGACAAACACAGCCGTGTTCGTCTCTCCCGGGATCTTTACAATGATCCAGCAACAGTACAAAACGTGTCTCTGGCGTCGAGAGTTCCCCGCCGGAAACACACTGTTAATCCTTACTCACGGTTTCTTTGCAGAAATGCACAACAGCCCTTCAGTCCGGCTAACCAGAATTATCGGCTCCGTTTGTGCCGTTCGTGTGGTTTATGTTTCCGGATTTGCGCGGTAACTTCTCGCGCTATTACACCCATGGCCCTCTGGGGATTGTAGTTTGATCCTTCAAGGCCTCAATTCCCCACGCATTGCGCGGACAGCGGTCCAAAATGGACCGATTCTGACAGTACACCCCCCTTTTACAAGGGACGCTGTCCAGGAGCAGGCTTCTCCGGATGACGGCGGTGAAAACAGGACACCAACTGAGGAGCATGCACGGACCCCGCAGGCTCCCAGGAATTCTCCTCAGGCCCGTAACCCTTCCATGAAATCAGATATTGCAGTTTCCCTCTCACCCACCGGGAGTCCAACACCCGCAACACCTCGTACTCAGACGCATTCTGCACCCACACAGGTACGGAAGGACGATGAACAGGGCTTCTGGAAGGCTTCAATAGAGACACATGGAACACAGGGTGAATGTGCAAGTGGGCAGGCAATCGTAACTTCACAGCCACTGGATTCACCATTCTCACCACCCTATAAGGCCTGATGAACTTAGGGTTAAATACACTATATCTACGGAATTTGATGTGTTTAGTGGCTAACCACACCAGATCCCCACGTTTGTACACAGGACTCGGCCTACGGTGTTTATCCGCCTGAGCTTTGTATCTCCCTTTGGCCCGAACCAGATTCTTGCGCGTCGCTAGAAGTATTCTGCGAATGCGCAACAATCGTGTCTTGACATCAGGAAATCGAACCGTGGGTCTGGGGAGAATCAGAGGAGTAACCCTAGGGTGGTAACCATAATTGCTAAAGAAAGGGGAATGACCTGTGGAAGAGTGTAAAGTGCTGTTGTAGGCCAGCTCCGCCACCCACAACCAATCCACCCAAGAATCTGTGTCAGCTTGAACATAACAGCGGAGGTACTGTTTCAATGACTGGTTCAGCCTCTCAGTTTGTCCATCCGACTGCGGATGGAAACTGGTGGATAATGAAGATGAGATCCGTAACTCAGCACACCATACTCTCCAGAACCCTGCAGTGAATTGGGCCCCCCTGTCTGACACTATCACTTTCGGTAGTCCATGCAACCTAACTATGTGTGTTAAAAGGAGATGAGCTAAGTGACCTGCAGTAGGCACCCTATCACAAGCGATAAAATGGCCCATTTTAGTAAGAAAGTCCACAACTACTATGATGACCGTCTTCCCTTGGTCTTTAGGCAAACCCACTATGAAGTCTACGGAAATGCTTTCCCAAGGCATTTCAGGGGTTGGCAAAGGTAGCAGAAGACCTTGAGGTTGTTGTCGATCTGCTTTCATCCTGGCGCATTGCGAGCACTGATTTCCCCATCTTTTCAAGTCCAGTCGAATGTAAGGCCACCAAAATTGTCTTAAAGCCTTTTCCAAAGTTCTTACATATCCCATCTGTCCGGCGCTCGGTATTTCATGGCACCATTGAAACACTAGACGTTGTAAGGTCTTTGTGGGCACTAGCGCTTGTTTCCCTTTCATTGCCACACCTTGTCTCAACCGCCATTCTGGATGATGTCTAAGCCAAGTTCTCCAGACGCATGATTGGATCCCTGAACGCAAGGATTGCACAAAATCGGTGGATTGAGTCACACACACCACTTTAGAAGGATCTATAATTGATCTTTCGGGGGTCTGCGTGTGTAATACCGGATGTTCTTGCCGGGTTAGAGCCTTGATGAATGCATCTTTCGATCCATCAAACGCTAGTTGTGCCTCGGTGTTCCAGTGAAACGGCACCTTCTTCCTCGTTAGACGGGTCAATGGGGTTACCAAGGCAGAGAATCCACATATGAACCTCCTATAGAAGTTCGCAAACCCCAATAAACACTGTATGTCTTTCACATTACGGGGACACGGCCAGTCCTTTATGGCTTGTACTTTTCTTTCAGCCATGACCTGGCCTGAAGGGGTAAGCATTACTCCCAGAAACTCGACGGTGGTAACATGGAATTCACATTTTGTGATCTTACAATAGAGATGGTGTTTCATCAGGGCACCCAACACCTTTTTCACATGAAACTGATGTTCACTCGTCTTGGTGGAATATACGAGGATATCGTCAATGTAGACGACTACGAAGAGGTCTAGATATTCTCTTAGTACTTCATTAAGAAAGTACTGAAACGCGGCGGGGGCGTTCCACAATCCAAAGGGCATCACAAGGTATTCGAAGAGCCCATACCGCGTCTTAAATGCGGTCTTCCATTCATCGCCTTTTCTGATGCGGACCAGGTGGTAGGCTCCTCGCAGATCTAACTTTGTGTAAATATTGGCAGTTCGGACTTGTTCTAGTAGGACCGGAATCAGCGGTAAAGGGTACTGGTTTTTTACCGTGATGGTGTTTAATGCGCGATAATCGATGCAACACCTCTTGTCCCCGTTGGCTTTTGGGATGAAGAACAAGGGCGACGATGCCGGCGACCGAGAGCGGCGTATATACCCCAAGGCCAAATATTTGTCCAGGTACTTCCTCAAGTATTCGTTTTCCGGAACAGTAAGCGCGTAAAGCCTGCCGTTCGGGATTACCGCTCCAGGAACAAGGTCAATGCGACAATCAAAGGTTCTGTGGGGGGGAAGTGCCTCCGCCTGTTCCTCACTAAACACTTTTGCGTATTCAGCATAACACGACGGGAGTTGTACCTCCTTCTCGGCCGCAGTGGCGATGTTGAAAAGCCTGGCCAAGGTCTGAGAAGGGCTAACAGCGGAAGCCATACAATGTTCTTTGCAATATTCAGAGACAAAATTGATCGTCTTCGACGTCCAATGAATGGATGGTTCATGTTTTTGAAGCCAAGGAAGACCCAATATGATACCATATTGTGGTGCTTGGATGATATTAAATGACATGATTTCTTGATGCAAGTCCTTGCTAATGCACCGATATTCTGGAGTGTGGTATCTGATGGGTCCTGCAATCAGTTCGCTACCATCCACTGCATATACAGGTTCCGGGTGTTTCTTTTCAAGGAGCGGAATACCCAACCTCTCTGCCTCTGCATAATCCATAAAAACCCCAGTGGCTCCGGAATCCACCATAGCCTTTGCACCTTGCTCTCCAGTATCCATCACCAGTATCATAGATAGGAAGACGTGGTTCTTGTCTTGATCGCAACAGGCCGTAATTGAAGGGATAGTGATTTGGCTTGAGGGTTCCCCTCCATTCACACTCAAGCTTTGGAGTTTCCCGACTTCTCCTCCACGGTGCTCACTGCGGTCTGGCCAGTTCTGAACCTTCCGGGTTTCGGTTTAACCGGACACTCCCGCAGATAGTGCCCCTTCTTTCCACAATATAAACACAGTCCATTTTTTCTGCGGTGTTCTTTCTCGCTGAAGGACAGTGCTGCTCTAACCGCTCCTATCTCCATCGCTTCTTGAGCGGACGTAGATTTTTCACTGTTCCCCCCTGTTCTCTCATGTACCATCACCACCGGCTCCTTCTTACGTAACTCCCCTTTGCGTTCTCTTATGCGGTGGTCCAGGCGAAGAGCGAGCTCTATGAGTGCGGTACATGTACGGGGTTGAGGGTCAATGTGTGCCAACACATCTTTCATTTCGTCGTTTAATCCTTGATAGAATAAGGCAGACTGCTTGGCCTCGGGCCAATCTGTTTCAGCCACCAAGCGACGAAAATTGTTCAGATATGAAACCAGATCGGATGTGCCCTGCTTCAAAACCAACAGCTCACGGTCCGCAGAAAACGTTTCTGCCCGGCGATCGAAGGTTTTCTCGAACTCCAACCGGAATTCATCCCAGTCGTGTAAAAGGGGATCATCTCTCCTGACTATGGGAACTGCCCACTGCGCTGCTTCCCCACCCAAATATGAAATCAAAAAGGCCACTCGGGCTTGGTTTGTCGTAAACATTTTAGGTTTACACATGAAGTGTAGGCGTACTTGTGTCATAAATACCTGGACCTTTTTGTTATCACCAAAAAATCTCTCAGGGGGGGCTAGCGGAATCTGGGTGGGCATTTCTACCACTACAGAGGAAGGAGTGGATGTACTAGCTCCTGCACTGAATGGATTTGCATGTAGGCTATCTAAACGGGCCTTAATCTGGGCGTTCTCTGCTCTGGAAGCAGCGACCTCTCGATTGGAGGCGGCTAATTCCGTCTGGACTATTGCAAGGGCAGCCAAAAGGTCATCCATAGTGGCCATTTTCTTTCAACACAGCCAAGAGGAGGATCGTCTCCTTGGGCCGATAATTCTGTCAAGATCCGACACGCTTCTCCTCGGAGCTGTGTTGAAAGTACCAAACCCGCGATCACGCAACCCACCCGTGACCCAGCATAAATCACAGACCAATAGGAGGGTTCCGCAATCGCGGGAAAGGAAGGGGACAGCGGGGAGGGAGATCTGAAACGATAAAGAACACAGGATTTAGTTTCACACCCCTCCCTATCTACTCTATGACACCAATGCACTCTATGGAAATCAACAGGATTCTTTTCCCCCACTGTTACTCAAGCCTACCTGTAAAGGAAAATTCTAAATCTTTATATGCAGGAGATCGAGGGAAGGTCCTATCAGTGGCAATAATCTGATAAGGAAAGAACATACAGGCACATGTATTACACCACAAATGTACCATAAATCATAGGTTGCTTATCCCACCTCACATACCAATACTTGACCAGAAATTGTCTTGATCCACTCTTTCGTTACAAGGTACCCCCCTGTTTCCTCTCCTGCAGTTTGAAAAGAAAACACAAGCAAGTTGTGGAAAATAAAAGAAACATGGAATATTATGTCGAGCTGAAGGTTAACTGCACCTTTCAACTAATTCAGTTCAGCACACCAAAAGGTATCAAAATTTGAAATAAAAGTGAAATGCCAAGTATTAGTCCGTTATCACAGTCTTGAATCTCTCACCAAAACCTGTGAGTCCCAAATAGTTCAGTAACTTCCAACTCTGCAAGTGCTTGCGTCCTGAATCCAAGGAACATCCAACAAATAGAAGCGCAGCCGCGCTTCCCAAACCCTCGGAACACAAACACTTAGCCTCCGGGAAAAGATCACCCAGAAATGAAACTGACAAACACAGCCGTGTTCGTCTCTCCCGGGATCTTTACAATGATCCAGCAACAGTACAAAACGTGTCTCTGGCGTCGAGAGTTCCCCGCCGGAAACACACTGTTAATCCTTACTCACGGTTTCTTTGCAGAAATGCACAACAGCCCTTCAGTCCGGCTAACCAGAATTATCGGCTCCGTTTGTGCCGTTCGTGTGGTTTATGTTTCCGGATTTGCGCGGTAACTTCTCGCGCTATTACACCCATGGCCCTCTGGGGATTGTAGTTTGATCCTTCAAGGCCTCAATTCCCCACGCATTGCGCGGACAGCGGCCCAAAATGGACCGATTCTGACAGTATTACATTTTCATAATTAATTACTTTAAACCACTGTAGTAGAAATTTCAAATAAGACAATTAAATCATGATGAGATATTAATTACATATTTGCAAAAAATTTATGTTTCATAAAAGCTTAAAAACAGTTAAATTGCTTTCAGATTAAAAATGCTTTATTCTTCATGCAGATAGCTCTCAATATAAATTGTGCGTTCTGCCTAGCTTCATCACTCTGTCTGGGCAGTGCTATTAACCAAGAGAGGAGGTTATTAATAGTAGGGGTGGGCGGAATTTGCGAAGTTGCCTTTCGCAAAATTCCGGAAAACGACAAGAAATCTCCGCGAGCACGTGAAATTTTGCGTGCTCGCGGAGATTTGCTGTTCAGTTTGTGAGTTCACATGCTTCTTGTTTATAAACCTTATAAAGGGTAGGGAGTAAAAGTATCGCCTGTAAAGTGGCGCTATTGTGTTTGCATGAGAATAAAACTAACCTGGTCACCGTGTCTTGCTTTATTTATTTATTTATTTTATTTATTTGCCGCTTTGCGGCCAACGTGCCGTGCTTTATTTATTTATTTTTCGCATTTTCTTAAACTTTTTTTTCCGCCCTTCTCTATCCAGACGCTACACTTTGAGAGAGAAAAATGAAACAAACAGACTGCTTTTCCAGCAACAGAATTTCATTCGATTTTGGATCCATTTCACTGGGGAACAAATGGAGGAAGGTTGCCAGCAAGTCACTGCTTCCTCCCTTCTAGCCGCAGCAGCCCTAAGGGAAGCCGCATTAGAAAGTTTGCCAACCTAATTAACCGCCTGTCTCGAAAGGTTGAAGAGGAGAGAAATAAAGAGCTCTACACCTCGTATTCTGTGCGCGCTATTGAACATGGAGCTTGGGTCAAATGGTGGCAAGCAACAGCCACAACCCGCTCATTCAACTGGGGGGACAACCCGATCCTCAAGTCCCCACGATGGTTCTGCACCTCTGTGTGCACTGTATCTAGCCCAAGATTGCTTAAGTAGGCCGAATTCCAGCCTAATTTGTGCCAGGAAGTATAGTTTGGAAGGCTAAACGTGGTTCTGTATGCTTTTACTAAAGTTGTATCCAGCAGTTTAGAGTCTCTGCCTCTTACGGCTTCACTACCATAAGCTTTTCATGGTTAGTGCTAGCACCAGCCCCTTCCTTTTAATCTCTTCTTGATGTCGAGCAAATGATCCTTGTTTGTCAATGTATACACCTAGGTACTTGTAGACTCTAGCTGAATCTATTCGTGAACCGCCCAGATTCGTTGTTTTTACTTTCCTTGTCAAATACATCCCTGTACCAAGTTTAACCTATACCCAGATCAGCAATAGAGGTAGCTGCAGGATTTGGGACTGTAACTTACCAACTACAGCCATTTTTGAAAGACAACCTGGGGTTAGCAGGATGATGGTGTGTCTTGTGTGACTCCCATTAGGTTTGTGTGGTTGGGCCTAGTGCTGGCGACAGAAACGGATCAAACCATGGTTAACGGGAATCAACTCGACTTCCTTTGACCTTGGTTTGATTGGGTCTTGACACGGGCACAAGGGCCAGCCACACAAGTGGTGCAGCATTTTTCTCAACACAAGGGTGTGAAAGTGGGTGGTAAGAACTTTCTGGATTCCTACAGATTCTGGAAGTTTCTATAACAAATGTAAAGAAAATATGTGATTTTGTGCAAAGCTTGAGGTTTGCTGGGCATTCTGGGTAAGAAAACCTCGTGGGTTTCATGCACAGCACACCACCATGAACTCCCATGTGTTTAATTTAAAAAAAAATGTGCAAGTTGCTAATTTTCCCTATGTGCCTCATGAGCTAGGGCCCTAAATCCACAGCTACCCACTTTGCAAACAAAGTGCTCGTTTTGAGTAGAAAAATATGATGTATCGATGTTGCATTTTAGGCCGTTTCCTGGCGCGGGCACTATGCCTACCCACAAAAGTGAGGTACCATTTTAATCGAAGACTTGGAGGAATGCTAGGTGGACGTTCTGGACTCTGTGTGGCTTCACACAGAGTCCAGAACGTTCCATCAGAAAAATGTGAGGAAAATGTGTTGTTAGACAAAGTTTGAGGTTTAGAAGGGATTCTGGAGAAAACAAAACTTGGTGTAAATCCCTCATCCTGGATTCCCCAGGTGTCTAGTTTAAAAAAATGCACAAGTTTGCTAGGTTTCCCTAGGTTGTGGCCGAACTAGGGTCTAACTTTTACAGCTACTCATTTTGCAAAATAATGGTCAATTTTGAGTGGAACAGGGGGAACATGACGGCCGGAAGCTAACGGCCGTGACAGAGCTCCTCCCACTTCTGTGCATGCTCGTGGTGAGCGAGCTGTGATGGTTTTTTCCATAGCCGAGATACCTGGAAACCCGGAGCTGGTACATCAGGACAGGAGCGGGTAATTCTGTGTGTCGTTATCGTTCGACAAAACCAAGGTAGGAAGTGCTGTGGGGATCACTGTGGCAGCATATCAGCTCCTTAGTCGAGGGCTGAGCTTCGAGGAAGGTTTCATCTGCCCGGGATATTTTGGGCGTTCTAAGAAAGAAAAAAAAAAGAGGAAAAAGAGACTCGCACGGTGTTCGAGGAGCAGTGGGTCTGTGTGTGGCGAGGGCTCCCTTTTCCCCCCCTCTTCTGCTTCTTCTCGATTTTAACCCTGTATAGCCTGCCCTACAGCTTTTAGCTTATAGACGGCAATCAGCAACCTGACTCTGTGGTTGTAAGCCAGGAAAGTGCGGTGCAGTATCTGGGGTCAGTGGTGTTTCTGGACACGAGCATTAGTTTTTTTTTGGGCAGCTTCTCTTGCGTGGTGCCTACAAGCAAAAGGCCTGGGTAGGGTGAATACAGGTCAACTTCGATACTGGACAGTGGAAGTTACCATAGGCGGATGGTGACGAGAGGAGGTGGCACGCCCTTAGAGCCTGCCTGGTTCCGGGAATTGGGCACTGTTAAATCCTGGAGGTGTAATCTGGGGAGGCCGTATCAAAAAATAGGCCGGAGGATAACTTACTCATTGGGGACAGCAAGCCCTCCCACTGGCAAAATACATGCTACTGGGTACCTCTTAAGGAGTGGGCCTCTGGTATCTAAAATTCCCCCCCCCCCCCCGGTCAGTAGGTACACTCTCCGCAACTGGGCCGCCAATATAGTGCCTGGCACCTCCAAATCATCAATTTTCCCCCCCCGGTGACCCTTATTAAAGCCATAACACAGAAAAGGAAGGCGAAGGGGAAGGGAGATCATAGTGGATCAGACACACCGCCAGGGAGAGGAAAGAGTAAGGAAAAGACAAAAAGCGGGCCACCAGCTGTATTGAGAGTAACTCCATCATTAAAATCCTATTATAAGGTTCTCTCTGCTAGCGCATCAAACGGAACAAAAGAGATGGCGGTGGTGAAGGCTATAACGAGCCCAATAATTGAAGATACAGAAGCTAACAGGGAAGGGGTCCCCATGGAGGAGGCAGCTAGTGCAAATTCGTCATCTATATCTACACCAACTCAGTCTTGTCCGCCTCCGCAGCCACCCTCTGAAACTAATATGCTTGAAATAGTACATACGGCAGTGGAACTTTCTAATAGCTTCTCGGCTTTGGATATCCAAGATACAGAGCAAGTGGAGGAAATATCCGGACACATAGAAGATGTTGCTCATAGTGCTTCTCTGGAAATTATAACATCTACACCATCCATCCCGCAAACTCTGGCAGATATTCTATTGGGTCTAAGAGATGACATAGGGAGACGGTTTACCACATCAGAGGCTAATCAGACGGCCATCCAGGCCTCTTGTGAGGCACTCGCTCAGAAAGTGGAAGAAGTTTCAATAAGGACGGATGCCCTAGAAGCGGAAATGCCTAAGATCAAAGAAGCCCTTACCACATCTGTAGTTAACATCGATAAATTGGTCCAGCAGAACTGGGAGATGAGAGAAGATCTCGAAAGACTTGAAAATCACTCAAGGAAAAATAATTTAAAATTCCTGAATGTCCCTGAGGCCCTCGAAGGGAATGACATTAAGGCATTTATTGTCGCAGTGCTCAAAACGACAGTGTTAAAAGACTCTCCTGACTCAGATCAAGAACTATTGCTGACATCCAGAGAGTTTACCGTGATCCTTATAGGTGAAATACAGGGAAAGAACGTCCAAGAAAAATCTTGGTCAACTTTCTCACTTACGCCATTAAGGAAAGGTTTCTGTCGCTGGCACTCAAAGCAGGCTCTATAAAATCAGTGTCCTTTTCCACACCATTTTCTTTTACAATTTGCTATGATGTATCACACATTACAGCATTAATTTATTTATTTATTTATTGGGCTTATTTAGCGCGACAGATACCCAAGAAGGGCTTCCCGGCGCTAAAGCAGAACACTGAACCAGAGAGACAGGAAAGGGTTATAGGAGAAAAACCTGAACAGGTCCCTGGTTAAAAAGCCAGGTCTTAATGGCTTTACGGAAGTGAGTGTACCTTGTTTCTAGACGGAGAGGTTGCGGAAGGGAGTTCCAAAGCTTTGGGCCTAGGAGGGAGAAGGATCTCCCTCCCATCCTCGCACGGAAAGTTTTAGGGACACAGAAAAGGCAATGGGAAATGGGTAAGAGACTGACAATCTTTAATTCTTTGGGGGCACGTGTACAGCTGAAATTCCCTGCTTATCTTCGAGTGATGTGGAATAACCACATGCATATCATCCAACATGTGGAGGAAGCAGACAGCCTGATTGAGAAAATAAGAGCAGATAATAAAGGGCCAAGCGGGGAAGGGATGCAGGTAGTCGGGCCGCAGGAAAGGGATGAGAGATATATTCATAGAAACACGGAGAGAATCTAGTCGGGCAACTAACAGTTAGTTATGAAGTGTGCTATATAATGTTTTCAGGTAACGACCGTTATGGATAATTGGATTTTTATTATATATATTTTGTTTTTACAGATTTTTCACAACATGCACGGGGTGGGGGAAGGACCCGTCTAAGAGCGGAATGCTCAGAAAGGAAAGGAGGATTCCCCAGGGAGGTAGGGAGGGTTCGGTGTTGCAAAAGGGGGGGGATGTAGATGAAAAAAGAAAAAAAATATGTTCTCATCTTATAGACACTCACAAAAACCCCAAATTAAGCAGCACTGTGTAGAAGGCCATATCACCATCGAGGTAGGAGGGAGGAGATGCAGACCTTTCTATGACTAATAATAGTTTGGATTTTATATCCTGGAATGTTAATGGTCTTCGCTGTATGAGGAGACGCAGGATGATTTTAAAATATTTAGAGCAATCTGCTGCTAAAGTAGTCTTACTTCAGGAGACTCACCTGAGCTCTTGCAAGAGTAAACAGGTCTTTGGCAAACTCAAATGGATTGGAACCTTCTGCTGTTCTGAGCAGTCGACAGTAAATAAGGGTGTAGCAATTTTAATTAAGGCTGGCTTTGGAGGCTCTATAAGGTCATTTGCATCAGACCAGTCAGGAAGATGGGTTCAAGCACATGCCGACTTTAGTGGAAATGCCATGACTGTTGTCTCTTATTACAGGCCAAACATAGACGATCCAGCCTGCCTGCAGAAGGTACAGTTCAACTTGGCTGAAGTGCGCTCCCCGATGATTATCGGGGGTGTTTTCAATATACTCCTTGATCCATGGCAAGATCGTTCTAACTACCATCGGGCAGTCACTACTCCGAGATCTCGCCGTGCCATGACGAATATGATACACAAACTTGGCTTAATTGATATCTGGAGAGCTAAGAGTGGCTCAGTGCCAGGCTTTACATACTTCAGTAAGAAACATGGGCATGCTTCAAGATTGGATTACATTTTGATGGATAGAGTATGTTTAGAGACCTTGCTAGATAATAAAATTCTACCTAGCATTCTGTCCGATCATGCCCCTATTTCTTTTTCAATCAATATAGGAAGGGCTAGGATTTCAACAGTTCGTAGATGGACTTTAAAAAGGGCAGTTCTGAACGATCAGGCCATTGTTACAGCAGTTGGCGTCTCTTCCACTAACTATTGTTTGGATAATGCAGGTTCTGCTCCGCTTGAACTTGTCTGGGACGCCTATAAGGCTCATACCCGAGGTCAGTTTCTTAGCCTAACCAGCCTTAGTAATGGAAAAGAGGCAGCTAAATTTAGGGCAATAGAAGAGAAAATATCATCCTTGGAAGCTCGAAGATTAGGCGCCCAAGTGGATGTCCTGGTACAAGTCTTGGCTGAAATAGAATGTCTACGCCTAGAATACCGAGGTTTACTAGACCAAAAAGTTAAGGCTCAGTGGGCTGCATATTCAATGGAAAATTATGAGTTCGGTGAGAGGGCCGGGGCAGTATTGGCAGGAAAGATAAGAGCAGACCGGGTTAGGAATAATGTTAATAGGTTAATAATCGATGGCCAGGGAACTATATCTTACCATCAGGAAGATATGGAGAAATGTTTTTTTTCCCTCTTTTCGGAATTATATCAAGAAGAGGCCTCTCCAGATTCCTCTACCACTTTACGGTGGCTGGAAAATAAGGCTCTCCCAGGCTTAGCAGAGGACGACCGTAATAAGCTTAATAGCTGCTTTACAGAAGAAGAAATAAAGCTACATATAAAGAAAATCAAAAATAATAAAGCAGCCGGGCCTGATGTTCTTCCAGGTGAAGTCTATAAGACACTCCAGGATCTTCTGGTACCAAAACTCTGTGAATTATTTAACTATATATAGCCCTCATGGTAGAATTCCGCAGTCTTGGAAAAAATCCACCATTGTGTTAATTTTAAAACCGGGGAAAGATTCCCTTAGGGCAGACTCTTATAGACCAATCTCCCTGCTGAACGCAGATTATAAGATCTTCACTAGTGTTTTGGCAAGGAGATTGGCCAAGTTGGTCCCTTTCCTGATTAACCCGGATCAGAAGGGTTTCATCCCCGGGAGATATATCCATGAATTAACCTTATAGCTGATCGGTAATATCGATCTTGCTGTGGCTCGGTCGGAGCCTTTAGCGGTGGCAGCTTATGACGCGGCGAAGGCTTTCGACCGTGTCAACTGGGGATTTCTCTGGGATGTCCTTACCATTATGGGATTTGGAGAGACCTTTATTCAAACTATAAGAGGATGCTATGAGGGTGCTTCGGCGGCGATTTTACTGAACTGCTCTCTGTCACTACGCTTTAATATCAGGAGGGGTACAAGGCAGGGGTGCCCCATCTCGCCTCTCTTGTTCGATCTCTATATCGAGCCTCTGGCACAGGCATTGAGACTAGATGATCAAATTACACCTTTCAGAATAAAGGACTACTGTTGCCAGCTGGCTTTATATGCAGATGACCTATTGGTTTATACTAGCAATCCGGTAGAGGTCTTCCCCAGAGTCGAGGAGATCATGGCAGATTATGGTCGATACTCCGGTTATTTAATCACCAGCACAAAAACAGAAATAATGTGCTGGGGGGTTGACCAGTGGGAGGGAGCTAAAAGCAGCCAGTTTAGGTATTTAGGCATATTAATTACATCTGACCTCAACAACATAGCAAAAGTAAATCTGAAAAAGGAGACTAAAGATATTGATCACCTATTTTCAAGATGGCAAAATCTTCCGTTAACAATATATGGCCGCGTTAACCTGGTCAAAATGGTCATCTCGCCCAAACTCACCTACCTATTCAACACGATACCCTTAACATTCCATGATAAAATCTTAAGAAAAGTCCAGGGGAAGATAGGTAGTTTTATCTGGGCAAATTAGAACGCCCGGATGTCTTGGAAAAAACTTAAAAGAAGACTGATAAAGGGGGGGCTGGCACTCCCGGATGTTGTGTGGTATGCCTTTGCTTTTCAGCTAAAAAATGTCCGTACCCTTTTAATTAGCCCGGACAATTCTCACTGGGGCAGATTTCGAATACGATGTTAGATCAGGAAGGGGGCGGCCCTGGATTTTTGTATAAATTTGGTGCACCAAGATTTTACAAAAAGGTTTGCCTAAAGGTATTAAAATCTGTCTTGATTCTTTGGAACAGAGTTAAGGGATGTTGGAGTATAAAGTACTATTCAGATTTTGCCCCTATATGGGATTCCCCAGGTACACCGCTATGTCTCCAGGATAGCCTGTCTTTAACAGTCAGGAGAGCAGGAATAACAATCTGGTCAGACCTAGTATCATCGGAGGGGGTACTTCCTTTGGAGGTCTTGCGGTCTAGGATTGGGGACTCTCTTTCAAGATTTAAATATATCCAACTCTGTTCGTGGTATTCTGCTGAGAAAAACAACATCGGTGGAAATTGGGACATTGAATCGGCACTCCAGGCCCCGACTCATAGGAAGAAGGAAGTGGGATTTTTGTATAGGGAACTGATTGAGGCGAATGAAATGCTAGCACCACCGTTACATCTTGTTTGGAGACTTTCTGTCCTGGAGGCCCCTTCGGCTGATCTATATAATCTATCTCTTCAATATCTATATAGATTTGTAAAATCAGCTCCCCTCAAAAAGAATCACTACTACGTTATAAATAGGCTCTATTACACTCCCAAAAAATTGCAAAATTTGTCAGCCCACCTCCTGGTTGCCCTAGATGTGATATGCCAGAGGCCGATAATATCCATGTTTTTTATGATTGCCCCATGATTGCCCCTTTTTGGGCCATCATAGAGAGGACATTGGAGAGTGTTTTAAGATGAAACTTAGTCTTAATGTTGTAAGGGTTTTTTTTTGGTTTGGACACTGATTTTATTAATGGGTTAAGGGGGACACAGGTGGCTTTATTTTTTACTTTAATTCTTATTGCACGTAGGGAAATATGTAAAGTTTGGAAGGATATTACCCATCCCCTGCATGAAAAGTGGCTTCAATCTGTACTTAGAATTGCACGTTTAGAAACTAGTACACCACATAATAGGAATAGCATGGTATGGCAACCTCTGATGGAGTGGGCTAAGGAAATGAGGCTGGTAACAAATCTCGAATTTGTCCAATGATTACACCTGGCCCCAGTATAAAGGGGTAGCCGGGTCGGCTCTGGGTACAGCAAGAACTTCAACCCGGGGCGCCCAGGATGGACAGGGGTTGCAAGTGTTCATTTGTACATGCCAAGGTAGAATGAGGACAAAAAAAACAAACAAAAAAAAAAAAACAATTTTGAGTGGAACAATGCGATGTATTCATGTTGCCTTTTAAGCCATTTCCCGTTGCGGGCACAAGACCGACCCATGCAATTGAAGTACCATTTTTAACGGGAGACTTAGGGGGGTGTTGGGTGGAAGGAAGTTTGTGTCTCCTCACAGACTCCAGAACTTTCCATCACAGAAATGTGAGGTAAATGTGTTATTTAGACAAGTTTGAGGTTTGCAAGGAGTCTGAGTTAATACATCTGCTGAGGGACATGCAAGTCACCCTACCCTGGATTCCTCTAGGTGTCTGGTGTTAAGAAATGTACAAGTTTGCTAGGTTTTCTTAGGTGCCGGTTGAACCATGTCCCAAACTCCACAGCTACCCACATTAGGGAAAAAGGGCCGATTTTCAGTGGAAAAATGTGATGCGTCCATGTTGTGTTTTGGCTTGTTTCCTGTCGCGGGCACCAGACATACCTACACATGTGAGGTACCATTTTTATCAGAAGACATTTAGGAGCATAGAATAGTAGAACATTTGTTATTGCCAACTAGATTTCTCTGCATTTGTGCCTTCCAAATGTAAGCTGGTGTGCAAGAAAGAAGACATTGCGAAAAATATCCGATAAATCATATGCTGGTATGAGTACCTCCAAATTCAGAGATGTGCAAATAACCACTGCTTCGAAACGCCATATCTTGTGCCCATTTCCGAAATACAAAGATTTCCTTGATATACATTCTTACTCTACACATTACACCACGTGAATTGGTCTATTCTCGGTATACATTGAAAAACCATTGTGTGATGCCGCTCAGTTGTTGGCTCTGTGTACCTTGGATTCTTGGAAAACCTACATACCCCTACATTCAGAAGGGCCTAGCAGGCATATTACATTTGTAAATCGGCCATTGTGACAAAAAGTTACAGATGAAAACGTTGTCACAAATGCCCATTTTTTCCAGCTCATTCTCAATATTTCTTTATTTTGACAGTTCATTTATTTGAGAAAACCTTGAGACATCTACACATATGACCCCTTGCTGTATTTGGAATTTTGTTTATGTTTGAAAAATCTTTAGCTTTCCTGGAACACCCATGGTTTTCAAACTGGTTTCGACAACAAACAGAAAGTAGGTCGAGAGCACAATAAATAAGAATAATAGGCCATCTAATTGAAAAATGCCAAGGCTTTGGTAAAACAAATGTTTTTTATTCAGCTCTGTATGTTTGTGAAAGCTGAGAAGATGGTGACTAGGACAGCAAACCATATTTTGATACCATTTTTTAATAAAAAAGACACTTTTATCTAGAGCACTTTTTTCCTATTTTTCCAAAACAACTCATAATTTAGTTACATTTGGCCTTTTTTCTTGATCTTCTCCAGGGGAATCCACAAAATCTTGGTATCTTCAGAATCCAAGGGATTTTGGAAAAAAAGATGCAAATTTGGCTTAATTAGCTTACATGGAAAACACGTTATGGAGCCCTAAGCCAAAGAAGGGCTCAACATGGGTGAGGGAGGGTGTGGAGTGGTAAGGCCCTGCAGTTACGGGTTATTGCTTGTATGATGAAATAAGATCCACAAAAATCCCAGTCACAAAAATATGGTAGAATGATACCAAAGACACAAATATCAAATCTATATAGTTTGTATGTAAAGACCAAAAATGCAGAAGATCACAATATTGTTAAAAATTGGCAAATATATCTGATTTTAACTATTATACGCTGTAGTAACTTTAAAAACATTTCTTACCTTTAAAAATATAACATGTTTTAAAAATATGTATTTATATTGTAAAAGATATGCACTCTGTCTAATTCTTGGTTAGTTGTGCATTTATCTGTTATATACTTTTTCCCTCCCGTATTGACTTACACTGTACCTCCAGACTTTCTCTCCTAATACCCTAGTAGTATCTCTCACTACTTTATGCTTCTGGCTCCAGTGTCCCTCAGAACATTGCTGTTCCCTTCCTTGCATTTGTTGCTCTGTCTACATTTGCATGTGGTTTAGCTATTCTATCATGCCTTCCCACTATTTTTAATCCTTTTTAGACTGATACTTTATTCCTTCTTCCGCGCCTCTTCTCCTCTCATTCTTAATCTTGCTCTTTCCCCTTGCTACTTTTTCATTCTTTGCATTTCCAGTCAAGCTTTGTCAACTCCATTTACATTCCTGGTTTACACCTTCTAACTTTCCCTGCATCCCCACACTAGCTCTCTTTACTCTCTCTCTTCCTCCTAAGTCTGTTTTTCTTTTCTCTCACTGCTCAACCGCAGCATAGAGCCCCTTTCTCTGCCTTACCTACCCAACTCTGTTCTCTCCCATAATTTTCGAAGCCCATTTAATGTTTTTTCTCCTTTGAATATATGCACACCATCTCCAGCTTCTTTCTGCCTTCTCAATATCTGCTGTTCATTAGTGCATTACCAGCTTCTTATCTAACCCTTTTGCATTTCCAGTAGGCCTGGGCAGTGAACTCTGCTTCTTTCGTGGAGTTTTCTACAGTCCACGCTCTTCGGAGTGCAGAAAACTCCACTCCACGTAGTGCAACAGAGTTGTTTTCCGTGTTCGAGCCGAGAGTCCACTCAGGTAGAATTCCTACCCGAGCGGCAGGAAGATCAGCGTGAACAGCCGTTTCAACTGCACTCCGCCATGTGCGGAAATCCGTGGAGTTTTTTGTCACTGCGGAGTTCTACATAACAAAACTCAGCAAACTATTTTCAATCATCCCTTTTTTCTCGGACTCTTAGTCTCTCACAGTCTCTCCTGCTCTCTTTCTCCTCTATCAGTCCTCTGCCTATGTATTCCTCGTCTATCTTTGCCTTTCCAAGTAGATAAGTTGCACAGACAGGCCTAAACAAAGACAACATACATAAATATCTGGTTGGACAAACAATGTAAAGAGACATGCCAGATAATGTACAAAAAAACTCTGCTTTTAGATCATGTGCACTGGGACACTTGCAGGAAGGTAATATGCACATACAGTCCCATGGACAGAGCAATGCACGCACATGGGGAAGACAATTGTATTGTCTTGTAGTGTAGATTTATATAACGTTTACTCCTCCTTTAAAGGCGTTGAAGCGCTTTGCGGATAGGTAGCACGGGACTCTGTGTAACCCAGAGTTAGTTTGTAGTGTTAGTTGCTAGTGTTACATTTAATCATATATTATCCAACACTGTAAGATATGTTAGACTTATTTGTTGCATGCAGTTTATGGTCTAGCGGGAATTTGTTAATTATTGTTCAGCTCCAGTAAAAGAGAGAAGTGTTTATTCTTCAGAGAAAGGTCCCACAAGCAGAGACATCTTCGTAGTCCCAGGGATCAGCGATTACTGCCTTTCCCAGAACAAACACTGTAGAACACACCAAACATTCTAACACCAGAACACAAAATAAAAAAGACAGATGAAAGCAATGGTCAATACAATTACAACGAAGCATATTGCACCCTATAGAATGTTCCCTGGTAAGAGCTGAGAGTTACTGGCGCCTTTTTTGAAAGAAACAGTGCTCTGAATGCTCTCTGTACATTGTACACGTCAGCCACTTTACTTCAACAGGTGCTATTGGGTGCTCAGGAAGCAAGTTGAAACGAAAATCGTCAGGAAAGACTGGTGTGCTTGTTATAAGATGGTGACCAGGTGCCTTGGATTGTCCTGAGAGTCACACATTTTAAACTTCTGTCCCAGGATTTCAATTTTAGTTTTCCAGAGCATTTCGGGTGAACCAGCAGACTTAAACAAGTATTTGCAATGCAATAGTTCTCGCACTTGCGAAACTTTGGGTTATTAACACTGTAAAAGACAAAGTATTTTACACATGAGATTTTTTTTGTTTTTGAGTGGATGAATGTGATGTGTAGTAGAATTATGTGTGTTGAATTGAAACTGTAATGGAAATATGTGGAGTGAGATTGTGTGTGTGATGGACTTAACTATGTGAAATGGTATTGTGCATTGTGGAGTGGCGTTGGAGTAAAGGGGAGAGGTTCAGGGTAGAGAGGAGTGGTACAGGGTAGAGGGGAGTGGTACAGGGTAGAATGCAGAGGTGTAGAGTGGTGTAGAGTGAAGTGGATGGTGTGCAGTGATGCAAAATGATTAGAGTGGAGTGATGAAGAGTAGAGTGGAGTAGAGTGGCATAGATTTCAGGTCAGTGGCGAGAGTGCAGTGGCGCAGAGTGCATCTGCGCAGAGTACAGTGGTGCAGAGTGCATGGCAGAGTGCATTGGCAAAGTAGAGTGGTGCACAGTAGATAAGAGTGGCATACAGTAGAGTAGTGGGTAGAGTAGAGTGGTGCATGGGGCATGGCCAAGAGGAGATGGGAACGGACGCGTGAGCACGGAGCTCTGCGCCGACCCGACCCTGATCCTGTTGAGGGGCTATCTGAGAGGCCCCCTAATGACTGCTACGAAGTCCTGACAGTGCCTAGAAGCTCCGGTATTGGAAACTTGGCAGCTGCAGGGCGCCGCATTGGAGAAATCAGTGGCGACCTGTCCGGGCCGCAGAACGGACGCAAGATGGCGGCGCATGGGCTTTAAGCTCCGGCTGGCTGGGGGATCTGTGCAGCCTGCGAGGCTTTGTGGAGAGATTGGAGCTGCGGGGCTCGCCTAGCGCTGACAAAGATCTGATTTGGCAGTGAAAGTGAGGGAACGGTGTGGAACGGCAGACCCAGAATCCCGTCGACTCTGGCGACTGCCTAAGCCTAAAATGGCAGAGGCACGGATACGACTGTGGCTGATAGCGGCGAGGGCCCGGGACAGACTAAGGAAATGAAGAGCTCGCTTGCCGCGGCTGGCGGGAGGCCTGTGCGCGGTGAGAGGAGCTCGGCAGCGGGCGGCCCCCCTTCCCCCTTCCCATACATGTTGCGAATGGCAGCGGAGGCGCTGCTGGAGCCCAAGAGGAGCTGAGGGCGAGCCCGGGCGCTCCTGGTGTATGTCAGGGGGCAGGGATCTGCGCGGATCGAGTCACGGATCCCCCCAGGACTCTGCCTGCATTGCAGTGGGCCCTCTGGAAGAGAGGAGGGTGGCAGCCATTGAGAGTACTGCCGCGAGCTGAGCCCTGGAGCCTGTGGTGGTGTGGGGGAGTTGTGGGCATAGTGGAAGCCCCATGTTAGCGGTGAAGCGGAATGGCCAGGAGACAGCAGAGTACGGGAGGCGGCTGAGCTAGGGCAGGGAGCACCTGGGGCCACCCCTGCAGACATGAGGGCGCTTGGGCCGCAGCAGATAGGGCCTGGGCAGGGCCTTGGCACCGGGTCTCAAAAGGGACGCCGGCCATGTGGAGGACGCTGGGGGAATAATGAGCTGCTGGTAAAGAAGCCTGCAAAGTGGGCAATGGGACCCTGGAGAGCAGCTCAGCCACAGTGGGAGTTTAGAGAAATGGAGTGACTGCAGAGCTGGGCGAAGTTGGCTCCTACAGCTGGAATGTACCAGTGCCCACCTCATCTTGGGGATTTACTGGACAATAGCATTGAGCAGGGCGAGAGGAAGAAGTGAAGGTGTTTGGCACGTCAACGGAACACTGTGGAAGGCCACTGCGGTCTTGCAGCCTGGAGACGGCGAGAGGGCAGCCATCAGCGAATGACCTCGACGGGGAGCGGGCTCGGCGGCGCCGCAGAAGGGGACATGGACTGGAGTAGGCAGTGAGTGGAGCGGTCTGGCGGGTCACACCAATGCGGGGTGACGCTGCTTGTCTGGCAAGTTGATACGGCACAGGTGAGAAGAGCCCGACCACCTCGGATTTTTATGGCGGAGCCTTGCGGGACCCCCACACGCAGGGATCACGGTGGTCATTGATGACAGGTATTGAGTGAATCACACATCTGGGCGGAGACCGAGGAGGCCCAGCATGAAGCCGGCCTGCCCTGAAGACTGGGCCAGGGGCAGGTGAGAAGACCGGCGGAGAGAGCAGAGTGTGACCCTGCTAGGGTATGCCTCTGGGTAGGGGCGCTGTATTCTCATATTCTCATACTCATATTACTCTAGCATACAAGATCTGCATGTGCGATTGGATGCCGTTTTGTGCTCCCCTGATGTCCATGCCAATGTGATAGATAGTGAGTACTTAGCAAGGACACTTTCTGACCACAACCCGCTGTTGGTGCGGCTACGATGGAGCCGAGAGCGGTCACTTATACCGACCTGGCGCTCCGCCCGGAGGCTTTGGAAGAACTGATCTTTAGTGAAGAGTTGAGGGCGGGCATTGCCCAATACTATGAGGAGAATGAGGGGACGGCGACATCGGCAGCAATAGAGCGGGATGAATTTAAGATCATGGTCAGGGGCATTTGCATCAGCAAGGTGGTGGGGGTAAGGAAAACATTGCTAGCAGACCTTGAATCAGCGGAGGGCAAACCGAGGGGAGAGGAAAGGGACTGGCCGGGGGGACCCGGGGTAGGTATTGCAGTGCTGGAAGCCAAGGAAGCAGTTGCAGTACAGATGGAGAGATTGCGCTCATTCGACTATAAGAATTAAAGAGCGCGGATACACGTGGAGGGGGACAAATCAGGTGCACTATTGGTGTGGGTGGCCAACCCGAATCCAAGAGGCGAATCGACCTTAGGCTTGAAGGCGGCCACAGGGGAATTGATACATAAGCAGTTAGGGATCAATGGGAGGTTCCTAGAGTACTATGCAGATCTGTACCGCACGCAGCTGGCTGTGGATGCAGGGGACATAGAGGATTATTTGGAATGGCTTGTAATGCTGAGCTTGAGCAAGGATTCAGAAAAGGGGGTGGTGATGAACAGAGTGTCTGAATTAAGCAGACCACTCTTACCCAGTCCAAAGATCAGGGCTTGATCCATCACCGTTATTTAGCACACTGCACCATCCCAGCTCAGAACCTGGCTATATGCAAATCAGTCTGTCCCTGGCCCAGTGCATCATGGGAACAGGGCAGACTAAACTACCAAGCCAATTCTTCACCAGAAAGGAGACAAGCTACCGGGGACCGGTTTCTGGCATTTCAGCCGTCGTCGGCCCGCCTTGCTTGAATCCTGATGGTGCAGTGAGCAAGGGACTCATGTCTGAGTATACCCTGCCACACCTATAGGGGCCAAAAACGATTCAGAAAAGGGGGTGGTGATGAACAGAGTGTCTGAATTAAGCAGACCACTCTTACCCAGTCCAAAGATCAGGGCTTGATCCATCACCGTTATTTAGCTCACTGCACCATCCCAGCTCAGAACCTGGCTATATGCAAATCAGTCTGTCCCTGGCCCAGTGCATCATGGGAACAGGGCAGACTAAACTACCATGCCAATTCTTCACCAGAAAGGAGACAAGCTACCGGGGACATGTTTCTGGCATTTCAGCCGTCGTCGGCCCGGCTTGCTTGAATCCTGATGGTGCAGTGAGCAAGGGACTCATGTCTGAGTATACCCTGCCACACCTATAGTGGCCAAAAACGATTCAGAAAAGGAGGTGGTGATGAACAGAGTGTCTGAATTAAGCAGACCACTCTTACCCAGTCCAAAGATCAGGGCTTGATCCATCACCGTTATTTAGCTCACTGCACCATCCCAGCTCAGAACCTGGCTATATGCAAATCAGTCTGTCCCTGGCCTAGTGCATCATGGGAACAGGGCAGACTAAACTACCAAGCCAATTCTTCACCAGAAAGGAGACAAGCTACCGGGGACCAGTTTCTGGCATTTCAGCCGTCGTCGGCCCGGCTTGCTTGAATCCTGATGGTGCAGTGAGCAAGGGACTCATGTCTGAGTATACCCTGCCACACCTATAGTGGCCAAAAACGATTCAGAAAAGGAGGTGGTGATGAACAGAGTGTCTGAATTAAGCAGACCACTCTTACCCAGTCCAAAGATCAGGGCTTGATCCATCACCGTTATTTAGCTCACTGCACCATCCCAGCTCAGAACCTGGCTATATGCAAATCAGCCTGTCCCTGGCCCAGTGCATCATGGGAACAGGGCAGACTAAACTACCAAGCCAATTCTTCACCAGAAAGGAGACAAGCTACCGGGGTCCGGTTTCTGGCATTTCAGCTGCCGTCGGCCCGGCTTGCTTGAATCCTGATGGTGCAGTGAGCAAGGGACTCATGTCTGAGTATACCCTGCCACACCTATAGTGGCCAAAAACGATTCAGAAAAGGGGGTGGTGATGAACAGAGTGTCTGAATTAAGCAGACCACTCTTACCCAGTCCAAAGATCAGGGCTTGATCCATCACAAAAACGATTCAGAAAAGGGGGTGATGATGAACAGAGTGTCTGAATTAAGCAGACCACTCTTACCCAGTCCAAAGATCAGGGCTTGATCCATCACCGTTATTTAGCTCACTGCACCATCCCAGCTCAGAACCTGGCTATATGCAAATCAGTCTGTCCCTGGCCCAGTGCATCATGGGAACAGGGCAGACAAAACTACCAAGCCAATTCTTCACCAGAAAGGAGACAAGCTACCGGGGACCGGTTTCTGGCATTTCAGCCGTCGTCGGCCCGGCTTGCTTGAATCCTGATGGTGCAGTGAGCAAGGGACTCATGTCTGAGTATACCCTGCCACACCTATAGTGGCCAAAATCGATTCAGAAAAGGGGGTGGTGATGAACAGAGTGTCTGAATTAAGCAGACCACTCTTACCCAGTCCAAAGATCAGGGCTTGATTAAGCATGGGCGAATTTTGCGAATTCGCGATCCGCGAATTTGCGGATTTGCGAATTCGCGATCCTCAAAATTCACGAATTTGTGTGTGTTCGCGGGGTTTTTTGCGTGTTGGTTTTTTGCGTGTTCGCAGGGCTTTTTGCGTCTTCGCGAGCCACTTGCATAGCGAAGTTACCCATGCAGTCGTTTATAGGAGAGGGAGAGAGAGATAGATAGATAGATAGATAGATAGATAGATAGATAGATAGATAGATAGATAGATAGATAGAAAGAGAGAGAAAGAGAGGGAAAGAGAGAGGGAAGAGAGAACGAGAGAAAGAAAGAGAGGCCGGATCTCTGAAGGGCCAGAATCCTGAGCTGCCCCTACAGAAAATACAGCTTTTTATTTTTAGCAAAATGCATATGAAAATTGTGCTGTAAGGGTCTCTTTTAGTTTAACCCCTCCTGACTACTCAAAATGGGTGTATTTGCCATCCTCTCCCTTCTTCCTGTTTTTAGGTTTTGACCTGGCCGTAGCACTGCGAAGCAGTGCTACGCCCAGGCGAAAGCTATTGTTTACATTATGGGGGACTTGAATCCGCCCCTTCTTCCATTGGCTAGCTCCATAAATGGAGGCTAGCCATTGGAAGAGAGTGGCTGTCAATCACACTTTCCCTGTGAAAACGCGATTCGGGGGCGTTTCTGTGTCTTTTTTAAAGTACCGCCCTCTCCTCTTCCCATTGGCTGGAATTATACCTTCTAGCCAATGGGAAGGGGAGAGCGCGAAAAACAGCCCCCGAATCTGCCGGCCAGGACACCCCCGTGAAGTCATTCCCCGGGCCGCACTGTGATTGGCTGCCGGCCCGGGACCTGACTTGTTTTTAGGTACTCAAACATCTTTCCTCCTCCCAGTATTCGCAATAGTGATTCACACCTGTGGCCCAAGCTCATGGATGATAATTTGTCTGCACACTCCCTGTCAGCTGTACTCAAGCCATCCGGATACTCACATCGGATGGTGTGGAAGGCCGCCTTCGGCCTTTTCTCGAAGCTTTCGCCCAGCCTCAATCCGTGCTCCTCCCGGTCCAACAAGGGGTTCGGATTCCCGTTCATTGCCTAAAAACAATGACAGACTGTAAACAAACCCGGGAGACCAGACAGACGGCAGAGGCGGGGCCTACGGGGGAGGGTCGCAAGGAGGAGGGGCTTGGGCAGGCAGGGGCGGAGCTTGGGTGAGGGCGAAGTGCCGCATCAGGCGGACGTCTGGAGGGGGTAGCGGAGATTAGAAGAGATTTAGTTGGAGTTGAACGCCGCTACGGCCGCCATCTTGCTGGTCCTATAGCCGAAGCAAAACTGTGCAGCTCATTAAAACATATTCTTATTTTAACTGTCAAACTTCATTATTATCTTCAATTGACTCATTGAATTATTGTTTCATGAAATTGAATGGTAATGATTCTGCTGTAGGCTTGATTAATCTAAAATATTTTTCTTTTCATTATCTCAAAGATAACACACATTACAAATTTTCTTCGTGCACTGATATCTGAACTTTTGCGATTTTTAATGATTCCCATCTTAAGCATCACTAGTCTATGTTGGGACTTAGTTCCAAAATGGCATCCATGTTTCTCGCTAAAATAGATTTTCCCCAATATTATTAATGTTTCTCGATCATTGCGCATGCGCCGATCATTTTAAAAGGTGGGTAAAAGAAACACTTGCCTGATTTAAAGTTGGCCGGCTCTGGGTACTTGCCTTGGTACTGCAGCGTGTGAGCTGTAGTAACGAAAGTGTCTGGTATATTTCAGTATGAAGAAAGCTACGGTGCACTGTAGTGAGAAAGAAATGTATAGTTTCGGACGATAAAAGCGATGATTGCGGAGAAGTGTTACCTTTTGTTTCTATGTTCTTGGATGTGGACAGGTATGATAACAAATTCGAATTTTTCTATGCTAGCACTATAAATTAGAAGGTTGTTAAATGGTGATTTTAATAATAACGAAAGTGAAAACGCATAACATTTGCAGGTCTCGTGGTCTGAGGACTGACTGATTAGTTGTGAGATTTATTTTAGTGGTTTTCTTTCTTTTACATTTTAAATCTCATACAAGTTACAACAGAAAATACTCACCTCAGTCACTTTTTTATCAACATTGAGTAGAATCGAACATTTGAAATAGCTTGTAAATGCTCTCTACAGCTGTGGAGCCCTTGCTTCGCTTCAATGAGACTCCCATAGAAACAGTTTTGGCTGCATGACAAAAACCATATTTGGGCCCAGCAGTCCACAAACAGCAGGATATCATAGGCCTGCCCTGGTGACCCACACAATTGCATATAGCTCAGAAACTGGCTATATGCAAATCAGTCTGTCCCTGGCCCAGTGCATCATGGGAACAGGGCAGACTAAAGTACCAAGCCAATTCTTCACCAGAAAGGAGACAAGCTACGGGGGACCGGTTTCTGGCATTTCAGCCGTCGTCGGCCCGGCTTGCTTGAATCCTGATGGTGCAGTGAGCAAGGGAGCAAGGAGATTCATTGGGCGGTGAGATCACGATGGGTGAGATTAGATGCGCAATTAAACACATGGTCTGCAACAAGACTCATGGGGTGGATGTCTTACCTATTGAATTTTATTCCAAGTACGCGGACCTCCTGGCTCCAGGACTGCAAGTGGTATATAAGGAGGCATACACAGCCGGGAGGCTGCCTGGGACCACTAGGGAGGCTATAATCATCCCCCTCCTGAAGCCGACTAGGGAAGCATCAGATGTGAAAGCCTACCGCCCACTCCCAATGTTGGCGACAGATTACAAAATCCTGAGTAGGATCCTGGCGACACGCCTACTCCCACACATGACGCAGTTAGTGCACCGGGACCAATCGGGTTTTATTCCCAAACGCAGTACAGCTTATTGCGAATCCTGGAGGATTGCCGGGAGCCAACAATGAAAGCCTTGATCTTATCGGTGGATATAGAGAAGGCATTTGATAGCTTGGAATGGCCATATCTTTTTCAGGTAATGAGCAAAGTGGGGTTGGGCGAAGAGGTTGTGAGGTGGACCCGCATATTGTATGACTCGGCGACGGCACAGGTGCGGACGGGGGGGACGGTGTCAGGGCCCTGTTCGGTGGGACGCGGGTCGCAGCAGGGTTGCCCGCTTTCCCCCCTCCTGTTTGCATTGGCAATTGAACCACTGGCGATCCAGGGCAGATCAGGGAAGCACTATACTGGGATAGAGGTCCGTGGGGAAGTACACTATATCTCGCTCTATGCGGATGATCTGCTGATGTTTCTGGCGGACCCTACTGAGGTAGATACCAAGGCGAAGAAGCTGTTGCGGACATTTGGGGAAGTGTCAGGGCTAGGTGTGAACTGGGAGAAGACTTGCCTTTTCCCCGCGTGCAGGGCAATGGCAGTTCCAGCAGGACTGGAGAGATTGAGGTGGGAGCCTTGTTGCTTACAATACCTGGGAACTAACATTTACCATGAAGAGGTGGACCTCTTGGAGGGCACTGTGAACAGTGCATTGCAAGGGATCAAAGGGAGTATGGCGTTTTGGGGCATTCTGCCGCTCTCTGTAGCGGGTAGAGTGGCGCTACTGAAGATGATAGCACTTCCTAGATTACTATATTACTTCAGGACGCTGCCGGTCAGAGTTCCGGGCTCAATATTCAAGGCACTGTGGTCCATGATGGGGGGGATTTCTGTGGGGCAATAGAAGACGGCGGGTGGCTCTGACCACAATGATGAGGCCTAGGGGTACGGCAGGATGGGCAGTCCCTGATTTTGAGGGGTATTACCTGGTGGCCCAATTGCAGTGGCTTACGCAGGCAGTAGCTGGGGAATTTAGGGGGCTGGATGGGCCAGAGGACAGGTGGCTGCCGAGGCATGTTCTTTCATTTGTGGTACTGGGACAGCGACTGCGACTCAACTCTTTGACGAGTGAGGAGAACATGCTCAGGGCCGGCTGGAACATATACAAGCGTAGGAGTGGCATTCCCGCATCTGTATGAGCCGGAGATTCTCCTGGGCATGTGCCCGGCCTTCCCGCACGAGGGGGACTGGACTGCATTGGTGGAGTGCAAGGGTCTAGGATTGCAGATGATCGGGGACTTGTATGAAGAGGGGGCCCTCCTACCCTTCCAGGAACTCCAGGACAGATATGACCTGCCTAGAGGTGGCTATTTGCTGCATGCAGCCCTGGTGGCTGCGATTCAGAAGGACTGGGGGACTGGGCTAGTGGAGCCCCAGACATCCTTGACGTGTCAGTATATGGTAAGTGCAGCGGGGACGGTTAAGGTGGTGACATGCCTATACAGGCGAATGGTGGAGGAGGGACTGCAGCCACTGACGCAGCTGCGCAAAAAGTGGAAAGTGGACTTGGGAAGGGATATTCCTGAGAAAAGCATGGATCAAAATAGTAGAAAGGGCATGGAAAGGTACACAGAATGCCAGGTTTCAGCTCATTCATTTCAACATTGTACATAGGGCCTACCTAACCCCTGAGCGGATAGCTAAATACTTTCATGTAGAGACGGCGTGCTGCCCCAGATGCAGCACACAAGCAGTAGATTACAAACATATGCTATGGAGCTGCCCGCAGCTCGGAACGTATTGGGAGGAGGTGATGGAGGTCCTGAACGGGGTGACAGACAGACAGGTTGAACCTGACATGGGGGCGTACATACTGCACTGGTTTCCCCACACAAAGCGCACTAAAGTCACAACCAAGTTCTTAGACCTGGAGTTATTGCTGGCTAAGCGAGAATTGACAAGGGATTGGAAATCCAGGCAGGGCCCTAGTGTAGAACGATGGAGAGAGTAGTTGTCAAAATGGGCATCCAGTGAGAGCATGGTTAGACTTCAGCAGGCCAGGAGAGGGAATAATGACTTAGCGATGGAAGCTGCGCATGCTTGGGAGGCATTAGTGGAACTGTTGACTCACCCGGAGGCGGACTCAGACGCAGACTCACTGGAGGGATCTCAGGGAACAGGCGGATCACAACGCACGTAGTTAGATATGAGTAGTCCACGGGAGAGCGGGGGTAGAATGCACGGAACTAGGAGAGTGACTGGAGTGAGATCGGAGACCTGAATTCCCTGGCACGAAAAGATACTAGATTATTCTTCTTACCTTATGATTGCTCCCAAAGGGCCCGCCCACTAGAATGGTCTGACCATTTTGCGGTACACTTCATGTTACCTTTCTCTTCACCCAATTCTAAGCCCTGTGTTGGTAAGAGCAAGCCTTCCTATTGGTGGGACAAGCTCAATATGGTGGCATTCAATCAACATCTTACTGAATCTATTCCGATTCTGGAAAGCTCTGGATCAGAATCTAATGCTGCAGTTTCCCAGTGGTTATTGGATGCTGTAACTGCATCCCTTCCTCCTTTATCTAATAACCACAGATCCCTTCATCCTCCTGCACCTTGGTTCTCTGAAGAATTAAAATTACAACAAGCCAAGTGCAAGGCTTTGGAAAGAAAATGGAGGATTTCCTATTCTACCCCTAGTAAGGTGGCTTATAAAGTAGCATTAAAGAGCTACCATGCTAACTGTAAATTGGCCAAGGCCACCTTTACGGCATCCACGATCACTCAGGCACAGAACTGTCCACGGACTCTTTTTGTAGTGCTGAAGAAGCTAACGGGAGCAGATACGGTACCCTCTCCTCCGGCTTTGGATAAACCACAGTGTGATGCCATCGCAGATTTTTTTATCTCTAAGGTGGAGCGTATCCATGAATCCTTGACTACTTCCCCGCCACTTGCTGACTCCCTACCGGTGGCTACTTTTAGCAGTCCTCTTCCTCCCCCTTCAATGTATATTCACGACTGGCTTTTGTTTGATGACATCACCTTCTCATCGTGCCTGAACAGTATTAGGTCATGCTCTCCTCGGGACCCTGTTCCTGTGAAAATCCTAAAACTGTTGGACCTCGAGCCACGGAGAGTCCTAATGAGACTCCTAAATACATCTCTTACAGAGTCTCTGGTGGCGCAGGAGTGGAAGCATGCCATGGTCGTTCCCTTGCTGAAAAAGACCGGCGTGGACACCTCTAACTTAGCCAATTTCAGGCCCATATCCCTGCTGCCTGTATGTTCTAAAATCTTGGAATGACATGTGAACACTCAGCTTAATTCGTTTGTCGAGAACGTGGGATATCTTCATCCGTCCCAATCCGGGTTTCGCGCTCACTACTCCACTGAATCCGCACTCCTCGGGGTGACGGAGAGGCTTCAGCATGGTATCGATCGCGGGGAGACCTTTGCACTCATCCTTTTGGATTTGAGTGCAGCGTTCGATACCGTGTCTCATTCCATTCTTCTTGACTCTCTCCGCTCCCTTGGTGTTGCTGGATCTGCGCTGGCCTGGATTGCCTCCTTTTTAGGTGAGCGTACCTTTCAGGTGTTTTCGACAGAAGCTGAATCTGCTGTCTATCCATCGGCATACGGCGTCCCCCAGGGGTCGATTCTCAGCCCTCTGCTGTTTAATATCTATATCAGACCCCTTGCTACCATCGTGGAGGACGCCGGGTTGATAATCTACTCGTATGCCGACGACACGCAGATCGTGTTCTCTCTTTCCAGCAGTGAGGGCCATGAGGTCTCTGCCTTAAAATCTGGCCTGTCACGCGTTGCTGCTTTGATGCACGACCATCTGCTCAAGCTCAACGGTGACAAGACCGAGGTTGTTATCCTGGGCAAGAATAAAGATCTGTGGGGCCCTCGGCATTGGCCCAGTGATATGGGTCCTTTGCCGAATCCAGCCCCCGTCGCCCGCAACCTAGGTTTCCTCATAGACGATAGGCTCTCTATGAGACAGCAGGTAACAAAGGTCGCTGCAATCTGTTTTTCCACCTTAAGATGGTTGCAGAAGATCCTATGGATGCTGCCTTGCTCTACTCGGAGAACTGTCGTCCAGGCTCTTGTGATTTCTCGCATTGACTATGGGAATGTGCTCTATCTTGGGGCCGATAAGGCCACTATAAATAAGCTTCAAGTGGTGCAAAACTCGTCAGCTCGTTTATTGTGCAATGTACCCCGGAGATCCTCCGCAGTTCAGGCTCTGCGTGACCTTCATTGGCTTAAAGTCCTGAATCGTGTAAAATTTAAGACCTTATGCCTCCTCTTTAAAATCAGGCAGGGTTCTGCCCCTAAATACCTGCAGAACCTTGTCCAAATCTATAAGCCTGGTCGGACTTTAAGATCTTCCACTAGTGGCGATTTCTCTGTTCCCAGAATTAAACTGGCCAAAATGGGCGGCCGCTCGTTTTCTTATCTTGGCCCAAAGATGTGGAATGCTCTTCCGCCGGCTTTGAAAGCCGAGACTGATCTTCTCCCTTTTCGTAAAAAACTGAAGACCCTTTTGTTCAATTAATTTCCCTGCACTGTTTGTTCCGTTTTTGGGCCTTATGCTTGTTTTTCTTTCTTTTATCTATCTCTGGCGCCGGGAAACCCATTGAGGGTAGCTGCGCACAATATAAGTTCAAATAAATAAATAAATATTCTTGTTTATGTTGTTGGAGCACACCGGTGTGGGGAGTTAGGGGATGGGGTGTAGGATAGGAACATGCGGGAGGCACAAAGTTAAGGGAGCATTGCGCCATGGGATGACATCAAAAGTGTATGTTGGAAAAGGCCTCGATTAGCAAAGTAGCCGGGAGGTAATACAAGACGTTATGGGCTAATGATGCTGATGCTGTCTCAACTATGGCTGCTGAATATACATGCAATGTATTTGAAATTGTGCTTCTCATTGGAAAGGTGCAATGTAAAAGTGGGCTATGTGTGTTAGAAAATCAATACAAATTGTTTAAAAAAAAGAGTAGAGTCGTGCACAGAGAATAGTGGTATGAGGATAAGGATATTTTTAATGGCTAGCCACATCCGGCTCAAAGGATGCAATGAAAACCACATCTTACTTCTACAATAAAATAGCTTGAGGCATTTTCCATGGTGTTAAGTGATGAGAGACATTACCAAATCTTATAGACACATACAGTAACTGTAATTTCATCTCTGAATTCACAATGAGAACATGCACTGTTATCAGTGACAGAAGCAAACAGGAATTAAAACATTCCTGGATCGCCCTTGCAATTTTAGCTCCTTTATCCTAATTCCAATGGCCCATAATAGCTGGGTCCCTACTTATTTTAATGGATTTTTTTACAGCGGTCCAGCATTACTATAGGTTATTAGAGGACTTTCCAGAGAACACAAATACACTACATTTGATACTGAAAATTGTATATAATTAATGGGTGTTTAACTGTCTTCTAAAATATAACAGGGTAGGTTTTGCTCTTATGTCAACGGATAAGTAATTTCAAGTGTTAATAAAGGCACGGTTAGAAATACTTTGGGCAAATATGGTTCTGAATCTTGATACCTTGAGCTGCAAGGTCTTTAGGCCTATAATGCCTTCTCTCGGCTGGAGAAGGTGGGTGGCCGAGATAGGTAAGTTGCTTCTGGTGAATGATCCTTCCAAATCAGTTGAAGCTGATTCTAGCGTGAGGCAGCCAGTGAAGATCACGGAGTCTTGTGTGGATGCAATTTGTAGCCCAAATTAAAGATTTACTCTTTGGAACATGAATAAGGACGAGCCAATCAGACAATATGGCTGCCTGTAAGTTGCAGAGGCCCATACGAGAAGAGTGGCGTGAAGTGGACTTAAAAGGGTAGAGCAACAGTTTCGGAAAATGCCATCCACGTCCCCCACAGCATGAAGAGAGACCGTCACTCATCTGCCCTTTAAGGATTTTGCACTGTAGCACCTGTGGATTAGTGTCTAGTGCAAGAATGAGTGTGGTGCTGAATGCTCCACTTTAAGGATTTTGCATCCAAGCTTCCATGGATGAGTGTACAGTGAAAAAACGCAGTGTGTAGTGCAAGAATAGGTGTCGCCGTGAAGAGCAGAAGTCCCAAGATGGCATACAACACTGAGCCAGTCCTCTTGCTGGGTCGATTGCCCTTCCTGTGCTGGGATTCAGATGCCACTGCCCTGTGTGTGGGTCCAGGTTACATCTTACATTGTTATTTGAACATCAAGTAATAACCTTCAGATTTACTCAGAAATCTGAATTCATTTTTTCACCAAATTCTCTAGCATGTCTACTGACTTCCATTGCTATTCGACCACCTGGGTGTAGCTAGGGAGGACGAATACCATGCTAATGTCATGGTCATGGCCTCTTTGATACAAGAGAGGCAGGCTAATGCAGGGTCGGACAGGCCTATTTGGTAATCATGCAGTGGCGGCCAGCACGGATCTGGGGTGGTGAGGTGGGGGAGAGGCTGTAAGGAGGTACAATTCTAAAAAAAAGAAAAATTCACTTACCTCCTTGCCACTCTGTCCCACGTCATCTCTCCTCCTCTGAACAGGAAGCAGCCAGGCTCCCCTGAACCAATCACAACGCTGCAATGCAGCGCTGTGATCGGCTCCCCTAAACCAATCACAACGCTGCAATGCAGCGATGTGACCCTCTCCCCTAAACCAATCACAACGCTGCACTTTCAGCACCGTGATTGGTCTCAGTGCCATGGTTCGGTGTTCAGACAGGAACTGGGGACTTGGCCATGTGCTCCATGCAGGCTGTAATGCAGCCTGCATGGAGAATATGCTAAAGTGTGCATGACTATTTGGCCGGCCTCAGAGGGCTGGTCAAAGCACCATGCACACTTTAGTGTGCCCACCACTCTGCTCCTGCTCTGTCAGCAGAGCAGACCCGCCCTCATGCTGCCGCAGCATGGTAGAATAAAATGATAATAACATTGCATTATTATTTTATTTTTCATTTCTTTTATTGCTTCACAGCAACAATGAGGCGACACTCCTTCCTTAGTGGAGGAGCCGCCACTGTAATCATGCACTACACGTAGGGCTGTTCTCAATGACCAGTGTGTGCGTTTGTTTTTATGGCTGTTAGTTTACCTTTTTATGGTCTGCTGGAGTGGTTTTTTAATATTGATTTCTCTGATATTAAAATAAATATTGCCTGCAGCAAGTTCAAAACATTCATTGTTTCATACATTGCAAAACACTTGTACAGCACGTCTTTCCAAATTCAAAATTGCCCCAATTTGCAAGCATGGGCCACTTTTTAAGCTCTCTAATTCGCCTATTTTGGTGACAGGGACCATTTTCTGTCCCAGTCCTATGCTGGGCTGATGGCAAGCGGTTGGAGAGAAGATGGTCACAGGGGACACCATTTGCTCTATGTCTTCATGGACAGTAATTGCAGTACTGGGGGTTTAAAGTCACACATTATTGGAATCATGGTTATTAGTATGATCACGGCAGCAAACCAAGACTACAGCACCCAGAATGCAATTGACTGTCACAAAACAGTCCAACACTCGCAAGTGTTCATGGTGAATTTGAGCGAGGTGGCCACCCTAATGGGCCATTTCCAGTGTTTTATGAGCTCACTTCTCCGAAAAACAATTTATAGACCCTACAGGAGAACCACTCTATACAACACAATCCTCCAGGGAGGTTTAAAGGCATGGTTATGCAAACATCGCATTCTCCACTCATTTGATCGAATCTATTACATTCACAATCTACAATAAACTATTTTTAAAGAGGGTGGATGATTTCGTCAGCGTATCACTCTCGCATGATCCCTATTATTATGGTGGCTTGAATCTTACTTTTGCTCTACGGTCAAGCCAGGCTCTACTCACTTTTATGGCATGCTGGACAGCTTTAGTCTCGTTTCAAATAGAACCACGATGACACCAATAGTTGCCTTTTCACAATAAAGTAGACTCTACTTTCGAATTCACACCACTAGATGGCAATGTCCATTTACAATATAGATAGTTCATCATGCTGTATGCAAAATGCTGCGAACAAGAACAACATGAAATTTCCGTGCTTTATTCACATGCACTTGGTAAGAAACCCCTCTCCGAGGGGCATATTTACAGTGGAATGGCGGAGTGCAGCGTTAAGGTAAAATTAATAACGGCGGGCTCCGGCGTTCTGAAAACTCCAGCGTGCGCCGTATTTACAATGATAGCGCGCACTACTGCGTTTTACCTAGCGCTGGCACTAAATTCAGCTGCCTAGCGCCAACGCAGGCATCCTTGCACCGTAGTGCAAGGGTGCCTGCATTGAGGGAATGATTGAGGGATTGAGGGGCAGATTTACAATTACTGGCGCATCCCTGCAAATCAGCAGGGATGCGCCAGTAATTGTGCGCCGCAGCTCCGCCACTCACGGTGCGCCGCATTTACAATGCGGCGCACCATGGGGCAAAAACAGCATAGATGCATCACGCATCTGTGCCATAAAGGCGACACATCGCTGGAGTTGCGTCGCAAGCGCGACGCAGCTCCAGCAATGCTCTGGGGGGTCCTATTCTGCCAATGCTGCATCAAGCTGGGAAGCATCCTTTACAACGCAACTTTCACCACGTAGTGCCTTTACATCGCAACTTTTACAACACAAACCATTACAACGCATTGGGGTGGGGGACGCTCTAGGATAGGGAATAGATTTAATTTACTATCCAACACCTTCCCTACTATCCACGGGGACTGGAGTTGGAATAGTAAATTAAACTTTTCACTATCCAGCACCCCTCAACACTATGCGTTGTAAAGGCATGCGCTGTAAAACTTGCGATGTAAAAGCATGCATGGTAAAAGCATGCGTTGTAATGTCATACATCCCATCAAGCCTTACGCCTTCTTCAAGCAGGCGCAGGGTTTCTGACGCAGCATAGACCCCAAAGTGACTGAGTGAAATCTTGCAGATTTTACTCAGCCACATTTAGGAAGTGTTACTGCGCTGGAACGCCTCCTCCTGCGCCGGAACGCCTCCTTATGGAGCAGGGCTTTACAACATGATGCATCTCCCAGATGCGTCACGTTGTAAATACCCCGCACCATGGCGCATCTTTTGCGCCGCCACTGTGTCACAAAAGTGACGCAACGGAGGCGTAAAAGAGGCGCAAGGGGCTTGTAAATCTGCCCCTGATTGTTTATGTGCAGGAAGGTGTCTCTTCCTGAACATAAACAATCAGTTATGGTGAGCTGGAAGCACGCTGAACTCAGCGCTCTACTCAAGAAGCCATCAGCCGACCCCAACGACCTCAAGAACTACCGCCCAATCTCGCTGCTCCCGTTTCCTGCAAAAGTCATCGAGAAGACCGTCAACAAGCAGCTGGCCGCCTTCCTCGAGACGAACGGATCCCTCGACCCCTCGCAGTCTGGCTTCCGGGCAAACCACAGCACCGAGACCGCCCTGATCGCAGCCACCGATGACATCCGTGCCCTGCTCGACAACGGAGAAACAGCGGCCCTCATCCTCCTAGACCTCTCCGCGGCCTTCGACACTGTCTGCCACCGTACCCTAGTACAGCGCCTCAGCAACATCGGAGTCCAGGAGAAGGCACTGGAGTGGATCATCTCCTTCCTCGCCGGGAGAACACAGAGAGTCCGCCTCCCTCCGTTCAGATCGGAAGCCACCGAAGTCATCTGCGGCGTCCCTCAAGGCTCCTCGCTCAGTCCAACCCTCTTCAACGTCTACATGGGCCCCCTCGCAGACATCGCACGCCAGCACAACCTCAACATCATCTCCTACGCCGACGACACCCAGCTGATCCTGTCCCTCACCAACGACCCCGCCACCGCCAGAGACAACCTACACGAAGGGATGAAAGAGGTAGCCGAATGGATGAAGAACAGCCGCCTGAAACTGAACTCGGACAAGACGGAAGTCCTCATCCTGGGATCCACACCCTCCGCCTGGGACGACTCCTGGTGGCCCCCCGCCCTGGGCAGCGCACCCCAACCTACAGACCACGCATGCAACCTGGGCTTCATCCTGGACTCCTCCCTCTCCATGACCAGACAAGTCAACGCCGTCTCCTCGTCGTGCTTCAACATCCTGCGCATGCTACGTAAGATCTTCCGGTGGATCCCCACCGAGACCAGGAAGACGGTCACCCAGGCCCTCGTCACCAGCCGTATGGACTACGGCAACTCCCTCTACGCCGGAACCACCGCCAAGCTCCAGAAGAGACTTCAGCGGATCCAGAACGCCTCAGCACGTCTCATCCTGGACATCCCCCGGCGCAGCCACATCTCCGGACACCTGAGAGACCTGCACTGGCTCCCGGTCAACAAGAGAATCACCTTCCGACTCCTCACCCACGCACACAAAGCCCTACACAACCAAGGCCCGGGATACCTCAACAGTCGCCTCAACTTCTATGTTCCCAAATGCCAGCTTCGATCGACCGGCCACGCCCTCGCCGCCGTCCCCCGCATCCGAAGAGCCACCACAGGAGGACGGTCCTTCTCCTACCTCGCCGCCAAGACATGGAACTCCCTCCCGACCCACCTCCGCCGGACCCAGGACCACCTCGCCTTCAGGAAGCAACTCAAGACCTGGCTGTTCGAGCAGTAGCGGACCCCCCCCTCCCTAGCGCCTTGAGACCCCTTTGGGTGTGTAGTGCGCTATATAAATGCTGTGATTGATTGATTGATTGATTTGTAACTCCTATGTCTGCTGCATTGTGCAGGATAAATAGAAGTTATAAATCGTTATTTTTTTGTGATTATTTATATACAGGAAGGGACACTTTCATTTATATAAACAATCATTCATGGCGATTTGCTGTTTCTATGTGTGTTGCAGCACACATAGAAACAGCAAAAACGAGGAGAAATTAATAGTTTCTCCTCATTTCACTATGTTAAGACCAGGTTATTGTTCGTCTTATATTTGGTTCCTCCCCATATGTACACAACCCTTATAAATAAGGGGCAACATTAAAATCAATGGGTGTTGTGACAGAGTAGTGGATGTGAAGGATAAAGGTTTCAGATGCATCAATTATGTTGAAAATAGACCATTGTAACCCAACGTGATTAAACATACTATCAAACGAGACGGGTGTTGCAGTTCATCTAATGAATTTGGTACCTATTGATCCTCCCAAGCCTTTTATGAAGATCTTGCTGAATCTTCAGGACCAAATTGCGCTTAAGGTATTGCTGTTGGTCGACTGGGATTTCTGGAAACTGTTTGCAAATCCTTTTAAAATAATTCATGTGATAGAACAGGTTATGCAGTGGTAGAAACGGGCCTTTTAAACACTGTAACATTCGCCCTGAAGTTTGAGTCTCGAGCAACGAAAGTGAGGAAGGTTCTCAAAACTCACTTAGGTAGCATTCTTGAGTGATACTTGAGGAATCCACCACTCTCACTCACTCGTCTATCCCATAAACACCAATTACAATTCTCTGAACATGAATTGCTGTTTTCTACTTTTTTCACTTTTCTCACTTAGGGCATCATGGATCATTATAACTAATGTAAATTGTAAAATTTAAATGATAGCGAAAGAAGGCTGCGGATCCCAGTTTGAAGCCTTCCCGGGTAGATTACAAGTATGCATTCAGTATTTACTCCATTCTCTGAAACACAAAAAGCCTGGACTCTTTCATTAGTAAATATTTTATTGAGCAGCTCGTTATGAAACTACACTTGAACTTTTGCTAGAAGTTTAGATATAATCCACTCTTCGGAAGGAGCCAATCTTTGGGCTCATGGCGCCCCAGTCGCTGTACCTCCGGTACTCCCCGGGTCTCAGGTAGTACTGACGCCCTCTGTAGTTGGGCTCTTCAAAGAAAACCCAGTGCCCGTCGTTGACGTGGCAGGAGTGGACATCATTGAAGTGGAACCTGTCATAAACGTTTGGGCAGTCTTCCGTGAAGTCCATCATCTGTCCTCCAAAGTCACCCTTCTCGTACAGCCTGATCCGGAAGGAGCCTCTATGCTGTGACAGGAAACAGAGAAACAAAAGAAGGCCACATTCAGAAATGTTAATGGGTCAAAAGCAGAATAGGGGGCGGCCATATCAGCTTGGATGGGTCTATTCCACCATCTTGTGTGTTGATTTTACCTACTAGCAGTTTTTGGTCCTCTCCTTTTCCCTCTCACTTTAGCTACAGGAAAGGTGGGGCAGAGTTCGCACAAGATCATAAGAAGAGAAACAAGCAACGGGAGGGGCGGGGGTTGTCAGAACAAACAAATCAGCCTTTATTTTTCTTCATTCACCTTTGGCTGATGAGTATAAGAAAATGTTTTGGGGGGGGGCACTACACAAAAATGACTGCATGTTATCAGGAGGACAATGGAGTGCCCAACAAGTGTCTTTGGACTGTTTGACTTAGTGAAAAGGTTAGTACAGTATATCAAGGGAGAGTGATAAATGTGATCTACTGTAACTTTAGTGAATCATTCTGCTTTGTATTACATAAGTATTCATTACAGTATTACATATCTATTGTGAATCGTATTTGTGAACAGGTTGAGCAATTATTGATTTGGAGACAAATGAGCTCAACTATCACTGGCCAATAGCGAGCACTGGGAGCTGGTAAAAAAGACGCATGCTCCAGAATAAACGGGTTTGGAAAGTTGGTTCTCCCAAGGCTCTGCCCTTGGTCTGGGAATCTTCAAACTATTCACTTTTCTAAATGGAATGTAAGATAATGAGGGGGAATAACATTGCACATTAATACAGTACTGCAAGAGTTGCTGGCCACAGTATAGGACTGGGGGAAGGAGCTCAGAAACAGCTATTCATTCAGAGAGACATGGCACAAATCCCCAGCATAAGAAGTACATTAAATAGTTAAAAAGGCAGACATGGAGAATCGATGGTACTGAGACAACCAGCGTGAAGCTAGAGATCTAATAGCGTCTGTGGTGTCTTCAAAGGTTAGGTAGAGTATCCTGGTAGGTCTAGCACTGTGGCGCCAGAATACTGCACACTGAAATATTCTGTCCTAAAGATCTTTTACAAAAATATGGGCCAACCGAAATTAATAATAGAATATGATATTTATGTCAGACAATATTTCTGAATGACATTCTACATACATCCAGCCCGGAAGTCATTATCAGCATTCCCTCCAATCTCCACGGAGTATTCTGTTTTTTTTTTTTGTTTAAGGACTTTTAGGAGAAAATAGGCATAATATGTAGTAGTGTTGCCCGTTTTAGTTGTGACCAATATGATAATTTTATATATTGTGCAAATCATGTGACATTAATACATTATTTGTGTTTTTTTTTGGCCTAAACACATGTAGACTAAAGTATACCAAAAAGTGATGGATGGAATACTCAAATTAATCTCAGCCCCTGGTACTCAAGCGGGCCACATCCCAGTCCATCTTTATTTTGCACATAAAACCTCCTCGGTTGATCCCAGTCATATGCAAACCATTCTTGATCCTGCACCAACGGTTAGAGTTCAGCCTGCACTGCCAGGGCAGTTCCTCCTGAACAAGAGCACAAGCTTCCCAGGACATGTTTCGCTCTAGTTAGGGCTCATCAGCCGGGTATAGCTTGGCTCCATGACACAGTATATATGGGACTCATGTCTGGACATACCCCTCTCACTTAGAGCGACAAACAAAAGTATACAAAAAATTGATGGAAGGAATTCTTACACTAATCTCAGCCACTGCTAATCACTCAACCCACATCCCAGCCCAAACTGAGATCTCACGGTGGGCAAAAAACGATGGATTGGAATCCAGCTATAAGCGATTGCCAGTTGCTGAGATTATTTGAAGCATTCCATCCATCACGCTGTATTACTGAGCAATCTGACTTTTGAAACAATAATGTTACTAATGAATGTACAGTTCATTTATTTGAAAGCTAATTTGTTTTGTAGTGGTAAATTTCAACTTACTTCTGGGATCATTCGACAGGACCTGATGGAGTCATTGTATCCCATCCATCGCTGGTAATCAGGGTACTCCCCCCTCTTCAGGTAGTACTGATGCCCCATGTAGTTGGGATGCTCGTAGAGCATCCAGCAGCCGCTATGGACCTTCAAGGAGTTGCAGCGGTTGAAGTAGGAGTGCAGGTCGGCAGAGTCAGAGTTGCACTCATAACAGCGCCCGCTGAAGTTCCTGTCCTCGTAGAAGGTGATCTGGAGAAGAACGGAAGATGATTGGGTTACACCTTGTATTATGAACAGCCACGGCGCGTGCAGGTAAGAGCGGTGGGACCGGGTGGGGAGGATTTCGATCGACGATGACAAGGGAAAATTCAATAAAATAGTTAATTTTCCCTCGTCATCGTCCATTGAAATTCTTCAATCTAAAAGAAAAAATCCCCAGGGATCTTACAGAACTTTTATTGCTATCTCTTTCACAGCAGAAGTAAAGATGGTTAACTTCTATCAGATGAGTTTTGAAAATTGTGCATGCAAATTCGGATAGGTTGAATTTCAATTCCTATTATACCCACAAAAATCTGACTTCAAGGTTCTGCTAGGCCCAGAAAGAACCAGTCTGGTTCTACGACCCACCTTAAATTTCAGCTTAGGGGCATGTGCAGATTCCCTTCACTCACCATCGAGTCAGCTCATTTATCCCACCCATTTAATGGAATATTCTGCTGGAATTCTGTTTAATATTATGCTTACTGGTTTTTTCTTTAACATTCTTCAGATCCAAAGCTAAAACAATTATTCTGCCCACTACTTGCAAATCATCAGGAAATACAAGCCACTGTTCTCAGCTAAGTCATTAAAAAAAGTGCTTGAAACTGTTTTCTTTTCATTGGCTGTGATTTAATAAACCTTCCTCAAAATCTGTTTGTAGGTGTTACGGGTGCTTGACGCTTGAAGGTCAGAATATTGTTGACAAATACATTGTGCCAAAACTTTGTTTATAAAAATATTGTCCAGTTGGGCATTTTTTAAAATTAATAAATCCAGTGTGCATTTTTGTTTGCGAACAATACTTATGTCACAATATTTACGTTAGGTGATATTCAGACTACAATATTCTAGTTCCACACCTATTCCTGACAGTCTTTCTTTGGGAAATGGCCCAGTGCTTAATTTGAGCTGGTGGTTTCAGGTGCTCAGCACTGGCACTTAACTGGTTTTTGGTGCTGGGCAAGCACTTAATTGTCAACACTGCACTTAGGGCAGTCTGCCACGTGGTGGGGCTGCACATCTAATTTAGAGATGAGCAGAACAAATGGTTATTTATGAATATATTATGCATTAAAAATTGCTAATACCTGCCTTCCCAGCCATTCCCATACCTGCTAACTTGAACAAAATGCTCACCATGTGAGGAGGGGGAAGGGCCTCCTGCCAAGAAGTGGTTAAGAAGCACTTTTGAACCCCACCCTGTTCCCAAGCCCCCTCCTCCCAAAAAAATAAAGCTTGCTGAGGCTGGTAGCGATGTACTAGTGTGTATTTAAACCCCTTAATGGACGTCCCCAGTTTAAAGCCTCGGACAACGAGCATCCCTATTTACAGTAGTTTCCAGCTCGTTTTCCCTGCCACTATGTGATATCGGCTCCTCACCAGGTGACTATGTAATGGAAGCCGATATCGTGTGAGTTGGCAGGTATGCATTTCTTTAGCTTTGGGGACCTGGAATAATCTGAACTGTCGCACTTGCAGGCGAGAGAGATGGTTAGTGGTTGTTTTGGCAATGATAACAGGGGCAATGGGTGGTGCAAGCTGCAGTGGCCTCCTGATCAGGGCCCTGCCACTTATCATTATACAAATTACGCACCAAAGTCTACCCCCTTCTGATGCTGTCCATAGATCGATATGGTCACTCAAATAGCTTCCTTTGATTTTTGCTCAAGTAAGGGCCCTATTATGTAATAGGTTCATAATGTCAAATTAATAATTGCTCGTTGCCTGGCACAGAGAAGGACCACGCAGTGTGATTCATCCACTCTTTCTGTGTGCCTCAGCCTTCTCTGCTTACTTTTAGACCAGGCATGCTTGTCAGCCCCTTTGTCAATGGGCATGAAATATGCCCGGCACTTATCACAAAGTTTCCCCGTGAAGAATGTTAAGAGGCTTCATGTATCATGAAGGGCAGCATTGGGTCAACACAGAGATGAGCACCTGTTTTTATGCGCTTGCCCTGTCTACAATGAAACGATTTAACCCGATATTTCTGTAAGTTAGAACATTGTTCACACTCATAGAACACAGACCACCCAACAAAGACAGGTTTTAATGAACCTGGCTGGAGGGCGTAAAGTGAATTAATTTAACCCCGTATTTCTCTCAGTTAGTGCTTTATTTCCAAAAATAAAGCTGTATTATCTGGAAATAAATCCCCAGCACAGACAAATATCCGGTTCAAGTAATTCACTTTACACCTTGTAGGTGCATAAAACAGGCGCCCCGCTCTGCACTGTCAAGAAAAGTCCATCATGTGACTGTCCCGCATTTTGAAATGTAAGTATCGAAACCCTGATCAATAACCACGAATTCTTTTTTAATGCCACTCTCAGGATCTATATATTTTCTGAGGGCATTCCCGTTCCTGTAATATACGTTCTTGCTTGCTTTGAAGTTTATCTATACTTGCCTCTGTCAATATATCAAAAATACTTATCGGCGCTCAAAATGTGGTCTTACCTTTCCCATGTTGGCTCGTGGTGGATGTGACACCCCCTGCTCACAGGGCCGGCCCTTATATACACGCAGGGACAGGAGAATTGCAAGCTCAACAGGCTCTGGCTTTCTGTCAGGGACACGAATAGTTCTTTCATTCTCTGTGGTCATGGCGGATCCCCATGCGATGGGTCTGACTAGTCTTTCTTTTGTTCCCTTTTTGTTGCAAGAGAGAGATGACGTGCCATGGCATTGTTATTAAAGACCTGCAGCACAACACTGGCCTGCCACGGCTAACAATGACATATGCTGAAAACGTTCTATTTGCTGCTGACTTGGGCATTCAACAGGGGCGGCAGGTAGCATGGTTGAAAGAGACAAAAAAACAAGCAATTCATACGTTTTGCTGAAACGTGTCCCTCACCCAGTGACTGTTATCCCTTTCACCTCTGTTATACAAGGCAAGCACGGAAATAAAATGAGATAATAAGTGTAGAATTTTTTCAGATGTGTTGCTATCACATTCCCTGATTTGCACTTTTAAAATAATCATTTTTTGGCACTACTAATAAATATTTAATTCACATGTTTTTAAATACAGAATTTGATCTGGTGTTGTAATCATGGGAACTTTATATATACATATCATAGCTAGCATCTCCTACAGCGAATTAATTCACGCCTAAAGAAATTGCAGTCTACCTCAGCATATCATATCATTTTTTTTTGTTTAAGAAGTTTGTATTAATTTTCAGGAAAAAGATACGAACAGCAAAGAGAAAAAAAAAAGCGAAGGTATTCACAAATTATGAACCATATTACAAAAAGTTAATGAATGAATAATATATAAGAAATGCAATATGGCAAGATAACAATAGAAAGAGAACAATAGAGAGAAAAGGATGAAAAAGAAAAAGAACAAGGGAAAGAAAAAGGATAGAATTAAGAAATATATTATTCAAAGAGTTGAACAATATAGGGAAAAAAAGAGTTAATGCACAGGTGCATGGGAAGAAAGAAAAGTTGTAAAAGGTAGCCAGAGGAGATCAGATTTAATTTTTTGCGAAAGAGTAAGAGAAGAAAAAGTAGCAATTCTATGTTTATCACAAATAGAGTTCCACCAAGTCAATGAGGAAATGTTGTAGTTATCTTTCCAAGATGATAACATAACTTTAAATGTTAATGCGATAAAAAGGTCAAATAATGAGATAGAGGAGGAGTCATCAATATCAGGTGAGGAGGAACCTAGAAAAATATTTTGCAATGATAATGTAAAATCACAGTGAAAGATTTTCATACAAGTGATCCAAACAGATTTCCAAAATGTCAATACAGCATATCATATCTACTCAGAATGACATGATTCACAGATTCACTCAAAGAGAATATGGCATGCAAATGATCACAACTGCAGTTGAAAAGTTTAGTCATCTAACCAGGGAACGCATTTTATTCAGCTGAGAGGTGTGCTTGAAGAGTGGTGGAGAAAAGGGGCGTGGCCTCTGACCACCTCTCAGCAATCTCAGTGTGTAGAGGTTACTGGAGGTAACAGCAGGGCACAAGTCCTAAAAAAAGAAGTGGGGGGACGCTGACGTCACGACAGGAAGTGACATCACAAAAGGTGGCTTGCACCATCAGACTCATTGCCCCCCTCGCTCACCCCTTAGATGCGATTGCATCAGAGAAGCCAGCCCGTGCCCAGCGTTCTGAATGGGATCTGATCTCGCCCAAGAGAGGCCAAAGAGTGAATGTGTGGCTCCATTTGCTCCAGTTATTGAGCTCCTGGTAAAATAAGTGGGGGGACGCTATCCACCCACCAGGTACCCCAAATCGAGCCCTGGGTAACGGGAGTTCCTGTTGGCCCCTAAGGACCTGCAGCAGCCAAAGGGACTTTATCCCCCAACCAGCAATGTGCCAGGAGGCACGTTTGTAGAGTGGTGGGAAAAGGGGGTGGGCCCCACCAGCGAGTTGACTGCATTTTTTTCCTACTTTTTCTAAAGGGAAGGGGTGCTGCGGGCCCCCATTCACTGGGCTGAATTCCGCCCCGGAGACTACATCTCCCGGGGCCAAGCATGTTAAGAATGGGGAGAGGGATCTGGGTGATCCCCATCCCCAGGCCAATTTTAGCCCCAGGGACCCCAACCCCTGGGACCCAACCTTTCCTTTTTTAGTTTTTCTTTTAAATAAAGGAGGGGGCGTGCCCCCCTCCTCTGGGCCATTTTTAGCTGCAGGGGCCATAACCATGCTCTCTGCTTTTTCTTTTTTTTAAAGAAAATTTTATTTAAAGGTGGGGGGCGAGTGGACCCCCTCGTTGGCCAGTTTGGGCCTCGGGGAACCTATCCCCCGGGACCTGCCCCTTTTTTAATATTATTTTTACAAAAAAATGTGAGGAGTCTGTGCTGCCCCCCTCCCGGGCCGATTTCAGCCCGGGAACTCCATAAGCCAGGGTCTGGCCTGTAGTGTTGGTGCCATGGTCCCACCTAGTACTAAACTGAACAATTTGCCAATACTGTTGTATGCGATTCTTCCTAATTTTCACAGCACATTGGAGTTAAACCAAATATGAGATTAAGACTGCAACTTTAGTCTGAATAAATCATTATTTTATTAAGCTATTCAAAGAACATCCGTCAATTAGTTTATAACATTTGTACAATTTTTTACAACCTACACACCAAAGAAACAATTTATACATTTGACTAATACATAACACTGTACACATTCCAAAAACATTAACCACCACTCAGCCACCACAATACTCTTCCACAACCTTCCTCACATACCACAAAATACAAACATCTATTTACATTTAAGTTCTCATATATACAAAAGCCATAGAAAAAACATTCCATATAATTATATTTTGATTGGAACAATAAGATAGTCCTTTGAGATCTTATGACGTACAAACTAGCGGTCTACGCATTTTGAACTCAGATCGTTAGGGAGTTCTCATCAGGACCTTAATGCTCTTACTGAAGACGAGCCAAGTCAATCACTTCAGGGTGATCCCTTTTCTCCCACCACTTGTGGGCATCTCTAAGCGTTAGGGTTTTGTGTGGAAACTCGTTTGCAGTCTCTCGTCTTTGAGTGAAGGTTTAAAGTTTTCTCCCAGCTGTAGTTTGAGAGCGGCGATGCACTATGTCCACCTTCAGCGCCGTTTGTCATCGATAAGGATTGTCTTATTGTTCCAATCAAAATATAATTACAGTATTGGCAAATTGTTCAGTTTAGTATAAGATCAGAGAATTGGCCTTACTGTTGGGAGCCCGGACCCAGTGGTGTTCTGTCATGGTCCCACCTAGGGCACCCACGCTTTAAACGTTGGGGACCACAGGTGGAGCCTCAAGGCCCCCGCGGTCCCTGCCAGGTTCCCGCCTAATGCGGGAGCCTGCATTGCTTTGAGATCCAGGGAGCTGCTGAACATGCTGGTCCCTGGAAGTCAAAGCAATTTGTCTGTTTCCCTGCTCGCTTGACAGCAAGAACGGAAATAGCCATGCTCCTCTTTCAGCAAGCTGAAAGCAGAGTGTTTGCTATGGCTCAGCGGGGGCGGTCCTCCCACCAAGCCATAGTAAACTGCAATATCTTGGATAGGCCTGGGCGGTAAATTCCGTTCCGCTCGTGGAATTTACGGAATTTGGGTAATTTCGCATTCTGCGGAGAACGAGAAAATGTCCAACATTCTGCATTCCGCTACTTCGCAAAATTTTAGCTTGTTCGCGTTCTAAAAATGCGTGTTCGCGAGATATTTCCCCTGAGCACGCAAACAGCAATTGCGAACAGTAAAAAAGCACCGCGAACATGCAATTCCGCGTGGTTGCGGAATTTTTGGTTGTTCGTGGAGATTTTTTACCGTTTTGCAGAGATTTGGGTAACACGATTACACAAATTCCGTCTACCCTTAATCCTGGAGGTGGGCACCCAGGGACATTGCTAGAGCCGGCCTGGGGGTGGAGGTCTCAGACCCATCTAGGGCTCCAGGAGCTCATTTCTTTGTTTTAGTCCCGGGGAGGTGGTGGTCCCCAGGGTTGCAGAGTGCCACGCAGCCTCAACTTAAATATTTTAGCATTTGCCCCAGGGACATTGCCGTCCCAGGGGCTGCAGGGGAGCAGCGCGGGCACCCCTGCATTATTAAAACACTTGCGCTGAGGAGGTGGTGATTCACAGTGTACGGGGGTTGCCGTAAGGGCAACCCGCATAAAAAATGAAACATACCCCGGGGAGGGGGCTGCCCCTGGGGCTTTAGGGATTCTAGGAGGGGGCCTGTGCGCCCTTCCTACATAAAAACACATGCCCCAGGGACCTGGCCCACCCGGGGACCGATAATAAATGAAGTGCGGGAGCCCACACTTCATTCCTTTAACATTTTTGGCCGAATCAGTGGACCCTGCAAAAGATTTAAAAAAATATATATTTTTTGTGCCCTTGGGGTCCCAGTGGGACACCCCAAAGAGGCCTGGGGGGCTACGGTGTTTCTACCCTTCCCCCTTTTCTTTTTCTTTTACTTTTTTTGTTTGACTCGGTTCAACGAGTCCCAAGATGGCTGCCAACACCTTTGTTGTAGTGTTGGTAGCTAGTTACATTTCAGTAGGGTCTCAGTAGGCTATTGGCTCCCAGATATATACTTTTTGTTAGACCTGGCATCATTGGCTTGAGTCTCCCTTCCATTTTGACGGATTGCCTCCTCTCTTTTTGATATGTTTTTGCTGGTTATATGCTTTGGGCCCTGTGCCACTGCTATTCAGTGCCACAGTGCAAGTGCTCCCTTTGTTAAATTGATGTACAAAATGGTGATGGGAAACATCCTTTACAACGCAACTTTTACCACGCAGTGCCTTTACGACGTAACTATTACAACGCATGTCATTACAACACATTGCGTGGGGGGGGCGCTATAGGATAGGGAAGAGATTTAATTTACTATCCAACACCTTCCCTGCTATCCACGGGGACTGGAGTTGGAATAATAAATTAAACTATTCACTATCCAGCACCCCTAAGCGCTATGCGTTGTAACAGCATGCGTTGTAAAAACTGCGTCGTAACAGCATGTGTGGTAAAAGCATGCATTGTAATGTCATACATCCAATGGTGATACCATGATTGGGTTATTTGAGCCTGTCAGCCCCTATTACAGTGCACCATGTGTGCCGAGGGCTTGTAAATCAAACGCTGCTGGTGGTCTTGCAGCACTGGTTGTGCCACCCACAGAAGTAGCTTGTAAATGTGTCTCAGGCTTGCAATTGCAAGGCCTGTGTGCAGTCTAGAACAGCCATGTTGACTTGGCAAGTGCACCCACTTGCCAGTCCCTAAACCTTCCCTTTGCTTCATTTTAGACACCCCTATGATAGGCCCAAGGGCATGGTGCATTGTAAGTATAAGGTAGGACATACTCTGATGTGTGTAGCATGTCATAGTAGGGAATTACAGCCATTTTCGTTTTTCACTATTGAAGGCTACCTGCACTCCATAGGCTACAATGGGCAGTTAGATTATTGCATTCTTATAATCCTAACTGACTCCGGGAACATGGTAGAAATTCGAATTTAGTATGTGTGAACTCAGAATAATAGAATACATCTTTTAACAAAGTTGGTTTTAATATTCTGTGTTTGAAAATACCACTTTTAGAAAGTAGGTATTTTCTTACCTAACTGTCCAGGCCTGCGTCTTCTAGGCTGTGTATTCCTTGTCTTGGTCTGTGAGTGACAGGACTGGGGGATTCCAGTATACAGGCTGGGGCAGCCCAATCATGAATAGAGAGATCTGCATCTAGATGGGAGGGAGGACTTGCACCTGGGACCTGAATAGGGCTGGGCCTTCTCTCTACAATGCTGGCTCCACCTCCTGTGGCTTGTCTGATGTCTCTGCCCTGCTATTTGAAAGGAGAGGAGGAATTATGTCAACAAAGTGCTCCAGAGTTGTATCTTCCCTCCCCTGTGCTGGCTCCACCTCCTGTGGGGCAGATGATGTCTCTGCCCTGCACTGTGAAAGGAAGAAGAGAGTCATGTAAACAGAGTGCTCAGGAACAGGTTTGGACTAGGCAGAGGCCTCTTTGCCTTCAGAGAACAAAGGATTTGGGGGTATAAATATTGAGACCCTGATCCCAAGAACTTTAGATCACTTCTGGAACAAGAAACCTTTTGCCAGGGAGAAGAGCCAAGGAAGCTGCAGGAGTTTTACTGCCCCTCTGCCAGTGTGCTGTTTGCTGGGTTGGCCGACAGTGTTTGCTTCATTGCCAAGGAAAGGAGAAGGAACCTTTTAAGGACTTTCTTCATTTACAGAATATTCTCCAAGGGCTTGAACTGTGCTTGCCTCCTGCTGAAGTGTCAGGGACAAAAGACTTCATCTCCAGCTCCCCTCTGAATTTCCTTGCTGGGAATTCTCAACTCCAGACATTTGTGTGTCGCTGGGAGCTGGAAGCGCGACGCATCGAGAGGAAGCGTGTCCCCGCCGCAGCTGAAATCGTCGCATCGCCAGAGAAGCGAGCCTTTACCGCATCTCCCTTGACGCGTGTGTTCACCAAAGCTGCCTGCTGTCTCATTACCGGAGAGTGGAACAGTAAAGGTTTTGGATCCAACGTCTGCCCAGCCCGGATCTCAACAACAGGGAAAACAGAACAGGGTGGCTGGACAGGAAAATTAACAAAGCAAATTTCTGCCACGTAGTCAATATATACCACGTGAACACCGGGCAAGAATCCCAAAGCAAATTTATTTTCTTTGTTTGACTCAAGTTATTAAAGATTCAAAGACACGAACACAAACAAAACAACTGTTACGACAGTGAATTCATGATAACAATATCTACAAATATACAAATTTTACAAATATACAACACTTACAAAGATGAATCAAGCGAAACAATTGAGCAAGACACACCAAAACAATACAAAATTCAGTGAACAATATAGATTGTAATTATATACAGTGCAAAAACTTTAGAGTTTAAAGCAAATATGTGACCAGTCCATCGGACTATGGGACCATGGGACAGGCGGAGGAGATGGAATGAAAAGCCTGCCTGTCACCCAAGCCTGTGGTTAATTGTTTATAACGGGTTGCTCAACTAGGATCCAAAATAATCGGTAAAGTTCTATCCTAGGGGCACCCTTGGTGTTTGCCACAGGGTGGAAGTGTCGACGCGTTGCGAACCGGCGTTATTACAGGTTCTCTTCAGGACAGGGACTGGGGGCCGTGATTCTGTAAAAGATATACAGAGTGGGTGTCAATTGTATCTATCATAGTACTGTTACAAGTTAATCTGACTCCAGGGAACAAGGAAAAAGTGATTACCTGCACAATGGCATAGAAATAGCCGTGGTGTCGGTAAATCTCAACTGGACAAAATTTCTGAAAAAACAAGTGAGAGAGTGGGCTTAGCGCGGTTGCACACCAGGGAAAATGGGACAATGCGGATGATAGCATAGAGCCATGGTGTAAGGTGTTTTTATGAGTCCTACCTGTACTTCACCCAGGGATTAGGCTGGAGGTAGAGTGCCCGAGAGGCGGCGCACGGTCGGGGTTGGAGACGGCTCACATGTTAAAGCGTCTATGTTTTGTAACTGGGGGAGACCACAGAAAACAACGTGCCCAGGGTTAATGTCGCTGTGACAAGTCTGCGAGCGCACTAATAACAGTTACGGACCCATGGGGAAAGGAGCCTACCTGAAGTCACATCCACGCCAGCAAGCGGTTAGTTGCTTGTGCTGGGACCTGTTACAAGGGAAGCGTAAGCTTAAATTAGTGACAGGCTCGAGCGTGGCACGTTAGCGATTGCAAGGAAAAGCGCGTCCCATGGGCGCGAGACACTTACTCTAGAGGGAATCAATCCGGCGTTTCGAGAAGCAGCGCAGTCAGAAAGTGAAGCGCCGCGCTCAAACGCATAGCTAAAGAACCCGCCAGGTCAGGTGGTTGATGGGTGTGGCTGAGGAAGGCACTCCTAGAGGATGCTGGTAAATGTAGTTAATATAACTCGACTGATAGGAGTCTACGTGAAGGTAGATGCGAACATTTTTGAACGTGTAACATCTTACACCAAATGCGTTGAAATTCGACAACAGTGTAGAAAACAAAACAAGTCCTGTGAACAGTTGTAAGCATATAACCACTAACAACAAATGCATATAAGTAGCGCAAACATGGTATAAGATCAACCTCATGGAAAAACGGGGGATCTTTGCTCTCATAACAAATAGGTGATCTACACATGGACCACAGTAGTCTCGTGGGTACGTTTGATGATATTAACAGTTCATAAAAAGACATCAATCCTGTGCATATAGTGAGAGATCCATATTGCAAACATTCTATCATCCCAACCCTGGTTGCCTCAACGCGCCAAACACGAAGGAATGTACAAACAAACAAAGTAAAAGATTCTTGAAATACAGAAAGATAGTTCAAAAGTAGACGCACAGCCAAGCTCAGCCAGAAAATTCAGTTCATAAGCTAGTAGATTCAGTCATTTCGCTCAAGCCAGAATTGGATGTGTCAAACTTAAGTATGAGGTACGCCTCTTTTTGTGATAGGCGGACGTCTGGGTCGCCATTGCCACCCTTGATGACCGCTAGTACTGTCCATCTCATGTCATGACTGGAATGTTTTTGTTGTACGAAATGAGAGACCATGGGGGCCGTCATGATTTTGTTGTTAATTCTTGACCGATGTTGTATAATTCTCTGACGGACCTCCTGTGTGGTTTTGCCAATGTATAGCAGGTTGCACGGACATAATATGGTGTACACGGTGTATTTGGTCTTACAATTTGTGTGTTCGTTGTGACGCCAACATTTATTTCCATCCGTAAAGAGTGAGCCTTCCATTGTAAGTTCACATACGGAACATGTCCCGCATTTGCGGTGCCCAATGACTGGACTTGCTCAGAAGATTGTACTTTGAGAAACCTTTTTAAGAGGCGGTCTGGTGGATGTGATCATTTGGCCAATACTCCTGTTCTTCTTAAGAGCAAAGAGAGGGACACCTATATCAGGGAGGATTTCCTGCACCAAATGCCAACTCTTTCTGATGATTTTTTGGAGTTGATTGGTGTGGGGGCCGAAGGTGGAGACACACACCATCCTCTCAGTTGTCGGTCTCGTTCTTTTTTCTAGAAGATTTTCCCTAGGTGTCCATCTAGCCCTCTTCATCGAGTGCTTCAAGAGTTTCTGGGGGTATCCACGCTCTTGTAGCTTCGAGGTGAGACCTTGACCATGCAACTCGAACTGTTCAGTGGTAGTGCAGTTCCGTCTCACTCTGAGGTATTGGCCATAAGGGAGGTTATCCCTTAGGCTCCGCGGGTGGTAGCTCTTGTTATGAAGAGCATTGTTCTTGTCCGTCTTTTTTTGGTACAAAGAGCACGACAGCACATTGTCTCTGACTGAAATCTCGACATCCAGAAATGGAAGAGATCTTTCATGGTAGCTCAGACTGAACTTAATATCTGGACTCCTATTGTTCAGCCACACGTGGAATTCTTCCAGTTGTATAGATGTTCCGTTCCACACACACCACACGTCATCTATATATCGGAACCATTGTCCAATGCAGTCTCTGTAGGGATTATTGTTCAGAACATATTTTTCTTCGAATTGGCCCATATACAAGATAGCCATTTCGGGGGCAAAAGGGCAGCCCATGGCTGAGCCTTTGATTTGGAGAAACGTTTCCTCTTCGAAGGTAAAAAAGTTCCTTTTCAGAGCAACAGTAACCAAAGAGATTATGAATTCGGTAGGGACTCTGTGAGGGCGTGGCCGGCTGTCCAGATAAAGTTCCATTACATCCAAGCCATCTTGTTGTGGTATTTGTGTGTATAAAGATGACACATCCATGGAAGCTAGAAGTTGACTGGAGGGATCAAACGGAAGGCCTTCAACTTTGTTTATGAAATCCATGGTATCCCGCAGAAAGGATGGTACCTGCACCACAAGGGGTTTCAAGAAAACATCAACAAATTTGGAGATGGGCTCAAACACAGAGTCACACCCGGACACAATGGGGCGGCCGGGTGGTAATTTAGGGTCTTTGTGCACTTTAGGGAGAAAGTACAAATGAGGGGTTTGTGGATGTTTTTTGATAAGGTATTCTGATTCCTTGGGTCCCAGGAACCCAGCATCCTTGGCATCGTTGACAAGTCTTCTGACTTCATCTTGTATCTGTGCAGTTGGATCATGGGTGATTTTGCGGTACCACTCTTGGTTGTACACATGGTTCCGCCCCTCAGTACGGTATAGTTCTTTGGACCACAGGACCACCGCGCCCCCTTTATCAGCTTGCCTGATGACGGCCTCCTGCTGAGTTTTGAGTTCTTGGATAGCTTCTCTGTGTTTTTTCGTGATGTTTTTTGGGACAAAGGGACGTTTTTTCTCCAACATATTCAGGGATGACATAACTGAACGTTCGAAAGCTAGTATATTTTTGGAGACATTGTGATTAGGTGGACAAAACGAGGATTTATTTCTCAATCCTGAGGCTTCAGAGGAGAGTGGTTCGGTCACATCCTTGAAAAACCATCTCAAGCGGACCTTTCGAAAAAATTCCATAACTTCCATTTTGATTTTGGTAAAATCCATGGCGACCCCGGGTACAAAAGAAAGACCCAACTCCAGCACTTCTTGTTCAGCTTTGGACAAGATCTTCTCCGAGATATTAATAATGGCAGATGGTTTCACGAGTTGTAGTGTTTCTTGCGTGTGGTCATCTCCCATTGGGGTTTGAATCGGGTCCGCTTGGGTTGTTGGCCCTGGCCTAAAAAAGGCCTCTTGGGGGTGTTCCTATTCTGTTGGTTTCTATTGGAGGTGCCTTCTCCTGCATCGGAGTCTTCCATGGATTCGGAAGAAGATGTTTCAGAGAATGTAGTGAATCTTCTCTTCGATCTCCCCTGATTGGAATTCAGGTACCTAACGGAGTCTGATCTACTGTAGAATTCATCTTTTAAATAGGGATACACAGTGTCGATGTTAAAGTTTTTTTGGTCTTTTTCAAATTTCGACGTCTTGAAATTGATGGTGTTGTCTCGAAATGTGACCAGTTCCTTTTCGATCTTCTCCAGAAGAGCCTTTGCCTCAGATTCAGTGTGGTTATCTCTGATGGCTTGCAGTTGTTCTTCAATTTCCTCCTCTTCTTTTTTAAGGATACGCTGGGCAGTTTCCACTGTGTGTACCATCAAGTCCCTACTGCATTTGGTACTGATGAAGCTGAATCCCTTACGGTAGACTGGGTCGTCGGTAAAGATGACGGGAACATTCTTAATCTGGATCCCCCAAGGGATTGTACCAGCTCTAAGATTTGCAAGGAGGAAATGACCATGTAGCTCCGTTCAGACATGTTTTTTCCGAAGCCTAGTTAGTTTTTCGGCATAATTGAGCTGTTTGGCTGTGCTACTGAGTTTAACGGAAGAGAAAAGAGTGGAGTCAGAGAGAAGTTTTTTAACATGATCCTCACTGAATGATAACGTGTCTTGATCGGCCATGCTAAATGTAAAGGAAGGAGAACCTCCCCTACCACAATTAATGTAAAAAATCGACCACACTTTTAAGTCGGAACAAAAAGAAACCTTGCAAGCAGGCGCTCGCTCAACCAGACTGTGGAACAGTAAAGGTTTTGGATCCAACGTCTGCCCAGCCCGGATCTCAACAACAGGGAAAACAGAACAGGGTGGCTGGACAGGAAAATTAACAAAGCAAATTTCTGCCACGTAGTCAATATATACCACGTGAACACCGGGCAAGAATCCCAAAGCAAATTTATTTTCTTTGTTTGACTCAAGTTATTAAAGATTCAAAGACACGAACACAAACAAAACAACTGTTACGACAGTGAATTCATGATAACAATATCTACAAATATACAAATTTTACAAATATACAACACTTACAAAGATGAATCAAGCGAAACAATTGAGCAAGACACACCAAAACAATACAAAATTCAGTGAACAATATAGATTGTAATTATATACAGTGCAAAAACTTTAGAGTTTAAAGCAAATATGTGACCAGTCCATCGGACTATGGGACCATGGGACAGGCGGAGGAGATGGAATGAAAAGCCTGCCTGTCACCCAAGCCTGTGGTTAATTGTTTATAACGGGTTGCTCAACTAGGATCCAAAATAATCGGTAAAGTTCTATCCTAGGGGCACCCTTGGTGTTTGCCACAGGGTGGAAGTGTCGACGCGTTTCGAACCGGCGTTATTACAGGTTCTCTTCAGGACAGGGACTGGGGGCCGTGATTCCAGTGTAAGTTCCGTATGTGAACTTTCAATGGAAGGCTCACTCTTTACGGATGGAAATAAATTTTGGCGTCACAACGAACACACAAATTGTAAGACCAAATACACCGTGTACGCCATATTATGTCCGTGCAACCTGCTATACATTGGCAAAACCACACAGGAGGTCCGTCAGAGAATTATACAACATCGGTCAAGAATGTTCAAGAAGATAGTTCAAAAGTAGACGCACAGCCAAGCTCAGCCAGAAAATTCAGTTCATAAGCTAGTAGATTCAGTCATTTCGTTCAAGCCAGAATTGGATGTGTCAAACTTAAGTATGAGGTACGCCTCTTTTTGTGATAGGCGGACGTCTGGGTCGCCATTGCCACCCTTGATGACCGCTAGTACTGTCCATCTCATGTCATGACTGGAATGTTTTTGTTGTACGAAATGAGAGACCATGGGGGCCGTCATGATTTTGTTGTTAATTCTTGACCGATGTTGTATAATTCTCTGACGGACCTCCTGTGTGGTTTTGCCAATGTATAGCAGGTTGCACGGACATAATATGGCGGACACGGTGTATTTGGTCTTACAATTTGTGTGTTCGTTGTGACGCCAAAATTTATTTCCATCCGTAAAGAGTGAGCCTTCCATTGAAAGTTCACATACGGAACTTACACTGGAATCACGGCCCCCAGTCCCTGTCCTGAAGAGAACCTGTAATAACGCCGGTTCGAAATGCGTCGACACTTCCACCCTGTGGCAAACACCAAGGGTGCCCCTAGGATAGAACTTTACCGATTATTTTGGATCCCAGTTGAGCAACCCGTTATAAACAATTAACCACAGGCTTGGGTGACAGGCAGGCTTTTCATTCCATCTCCTCTGCCTGTCCCATGGTCCCATAGTCCGATGGACTGGTCACATATTTGCTTTAAACTCTAAAGTTTTTGCACTGTATATAATTACAATCTATATTGTTCACTGAATTTTGTATTGTTTTGGTGTGTCTTGCTCAATTGTTTCGCTTGATTCATCTTTGTAAGTGTTGTATATTTGTAAAATTTGTATATTTGTAGATATTGTTATCATGAATTCACTGTCGTAACAGTTGTTTTGTTTGTGTTCGTGTCTTCGAATCTTTAATAACTTGAGTCAAACAAAGAAAATGAATTTGCTTTGGGATTCTTGCCCGGTGTTCACGTGGTATATATTGACTACGTGGCAGAAATTTGCTTTGTTAATTTTCCTGTCCAGCCACCCTGTTCTGTTTTCCCTCATTACCGGAGAAGCGTGACGCCATCGAGAGAGTCGACATCTCATCAACGGAGAAGAGTCGTCGCAAGGCTGCCAGGGTGTCTATGCATTGTCATCGCTGGGCCAGGGACAGATTAATTTGCATGTAGCCAGGTTCTGAGCTGGGATGGTGCAGTGAGCTAAAAAACGGTGATGGATCAAGCCCTGATCTTTGGACTGGGTAGGAGTGTTCTGCTTAATTCATATACTCTGTCCATCACCACCCCCTTTTCTGAATCGTTTTGTCCACCATAAGCGTGGAAGGGTATACTCAGATGTGAGTCCCTTGCTCACTGCACCATCAGGATTCAAGCAAGCCGGACCGAAGACGGCTGAAATGCCAGAAACCGGTCCCCGGAAGCTTGTTTCCTTCCCAGTATAAGAATTGGCTTGGTAGTTTGGTCTGCCCTGTTCCCATGATGCACTGGGCCAGGGACAGACTAATTTGCATGTAGCCAGGTTCTGAGCTGGGATGGTGCAGTGAGCTAAACAACGGTGATGGATCAAGCCCTAATCTTTGGACTGGGTAGGAGTGTTCTGCTTAATTCAGATACTCTGTCCATCACCACCCCCTTTTCTGAATCGTTTTGTCCACCATAAGCGTGGAAGGGTATACTCAGATGTGAGTCCCTTGCTCACTGCACCATCAGGATTCAAGCAAGCCGGACCGAAGATGGCTGAAATGCCAGAAACCGGTCCCCGGAAGCTTGTTTCCTTCCCAGTATAAGAATTGGCTTGGTAGTTTGGTCTGCCCTGTTCCCATGATGCACTGGGCCAGGGACAGACTAATTTGCATGTAGCCAGGTTCTGAGCTGGGATGGTGCAGTGAGCTAAAAAACGGTGATGGATCAAGCCCTGATCTTTGGACTGGGTAGGAGTGTTCTGCTTAATTCAGATACTCTGTCCATCACCACCCCCTTTTCTGAATCGTTTTGTCCACCATAAGCGTGGAAGGGTATACTCAGATGTGAGTCCCTTGCTCACTGCACCATCAGGATTCAAGCAAGCTGGGCCGAAGACGGCTGAAATACCAGAAACCGGTCCCCGGAAGCTTGTTTCCTTCCCAGTATAAGAATTGGCTTGGTAGTTTGGTCTGCCCTGTTCCCATGATGCACTTGGCCAGGGACAGACTAATTTGCATGTAGCCAGGTTCTGAGCTGGGATGGTGCAGTGAGCTAAAAAACGGTGATGGATCAAGCCCTGATCTTTGGACTGGGTAGGAGTGTTCTGCTTAATTCAGATACTCTGTCCATCACCACCCCCTTTTCTGAATCATTACCGGAGAAGCGTGACGCCATCGAGAGAGTCGCCATCTCATCAACGGAGAAGAGTCGTCGCAAGGCTGCCAGGGCGTCTATGCATCGTCATCGCATCGCCGCATCAAGGGTGCCATCTTCTCGCATCGCAACCAGATTATCACATCGCATCAAGGTGCCATCTTGCACACCGCAATGGGCCCGCAAACCGAGAATCTACGCATCACCTCCGCACCGGTAAGGATTACGACCCATCCCCTATTCTGCGCAAGCATTGAGACACAACGCTTCATTTCCCCCGGATCATGGAACCGACGCATCTCCCCTTTTGCGAGCCTTTCGTTTACTTTGCATTGCGCATCCAGGTACTTTGTTGAGAACTTTGGCGCATTTATCATCAACTTGAACTAAGTAACTTTTATCATCTTTAAAGCAATCTTAAGATTAGTATTGTGTCGGTACATTTCAGACAGCTACCCAGTATACAGAGGTACCCCGCAGGGGTGCCCCCTGTTGCCTATCTTATTTGTCCTAATGCAGGAGCCTCTGGCCATAGCCCTTCGGGCTCGTGAAGAAAGGATGGGTATTTCAATTGGAGGGACGCACATCCTGATATCAATATACGCAGACGATATCTTATTGTACTGCCGTGATTTGGAAGATGATCACTCGGCTATGGGCGACATTTTTTTTTTTGTAAAATTGTAAAATTTTGGGCGACATTTTTAATTGCTTTGAGAACGTGTCCCACTTAGCCACTAACCCCGAAAAGTCCACTGGCTTTTACTTCAGGGAATCGGAGCACACTCCTCTCATTCACTTTGGAAGGTACCGGATTCCGGTAGCCCAGACAACGTTCAAATATCTGGGCATCCAAGTCTATAGAATGCCCAAAGACCAGATTGAGGGCAATGTTCGAATTGCCATCACTAACCTCCGCAGCAGTGTAGGGTTCTGGACGTCCTTGCCCCTGTTCGTTATCGGTAGAATCGCCGTCTCAAAGATGCTCATGCTCCCCCGCAATACTCTGAATACGATTCTGATAACTCTCATTTGGGGGTCCGGGCGGAGACGTATCAGCCTCCGAAAGCTTCAACTAAGCACCAGATTGGGGGGGTCTTGGAGTGCCAGACCTGCGCGGATACTATTATGCCAGCCAGCTCCAGTGGCTGGCACGATGGGTGGCGGGCAGGAATCTGCACAAAATTACTTTTACTGCAGACCGACTAGCACGTGATGAGTTACACTCCCTGTTATTGCCTAGGACCAGGATTCCTCCGGACTGCCATCCTCTCCTGCGCACATCTCTGACGTGCTGGAGGAAGGCACTAGCATATACATCTACGACCATGCCCTTCGCAGAGAACGTTCCTTTGTTAGGCATTCCAACATCGCAGGGACGACTTAATCAACGTAGGCTACAGCCTTGGACGGAAGCTGGGGTGGAGGATGTAGGGGCCCTTTTTGGGGATGACGCTTTATTGGATCATGACTCCTTTCTGCAAAACACAGGGGCTCCCCAAAGGTTATACCTTCCACATGCTACTGTGTCATACTACATAAGACGTACATGGGCTCCACAGCAGTTTAAACCTGCACAACACGAACTGGTTCACTTACTCTACTATATGGGAGCAGGTGGCCATTTAGTACAGTGGCTTTACACTGGAATCAGAGAGCATGCAGCCACATCACTCACCACACTTAGAGACACCTCGACACAGGACACAGGGGAGGTTTTATCGGATAAGGCCTGGAAGGCTGTCCTTGAGCACCCCAGGAAGGTGTCCAGGAATGTTAAATTTGATTATATTCAGGTTATGTTGTTGCATATGGCGTATCTTACCCCCAAAGGCTGCATAGAATGTTCCCGGATTCTTCCCACCATTGCCCTCGTTGTAAGGCAGATGAGGCTGGCTTTCTTCACATGCTCTGGGCATGCCCGCGATTACGCAGTTATTGGGGGGGAAATTTGCCATATACTACGCACAGTCACTGCCCTACCGGTGCAAGAGGATGCGATGTATTGCTTGGTGGGGCATCGTAAACGTCCTAAACACCATAAGGCTCAGTTGAAATTCTTTAACCTGGATCTGCTACTATCAATTAGAGCTTTAACAATGAGATGGAAGTCCCCAGACCTCCTGGACTATCAGTGTGGCAATCTGACCTGTTGAGATGGGGCAGGGCGGAAGGTGCGGCCTTGCGCCGGGACGAGGAGAGAGGAGAGCGGAAGTATCCAATTGCACAAGAGTGGGAAATTATGTTGTTGGAACTGGAAGGGATGGAATTGGTGCCTTCGCAAGTAGATGGGTTGTAAATGGAAGACCCATAAGTGGGTGTCAGCGCGTGCAGTATAGGAGCACAAGATCCCATAAATGCGCAGGTTTTACCCACAGTGATTCTGCACACTATACCAAGGTAGCTCGATATCTATGTTACGGAGTGTTACCCCTTGGATTTGGTGTATCAGGAGACATACAGGACAGGGGGGTGGTTGAGGGGGGCGGGACGGATCAAAGGCTCTGTCTAAATCTACGGTCAGTAATAAACGGCTTGTGTATAACATGATGTGTTGCATAATGATGATTACCTAATTGATGCTTTCTCGCACATTTTTATACAAAGACTATACGATTCTGCTTTCCTGCTTTTCTTAAGATACTGTAATTGTCAAGCTGCTATTACTTAAGCCTGTTGGGGTATGTGCGGGGCGACAAAGTAAAAAAGACTGTATTTCGCAGAAAATGAAAATGATAAGATGTATGACATACTATGCAGTCGCAAATAAAGAGTTAAAAAAAAAGTGTAGTATTGTGGATTGTAGTCGTTTGTGGTCTTGTGTTACGTCTATATAAAGAATACTTATTTTTATAAAACCTCTGTTGTGTCCATCTGTAGTGTTTCCACTGCATTACTGTGAATTTTCACAAATGCTTAACACTGCCTCTGAGATAAGCCTGTCTGCTCTTGCCAAGCTACCAAGGTGGTGAGCAGGGGTTATTAAGGAGTGTAATCCCCTTATCCTGACTTAGAAGTAAGGGTCCTTGGGGGCGTGGTTTCGGAGCCGAAGGAAATGGCCGCCGGTCCCGAGAGCTCTGCAGGAATGTAGTAGCAAAGGGAGGTGTCCGAGCACTCCTAACGACTGCACGGTCTTCAAACCCGCATTTCCTGCCGCCGGAATACCTGCTGACACCACTGATGTTTTCTTTGACGGCGGAGGTGAGCGGCTTCATGGTTTTCTCTGCATTATCGGCACTGAATTCCTCTCCTTGAGCCGCGACCGCCATTTTGTCGCTTCTAACACGCAAACGAACGCTGCTTCATGCTTCTTCACAGGCATTACTAATTACTGTCTCCACGTTTTCTCAAGGCTCTTGACATGGAATATCTTCATCTTGTGAGTTGTTGGTCACTAACTCTTTGCTTTTTTTGACTGAATATCATCATTACTGCTGTATAGTGTCCTGCTTCTCCGCCATTTTATCTTCATGTCCTTCAAGCTCTGAAGCCCTCTGATGCTACTGCTACAGCTCTGAATTAATTCCTCTACTCAGCGGCTCTACTTTATCTCCTAGCGAGGAACCAGATTTATTACTGTTGACACACTGAACTATTTCTTGGATTACTTCATTGGGTTTGCTGAATTTCCTCAACTCATCTCCTCAAGCGATTTTTGTGACTCTTCTAAGTTGTTTACCTAGCCTTTTCCAATATATGTGCTTGAGCTGCTGATTTTAGCTATTTACCCGCAGCTTATCCTTCATTTCTTAATGGCAACTTCGTGTCATAATAGGAATTCATCTCAACAAGATAAAAATACCAATATCTCTTTAGAAGACGCAAACCCCTTCAGCGTCTTACAAGACAATGTGGAAGATGCAGCTCATGACTCTCCTTCTATAAAAGGCTCTTCTCCACATTCCTCTCGCTCAACCACCAAAATCACCTCTAAGTTAACGTCTGTGTCTGCCTCTACCACAGGGAAAAGAGTCAAAATGAATCCTCCTTCTCCTACTGGTACAGCCTCTTCTATTTCTATGGAACTTCTTTTGGAAGAAATCTGTTCATTCAAACCCTACATGGAAGAAATTTGTTCACTTAAACCCTACATGGCGGACACAAATGCGCGTCTCCAAAGTTTGGAAGTCAATTGGTCGCACACAGAGCAAAAAGTAGACCACCTTGAAAAAACTATTTCTTCAGTTCAAGCTATTACTGGACAAGTTCTGAATATGCACAATGAAATCCAACTTCTCATGCAACAGGTGGAAAACTTAGAAAACCGAAACAGATGCAATAACCTCCGCATTTATGGTCTTGCGGAAGGTCTTGAAGGGTCAATCCCCATATCCTTCTTTCAATCTTTTTTGCCTACACTCCTTGGATTTTCAGACTCACCATCTTTGAACATTCAACGTGCGCGTCGCCTGGACCCGCCATCACGTATTTCCACCTCCTCATCTTCCACAGTTAAACCTAGAGGTGTTATTCTGTACTTCTTGGAATACACAGACTTACGTAAAGTTCTTCAGGCAGTCAAGCAAAAAGGGAAAATCAATTGGAAGTGTTCCAATCTTTTCTTTGCGCAAGATTATGCCAAAAGCACTGCTGATCGTCGCAAGAAATTTCTGGATATGAGACCTGCTCTTCGTTCTTTGAATGCGCGATACGGCTTATTCCACCCTTGCCTTTTTAAAGTGACTTATAATAATAAGACAACGAATTATGATGACCCAGCTAAGCTTCAACACTTCTTGGACTCATGTTCAAATGTAACGATGGAACTTCCTCAACCTTGAGATCTTCCTGCAATCTCTCTGCTTATTACAGAATGTTAAGTCTTGTTGTCCTTTCGGTATCCTGTGACATGAAATTTTTCTTTCCCTATCTGTATTATGTCATTCCTTTGTTGTAAAATTACTTTGTTAATATTATTTCCCTTTGTTTCCTTTTAGAAGCGGCTTTGTGACCCCTTGCTTTGACTTATTCCTCATGTTAACTCGGGAGCCTTTCTCTCTGTGCTCATCCCTGCGGATTCTTTGGTTTGGTGTGTCTTTTCCTTATGCGGTTCCACCACCCCCAGTTCCAATGTCTTTATGTGGTATGTCCTTTTAATACTTTTATTCATTACTGTAAGTTATTCCCCTTCTCTATTTTTGTTCTTTGCTTCTTGCTTTTTCACTGGTTTGCTATCCCTTTTTCAGTTCTACTTCTCCTCTTTCCTTGTATTTCTACTTTCTGTGCTATCCCTTCTTCCTCTTCTACGCTTTTACTTAATATTGAACATATATTTCTTTCTTTTCTTCTTCCCTCGTTCTTCTTTAGATATTATATTTAAGAGCTGTTATATCGTTTGCATGCTAATTATACTTAGCATATTTGTGAGATATTTTACATCTTTCTCTGTAAGAAATTTGTCTGCTTGCAGTTACCATATAATCCTAGACTTTTTTGTAGTTTACTTTCTTATAGATAGTTCATCTATTATTTTCCATAGACATCTGTGCATATTTCTTTTCATGAATATCTTTTAGAGCTTTAACTTGGAATGTTAAAGGAGTTCATAATCCTATAAAGAGACAACGTGTGTTAACTCATTTGGCTAGGCTAAATATGGATATTGCCTTCATTCAAGAAACCCACTTGTCAGATATTGAGGCAACAAACTGTAAAGGGGATGGGTAGGTCACGTTTTTTCTTCTCCAGCCTTAGGTAAGAAAAACGGACTGGCTATATTATGTCATAAAGGATATCAGCTTACAGTAGTCCATCAAGAAAACGATCTTGAGGGCCGTTGGGTTATTGTCAAACTACTGATTGATCAAATATCTCTCGTACTATTTAACTTTTATACACCTGTTAATGTGGATAATGTTTTTTGGAATCAAATTTCAGATAAATTGCTTACGTTTGCTGATGATTATATTATTTTTGGAGGTGACTGTAATCAAATCCTTGATCCCATCTTAGATAGGCGTTCCACGGTAAAATTTTCCAACACTTAGATGCATTCCCAATTTACCTCTGCTATACGACGCAAAGCTTTAACTGATATTTGGAGGCTTTGTAATCCTGACCTATTGGAATACTCTTTTTGTTCTCCCCCTCATAATTCACAATCTAGAATAGATTACCTTTTCTTTAGTAAACCTTTATCCCAACTTGTCTATCATGCCGAGATTGGCTCCATTCTAATTTCGTATCATGCTCCTTATTTTGTTGACTTTGATCTTTTGTCCTATACCCCCCATACAGGCAGATGACGTTTTAATAATTTATACTATCAGATCCCAATTTTTCTGTTCAATTTACCTCTTTTGCTTCTGAATTATTTTCTATTAATTCTAGTCCAGATTCTTCTCCGGTAATGTTTTGGGACTCTTTTAAAGCAGCAGCTAGAGGCTTTATAATAAATTTTGTTTCGCAGAAGAAAACATCTTTTGAAATCAAACACGCTCAGTTACTGGCCCAAATTAGACACCATGAATACTCCTACTACCACTCCAACTCTGAAACCTCACTTAAGAATCTTATTGACGCAAAAGTGTCTTTTAACAAATCTTCTACGGAAGCTGCATCCTCTTACCTTTTAAAAAGTAGTGCCCATTACTATGGCGGCCAGAATAAGATGGGCAAACTACTTGCCAACTATTTAAAGATTTGTCGAGAACGAACTAAAATTGATTCCATCCGTGGTAACGCTGGAACCTCTGTCTTTAAAGATGATGATATCTTAAATGAATTTGTCTCTTTTTATAAAACTTTGTATACTCCTGAACAACTCCCGACTCCCGAAGCTCTTCTCTCCTTCTTCCAATCTATTCTCCCTCCTCCTCCACATGATACAGATTTTGCCTCACTGGATTCCGACATCTCTTTATCTGAGATTACACATGCAGTGTCTAAATTAAAAAGGGGTAAAGGTACTGGACCTGACGGTTTAACTATTGAATTTTACGCTCACTTTGCTTCTTTATTACTCTCTCATCTTTTATCCCTTTATAAATATTTTGTAAAAGAAGGTTCTTCTTCAGGCTCTTTTTAAGAAACCCTGATTTGTTTAATCCCTAAAGAAAATAAAGATCCCTCCTTCTGTAAGAACTATCGTCCGATTTCCCTGGTCAATTTAGATTATAACTTTTTTGCAAAGATTTTGGCTCTTCGTATTGATCCCATCTTACCAAACATCATTGGTCCGGAACAATCGGGCTTCGTCAAGGGCCAGTTATCATCTGACAATTCCAGAGTCTTCTTCAATATTCCAAGCAAGGCCTCCTCTCTTGACTATCCCATTGCTGCGATTGCATTAGATGCTGAGAAAGCAATTGATAGAATAGGTTGGGAGTTCATGTTCCAAGCTCTTAAGTGGATTGGCTTTCTGGCTAAATTAATCTCTCTCCTCTCCCTATTATATTCTAACCCCAGGGCCTCTATATTTGAAAATGGAAAATGCTCTGATAACTTCTCCCTCTCTAGAGGGGTTCGACAAGGTTGTCCTTTATCTCCCCTTCTCTTTATAATAACATTGGAACCCTTCCTAACAACAATTTGGTTAGATGAAAATATTTCTGGCTTTAAATTGAACTCCTCTCAGGTCAAATTATCTGTCTACGCTGATGACATTCTTCGATATTGTTCCAATCCCTCTGTTTCTCTTCCAGCTTTTCTATCTCAAGTGGACATTTTCTCTCAATTGTCTGGTTATCGTCTCGACTCAGATAAATGCAAAATTCTTCCTTTGAATATTCTTTGTTTAAAACACGATTTTATTTCATCTGGTTTCTCTTGGAAAACGTCTAAAATCAAATACCTAGGTTTATGGTTTTCTCCGACTATCCCGGAAACCCTAAAAGAAAATTTTGACAGTCTCTATAAATCCTTATCCACCTCTATCGACCAATGGCATCCGCTGTTTCTCTCCTGGTGGGGTCACTTAGACTCTAATAAAATGATGCTTTCTCCACTTGTTTTATATCTTTTATCCATGATTCCCGTTCACATTCCTACCTTTTATTTTAAAAAGATTGATTCCATACTAAACAAATTTCTCTGGAAAAATAAATCCTCTCGCTTAGCGCTTAAAGTCCTTAAAGCTGACAAAGTTTCTGGTGGCCTCAAATTCCCTGATTTCAAATCATATCATCATGCCTTTTCTTTGAGACAATCCTCTCGTTGGCTAGACCAAGCTGAACATATTTACCCTCCTCTTTGGCTGAACAACGAGAAACACTTTATAGCTCCTTTCAACTTCCGTGAGTGTTTGGCCTTCACTAATACCATTTCTGCCTTTCGTCCTCAATTGATTTCTCACACACGTAAAATATTATTACCTCTCCTTCCATCCACATATCCTGCTCACACATCATTAGATCAGCAACCTATTTGGTATAATAATTTACTTCGTATTAAGGGTCGTACTATTTGCTGGAAAAAATGGAGGCTCAATGGTTTACTTTGGATCTCGCAATTGCTATCTAACTCCCTTCCCCTCTCTTTTTCCGAGCTTCAATCTAAATTCTCTTTACTCTCTTCTTGTAAAACTCAATATAACCTACTTCTTCCGTCCCTTCGCCAATATCTTCTTTCTTTACCTCATAGCCCGAATATTCCTTCCAGGACTTCAACTCTCTTCCCTCTCCTATCGTCTACTACGTCGGCCTCTTCGCTCTACAAAAGTCTATTTTTATCACCTGATAGATCCAAGAAAAACTCTGAATTGGCATGGGAAAAAGATCTTGCTGAATGTTGATCTATCCCTTTCTGGAACACACTATGGTTAAAATTACACAAAATGTCAAGAGCCGCTAATACCTCCCAGACTCTTTATTTTATTTATAATCGCCTACTTTTTACTCCAATGAAATTGTCCTCTTTCTCCACAGACATATCCCTATCCTGTTGGTCATGTAACTTTCCCTCAGCAGATCTAAAACACATGCTGTTTGACTGTCCTTCCCTCTCTCGTTTTTGGCTTTTAATCTGGTTCCAAATAAATAAAATTTTCCACACCCACATCCCCTTTTCCGTTTCTAACATTTTTCTTGGTTCCCTATCTCCCTCTTGGCCACATCCTTCCTCATCTCCCTTCTTAATTGACTTGTTACTTGCAATAGCCATTCACTTGATAACCTCTAACTGGAAACAAGCTGATGAAGTTACTTTCAAAGCCTGGTGGAACGCTGTTTGTTTCCATCATAGATTGGATACACATAATGTTTCTCCCCTATCCTTACGTATTAAGAGAGATCTTTTATGGCTTCCCCTATCTTTCTACTTAACACATCTCACCTCAACTCCTGCTACTACAGTTAACAGATCGGATGAAGTTAGGAAACCTCCATAGTTTTGCTGTTGTCTCCTCTCCCTTTACCCCAACTGTTTTGCTTTTATGCTATAACTCCTTTTTTCCCCTTTGAATATTTTATCCCATTGAATATATTAACTTAGAAACATGTTTCAGTTAACGCTTTTTATTCATAATGCTTTTTATATGAAATCCCCCCCCCTCCTTTTCTTTCTCTTTCTTCCCCCTTTTCTACACTTTCTCTTTCCTTCCCCATCCTTTATTAGTTATGGATTATAGCTTTAACATGCAATGTACTTTTCTATTGTAGGTTTTCTTTATTGATAGAAAATGTTCTTTTTCTATCAATAAACCTTAAACTTAAAAAAAAAAAGAAGTAAGGATCCTTATTTGGAAAAAGGTGAATATCATTGACAACTAGAGACCCCCAGATCTAACACTTTTAAATCTTAAATATCTCTCAAACTACTGAACAGATTTACACCACAGCACAAAAAGCATGCTTTATGGACCAACATCTAGCTTTCTGCCAAATTTGGTGTAATTCCGTTCAGCAGTATGGGCTGTAGTCGTGTTCGAAAAATGAAAAATCCCTATAGATGTAACATGGGGTAAACCTATATATATATATATATATATATATATATATATATATATATATATACATATATTACCTACTGGCGGTCGCCAGTAGGCATATATAGTTAGGATTTTTTCTCTATGGGATTTTTGAAAATTCTATGTCTAATAACTTTGGCGTTTGTGGACGGAATTGGCTGAAATTTTCAGGAAAATGGAACATTTTGTTTTTGAGCAGCCCCTGACAATTTGGGGGGGTTTCATCAAGGGGGGGCCGAGAAAAAAGGGGGGTCCCAAAACGCGTTTTTCCCATGTTCATTTCCATAGGGCGGTTGGCCTCACTTTTAGCTCGAACGGCTGAATGGATTTGCACGAAACTTGGCAAAATTGTAGGGACTGTTAGCCCGGTGTGCCTTTGCTAGGTCTCAATATATGTGCTCCAGTGGATTTTGAGTAATTTAGGTTCAAAAAAAGATATATATCTGGGCGGAGCCTAACCACACATCTGATCTGATTGGCTGTCAGCACTTCATCCAAGAAGTGTTGGCAGCCATCTTGGGACCAATATACATGATAGCACCTCATTAAAAAGCATTGTAGTTAATAGAGGGTTTTAGGACTTTAGTTACATTATAAATCATTTGTTGATGGTACCATACTCGTTTTAGGAATTGTGGTGGGTTCTAAGGTGATTTTACCATGTGAAAAAACCTTCTGCTGTGATATCATGAATATTGTTTGAAAGAAAACTAATATCTCATGATTTTCCCACAGTGGTTTGGAAGGGGATCTATAAGCTAAACTGAAAGCATATTTTCTGTAAATTCACATTATCTTTCTCAGTCATGTGAAAATGAAGTCTAACATTCTCAGTAAAACATGTACATCCAAGGACAGAGACTGTCAGTTGATTCCTTTGTGTTCTACTGCAGCCTCCTAGAGTGTTCTAAAGAACAACTAGAGCGCTAACAGTCCTACTTATTACAAAGGTATGGCACACCTGAAGCCATCTTGATTGGAATAAAGTGGTAACTCTTAAAACATTTAATTTAAAAAGAAACAACATGAGGGGGTATATTTTGCCATAGAAAGTATGATTAGTGCTGCAGAATGAAAAATTAGGGCACATTTTGAGTGACTTCTCAAATCCTTTTCTATTTCATTAAAACATTCTGACATGCAGTCTCCCAAAATGGCCACCAGAGACAAAAGAGCCCAAATGTAGCCCAAATATCACCCAGATGTAGCCCAAATATAGCCCAATGACAGAATGTCCCAGAGTGTTCTAATGAACAACTAGAGCGCTAACAGTCCTACTTATTACAAAGGTATGGCACACCTGAAGCCATCTTGATTGGAATAAAGTGGTAACTCTTAAAACATTTAATTTAAAAAGAAACAACATGAGGGGGTATATTTTGCCATAGAAAGTATGATTAGTGCTGCAGAATGAAAAATTAGGGCTCATTTTGAGTGACTTCTCAAATCCTTTTCTATTTCATTAAAACATTCTGACATGCAGTCTCCCAAAATGGCCACCAGAGACAAAAGAGCCCAAATGTAGCCCAAATATCACCCAGATGTAGCCCAAGTATAGCCCAATGACAAAATGTCCCAGAGTGTTCTAAAGAACAACTAGAGCGCTAACAGTCCTACTTATTACAAAGGTATAGCACACCTGGAGCCATCGTGATGGGAATAAAGTGGTAACTCTTAAAACATTTAATTTAAAAAGGAACAAAATGAGGGGGTATATTATGCAATAGAAGGTATTATTAGTGCTGCAGAAAGAAAAATTAGGGCACATTTTGAGTGACTTTTCAAATCCTCTTCTATTTCATTAAAAAATTCTGACATGCAGTCTCCCAAAATGGCCACCAGAGACAAAAGAGCCCAAATGTAGCCCAAATATCACCCAGATGTAGCCCAAGTATAGCCCAATGACAGAATGTCCCAGAGTGTTCTAAAGAACAACTAGAGCGCTAACAGTCCTACTTATTACAAAGGTATGGCACACCTGAAGCCATCTTGATTGGAATAAAGTGGTAACTCTTAAAACATTTAATTTAAAAAGGAACAAAATGAGGGGGTATATTTTGCCATATGAATTATGATTAGTGCTGCAGAAAGAAAAATTAGGGCACATTTTGAGTGACTTCTCAAACCCTCTTCAATTTCATTAAACAATTCTGACATACAGTCTCCCAAGATGGCCACCAGAGACAAAAGAGCCTAAATGTAGCCCAAATATCACCCAGATGTACCCCAAGTATAGCCCAATGACAGAATATCCCAGAGTGTTCTAAAGAACAACTAGAGCGCTAACAGTCTTACTTATGACAAAAGTATGGCACACCAGAAGCCATCTTGATTGGAATGAAGTGGTAAGTCTGAAAACACTCAATTTAAAAAGGAACAACATGAGGGGGTTAATTTCGCCATAGAAAGTATGATTAGTGCTTCAGAAAGAAAAATTAGGGATCATTTTGAGTGACTTCTCAAATCCTCTTCTATTTCATTAAAAAAATTCTGACATGCAGACTGAAACATGCACTTTGAATACCAGCAGCAGACGTCCCTGGTGAGCAGTAGCTTTACTACAGTGATCTAATGTGCAACTAGAGTGCTAACATTCAGAATTTATGGCAAATGTGTGACACATCTGAATGCCTTCTTGATGGAACCAAAGTAAACAAGCATTGAAAATGCAATAGATCTCGCCCTCGTTTAAGTTAAAGCCATTCTGTTTGTAATGAGGTGGTTTTTTAGCTTTGCTTTTATTAGTGTTTTTTCAACTTTCATGTAAATAACATGCATCTGTATGCATATAAGTATATGTATGCATGCATTTATGTTTGTATTTATATAGATATACAGATGATATATGTTTATATATGTATGTATATATATATATTCACTGAAAAAACCATAGGTTATAGACCATATATAGTTAGGAATTAGCATTTACAAAACCTTGAAAATTCACTGAAAAAACCATAGGTTATAGACCATATATAGTTAGGAATTAGCATTTACAAAACCTTGAAAATTCACTGAAAAAACCATGGGTTATAGACCATATATAGTTAGGAATTCGCATTTACAAAACCTTATTTTACTCACACAAAACCATTGAAATTCGCATATATAGTTAGCTGCACTAACTATATATCGCGCACCCGCAATCCACTGCTGATCATGTCACATATTACATCATTCATGACATGGTCAGTGACATCACTGATGACATCACTGATGACATCTCAAATGACATCACTGATGACGTCACTGATGACAACATCCAGTGACTGTATGTTTCTGTAAAGGTAAAATATGTCTTACATATTGAAGAATGAGTGGATGTATAAGTGTCTGGATGAAGGATTTAGTAGGTGCATGACTGACTGTATGAGTGAGTGATTAAATGTGTCTCACTGAGTGCATGGGTTAGTGACTAAACTGTCTTAATTTGTGCATCATTATGTCTGTTGTTCTGTAAACTGTTGCATGTGTTGATAAGTAGCTATATGAGTAACTATATGGGTTATTGATTGGTTGCCCAAGTATTTGTATGGGAGACTGAGTGCGTGTGTGGGTGGCTGGGAGGTGTATGACTCTGTGCATAGATGTGTGAGCAGTTGATTCACTAGATGTATGGTTTCAAAAGTGCATGTGGAAACAGCTGTATGGGCGGTTGACTGTGTGCATGAGTGTATTGGTGAGTGAATGGATATCTCAGTGCTACATGTCAAAGTAAGTACATATGTAAAACACAGTACATGTGAGAGTTGACATATATAAATAACTGTGCATAAGAGCCAGTGAATGTGTGAGTGGCTGTATGGATCATTGTGAACTTGTATCAGGGATTGTATAAGAGAGTAAATATGTGTTAGTATATGTTTGAATAAGTAAAGTTTGTATAACTGTATAGTTGAGGAAATGGAGGTGTGATTGATTCTTTGCATGACTGACTAGGTGTGTGAGTAACTCCATGGATGAGTGACAGTCTGTGAGTGTCTGTTTACACTGATTGTATCTAAGGTTATATTAGAGTCTGAAGAGGTTCATTGTATTATCACATGAATGATATCATCAGTGATGTGATCAGTAATGTCAAATGAGATGTCATCAGTGATGTCATCAGTGATGTCATTTGAGATGTCATCAGTGATGTCATTTGAGATGTCATCAGTGATGTCATCAGTGATGTCACTGACCATGTCATGAATGATGTAATATGTGACATCATCAGCAGTGGATTGCGGGTGCGTGATATATAGTTAGTGCAACTAACTATATATGGAATTTCAATGGGTTTGAGTAAAATAAGGTTTTGTAAATGCGAATTCCTAACTATATATGGTCTATAACCTATGGTTTTTTCTGTGAATATATATATATATATATATTCACTGAAAAAACGATAGGTTTCACACCAGTTATAGTTAGCTGGAAATTTTACTGACATAAAACCATTGAAATTCCCACGTTATAGTTAGTTGGACTCACTATAACTTGCACGCCTGCAATGCACTGCTGATGACTTCACATATTACATCACTCATGGAAAGGGGCGACCACTCGGTCCCCCCGAACGTATGGCAGAGTGCCTCGATCCCCCCGGGAAGACATTTTTGGGCGGGAGGCGCGTCTCGGCTGGTATGCCCGAAGCGGCGTAGCCGGGGCGCGCTTTTTTCCCGCCCTTGAGTGGGCTGGCCTAGACACGGACGCCGCCAGCCACGCCCTCGGGGCAGGCAGGGGCGGGTTTACGCCCGCCCTGAAGATGGATAAAAAGAGACGCAAGACCAGAAGACATCCTCTTGTTCCTGTGCTCTGAAGCTGCACCTCCCCGCTGCACGTGAGCTCGAGACGGAACGAAGAGCCAATTTTGAGCGTTTTAATCGTTCTTGTTTGTTTTTCAGTTACTTTGTTGGAGAATGCCGAAGAAGGTTGGAAAGCGTATGAATACCGACCAGATGCTGCGTGTTCTCATGAAGGAGATGTCCGAGCTAAGGAAGCGGGTGGACATGAATGAAGAAAGGGGTCCAAAACGTCCTTTGGCGGGAGCAGCCCCGGGAGGGAAAAACAAGAGGCCCAGGAGGGGGGCAGCGGGAGAAGAGATTCCCGGTCCCAGTACTCCGCTCGAGGCTCCAATTCCCGTGCCAGGGGAAGGGAATCCGATCACCCCCGTGTCCGAGGATGATATGCCGCCCGAGTTGGCAGCACAATTGGCAGCGTGGTTGGGAAAAGGTAACGAGGGCGCCACGGCTGTCGAAGCGCAGGAGCTGATTAAGCAATTGCGTGAGAAGCGGGAAGCAGCCAAGGTGCCCGTACCGGCTGCAGTAGGGGACAAGACACCAGGGACGGTTGCGACCACAGAGGCAGCGTCAGGTGCAGGTAAGCGGCCATTGCCGATCGCGAGGGATGAGTCAGCACCCTCTCGGAGAGAAAAGTTGGGGCAACATGTTCCTTTGGCAATTAAGGAAAAGATTTGGGCGGGGGAGTATGTGAACATTTTTTCGTTACTTGTTGATCATTATGAGGTTGAGCATGTAAAGAGTCAGAAGGACCTAATGCACCCGAGTGTTTGGCGCGCAAAGATGGCCGCCTTTAAAGTGAATGAGAATATCGCCAATTGGGGCAATGCCTGGGGAATTTTTACATCAATCCTGGGCGAACGTAGGCCTGAGTTGCTTTCCGAGTTCCCAATATACCAATCACGAATCATGGGGTACTCGACATCGCACCAGGGGAACCATTGGTTTTGTTACGATAATATGTTCAGAAAGGAAAAGGAGCATAATAAAAGTTTAACCTGGGATTGTTATGATGCCTTGACCTGGGATAAAATGAAGGAGTCAGGAATGTTAAAAATGCCGTTGGTAGGAAGTAATGTGGGTGAATCCTCTCGACAATATGCGGGGACGCCCTTTCGATCAGGTTCGGGGTCCGACGATCACTCGAAACCTACCGGCAATACCGGAAGAAAGGGTTTCTGTTTTAATTACAACAAAGGGAAATGTACGAGACCGCAGGGATCGTGTAAATTCAAACATGAATGTAGTGGTTGTGGGTCGTCCCATCCTGAGGTCTCGTGCAGAGCCAGAACGGGTGATAACGGGGGGAGAGGAGGTGCCAAACAGGTCTAATATAGTCCGAGGGGCGCCTTTACCCACTCCCATTGATACCCTGGCAATGATCCCTTGGCTCAGTGATTACCCGGATCGTACTTCTGCTGGGGTGCTGCGAAACGGTTTTTCGTATGGTTTCCGCATCCCGGTAGGGGACTTTCAGGGTGTCGAAAAGTGTAAAAACCAACTTTCCGTCCTGCAACATACAACCGTAGTACAGGAAAAGATCCGAAAAGAGGTGACTCGAGGTCGGGTCGCTGGCCCGTTTAGTGTACCCCCAGTTCAGAATTTTGTTTGTTCTCCCTTGGGGGTAGTACCCAAGAAAGACCCTGGAGAGTTCCGACTAATTCATAACTTATCAGCTCCACGAGGTCTTTCCGTAAATGAGGCAATCGATCCAGAAGTGTGTTCGGTGCGGTACGCATCCTTCGATGAGGCCGTAGCCATTTTTAATCGCCTGGGGCCCGGGGCGCTGATGGCGAAGTCAGATATCGAGTCAGCGTTCCGATTGCTCCCGGTACACCCAGACGACCAGCGTCTCCTAGGTTTCATGTTTCAGGGTTGTTATTACATGGATAGGTGTATGCCAATGGGGTGTTCTATATCCTGTGCCTATTTCGAGAAATTCAGTTGTTTTCTACAATGGGTTTTCACAAAGAAAACGGGTTTCCAAGATGTAATGCACTACCTTGATGATTTCTTATTTCTTGGGGCAGCTGGGGGTCTTGAATGTGGCCGGGCCTTGGCCGAATTTTGTGTGTTGATGAAACAGTTAGGCGTGCCATTGGCGCCGGGTAAAACAGTGGGTCCTACGACTTGCCTCGAGTTTCTGGGGATCGAGTTGGACTCCATTGAGGGGTGTTTCCGTTTGCCAGCCGAGAAAGTGTTGAAGTTCAGGGCTGCGCTGCAACTGTGTATAAATGCATCAAAAGTTACGCTGCAACAATTACAGCAAGTGGTGGGACAGTTGAATTTTGCACTGAGGGTGATACCAATGGCCCGCCCCTTTTCCCGTTCAATTGCCCAAGCGATGGTCGGCCTTAAAGAAGGCCATCATCGCACGAGACTATCGGCCGAGATCCGCCAGGACATGCGTATTTGGTTAGCATTCTTGGCGGATTTCAATGGTAGAATCGTCTGGAATAAACCAGCCGTGTCTTCTGAGGAGCTGGGGCTGTGGACAGATTCGGCGGGAAGCATAGGTTTTGGCGCCATTTTCGGCACAAAATGGTCAGCACAAAGATGGCCGTCTTGGTGGCATGAGAAGGGTCTAACGAGTAATATTGCTTTCCTCGAGCTGTTTCCCATCTTGGTGGCCTTGAGAACATGGCCCGATGGGTTCAAAAATCACTCGGTCATATTTTGGTCGGACAATATGACTGTGGTCGAGTGCATCAATAGTCAGGCAGCACGTTGTAAACTGATCTTAAGACTACTTAAAGAAATTGTTTTACTATGTATGCAATTGAACGTGCTATTCAGAGCAAAACACGTGCCAGGGGTGATGAATCAGGCAGCTGACGCACTGTCTCGTTTTCAAATGCAGGCTTTTGCTGGTTTCCTTCCCTCAGCGGACCCGGAGCCGGCACCCTTTACCGAGGCTCTCTGGTCTCTCGGTGCCCCGAACTTCGTCACCTCGTGGGAGAGAGTCTAGCACCAAGGACGAGGAAGGCATATGAAGGGGCGTTTCGGGCCTATTTAGCCTTTTTGGGGAGTGATAGAGAGCGACTTTGGGGTCATGAGGAATGGGTGGTGAATTTCCTGATGGCCTTACGTACGGCTGGGAAATCGGTGGCTACGGCCCAGAGGCATCGTGCTGCCATTTCCTTTATTGCCAGAGCACACGCTATCCAGGACCCAACAGCGTCTTTCGTTGTACAGAAAGCGCTGCGTGGGTGGCAACGCCTTGAGGGTCGCAGAGTAGATGAAAGGCGCCCGATAGGTTTGGATAGATTGTCCCAGTTGTTAGCTACACTTCCTGCCACATGTTCATCTCAGTTTGAGGCAGTGCTGTTCCGAGCCGCGTTTACGCTAGCATTTCACGGAGCAATGCGAGTAAGCGAACTAGTTGCAAGGAACAGACTGGATGTGGCGGGGGGTTTGTGCCGGGAACACGTTCAGATCAGGGGAGAAACAATGACTGTCTCCTTTGTAAGGTCTAAAACTGACCAAGATGGGATGGGTGACTGCGTCATCATACGCAGGATTCCTGGGTCCTCCATATGTCCGGTAAAGTGTTTAGAGGATTACCTAGCACGAAGGGTGGCATCATGGGGGGGGACTTTGTTAAGACACGCGGACGCCACCCCACTGACGAAATTTCAGTTTCAGCGGGTGCTTGCGATGTCAGTTGCCGCTGCGGGCTTGAACCCTGGCGAATTTGGGACCCATTCCTTTCGGATAGGGGCTGCTACTGAAGCTACAGCCAGGGGTCTTAATGTGGAGCAAGTGAAACGAATGGGGCGTTGGTCCTCCAATTGTTATAAAAGATATGTGCGGTTGCACATGTTGTGAAGCTGTAATTATGTACTCTGTACTCACGCTTCTTGTTTTTGTTTGGTTTCAGTTACGCAAGCCTACGAGGCGGGGCGGACTATGCAGTCGACCTTACACCGGGCCAGCGGTCAGACATCACCGGCTGTGAAAAAGGAGGTGTGGGTCGTGGGCCACTCATACGTGAGGCGTGCCGCAGACGTATTCAAAGCAGGTGACATGATTCACGTAGCTGGGGAATACGGGTACAGGATGTCCTTCTACGGAAGGGGCGGTCTCTGTATTGACCAGTTTCAAACATTTTTTGAGGGTTTGTTAGGGCGGACAAGGTCACCGCCGTCTATAGTTATAGTGCATGTTGGGGGCAATGATTTGGTCACCATCGGTAGACGACTACTCCTGGAGGCAATGCTTTCCACTGTAAGTTGGTTAGCGAGGAGAGTTCCGGGGTGCACGATTGCATGGTCCCATTTGATTCCACGAAAGGTGTGGCGGGGGGCTATCTCTATACCTGCTTTGAATCACTCTGTTAGAAAGCTTAACAATAAAGTGAGTAGGTTGTTCCGTTCCAGGACATTGCATTCTATTTCTCATAGCTGTATTAATGATGACAGGATGTATTCGGGGGATGGTGTGCATTTGTCTTGGGTGGGGAATGAGTTGTTCTTAGGAGACCTCTTAGCATGGTTAAAATCTTTGAAACATGACCTTTAGGTAGGAGTTTTGTGGGGGGTCCGGATAGCCGGTCAACTATCCGGCCTGTGGCGGTAAGGTCATGATCGGTGAGCACTAATTGGAAGATCCCTATGAGTGGGCGTCACCCAACGCGGATGGGAGCGCTCGGGGGAGGTGGCCTTTGGCCCCTCAACGGGGAGGCGGTCCCTTCTAAGGATGGGTCGCCGGAAGAAGAGGAAAGGCGGTCAAGGCCCCTTCCTGTGTAGGAGGGGTTACAGCCCCCTCCTGGGGAATTTCCCGGGGCCAGGGACATCTGCGACGGCAGATGCGGTAAGTTGTGTGGGGTTGGGGGGAGGTCTACGATACCTTCTAGATACCTCACACGAGTCTTCGAACGACCTTTAACTGGCGTCGAGTTGATAAGTGCCCCCGTCAAGACAAGGGAAATTGTAGTAGTTGCACGTGAGTACGCCTCAGTGCTGTCGCCCCTCCCAAGTGGGGGGGGGTATGTCTGGTTAGGGATCTTGACACCGGTTACGACCTTGCCGTTGGCCCTTAAACGTTAGGATGTACAATTTCAATATTTCAAGTAAATGTTTTGTAGGATGTTAGATCGGCTAGGAGAACCTCTGTATTAGAGAATCTGTTAAGGTTAGCCAAACATCGCAGTGTGGTATGAAATTGTACATTAATGTTTAAATGTTTTTAATTTTGTTTTTTAATAAATACGGCCGGGAGGGTCACTCCCTCCCACTTCCAAAAACTTCAAGAACTGTTTCCGGTTTCCCTCATTTTGGGGATTGTGTTGAGAGGGGGTGGCGGGTATCTCAGCCATATGGAAAGGGGCGACCACTCGGTCCCCCCGAACGTATGGCAGAGTGCCTCGATCCCCCCGGGAAGACATTTTTGGGCGGGAGGCGCGTCTCGGCTGGTATGCCCGAAGCGGCGTAGCCGGGGCGCGCTTTTTTCCCGCCCTTGAGTGGGCTGGCCTAGACACGGACGCCGCCAGCCACGCCCTCGGGGCAGGCAGGGGCGGGTTTACGCCCGCCCTGAAGATGGATAAAAAGAGACGCAAGACCAGAAGACATCCTCTTGTTCCTGTGCTCTGAAGCTGCACCTCCCCGCTGCACGTGAGCTCGAGACGGAACGAAGAGCCAATTTTGACCCACCCACCAGCCCCTGAGGACAGCTAGTTGTTTTAATAAAGTTGATCAGTTATTCGATTTTGTTTTCAGGTTGTTTTGGTGTTATGTTGATATTTAATGTGTAATAAAGATTGGTATAATGTTACAAGTTGGTGATTAAAGAATGTCGAATTTAAGGTCCATTTAGACACAGGTTTTTCGGTCATAATGGCCAATGTAGTTTCGTTTAGTTAGCACTTGTCGTATTTATTTCGGTCAGGCGGTAGGCGGTAAGGTCATGATCGGTGAGCACTAATTGGAAGATCCCTATGAGTGGGCGTCACCCAACACGGATGGGAGCGCTCGGGGGAGGTGGCCTTTGGCCCCTCAACGGGGAGGCGGTCCCTTCTAAGGATGGGTCGCCGGAAGAAGAGGAAAGGCGGTCAAGGCCCCTTCCTGTGTAGGAGGGGTTACAGCCCCCTCCTGGGGAATTTCCCGGGGCCAGGGACATCTGCGACGGCAGATGCGGTAAGTTGTGTGGGGTTGGGGGGAGGTCTACGATACCTTCTAGATACCTCACACGAGTCTTCGAACGACCTTTAACTGGCGTCGAGTTGATAAGTGCCCCCGTCAAGACAAGGGAAATTGTAGTAGTTGCACGTGAGTACGCCTCAGTGCTGTCGCCCCTCCCAAGTGGGGGGGGGTATGTCTGGTTAGGGATCTTGACACCGGTTACGACCTTGCCGTTGGCCCTTAAACGTTAGGATGTACAATTTCAATATTTCAAGTAAATGTTTTGTAGGATGTTAGATCGGCTAGGAGAACCTCTGTATTAGAGAATCTGTTAAGGTTAGCCAAACATCGCAGTGTGGTATGAAATTGTACATTAATGTTTAAATGTTTTTAATTTTGTTTTTTAATAAATACGGCCGGGAGGGTCACTCCCTCCCACTTCCAAAAACTTCAAGAACTGTTTCCGGTTTCCCTCATTTTGGGGATTGTGTTGAGAGGGGGTGGCGGGTATCTCAGCCATATGACATGGTCAGTGACGTCACTCATGACATCACTGATGACACCATCCTTGTGACAGAGTGACAGACCTCCTTTCACTGTAAAGTAACCCTTGAAACACATATTCAAAAATAGTAACTAACATTTTCAAAAAAGTGGAGATACCCATACCAGTTACAACAACCAATTCAGTAATACCACCATCTAATACACATCCACTCATTCACCAACAGTTCTATATAGTCACTTTTCAAAGGTTTTATGTCAGTAACATTTCCAGCTAACTATAACTGGTGTGAAACCTATGGTTTTTTCAGTGAATTTGATAGGTTTTTTAAATGCTAATCCCTAACTATAACTGGTGTGAAACCTATGTTTTTTTCAGTGAATTTCATAGGTTTTTTAAATGCTAAATTCTAACTATAACTGGTGTGAAACCTATGGTTTTTTCAGTGAATTTCATAGGTTTTTTAAATGCTAATTCCTAACTATAACTGGTGTGAAACCTATGGTTTTTTTCAGTGAATATACATATATGTATATTAATATAATACCTTTTTTTTAAAGTATATTCATTTTTTTTAATGTTTCACCCTGGCGCGTACCGGGGCGCGTCCCGGGAGCGTACCCAAAAAAAAAGGAAAAAAAAGAATGAAGGAGTGAGCATGAGCAAAGGGGACAGAGACAGTGGTGTAAAGAGAAAGAGAGCTAGAGGGAAGAACACAGAGGGACTGTGTAATAGATAGTAAAACAGAGAAAAGGTATAAGTGGAAGTAACTGAGAAAAGGAAAATGACTAAGGGAGCAAAAGAAGAGAAGAAAGAGGAAGAAGACTAAAGCAGAGGTTCTAGGAGAATGTGAATGGGTGATGAAAGTAAAAGGAAGGAAAGTACAGGATGGGGAATGACGGGTAGTGACGGAACCAGAGAAAAGGAACAGCGGTGACGGGGGGAAAAAAGAGCAGTGAGTGTAAGTAAAGAGAGGTGAAAGAGGGTGGATAAAAGTGAATAAGGGTAAGACATGGGGAGTGACAGAGAGAAAGAACAGAGAGAGTAAAGGAAGGAGTGATAGAAAGGGACTGAGTGAACCAGAAAAGAAAGGAAAGTGAGGGAGTGTGGGTGAGCAGGAAGACTGAAAGAAGTTGAATGTGGTAGGAAAGTAAGGAAAAGGGAAATAAACGTGGAGGATAAGAATAAGTGAGGGAAGCAGAGTAAGGAAACAGGGGGGAGGTAGGGTGAGAGAAAAAAAAGTGAGGTTAAAGCAAAGGGTGATGACAAACTACATTTTTTAGTCACACTTACCATATAATTAATGAAAACGTAATTGCATGTTTAAACTACACTTTATATCTGTGGAAGACAAAAAAAATATTATAATTAGTAAAAAATATATTTTAAAATAGAAGAAACAGGTCAAGAGGTAAAAAATCAAAAAAAGTGTAGTAAGAAATAAAGCAAGAGTGAAGGATACAGAAACGGAAATAAAGTAATGTAGAAAGACAAAAAAGAGGGAAAAAGAAATAGAAGGAGAACAAATTACTGAAGGTAAGTAAGATACTAAAAGAATGTGAGATACCAAAACGAAATCAGGAAAGAGAAGTAAGTAAAAGGAAAATGAGTGAAAGGGAAAGGAGTGTAAATGAGGATTCATTTACAAGAAAGAGGAATGGAAGATGACTGAGAGTGAGTGAAGGGGAGTCACAGAGTGAAGGGATGAAAGGAATGAGGTTAATATAGTATGATAGAGGAAAAAGGAGTGAGGAAGTAAGTACACAGAAAGACAAAGGGAAGGACTGAGTGAAGTGCAGTACAATGAGTGAAGAAAGGAAAAAGAGTAAAGGAGCAAAAGAAGGAAAGAGAAGGGAAGAGAACGAAATCAGTGGTACTGAGAGAATGTGAGAAAGCTGAAAAGTGGTGCAAGGGAGAGAGGAAATGCAGACAGTTGAAATTGGATTGAGGAGTTGTGAAAGAAGTGGAGTAAAGGAACAGCGATGAAACAAAGTGAAAGAAAGGCAGTGTAAGTGAGTAAAGAGAGCTGAAAAAGGGTAGAAAAAGGAACATGAGTGTGAGACAATGGGAATACAATATAAATTACACAATGCAAACTATAGAATAACTTATACAACATGTTACATAGTTTATTTTTGCTTTTCTCAGAATATATTGAATTTCACTTAAAACAGTGAGTTCAAACTCTTCCTCATATAACAGCAGGAAAAATAAACACAATCTAAAAGATTGTGTTTAAAAAAAACATATAAACTTACAAATCATATATGTACACTAATCTTTGATTCACTTACTTTTCCTTGAGGCCAAATAGTAGATAGTGAAGGTCCTTTTCGAAGGAAAATACTCTGCTGTTCTCTAAAACTTCGATTTCATCGACTTTCTATGAAAAAAGATCTAAGAACATCTGAAATAATTGTCAACGTTTTCATTTTCCTCCTTGTGTTAATTTATGACTTATTACTCATACCTTGAACTTTCTTTACGGCCAAATAGTGTCAGATATATGAGTATATTTTGAATTTTCTCTAAATAAACTCTGAAATTACCGTTTACCCGAAGTTTTCAAAGAAAAGCTCATATGACATTTTCACAATGTTTAAAAATTCATATTCTCTTTTTTGATCACTCATGTTCAACATTTCCTATAAAACTGATATCACTTACTATGAGATCCACTTACAGTACCTATATGAGATAAATCATTTTAAACATTAGACTAACTAACTAACTAACTTTTATTAACTGCTCCCGTCTTCAAAGGCCAATTACCTTTACGTAAACTTTGGTTCTAAAAACACCAGGTAAGAATTTTTTAAGTCAAAAGGCAAACGTTGTTTATAAGCCAAATGAGAATCATTGCATTAACTCCAACCTTTTTGACATTTTAAATAGCGTGTATAATGTCCTGATGTTGTCGAAGGACCGTCATGATAAATAATAGCTACAGTTGTAAAGGTTCTTTCTGAAATTGATAACTGAGAAGCCACAACATTTTTGATACAAGTCTTCAATTTAGTTCCATCAGGTCTACATCGTTGGAAAACTAAAATGACATACTGACCATAAGTTTGTATAAATATTGTGGACAGCATTGAACACTTACATTGGGTACACACCATATTATGATCAGCTGCTTTAACTAGATTATTAAATGACACTGATTTGCAGTCTGGTAAAGTCAAATATATAAATCTTTCAGTGTCTATTCTAGTAGTACTTGATAAACTACAATTGTCGCAGTCATGCTGCCATTGATAAGAAAGGCTAACAAGATTTTCTACATCTATACCTTCATCTTCCAAAACACCAAACATATACATTAAAAATTCCTGACAATCCTACTGAATGTTCTGTGAAAATTTATCTTGACCAGAACACATGTCTAAAATATTTCGAATTTCTGTTACACTTTCTATTTTTGCTCTATCACTGCTACATTTCTCAAACACAGAATTCAATAAACCACACAATATTTGATCCCGATTTTCAACAATCTGTTCTTGTAAAGTTTGAAGGAAAAAAACAACATTAACCACTACATTAGCATAGCAGTTGACACCAGAACTGTTTTCAAACTGAAATCCAACAACATTTTCATCAGAATCCTTTTTCTTTCTGTTTTCAATTACATTTTCATCTACTTTTTGTCTTTTTGCTACTACCTCACTGCAATTATTCTCATTTCTTCTTTTTCAGCCTACCACACATTTTTCAAACAGAGGATATTGAGGTAAATGTGGAGCATACTCTCTTCTTAACCTATTGTATTCTTTAACACAATCTAGATCTGCACAAATCTTTGTCTCATCACACTCAATCAAGTACAATCCTGATAAAGTTCTGACTCAGGATAATGCCACATATGCCATACTGTCTTTAAACACAGAACTTCCTATGTTCACCAAAGCACTATCTACACTTAAACCTTGAGATTTATGAATTGTCACCGCATATGCCAAACAAACAGGAAACTGTTTTCGGCAAACTATAAGTCTTTTACAAGCGAAAATCTAGCAGAACAACGACTGATTTGTTGTACTTGCTCAATGCCATCAAATTTTATTTTTAAAAATTCAATTCCATCTCTATTTCTATAATTCACAAAATCAACAACATGACCCATATCTCCATTTACCAGACCTCTTTCAACATTTAAATTCCTTCTCAAAATGATATGACAATTTAAACACACAACCAGCTGTTTTAGATATACTTTTCTCTAATGAATCCAATTTTGTTTTCAAATTTTCTGACAAAACAATTGTTGCACCCATATGCTCTATTTTATCTATTGCTTCCAGTTTTACAATCTCTTCATTTTCTAACTTTAACATTTTGTTGTTGAAGATGGAACATTCTTGCAGAGTTGGCATCAAACATATCCTAGATGTCTTCTCAGTAATTTTTAAAAAAATATTCTCTGGAAGAATGTTTTCATTTGGATACAAATTTAGAATTAATCGAGCATGTAAAGCTTCTTTCCCAAGCTCACTTACTTTTCAGAATCTTACATCTTGTAGAATATTTTTATAATCTTCATCCTTTGCCTGTCACATATTTTGAAGCAGTTCTGCATATTTAAAATGTAACCATATATTAACATTTCCAATGCTTCCAAGGGACTTCCTGGTATCTTCATGCGTGAGCATTTTAAACACTGGTTGTCCTTTTACTGGAGTCAACTGCAGTAGATCTCCAAAAACAATAATGTGTTTTCCTCCAAATAACACATCATACTCTGTTCTAAGAATTTCTTGCATTCTCAAATGCACAAAAGCAAGCATTAGATTTGAGACCATGCTTACTTCATCAATGATAAGAAGTTTCATTTTCTTCAGGACTCTGGAAACTTCAGAACACGCATCTCCAGATAGCTTGTTGTAATGCGATTTATTATCATGCTCAACTGGCAGCATCAGTAAACGATGTAGAGTAATCCATTTAATGTTATGTGCTGCCAATCCAGTTAGAGCGGTTACAACACAAGACAGTGGTGATTCAGTCCTTTTCTGCAAATAAGTTGCAATGGCTTTAATCAAAAAACTTTCTCCTGTTCCCACTTCTCCACTTACGTACAGTCGGACAGGCTTAAATGATGTACCTGAGCACACTTTTTTCTCATGTCTGAATCCATGTTCAATCTGTTCTGTGACTTCGTCATATATCTTTTTCTGCTCAACGTTTAGTTGCTTTACCAAATCTTTAAAGTTAAGTACATCGTCTTGAGCTTGTTCCATAGCTCTTTCCACCTCATCCATGGCAGTTGCAGCTTCATTTTGGATAATTGGTCCTCCTAGTGGATTCTGACTCAATGAAGTAGAAGTCTGACTGTCTTGAGAACTGTCTCTAGCAATCTCTTCAGCAATTGTGGTTTCTTGCTCTATTTCTTCGTTCAACATTTGCAGATAATTTAGAAAAACAGGACATACTATGGTATCCTTGGTTGCATTAAAAGAGTCTTCATAACAGAGAAAATCTCCAAGTAGTTCCTCTTCTGTACGCCATGGCTTAAAGAGTTGCAAAAGAGCTAAATAGTAAAATTCTCTTTTGTCTGGAGCTTCGCAACTCAATTTTCGATGATTAATCAAATGGCCTTTTCTCTGCTTCACTAGACATCCTTCATACCCAATGACAGCATATTTTCCATTATTGATATCTTCTGTGATGTTCCTCTTATAACTGTAGTTTTGCAGAACTTCCTACAAACAAGTGTTCTCAAGGTGAGTACTTCTATTTGGATAGTATGTATCCAACATGTTTGTCTTCAAAATATCTGTACTGTTTGGTTCTTTCTCCGCCAAATATTCAATTTCTTGTACAGATTTCAAAACTCGGTTTCGTGTTGCAGCAAGACCTAGACTCACCCAAATGATTGTTCTTGATTTGGAATAGAGACTTGCTGATGATAACCGATCAGAACATTCATATGCTCCAATTTCTCGATGCGACAACATCTTCAGACTGAAACTGTATAATTTTTTACTTATACTCTTTTCATGTGAAATGTCTTCCCACATTTCCTTCAGTTCAGTCTTTTCTTTTTTTGTGATGTAAGACGTCACATATCGAGCCACAGCAATAGAGTTGTCAGCAACGAACTGAATATCCATGTTAGCATTCCACATGGATAAAATCACTGGGTTGTAGTCGTTGATATACTTGGACTCTTCGTTTCTTTTTAAATTGTATGTATTTTTTGGTGATTTCCTTGTCACAGTATGTCGCAGAGAAGACATCAAATTATTTACTCTTCCTTTAGAAATCACTGATCGTGGAAACGCGAAACGACATTTCGTGTAGAATTTGTCCTTGGTTTTAAATTTTCGACGACAGTACTTTCCACAACGGTGAGATTGAAAACGTAAAACTTGTTGCCTTAAACTGTTTTCTTCAGTAGTTTTCGGAAAAGCACATGTTGAATATTCTTCAATGAAACTCATCACTGTGTCATCCGAATCAGTTCCAAATTTGGGTGCATCTTTAATCCATAACAACATATGTATATGAGGAGCACCTCTCGCTTGATACTCCTTCCTCCAAAAGAAATCCAAAATCTCTCCAAGGGGAGGATTTTTTTTGTTGGTAATAAAAGACATCATAGCTTCAAATCTATGATTAAATATCTGCAAACATTTACTGGATCCAAAGAACACAGTTCTCCAGGTGATTTTAATTCTATATTTTGTATGTTTCCATTTGCCTCTCGTAGAAATTGAAGTAAGTCGTCCGATGCATACTCAGCACAGCTAAGAGTGAGGAACCATGTAGGAGTTCCTAAGTTTCTTAGCATACATTTCAATTGCCCATGACGACGGAACCAATACTCGTTTTTTTCCATGCTGACATGCCATGAGATTGATTAGCTGAAATTCCAAAATACTGTCTTGCAGATTGACTTTCTCCATAAGTCCCTCGCCGAAACATTTTGCAGATGAACTCCACTTTTCATTATATGATTAACTGCATAAGAAAGCCCGGACAAATCACTTTCATACAGTAGATGAAACAAATACAGAATGCATTGACGAAACCTTGGATCTTCAGCATATAATCTTAAAGTCCGGTATTCAGCTGCAGGAATTTGAACTGGTCGATCGTCATATCGTCCACCTCGACCTGTTGGAAATAACTGTGGAAAACAACGAGCTTCCAAACTTTCTTCCCATACACTAATAGGACTTCCTTTTGCTGCTTTCATTTGAAACAAGTCAATTGCATTCCCCATTACTTCTTTGGAATGCTAAGGATGAACAGTATAATGTTCATATATTTCTTCACTTCTAGACACATCAACTTTTTCAATTTGGCCAACTGAACAATCACTGTCTTCTTCTGTAGCTGTTTCCTCTGCTCCAACACTTACATCTTTGTAGTACTCATTGTTTTTGACCAAATACAACGTTGCCTTTTTGACTTTCCTAACATCCACTAAATCTTGCCAGATTTTCTTACTCTTTGTCGGAACCCCATTAACTAGAATAACCAGGGGATCCTCTTCTACTCTTTCTACGCCAATTGTATCAATATTTTTCTTGACATCTAGAGGCAAATAAACAACTCTTCCCTTTAATCCTCTTTGTAAATCTGTAGGAGGTAATTTCCCTATCTAAGTCTCCATGCGAACAATAGCATGAAAAGGATGGACACATTGAATCAAAATTGATTCATAAGTATTTAAATCCATCAATTCAGAAGGAATATCTATCAACTGAAGATTATTATGAACAGCTCTAGCAGGCATTCTATTTTCATTTAATTTTTTAAAACAATAATTACAAATACGCTGATCAAAACTCAAAGCAAAAGAAATCTCCACCAACAAATACCTTACAAAATCCTTCCATTCACTTTTATTTTCCAATTCACAATTTGCATATAAATCAACTAACCTAGTCTGAATCTTATAATGAGTCGGTCGACAACACACACAAGTTAAATTAGACCTTTCACTTGATTTCACCTTAAACTTGGTAATTTCCTCGTCAAACTTTTCTATACTTGAAATCTGTACATTGTCTTCCACATTACCATCCAGTACTATATCCATTTCTACACTGTCCTCTTTGTTCCCAAAATAACAAAACTCAATTTCTTCACAAATAGTCTTCACATCTACTTCAGATCCATGCAAAAGAGCACTGTTTAACAGTTTAAGCTTAAGTGCTGGACTATTTGCATAATACAACCTTCTCACTAATTTCCTCACCTTATTATGATGCACTGCTAACATCCTAAAATGATGAAAAACACTCTGACATACTTTTCTAGAAAGACAAGCCAGTGAATGCCCATGCAAGCCTGTGTTTTCTCTCACTCTGCAAGGATCTAACTCTTGCAAGATCTTCACTTTCTGTTTTACACTTTTCTTACTATATGTACATAAGAAATTTCGAAGCAAATCGATTGAATCCTGTTGCACACTACAAATACTACTGCACTTCCATGTGTACACTTGACCCTTATTATGTCTCCCTAAAACTTCATCAGCTAACACCTCTTCTGCATCTCTAGACACAAGTTTCTCTTTTTCCATCGGACAACCATCTTTCACCTCATATGCTCGACCACTGGTGTCAACTGCATGCACCAAATAATTTTCCTGAAAGTAACTCTCCTCATTAAAAAATGGCTCAGAACTTGAACTATGCATCCATTCTCCAGAAAATACTTCACAAAAATTAGTCCCATTAATTATTCTTTTCCATCTACTGTTCGATTTGAAAACATCAATTGCCTTGTTAAGTATCCTTATTCTATTGATTACTAAAATAAATAATTTTTTCTTAACTTCAAAAGCCTGATCAACAATCTTCTCTACACTTTTCTTTTTCTTGTAAAAAGCAGCTCTCTGTTTACCTTTCTTTTCATTTTTTAGCAAATTTAAAACTACCCTATTGCGAAACATTCATCTACGAATGTCCCTAAATTGATTTTGCCTTCTATTGCTATCCATACTCTTCTCTCCTGCTCCAGTAGAGACATTTTTTGAGGGCCTCTCCTTCCTTTTCAAATTTGCTCTCTCCTTCTGGATCTTCACATTACCGTTAACATTTGTTTTTGTTCTACATATGTTGCGAAAAAAAGACTTAGTTGTCTTACCAGGAGCTTTTTTGGTGTTTTTTGAAGTACTTGTTGTAGAGGATTCCTTTATTCCGTTGCTGATTTTGTTCTTTTCCGTATGGTATATTTTCTTCTCCTTTGCCTTGACGGCATTTTTGCTTACTTTTGAAATGTTGATTTCAATCTGTGGTAAAGAAAAAAATAACACATTATAGACCACTATTAGCAAACAACAAAGCAATGACAATAAGCAAACGATATAAACACTAATTTGCAACATATCTAAGTTTATACCACAGCAACTATATAACTAGGAGTAAGACAAAGAAAAACAGCTAGAGGGAGTAACACAAAAACACAGAGAGACTCAGACAAAGAAACAGGTAGAGGGAGTAAAACATACAAAAGGACTAAGACAAAGAGAGTGTATAATATGTTGAAAGACAGAAAAAGGATGTAGTAGGGAGAGGGAGTAAGTAAAAAAAAGGGAGTAAGTCAGAAAAAGGATGCAACAGGGTGTAAAACAGAGAGAGGGTGTAACAGGAAGTAAAACAGAGAGAGGGTGTTAGAAGAGAAAAGGTTGTAAAAGAGACTAAAACAGAGAGAGCATGTAAAGGTAGAGACAGAGAGTAAGTTTGAGAGAGGGTGTAAGAGGAAGTAAATCAGAGACAGGATGTTACAAGAAGTAGGCCAGACAGAGGGTGTAACAGGAAGAGAGGAAAAAAGTCAGAAAGAGAAAGAGAGACGGTATAAAACAGACAAAAGGTGTAATAGGGAGGAACTCAAGGCTAGAATATTACAAAGAAAAAGGTTGATTAGATAGTATCTGCATGATTCAAAAAATATATTTGCATATTTCACAATCATGTCATCTATGTTTCCTCAGATTGGTCATATTTTTGGATAATGCTTGGTTAAAACATTTTGCTGCATAGAGAAATTGTATTTTGTGAAATAGAGAAGTTTCAGTAGTGAAATTGAATGCTTGTACATAGGACCTGTGCTGTGTTTCTAAAATGTAATTTTAAAACGACTTTGGGGTAATTGAATGGCTTTTATATTTTTGATAAGGAATTAATAGTGTCTTCCTCATTAAATAAATATATTTGAGCCTTTTACAATGATGTCATCTGCATTACCTCAGATTAGGAAACAGATTGAGCTTCTTTCTTGTTGGTTTGTGTCATGTTTTTTGATAATGCTTGGTAAAAAGATTTTGCTGCATAGAGGAATTGTATTATGTAAAATTGAGAAGTTTCACAAGTGACCTGGAATGCTTGTTCATAGGACCTGTGGTGTGTTTGAAAAATCCTCTATCTTGCAAATCTTGATGGCAAGCATTATCAAAAAGCAAGACACAAACCAACAGCAAAGAAAGTCAGGGCCTTATTTATGAAGGCCTTGCGCCACCGGTTCGTCACTTTTTTCCCATGTTAAAAGTGACACACCGGCGGCACAAGGCAATCATAAATAAGGCCCAAATGTAAATACCATTGATTTGCCCCCAAAATCGTTTTTTGAATAACATTTTAGAAACACAGCGCAGGTCCTATGTACAAGCATTCAATTTCACTACTGAAACCTCACTGATTCACAAAATACAAATCCTCTATCTTGCAAATGTTGATAGCAAGCATTATTAAAAAGCAAGTCACAAACCAACAGCAAAGAAACTCAGGGCCTTATTTATGAAGGCCTTGCGCCACCGGTGCGTCACTTTTTTCCCATGTTAAGAGTGACGCACCGGCGGTACAAGGCAAACATAAATAAGGCACAAATGTAAATACCATTGATTTGCCCCCAAAATCGTTTTTTGAATAACATTTTAGAAACACAGCGCAGGTCCTATGTACAAGCATTCAATTTCACTACTGAAACCTCACTGTTTCACAAAATACAAATCCTCCATCATGCAAATCTTGATAGCAAGCATTATCAAAAAGCAAGACACAAACCAACAGCAAAGAAACTCAGGGCCTTATTTATGAAAGCCTTGCGCCACCGGTGCGTCACTTTTTTCCCATGTTAAAAGTGACGCACCAGCGGCACAAGGCAATCAAAAATAAGGCCCAAATGTAAATACCATTGATTTGCCCCCAAAATCGTTTTTTGAATAACATTTTAGAAACACAGCGCAGGTCCTATGTACAAGCATTCAATTTCACTACTGAAACCTCACTGTTTCACAAAATACAAATCCTCTATCTTGCAAATGTTGATAGCAAGCATTATCAAAAAGCAAGACACAAACCAACAGCAAAGAAACTCAGGGCCTCATTTATGAAGGCCTTGCGCCACCGGTGCGTCACTTTTTCCCATGTTAAAAGTGACGCACCGGCGGCACAAGGCAATCATAAATAAGGCCCAGATGTAAATACCATTGATTTGCCCCTATAATCGTTTTTTGAATAACATTTTAGAAACACACCGCAGGCCCTATGTACAAGCATTCAATTTCACTACTGAAACCTCACTGTTTCACAAAATACAAATCCTCTATCTTGCAAATGTTGATAGCAAGCATTATTAAAAAGCAAGACACAAACCAACAGCAAAGAAACTCAGGGCCTTATTTATGAAGGCCTTGCGCCACCGGTGCGTCACTTTTTTCCCATGTTAAAAGTGACGCACCGGCGGCACAAGGCAATCATAAATAAGGCCCAAATGTAAATACCATTGATTTGCCCCTATAATCGTTTTTTGAATAACATTTTAGAAACACACCGCAGGTCCTATGTACAAGCATTCAATTTCACTACTGAAACCTCACTGTTTCACAAAATACAAATCCTCTATCTTGCAAATGTTGATAGCAAGCATTATTAAAAAGCAAGACACAAACCAACAGCAAAGAAACTCAGGGCCTTATTTATGAAGGCCTTGCGCCACCGGTGCGTCACTTTTTTCCCATGTTAAAAGTGACGCACCGGCGGCACAAGGCAATCATAAATAAGGCCCAAATGTAAATACCATTGATTTGCCCCCAAAATCGTTTTTTGAATAACATTTTAGAAACACAGCGCAGGTCCTATGTACAAGCATTCAATCTCACTACTGAAACCTCACTGTTTCACAAAATACAAATCCTCTATCTTGCAAATGTTGATAGCAAGCATTATCAAAAAGCAAGACACAAACCAACAGCAAAGAAACTCAGGGCCTCATTTATGAAGGCCTTGCGCCACCGGTGCGTCACTTTTTCCCATGTTAAAAGTGACGCACCGGCGGCACAAGGCAATCATAAATAAGGCCCAAATGTAAATACCTTTGATTTGCCCCTATATTCGTTTTTTGAATAACATTTTAGAAACACACCGCAGGTCCTATGTACAAGCATTCAATTTCACTACTGAAACCTCACTGTTTCACAAAATACAAATCCTCTATCTTGCAAATGTTGATAGCAAGCATTATTAAAAAGCAAGACACAAACCAACAGCAAAGAAACTCAGGGCCTTATTTATGAAGGCCTTGCGCCACCGGTGCGTCACTTTTTTCCCATGTTAAAAGTGACGCACCGGCGGCACAAGGCAATCATAAATAAGGCCCAAATGTAAATACCATTGATTTGCCCCTATAATCGTTTTTTGAATAACATTTTAGAAACACACCGCAGGTCCTATGTACAAGCATTCAATTTCACTACTGAAACCTCACTGTTTCACAAAATACAAATCCTCTATCTTGCAAATGTTGATAGCAAGCATTATTAAAAAGCAAGACACAAACCAACAGCAAAGAAACTCAGGGCCTTATTTATGAAGGCCTTGCGCCACCGGTGCGTCACTTTTTTCCCATGTTAAAAGTGACGCACCGGCGGCACAAGGCAATCATAAATAAGGCCCAAATGTAAATACCATTGATTTGCCCCCAAAATCGTTTTTTGAATAACATTTTAGAAACACAGCGCAGGTCCTATGTACAAGCATTCAGTTTCACTACTGAAACCTCACTGTTTCACAAAATACAAATCCTCTATCTTGCAAATGTTGATAGCAAGCATTATTAAAAAGCAAGACACAAACCAACAGCAAAGAAACTCAGGGCCTTATTTATGAAGGCATTGCGCCACCGGTGCGTCACTTTTTCCCATGTTAAAAGTGACGCACCGGCGGCACAAGGCTATCATAAATAAGGCCCAAATGTAAATACCATTGATTTGCCCCTAAAATCGTTTTTTAAATAACATTTTAGAAACACAGCACAGGTACTATGTACAAGCATTCCATGTCACTAGAGAAACTTCTCAATTTTACATAATGCAATTACCCTATGCTGCAAAACCTATTTACCAAGCATTATCCAAAAACATGACACAAACCAAGCAGAGAGAAACTCAATCTGCATCCTAATCTGAGGTAGTGCAGGTGACATCATTGTAAAAGGTTCAAATATATTTATTTAATAAGGCAAACACTAATAATTCCTTCTCAAAAATATAAAAGGCATTCATTTACACCAAAATCGTTTTTAAAATAACATTTTAGAAACACAGCACAGGTCCTATGTACCAGCATTCCATGTCACTAGAGAAACTTCTCAATTTTACATAATGCAATTCCCCTATGCTGCAAAACCTATTTAGCAAGCATTATCCAAAAACATGACACAAACCAACCAGAAAGAAACTCAATCTGCATCCTAATCTGAAGTAGTGCAGGTGACATCATTGTAAAAGGTTCAAATATATTTATTTATTGAGGCAAGCACTAATAATTCATTCTCAAAAATATAGCATGTACCCCAAAATCGTTTTTTAAATAACATTTTAGAAACACAGCATAAGTCCTATGTACAAGCATTCAATTTCACTACTGAAAATTCACTATTTCCCAAAATACAATTCCTCTATGCATTAAAATGTTTTAACCAAGCATTATCAAAAAACATGACACAAAACAACATAAAAAAAACAATCTGCTTCCAAATCTTCTCCATAGAGCATACAAGTCTCAATCTAAATTAAATGAATCATTTCTTACCTTTACAAATGCTTTGGGAGATAGAGAACAATGTCAGACACACACACCAATTTTTCTTTAGCAGAGCAAAAGGTATGCATTCCACACACTGCAACTATGACTGGCACAGAAAACCTCTAATTCTACACAGATATGCCTCTTTTCAACCAATCAAAACTCTTCCCTCACTATTTTCAAACCAACACCCTTCCCCCCTCAGCCCTTTCTATCTGTTACCATAGCAACTCCCTCCTTACTGAACTCTCAGGTTCAAAAGTTTATTCTACAATGTTGCAAATGAACTAAGCAAGGATGTTTGACCTCTCAATACACCAGCTTATCAGATGAAATGTTTCTTTAATTGCCTTTTTCTTAACCATTCAAATTGCTTCTTTCATAAAATACAACCATGCACCCCAACTTTTACTTTTCAACTATCTGAATCCACCAATCATTGCTTGTGATTCAAGAGCAGTGAAACTCCACAATTATTTTTTTGTAAACTCCTACTATTCCAACTGCCATTTCATTCCCACACTTCATCTGACTGCACCAGAACCTTCTCTTATCATGTATTCTGTGTGAATTATTGGACATAGCTACATCCACTGGGCTCAAAGGTATGCAGCTAGCAGAAATTTTCACAACCTTGATTTAACAAATGTGGAAATCAAGTGGATTGGCCAGAGAGGATTGAGATGTCACCAGTTGATACCATTGGTGAAAACCTTTATGCATCTGTCAAACCCTAACCTCTTAATAGTGCACTGTGGAGGAAATGACTTGGGCACTTTGACTGGGGTAGGTCTGGAAATGCTTTTAAAGGATACTTTTGATCAATTGATGACACTTTTTCCACAAACTGCCTTGGTATATTCCAATATATGTCAAAGATAGAAATGGAACTGGTCCAACCAATTTTGTCCACAATTTGAGAAAGCACGGAAACATGTGAATAAATCTGTTTCTGCTTACATGAGAGACTATTGAATGGGTTCAATATACAACAATAACTTGCGTTTCAACATGCAAGATATCTACAGAGGAGATGGTGTGCACTTCTCAGATGAGGGGAATAGAATATTCCTCCTGAATTTAAGACTGTGCATTGGAACCTACTTGTAGGTACCTAAATCAGCCACAGTACCCAAAAGCTCTTTTCAGAGCTACCCTACCTTTGATCACTCAAAATGATTATCTTTCTCTAACTTTTTACACTATTTTTCACCAGAGTACGCTCCCCGGTACGCTCTCCGGTGCGCATACCAGGCGCTGCCCCCGCAAAATATATATATTTTTTTTGGCATATATGCCCCTCCGAAACTCCCCTCAGCAGACCTAGAGGGTCAAGGGGTGTCTACTATGCTCCTTTTTACCCATTCCCAACGTTGTTTGTCCTCCATCTTGTGTCTCAATTCGACCGAAACACAAAATAGCGAAGTCCCATAGCGCTCGCGGTACGCGTACCGGGGCGTGCACCGGTGAGCGCTCCCCAAAAAAATGTGGGAAACGAAATTACATAAAAACTACTGAACAGACTTTCACCAAATATAGCATAGACCCTACTATATACCACTCCCTACCATTATCCCACATTTGATAGTATTCCATTCAGCCATTTGGGCTGTAGCCCTGTCTAAATATCCTGAGGTAAATTACATGACAAAAACACATATGAAAGTGTTGGAATTTACAACCAATTAAAATGTTACTTTCATTTCCTACTGTTTTTTTCCTGACATTTGATTGGTTATGTACATGAATATAAATGAAAAATGAGAGGGAAACACGGTCATTTTGACTACAACTACCTGAGATACATCTTTAAAAGATTTACTCATTTATCTTCATCACCTTTCTTTAAGGTAAGTTATAAATTTGTGAAGGGGCACTTTAAGTTCATCTGTAAAAATGTTTTCTGACAGTTATTTACTGTCCCTCTGTTATAATTACAGATTGAGATAAGCTTCTCTGTTATAGTTATAGATTGAATTAGGCTTCTCTGGTATAAATATGAATTATATTAGGCTTCCTCACATTCACTTTTTTATATTTCTACTTCCTACCTCATACCATACACTGCCCAAAGATAACTTCACTGTTAAAAACTCACAAGTACCTGTCTGAACTTAAACCCAACAGTGCCCTATGTCTACTGATATATTTATTTTTTATGCAATTTACTGCAAGAAAATGGAAGGAGAACAAAATAAAATTAATATTTCATTTGAAATTGATATGGAGAACAATCCTAAGGAAGACATTGATGAATTAGACTTTTTGGATCAGTCTCTGGACCAAGACTTACTTAATTGTGTAGAAGAAATTGAATCATGGAATCCAAATGAGGACATACCTGACGAAATAATGTTGGAAATTCTTGTAGATTTTGAAAAATCACAGCAATAAATTTGTATTTAAAAATTAAAAATTGTTTGAGACATTATTTCTTTTTACATGTAAATTATGAAATAGTACCAAAATAGATATAATATAAAGTGAGACTTAAAATATACTGTGCAACTTTTTTATGTTACATAGTAATTTTGCTCATAGTTACTTCCTTTCTCCCACTATATTATCTCCAATGTGTATTTAACATCTCTTTATCATCTCCTGCCTCCATGTTGTTTCTGCTTTCCTGACAAACTATGGTATGAATTCCATATACCACAATAACTTCTGTAACAACATGCAAGATATCTACAAAGGAGACGGTGTATATTACATTTTAGTCTCTGCATTGGTACCTACATGTTGGTACTTAAATAATAAAATTAAAAAACAACAAAAAGAACAATTAATAAACCTACAAAGTTTGAAAAGTCTGTCATTCTTTTTTCCCCTGGTACGCTCCCTGGTGCGCTCCCCGATGCACGTAGCGGGCGCTCCCCCCGCAAAAAATCGAAAAAAATAATTTCTTATTTTTTTGCCCCGCGGGCCCCTTTTATAGCCCCCACATCAAACCTAGGGGGTTAGGGGGGGGTCTACTCTGCCCCCTTATGGTCAATTCCCCCTTTGTTTTTGCCACCTCTTGTGTCTCGATCCTACCGAGACACAAGATGGCGGCCGCTCCGGACTGTTTAGAATGTTTACAGACACCCGACAGCCAATCTGATTTCCGTGCGCAAGTCGCGTAGCACGCCCGGTGCGCTCCCCGGTGCGCGTACTGGGGCGCGGCCATACATATATATATTTTTTTTAACCTAAATTACTCAAAAACCACTGGAGCACATATCTTGAGACCAGCAAAGGCACATCGGGCTACCAGTCCCTACAATTTTGCCAAGTTTGGTGGAAATCCATTCAGCCGTTCGAGCTAAAAGTGAGTTTGACCGCCCTATGGAAATGAACATGGGGAAAACACGTTTTGGGAACCCCCTTTTATCTTGGCCCCCGCTTGACGAATCCCCCCCAAAATTTCTAGGAAGGACCGACGCTCCGCGAGGCAAATTTGAGGAAATTTTCAGGCAGATTCGTCAACCGGCGCCAAAGTTATTCACAATAGAATTTTGAGATGTTGCATTGAAAAAAATCCTAACTATAACTACCTACTGGTGACCGCCAGTAGGTAATATATATATATATGTATATATATATATATATATATATATATATATATACATATATATATATATATATATATATATATATATATATATATATATATATATATATATATATATATATATATATATATATATATATATATATATATATATATGATTGTTTCGGGCGATCCCGCCCTTGATCACATGACCATATATATATATATATATATATATATATATATATATATATATATATATATATATAAAAATATATATATATATATATTCACTGAAAGAAACATAGGTTATAGACCATATATAGTTAGGAGTTAGGAATTAGCATTTGCAAAACCTTGAAAATTCACTGAAAAAACCATAGGTTATAGACCATATATAGTTAGGAATTAGCATTTACAAAACCATCTTTTACTCACACAAAACCATTGAAATTTCATATATAGTTAGTTGCCCTAACTATATATCGCGCACCCGCAATCCACTGCTGATGATGTCACATATTACATCAATCATGACATGGTCAGTGACATCACTGATGACATCACTGATGACATCTCAAATGACATCACTGATGACATCACTGATGACATTATCCAGTGACTGTATGTTGCAGTAAAGTAAAAATATGTCTTACATATTGAAGAATGAGTGGATGTTTAAGTGTCTGGATGAAGGATTTAGTAGGTGCATGACTGACTGTATGAGAGAGTGATTAAATGTGTGTCACTAAGTGCATGGGTTAGTGACTAAACTGTCTTATTTTGTGCATCATTATATCTGTTGTACTGTATACTGCTGCATGTGTTGATCAGTAGCTATATGAGTAACTATATGGGTTATTGATTGTTTGGCCAAGTATTTGTATGGGAGACTGAGTATGTGTGTGAGTTGATGGAAGGTGTATGACTCTGTGCATAGATGTGTGAGCAGTTGATTCACTATATGTATGGGTTCAAAAGTGCATGTGGAAACAGCTGCATGGGCAGTTGACTGTGTGCATAGGTGTATTGCTGAGTGAATGGATATCTCAGTGCTAGATGTCAAAGTAAGTACATATGTAAAACACAGTACATGTGAGAGTAGACATATATAAATAACTGTGCAGAAGAGCCAGTGAATGTGTGAGTGGCTGCATGGATCATTGAAAACTTGTATCAGTGATTGTATGAGAGAGTAAAAATATGTTAGAATATATTTGAATTAGTAAGGTGTGCATAACTGTATAGTTGAGGAAATGGAGGTGTGATTGATTCTTTGCATGACTGAGTAGGTGCGTGAGTAACTCCATGGATGAGTGACAATCTGTGAGTGTCTGTTTACACTGAGTGTATCTAAGGTTATATTAGAGTCTGAAGAGGTTCATCGTATTATCACATGAATGATGTCATCAGTGATGTCATCAGTGATGTCATTTGAGATGTCATCAGTGATGTCATCAGTGATGTCACTGACCATGTCATGATTGATGTAATATGTGACATCATCAGCAGTGGATTGCGGGTGTGCGATATATAGTTAGGGCAACTAACTATATATGAAATTTCAATGGTTTTGTGTGAGTAAAATATGGTTTTTTAAATGCTAATTCCTAACTATATATGGTCTATAACCTATGGTTTTTTCAGTGAATTTTCAAGGTTTTGCAAATGCTAATTCCTAACTATATATGGTCTATAACCTATGGTTTTTTCAGTGAATTTCAATGGTTTTTAAATAGCAAATATCAAAAGCTGTAAAATGTATTTTTATTCTAATTCAAAAATATTTTTAAAATTTTTGTAATTTAATGTTTTTATTTATATATTTTTTTATTTTATTTTTTTGTTTCGCTGCCGGTTCGCGAACCGGGAAGCTTTCCGTTAGCTCAATTTAATGCCGCGACCCGGTCCGCTAACCGGTAAACGTTCCATTTGCGCAACTGCCGCATTAGAAATCAACATCGTGACGCGTCGCGGAAGCGCGACATATCACGTTGTCGCGTAATGCGTCTTATGACGCGCCGCGTTAGCGCTCCCGGAAGTGCTCCGGACCGCGAACCGGAAGCGATCCGGGGCGCGGCGCGCAGCGCGTAACATAAGCATACTGGTCATGTGACTTGTTTATAAAACTTTTCATTGGTTCATTTCACTTTTGGTTTCCTAATGATGTAAGAGTAGGTCATGTGACCTAAAAATAACACTTTTCATTGGTTTAGAACTATTTTTTTCCCAAATGATGAAAGCCCCCACCTTTTTTCTCACTCTGACTTTCAACTTTGAGAAAGGAAGACCTATTTTGCTCTGTGAAAAAAATGGCTTCATTAGTAGTTGCAGCTGCTGGACCCCCACCACCACCACCACCACCTCCTCATAAGAAGAGTGGACCACCTCCACAGTTCCTTGGAAACCCAGAGGAGGAAGAGGATCCAGAAGAGGAAGAGGAAAAAGAGGCACCACGATTTTTGAAAGAGTTACCCCGGGTATCTCATTACAAAAACAGTTTTATCTGGCAGTTTTTTTCTATTCCAGCTGGAAAGAAAAAAGTTAATGCACGCTATGTTACGTGCCTTATATGCCAAGATGAATTATCCAGGGGCACTGAAAAAAAGTACAGTTATGGAAACCACACGATGCACCGACATATGCAGAGGTGGCATCCACTAAATTATAGCCGGGCAGAGATGCGTGACCTGCAAGAGAACCCTCCTACTTCTGTGGCCAGGACATCAGCTGATATTTCTCTGACGGTTGCCGAGGCACGAGAAACAGTGCCAAATATCCCAAAAAATTTTGTTCATATGAAGTTTACTTGTTTATATTGTGGCACTTTAATTTCATGTGCTAATATGAGTGTGAAATTAATAAATTTAGCATTTGAAAAACACCAATGCTCTAAACGCCCCAAGCAATAATTTTTTTTTTGCTCCTGTTGAGCCCTTTTCAATACCTGTTTTTTGTTGCTTCCCTTTCCAAAAAAACAAAAAAAACATAAAATTGTTCAAAAAATACAAAAAAACAAATAATGTTCAAAAAAGAAAAAAAATATATAAAACAACAAAAACATAAAAAAAGTTCTTTTCAGAACTACCTCCCCTTTATACAAAAATTGCTAGAAAGTGTAACACTCTGGCAAGCTGTTTTTTTTTAGTTCGCTTTCCGGTTCGCTTGCCGGTACGCGAACCGGGAGCTAACCCCAAATTCTTTTTAAAAAAAATAAAGGAGTAAGTACAAGGGAAGTAAACAGAGAGTAATGTTAAAAGAAAGACAACTATAGGGACTAAACCAGAGATGGTGTTTAATAGATTTAGAAAAGTTGGAAGACGATATAATTGTGGAAAACAAAATAGATAAGGAAGTGAACGACTGAAAACACTTTCACCAAATATAGATTAGCTCATACTACATACCATTCCCTGCCATTTTCATAAATTTGTTTGGAATTCCATTTAGCCATTTAGCCTGTAGACCTATCTAAATACCCTGAGGTAAATTACTTCACAAAACACATCTAAGGTGTTGGAATTGACAACCAATGAAAATGTTACTTTCATTTTCACATTTTTTTTTCCTGACATTTGATTGGTTATGTACGTGAATATATATAAAAGAAGAGAAGGAAACACAGCCATTTTCACTACTACTTCCTGAACTACATTTCAAGAGCCTTTTCACCTCCCTGTAAAGTAAATTGATAATTTGTAAGTGGCACTTTAAATTAATTTGTAAAAACGTTTTTTGATAATTATTTACTGTCCCCCTGCTATAGTTATAGATACAGATAGGCTCCTCTGTTATATTTATTGATTGACTTACACTTCTCTGCTATAATTATGAATTTACTTACTTTAACTTCACTGTTAAAAAAACAGAACTACCTGTCTGAACTTAAACCCAACAGTGCCCTAACTCTTCTAATATAATTTTTTTTATGCAATTTACAGCAAAAAAAATGGAAGGGGAGCACGAAAAAATCAATGTTTCCTTCAACATTACAACAGAAGAGATTTTAACTGAAGAAATTTTGGATGAAGATTTTATGGATGAGTCTTTTGATGAACAATTTATTGAAAGCTTACAAGACATAGAAACATGCATGTTTGAGGAGATTCCAGATGATGTAATGCTGGAAGTTTTATTGAACTATGAAAATTCTGACCAATAAATTTTTAATTAATCAAAATAAATAAATAAATAAAAAAAAACAACAAAACGAACAATCAATTAACATACAATATTTGAAAAGTCTATAATTCTTTTTTCCTCATAGTACACTCCCCGGGCCGCTTACCGGTTCGCGAACCGGGAGCTTCCCATGCAAAAAAATAAAAAAAAAACATTTTTTTTTTTGCGCCGCGGGGCCCTTTTAAAACCTCCTCATCAAACCTAGGGGGTCAGGGAGGATCTACTATGCCCCCTTATGGTCATTTCCCCCTTCGTTTTGGCCTCCTCTTGTCTCTCGATCCTACCGAGAGACAAGATGGCGGCCGCTCCGGACTGTTTAGAATGTTTACAGACACCGGAGAGCCAATCAGCTTCGCTTCGCAAAGTTCCGTTACGCGAAAAGTACGCGAACCGGAGCGCTACCCGGAGCGCTGTCACAGATATATATCTTTTTTTGAACGTTAATTTCTCAAAATCCACTGGAGCACATATATTGAGACCTAGCAAAGGCACATCGGGCTAACAGTCCCTACAATTTTGCCAAGTTTCGTGCAAATCCATTCAGCCGTTCGGGCTAAAAGTGAGGCCAACCGCCCTATGGCAATTAACATGGGAAAAACGCGTTTTGGGACCCCCCTTTTATCTCAGCCCCCCTTGACGAACACCCCCCAGGGGCTGCTCAGAAACAAAATGTGCCATTTTCCTGAAAATTACAGCCGATTCCGTCCACAAACGCCAAAGTTATTAGACATAGAATTTTCAAAAGTCCCATAGGGAAAAAATCCTAACTATGTATACCTACTGGCGACCGCCAGTAGGTAATATATATATATATATATATATATATATATACGCTGAAAAAACAAAGGTTACCGGGACATTATAGTTACACTGACATTTCACTAGTTCAAAACCAGAGAAAACCAGACAAATTTAGCTGAGCTAACTATAATTCGCCACTTCAATGTACTGCTTATGACTCCCACATATTACATTACTCATTGTTGGACTTGTCCTTTTTGGCAGGTTCACCCCTGAACTTTTTGCTTTAGGCTCTGACATAGTGGTAGTGAATTTTGGCCTCTGCGCACTTTAGCACTGTGGCGCAGTGTAAAGTGTGTGCGCTCTTTGAGTGCGTGTAGTGAGATTGGCCTGCCCTCCCATAGGAATGCATGGGGGATATGTGTGTCCATGGTAATTCCTGATATGAGAGGAGTGCAGGGGCGAGTTTAGTATGTGCGAACTTGTGAGAAGAAAATGCTGCGCAATAGTGTGCGCAGATTTATTGTGGTTATTTAGAAATGCCACTTTTAGAAGTTGGCATTTCTATGTGCTGTGTGTCTGCCTGTCTGATGTGAATTGCATGTCTGGCTTGTGATTGACTGGGGCTGGATGGTGTGGTTGGCTTCAGGATAAGTCTGCCCAGTGTTGATAGGGAGATCTGCATGTAGATGGGAGGGAGGAGTTGCAACTGGGACCTGAATAGGGCTGTGCCTTCCCTCCACAATGCTGGATCCGCCCCCTGTGGTGCATCTGAGCACCTAGCCCCCACCTGACAAAGGAGAGGAGCTGAGCACAACAAAGTGCTCCAAAGCTCCCCCAAACCAGTTGCAGCGTTTTTTTCCCCAGCCCTGTGCTGTGTCACAAAGAGAAAATGTTGTATAAATATAGGGGTTGTGTCCCCATGAAAATGTTCAGTATTCCTAACGGAGGGGGACTTGCTTCTGGTGGGGCCCAGGAGGGACCGCCAAGGGGGCTGTCTCCCTGCTGAAGAGCCTTACATTGCCCCCTTGATGCCTTAAGGACTGTTTGGGACCCTTTTGCTTGCTTAGGTCCCTTATTTTTTTGATGCAGGACTTTGTGATGCCTCCAGCACCTTGTGTGCACTTTCTGTCCATTTCCCGACAAGAAGAGCGCGTGGGCTGCGCAGCATTGTTGCTGCAGCCCCATTGGAGTGGGAATCCCGGCGTGAGGGATTCCCTCGTGATGCCTCTGAAAGCGACTGCCCACCCTGCATTCTCTTCATGTCTAGTGGGAGCCTACCCCGCTTATTTTTATATCTAAATGCGGGTGCCCACCCCGCGTCTGTTTTATTCAGATTTACTGGTGCCCACCTCGCATGGAGATTGCCTTGTGGCCTTTGTCTGGAGAGCAGGTGCCCACCCTGCTCTCATGTTGTTTTGACTGCGGGTGCCCACCCCGCTTGGCTGCTTTATTTAAAGCGGGTGACCACCCCACATTGCACCGCCAGGAAAGTGGAAGCACCCCACCTCGGGTGTGACGTGGAAGCCAGGAAACTTTCATGCCTGATGGTGGGCGGGGCTCCTGAGCGGAAAGGGAAGTCCCGCCAGTTCCTGGAGACCGGGGAAGCGATGCTGCTGGGATGAGAGGATGCCGGGAAAACCACACATGGCACCAGTGAGCAGGGCTCCCGTATGCCGGTGAGAGCCCTGCCTGCGCCCAGGGAAGCCTCCGGTCCCAGGAGGGTGCCCGGGTGAAGAGTGGAAGCGGCCAATGCTGCCGATGGCAGCGCGGGGCTCCTGTGAGGAGAGGGAAGCCCCGCAAGTGTTGCAGACCGCCGCCGGTGTCTCTCCAGCGAGGGAGAAGCCCAGAGTCCCCGCCCAGAGAGCCGGTGAGTTAAGATGGCTGGAGGGGGCAGAGTCAGAGCGATCCCGTCTAGCAGCGGGCCCCTCCAACATTGGCCATTTTGTTTCAGGAGTCTGGATGGCCCTCACGAGGGGCACAGGAGGTGCAGGGCCCCCATTGGGAGCCCAGAGGGGCCCGTGCCCCCTTTAAAAGTTTTGGCCATTATTCTACAGCTGCCCCGCTTATGAGAGGGCAGATGCAGGGTTTTGGGGGCATATATATTTAAGAGCCCTGGAGATGAGCCTCAAGAGGGCACAGTGGTACCAGGCTTCAACTGCCCCACCAGACAGAGGGCAGCTGCAACGTTTTGCGCATAATTGTTCCAAGGGCACCAGGGTTGTCCAGGCCGCATTTAGTATTTACAGCTGCCCAGCAAAGTAGTGGGCAACTGCACTATTTAGGCCATTCTTAGTCTGGGGACATGTCTAAGTTAGGAGTGAGATGCACTCCTTTGCTCCTGACCTTCACAGCTGCGCAGCACTTAGTGTCAGCTGCACTGTTTAGGCCATTCTTTTTCTGGGGTACATGTCTGAGTTAGGAGTGAGATGCACTACTTTGCCCCTGACCTTCACAGCTGTGCAGCACTTAGTGCCAGCTGCAACGTTTAGGCCTGCGCAGATTGCGCACCCTTGACTTTCACTGCTTTGGCAGCGCGCCCTGACTCTTGTGACATAGGGCATCTGAACCCCTTCTTGAGATGGCCAGTTGGTCACGGGGACTGTTAGAATTGTAGGGTGTCAGGCCCTAATGTGATTATGTGGTGCTAGGAAATGTAATGTATGTAGTATGCTTATGCACCCTGTTTGATACCTCTAAAAGTGTTTTTATGATTATGAGGATGTTTGCATTTCATTGTTTATGCTAGTGATATTATGTTCCACTGTGATGTACACCCCTAATGTGAGTTATGCTTAGGAGGTTAGGGTCTCATGTGTTTAGACTTGTGAGAGGATTGCATAATGTGTTTATGCTGGTCAGGTTGGCGCAGAATGTAATTCGCACCTGATGTGATACTGTGCATAATGTAGTTTATGTTACAGGCTGATGCTCAGTACAGTGATTACCTGTGGTTACTGGTTGTATGTTTATGATCTGTTTTACTTTTACTAAGTTCACTTTGTGATGGTTCTGACAGTGGTCCAGTGGGCCCTGTCATGTGTCAATAATTCCCTTGTAGATAGGACCTAGTACCAGGTGGCAAAGTGTATATTGTGTGATTACTATTCTAATGGGTTATGAGAATACAAAGGCTTTTTTTGATATAACCTTGTATGGAGTTCCTTTTGTAGTGTGCCTGGGATGTTGTTGCTGTATGCGTGCGCAGGTGCTTTACACAACTTGGCTTCCGGGATAAACCTGACTGCTCGTTCCAAGCTACCAAGGAGGTGAGCAGGGGTTATCTTTGGCATGTAGCTCCGCTGCCCTGACTAGAGTGGTGGTCTCTGCCTGGCTTTAGCGCAAGCCGTACCCAGCTAAAGATCCTATTTTCAACACTCATGACATGGTTAGTGAAATCATTCAGTGACTTTGAGTCTTTATAACCCCTTCCGTGCCAATGGCCGATGGGAGCACTCTCTCCCTGGGGCTGCGAACGACGGTTGTCCGCCCACCCTTTAGAACGCCCGCACCATTCCGCTGCGGTTAAGGCATTAAAAAGTTGATGAATGCTAAAAAAATATATATATATAAATATATATACATATATGTATATATTTCTCTTTTCCATTTCACCAGGTGCCCCAGATCATAGAGACGCAACTCCTGTAGGAATGTTTTTCACAAAACTTTATCACCTGGAACCACGAACACAGCCCCAACTAGTTCCTATCCCTGACGCGTTTCGGTGCGCATGCACCTTAATCATAGGGTAGGGGAAAGGCAAAATCCGTTGAAGACTCCGATTATTCTTTGCCCTTCAAAGCATGCCGCTCACCAGTGAGTTGCATGCTGGGAATCAAAGTCCAATTCTGCCCTTCCAGTAGTGTCCGTCATTTGTGCCATAATCTTTTTCCTCCCCAATGTGCTATTATCAGGGAATCAGTGGATAGGGGCGAGGAGGCCATGTTGGTCCTCCTCGACCTATCCGCTGCTTTTGATACTGTCTCTCACAAAATACTTACCTCCCGCCTACAGCAGCTAGGGGTCGGTGGGACAGTGCTGGCCTGGATTATTTCTTTCCTGTCTAGCCGTTCCCAAAGGGTTACGATGCACCCTTTTGAATCCGAAGACAAACCCCTCCTGTGTGGAGTGCCCCAGGGCTCTGCCTTGAGCCCTCTACTGTTTAATGCTTATGTGGCTCCTCTGGCCAAGGTAGTTGAATCCTGGGGCGTCAGGGTGGTCTCCTACGCTGACGATACTCAGCTTATCTTTTCCTTTCGAGACCATTCTGACTCCCTCTTCTCCAACTTTAGAAACTGCCTTGGTAACATATGCTCCTGGATGTCAGCCAATCACCTTGCCCTTAACACCGACAAAACCGAGGTTCTCTTTTTCAGTAAAAAATCCCCCCCCCCTGCAACCCTCTGGTGGCCTACCATTCTGAATCCCCCACCCTCTCCCGTGAAGGCAGCTCGTAACCTGGGCTTCATTTTTGACAACTCTTTGTCCGGAAATGCCCAAGTTAACAAAGTGGTAGGGGCCTGTTTCTCTAAACTTCGCATGATCAGAAAAATCTTCCCCTTCCTCCCTCTATCCTCACGCAAAACTGTAGTCCAGGCCCTTATCATCACCCATCTAGACTATGCTAATAGTCTATATGCAGGTGCCCCGCACTATCTTATTGACCGCCTGCAAATAGTCCAAAATGCGGCAGCCCGGCTCATCGGTAACATCCCTGCCCGTACTTCAGTCAGAGCCTACCGAGAAGAACTGCATTGGCTTCCCATTTCACGACGCATAGACTTTAAAATTCTGATCCTGACATTTCGGGCTATCCATGGTACTGGCCCAGTTTATCTGAAAAAGCGTCTCAAGATCTCTGTTTCAGCCAGACATCTCAGATCCAATAACCTTCGTCTTCTGTTGGTTCCTAGATTCAGGCTTTCTCGGACTGGCGGCAGATCTTTCACCGTCACTGCCGCCAAGCTCTGGAATAGCCTCCCCCTTGACCTCAGGTTCTGCGAATCTGAGCCAGCCTTTCGCCGCAAACTCAAGACCTGGCTGTTCACTAGGCGGTAGGACTTGGAACTGTCAACTCCTCACCGTTTCCCATTTTCTCTGTGAGATATGATCTTGGTTACTCCTCATGGGGACAGTTATGTAATCTTAGCGCCGGGACACCTCCTTCGGAGGTAGCTGCGCGCTCTATAAGCTCCATAAATAAATAAATAAATAAAAAAAAATTCAGCCCTCGAGTGGGCTTCAGGGCTGTTCTCTTGGTCCCATTTGGTTGATTCCTCGTGCTGGCAGACTGTGGCAGTTCACAGCCTTGCAGACCTGTGTTTCGCAGGCAGTGCATCTCCCGCGGTTAGGAGCCTGCCGCGTGCATCCATTTCACCAGATGCCCCAGATCATAGAGACTCAACTCCTGGAGGAATATTTTTCACAAAACTTTATCACCTGGAACCACGAACACAGCCCCAACTAGTTCGTATCCCTGACACGTTTCTGTGCGCATGCACCTTAATCATAGGGTGGGGGAATGGCAAAGTCCGGTGAAGACTCCGATTATTCTTTGCCCTTCAAAGCATGCCGCTCACCAGCGAGTTGCATGCTGGGAATCGAAGTCCATTTCTGCCCTTCAAGTAGGGTCCATCATTTGTGCCATAATCTTTTTCTTCCCCAATGTGCTAAAAATGTTTTCAGCCCTCCAGTGGGCTTCAGGGCTGTTCTCCTGGTCCCATTCGGTTGATTCCTCGTGCTGGCAGACTGTGGCAGTTCACAGCCTTGCAGACCTTTGTTTCGCAGGCGGTGCATCTCCCGCGGCTTGGAGCCTGCCGCGTGCATCCTTTTAACCAGGTGCCCCAGATCATAGAGACGCAACTACTGGAGGAATGTTTTTCACAAAACTTTATCACCTGGAACCACGAACACAGCCCCAACTAGTTCCTATCCCTGACGCGTTTCTGTGCGCATGCACCTTAATCATAGGGTGGGGCAAAGTCCGTTGAAGACTCCGATTATTCTTTGCCCTTCAAAGCATGCCGCTCACCAGTGAGTTGCATGCTGGGAATCGAAGTCCAATTCTGCCTTTCCAGTAGGGTCCGTCATTTCTGCCATAATCTTTTTCCTCCCCAATGTGCTAAAAAGTTTTTCAGCCCTTGAGTGGGCTTCAAGGCTGTTCTCTTGGTCCCATTCGGTTGATTTCTCCCTAGAATTAAAATGCCAGCTGTATAGTGGTGGTATATAATGGGGGAGTGTAAGCGATAAGAAAACAGGGTTGTGATCGGATAACGTCTTTGGAAGATGTTTAACCTCATCAGTCCAGAGCGACATATTTTGTGATCCTACCCAATAATCTATGTGGGACCAACTGTTGTGCATACTAGAAGTGTATGTTGCTTCTCTCCCCATCGAGTGTTTGATGCGCCACAAATCATACAGTGTGAGTTCTGTCATAATATCACTCATTTTGCGCATGGCTTTCTTGTGGGGATCCACCGTAGATCCCGATCTATCTAATTGCTCATTTAGGACCAAGTTGAGATCTCCTCCCCATATGATCGTCCTATCTGCTACATCATATAGTTTCTGCCATACTTCATGAAAAAATTCAGGCACATCAGTGTTAGGTCCATATGTATTGATAAGCACCACTTTCTGTCCCCGCAGCTCCCCCCTGATAATGACATATCTACCCATGGGCTCAATCTCAGATGCGCCAATGGATACATTTGTGCTTTTTTTGACCAGTATGGTCACACCCCTAGCATATGAGGAATACGTAGAATGATGACATGATTCCGCCCATCTATGCCCTAGTCTGCAATTTGAATAAGGGGCTAAGTGTGTTTCTTGGAGCATAGCGATGTCAATATGCAGTCTATCTAGGTATGCAAACATGTGCCTTATCTTTTTGGGGTTTTTAAGTCCTCGCACATTCCATGTTAATAAATTCAAATGTGAAGGTCTTAGCCTATCTGTAGCCATAACGTAAGTTGACATCTGATCCCCATATTAAAAATATCTCTTTCGGTACATGCATGATGAATACAGGTATCTATTTGATAACAACAGGAGAGAAAGGGCTTGAGGTAACACTCCTGTGCCCCCAGTTAAATATATAATAACAACAGAGGAGTGAATAGCACAGTGCTCAAATTATAATACTAAGCTGCAAAAAAGCAGTGTGTCAGAAAACAAAACCCTTCCACAGGAATAGCAAACACCTCCCCCAGTTGGGTTGTAACTACAACTGGGCACCTGTATCCCACATTGTAAAACAGCACAGGGATCTCCCTTTTGTAGAAGGACCCTCACTCACCACTAGCTGGTGACATGCTTCATCATGGGGTCCCCGCTGGGGTGGTCTAATACCCCCCCAGCGTGCTACAACGCCTGTTTACAGCGGAGCAGGATGTGGTGAATGCAACAGTGCCCAAATCAAAATATAGTGGTAATATGTGCAGATTAAAAAAATACTAGGTTGTAGCCTTTATACCTGTTTTAATAATGACCAACCCGTATTTGTTAAAAACAAGTGAGCGGACTAATAGGTTCTGTATTAAGCAACCTGTGTCCTTAATGATTATAGAAAAATTGTGGTCAACATGTTTCTGCTGTTTGACTGAAATTTGCTCAGCACTCGTCAGGACCTTAAATAAACCCCCAGTGGTATGCACGCGCTAAGGCGCACCCTACTGTGAGGCTCGATGTGTGAAAAACAATATCAATTAACCATCACGAGCAGTCTCCGTGATAAAGGTCAATACAAAATGTAAGACCTAGCCAAAAAACCTGTGAAGAAAAAGGACATTTAATGACAAATAATGCACATGTTTACACAATGTTCAGTGTAAAGACAATAGATCCTTATGGGGCATCAGAACTAGACTAATGCACCAAGTCGTAAAATGGCAATGCGAAAGTCCCACAGCGTCACATAGTGAACGCGTGCACACTCGTAGTCTCTTGCCTTCAACCCTAATGGGTAAATATCCTGTGAAAAACTAATTTGTAGTTCACAATTACTTTAAAACATAGCTTAGTTAATGGTTGCGTTGTTGAAGCAATCGCTGGATCAGGGTAAACCCCCTCACACAGGGAAGTGGTGGTATATCTAGAATGATGCCACATGAATGAATGTTAAGAAAATAAGCACAATGTGTCAGGGATGAGTAGACACTGGTGCTCATTGCACAGTGGTATGTTATATATATGTCGGACAAACATATATATAACATCTGGAGAAGTGTGGCTCAGTGGTTAGAGGCGGCAGACCCGGAAGCTGGGATCTACCGTGGACCAGGGTTCGATTCCCCGCCTCGGCGGGTCTCGGGCTCAAAATTCCACGGCCTCGACAATTCTCCCTCCGGTGCCTACTCGACTCACGGGGTCTCACTCTGCAACTCTGGGCAATAGCTTGCTTAATCTCCACGATGGCCCCTCGCGGCGGGATGCCTGGCTTTCACCCTGTGGACACCCTGCCGGGGCCTCTCGCAGGGGAATACCAGGACGGGTTCCCTAGGCAAGCGCCAGGATGCCCTATGGGTGACAGGTTGCGCTATATAAACACACCTACATTTACATTTACATATATAAACACGAAGATTATCAGGGTATAAGGTACAATCACGCTAATGGCAAAGCCAGATCGACGGAATGCCATGAAAATAAACGCAGAGTGTCAGGATGGAGTAGACACTTATGCTTGTGGCGGAATGATCAGTGCAAGCCAGACAAACAAATAAGGCATATAGAAAAGCATGTGAAAAAGGAACACACTCAGTGACAGAATACTTGGGTCTACTCACGCTATTAGCGAAGTGAAATATCTCCCATAGATATAGACAGCATGGGTAATCTTAACGCAGTAACCGTCTTTAAAAAGAAAAACGCGTGAATTGAAAGGTAAAACTTGTTGACAGATGTCCCCGCTATCCTGAGGGAAATTGAATTAGACTTACTGCCTTACTCGCGGCTCCCCGCTCGCAACCTATCTTCAAGGCTGCCGTCTCACCCGGAAGGAGCCGATAGACCTCCGGCAAGCCGTTATATCCTAATGCAGATTGGTGGAAGGCGGTCACGTGAAGGATTACGTCAGGACGCGCCCGGTTGTCACTTAAAGCGGTACGCGCTATTTATTGCCGTAAAAAGACTGACGGCCAGGGTTCGAGACTCCTGTTCCCCCTTGTTAGAAAATATTATGTAACTAGTGCTGACTGGTGCAAAAATTAGGTGCAAATACAGTGAAAGAAGCCACAAATATAACAAGTTAATTACCAAGGTAGTATCTACCACGGAGCTCAATTAAATGCGATGTTACTGCAATGACACCTAAATAAGGGTACAGGCTACAGGACTAAATGCCGTCCCGCCTTATCAAGGGAGTGAAAAATCAGTTAGCCAGCGGGAAAAGGCTGAGGTTCTCTCAACCGCCTGGTGTTGGTGATAAAGGGGACTAAAAGTTAGCATAGTCTGGTTTACAATACTGTTACCGGTGAAAGTTTATGAATCACAGCGAATGGATCAAATGGCCTCAAGGGAAGGATCAGATAATCACAATAGAGAGACCTATTATAAGGGAACCTCAGAGTGGATACAGGTTAATAAGAAATACTGCCCCAGGGAATTTCATCGTTTAGCCCTGATTTGTGGGTGCCTAAACGGTAAACCCACCGTTGTTCCTTTTCAAACAGTTTTTGCTCAGAGCCAAAAGTCAGGTGCTCCAGTATTGTCCATTGTAAATCGTTTGGCGTGTGATTGGACTGTAAGAAATGTGCCGTTAGTTTTGTAGTGGTACTCTTACATCGAATATTACTTCGATGTTCACATATCCTGGTCTTGATACGTCTGGTGGTCATGCCCACAAACTGGAGGTTGCAACGACACGTGATCAGATATACAATGTTCGAGGTGTTGCGATTGGTGTGTCTTCTCTGTTCCCACCTTGTGCCATCTGTCAAAATAAGGAATTTTGTTTCAGTGGTGAGATGACACACGTTGCAATTCCCACAGGGGAAATGTCCAAGGATGGGGGGTAAACCCCAGGCGTTCAATACACTTGGAACCTGCTGATTTGGTGGAGAAATCTGAGGGCGGGTATGTACCAACGAGTCTTTTAAGCTCGTAGCTCTTTTATAAGGAAAGAGGGGGGTTTTCCAATCTGTTTTGTTGCTGGTGATGATCCTCCAATTTTTTGAAATACATTTGCTTACTGCATTGGACAGAGCGTTATAAGTGGTTACACATGTCAGTGGGGGTTCTTCTTTCTCACTGTTGTTGTGATCCTCCAATAGTCCATCTCTAAGTTGGTTTCTTGCTCTCTTTTGGCTTTTGTCTAGAATGCCTTTGGGATACCCTCTTAGAGCCAGTTTGTTTGTCAGGTCATTTGCCTGTTGTTTATAATCAGACAAATTGCTGCAATTTCGCCTTAATCAAAAATATTGCCCATAAGGGAGATTTTCACGCAGGGCCCGAGGGTGGTAACTTGTGAAATGCTGCAAGTTGTTTTTCGCTGTGGGCTTGTAGAAGGTCTTGGTTTCTAAATGATTATCAACCCTGTTGATGTTGACATCCAAAAAAGTTATCCTGTCTCTGGAGTGTTCATGGGTAAACTTCAAGTGATTGTTACAGTTGTTGATCCAGTTGTAGAAACTAGATAGTAAAATCTCATCACCTTGCCAGATCATCAAGACATCGTCTATATAGCGTTGCCATAAGACGATGTTGGTTCCAAAGGGGTTGGTAGGATTCAAAATATGACTACGCTCAAAATCAAACACATACAGTCCTGCCACCGAAGGGGCAAATATGCTGCCCATGGATGTTCCTGTGGCTTGTAGATAGATCTTTCCATCGTGCTTGAAATAGTTGCGTTTTAAAACAAGTGTTGCACAATCCACTATAAAATCCCGGGTGGTCGTGTACTCCCATTTAGTTCTATCAAGAGCCTCCTTCAGCACCTTGATTGTGTCATCCTGCGGGATGCAGGTATAGAGGCTTTCGATGTCCATAGTTACCAGAAAGTACGGGTCTGCAGGGAGGGTGATGGATCTGAGTAAAGCGAGCAAGCTTTTGGTATCTTTTAAAGAGGCAGGAATAAAGGGAGAGGGCGAGGAAGAGGACAATATCAACAACCCCATGGGTACCCGCTTCCCGGATGGCAAGCCCCTTTCCCTCATCCAGGAATGGGACCCTATCAACAAGGTCCTCTTCAACCTCCTTTCCCTCCTATGATGGGCTGGAATCCTAATTTCGCACCACACCCCCAATTCAACCATCAGGGCTACCCGCATCCTTTTTTAGACAGAGGAAGGCGGGGGAGAGGGAGGCAGAAGACCTACACCCAAGTCCATTGGGGTCCAACGGACGAGAAAGGGGACAACTCCAACACAAATGCAGGGGACCAGAGACCAGGCCCCAGCAACCAGAATCCCTGATCACCAACCTTTCTACCTATGACCTGACTTTAGCGGAAACTAAAGTCTTAGAGAAAGGACTTGGCTTCATACCGACATCAAGGGTGGATCGCTTTAAATTACACTGTGAACTAAGCCAATTCTTCCGGAAACTGCGATTGAAGAATTTCTTTGAAAACACAGAAAGGATTGAGAGGGAGGGGTCAAAAGGCGATACGGAGTTCAAATTGAAATCCAATTTCCAACCACCTCCGCACACAGTAGCACCAGAGATTCTAGCCTTTGAACAGGCAGTCTTCAAAGAAGTTGAGCACTTACAAGAACCAAGACCTTTCAAAAACTTATCAGCAGAGGAATTCAAAGCCATTCAGTCTCTTAAAATGAACAAAAATATTATTATAAAGAGTGCTGACAAGGGGGGGCGGCGTTGTGATACAGAAAAAGAACGATTATTATACAGAATGCCAACGCCTCCTGAGCAATACCACCAACTATGTCCCTCTCAGATGTGATCCGACCAATGATCTTAGAGATGACATCTGTGAGTTAGTCTTCACCGCAGAAAGAGATGGATTAATCACCAAAAAGGAAGCAGACTTCTTAGTAACATCAGAGGGTAAGGTGCCCTATTTCTATATACTGCCCAAAACCCACAAGAACATCCTACCACCCCCAGGGAGACCTATTGTCTCTGGGTTGGGCTCATTGCTTGAGCCACTCTCAAAATACTGTGATTTCTTCCTGAGACCGATCATCCAATCAACAAGCACGTATTTAAAAGATACCAAAAGCTTGCTCGCTTTACTCAGATCCATCACCCTCCCTGCAGTCCCGTGCTTTCTGGTAACTATGGACATCGAAAGCCTCTATACCTGCATCCCGCAGGATGACACAATCAAGGTGCTGAAGGAGGCTCTTGATAGAACTACATGGGAGTACACGACCACCCGGGATTTTATAGTGGATTGTGCAAAGCTTGCTCTAAAACGCAACTATTTCGAGCACGATGGAAAGATCTATCTACAATCACGGGAACATCCATGGGCAGCACATTTGCCCCTTAGGTGGCAGGCCTGTATGTGTTTGATTTTGAGCGTAGTCATATTTTGAATCCTACCAACCCCTTTGGAACCAACATCGTCTTATGGCAACGCTATATAGACGATGTCTTGATGATTTGGCAAGGTGATGAGATTTTACTATCTAGTTTCTACAACTGGATCAACAACTGTAACAATCACTTGAAGTTTACCCATGAACACTCCCGAGACAGGATAACTTTTTTGGATGCCAACATCAACAGGGTTGATAATCATTTAGAAACCAAGACCTTCTACAAGCCCACAGCGAAAAACAACTTGCTGCATTTCACAAGTTACCACCCTCGGACCCTGTGTGAAAATCTCCCTTATGGGCATTATTTACGAATAAGGCGAAATTGCAGCAATTTGTCTGATTATAAACAACAGTCAAATGACCTGACAAACAATCTGGCTGTAAGAGGGTATCCCAAAGGCATTCTAGACAAAAGCCAAAAGAGAGCAAGAAACCAACCTAGAGATGGACTATTGGAGGATCACAACAACAGTGAGAAAGAAGAACCCCCACTGACATGTGTAACCACTTATAACGCTCTGTCCAATGCAGTAAGCAAATGTATTTCAAAAAATTGGAGGATCATCACCAGCAATAAAACAGATTGGAAAAAACCCCTCTTTTCTTATAAAAGAGCTACGAGCTTAAAAGACTCGTTGGTACATACCTGCCCTCAGATTTCTCCACCAAATCAGCAGGTTCCAAGTGTATTGAACGCCTGGGGTTTACACCCCATCCTTGGACATTTCCCCTGTGGGAATTGCAAGGTGTGTCATCTCACCACTGAAACAAAATTCCTTATTTTGACAGATGGCACAAGGTGGGAACAAAGAAGACACACCAATTGCAACACCCCGAACGTTGTATATCTGATCAACATGTCGTTGCAACCTCCAGTACGTGGGCATGACCACCAGACGTATCAAGAGAAGGATATGTGAACATCGAAGTAATATTCGATGTAAGAGAACCACTACAAAACTAACGGCACATTTCTTACAGTCCAATCACACGCCAAACGATTTACAATGGACAATACTGGAGCACCTGACTTCTGGCTCTGAGCAAAAACTGTTTGAAAAGGAGCAACGGTGGGTTTACCGTTTAGGCACCCACAAATCAGGGCTAAATGATGAAATTCCCTGGGGCAATATTTCTTATTAACCTGTATCCACTTTGAGGTTCCAGTATAATAGGTCTCTCTATTGTGATTATCTGATCCTTCCCTTGAGGCCATTTGATCCATTCGCTGTGATTCATAAACTTTCACCGGTAACAGTATTGTAAACCAGACTATGCTAACTTTTAGTCCCCTTTATCACCAACACCAGGCGGTTGAGAGAACCTCAGCCTTTTCCCGCTGGCTAACTGATTTTTCACTCCCTTGATAAGGCGGGACGGCATTTAGTCCTGTAGCCTGTACCCTTATTTAGGTGTCATTGCAGTAACATCGCATTTAATTGAGCTCCGTGGTAGATACTGATACTGGTAGTCTGATTCAAACTCCTGCATTAGCGCAGCATGCTTAACGCTACTCCTGCCTTGCTATTTTTAAAATTTAAACTCTATTTCGTTTTATCTCATTTGCGCCGAGCGCTTCGCGCTTTTAACCCTAAATTGTTAGCGCCGCTTAGGGGGAGTTAAGGGAGCACTTACCCGCACTCTAATTGCTGCACACCCACATTTTGTGGGACAGAAGGGACTCGGGGGCACTGTAGAACCATCGCGCCGGTTTCGAGCACCATTTTGGAGTGGGGAGAAGGTCTTTCCTCACTGAGCGCCATCTTGGGTGAGGGAGAGCCACTCGCCCTGCCAGGACCCACGCATTGGAGGAGGAGGTAATAAGAGTAGGACCTCCTTCCTCGCTCAGTTTGATTCAAACTCCTGCATTAGCGCAGCGGGCTTAACGCTACTCCTGCCTTGCTATTTTTAAAATTTAAACTCTATTTCGTTTTATCTCATTTGCGCCGAGCGCTTCGCGCTTTTAACCCTAAATTGTTAGCGCCGCTTAGGGGGAATTAAGGGAGCACTTACCCGCATTCTAATTGCTGCACACCCACATTTTGTGGGACAGAAGGGACTCGGGGGCACTGTAGAACCATCGCGCCGGTTTCGAGCGCCATTTTGGAGTGGCGAGAAGGTCTTTCCTCACTGAGCGCCATCTTGGGAGAGGGAGAGCCACTCGCCCTGCCAGGACCCACGCGACACCCTGCCGGCCATATAAGATGGCCGCTAGACAAGTGCTCAGCGACGGTGCGCAGCGGGGGCGCCGTAGGGGCGCCGGAGGTGCGCCAGAGGTAAGCCCGTTTGCGCCCGTTCGCGCAACGGGCGCGCTTAGGGCCGCTACCTCTGGCTCCTCTGGTCCACTCCGTATTGCCTACTCCCGGGCTGAGCTACTTAGACTCAGACCATGTCAGAACCAGGTCAGGCTTCCAACCACTAGGCCAATTTCCTGTGGGTTGCTTAATGTCAGATCCCTCTGCAAGCACTACACGGAAATAGCCTTCCTCATCGATTCAGAAAAACTCGATGTCCTCTTTCTCACAGAAACGTGGACTCGGGAGGACTGTGAGGTTGAGCTGGGCCTAGCCTGCCCCTTAGGCTATAAAATCAGTCATACCCCGCGCCCGCTCAATCGAGGAGGGGCAATCGGGTTCATTTACAGAGACTCGCTGACCCTTTCTCAGCTAAAGATTCGAGAAGTACCGGGATTTGAACTGATGGGCTTTACAATCAAACAGCAGGAGTTGATACTCTGCTCAGGTGTCCTTTGTTACCGTCCCCCGGGATCGGCACCTTCCATATCTCTTCTCATTGACCTGATCTATGAACTCTCTAGCTCCCACTCCAAGTTATTGATTCTTGGAGATTTCAATCTGTGGGCAGGCAGTTCTTTGGACAATGTATTCCTCTCCCTTAGCCAAGCCTGTACAGATATCAATCTGGAACAGTTGGTGAACGCCCCCACGCATCGAAAGGGACACATCTTGGACTTAGTGTTTGCGGACCCACAATGGGTATCATTAGATGATATCAAGTGCCAGTTTTGGACAGACCATTCTCTGGCTATGTTTTCCCTTTGTTCAGAGGACCATATTTCACGAAAGGCTGGATTATCTTTAGCCAAGCTAGAGAGACCTTGGTCCCGTATCCTCAAAACCTCCCCACTGCCGAACATCTTAGGTGAGGATTTTAAGCTTGGCAACACAGCTGAAGAGAGCTACACTCTCTTCTGCCAGTCTATATCGAGCTCGTTGGATGAGTTGGCACCCCTCCGGGAGTCACGAGGGAGGGTGAATCGAGCTAGCCCTTGGTACACGAGCGAGTTACGCCAGCTTAAACTTGACTGTAAACGAGCAGAAAGGGCTTGGAGGAAACAGTATTTAGACTCGGAGAAAACGGTATTTAGGTCCGCTATACAAAAATACAAGGCTCAGATCAAGACGGCTAAAGAGACCTATCTTGAATTTACCTTGAATCAGGCCCCAAACAAGGCACAGGCCCTCTTTAAAATCGTTAAGGACCTCGCCCACCCTACGTGTGTGGCTAGCGCTGTCCCTGCATCGCAAGCTCTTTGTGACTCACTTGCGGAAGCCTTTGAGGAGAAAATCCGTAAAATCCTGGAGGGTCTGCAGGATCCAGTGATTCCCACCACTGGTGCGGGAGCTCCGGAGGAGATGGCCAGTCGACCCCTGCAGAGGGTCGTTTACCCCTGTTTGGAAGCTCCGGCCACGCCTTCCAGTCGACCCCGACCAGATGACCAGACCACCAGCCTGGGAGCTCCGGCGATGGAGGCCAGTCGACCCCAGCTGAGTAGTCTCCCCTCTCCCTTTTTGGACTCGGCCCTCAGCTTGGGAGCTCCGGCGATTAAGGCCAGTCGACCCCAGCTGAGTTGCTCTCCCCCTCTTTCTTCGGATCCGGCCCTCAGTCTGGGAGCTCCGGCAAGTGTGGCCAGTCGACCCCAGCTGAGTAGTTTTTCCTCCCTTTCCTTGGATCCGGCTCTCAGTTTGGGAGCTCCGGCGAATGAAGCCAGTCGACCCCAGCTGAGTAGCTCTTCTTCTCCCCCCTTGGATCCGGCTCTTAGTTTGGGAGCTCCGGCGACTGAGGCCAGTCGACCCCAGCTGAGTAGCTTTCCCCTTCCCTCTTTGGAGGAGTTTGGCAGTCTAGCCCTTACGATTTCATCCGGCTCGCCTCTTGATCCTCTTCCTCCTAAACTCTGGAAGGTGTTTCAAGAAGATCTTTTCCAGCCCTTGCATTCCATCTGCTGCTAGTCGTTTGAAACAGGGATGGTACCGGACTGCTGGAAGAAGGCAGTGGTATCCCCACTCTTAAAAAAACCTACGCTCGACCCTGGTTGCCTTTCCAACTACCGGCCAATTTCCCTGCTTCCTTTTCCAGTCAAAATCATGGAAAAATTGGTTACCCGCACCCTGTCCGGCTTCTTAGAAGTGAACACCTGGCTGGATGAGACGCAATTCGGTTTTCGCCCAGCTCATGGGACGGAATCAGCGTTGGTGACCGTGTTAGACAATCTGCGGGCGCGAGTCGACAGTGGTCGGGCAGCTTTTCTGGTGCTGCTCGACATGTCGGCCGCGTTCGACACGGTCAGTCATCCTACCTTGATCTCGAGGCTGGAAGAATGCGGGGTCAAAGATAAGGCCAGGGATTGGTTAATCTCCTACTTGGATAACCGTCAACAACGGGTTTCGCTCCCTCTCTTCAGCTCAGAGGAGCGGATAGTAGGACAAGGAGTGCCTCAGGGCTCAGCCATCAGCCCTATACTCTTTAATATATACCTCCGCCCTCTAGTCCAGCTTATTAAATCTTTTGGGATCTCCGCATTTAATTATGCGGATGATACCCAGCTGGTCTTTTCGCTGGAGGGACAGGATGCAGTCCCACTGGACACTTTCCACCGGTGCATGCAGGCTACAGCGGAATGGCTCCGTTTGAACTCGTTACAGTTCAATGGAACCAAGACAGAGGTCCTGTACTGCTCCAATGACCAAGTTCCCCGAGATCTCCCAGACGACTTCTGGCCCCCGTCCTTTTCAGAGACGGTGTCAGCCGCACAATCGGCACGTAATCTGGGCGTCACTTTTGGGCCCAACCTGCAGCTAGATCTGCACGTAAATAAGACCACCTCAACGTGCATGATGTTGATCCGTATACTGCGCAAGGTTTTACCCCTCCTCCCTGAGCAAGCCAGACCAGAAGTAGTGCGAAGCACCATCCTAAGTCGACTCGACTATTGTAACGCACTACTTCTGGAGGCCCCGGTAACACTTCTGGGCAAGCTTCAAAGGATGCAAAATCTGGCTGCCAAACTCGCCCTTTCCCGCCCCTACCATAGCTCTTCTACGGCAGCGCTACAGGAACTTCATTGGCTGCCGGTTCACCTACGCGTCCGCTATAAAGCAGCGTGTATTGTGTTCAGGGCTATTCATGGCCTGGGCCCAATCCCATTGCGGCGAATGTTTGCCTGGTATCTTCCATCCCGAGCTCTACGTTCCTCTTCATCCAGGCTACTTATAGTTCTGCGCTTCCAGAGAGTGAGGATGGGTGGCCGTTCGTTCAGAGTGGCTGCGGCCAAACTCTGGAATTCTCTGCCAATATCCCTGAGAAGTCTTGAGGATCTTTTAGCCTTTAGAAAGGCGCTGAAAACTTACCTCTTTCCCAGGACTGGTTGAGCTGCCGAATTTTGCTGGATCATGAGTCAAAGCGCCAGGATGCCCTTGGTGGTGACAGGTTTGCGCTATAAAAGTATACCACAATACAATACAATACTACCTTGGTAATTAACTTGTTATATTTGTGGCTTCTTTCACTGTATTTGCACCTAATTTTTGCACCAGTCAGCACTAGTTACATAATATTTTCTAACAAGGGGGAACAGGAGTCTCGAACCCTGGCCGTCAGTCTTTTTACGGCAATAAATAGCGCGTACCGCTGTAAGTGACAACCGGGCGCGTCCTGACGTAATCCTTCACGTGACCGCCTTCCACCAATCTGCATTAGGATATAACGGCTTGCCGGAGGTCTATCGGCTCCTTCCGGGTGAGACGGCAGCCTTGAAGATAGGTTGCGAGCGGGGAGCCGCGAGTAAGGCAGTAAGTCTAATTCAATTTCCCTCAGGATAGGGGGGACATCTGTCAACTAGTTTTACCTTTCAATTCACGCGTTTTTCTTTTTAAAGACGGTTACCGCGTGAAGATTACCCATGCTGTCTAAACCTATATGAGATATTTCACTTTGCTAATAGCGTGAGTAGACCCAAGTATTCTGTCACTGAGTGTGTTCCTTTTTCACATGCTTTTCTATATGCCTTATTTGTTTGTCTGGCTTGCACTGATCATTCCGCCACAAGCATAAGTGTCTACTCCATCCTGACACTCTGTGTTTATTTTCATGGCATTCCGTCGATCTGGCTTCGCCATTAGCGTGATTGTACCTTATACCCTGATAATCTGCGTGTTTATATATGTTTGTCCGACATATATATAACATACCACTGTGCAATGAGCACCAGTGTCTAGTCATCCCTGACACATTGTGCTTATTTTCTTAACATTCATTCATGTGGCATCATTCTAGATATACCACCACTTCCCTGTGTGAGGGGGTTTACCCTGATCCAGCAATTGCTTCAACAACGCAACCATTAACTAAGCTATATTTTAAAGTACTACCTATAACTAATGTCGAGCATTAAGCACGATATTCACAAGACAGACACATGGTGAAGATGTGATCAGCCCTGTTTTGATTGTGAACTACAAATTAGTTTTTCACAGGATATTTACCCATTAGGGTTGAAGGCAAGAGACTACGAGTGTGCACGCGATCACTATGTGACGCTGTGGGACTTTCGCATTGCCATTTTACGACTTGGTGCATTAGTCTAGTTCTGATGCCCCATAAGGATCTATTGTCTTTACACTGAACATTGTGTAACAATGTGCATTATTTGTCATTAAATGTCCTTTTTCTTCACAGGTTTTTTGGCTAGGTCTTACATTTTGTATTGACCTTTATCACGGAGATTGCTCGTGATGGTTAATTGTTAATTGTTTTTCACACATCGAGCCTCACAATAGGGTGCGCCTTAGAGCGCGCATACCACTGGGGGTTTATTTAAGGTCCTGACGAATGCTGAGCAAATTGCAGTCAAACAGCAGAAACATGTTGACCACAATTTTTCTATAATCATTAAGGTCACAGGTTGCTTAATACAGAACCTATTAGTCCGCTCACTTGTTTTTAACAAATACGGGTTGGTCATTATTAAAACAGGTATAAAGGCTACAACCTAGTATTTTTTTAATCTGCACATATTACCACTATATTTTGATTTGGGCACTGTTGCATTCACCACATCCTGCTCCGCTGTAAACAGGCGTTGTAGCATGCTGGGGGGGTATTAGACCACCCCAGCGGGGACCCCATGATGAAGCATGTCACCAGCTAGTGGTGAGTGAGGGTCCTTCTACAAAAGGGAGATCCCTGTCCTGTTTTACAATGTGGGATACAGGTGCCCAGTTGTAGTTACAACCCAACTGGGGGAGGTGTTTGCTATTCCGGTGGAAGGGTTTTGTTTTCTGACACACTGCTTTTTTGCAGCTTAGTATTATAATTTGAGCACTGTGCTATTCACTCCTCTGTTGTTATTATATATTTAACTGGGGGCACAGGAGTGTTGCCTCAAGCCCTTTCTCTCCTGTTGTTATCAAATAGTTAGAGCAGCGCGCAGCTGCGAGAGTTATAGAGTTTGTATTTAGAGTAGTACTTTTTAACATTATTGACATTATGGAGGATCAGGGCCTCTCTTTCTCCAGGGAAGAAGTAGATGCCATACTAGGAGATGACTCTCTATTCTCTGACCCCTTACTAGCACATGCAATCTCACAGACAGGGGACTGGGAGAAATTAGGAGACATGAAGCGCAATAGGATCAGGGCCATTCTACATGGGACCATGATTAAAGAATATCTCAACAATAATGCAGCACCAAAGGGGCTTCTGGTCACGAATGCCCCGAGAATTGTTTTGGACGATGCAGTGTTCCGCAAAGAGTGGGCGCAAATTGCGTGGCGCTGCACGAGGGATTGGGGCATCCTAATCATAAAAACAGCATTACGCCTTTCGGAGGCCTTGTTGGTAGAGATACAAACCACGGAGGCCCACTTCAAAGCAACAATAACGGGGTATAAGAAAAGATTAGATGAACTAAACAAGGAACAGTATGAGTTCAAGGAGGGTTTGGCCCAATCCAAATCACAAAAACTCCAGAAAGACTTAAAGAAGTGGTCTTACTCCAAAGTTTACCCCTACTCATGTCCTGATTATACACCCCCTACTAATACAGGGTATAATTCTGACACTTCTGGAGATTCCAACACCAGTAGATCCAGTACAGATAGCCCAGGCAGAAAGGGGAGAGGCAGGAATAAAGGTAGAGGGCGAGGAAGAGGACAATATCAACAACCCCATGGGTACCCGCTTCCCGGATGGCAAGCCCCTTTCCCTCATCCAGGAATGGGACCCTATCAACAAGGTCCTTTTCAACCTCCTTTCCCTCCTATGATGGGCTGGAATCCTAATTTCGCACCACACCCCCAATTCTACCATCAGGGCTACCCGCATCCTTTTTTAGACAGAGGAAGGCGGGGGAGAGGGAGGCAGAAGACCAACACCCAAGTCCATTGGGGTCCAACGGACGAGAAAGGGGACAACTCCAACATGAATGCAGGGGACCAGAGACCAGGCCCCAGCAACCAGAAACCCTGATCACCAACCTTTCTACCTATGACCTGACTTTAGCGGAAACTAATGTCTTAGAGAAAGGACTTGGCTTCATACCGACACCAAGGCTGGATCGCTTTAAATTACACTGTGAACTAAGCCAATTCTTCAGGAAACTGCGATTGAAGAATTTCTTTGAAAACAGAGAAAGGATTGAGACGGAGGGGTCAAAAGGCGATACGGAGTTCAAATTGAAATCCAATTTCCAACCACCTCCACACACAGTAGCACCAGAGATTCTAGCCTCTGAACAGGCAGTCTTCAAAGAAGTTGAGCACTTACAAGAACCAAGACCTTTCAAAAACTTATCAGCAGAGGAATTCAAAGCCATTCAGTCTCTTAAAATGAACAAAAATATCATTATAAAGAGTGCTGACAAGGGGGGCGGCGTTGTGATACAGAATAAGAACGATTATAATACTGAATGCCAACGCCTCCTGAGCAATACCACCAACTATGTCCCTCTCAGATGTGATCCGACCAATGATCTTAGAGATGAAATCTGTGAGTTAGTCTCCACCGCAGGAAGAGATGGATTAATCACCAAAAAGGAAGCAGACTTCTTAGTAACATCAGAGGGTAAGGTGCCCTATTTCTATTTACTGCCCAAAACCCACAAGAACATCCTACCTCCCCCAGGGAGACCTTTTGTCTCTGGGTTGGGCTCATTGCTTGAGCCACTCTCAAAATACTGTGATTTCTTCCTGAGACCGATCATCCAATCAACAAGCACGTATTTAAAAGATACCAAAAGCTTGCTCGCTTTACTCAGATCCATCACCCTCCCTGCAGACCCGTGCTTTCTGGTAACTATGGACATCAAAAGTCTCTATACCTGCATCCCGCAGGATGACACAATCAAGGTGCTGAAGGAGGCTCTTGATAGAACTACAGGGTAGTACACGACCACCCGGGATTTTATAGTGGATTGTGCAACACTTGCTCTAAAACGCAACTATTTCGAGCACGATGGAAAGATCTATCTACAAGCCACGGGAACATCCATGGGCAGCACATTTGCCCCTTCGGTGGCAGGCCTGTATGTGTTTGATTTTGAGCGTAGTCATATTTTGAATCCTACCAACCCCTTTGGAACCAACATCGTCTTATGGCAACGCTATATAGACGATGTCTTGATGATCTGGCAAGGTGATGAGATTTTACTATCTAGTTTCTACAACTGGATCAACAACTGTAACAATCACTTGAAGTTTACCCATGAACACTCCCGAGACAGGATAACTTTTTTGGATGTCAACATCAACAGGGTTGATAATCATTTAGAAACCAAGACCTTCTACAAGCCCACAGCGAAAAACAACTTGCTGCATTTCACAAGTTACCACCCTCGGGCCCTGCGTGAAAATCTCCCTTATGGGCATTATTTACGATTAAGGCGAAATTGCAGCAATTTGTCTGATTATAAACAACAGGCAAATGACCTGACAAACAAACTGGCTGTAAGAGGGTATCCCAAAGGCATTCTAGACAAAAGCCAAAAGAGAGCAAGAAACCAACCTAGAGATGGACTATTGGAGGATCACAACAACAGTGAGAAAGAAGAACCCCCACTGACATGTGTAACCACTTATAACGCTCTGTCCAATGCAGTAAGCAAATGTATTTCAAAAAATTGGAGGATCATCACCAGCAACAAAACAGATTGGAAAAAACCCTTCTTTTCTTATGAAAGAGCTACGAGCTTAAAAGACTCAATGGTACGTACCCGCCCTCAGATTTCTCCACCAAATCAGCAGGTTCCAAGTGTATTGAACGCCTGGGGTTTACCCCCATCCTTGGACATTTCCCCTGTGGGAATTGCAACGTGTGTCATCTCACCACTGAAACAAAATTCCTTATTTTGACAGATGGCACAAGGTGGGAACAAAGAAGACACACCAATTGCAACACCTCGAACGTTGTATATCTGATCACGTGTCGTTGCAACCTCCAGTACAAGGGCATGACCACCTGACGTATCAAGACCAGGATATGTGAACATCAAAGTAATATTCGATGTAAGAGAACCACTACAAAACTAACGGCACATTTCTTACAGTCCAATCACACGCCAAACGATTTACAATGGACAATACTGGAGCACCTGACTTCTGGCTCTGAGCAAAAACTGTTTGAAAAGGAACAACGGTGGGTTTACCGTTCAGGCACCCACAAATCAGGGCTAAACGATGAAATTCCCTGGGGCAGTATTTCTTATTAACCTGTATCCACTCTGAGGTTCCCGTATAATAGGTCTCTCTATTGTGATTATTTGATCCTTCCCTTGAGGCCTTTTGATCCATTCGCTGTGATTCATAAACTTTCACCGGTAACAGTATTGTAAACCAGACTATGCTAACTTTTAGTCCCCTTTATCACCAACACCAGGCCGTTGAGAGAACCTCAGCCTTTTCCCGCTGGCTAACTGATTTTTCACTCCCTTGATAAGGCGGGACGGCATTTAGTCCTGTAGCCTGTACCCTTATTTAAATGTCATTGCAGTAACATCGCATTTAATTGAGCTGCGTGGTAGATACGACCTTGGTAATTAACTTGTTATATTTGTGGCTTCTTTCACTGTATTTGCACCTAATTTTTGCACCAGTCAGCACTAGTTACATAATATTTTCTAACAAGGGGGAACAGGAGTCTCGAACCCTGGCCGTCAGTCTTTTTACAGCAATAAATAGCGCGTACCGCTTTAAGTGACAACCGGGCGCGTCCTGACGTAATCCATCACGTGACCGCCTTCCACCAATCTGCATTAGGATATAACGGCTTGCCGGAGGTCTATCAGCTCCTTCCGGGTGAGACGGCAGCCTTGAAGATAGGTTGCAAGCGGGGAGCCGCGAGTAAGGCAGTAAGTCTAATTCAATTTCTCTCAGGATAGCGGGGACATCTGTCAACTAGTTTTACCTTTCAATTCACGCGTTTTTCTTTTTAAAGACGGTTACCGCGTGAAGATTACCCATGTTGTCTATACCTATTGGAGATATTTCACTTCGCTAATAGCGTGAGTAGACCCAAGTATTCTGTCACTGAGTGTTTTCCTTTTTCACATGCTTTTCTATATGCCTTATTTGTTTGTCTGGCTTGTACTGATCATTCCGCCACAAGCATAAGTGTCTACTCCATCCTGACACTCTGTGTTTATTTTCATGGCATTCCGTCGATCTGGCTTTGCCATTAGCGTGATTGTACCTTATACCCTGATAATCTGCGTGTTTATATATGTTTGTCCGACATATATATAACATACCACTGCGCAATGAGCACCAGGGTCTACTCATCACTGACACATTGTGCTTATTTTCTTAACATTCATTCATGTGGCATCATTCTAGATATACCACCACTTCCCTGTGTGAGGGGGTTTACCCTGATCCAGCGATTGCTTCAACAACGCAACCATTAACTAAGCTATGTTTTAAAGTACTACCTATAACTAATGTCGAGCATTAAGCACGATATTCACAAGACAGACACATGGTGAAGATGTGATCAGCCCTGTTTTGATTGTGAACTACAAATTAGTTTTTCACAGGATATTTACCCATTAGGGTTGAAGGCAAGAGACTACGAGTGTGCACGCGTTCACTATGTGACGCTGTGGGACTTTCGCATTGCCATTTTACGACTTGGTGCATTAGTCTAGTTCTGATGCCCCATAAGGATCTATTGTCTTTACACTGAACATTGTGTAAACATGTGCATTATTTGTCATTAAATGTCCTTTTTCTTCACAGGTTTTTTGGCTAGGTCTTACATTTTGTATTGACCTTTATCACGGAGACTGCTCGTGATGGTTAATTGTTAATTGTTTTTCACACATCGAGCCTCACAGTAGGGTGCGCCTTAGCGCACGCATACCACTGGGGGTTTATTTAAGGTCCTGACGAATGCTGAGCAAATTGCAGTCAAACAGCAGAAACATGTTGACCACAATTTTTCTATAATCATTTAGGACACAGGTTGCCTAATACAGAACCTCTTAGTCCGCTCACTTGTTTTTAACAAATACGGGTTGGTCATTATTAAAACAGGTATAAAGGCTACAACCTAGTATTTTTTTAATCTGCACATATTACCACTATATTTTGATTTGGGCACTGTTGCATTCACCACATCCTGCTCCGCTGTAAACAGGCGTTGTAGCACGCTGGGGGGGTATTAGACCACCCCAGCGGGGACCCCATGATGAAGCATGTCACCAGCTAGTGGTGAGTGAGGGTCCTTCTACAAAAGGGAGATCCCTGTCCTGTTTTACAATGTGGGATACAGGTGCCCAGTTGTAGTTACAACCCAACTGGGGGAGGTGTTTGCTATTCCTGTGGAAGGGTTTTGTTTTCTGACACACTGCTTTTTTGCAGCTTAGTATTATAATTTGAGCACTGTGCTATTCACTCCTCTGTTGTTATTATATAGAATACAGGTATCTGACCAACAATCGAGTTCAAAGCATCCCTGAATTGTGGCGTTGCATCTTAAACAATCTGATCTGTAGAACATACCCTCATCCCCCAACCCCCTCCAACTTTAGCACCCCAAACATGCCAAAGACATATCCCTACACATCCCTCAACAAAACCATAACCAAGTCGGGGAGTAGTACCATTGGAGGGTCTGCCATGGGCACCCAACACCATCCACCGTGGCGGATGTGGTCAAGTTAACAATAACAATGCAGCATAAATGCTGGTAGTTAGCGATTTGAAAACAGATCTCTTTTGGTATTTATCAGTACTTAACTGAGTCCCAGTCTGCACAATCTTATAGCATTATCTTTTACATTCATGCCATTAGTGTTATACAGTGAATGATAAGCATTTATCCTACTCCATCAGTACAGCAGGCTATCTGCATATTACCTGTAGTGGGACAGGAGGAGTTCATTTGGTATGTCTACGCCAGAGTGAGCAGTATATGAATGACTGTTCTTACCACTATATGGTTCAGTTCTATGGTACCCATGTGGCGCAAGGCATCTGTTACAATCTCAGACATGACCCAGTCTGTACATGCCACGTGTGTCCTAAATGTACGAATCATTGAACCAGGAGGTGGAAGTTATTTTCTTCTTATCATAGTTCCTATCCTCAAGCCTCATTCTGCTTTTTCCAGACAGTCACTCTTAGTCTGAGTCCTGATTAGTCTCCTCTCGCCGACGATCTCTGCGTCTTGAGCGGATTTTCTTGATAAAATCATGTGCAGCTTTTGGAATTTGTAGCAATGTTGTTTTCCCTTCCCACGTTACTTTCAGCTTTGCAGGGTAAAGCATGGCATATTCCACTTTTAACTCTCGCAGTTTAGTTTCGGCCTGTGCAAATTCCTTCCTTGCTTGCTGGACTGTCATTATGAAGTCGGGATAGAATTCCAACTTGTTTCCTTGGTACGTTATTTGCTGTTTCTCTCTTGCCAACCGGAGTGCTGTGTCCCTATCACTGTAATTTAAAACCTGCGCAATAATTGGGCGCGGAGTGGTCCCGGGAGGGGGAACGCGGCGCCAAGGATCTATGTGTGCGCTCTACAATTAGGACATTGGAAAACTGTTTTCCCCAAACACTGATCGGAGCATGTCCTCCACATACTTCTCCATCCGACCAGTATCCGTGGATTCCGGCACACCCGCTATTCGTATGTTGTTGCGGCGTGATCGTGCCTCCAAATCTTTGGCCTTATTCTTAATCACTTCCAGTACTTTTTCCATTCCCTTGCACTTGCCAGCAGTAGTGTTTGTTTCATCTTCCACCGCTGCGGTGCAGACCTCCGCGTTCTCCTTGTTTGTCTAGTTTCGCAGCCATACAATCTACCATGGGGGGCAGATTGTCGAGTTTCCCGTTAATGTCTTGTAGACTAGATTGTATTGCTTTAAGGAAAGTCTCCATGGTACTACTAGAAGTTGCTCCCTGGTCAAGTTCTGTATCTGAATGCAACGCCGCATCTTTGGATAGTTTCTTTGATTCAAAAGTGAGTTTGGGTTGCTGTTTGTCTGGCTTCCCCATGGTTACGGGTGCCGCTACTTGTTGACTGCTGCGATTGGTCACTTTTTTGTAGCTTCGTCAAGGGGTTCCGTAAGCTATAACGTGCCAAAGGAGGCCAAACTGACTGGGAAGGTCAAGTGCGTGACAGGGCATTCAGCACGTTTATGATTGTAGTCATTAGGTGTAGTTCGCACTTACGTCCACAATTTGGGATGGTCGTGAGCGTCATGTATGATGGCACCAGCCGGCCTCGGTGTATGGGCTGTCCTGGGGCCAGACGGCAAAGCAGGGCGGATTATCTTGGTGCAATAGTTTCGCTTCGCTGTTTCGCTCGCCAATTTGTAAAAGTGAACTGTTATATGACCAGGCCCTGATGTTCTCATTATACACTAGGATGGGTCCGAGCATACCATTTGTCTTTCCACCTCCCGGCACACCTCCTCGGTAAGCCAGACAGCGCTGTTATTTCATGTTTTATGCCCAGGCATCCGGGCGCGCTGTAATAGTCGTCGCCATTTTACGATCAGGTCACGTTTCCGGGTCACTTCGCCGTGTGGCCTTGTAGCACCCACCACCAGTAGTGTATTAGCAAATTCCAAGCGCATGCAGACACTTACAGCTGAACTTTGGGCATTGCATGCGTGGCAGTGGAATAGTGCTTTACCGAGCGTTCTGTTTCTGATGTTGATGCTCGTGTTATGTCCGCCATTTTATGCGTGCGGAAGCGCCGCTGGTCCTGTAGGGATTTGCGCGGTGTCTAAACCCTATCCTCGGGCCTCAGTTTTAAAGTTTATTTGCACGGACATTATGGAGATCACAAGCGGATATTTACAGTCGTGGTTATCCCGCCCGCTTCCACTTACATTGTACAGCCTCGCAAATACACCCTAATCGCACTATGGGTCGACTAGCGTTTCTCCCTCCTCCACTGATTAGCGATTAGTACCTTTTTATTTTCGGGCATTCAGCAAGCAGCGGTTTTAGGCGGATGGTGTCCGCGCTGCATGCGGCTCCGGCTCGACATCAGCCACGTTCGTGAGTCAGCTTCCCCCACTGCCGTTATCTCTTTGTCTGCATTAGGCGGCCGCCATATTGTTTGTGGTTCTCGCAGCCTGGGCCAATCACTTCAAAGTTGATTTTGTTGTCTGTGGCCCATTTCAGCGCGAAACTTCACCTTCCGAATGAGCTGTATACCATCTGATTCGCATTTCAACCTGTTTCATGGCGAAATGACACTGCTTTCTGCTAATACAAGTCCATTACGTGAGCTTGACCGGCAGAGCTGTCTCAACAGGCAGCCATTCCGCAGTGCACCCTCTAGCGCCCCCGTAACTACATATGTTTTAATCTAGTATATTTGAGTATTGATGTATATAAGTGATTATATTTGAAAGTGAGAGATTGGAAGAGCTCCTGTATAAATAAGTATGTGTTTCTATAAGTGATTGTTTAAGAGAGTAAGTATGTGTATGTTTCTGTAGAAGTAAGTGTAGTGGTGTATGTATAGCTGTATATGCAAGTAAATGGATGTTTGATAGTTTATTTGCATGTGTGAGTATGTGTTAAGTAACTCAATGGATGAGTATCGGTGTGTAATAGGATGTATAGGTGTATGAGTACATATGATGAGTAAGTACATGTATGAGTGACTATATAGAACTGTTGGTGAATGAGTGGATGTATATGTAGATATTCGAATTACTGAATAATTTGTTGTAACTGGTATTGGTATCTCAATTTTTTTGAAAATTTTAGTTTCTATTTTTGAATGTGTGTATCAAAGGCTATATTACGCTGAGAGGAAGGCTGCCACTCTTTCACAAGGATGATGTCATCAGTGATGTCATCAGTGATGTCATTTGAGATGTCATTAGTGATGTCATGAGTGATGTCACTAACCATGTCATGAGTGATGTAATATGTGACGTCATCAGCAGTGCATTGCGGGCGTGCGAGTTATAGTTAGCTGAACTAACTATGACGGGGGAATTTCAAAGGTTTTGTATGAGTGAAATGTCCAGCTAACTATAACATGGGTGAAACCTATGGTTTTTTCAGTGAATTTCCAAGGTTTTTTAAATGCTAATTCCTAACTATAACGTATGTGAAACCTATGTTTTTTTCAGTGAATTTCCAAGGTTTTTCACATGCTAATTCCTAACTATAACGTGCCTGAAACCTATGGTTTTTTCAGTGAATTTCTAAAGTTTTTCAAATGCTAATTCCTAACTATAACGTGCCTGAAACCTATGGTTTTTTCAGTGAATTTCAAAGATTTTGTAAATGATAATTTTAAAATATATTAATCATTATATTTCTTTCTTTTTATAGTAATTTACTACTTTTTTGTTATAAATACTTATATTTAGTTTAGTTTTTAAATTACATTTCATATTTTTAATGTAACATAATAACAAAATTCAAAAATAATACATTGCTAGTGAAACTACCTGGGTGAATTTGTAAATGTTTGTTAGGGACAGATTTACAACACCCTTGTGCCTCTTTTACACCGCCGTTACATCACTTTTCTGATGAAGCGGTGGTGCAAAAGATGTGCCATGGTATGTGGTATTTAGAATGTGACGTATCTGAGAGGTGTGTCACATTGCAAATCCCTGTACCAGAACGACACAGTCCTACATAGGGGTGGGGGGCGTTCTGCCACAAGAACACCTCCTAAAAGTGGCTCCGTGAGATCTACGAAATTTCACTTTGTCACTTTTGGGCTCATGCTGTGTCAAAACCCTGCACTAGTTTGAAGCAGGTGTAAGGATTGACACAGCATTCTCAGCATACGGCCCCCAGAGCATTGCTGGAGATGCGTTCCACTTGTAACATAACTCAAAAAATGCACCACCTTTACAGCACAGATACATCACTTATATGTGCCATTTTTGTCCCATGGTACACCGCATTGTACATACGGCGCATCCATGGTGGTGGTATCACGGAACACAATAACTAACATATTCCTGGGGATATGCCAGTTATTGTATATGTGCCCATTACTGTTTTAATGTAGTTAATGCATTACTACATACCGATAAATGACTCAGTACAAAACTAAAACAACAGTGACAGAGTGTTTGGAGGAAGTCTAAGGATACAGACTGGGGAATTGAAGGCATAAAACTAAGGGTGGGCGTAAAATCCGTTTCGCTGGCGAATTTGCGGATTTTCCGCGATTTCGCGATCCGCGAATCTCGCGAAATTGCGGTAAAATCCGCGAATCAGCGGGGACGAATTTTCAGCCAAGCAAGGGTTACAGCAGCAGGTGCAAAAGTTGAACCTAATTTCTTTATAACCTTCTACAAAAGGGTTACAAACAAATTAACTTCAACTTGGACACCTGCAGCTAATTGCTTCCTGGCGCCTCGTTATCTACTTGCACCTATTCTCTGACCCTGCTCTGAACCTTGGAGCAGGGTCAGAGAATAGTTACAAGTAGGCAACGGGGCACCTGTCCAAGCAATTAAACCTCATCAGGAAGCACTTACAGATATAAAAAACAGGAAGAAGGGAGAGGATGGCAAATACACCCATTTTGAGTTGTCAGGAGGGGTTAAACTAAAAGAGACCTTTACAGCACAATTTTCATATGCATTTTGCTAAAAATAAAAAGCTGTATGTTCTGTAGGGGCAACTCAGGAATCTGGTCCTTCAGAGATCCGGCCTCTCTTTCTTTCTCTCGTTCTCTCTCTCCCTCTCTCTTTCCCTCTCTTTCTCTCTCTGTCTATCTATCTATCTATCTATCTATCTATCTATCTATCTATCTATCTATCTATCTATCTATCTATCTATCTATCTATCTATCTCTCTCTCCCTCTCCCATAAACGACTGCATGGGTAACTTCGCTATGCAAGCGGCTCGCAAAGACGCAAAAAGCCCCGCAAACACGCAAAAAACCCTGCGAACAAGCAAAAAACCCCGCGAACACGCAAAAAAACAAAAATCCGCAAATTTGCGAATTTTGCGGATCGCGAATTCGCAAATCCGCAAATTCACGGATCGCGAATTCGCAAAATTTGCCCATGCTTACATAAAACACAAGTTTCCAGGTGCATACAAGACTGCATGTTTACCCCATATGAATTTTAACCAATCCATACCCTCAGACCGACTTTTCATATGTTTAACATCAATACAAACATTTAAAGAATATATAACTGAATCTATAAGTGCTTCACTTTTAGTACAATAAATACATTAGTAGATAGTGCTCAAACCTTTATTATTTTTGAACAATACATTTATTTTTGTAACATCTCACAATTTAACAGACATTCCAACACAAGTTCATCAGATATGTCATTCAGATCAATTGCCTCGTTAGCAGTTTCTCAATTAATTTAATACTTCCAGAATATCTCCATCAAAGCTTTTGTCTTCGAAATCACACCTCATTTCTCCAGCACTAATTTCCCCTTCTTCACTCTCATTGCCTGTGACAGATATGATCACTTCTTCAATTATACTCAAGATAATATCCAAAAGCTCCTCAGTATGAGCCTGTTCTCTTTCCATAATTTTTCCTTTATGTTCTTGCTCCTTCTATAAAAATATAAATAGTTAATTGTATCACTTTTCATAAGAGATAATAAAAAACTACAGTTTTCACCTATTTTGGCCTACAAAAAATACTATATAAATACTATTATCTAATAACATTCCATTACTAGAATTTTAATCCTTTGCAAAGTTATATAAATATAATTACTTATAAAAATATCCTGTTCTTAGCTTTTCTTACATTTTGAAACCAGTCACTCTTTATGACTATAGGAAAAGACTCAGGCTATTATACTAAAATACACTACTAAAAAATGTAGAATATATCTAATCACCTTACCAATTCCAAAATAATAAATGTGTTTTAGTAAAATGCAAAAGATACTATTCATTGTCCAGAATAACACTGTGTATCTGTGTATATTTAGACATCATTATCACACTACTTTTTGAATACTTCATGTCTTTACTCTATCTCTATTCCTCATCTATAACTTAGTCTAACCCTACTAATTACCTACCTCTTCGACTTTCGAACTAACCTCTCCTCTAGTATTTATCTGCAACCTTGTACCTTGCGGATCTTTATTTTTCTCACTGCTCATAACCTATAATTACGTAACATTCATTAACCTAGGCCACTCAGTTTATAATCTAATTTGTATATTATTCATTTCATTGCGTTCTTCTACTAACTTTTGTTTATGCTGTTGCTTGTTATCTATTCTGTCAATTCTTGAATATCTTGTGTTTTACACTAACATTCCTTCTTAATTCAACAGTGTTTCTACTATTCCTTACTCAATGTGTTCTTTTCCCTTAAGACCTTGCTTATCAAGAATGTTATTGTTTCTCATTTTAGGTTACACAAAATACATCGAGTGAATATATTCAATATTCTCTATAATGTCAGGTAACTTTAGTCACTCAGTAACTTGTCATACGATTATTTTCCAAGAATACCTTTGTCAACTATAAGGTATCACTTAGGTTTCTTGTATGGTTTCTTGTTCTCTGTGCTCTTCAGATGCTGAACACGACTGAGACCGTCTGCCCTGAAGGAGCTTTGACAGGAAAATCAACCGCTGTGTAGTGTGTGGGCTTCTTCGAACTCGGAAGCTGAATTCTAGTGCGGGCATGATAACTAAGGTAAGTTTAACTGAGAACCTTCTTTAACTCTCTCACAAATATTTGTGCTTTCTCTTCAGGAATATCTATTGAGCAATTGAAAACAGGTCTGATCTCAGGAACAACGTAGGTGAAGTGCGCACTCGTTAGGGAGCGCACGCCTCACCAAGGATTCCCCACAGGTGTGTGCTAAATGACTAGACCACCACCGTGTCTTTCCATGAGGCGGCCATCTTAGAATTCCTCTGTTCCACTAAAGCACTCCGAGTATGTTTCCTTGCGGATTCTTCATATCTCCTGCAGCAACTAGTGTTTAGATAAGTCATTATCATATCCACTGATTCATGAGGGGGTCTGGCAGGTACACCCAGTATATAATTTTTTGAAATATCCTTAAAAGATACAAACCATCTTTACACACTTACCTTCTCGTCCATGTTTTGTTAGTTGAGTTCAATTGAAGCACATTCCATCGACGATTTTTAGCAGTTATTTGTACTTACCTTAAGCATATTAAATAATAAAAAAATATATATATTATAAAATTACCATCTGTGAAAGACACAAAAAAAATACAGTTACAATATATCTTTTACAACACAAAATAATTTGTAAAGTATTACATTTGCCTTTTTTGCTGTTTTCAGAAAATATTGAATTTTACTAGAAACAGTGAGTTCAATACTACTCATCATATAACAGCGGGCAAAAAAAAAGACAATCAATAAGAGTATCTTAAAAAAACCATTCAACATTCTCAATAACAATCTAAAAATTAGAAATAAAACATATCTTAAATGTTTTTCTCTAAGAGCAATTTCTTACGTAAATATGACACATCTCAAACAATCATAACATAACAAAACATTATGATTAATTTTCATACACTGTAAATATTATTACTTACAAATATATGCTGACAAAATACATAACAACAAGTCCTTTGTGGTTTCACATACTATTCCACACGACCAAATAGTATGTGTCAAATTCTTAGTTTGGTAATTGTTCAATAGTAATCCTGACTGTCTGCCTCCCATCCTTCTGATCCAAAACCACCAACACCAATTGCTCCATCTCCCAGTGCTCATTCCTCAGCCCAACGCTATTCAACATATACATGGCCACCCTCACACAAGTGACCCGCCATCACAACCTCAACATCATCTCCTACATCGACGACACCAAGCTCATCCTCTTCCTCACCAAGAATCTACATACCACCAAAAGCAACCTCCACGACACAATGAAGGACATCACCAACTACATAAAGAGCAGCTCTCTAAACATGAAATCGCACAAAATGAAAGTACTCACCCTCAGACCCACCCCCTCAGCCTCAGACGACTCCTGCTATCTCACTACACTGTGGACAGTATCAACACCTAACAACCATATCCACAACCTAGGATTCATCCTAAACTCCTCGCTCTCCATGTGTAAGCAAGTCTACACTGTCTCCTCGTAGTGCCATAACATCCTCCACATGGTCCGCAACAAGTGGATCCTTACCAAAAGAAGTAGAACAGTGACACAGTCCCTCATCAGCAGCAGACTACACTAAGGCAAAACACTCTACAAATGAATTCCAGTCAAACACCTTCAACAACTACAACAAATACAAAAAACCACCACCTGACTGATTATCAATGTTCCCTGCTGCAGCCATATCAGTCACCACCTAATAAACGTACACTGCCTCAATATCAACAAGAGGGTCACCTTCAACCGCCTCACCCTCACTTACAAAATACTCTACAACACCAGACTAATGTATCTGAACAGCAGTAATCCTAAAAAGGCCAAATTTTGAACTTAACATTTTGGCTTTAAAATATTAGGTAAGAATTTCTTAACTCTTTAGGCAAACGTTGCTTAAAAACTAATTGACTATCATTACAATATATCCAACCTTTCAGACATTTTAAATAAACAGTGTAATGTCCAGATGTTGTAGAAGGTCCATCATGAAAAATAATTGCAACAGCTACAAAAGTTCTTCCTGATATTGAAACTTGCCCAGCTACAAAATTTTTAATTAAAGTTTCCAATTTTCTTCCATCAGCTCTACAACGTTGCAGCATTAAAATTACTTACTGTCCATATCTTTGTATAAACAATGTTGATGACATTTCTGATTTACATTGGCTACACTCCATGTTTTGAGTTGCTCCTCTAATTAGATGGTTAAAAGACACTGATTCACAGGCAGGTAAAGTCAAATATATGAATCTTTCAGTGTCTATGTTAGTGCTACATGAAAACAAACTATTTTGACAATCATGTTCCCATTTATAAGAAAGGCCAGAAAGGTTTTCCATATCTATAGCTTCATCTTCCAGTACACCAAGCATAAACATTAAAAATTCCTGACAATCTTGCTGAATATTCTGCGTAAATTGACTAGAACCAGAACATATGTCCAAAACATTTCGAATATCAGAGACACTTTGTATTTTACTTTTATACAGACAAAACTAGAGAACAGAGAGGCAACAATTTAGAATACAGTGCGCAAAACAAGTTATTCTTCAAGAAAAGTTTTCATATGTGTTCACAAAAAAGGGGGTAGTGGTCCTTCAAGTTGTTCTTCAAATATATTTTTATTGCAGTCTTCAAATAATATCTTGACAGAAATGACAGCCAGCGCGTTTCCCCCAGAATTGGGCTTCCTCAGGACAAAAAAATATATTTTTGAACGCAAATGGCACTGCAGTATGATGTCTCACAAATGGCGGACTCAGAATCGTTGATAACGGATTAAAGCTGTCTACAGGTGGTGCAGTCCGCCCGCTTTCTATTTAAGTCAAAAATGCAAGTATGCATGAAATCCGGAAACAGTCCAGATGCTGCAATATGAGTTCCAGTGAATCTTTCTCAACAACGTCTAGTAGTCAAGTCTCAGTGAGTAATGCGTTAAATTCGGGCAGACACTATGATAGGTTTCACTGGATGTCACAAGTTATGAGGCAGAGCGAGATGACCCCATCCAGCACCCGGTCCAGTATCTTCGTCCGTGTCAATTTTTTGAAAAACGCAGCGTGACGTATTTTACTTTTATCACTACTACATTTCTCATTAACAGAATACAACAATGAACAGAATCTTTCATCCCGATTTTCAACAATTTGCTGTTGCAAACTTTCAAGAACAAAAACAACATTAAAAACTACATTAGCATAGCAGTTGACACCACAACTATTTTCAAACTGATAACCAACATTCTCTTCAACACTGCCCTTTTTCTTTTTGCTTGCAGGCGCAACTTCATCTTGTTCTTTTTCTTTCTCTACAGTTTCACTACAGATATTATCAAATCTCCGTTTTCAACCTACCACATGCTTTTCAAATACTGGATATTGACCTAAATTGGGTGCATATTCTCTTCTTAACCTATTATACTCTTTCACACAATTTGCATCTGCACTAACCTTTGTCTCATCAAAATCAATCAAGTACAATCCACATAAAGTTCTGACTCGAGACAAAGCATGCCATACCCTCTTTAAACACGGTACTTCCAATATTCACTAAAGCACTATCTACACTTAAACCGTGAGATTTATGAATGGTCACCGCATATGTCAAACAAACAGGAAAATGTTTTCTGCGTACATACAAATCTTTTACAAGCAAAAAACGAGATGAACAACGACTAAATTGTTGTACTTCAGCAATTTCATCAAATTTAATTTTAAAAAATTCAATCCCATCTCTATTTAAATAATTAACAAAATCAACAATTTTACCCATTGCTCCATTTACTAAACCTTTTTCCACATTCAAATTACGTCATAAAATTACCCTACAGTTTACACATGCATACAAATTATTTTCTAAATCTGCAGCTTTACTTATCGATTTACCTAAAGAATCCAATTTCCTCTTCAATTTTCATTCAAAATAATAGTGATTCCTTCTTGTTCTATTTTATCAATAGCTTCCAATTTTATAATTTCTTCATTTTCCAACTTTAACATTTCTTTATTGAATATAGAACATTCACGTAGTGTTGGCATTAAGCAGATTACAGCTTGCTTTTCTGCAATTCTCATGTATATTTTCTCTGGGACAATATTTTCATTTGGAAACAAATTTGAAAGTGAAAGTAATCATCTCTGTAAAGCTGTTTGCCATGTTCAGTCATTTTTCCAACTCTTATATATATTGAAGAATAGTTCCATAATCAGCATCATTTGCCTGTCGCATATTTGTAATAAGTTCCTTATACTCACAATATGACCAAATGTTTACATTTCCAATGCTCTCCAAAGACTTTCTGGTATCTTCATGCGACAGTGTTTTAAACACTGGCTGTCCTTTTACAGGAGTAAGTTGTAGAAGATCTCCAAAATCTATGACGTGTTTTCCTCCGAATAATACGTCATACTCTGTTTTAAGAATTTGCTGCATTCTTAAATGCACAAAAGCAAGCATTAAGTTTGATACATGCTTACCTCATCAATAATGAGAAGTTTCATTTTCCTCAAGACTCTTGAAATTCCACAAGAAGCTTCTCCAGATAGCTTATGGCACTCTAATTTATTTTCATGCTCTACTGGTAGCATTAATAAACGATGTGAAGTAATTCCTTTAATATTGTGGGCTGCTAATCCAGTTGGAGCAGTGACAACACAAGACAAATGCGACTCATTTGTTTTCTGTAGAAAAGTTGTGAGTACTTTAATTAAAAAACTTTTGCCTGCTCCAGCTTGTCCACTCATGTACATTCGGATAGGTTCAAATGATGAGCAAGACCACTCTTTCTTCTCATGAAATAATCCATGGTCAATCTGTTCTCTCACTTGCTCATATATTTCTTTCTGTTCCAGAGTTCCTAAGTTTGTTACATCTTCTTGACCTTGATACATTGCTGTTTTCACCTCTTCCATAGCAGTTGCTGCCTCATTTTGAACAATTGGTTCTCCTAGTGGGTCCTGACTCAATGGAGAAGAACTTTGACTGTCTTGAGAACTGTCTCTAGCAATCTCAGCTGCAATTCTAGCTTCTTGCTCAATTTCGTTATTCAACATTTTCAGATAATTAGCAAAAACAGCACATTCTATAGTATCTTTACTTGCATTGAAGGAATCTTCATAGCTCTAGAAATGTCCAAGCAATTACAATTCTGAACGCCATGGCTTGAAATGTTGCAAAAGAGCTAAATAGTAAAATTCCCTTTTGTCAGGTGTTTCGCAACTCAGTTTACGGTGATTAATCAAATGTCCTTTTCTTTGTTTCACCAGACATCCTTCAGAACCAATAACGGCATATATACCAATATTAATGTTTTCGGTAATATTCCGTTTAAAAATATAGTTTTGCAGCACTTCATAGAGACAAATGTTCTCAAGATGATGACTTCTATTTGGATAATATGTATCCAACATATTTGTTTTCACAATATCTGACTTTCTGTCTCTTTTTCAGCTAAATATTCACTTTCTTGTACAGGTTTAAGAACTCGGTTTCATGTTGCAGCAAGACCTAGACTCACCCAAATGATTCTTCTAGATTTGGAGTAAAGACTTGCAGATGATAACCGATCTGATCATTCATACGCTCCAATTTCTCGATGAGATAACATCTTCAAACTGTAAGTATATCATTTCTTACTTAGACTCTTCTCGTGGGAAATCTCTTCCCACATTTCCTTTATTTCCGTCTTTTCTAATGTTGTTATGTAGGATGTTACATATCGAGCAACAGCAATGGAATTGTCCGCAACATATTGAATATCCATATTAGCATTCCACATGGACAAAATGACTGGGTTATAGTCATTTATATATTTTGACTCTTCATTTCTTCTTAAGTTGTAGGTATTTTTTGGATACTTTCTTGTAATAGTATGTCGCAAAGATGACATAAAACTGTTCACTCTTACTTTTGTTATTACAGGTCGTGGAAATGCAAAACGGCATTTGGTGTAGAATTTGTCCTTAGATTTGTACTTTCGACGACAGTATTTCTCACAATGATGGCTTTGGAATCATAAGACTTGTTGTCTTAAGTCCTTATCTTGTGTACTTCTGGGTATATCACATGTAGCATATTCTTCAATAAAAGACAACACAGTATCATCTGAGTCTGTTCCAAATTTGGGAGCATCTTTGATCCATATTAGCATGTGTATGTGAGGAGCACCTCTTGCTTGATACTCCTTTCTCCAAAAGAAGTCCATAACCTCTCCAAGAGGAGGATTTTTTTTATTGGTGATAAAAGACATCATAGCTTCAAATCTATGATTGAAATACCTGCATACATTAACTGGATCCAAAGAGCACAATTATCCAGGTGTCTTGTATTCAATATTTAGTATATTTGGATTTGCCTCTCGAAGAAATCGAAATAAATCATCCCAAGCATATTCAGCACAGCTTAGCGTAAGGAACCATGTAGGAGTTAATAAGTTCCTTAGCATACATTTCAGTTCTCCATGACGAAGGTGCCAGTACTCATTAGTACCACACTGACGCGCCATGACATTAATTAGCTGAGATTCCAAAGCATTATCTTTCTGCAGTACTTTATCCATAAATTCCTTTGCCGAAACATTTTGCAGATGTACACCTGTTTTAAATGTATGGTTTGCTGCATAAGAAAGTCCAGACAAAAGATGAAAAAAATACGGAATACATTGTCGAAATCTTGGATGTTCTGCATATAGTCTTGACGTCCGGTATTCAGATGCAGGAATCTGCACAGGTCGGTCATCAGATCGTCCTCCTTTTCCTGTGGGAAACAATTGAGGGAAACAAAGAGCTTCCAAGCTTTTTTCCCATACACTAATGGGATTTCCTTTTGCTTCTTTCATTTGGAATAACTCTATAGTATTCCCCATCACTTCCTTAGAATGCAGTGGATGAACACTGTAATGTTCGTAGATTTCTTCAGTTCTGGACACATCCACTTTTTCAATTTGTCCAGATGGCAAGTCACTGTCTTCTTCTGCAGTTGTTTCTTCTTCTCTCACGTACACATTTCTGTAATATTCATTATTTTTTACCAGATACAACGTTGCCTTTTTCACTTTCCTAACATCCACTAATTCTTGACAGATTTTCTTACTCTTAGTAGGAACGCCATAAACAAGAATAACTAAAGGTTCATCCTCTACATTTTCTACACCAATTGTTTCAATATTTTTCTTCAAATCTAGAGGCAAATATACCACTCTTCCCTTTAATCCTCTCTGTAAATCAGAAGGAGGCAATTTTCCTGTCCTAGGCTCCATACGAACAATAGCCTGAAATGGATGCACACATTGAATAAGAATAGACTCAGATGTATTTAAATCCATCAGTTCAGAAGGAATATTTACCAACTCAAGATTATTATGCACAGCTCTAGCAGGCATTTTGTTCTTGTCTAATTTGTTATAACAATATTTACAAATACGCTGATCAGAACCCAAATTAAAACAATTCTCTACCAACAAATATGTTGCAAAATCCTTCCACTCATTATTATTTTCCTTTTCACTTTTTAAATACAGATCAACAGTCCTGGTCTGATTTTTATAATGAGTTTGTCAACAACACACACAACAATAATTTGGCCTTTCACCTGAAATCGCATTAAACTTTGTAATTTCCTGCTCAAAATGTTCTGTACTACAATGTTGTACATTCTCTTCTACATTTCCTTCTATTATTATCTCAATTTATGCACTGTCTTCCTCAGGACCAACTCAATTTCATCACAAACCTTCTTTACACTTGATACAGATCCATGCAAAAGAGCACTGTTCAACTTCTTTAACATTAGAACTGGACTTTTTGCATAATACAATCTTCTGGCTAATTTACTCATTCCAGAATGATGTACTGCTAACATCCTGAAATGGTGAAAAACACTTCGACATACTTTTTTAGAAAGACAAGCCAGGGAATGACCTTGCAAACCAGCATTTTCTCTCACTCTGCACGGGTCTAGTCCTTGCAACATCTTAATCTTTTGTTTAACACTTTTCTTAGTATAGTTACTTAAGAAACTGCGTAAAAAATCAATAGATTCTTGCCGTACACTGCAAATACTACTACAATTCCGAGTGTACACTGGAGCTTTAGGATGTCTCCCTAAAACTTCATCAGCTAACACCTCTTCTGCATTTCTAGGAACAAGTTTCTCTTTCTCAATAGGACAAACATGTCTAACCTCATAAGCACGACCACTAGTGTCAACTGCATGCAACAAATCATTACTCTGAAAATACCTTTCTTCATTAAAAAAAGGCTCAGAACTTGAACTATGTTTCCATTCACCCAAAACAAATTCACAAAAATTACTTCTGTTAATTACTCTTCTTCACTTACTTTTGGCCTTCATTAAATGGATTGGCTTATCTAGTGATCGATTTCTATTGATTACTAAAATGAACAATTTTGTTTTCAATTCCAAAGCTTTCTCAACTACATTTTCTATACGTTTCTTCTTCTTATAAAATGCTGTTTTTTTACACCCCTTATTTTCTTTAAGTACATTTGAAACAACTCTATTATAAAACATTTTTTTCCTTATTTCCATATATTGATTTTTCCCCCTTTTACTATACACTATTGTTTCTGTAGTTGACTTTCCATGATTCTTCTCTTTATTCTTCTTTTTCTTTTTCGTTGCTGACACACTAATACCATTATTCCCTTTGTCCACACTACTCTTAGTCTTTAATATTTTCCTCAGAAAAGTGTTCCTTCTCTTACCAGGACTTTTTTTCTTTTTCTTAACACACAGTTCTTCATGTAAATCTTGTGGATGACTTCTCTTAAAATAAACACCTTTCTTTTGTTGTTTCCTCTTCTGAGTTTTGGTAGGCATGACACCGTTTCTTCAGTATTGATAGACAGAATCTATTAAAAAAAAATATATAACATCACAAAAATAAATATATGAAATATTCCATAATATTACTTATAAGAACAGAGGCAGAATTATGACGAGAAACATGACACAATAAAAATAAAAGTACTTACAACAAGAGAGGAAAGAGTATGAAGCAAGGACAAATATGACCAAATAGGGGGGGGGGGTGTATTAACAGACACTGTAATTTAAACGGATGAAGGAAGTATAAATAAACTGAAAAGTATCAATAGGTAAAGGAGAGTATGAAGAGAAACATGGAAATATGACGAGAGAAGAAAGAGTATAAGAAGAAAAAAGAGAGTAACAGGAGAGAGGGGGCACTGTAAAAAGAGAGAGAAAGACTCTAAAGAAAAAAGAAGGAATATGTGAAAAGACAAGCAACTATAAGAACAAAAAACGAATACTAGCAAAGGACAGTGTGTATAAGGACACAGAGAACAGTACCAGAAGAGAGCACAAAGAATGTGGGGAAAAGTGGAACATAAAGAAAAAAGGGGTGTACAAGAACAGAAGATACAGATTGAGGAGAAAATAAGGAGTATAAGCAGATGGAGGATTATAAACAATAAAAAATGTATGACAAAACAAGCAGAAATATGACATGAGAAACAAATATAAAGAGACAGATCACTATGAAAAGATGGAGAATATGAAGAAACTGTTGCAGAGTGTATGCAGGGAGTCAACGAGGAAAAAGAGAATAGCGCAAACAATATGAACAGATTTAAGAAGTATAAACAGGAACGACAGAAAATGAAAACAGAAAAGAAATATGAAGAAAAAGAGGAAAATATGAACACAGAGATAAGGAGTATAGGGCAAAAGAAAATATCAGAAAAACTCAGTAGTATGAGGAGACATGCAGAAGTAAGAGAACAGAGAGCAGAATATGAAAACACGGGGGAGTATAAGAACAGGGGGGAAAATAATGAGAGGAATATGACAATAATAAAAGACAGTCAGATATATTATTAAAGAGTGCAAAGTATAAGGAAAGAGAGGAGAAATGTGACTACAGAGAAAAAGAGTAATAGAACAAAAGTATGAGAAAAGAATAGGGAGTACCTGCAAATGTGGAGTCAACACAATTATAAAGGTAGACTGACCGTATAAGGACAGAGGGAATACTATGAGAACACAGTAAGAACTATGACACTCCTGCATAATATGCCCCCTTGAGAATTCCCATAGAAACCCATGTTCACACCAGAACATGGTCTTCTATGGGAATTCTCAAGGGCATATTATCAAGCCCATTATCACCGTTTTATCACCAGTTTTCTGCAGATAAAAGCGTTGATAAATTATCGCTTTTTGTTGATAATATGCCCCAAAATGAGGAGACACAAGGAATAAGAGAAGAAATAGGAAAATATAAAGACAAAAAAGGGCAATATCACCACAGAGAACAATATAAGAAAAAGACAGTACTACCAAGAGAAAGGACTAAGAGGAGACAGAGGGAAGTATAAAAAAAGAGGCTAGAAATTATGGAAAAAGTGACAAATATAGGCCCATATTACGAACAAAGGGCGACACATTGTCGCCGCTTTTATCGTCAGGAAACTGTCGGTAAAGCGTTGATAATGGGCTTGATAATATGGCCTTGTGAAGTCCCATACAAGCCCAGGTTAACACCATAATCTGGGCTTCTATGGCAATTCACAACGACATATTATCAAGCCCATTCTCGCCGCTTTACCGGAAATTTCCTGCCAATAAAAACAGCGATAATGTATAGTCCTTTCTTGATAATATGCCACACAATTCCTTAAACTATACAGATGCACAATGTGATATTAAGCAATAAAATATAACAGCATGCATTATAGCAAAACACATTTACTACTATAAAACGTTTAACAAGGCACGAATATAGGGGCAAATTATCAAGACAGGCGATACAATTATTTCTGCTAATTGGCAGAAAGCTGCCGATAAATCAGCGATAATGGGCTTGATAATATGCTCTATGCAATTCCAATCGAAACCATGTTAGATGTCCCTCACATCTAACATAGACTTCGTTTCGAATTCCATACAGCATATAATCAAGGCCATTATCGCTGCTTTATTGGCAGTTTACTGCCGATTAAGCGTCAATAATTGTATCGCCTGCCTTGATAATATGCCCCATAATTTCTTAATGTACAAACATGCACCACATACATTCCCATACAATTTATCAACTCACCTTTCAAATTGATTTGTACATTAAGAAGAATGCCACTCACACAGTAGATATTCTTATACAGAATCTCTCTAGTTCACTGTTTGCATCAGAACCACAAAATGGAACATTTTCCCTCTCACTTTACACATACATACATATAAACAACCAATTAAAATCCTTCACACATTAATTCGAAACGAAACACACATTTCCATTGCTTTAACATTTCAAACCTATCCAACTGACATAACTTTCCACCCTACCCCCATTAGATCATGCAAAAGTCACCTGTCAACAGAGGTCAAAAGTTCGCCACTGTATAAAACACTGCTCCTCAACAATTTTAGACTATGCATAATCACTTACTTATAAGTACCAATAAAAAGAAAAGGTCTCATTACAAGCAACCAACATATAAACACATAAACTTGATACATATCTGTAAAATATATATTTTGTATTGATTCTTTCTTGCTTACGTACGCTTATGTAGAGACTTTCAAAATTCGCACAGTACGCGTACACTAAATATACCCCAAAAATAAAATAGCATCTATCACAATTTTTTTTCAATCCCCGGGGACCCCATCCCCTGGGGCTCAAATATAACGTTCAGGACCGTGGGGGAAGCCCCAAAACGCTTCCCCCACGGTCCCAGCCGGCTCCCTGCGTCCTTCGAGAGCCGGCATTGCTTTTTGTCAGAGAGACCAGCTTAGATGCTGATCTCTCAGACCAAAAGCAATCTGCTTTCCTACTTCAAAGAGAACTCTCGCCCTACCATAGCAAACAGTAATGTCCCAAGGATAGGCACCCCGTAACACTACAGGAGCCTGCCCCGGGAGGTGGTTGTCCCCAGGACCATCAAAGGCTCAACAAAGGCCATCAAACATTTTGACCTTCGGATCATTGTCAACCCCTCTACGCAGTCCTAGAACAACAGGAAGTCCAATAGCAAATAGCAAACCTTTCCTGTCAATCTACACACTCAATCTACACACATATACAAATAAATAAAAAATTACATTTATTCCCACATCAAAACGAAACACACTTTTATATTGCTTGAACTTTTGCACCCTTTCCAACTGACAAAACTTTCAACCCTTCCCCCATTCCACAATCTGCCAGTTACCATAGAAACACTTCACGGAACACCTTACTCAGCACACAGGTGAAAAGTTCATCATACATTGTTGCAAATTAAAACAGCAAGTGTGCATGACTCCAGAATATGCCAGCTTATCTTATGTAACATTCTTTTCTATCACTTTTTCTTAACCAATAAAAATCAGCCTTTTAAAACACAGAAACATTCATCCTAGCTTAGTGCAGAATGTTCTCGAACAACTAATCAATCCTTTTCTTTTTTCAAAACTGCATGTTGTCCACCATTTTAGAAAAAATCTCACTTTTCAAACTGCCACTTCATTTACAGAGAACTTCAGAGTGCATCCAAACCTCTCTTCAAGATGCTTACAGTGTGGATTTTGGGACACAGCTATATTTTCTGGAGTCAAAGGTATGCAGAACGGAAAAGAATTCACAAAGACCTACGTTTACCAAATGTAGACATTAAATGGATTGTACAGAGAGGGTTAAAGTGGCACCAATTGATGCCATTGGTGAAATCCTTTTTGCATCTCCAACACCCTGACCTCATAATTGTGCACTGTGGTGGCAATGACCTAGGCACTTTGACAGGGGTAGGTCTGGAAATGCTTATGAAGGACACCTTTGCACAATTGATGACACTGTTCCCCAAAACTGCCTTTGTATATTCTAATATTTGCAAAATGTGGTCCTTAGACGATCAAAATATCCCTAATAATGATGGAATATTCAGCATTAAGTCCGTGCCCTAGAGAGACCCGCTTAAAATATAGTAAGAAAACGACTTTTTAATTCAGTTTTATGTACGCGGGGCCGCCATTTTGACCTGTAGCAAGGATGGTGCCATGGCATAACCTCTGAACCTACAAAAAAATATTGTATAATTGTAACCAACCTAAAAAGGTTCCAGGGCAAAACAATTTATAATCTGTTTTGCGAAATAGCTTTCGGTCCCAACTCAGGCTCTCTATTAATGTAACGTATTTGAACTTGAATCGCAACCGACTACAGTCTTAATGAACTCCACTTGTATACTTTAACTCTGATTGGTGAGCTTAAAACTACATGCATCTAAGACATGGACCATAGTACGGCTATGCAGAATTATCCGCATGCGTGGAAATTCGGTCGGGGGTGTACAGACAGATGGGATAAGGCTATCGATAGAACACCGGCCCTACAACATCTATAAAAGCGCAATATTATCTAACTCCAAATTAATATTGTAATAATTACCAATCATAACATCTTTCTTTTAATATCTTTTAGATGCCCAGTTTCACGATGGACTATGTAACACTGACGACGACAATAGCACAAGGTGAGCAAAGAAGCTTGTTTCTGAAACAACAACTTATCTGTCAAAACAGAGAATCTGTAGTATACAACAAGTGCAAAAAAACATTGGACTAGCGGGCTTCAGCTACGATGACATAGCTTCCTTGACCCAAACACAGTCGCACCCGAGTACGTCACAAGTCTTTCAAACACATTTTGCTTGTTAATGAGGCATTGATACCCCCCGCTTACAGCCCCTGCAGCTCCACTCTTCCTTGAACTTGAGCCCCCACCCCAAACTTTTTCTAGCCCCCCCACACCCGATATTTTTCAATGTGGTTGCGCCTCTGGCTTCACGTACCCCTCCCCTATCGTGTGTGTCTCTCCCACATTTTAATATCCTTTTTTCCCCTTCTCTTTCTTACTCTCTCACATTGTTTCTCTTTTTTTTCTTAGACTTTTCAACTTTGCTATCTCCACTCTGCTCTATACAACATTATCTAAATTGAAATGATTAACTCTCTTGATTACAGTGAAGACTTCTTCCACACGTAGAGCATCATCTTTCAATCACTCTCTGTGACATCATTTGTCTTTCTCTTTTAAACTTCTAGAAAATGCTGTCTCCTTCGACATGTAGAAGAAAATTCAAGTTCAAGTTGTGAATTCCACTAGCCGCAGTGTTTATACAACGGTAAGGACAGAGGCAAAATATACAATGCCTTCATTACAATGCATTAGAAATAACTCGGCCTATTTACAATTTCGTTCTGCCACTTTTGTGTCACTAACGCAATAGGCACTTCCATATAGACACCACTTGAACGTGGCACTATAACAAGTGAAATGTACCAGGCACACTGCACTTGTAAAACCATAGTGTTACCTTTAGTTGTCAACGGAGAGAGTACGTAGTGTACAGCAGCTTCTCTGTCTACAATGTATAATTACCTCCGAGCAGTGACAACAGATGGGTTACAACAGTCTGACAAACAGATCTACGAGCTTATTACGCTACTTTTCTGTCACTTATAACATGGGGAACGTGACGCAAGGAGCTTGTAAATCTACCTCTGACTTTTCAAGAAAAAATCTCAACTCCAGACTCTGCGACACAGTTTTAATGTTGTTTTCTCTCTCTTTCTCTCTCACTCTCTGTGACATCATTTCTCTTTCGCTTTTAAACTTATAGACACTGCTGTCTGCTTGGACGTGTAGAAGATCAGCCCAACTGAAGTTGTGAATTCCATTGGCCGAAGTGTTTGTCCACAGTGTTTATACAATGGTAAGCACAGAGGCCTAGATATACAAAGCTGTCATTGCAATGCATTAGAAATAAGTCGGCATATTTACAATCCCGTTGTGCCACTTTTCCTTCAGAAACGCAGTAGGCACTTCCATATAGACACCACTTGAACTCGGCACTATAACAAGTGAACTGTACCAGCCACACTGCACTCGTAAAACCGTAGTGTTACCTTTATTTGTGAAAGGAGAGAATACGTAGTGCACAGCAGCTTCTCTGTCTACAATGTATAATTACCTCCTAGCAGTGACAACAGATAGGTTACAACAGTCTGACAAACAGATCTACAAGCTTATTACGCCACTTTTCTGTCACTTTTAACATAGGGAAAGTGACGCAAGGAGCTTGTAAATCCTCCTCTGACTTTTCAAGAAAAAAACAGTTTTAATATTGTTTTCTCTCTCTCTCACTCTCTGTGACATCATTTCTCTTTCTCTTTTAAACTTATAGACACTGCTGTCTACTTGGACGTGTAGAAGAGCAGCCCAACTGAAGTTGTGAATTCCACTGGCCGAAGTGTTTGTCCACAGTGTTTATACAACGGTAAGCACAGAGGCCTAGATATACAAAGCCTTCATTGCAATGTATTAGAAATAAGACGGCATATTTACAATCCCATTTTACAACTTCTGGGTCACTAACGCAGTAGGCACTTCCATATAGACACCACTTAAACGCGGCACTATGACGGAATTGAAATATACCAGGCCCACTGATCACGTAAAATTTTAATGTTACCTTGACTTGTAATGCTTCAGCTCAATTAGTCACATCTCAATAATTCTAAACTCTAATTTTCTTTTTTCTTTTGCAGATTACTAAACATACGTCTTTTGGAGTCAACTTCCCAATTTGTTTATGCTATTGTTTATTTAAAGTTATTTTTCTGGTTGTTTATTATATAGTTATCATTAAGTTTAGTTTACAGTTATTCTTTCTGGGTTTGGACTGCCGGTTCCAGCTGGGGGGTGCTTGGTGGTGGCAATCCCCGCCCCCCTGCAGTACTGTGGCCCCTCATTGTGGTTGGGGGATCCCCCCTGGCCCCCACTGAAGAGACGCCCTGCCTGGCTCCCGGATCTTCCGGGCACTCCTGGTGGCCCTGCCCAGTCGACTTCTGCGCCGGAGCGCACCCTGTGGACCAATGCTGTGGACCTGGTCGTGCTGAGCTTGAGGTGAGGAGGGGGCAGGGAAGGGGTTGGTGCCCCTGGAGGTCTCGCCCGTGAACTGCCTATCGGGGCTGGGAGACCGGCTGTCCCTGCGTCCCCCCGCTTTGTTTGTCGCCGGGACTGCCAGCTGCGCCGCCCTATCCTGGGAGGACTGATCTGGGACCCTCTGCCTCGCGTCTCCCGGAAGCACGGTCTGGTCATCCCCGTGGCCCACTGTCATCCTGCGCTGGGAGGATGCGCGCCCTCGTGCCCCTCGCCCACCACTTGACCCCCTGTCTGTCCCTGACTTGAGGCCCCCCCTGGACTGCCGTCCGCTGCACCCACCCTGGTAACGTCGCTGCCCTCCCTCTGGGGCGCGAGCGGCCATCGGACTGGTGGGGGAACTGCCCGGACTCCGCTCTGCCCTCCTGCGCCTGGACTTGGCCCAGCACCCTGGGGCATTGTGACCGAGACTCCCGCCGCGGTGTCCCCCCAGATTGATTCCTTCCACCTGGAACACTGAGGACCCCCCTGCTCTCTCCCTCCTGGTCCTTGACCCTCTGTGTTTCTTCCCCCCACGCTGGGAGAGGTCCCGGAGCTTGGTCGTGGGCCGCCGTCTCCGCCTGTGTCTCCCCTAGAACTGGACTCTTGGGCCCACCCCGGGAACGTGCAGTGATGCCCGTTGGACTGAGCGCCTAGGACCGGAGGAGCCATGGTTAGGGGGAAAAACACGCAGCCCTCGGTCCCAACTCCTCCCAACTGCGTATGGACCAATTTGCCAGAACGGACCATGGCCCCGGTACCGGTCCCCCTCCTCCCTCGGGGGCGGAGGGAGGGGACTTATCGACAATCCTTCAAGCAATTAGTGCCTCCCAGACATCGGTGGAGACCAAGATCGAGGAAGTATGGGTCGATGTCCCCCTAATCCGGCAGGATCTCAGAAATGCCACGGCGTGCATCACTGAAGCAGAGTCCCTCATCTCCACGACGGAGGACGACCTGGCCACCCTCAAGACCCAAGTGGCCCGCCTTCAAACTCTAATGTCTGATCTCCATCAAAGGGCGGAGGAGGCGGAAAACCGGGCCCGACGGAACAACCTCCGCCTCATAGGATTTCCGGAGGGGGTGGAGAAGGGCCCGGTAGCCGACTTCTTGGAAAACTGGTTCCGCTCCTGGATGCCGGTGGAGAAACTTTGCCCCTGGTTCGCCATAGAGCGGGCCCATCGTTCCTTGGTGCCCAAACCACCCCCAGGAGGCCCTGCCCGACCCTTCATCCTCCGCATCGGGACGCCATTCTAGGTGCGGCCAGAAACCTGGGCCCCCTGAGATTCCGGAACTCCATGATCATGGTCTTCCCGGACTACTCGAAGGAAGTCCAGTCCCAAAGGAAATCCTAAGATGGAGTCAAACAAAAGCTTAGGGCGATGGGTCTGTGGTACGGCCTCCTATTCACCGCACGGCTCAAGGTCCTCTTCCAGGACAAATCCTTCTTCTTTGATAGTCCTCAGGCCGCCTGGACTTCTGCCGGGGCGGATGCCCTCGCCCTCCTGAGGATCCGATGCCCGTTCCGCCTGTGAGGGGCCCAAGCCGCAGCGGTGCCGACCGGGTCCCGAAGATGGGGCTGCCGACGTCAGGATGCCTTTGGCTCACCTGGGGGGCTGTGCGACGACCATCCCCTCCTCCCCCGGACCATGGCACTCCCCTGGCGGCGGGGCCCTCCACTGCGACCGCCACGGGCGAGCCCTTGACCTCGGTGTGGGCCTGTGCAAATCTAGATCGGACTCGGACCTGTCCGGAAGACCAGTGATCCGAGATTCTTCGCAGGAGGCAGAAGCCTGAACCTGTATTTGTGATGTCTCACTGCCCATGGTCGCCCTGTGCGGCCGGAATGCAGGGAACGCTCTCCGGAGGGCGAGCGGCCTGGTGGGGGTCACACCCGAGATCTGAATTGTGTCTACTTCACACTCTTATTCCCACCTGCTTTCCCCCTCAACTCCCTTCTTCTTCCTTCCTTCTCCCTTCTCTTCTGATGCCTCTATCTTTATCTACCCTCCGCCTATATATCCTGCATTTTTTGGGTGACCATGCAGATAACTGTCAATGTACTAGGTTGGTTAAATGATCATCAATGTTTATGGCTGTTGTTATTCATCCGACTATACGGAGGGGGGTCCTCCCTTGTTTGTCACTGGACTAGTGCCTCTGCTCCCAACTAATCATTTCAGTTTAGTTTCCGTCCTCTACCGAGGGGTCTGTTTTTGAGAGGTTGAATTTACGGGCGACAGATGCTTCCTGTTCTGAAGTGTAGGGTGGGGGTGTTGGGGAGGATGGGAAGGGGGGCCGTTGTCTCCCCTGTGGCTCATGGTTCTAGCCACCTACGGGCTGCTCTTCAGGTTGATATTGTGCAGCCGCTCCTCGGCTAACATGGTTGCCGCCCACGAGCGGCCGGCAGCAGTTCTTCCCATTATTGTTTTCAGGTGGACACACTCTATCCGACATGCACTTGCGACACACCGAGGCTCTGGTTACCCTGGGTCCCCTTTGGGCCGTTACAGGAGCAGTCATTGGACTGCCGTCCCCCCCCTTCCTCCTGACTCACCGATACCCCGAACGATTGGGCTCTGTAGATCTGCGCTGCGCACCCAGTTCTTTAGCCCCGGAGCGATGTGCTGGGTCCCACCCCCGCAGCAAACTCCCTTGCTGCCCTTGCGCTACCCCACTTTCCCGCCTCCCCCAATGGCGTACTCTCTAAATAGGCACCTCCACGTTCTCTCCTGGAACGTCAATGGTCTCCTCGACCGCATCAAGCGCACAGCAGTCCTCCGAGCGGCGCATCGCCTCTCGGCGGACGTACTCCTTCTCCAGGAGACCCACTTCTTGGGCACCCAATGTCACTTCCTGGCTCGCTACGGGTTCACGACGGTCTGGCACTCTGGCTTCCCGCGCGGGTCCCGGGGGGCGGCGATTCTGCTTCAGAGGGGTCTCCCCTTCACCCTGACTAAAGCTTACACTGATCCGCAGGGGCGGTATGTTGCGGTCTCGGGCATGATGGAAGGTTGCCCCCTGAACATCCTAGATGTCTATGTCCTGCCCGCCCTTCTGCCCCCGACGCTGCGCTCCCTCACGCATATCCTCTCCGATTTCCCACCCAGCCTCACAATGGTTGGCGGTGATTTCAACGCTGTAATGCAGCCGGGACGAGACACGTCAGGTCCCCCTTCGGCGACCCACTCCTTAACCGCGGCAGCCCTCTCAAGATGGGCATCCTCCCTGGGGCTCTGCGATGCCTGGCGGTTATGGAACCCCCGTAAGACACATTACACTCATACCTCGGCCTCCCACCACTCCCACTCCCGCATAGACCTCCTCCTGCTCTCGGCCACGGACTGCCACTTGATCTCCGGAGTGACTATCTTGCCAAGAGGGTTGTCGGACCACTCCCCGGTCTCCCTTCGCATGGGTTCTACCCCATGGGGTCCGAGTGCGGTATGGCGCCTCAATGCATGGTTCTTACAGGATCGGGCCCTAGTGGAGGAACTGGGGCAGGAACTTGCCCATTATTTCACCACCAACGAGGGTTCCGTCTCGTCGCCGGGGACCCTATGGGAGGCCGGTAATGCTGTGATCCGTGGTGTGGCGAGGGGACTGGTCCATGCCAAGTGAGCGGATCGGCTGACCCGGCAGGTGGACTTGGAGTCCCGAGCAGCCCGGCTCGAGGCTGAACTAGCTGTGAGCGGTTGAGAGGATCCCACCCAACAGTTAGCATTGATCCGGGAGGAGATTCGCCAGGTTTCGCTCCACTCGGCCCAGCAGCTGTGGTGCTCGTCGGTAGCGCGGATCTATGGCAGGGGCGATAAAAATGGTAAACTCCTTAACAACCTGGTGTCCTACTCTAAGATCCACTGTGTCATTCCAGAGATCCGTGCGCTGGATGGCACCCTCCGGATGACTTCGGGGCCATTGCGAGAACCTTGGCCGACTTTTATACTCGCCTTTACGCAGCGCGCCCTCCGGAGGCGCTTTTGACCGACTTCCTGACGGAGCTAGCGTACGCTTGTCCTCCCTTGCTCTGGAGGATGCAGAATCCTTGGAGCGACCCTTCTCGCAGGAGGAAGTCTTGGAGGCTATCCCTCTTCTGAACCGTGGCAAAACGCCGGGCCCGGAAGGATTCCCTCAGGAGTTCTACGCGGCCTTTAGAGATACTCTGGCCCCCCAGCTGCTGCATCTCTTCCACCATATGATAGAAACGGGCGCCTTCCCCCCGAGTCGGACTTGGCCACCATCGTGGTCATTCCTAAGACCCACCTGCCCTCAGTGGACTGTGCGGACTTCCGCCCTATCTCACTCATCAATACCGAAATCAAGCTATTCGCTACAATACTGGCCCAGAGACTTAAGCCCTTCCTACGGGACCTGGTCCCTGCGGACCAATGTGGCTTCATGCCGGCCAGAGGTAACCGTCACTGTATCCGCCGTCTTCATCTGGCCTTGGCCCATCGTATCCGGCTGTCTCCCTATCTTGCCCTCCTCTTTCTCAATTTCGAGAAAGCTTTTGATAAGGTGGGCTGGGAGTATCTCCAGGACGTGCTGCGGGAAATGGGTTTCGTCCCACGGTTCCGCCGTTATATTGGGGTCCTCTATGCGAATCCCAGAGCCCGAGTACTGGTCAACGGATCGCTTTCACAGACATTCCCGATTTGTAGAGGGACGCGCCAGGGGTGTCTCCTATCTCCACTCCGTTTTGCACCAGCGATGGAGCCCCTGTCGACGCTCATCCGGCATGATCGCCTCATCCAGGCGTGGGCACATAGATAAGATCGCCCTCTACGCCGACGATGTGCTCCTGTACTCGGCAGACCCGGCGAACTCAGGTCCCAGATGTCTGCACCTCCTCCGGTCCTTCGAGCGTGTCTCCGGCCTTCGACTTAATGCGTGCAAGTCCACCCTGGTCCCATTGCACCCCTCCCGGGAATGTTTCGACTGGCAGTCGTCTATCCCTCTTCATCACAACTTGGTCAAATATCTGGGGATATGGGTGACTCTCCTGCCGGAGTTGGAATGGGCACTGAACATCACACCCCTGGTGGCCCGCATGAAATAGGACTTGAAGAAATGGCACTCCCTTCCCCTTAATCTCCTCGGACGGAGCGCGCTGTTCAAAAGGATGATTCTTCCCCGTTTCCTTTATACCCTACAAAACACCTCTATTCCACTCCTCAGTGACTGGTTTCTGGAGCTGGATGGATCCCTATCCCGGTTCCTCTGGGGCGGTGGGCGACCATGGATTTCCCTTGCACACAGCTGCATCCCACCCTACGACAGAGGTCTAGGGGTGACTCATCTCTACCTCTACTATCTCGCCACCAAACTAGTAGTTATCCACGACTGGTATGCGGGCCGCTGGTCCGACCCGGCATATCGGGTGGAATTGGCAGAGACGGACTTCCCTCAGATCCAGGCCCTCCTCTATGGCTGCCCGATTCTGCGAGCCTTGGCCCCCATTATCAGAGCGGTCTTGCTGGCCTGGCGTACTTCCCTACGCCACACAGGATGGGACCGCACACTTACCCGCCAGACGCCACTCTGGCACGGGAACTGGGTCCGAGAGGTATCGTCCCTGGACGGGTTCCGACATTGGGATCTCATTGGGGTGTCGGTGCTAGGAGACGTATGGGTGGGGGACCATATTCGAGCCTTTGCGACCTACAGCAGCTTCACGCCCTTCCCCACGCCCAATACTTCCGCTACCTCCAGCTGCATCATGCCCTCAACGCGCACCTCCCCGCACCGACTACCCTCCCAGAATTTAGCCCATTGGAGGCCCATGTAATGATGGGAGACCTGGGGAAGGGGGGAGTGTCCCAAATCTACAGCGCCCTACTCAATAATAGCCCCGCGTCCCTTGACCACTTGCGTGCCCGATGAGAGGGGTGGGTGGGACACCTGGAAGAGGCCGACTGGAGGGACGCCTTGATAGCCCCACGTACCCTGACCACGTCCTCCAAGTTGCCGCTGGTACAGATATATTACCTGCACACGTCCTACCTCATCCCGGAGAGGCTCTTTTGAGCCCACCTGAGAGCCTCCCCAGATTGCCCTAGATGTGGCAGCTCCCTGGCCAATTTCTTTCACATGGTGTGGGCATGCTCGGGGCTGGGGAGGTTTTGGAGGGGAGTGGAGAGGGAGTTAACACAAGCCCTGGGCTGGGAGGTCCCCTATGACCCAATTCGGATGCTCCTGGGGATATTTGATGGCCTAGATGGCAATAGATTGGACAAGCACCTGCTGGGGATGGCGATGGCCATGGCTAAGCGAGACATGGCACGTCACTGGCTGCGAGACTCAGCTCCCACGGTGAAGGGCTGGAGCAAAAGGGTGGACTGGTGCGGGGCCCAGGAGGAGGCCCTTTGCGAATCCCGGGGTTCACCCGAACAATTCTCCAAAATTTGGGGGAAATGGTTCAATTTGCTGCCACAGTGAACATTGATATTTGCTTTGTTTTTTGCTCAATCCAAATGTATGTGCTGTCGGACTGGATTAATTTCTACCCCTTTATGAATGCTTATGATTTTCTCCAACTGTACCTATTAGTTGCTGAGCTGCTGCAAATGAATTTTCCTTGTTGTTTTGAAAATGACAATAAAGTTGATTATAAAAAATAAAAATAAATTACATCGCCAAGTCAATTTAAAAAAGACACAAATTAACATCAAGCAATTACAATATCAAAATCTCATGGAAAAGATCAGTATGAACACAGAGATAATAGTGAAAAAAGCCGATAAGGGTGGAAACATAGTTTTATGGCCAAAAGACCTATATGAACAAGAAGCCATGCGACATTTAAAGAATGCTCACTGCTATGAAAAAACAACAATGAAAGCATATAATAAAGCCAAAGATGCCCTGAAAAAGGAATTACAAAATTGGAGACGAGAGGGGCTCATTTCAACTGAGGAATACAAGTTCATGTTCAATGAACATCCGGAAGTGCCCTTCTTATACCTATTACCAAAAATACACAAAGGAACATTTCCAATCCTAGGCAGCTATCAATAGTATGACGGAGCAAGTTGGGCAATATATAGAATTTTACTTGCAGGAGTTGGTCAAAACTAAAAGATAAAGGGGATTTTTTAACTAAACTTGAGGATATTGTATGAACTGATGACATGATTTTAATGACTCTTGATATAGAGTCATTGTACACACGTATCGAACACATGTGTGGCAAAAAAAGAATTGAATATTTTTTAAATACTGGGCCTGCAGAATATGTTTTGCATAATAAGATGTTATTATCATTGATTACTTGGTGCCTAGATAACAACTTCTTTTTATTTGGCAATGAGATGTTCAGACAGAAACAAGGAGTGGCCATAGGGGCCTGCTTTTCCCTGAGCTATGCGTGTTTGCACGTAGGGTTCTGGGAGAAGCAGGTCCTCAAGGAGCAATACAGAGAAATTTGTGACAATAGGATTATGCACTGGCTGCGATTTATAGATGATGTTTTTATTCTTTGGAAGGGAGTTATGGAAAGTGCAGAGGATTTTATTAGAACCATCGATTTTAACAGTTTTAATTTGCATTTTACATCACACTTGAGTCCCACAAAGATTGAATTTTTGGATGTGTGTGTTTATGTTGATAAGAAAAGACTGGTCACAACAGCGTTTAGAAAATCCACGGCAGGGAATGCGACCTTGCACGCAACTAGAGCACAGCATCCCTTATGGGGAGATCTTAAGGCTGAAACACATTTGCAGTGCACCAGATGAGTTCATTAGATGTTAATCTGAAACCCTTGATAGAATGAGAAAGAGAGGCTACACTGAAAAGATATTAACCAATGCAGTTTCAAAAGCCAGCACTAGATCTAGATCTTCACTATTGCACAGGGAAACAGAAACAGAAGAGAATATCAGAGAAGTTGAATTAATTACTACTTACAGTGCCCAAGAACATAAAATCAGAACTATTATCAATAAAAAATTGGCCAATTGTTTTGACAGATACCATTTTAAATAAAAAATTACCTGTCAAACCTGTAGTAACATTTAGAAAATCGCAATCAATGGCAACATAATTATCGAGAAAAAAGACTGAAGGAGCACTGGTACTTACTTGGTTAAAAACTAAACAAGGCTTCTTCAAATGTATTAAATGTCATGCATGTAAATTTGCTGTCAACACCACTAAATACGATACTCCATTCAGAGACAAAGAGATTGACATTGTAGGCAAGTACAACTGCCGTACCGATTTCGCAGTTTATGTTCTCACGTGCACCTGTGGGCTGAGGTATGTGGGAAGTACAAAGCTCAAGGTGCACGTGAGAGTACTTCAACACATCAGAGCAATTATGAACTGTGATCCGGCTTATCCATTCGCAAGACACTTTAAGGCTGTTCATGACAAGGATATTAACTGTCTCTCCTATTATGTAATTGACTCCGTCCCAATGCCACGTAGAGGAGGTAACAGGGAAAAGTTATTGAGACAATTAGAAACTAGTAAATTTCCAAATGGTCTCAATAACACGGAGGATTTACACACCTTCCTCTAAATAAATAACTGTCCTTTGGTGAATTGAGAATAAGCTTTCTTTTATCTATGTTTGAGGAGAACCCTTCTAAAATACATAATAATTTTTGTTATTGTCCATCCATACAGGCTTGTAATGGATGAGATCTCCAAAACAGCAGATAAGTCTATGAAACATTGTATATGTAGCCTCGGTTCTTTGCTTAGGTTAATTGGTTTTAAATCTTTATTTAATATTATCTTTGCACATAGAATTAGCTCTCAGCACTTTTTGCATTGTCTTTGGACACGCATTATTCAAAGCTGTGATTTTATTTAGGATCCAGCCTTTTTAACTTTTACAATTTATTTATTTGTCAATTGTGAATGATAATATAGGCAGCTGCATATAATCGGAATGATAAAAATGGGTTAATGCATTGATTGCACATAATCATATATTATATTGTGGTTTTAACAAAAATACTAAATTATGGTACCTTTTAAAGATGTATTTATTACTACATTTGCATGTGCTCATAATAAGTGCAAGACTGGCATATATAGTTAGGCATTGAAGCTGCTATATTTCCTCAATATGATAATATGTAAACAATTAAATGATACTATTGAATTATCGTGAAGATATGTATCATACATAAGGCGAGAACATCTAAGTCTAAAAATTTGACGTTCCATTGACATGTTTTCTTTGCACAGCAGTATTTTTTCACTGTTTATGGTCACGTGGCATTGAAACTTTAAAAAAAATGTATAAAAAACAATTCCGTACTGCATGATGATTATGTGAGCAAGGGCATTTGTTGCCCGAAACGCGTCATGCAGGATGTAAGGAAAAAGGGATAATAAACCTACCTGTTGATTTAAGGCTGCCTGGTGGTCCGTTCTTTCTGTACTGCTGTTCGTAGAGACATAAAGCTGTTGCATATATATATATATTTTATCAAACAAAAGAGGCGGCACAATCAGGATATTTTCTTAAGCCTTTTTAATCAAGACTTCACCCCACCAACGCGTTTCAGCCACAACTGGCCTTGCTCACAAAGTTCTTACCCCTCCATGAGAAAAACATTTCTTTAATGTGCACGATCACAACAGCAGCCCTTTCATTTGCAAATTCCTGACGCTTATCAGAGTCGGTCAGCGCGAGGATGGCCTCATTGGAATCACGACATCAGCCCCTGAGCCCACTGGAGGGCTAAGAACTTTGTGACAACATTGGGGCTTGTAAAAAATGTTGCAAGGAAACGGACCCTACTGAAAGGGAAGATTATGGACTTCAAATCCCAGCATTCCATGTGGGTAATGAGACTGTTAATATAACCCAACCCGATCCCTGCCAGCGCCCCACCCCTTATGAAAAAGCCGCAGGTGCAGCGAAACGCGTCAGGAATTTGCAAATGAAAGGGCTGCTGTCGTGATTGTGCACATTAAAGAAATGTTTTTCTCATCCTCCTGGAGTCGCGTTTCCCTTGCTCTGGGGCACTTGGAATCGATATATATATATATATATATATATATATATATATATATATATATATATATATATATATATATATATATTTTTTTTAAAAGGTAAAAGAACCGTGCCAGCAAAATAGTCCCTTGTGGGCGTGTCTGCGTTGTGCTGTGGGCATGTGCTGGGGGCGTGACAAACGCTGTGGGCGTTTGGTATGTTCCGCCCTTCATGCCATGTCTCATATCGTGTGCTAATACCACCCTGCTCCCTTTAAATACCCCTGCAGCCCATAATTATAACCTACCCTTACTCCTTAAAATACCCCAACACCCTTAAACACTAACCCATCTTAACCCTATAAATATACCCTGTACCCCAAAACCCAAACCTATCCCTAAACCCTAAAAATACCCCTGTACCCTAAAACCCAAACCTAGCCCTGAACCATATAAATACCCCTGTACCTCAAAACCAAACCTACCCCTAAACCCTAAAAATACCCCTGTACCCCAAAACCCAAACCTAGCCCTGAACCCTTAAAATACCCCTGTACCCCAAAACCCAAACCTACCCCTGAACCCTAAAACTACCCCTGTACCCCAAAACCCAAACCTAGCCCTGAACCCTAAAAATAACCCTGTACCCCAAAACCCAAACCTACCCCTGAACCCTAAAATACCCCTGTACCCCAAAACCCAAACCTAGCCCTGAACCCTAAAAATACCCCTGTACTCCAAAACCCAAACCTAGCCCTGAACCCTTAAAATACCACTGTACCCCAAAACCCAAACCTACCCCTGAACCCTAAAAATACCCCTATACCCCAAAACCCAAACCTAGCCCTGAACCCTAAAAATACCCCTGTACTCCAAAACCCATACCTATCCCTAAACCCTAAAACTACCCCTGTACCCCATAACCCAAAACTATATCTGAACCCTTAAAATACCCACACACCCCAAAACATATCCCTCAGTACCCCAAAACATAGACCCCTATACCCATACTTACCTTATCCAAACATTTAAAAAAACATGCTTTTACCATTCATGCATTCACAACGAATTTAGTTGTAAATGTATGCGTGGTAAAAGCATATAAAATGTAATGCCATGCGTTATAATGGCATTGCGGAGTCATGGTACTTTCGTAATGAAAGTATGCGGAAAGAAAGTTGCGGAATAATGAGTGTTTACCCTCCCCCGGTAAGTACATTGGTGGCACAGCGGCCCACTTCTCCAGCAACATACTCATATTTTTTCACCACCCATTTGAAAAATGCACAGGTCTCTCTCATTGATGGCCAGCACCGACATACACTTTTAGACACACCTCCTGCCACAAGTTCTAGAATTGTGAACTTTAGAGCTGGAGAGCTACGTTCGAATCTCGGCATCAGCTCAACATCCTGTGATTCCAGGCAAATCGCTTTGTCTCCTCGTGCCTACCACAAATGAATGTGTTCTTCTGTAATGTAAATTCTGCTCATGCCATGTTGTCGAGTTTGCGCTATATAATATTGCAAGGAAAACGAAAGTAGGGAAACTCGAGTTCACACACTACTGAACGCGCACTCTTAAGTGCATCAGCAGTGCACTGTGAATGAGAGCGTTTCACAGGCCTGTCACACATAAGAAATGCTATAAAAACGAAATCCTACAAAACAATATACTACTGGCCGGCAGCAATTCATACCCGGACAACGTTGGGACGGGCTGCTAGTATATATATATATATATCGCCAGTAGGTAGTTATAGTTAGGATTTTTTTCAATGCAAAATCTCAAAATTCTATTGTGAATAACTTTGGCGCCGGTTGACGAATCTGCCTGAAAATTTCCTCAAATTTGCCTCGCGGAGCTCCGGTCCTTCCCTGAAAATGTTTGGGGGGGATTCGTCAAGCGGGGGCCAAGATAAAAGGGGGGTCCCAAAACGTGTTTTCCCCATGTTAATTTCCATAGGGCGGTCAAACTCACTTTTAGCCCGAACGGCTGAATGGATTTCCACCAAACTTGGCAAAATTGTAGGGTCTGGTAGCCCGATGTGCCTTTGCTATGTCTCAAGATAGGTGCTCCAGTGGATTTTGAGTAATTTAGGTTCAAACAAATATATATTGGGCTACATTGGGCTATATATGTTAGAGCCCAAATGTAGCCCAATGTAGCCCAAAGATGGGCACCAGAGACAAAAAAAAAACAAACGTAGCCCAAATATCAGCCAGATGTAGCCCAACTATAGCCCAATGACAGAATGTCCCAGAGTGTTCTAAAGAACAACTAGAGCGCTAACAGTCTTACTTATGACAAAAGTATGGCACACCTGAAGTCATCTTGATTGGAATAAAGTGTTAACACTTAAAACATTTAATTTGCAAAGGAACAAAATGAGGGGGTTCATTTTGCCATAGAAAGTTTGATTAGTGCTGAAGAAAGAAAAATTAGGGCACATTTTGAGTGACTTCTCAAATCCTCTTATATTTCATTAAAAAAATTCTTATATGCAGTCTCCCAAGATGGCCACCAGAGACAAAAGAGCCCAAATGTAGCCCAAATATCAGCCAAATGTAGCCCAACTATAGCCCAATGACAGAATGTCCCAGAGTGTTCTAAAGAACAACTAGAACGCTAACAGTCTTACTTATGACAAAAGTATGGCACACCTGAAGTCATCTTGATTGGAATAAAGTGGTAACACTTAATACATTTAATCTGAAAAAAACATAGGTTTCACATCAGTTATAGTTAGGAGTTAGCATTTAAAAAACCTATTAAATTCACTGAAAAAAACATACGTTTCACACCAGTTATATGAAAAAACCATAGGTTTCACACCAGTTATAGTTAGGAATTTGCATTTAAAAAACCTATTAAATTCACTGAAAAAACCATACGTTTCACACCAGTTATAGTTAGGTGGAAATTTTACTCGCATAAAACCATTGAAATTCTCACGTTATAGTTAGTTGGACTCACTATAACTTGCGCGTGCAATGCACTGCTGATGACGTCACATATTACATCACTCATGACATGGTCAGTGACATCACTGATGACATCACTGATGACATCTCAATCAATTTTACACAAAAAACATCCAGTTAGACATTTATTTACCCATTTATTTTTCCATCAACCTTTAGATATACATATATAAAAATATTTATTTTTCAGAAAGATACACATTCACTGGATGATGTCATCAGTGATGTCATTTGAGATGTCATCAGTGATGTCCATGTAACCTTTGGTTTTTTCAGTGAATTTATGAGGCTTTTTAAAATTCTATTTTTATTTGTAACATCCATTTCTTTAAAGTGAGCCACTAAGGTTTTCGTATTGTCTTTCTAAAATTGGATATTGTGTATTATATTTATATTATGTACCACTCATTTTTTGATTTGGTGTGTTTATCAGAAAGTACATTAACGCCTTTTCTGCTAGGCCTTTTCCCCACCTGTGCTAAGCCTTTTTTTGGCTATTTGGGCTTGTTCACGGTTGGGCCCCTGTAACTTGCTATCCACATAAGGTATCCACCCCAAATTTGTGTCCTTTTCTTCCAACATCTTAATGATTCTAAAGGTACCCAGAGAATGTGAAATAATTGTCAAATAAGTGAAGGGATGCACACCCAATTTTAGTTTGCTTTGTGTTCTTCAAGTTATTCATGCCTTTGTTTGGTTTGCGTGCAGAACGGTTATTTTGGCCTGCCCCTTTGCCGTTAGAAAAATGAACAAGTTTGAGATGGAGCTGCATTCAGCCCCATGAAGCCATTTGCACAGCGTCATGCCGCCCCTGGCGTGCATGTTTATTTCGAAGGTTATTAAACCATTTGTAAGTAGTAATCCAAATGTTTCTTCTAGTTTTATCACTTCTCTTAAGTCATTTTTATTTTCATCTTACTTTTTCCAAATCCACAAAACCGATTATCATGCCAATTTTCAGTTTTCTTCTATTCTAACTGTGCCGATTCTGGCCTCTTGTAAGAATACGAATAATGCAATGTTCATCACAGGCAGTTTTTTTATTTCAACATAAAACCCAATGCATTTCGGGCCTTTTGGGGCCCTTCTTCGGGGGTCACTACAATTAATAATAGAAAAATCAACATTAGCACCAATATTCTTAAGTATATGTATACTTGCAACAAAATTTCATCAGTATTGCGCTTTTTCTAAGTCATTTGTTATTCACACATTGCATCTAGCTTTACATATCCCCCCTTGTGATATATCCAAAGTCCACCCATCTTTCGATTGTAACTTTCACTTATTCGTATTCTTACAAGAGGCCAGGATCGGCACAGTTAGAATAGAAGAAAACTGAAAATTGTCATGATAATCGGTTTTGTGGATTTGGAAAAAGTAAGATGAAAATAAAAATGACTTAAGAGAAGTGATAAAACTAGAAGAAACATTTGGATTACTACTGACAAATGGTTTAATAACCTTCGAAATAAACATGCACGCCAGGGGCGGCATGACGCTGTGCAAATGGCTTCATGGGGCTGAATGCAGCTCCATCTCAAATGTGAAATAATTGGCCACAAAGTGCTGCAGAAGAAAGGGATACATGTTTTCCCTTCAAAATGTATCAATAAAGGGCTTGTGTTGCTAAAATCACCATCTTCCCAGCTTTCAGAAACAGGAAGGGGCCGATTCACAAAGGTAATCTGAGCCAAAAGTCTAACATTATGACTTACGGTATTCACAGAAGTCACTTATGACTTTGGTATTCACAAAAGTCATGTATGACTCGTATCTTTACGCCCACACTCAGGCACTTAGGGGGCGGAATCTCGGCATCCTGGCCAGAATCTGCGTTATCAGGCTGGAGTTTCCAAAATCGGACCGGAGTCTCCACAATCGGACTGGAATCTCTGCACTTGGGCAGTATGATCATTGTCTTTAATGCTAAACTCCTGTGTAACTACTTACGATCCTCCTCACTTGAAGCAGATGAAGTCCATTGACACCACCTGCAAGACCTGCACACTCCATACCATATAAAAGCAGCACACTAACAAGGACCAGGTTTGTTCCCAATGAGTTCCTGCGTGACTGCTCTGTGCATCACTTCAGGAAAATGCTTCACCAGGGGAGGCAGACATTTTTTACAAAGAAGGAGACCACCATGATCTTGGGGTTCACTGTGAAGTTTCCCCCTTACAGCACCAGTGGCGCACATAAGGCATCCCTATAGCAGCATTTAGTCACTGCAGTTACAGCATTGGGGAGGAAGTCCGCACTATCACTGACATCAAGAAAAAGCTGCAGTACAAGAAGAGGCGGGCAAAGGAACATTACGCCAGGATTGAAGTGGCCAGACTTCTCCCTGGTGTACAATCCAGACCCTGCCTCCCTCTCACCCCACTAGAAGAGGAAATTCTCAACACCATACACCCCCACAAGTTCCATGGGATGCCTGTGAGGGATGTCTGCAATGTGGTGCCAGGTAAATGTGATGACCAGAACATGGATATGAAATGTCTGTCTGCTTTGCACCACAATTGTGACCAAGGAAGTTGTCCCAAGTATGTATAAAAATCAAAGTGAGTCAGACCCTCATGTGTCTCCTTCTGTGCATTGCAACACAAGTCCCAGAATCATTAGAGGTGGAAATGGCAAATCACTTTCCCACGATCAAAAAATGGGCCCAGCACTGATGGCTTATATACCTAACACTGCTAAATAGCACTAGACAGAGTGCCACTTCCACTTATCCAGCGGCTGCAGTTGCAAGTAAGAGTGGTGGGGTGGGGTGGTTGGTTGGGGGACAGGGAAAATTGACAGACAACGTAATAGGGAAAATAAAATAAAAAGAACAATCCAAACCACTTAACTTGTGCACGCCACAATGCAGAGCACAAGGTGAGAGATAATTTTTTCTCTTTTTTATTTTAAATTGATTTTCCTTATTCCATCATCTGGCTAATCCCCCCCGCTATACCCTCCCCTCCACCTCCCCACTGCTCCTACCTGCACTGGTCACGGCTGAACCTAGCATTACTGTTAGCAAGTAGATGCAGTGAGGAAAAATCTAACAAGTTGCACATGCACATTTTTGCTGTGCTGACTTTTCTCTGTTCTCCTCTATTGCCACATTCAGTACAGTCATCGAATATAGCAGAGGTCCCTGCATCTGATGGGAGGAAATGACATCACCCACAGCAAGCCATACCACCCTCAGAAACTGGTAAGTAAAACGGGTCAGGAGAGGGTCCAAAAGCCTACATTGTCAGCAGACTACAGATGGACCACCTTGCATGAGTCTTGATATCTTCATGGCAGTGTACATGTCACAGTACGCAAGGAGATGAGTAAGGGGAAGATGCGCTTCAGTCCGGAGGAGAAAAGGCTCACCTTTACGGTGGTGATGGGACACTACCAAAAACTGCACTGGTGTCACTGACTATGTGCAGCCCAGGCCTACCACATGTGGCTGTGAGGCCCTGATGACCACTGGCTCCGGCATACACTGCGATGGAGTTGGTCACACATTTTGAACTGAGTCTTGCCCTCTACATTACAGAGTCAATGTCATCGTACAGGCCTCATCGCAGACTGCCGCCCCTTCCAGCTCTGGTGCCCCTGAGTGTGTGCCCTGAAAATCATGGTTGATCTCTGTGTGTATGTCAGTGGCGTCTGGGCCCATGTGCAGGAGGTTGTCATCCCCTACATGTAGCTGATACTGACTAGGTGGAAAAGTGGAGCCTGTAGCTTTCAACTTTGCCATTTGACTGTTCCTGCTTGCTTCTACCCCTGCATCATGCCCTGGAGGGACACCTTCCACTTTCCTTTGCAACCCTTCGTGACATCCCCTTGGACATTGACGAGTACACGCTCAGCTCGCATGGCCCTACCTCAGTGCACCGCAAGCCACCATAAAGTTGTGGTGTGCCGGCCGCTGTGCATCAGGGGCTACAAACTCTGTGCTGCTCAAGTCAGGGACACATGCTGTCCGTACCTCGTACTGCTGATTGTGTGCTCACTATTGTGATTGTTGCCAGCACCACCCAACTCCTGAGTATGGCTTACACTACCCAACACCAATCCTGCACAAGCGTCACTGGAGATGCAACCCTGGCAATAAAAGGGGCTAGGCACACGTGCCCGTAGCTGGTCACACAGTCATTCAGTGTGTCAGTGTGGTCATCATGTATGCATGAGGGACCGGGGCCATTCTACATTATATTGTGCTGTGTACAGCGTGCGCAACCATGTCACCATAGGCAGTGGTGTAGACCTGGGACATGTAACCATGTCATATCTTCATGTGTACGTAAGCGGGGTGGGCAGGCCTATAACAGTACTGCATAGGGGTGTGGTTCAGCGTGGGCCTTGCCAAGGCTGTGGCTGATGCGTGTGTCTATGTTGTAGTGTCTGCGCCACCCGTCCAGCAATGGACAATGTTGCTATGTGGCATGCCCCCAGTGTGCGTGGGCAGCCAAATGGGTACATGGGGGAGGGTATGCCCACTCAGGGTCAGGCATTACACTTGCCAACTGTTGTGGGTTTCGCTATTTGCGCACCATGAGCCAAAGATGTCCCCTCAACTGTATGTCGAGTGCAGCCAGGCAGGTGCTCTACATCTTTGTCAGACCTGTCCTTGCAATGGCCCTACACACATCTGGCCGGCCACATTCGGCGCAGCATCTTCAGTGTGTCATACGCAGGCTTGTGGACATGTGCAGACAGGCATGTCAATGGTGTTCGGTAAGGGTGCATGTGATGTAATCGCGTAGCGCACACTAGTGCATGTGCTCGGGGGGAGGTGCAGCAGTGAAGCTACGTTGTACACAGTGATGCAGCTCATGTGCAACACGCAGTACATGTCATACAGCAATCACTAGGTCACACATATCACACACCAAATGACCAGTGGGCCTGCCAATACATCATGCAGTACGTTGTAGTGACTCATGTCTCTCTGCACTATCACAGGTGACCAAGGATATGCACTCTGCGCTTGGATGAAGAAATCCCTCTGAGCCACAAACACACAGGCCCAGAGGCAGAACAATGTGTCCCACAAATGCACCAGGGGCATTGTGCAGCACACATTTGGCTTGTTGAAGTCACGTTTCAGGTGCCTGGACGTCACAGGTGGTAAGCACCTGTACAGCCCAGGCCTTGTGCGCAAGATGATTGTTGCATGTTGTGTGCTGCACAACATATGTGTATGCAGCAAGGCCCCATGGATACGAGTGCCAGATGCACCAGACAATAATGATGAAGAGGAGGCAGGTGGACCACACCCCACTGCAGCTGCAGAAGGAATAGCCCGTAGGGACTACATCATTGACAATTTCTTCTCTGGTTGAGGTCAGATTGTGTGGGTCCTTAGCAGTAATGGCACAGTACGTTAACTGACCACAAGCACTGCATGTGCTAATAAAAGCATTCCGATACACATTCCCTGCGTGCATGTCACTCATCTGTATATGCACTTCACTCAGACAAGTGTGGGTGCAACATGTTGTGCAGTCAATTGAGGGATATGTTTATGGATTGAGGGTATCTCACCTCTGTGCAGTGAGGCTGTTTATGGTATCATGTATTCGTACTGCCAGTTCTGTGTGTAACAGTGGTGCAGGTATACCACTCTTCGGCGTTTCACATGTGTCCCAATTCTTTCCATTTTGGCAGTCAGATGTGGCATACAAGTGACAACAGGGATTCTTTTATACTCTGATATGTACAGCCATGAAGCAGGAATTCATCCTGTGTCTCAAGTCCGACAACATGGGCAAGAGGTACGTAAGGGGGAGTCACTGCCCCTACATTGTTCCATGCTTTCATTCTTGTTTGATCATGGACATGGCATTTCAGTGTACAGAGGGTGGTGCTTGTCCCTCTGCAATGTGAGGGGGAGATGCGATTTCAAGGTGTGTGCCATGTTTGTTTCCGCATTGGTGCAGGTTACATACTGGATGCATGTCGATGTACATTGTGGCTGTTTGTGGGGAATTGCCTTTCTGATTTGGACAATGGTAATTTGTTCTGCCTCACAGCTGTGGGGTTTGTGTTACCACGTTGTCATTTCACAGTTTATTTACTCTGCTTTTCTGGTGCATTTTCCCGCCAGACGCGTGGGATTTGGAGACCGGTTGCTGGTATTTGCTGATTTCAGTGTCGCAATGGGCCTCAGCGCAAAATTATTTGTGTTAGCGTTTCGCATTTTTGCGGCGTGGCGTTAATTTTAACGCGGTCATTTGACGTGTTATCTGGAGACTATCGCATGGTACCGCTGTGTTGAGAATGCTTGGTTAACACGGCATAATTTTCCCGCGACAGACTGCAATGTTGGAAGTTGCGTTAAGTAACTTTTGCAATGGTTATCACACGTTCTTGAGAATATGCCCCAATGATTTTTCTTGTAAGCGTTCAAGAATGGATGGTGGAAAAATAATGATGGCAATTCTACATTGGGCAAGGAATAGTAACATGGCAGTGGGCTTTCTCATGCAGGTGGGGATCTTGGGATCTTTTCAACACATCCCAAGAGGTCAGCAAAGGGGAGAGGGGTTATTTCCTGGTGGTTAGCCTATGTATTGGCATTGATGAGTTTATGTCTGTAATACATATAAAAATCAGTCTAATTTGTATACAGCTTTAAGTCCAAGTTTCATCCTCAAAGTTGTTGCCAAGATTCGCTTCCCACCAATTTCAGTGGGGTCAAACGTAGTCAGTGTACATTCTGTATACAAATGGTATGTTTAGTTCCCCCCACCTCTCATGTTAGAAGAGGCTATCAACTGAGATAGGGGTGTGAAATTCGGGGGCTCAGTAGGAAAAGTCATGTAGACAGAGCTAGCAGTTCATCTGAATTCGTAATAGAGAAGCTTGTTAGCTAGGAAGGGAGGATTCCAATCATTGAGCTGATCAAGATAAATGAATGAGCTATTGATGAAAAAACATTTCAAGAGTGTCAAATTCTTTATGGAGAGGGTCACCATAACACACCTTTCATGCATCAAGGATAACAGTTTATTATTAAAAGCTCAACATCTGCTGCTAAAGCTAGGCTATGCTGGACTTTCTCCTGGTTTCCCACATTGCCCATGGGGTGCCACTCACCATATGAATCTAATGGGTAGATCTATGGAGCAGGTTAGAAAGGACAGTCTGCAGAGTACTGTTGTCGGTCTAATCCTTCTCAACCACCAGTACATTGATTGACTTTCAGAATGGAAGTCGCCAACAACAAAGTGGGACTGGCTACGTAGCAATCATGTTCTATATCTGAAATGGAGAAGCCACCCATCTCAAATAAAGTGTGATGATGTCCCAGTTGATTTTGGGTTCCTTGCTTGCCCAGACCAGTCTGAATGGTATAGAGGTAAGCTTCCCACAGATGCTATAATCAGTGTAATAAGGCTATTGATGAATAGATATCTAGATTTCAGAAGGATCAGCATTTTAATGATGGTGATAACGGTAACTTAATTCACCTCTTGCTTTTTCTATTTTTTAAAAAGGCCAGACCACAGTTATCTCTACTGATGGTCTTTGTGTCACATTGTATTAGAATGTCTAAATATCTGATTGGTGACTCCAATCATCTCATAAGGTATTTAGATTGTACTCATGAGGTTGCTGGGGTCAGCATTTTTGATCTGTTCCAATTTATTTTGACTGCAATAGGCCCATATTTAATGATCTATCCGATGACAAGGGGTACGTTTTTTAAAATTCTTATTTATTCATTATTTATGAAGTTAACAACATAAAAGGTACAAACTTACAAACATCCCCTCCATTTAGAAGTATCATGGTTACAAAACAAGGCAACGCACTTCTGTTGTGATACACGAAGGATACTAGTCCTATCGAAATCTGCATGATCATACCAGTATAGTCCTTCAGGAGCCCTTAGGTCCTCGTCTCTTGCGGTAAAATGCCTCACATAGGATTAAAGAGCAGCAAGATTGTCTGGCTCGTCTCCAACCATTTAACTTTTGCTGAGTCATTGGCAGTCGAGAACCTCCCATGCTCCAAGGCACTACAGTACAGAGTCCTTGGCAGCCGCAGCCTGGGATTTGGGGAGATCCAGGGTCTCTTGAGGGCCAGATATGGGGGGTCTCTGAGGGGCCAGGTATGAAACCAGCAGCCCCTATTTGTCCTTGGGTCTCGAGCTAGGAGGAATAAGTTCCCAATAGGCATCCAACTGTTCATGGCAGAGTATGGCATCCCACAGCCAGCATCAGATCATGGAGACAGGTCGTCGCCCCCAATGCATAACAGACAGCCTCTTAGCGAGAATAAGTGTTATGAATGTCAGACATCATACTCCATTCCAGACTTACTCAATATATCCCAGTAGGACTACCAACGGGGTTTTGCTAATTTGGTATTCAGTCTTAGTGTCCACAGTGCCCAGTACAGACTCCCAGAAGGTCACTTTTAGAAATTTGATTTTTGGTTGGCAGAGGTAAGCACCCTAACAAAGCAGGAACCACATCCTAATTTACTGCAACACACCCTAAATTATCCCATGCGCACCTCTGGTAGCTTGGCACAAAGCAGGCAGGCTTAACTTAAGAGGCAATGCATGAAGTGTTTGTGCAACACAGTGAGAACGCCCCAAAAATAGTGCTTAATTTTCTAATTAAAACAAGAATGAAATGACAAAAATCCAATAAGTAGAAGTAGAGATATACATTTTTGAAGATTAAATGTAAAAATCATGCTTAGAAGCAGTAAGTGCTTAAGGGCATATATGGTTGCACCTGCCTGGGACAAAGTGAAGAGTTGAGGCCAACTGAAATGGAGCATGGGCTGGATACAGGGACCCACTTAGGCCCGCTGAAGAAAAGTACTTGGTTTGCATTGACGAAGATGAGGGGTGCAGCCGAGCGATCCGTAGGTGATCCCCACACAGTTGGGGTGATGCAATGGCTTTCTCCATGCATCCACGGCAATAAGATGTTCGAAGAGCGATGCACCAGTTCCTAGATACGGCAGTTCTGAATGTGATGCACCAATCCTGTTCCTGCAACAGCAGCAATGCTTTGATGCTGTTCTTACAGTAGAGGATACATCAGTTCTGTTGGAGCAAGAACCTAGGCCCACTTCCAAGGGTCCAACACTGGGGCAGCACCACTTGGCAGGGCAGACTTAATGGTAGTAGAGTCCAAGTGTTGGAACAGGTGGTTTGGAAGTCTATTGTGTCCCTGAGACTTTAAACAGGAGGCAAGCTCTCGGAGTCACTCTAGGTTCAAGAGATGTAGGTCCGGTCCTTCTTACCCAGGCAGAAAAAGCAACAGGCAGCAGGGCAACACAGCAAGGCAGGAGTCCAGAACACAGCAGTCCAGCAGGGTGGCAGTCCTTAAGCAGCACAGCGGTACTTCCTGGCCGAGTGGTCACAGGTCCAGAAGTGTGCTGAAGTGGTGGTGTCAGAGGTCCACTACTTATACCCAGTTAAGCCTTTGAAGTGGGGGGGCCTTATAAGATAGGCTTTTGAAGGGCAGAGAGGCTCTGCCCTTCCTTCTCTGATTCCAGACTTACTAGACAGGGGTATTGAGACCTTTGTGTGGGGACAGGACACATCCTATTCTGGTGTAAGTGAGACAAGGCTCAGCTCCGACCCCCATCAAGTACACCTAAGCTCCCATTGGGTGTGACTATCTAGAGGGATACACAAAGCCTGGGTATTACCCACCCCAGACATGTGATTAGAGACAGGCATCAGGCATCAAATGGCTAAAGTAAGAAAATCCCAACTTTCTAAGAGTGGCATTTTCATTATTGTAATTTAAAATCTGACTTCACCATAAGTAGTGATTTAACATTTTTATTCCAGAGACACCAAACGTGGATCAGTTATATCCTACCATTTGAGAGTTACACTTATAAAATGTAATAAGGTAATCTCAATGGTATTCTATGGGAGAGATAAACCTTGAAGTGAAAAATGAATTGAAGAGTTTTTCACTACCAGCACATGTAAAAAACATAAAATTGAAAAGTACATGTCCTGCATTTTAAATGCCCTGCACCTTACGGATCACTATTGCCACTCCCCATGCATACGTCGAGTATGGGACCACATGTTTTTCAGTCACCCATCCCACCTGCAGCTTCTGTAACGTGTGACCTGTCAGGTGAGTGTTGTGTAAGAGGGCTACTTCTATTAGGTGTCGGTTTAGGTAGGCTATCACCTATGAGGCCTTACATGCATCATTTCTGCCCCTAAAAGCTCAATAAATAAATTTTCCCACAAGCAGGATAGATATTTGGGTACTCCTGGTTTCTAGGCTCTGTGTGTAAGGTCATCAAGTGTCTCAAGCGGTTGCCATTGGCTCCAGCTACGTTGATGTCTGCCAAGCCAAGTCGTGTGTAGTGTCTGCAGTGTGCCAGCATGTAAAACAATATTAATCCCCACCGCCCTCCCACTCCAACAACCCAAACTTGTCAAGGACATCTCACTTTTACCCCATAACAGCAATGACTCACAGAGGGTAACCATCATACAAAAACCAATGCATCATGTAATTATGCGGAATCATCCCTGGGGTAATCAGGTTGCTGGTCGGACTCTACTGTCCTAAAGGGATGGTGAGTGGGCTCAACATGAGAGTGGGTTATCCAGTGGAGTCGGATGAGGCATAGCAAGGTGGCCCAGTGCCCAGGCTCTGGAGTTGTGCTCTCCACCTCAACAGACTAGAGTAGGGTCAATCTCACAGCATACAGTACATGGGTCGTTTATATAGTCGCGGTTTGCAACATTCCAATGTTTCCCAGAGGCATCAAACAGGAGAACGAGGCCATATGATCAGTCATTGTCACTGAGAGTGCCCCCATCCATGCCAGCTAAGACCACTTCCTCTCCAATGAGTTGCTGACAACTCCATGGCAGAACTTGTGGGCAAGCTACCGGCCAGTAAAGAATCTTAGACGTCTGCTCATAGTCATTCGCAATTTAGCAGGGTAAACCAGTGAGTATGACACTCCAGTCTTCTGTATGAGTCATTTGGCAGGCAGCAATTCTACCCTGGCCGCCTGTTCAGCCAGGGTGAAATCAGGGTAAATGGACAGTTGTTTCCTCTGTCATTGTAGTTCTTTTTGCTCCCTTGCAGGGCAAATAATTGTGTCACAATTTCTAGAAAGGAACAAACAGGCAATGTAACATTTTACATTTTGTCCATATCTGTGGACTCAGGGAGACCAAGAATCCAGAGATTGATCCTCCTGGAGTGTGCCTCCAAATCTTCATTTGTAGCATTAATCACAGTCAGTACTTTCTCCATTTTGAGCAGCTGCTCATTTTGCATCGCAGATGCATCTTCAGTGTGAGAGAGATCCAGCACTGAACTTGGTCCAGTTGGTGATCATGTTTATCTATTTGCCCTTTCATGTACTCAAGCCTATTCATGAGAGAAACTATCTTGGCATCTATTTTATGGGGGCTCTGCTGCATTGCAGTAGGTAATTGCCAGATATCCTGTTCAGGTAGTGCCACAGGGCTATGCATGAAGAACTGCTCCATCCGGCCCACACCTCCTCCACCATTCAAGTGGTTTGTTTGCTCTCTAATGGGAGCTTTGCTTGCTTCTGATCCATTTTTCCCATTGCAGGCAGCGGGCATCTCTGTCGAGCAATGATCTTCCAGCCCTAGCTTTGTGGGGGCGCAAGCATAGGATCCAGTCCACAATCATAATTCACCTGGTCGCTGTTCTGTCTGCGTCCTTTCTCTTTGCAAGCATTCTTCAGCACCCTGGGTGTTCAGGTTGTCTCTTTTGCTGAATGCGGGGCTGCTGTGTGGCTTGGCAGTCGGCAGTAGCAGCCGCACAGCCTGGTAGTCCTCTGCGTGTTGCCAGCAGCCTTCGCACCATCAACTCTGGTCACTCCAACCATCAGCACAGCCACTAGGTAGGCCCCAGTGCCTTTCCTCAGTCGCCACTACCTCTAATGCCATGCCCAGCATGCACTCAACTCCCTAGTCACAGAACCCGGGTTCCCCCAAGCCAGCCCACAGCGCGTCCAGCCAAGTGGGCCACACGTCCACAGGGCTCGAATTGTGGACCTCCAAGTTCTGGCTTGGACTTGAGACGCCAGTTTCTTCTTCCAGTGGGCCTCGGCATACAGGCAAAGTGAGGATGAGTAATAGTGGCTCTGATGAATGAGGGATGTAGGCTGCAGGCGGCAGTGCACCACTAAAGTGCAGCCTTCTTGTGGCCCAGCTCTCTGCCCCCCCAACAGAGGATAAGTTAAGTTTAGGATTTTGATTGAATGGAAGCATTTCACCAGTATGGAGGGATATTAGGAGCTTTATGGTGGGCACTGAATTCCTTCTGGCTGACTGTTGCTCATGCACAATGATGCCAAGGGTTCCATCACCAAGGCAAAGACTAGAGAAGACATGGGACAGTTCTCACTTTACCTCTACTGATCAGGAATGGGTCACAGAGGCAGCTCTTGATGCACACTCTGCCAATTTTGCAATCTGTGCTTGCAAAATTATCATAATGGAGATTAAACAGCAACCTTTTCCCACTCTCGTTAGGAATGTAATGAGAAAGGACAACTCAAGCAATTCGATGGTCTTTTTGGTATTGAACAATACTGCAATAGGTTGGAGGTTTGGGTAAACTTGTACCATAAGGATGAAAATGGTTCTAAGACTGTGGGAAGTAGACTACCCGGAATGAAACCTGACTGAATATATAAGACCAATTTATTCTTTAGAGGTCTGTTAGCTAAAATCCTGGCAAGGATCCTATTATCCAAGTGTTGAGTTTTGAGCAATTAGATGCTACCAGTTGAGTAGATGACTAGTAGTTTATAAGCTTTATTCAGTCTGAAGTCTGTGAGTCCTTCTAGTTCTGATTTTTCCACATCTTTTCTCCACGGATGTGCTCTCTGGTTTGTCCAGGATCCTTGAATCAGATCTGGGAATCCATGTTGCTTAAAGGAAAAAAACTTAATATTAGGTAAGTTTATCTCCTTAATTCTGGCTTCTTTCCCTTTCCTGATCTTCCTTCAATCTCTTCTTTTACCTTCATCTGGCTGGTTCTCTTTTATCGTTTTCTTAAATTCCTTGAATTTCCTCTCCTTTTAGGAAATGAGACCATGCTGTAACTCTGGAATTTCAGCTGGGATTCTAACTGTTTCTACAAACCCCCTTCAATTCTCATAGAGCTGGGTGTTACAAAAGTATTTTCCAACGTACACATCTTTATGATGTAGTCCTGCAAGTGACAGCCCTCTGGTCTCAATATTTTTCCAGTACTTTAAACTCTGTTCTAGGTTTTTCTTGTCTAGCACAAAGGAACTTCTGTCTCCTCCATCTTAACATCTCATTGTGTGCTGAGTGTCAGTCTTGTTTAATCTTTTTTTATATAAACTTTTTTATTCAGCAGTTAGTTGAGAACCACAGATCAATCCTAAACAATTACATATACTCTTTGTGGGCCGCTACCATGGGGACTGTACAATGATAAATATCAATGTGTGCCCCAGGCTTAGCCTCCTAGGGTGACTTCCTATGTATTAGGGTGGGTTAATGGCCTGCTACCTGAGCCCCTTAGTGACCTAGTACCCTCCCCCTCCCCCTGCCCCTCCCCTGCTAGTCTGTCGCAGCCCCTCTGTTACTTCCACTCTCCCCAGATCTTTATGAGTTTGCGTGGGCAACCCTGGGAGCAGTATGTTGTGCATTTTGCTAGCTGACTTCAGTCAAGGTCTTCCTTCCAATCCCAGGCCGTGGGAGGCCTGTTTGCTCCCCATAGTCTAACTAAGTTGTGCTTTGCCACCACTGCTGCCATGTTGAGCCGAGTATGTAAGTGTCGGGGCCACCTCTCCTCACCCGATACGCCCAGAAGCAGCCATCTGCCCTCAAGCAGGAGGGACAGCCCTGTCACCTCCCTCATCACCTCTGTTATTTCTGCCCAAAAAATGTGGATCAATGGAAAGGTCCAGAGTGTGTGATAGAAGGTGCCCACACTGCCACAGTTCCTGGAACACTCAGTTGGATCACTGTGGCCCATCTTATACACCCTGGACCTAGATAGGTAGGACCTATGCAGTATCCGAAGCTGCACCAGGTGGAACTGTGCTCATATGCCAATCTCCTTGGGGCTCTGTAGCCTCACTCCAATCCTCATCATCCAGAGGGCCCACATCAGCTATCCAGGCCTCTCTGAGTGAAACAAGAGTATCTGGCATGTCGTTTATTATCTTTCCGGATACTAGGGAGACTGCCTTGGTGGGCATAGGGTCTAGAATCAACCGGTCCTCCGTAGGGGAAGAGTCTGGGATTTGTTCCCCCGCTAGCAGATGGCATTTCAGGGCGTGCTGTAGCAGCCGATATTGGAAGATCTCACCCTGCGCCAGCTTGAATTCTGATTGCAACACGTTACCAGTGTGCCTCCTCTCCCGAAATTTCCGAGTTTATCTATCCTGACTTGTTTAATCTTTACTGCCAAAACAATCCTCTTCCAATCAATAGTCAGCCCTCTGGCCTCCAGCCCAAGTTGATACCTAGGCTTCTTCAGCCCTCATTCACTTACCTGGTGTGCTACAAGCCCTCCTGACTCATGATTGGGACAGTCCGCATCCCAGGAAGGGTCAAGACGTCCCTGCTGGGTGAATGACTGCTGAATCTTTCTGGCGTGCTCCTTCATTCAGATCACAGTACTATCACCTGGTCTTCCCTTGACTCAGTCCCTCGTTCCGCTGCTCTCTGCCACAGATATGTCTTAGTGGTGTCCCCTTGAAATCCACCTTGCTGTCTGTTCTTCTCTCCTTCCTTCCTCGGTGTTAACCACAAACTCCTACACAGGACACCACAACAGTCTTTATGTCCCTGTCCTTTTTACCTCATCCGGCTCTTGATCGTCTTTTCTCTTTCTTCACTTGCTCTTTGCCCATGAATTTTTTTATCACTTTCTATTTTCTCTTTATCTAACCTATGTTTGTTTTCTTTTACATATACTTTATTTGCACACGTGTGAAGTGAAACCGTTGCCTAATCCTAATACTGATAAGTGTCCCTCTTGACACCATGTTAAGAACTGAGAATGGGCAGCAGAATTGAAAAGTTCCTGTCTTTGCGTGCATTTAGGAGTACGGTGAAGAGCGTGTATCTGGTTGTAGCTGTTAGACTGTTGATGCCTGGGGCTTTGCATCAAGAGTGGATACTTATGTCTGCCAGCAGTGGCTCTCCCTCATGGGTTCCAGGACTATGTCCCCTTTTTTATGGCCCATTTTTATTAAACCAAGAGCGAATAATAATCTGTCATCCACTCTTGGTATGATAATAAAAATGCCCAGCGACATCCTGAGACACCCAGTGAAACTGTTTGATTTTCTGCCGCATGCACACAAAGACCCCTGTACCAGCCCTGAGAGATTTCCAGGGCTGGTGAAATCCCAGCCCTGACCCTGGGTCCCTGGCATGCCTCAATGTCTTCCCCGACTGTGAAGTAGTAAAACATCCATTTAAAGGTATCCATGGGTGCAGCAGGCTTAAGCCCTGTAGTGACCCTGGCAAGCTGCCAATCATTCTATCGCCCCAGTCTTGCCCAACTTGTCACAGAGTTGGGAACGGGTGGGGTGAAAGAGTAGATACTGAAACCTGGTAACAGTGACTGTGCAGGATTGAGATTTCAGATTCATGCTCCAGTGCTGGTCACAGCAGGAAGAAGTAGAAGTCCAGATGAGACCTGTGCAAGTAGATAAGTAAAACAAAAAAGTTGTAATGTGGTGTGTGCATGAGTCTGTGAGAAAGAGTGTGTGTGCATGTGTGGTCATGCCTGTGTGTGTGTGTGTGTGTGTTTGTGTGTGTGAATGTATGAGTGAGCTAATGGAGGAGTGAGTCTGAGTGAGTGAGAATGAATGATAGGAAGAGGGATTGTGAATGAGAATGAATGAGAATTAATCTAAGTGAGTGAAGCAGCAATGACAGAGAGTGTAACTGAGCCTTACCGTGTGTGACACTAAGTGAGTCTGGGTGTGACTGAGTGAGTCACAGCATGAGTGAGTCAGAATGATTGAGACTGGGAATAAGTGATACTGATTGAGTTAAAGTGAGTCAGAGTGAGACTGAGTGGGTGCGGTTGAGTTAAAAATGGGTATGACTGATTGATAATAAGTGACACTGAGTATGAGAATGACAGAGACTAGGTGAGTTTAAGTAAGAATGAGTGAGAATAAGTGGGACTGGCTGAAATTGAGTGAGAATAAGTGGGACTGTGTGAGAATGAATGAGACTAGGTGAGTCATAGTGATTGAGTGAGAATGAATGGTAGTGAGTGAGAATGGGTGAAGCTGGGTGAGAATGAGACAGTCTAACTTTGAGTGAGACTGAATGAGTCAGACAAGTGAGAGTGAGTGAGAGGAATTCAAAATGAGAGTGAGTGAGACTGAGTGAGCCAGAGTGAGAATGAGCAAGTCAGAATGAGTGGAAATTAGTGGAATTGAGTGGAAATGAGTGAGACTGAGTAGGTCAGAGTGAGTATGAGCAAGACTGTGTAAATCAGTGAGACCGAGTGAAACTTAGTGAGTTAGAGTGAGTAAAAGTGCAAGCGTGAATGAGAGTAAGTGAATATGAATGAATGAGACTGAGAGCGAATGGGTGAGAGAGTAAATCTGAGTTCAAGCAAGTGTGAGAAAACCCCCTGAATTCTCTGAGAAGTCAGGCTCACTCACTGAAATTCAAGCAAAGGTTTACGTCCTTCCACGATGGATGCATTGATTTGAGAAAACGTTGTCTCTCTAATTAGAGGGAGTCTTATTGAGTCGTCAATCCATGCTGAAGTCTAAATAGGAGGTGAGGAACTCTTTGTAGTGTATAGCAAATGTAGTGGTTTAACATATAATCTAGGATCTCCTAGTGTGTATATGCAAGTGTTGGAGCACTATAAGTAGACCTTTTATGTATGGGGCATAGCACACAGGCAAGTATCCAGTAATATTTTATCATTTTACACAGCATTCATTATTAGTCCAACATTATAAATCCATCACAGAAGCACATGCACAATTTGAAATCCATGGCAAATGTATTTTATTATGGAGTAAAGCATGAACCTTTACATATTTTTTTTTATATAATTGAATCAAACATGTTTTATTAATAGTAAACAATGCATTAATTATATTAAAAAACAGACGACAAAGAAACATTCGGAAGCTAATTTTGAACACTGACAAAAATGTTACATCTGTGAAAAATTCATATCTTGCATTGAATCTTAAGAAAGCATCACACAGACTCACTCAAAAATATAAATATTATGCAACAATTGTAAAGATACTCTATGCAATATTAGTGATGTTATACTGTACCCATGTAAGCGTAATGGTGCAAATATGATGAAACAGTGAAACTAATAATATCTGTTTGAAACAATGCAATAAAAAGAATTTAGGTATGCACTGGTTTCTACACAACCAGGGAATGACCCAGCTAATCTAGAAATCAGAGTATTAACAATATGTTTAGATTTTTTGTATTTTATGAATACCTTAAATAAACATGTGCTTCCTAACTTAAGTAACCCTCAGGTACATTACTTGTTTTCTCCTATGGAAAAAAGGAAAGTGGAGGAACATAACTTCATGAACAGGAGACTCTAGCAATTGGGGTTGACCTACCCACAAACAATGTATATTGCACTTTCATAGACAGTTACATGAGATGCTAATGAGTTAAATTCCCATAATTAACAAATAAATGACTGTCATTAATATTTTTTAATAAAAATAAAATAGCAATTTATAAAGTCTTTACCTACAGATCGCATCATTTGGAATGTATTAAGGACACTTATTAGACAGTATGATATACTGATGTAAGGGCTGTGAAAAACAGCCCTCTGACGTTAACACACCCACAGACAACAAAAATGCTTTTGACAATTCAGTTCCCACTGGCAGTCTCTAATTCAAATGGGTTGTAAACTTTTGAAATGCAAACTTTTGACAAATCAGTTTCATCCTTTGTTTAGTTGATTTCACAAATCAATAATTCGGGATGAACAAACATATTTAAACATACAAACCCACATCAATTTTGGATGTAACTATGACAATTGTATTTCAAATACTACATAATAAAAATATAATGCAGTGTCATAACTGAAAAATCACTGTGCAGCATCTAAGCACCCTCAAGCAATGCACAGTTTCTGAGGATGGGTGGTGATTTTTGAGGTTTGGAAAATACTGTCACCTACAGTTTGGAGGACATTCACATGTGGGTGAAGTGTATATTCAGAGGTTAGCGGCTCAAGTAGTTGCAACTGTGGGACTGCTTATCCCCTTTTGCATGTGTCATTTGGTATTGCCCTGTAAAATGTACCTTTATGTGAAAGCAACACAGCTAATAGGCAGAATATGGAAGCATTCTTAATAAAATAAAATCAAATTTTTCTGTCATATTTGGCTTTGCCTCTAAAGGAAGAAGAGTTGTGAACCCCCAGTGCAGCATGAAGGTTTGAGATGAAGTATTGACTTGCTTGTGAAAATCTGTGAATATTAGTGTGGTAGATAGGGTTACCTCAGATCTTTATAGTAAATAGGCCATTGCTTTAGTACAACACTTGCATACTGAATTTGGCGATCCTTAAAGATTTATGGGTCTGCTACTTCAATCCAAGCACTCCAACTCCATTAATTGTGACTGAATCATAAAGCAATTTAGTGTGAGGTAGGAGAGGAATGTTTATCGTTGTCAAGGGATAAGATCCCATCTCATGAAAAAAAAATCTTACATAAGGCTTTGAAAGTTGCTAATACTGCAGAGAAAATGTTTTTAAAAGACCTGCCGACCCAAATACTTGGAGTGCAATTGTGAAATTAATATTATGGTATTGTATTATTGAAAAGGGTAACATTGATGAAATGTTAAATGATAAGCTATAGGTCAAGTGGGAAAATGAATTAAAGAGTTACAAGAGTGCTTTTTGAAGGCACGGGCATTTACAGCTGGGTGTATGCTGGACATCTGCCAAAAAGTGGCATATGCCTGTCCGCCGTATTGTTAAGGCCCATAGAGTCAGTTTGAGAGCTTGGAAGAGAAGTCTTGCTCATAGCTTGAAGGTGGTACAGAGTCCATAAATGATGGTGAACTAAAAACTTCAAACCAAACTATGGTAACATGCGTTGCTTTATGGGCTAACTTTCAATTAAGAGATGTTATGATTGAGTGGCCAGCATTTAAACTCTGTCATTTAATTCTGAGAATTCCTTACATTCTGTGCACATCTGTGCTAGGGGGCTTGTAGGGTACAATCACATTAGCTTATCTTGCCCCTCCTATAGATTGATTCTACAACCATAGCAAACAAAAGTTGCATTACTCTTACAAACTGTTGAGGACCTCTCAGTGGGACACTCTACTAATGTTCAAAATGTCTTTGCAATCAATAACATGGTAAAAGTATATAAGAATACGCTGGCAATACACTTTGTACCTGTTCCTCTATCTTCAACATGTTTTTTGTCTTTTGTATCTTGTTCCTTCCCAGGTTTGATCTAATATTCCCTTTGCAGACGTTCACAGTTAAGCATGCTCCATTTTCAAGTTAGCCTGTGCATGACTGTTAGACCTGACATAATTGGCTTGAGTCTCTCCTCCATTTTTTTCTGTCTGCCTCCACTGTTTACGATGTTTTTGCTGGTATAATGCTTTGGGCACTGTGCCACTGCTGATCAGTGCCACAGTGCAAGTGCTCCCTATGTAAAACTCCTGTATTGATTGAATTCCATGTTTGGCTTATTTGGTTTACTGTCAGTCCCTAGTCTAGTGCACCAGGAGTGCCAGGGCTTGTAAATACAAATGCTGCTCGTGGGCTTGCAGCACGTGTTGTGCCACCCACAAGAGCGGCCTAGTAAAAGTATGTCTAAAGGTCTGCCATTGCTAGACCTACGTGCAGTCTAGTACTGTCACGCAGACTGCGCAAGTACACCTACTTGCCAGTCCCTAAACCTTCCCTTAACTTCATGTTAGTCACCCCTATGGTAGGCCCACGGGCAGGGTGCATTGTAAGCATGAGGTAGGACAAGCCTGACCAAGTTGGCATGTCCTAATAGTGAATTACAGCCATATTCGTTTTCCACTATTGTAAGGTAACCTGCTCTCCATTAGTTAGAATGGGCTGCCAGGATTATTAATGCTATAATCCTAGATGGCTCGGGGAGCATGGTGCATGGTCGAGTTTGGTATCCCTGAACTCGGGGTTTAATCACGCATCCATTGGTGTGGATGGTTTTTGGACTCTGGGTTTGAAAATAGCACTTTTAGAAAGTGGCTATTTTCTTATCTAACTATTTCTGGTTTCTGCTGGTTTGGTGTGTGTGTGACAGGAGCTGGGTGGCTCCAGGGATCTGCTGAGTCAGTGTGGGATGAGTGGGACATTTGCATTGAGAGTAGGGGAAGAGTAGCTCCTGATAGCCTGCCCTGCCTGATACAATGCTGGCTCCACCTCCTGCCAGGCGACTGATGGCTCTGTGCCTGCCATGGACGATCCTGGCCCCACCTCCTGCCAGGAGGCCAATAGCTCTGCTCCTGCCAGTGACAATGCTGGCTCCACCTCCTGCTGGGCGTCTGAGGACCCAGCCCCGCACAGTGAATAGGCCAGGTGCCTCTGCCTGGCTACACCCACAACAGACCCAGGATGTTGAGAAATTCCCCTGCATGGACAAAGGGATCAAAGCCAAAAAGGGGTATAAGAGAAGGACCCCTGAACCAAGACTTTAGATCACTTCTGACAAGGAAACCTGAACCAAGGACAAGAAGCCTGCTGATCCAAGGACTTGCCTACCCCTTCTGCCAAGAGTGCTGTTTGTTGGGGGAATCCTGCAGTTGCTTCTTTATTTTTGCCAAGGAACCAGGAGAGAGGAACTTTGTGTGTACTCTCAAGCTTTGCTGTAGAAAATCTCCAAGGGCTGGAAGAGTGCCAGCCTCCTGTTGAAGTCAAAGGGCTAAAGGACTTCATTTGCTAAAAGTGCTTGTTGCTGGAACCTGAAAATCCAGCACCTCTGAAAGAAACCAGCAATCTCGACGCCGCCGGACGCCGCCGAATCCAGCTCGACATCGTGAGTAACGGCTCCAGTGTCCCGCTTCCTCGATGCCGGCCGCCGGGCCCGATCGACGCCAGCAGCAACGCCAGTGAGTAGCGAGTTCGGCTCCAGCTCCAAGTGACCCCGTGTCTGCACCGCTGCTGATCGCATCGACTTCGAAGCCCTCTCGACGCCGTGAGCGCTGCTCACTCTTTGCAACTTCATCATCGACATCGACAACGACGCCGTGTCCTGCTTTGCCTCGGGAGCGCTGCTCCTGCCTGACATCGATCGACGACGCTGCAGGTCGCCCAGACTCCGAGGCCGGATCGACGCCAAAGACGCGACGCCGGATATCTCGACGCCGCTGATCATCGTGTGCTTCGCTTTTCCAAGGTACTGTGTTGTGGGGGTCTGTGCGACTCCGGGCTCGACGTAGCGCTCCTCGCGGTCGACGCCGAACCCTTTGGATTAACTTTGCCTCGACGTCGTGTGACTCCAGTGTGGGTTACATTGTTGCCAAGAACTGTGTTTTAAAGAAGAAGAGTTACTTTTGATACTAAAGACTTTGTGCTAAGAAGAAACTACACTTGAACTATTATTTTTCCTTCCAAGAGTATTTATTAAGACTGTGGTATATTTTTGTCGTTATTTGGTCTTGTGCTAAGCCTTATATAAAAATCCTTATTTTTATAATACTACTGTGTCATGTCCATTTGTAGTGTATTAACTTTATTACTGTATGTGGTCATAAATGCTTAACACACAGCCTCTGAGATAAGCCTGTCTGCTCTGCCAAGCTACCAAGGGGGTGAACAGGGGTTATCAAAGGGTGTGATCCCCTTGCCCTGACTAGAAAAAGTGTGTCCCTATTTGTCAGAAGTGTATACCTCTGCCAACTAGAGACAGCCGGTTCTAACATTGGTGGGTCAGCAGTGAGGATTTGAACTTTGCATTTATGACCCATGTGCAGTGATTAGTGTGCGCTACATAGTGAAAGCAGACCATAGCGCAGCCACAATCTATTTGGAAGGATTCTATTTTTGTTCTCCGCTTTTCTGAAGCCTGATTTTTTTAACACTGCCAGTTTTGACCATGAGTGACGCCGGAGTCACTGCCCCTGTTGTTGTTGTTGTGGAGGAATTTGATAGAGCAAAGATAAAGGACTACAAGCTAGAGGAGCTGAAATCCTTTTGCAAGAAATTTAAAGTTCCTACCAAAGGCCTCAAGATTAAGGAAAACTATCTCAAAGCATTGGAGGCCTGGTTAGAGTCCAGAGATCCCACTGATCCGGTGGTGGTACCGCCAGTGGAAGGGGATGAGGAGGTGCCAGTGAATGGAGCCGTGTCCTCTCCCGGTAGCAGTGTTTCCTCCAAAGGTCTTTTCCCTGAAGAAAGAGAAGAAAGGGCGAAAGAGAGAGAATACAACATGGAAATGGCAAGGCTTAAGATAAATGGGCAGTTGGAGTTAGAAAATGCAAAAGGCAGGAGAGAAGCTGATTTGGAGATCAAAAGGTTGGAGTTTGAAAGAGAAAAGTTAGCTTTGGAGCGTGATACCAGGTTGAGGGAGTTGGAGATCCAAGCTAAAAGGTTAGAATTGAATCCCTCTGGTGGCAGCATCCCATCTGTGCCTGCAGAAAGTAGGTTTTAATTTCCTAAAGATGTGATAAAAGATTATCATAAGAATGAAGATATTGGCCAATGGTTTAAAGCATATGAGTTAGCATTGTTGGCCCACCGGGTCCCTGAGAAGGATTGGGGAGCGGGGTTGTGGGGTCGCTTTGTGAATGAGGGAAGAGATACCCTGTTAGACATGCCTGTTGAGGATAGGATGCCTTATGCTCATATGAAAGATGCTTTAATGTTGAGGTATGGCCTAACCCCAGAAAAGTACAGACAAGCCTTTAGAGAATGTAAGAAATTGCCTGGTACAACGTGGGTTGAATATGTGTCTTTTTTTTGCAGAGCCATGGATGGTTGGGTAAAGGGCAGCAAAGTGGAAAGTTATGAAGCTCTTTATGATTTGTTTGCTTGGGAGCATTTGTCTAATAACTGTTTTCCAGAGCTGCGCCAGCACCTTATTGATAGCAAGATATCTAACCCTAGAAAACTTGCTGAGGAGGCGGACCGCTGGGTCAGTACCAGGGTCCACAAGGGTCCAGTGGGAGACTCAGCCAAAGGTGGGCAGGGTCCCCAGCAGAAGAGTGGGGGGGACAAGGGTAAACAGAGGGAGTTCCAGAAAGGCCCCCAAAGTAATCCCCAAGGGAACCAAGGGAAAGGTTCCCAGCCTCCCCCTGTGAAGAAGCCAGGGACCCCGACAGGTAAACCTGTTCATAGGGGCCCAATGACCTGCTATGTTTGTAAGCAGGTGGGACATCATTTTTATGATCCCCAGTGTCCCATGAGGGACTCTAGTGCACCACCACATGCACCCCCCGTCAGTTGGCGAGTGTAGCCCTGGGAGGGGAGGAGATGGTTGCCCCTGGTGGGAGGGGTCCCGCAGAGATGTCCCTGGTCTCGCTAGGAGACATGGAAATGGTCCCTCCACCCCCTCTGCCTAGTAACACTAATAAATATAGGCAGTGGGTGACCATTAATGGCCATAGAGTGGAAGCCCTCAGAGACACCGGAGCGAGTGTGACAGCTGTCAAGTGTTACTTGGTATCCAGAGAGCAGGTGGTTCCCCACGCATTCTACCCTGTGATAGCTGCTGACAACTCCCAGAAAGAGTGTGAGGTAGCTCAGGTTCCCTTTGAATGGGGGGGAGTTTCAGGTACTCTTCAGGTTGCTGTGAGGCCTGCCATGCCTGTTGATTGTCTCCTGGGCAATGATTTAGAAGACTCCCCTTGGGCTAAGGTGGAGAGGGAGACCCATTTGAAAATGTTGGGTATACCAGAGTGGGTGTGTGCAACCACTCACTCCATGACAGCTAGTAAGGGTGCTGATGGGGTCCCGGAGCCTGAAAGTATGGCCCAGGACCCAGCTGTAAAGAGAAGAGGCAGGAGGTGCGGGAAACCGGCCCCCATAGTTCCCGTGGTCCAGGAGGAGGCAGACCCTGAGGGAGATGCCCTGGAGCCCACAGGGGAACAAGTTGCTGAACTGGGACACCTGCCCGAGCTGACCCATTGGCAGCAGGATGGTGGTCCCTCCAGGGAGGAATTTGTGGCAGAACAGAAAGTGTGCCCTTCTCTTGTGGGTATGAGGCAGCAGGCCTCAGCCCAAACCTCAGGTGATCAGTCAGGGTCACATTTTGTTTACTGGGAGAACGACCTCCTGTATAGCGAGCCTAAGGCTGCTAAGCCTGGGTCAGCCCGTGTGCTGGTGGTACCCCAGCGCTTCAGAGCCTTCCTACTGGGTTTGGCTCATGACGTTCCGTTAGCTGGACATCTGGGGCAGGACAAGACCTATGACAGGCTTGTCACCCATTTTTATTGGCCTCAGATGAGAAGGGATGTAGACATCTATTGTAAAACTTGTCGCACTTGCCAGGCAAGTGGGAAAAGCGGAAGGAAGCAGAAGGCTCCCCTCCAACCTTTTCCAGTGGTCAGTACCCCCTTTGACCGGGTGGGGATTGACATTGTTGGGCCCCTGGACCCCAAGACAGCCCTGGGCAACAGGTTCATCCTGGTCTTGGTGGACCATGCCACACGGTACCCGGAAGCCATCCCTCTCAGAACAGTGACGGCCCCCGTTGTGGGACGGGCACTGATGGGTGTTTTCTCCCGCATGGGGTTCCCCAGAGAGGTGGTGTCAGACCGGGGCACCAACTTCATTTCCAATTATATGAAGTCTCTGTGGAAGGAGTGTGGGGTAACCTACAAGTTCACCACTCCTTACCACCCTCAAGGTAATGGGTTGGTTGAGAGATTCAACCGTACCCTTAAAGGCATGATCATGGGTCTTGAAGAACCAATGAGGCGGAAATGGGACGTCCTCTTGCCATGCCTGTTGTTTGCTTACAGTGAGGTGCCACAGAAGTCTCTAGGGTTTAGCCCCTTTGAGCTTTTGTATGGTCACCCGGTAAGAGGACCTTTGAGTCTGGTCAAAGAAGGCTGGGAGCAATCTCCCAGGAAACCTCCCCAGGATGTCTACAGTTACATGCTGGCCTTTAGGAACCAGACTAGGCACTTCAGAGATTTGCTCAGGCAAATCTGGAGGCCAGCCAGGAGGAGATGAAGCGGTGGTACGACCGGAATGCCACTCTGGTAGAGCTTCAGCCTGGTCAAGAAGTTTGGGTCATGTCCCCTGTGGAACCTTGTGCGCTCAAGGACAGGTGGACTGGACTGTTCAAGGTTGTGGAGAAGAAGAGCGATGTCACCTACTTGGTGGACTTGAAATCTCCCAGGAACCCCTTGAGGGTCCTGCATGTCAACCGTTTGAAGCCCCACTTAGAAAGGTCCGAAGTGGGCATCCTCCTAGCTACAGATGCTGGAATGGAGGAGGAGAGTGAGCCTCTTCCTGACCTCCTGTATGCAAAAGAGCAAGATGGGTCAGTGGATGGTGTTGTCCTCTCTGACACACTGACCCTTGAGCAGAATCAGGATTGTCGCCAACTGTTGGGACAATTCCCTGATCTGTTTTCCTTGATTCCTGGTGTCACTCATTGGTGTGTCCATAATGTGGACACCGGGGACAGCACTCCTGTGAAGCGAAGCACAAGGCTTACAGGGTGACTGACAAGGTCAGAGCATACATTAAGGAGGAGGTCTCCAAAATGTTTGCCTTAGGGGTGGTTGAGTCCTCTAGCAGTCCTTGGGCCAGCCCAGTGGTCTTGGTCCCGAAGGCTGCAGCGCCTGGTGCTTCACCAGAACTTCGGTTCTGTGTGTATTACCGAGGACTCAATTCAGTCACCAAGACTGACGCGCACCCCATCTCCAGAGCTGATGAGCTCATAGATCGGTTGGGGGCTGCCCGGTACCTTAGTACGTTTGATTTGACGTCCGGGTACTGGCAGATCGCCTTGACTGATGGGGCAAAGGAGAGGTCAGCATTCTCCACACCAGATGGGCTCTACCAGTTCCGGGTGATGCCTTTTGGGATGAAGAATGCCCCTGCCACCTTCCAGAGGTTGGTCAACCAGGTCTTGGCTGGACTGAAGGATATCAGTGCCGCCTACCTGGACGACATTGCAGTGTTCAGCGCCAGCTGGGAGGAACACTTGCGCCACCTCCAGGAAGTGTTGTTGGCCCTGCGCAGAGCAGGCCTCACAATCAAAGCCAGTAAGTGCCAGATTGGGCAGGGTTCTGTGGTGTACTTGGGGCACCAAGTAGGGAGCGGCAAGGTGGCCCCCCTGCAACCCAAGATTGATACCATCCTGGTTTGGGCACCGCCCAAAACCCAAACTCAGGTGAGAGCCTTCTTAGGTCTCACAGGTTACTACAGGAGGTTTGTCAAGGATTATGGTAACATTGTGCACCCCTTGACTTCGCTGACTTCCAGGAAGCAGCCACGAAATGTGATCTGGACTGATGCCTGTCAAACGGCCTTTGACACCCTGAAAACTGCAATGTGCACAGCACCTGTACTCCAGGCACCCGACTTTTCTAAAGAATTTGTTGTCTAGACGGACGCTTCAGAGCATGGCGTGGGGGCTGTTCTAGCTCAGGTGAATGAAGAGGGTCGAGACTTACCTGTAGCCTTCATCAGCAGGAGGTTACTTCCCAGGGAACAGAAGTGGAGTGTGATAGAGCGAGAAGCATTTGCTGTGGTCTGGGCGCTGAAGAAGCTAAGACCCTACCTGTTTGGGACTCACTTCCGGGTTCAGACAGACCACAGGCCCCTCAGATGGTTGATGCAGATGAGGGGTGAGAACCCAAAACTGTTGAGGTGGTCCATTTCCCTACAGGGTATGGACTTCGCGGTGGAACACCGCCCTGGTACAGATCACGCCAATGCTGATGGTCTGTCCAGATTTTTCCGCCTTAGTGATGAGGACTCCCTAGGTGAAGGGTAGTTCTCCCCACATTTCAGCTGGAGGGGACACGTGTTAGACCTGACATCATTGGCTTGAGTCTCTCCTCCAATTTTTTCTGTCTGCCTCCACTGTTTACGATGTTTTTGCTGGTATAATGCTTTGGGCACTGTGCCACTGCTGATCAGTGCCACAGTGCAAGTGCTCCCCGTGTAAAATTGCTGTATTGATTGAATTCCATGTTTGGCTTATTTGGTTTACTGTCAGTCCCTAGTCTAGTGCACCAGGAGTGCCAGGGCTTGTAAATACAAATGCTGCTCGTGGGCTTGCAGCACGTGTTGTGCCACCCACAAGAGCGGCCTAGTAAAAGTATGTCTAAAGGTCTGCCATTGCTAGACCTACGTGCAGTCTAGTACTGTCACGCAGACTGCACAAGTACACCTACTTGCCAGTCCCTAAACCTTCCCTTAACTTCATGTTAGTCACCCCTATGGTAGGCCCACGGGCAGGGTGCATTGTAAGCATGAGGTAGGACAAGCCTGACCAAGTTGGCATGTCCTAATGGTGAATTACAGCCATATTCGTTTTCCACTATTGTAAGGTAACCTGCTCTCCATTAGTTAGAATAGGCTGCCAGGATTATTAATGCTATAATCCTAGATGGCTCGGGGACCATGGTGCAATGTCGAGTTTGGTATCCCTGAACTCGGGGTTTATTCACGCATCCATTGGTGTGGATGGTTTTTGGACTCCGGGTTTGAAAATAGCACTTTTAGAAAGTGGCTATTTTCTTGTCTAACTATTTCTGGTTTCTGCTGGTTTGGTGTGTGTGACAGGAGCTGGGTGGCTCCAGAGATCTGCTGAGTCAGTGTGGGATGAGTGGGACATTTGCATTGAGAGTAGGGGAAGAGTAGCTCCTGATAGCCTGCCCTGCCTGATACAATGCTGGCTCCACCTCCTGCCAGGAGACTGATGGCTCTGTGCCTGCCATGGACGATCCTGGCCCCACCTCCTGCCAGGAGGCCGATAGCTCTGCTCCTGCCAGTGACAATGCAGGCTCCACCTCCTGCTGGGCGTCTGAGGACCCAGCCCTGCACAGTGAATAGGCAAGGTCCCTCTGCCTGGCTACACCCACAACAGACCCAGGATGTTGAGAAATTCCCCTGCATGGACAAAGGGATCAAAGCCAAAAAGGGGTATAAGAGAAGGACCCCTGAACCAAGACTTTAGATCACTTCTGACAAGGAAACCTGAACCAAGGACAAGAAGCCTGCTGATCCAAGGACTTGCCTACCCCTTCTGCCAAGAGTGCTGTTTGTTGGGGGAATCCTGCAGTTGCTTCTTTATTTTGCCAGGGAACCAGGAGAGAGGAACTTTGTGTGTACTCTCAAGCTTTGCTGTAGAAAATCTCCAAGGGCTGGAAGAGTGCCAGCCTCCTGTTGAAGTCACAGGGCTAAAGGACTTCATTTGCTAAAAGTGTTTGTTGCTGGAACCTGAAAATCCAGCACCTCTGAAAGAAACCAGCAATCTCGACGCCGACGGACGCCGCCGAATCCAGCTCGACATCGTGAGTAACGGCTCCAGTGTCCCGCTTCCTCGACGCCGGCCGCCGGGCCCGATCGACGCCAGCAGCAACGCCAGTGAGTAGCGAGTTCGGCTCCAGCTCCAAGTGACCCCGTGTCTGCACCGCTGCTGATCGCATCAACTTCGAAGCCCTCTCGACGCTGTGAGCGCTGCTCACTCTTTGCAACTTCATCATCGACATCGACGACGACGCCGTATCCTGCTTCGCCTCGGGAGCGCTGCTCCTGCCCGACATCGATCGACGAGGCTGCAGGTCGCCCAGACTCCGAGGCCGGATCGACGCCGAAGACGCGACGCCGGACATCCCGACGCCGCTGATCATCGTGTGCTTTGCTTTTCCAAGGTACTGTGTTGTGGGGGTCTGTGCGACTCCAGGCTCGACGTAGCGCTCCTCGCGGTCGACGCCGAACCCTTTCGATTAACTTTGCCTCGACGTGTTGTGACTCCAGTGTGGGTTACATTGTTGCCAAGAACTGTGTTTTAAAGAAGAAGAGTTACTTTTGATACTAAAGACTTTGTGCTAAGAAGAAACTACACTTGAACTATTATTTTTCCTTCCAAGAGTATTTATTAAGACTGTGGTATATTTTTGTTGTTATTTGGTCTTGTGCTAAGGCCTTATATAAAAATCGTTATTTTTATAATACTACTGTGTCGTGTCCATTTGTAGTGTATTCACTTTATTACTGGTCATAAATGCTTAACACACAGCCTCTGAGATAAGCCTGTCTGCTCTGCCAAGCTACCAAGGGGGTGAGCAGGGGTTATCAAAGGGAGTGTTCCCCTTTCCCATTACTAGAAAAGGTGTGTCTCTATTTGTCAGAAGTGTATACCTCTGCCAACTAGAGACAGCCGGTTCTAACAATGACAATTAAAGCTGTTCAAGATGCCAGGTTGAAGAACCTTTAAGCAAGCTAGGAAGGATCTCTCCTTCCAGGTGTGCCTAAGGAATGGTGTGACTTTTACAGACTTCCTTGTCATGGTGTCCTAGGAATCAGACAATTATTTTGCTTTTCTTTAAATGCCAAATTCTCTCATGGTGTGATGTATCATACATTTCTGACTGTATTTTATCATGTATATAAAAGTATAAAATTTTGAAAGGATTTCTTGGTTTCCATGAACCATGGGCACATCCTCCGCAATAATTCACATTTCTTGTGGCTGGCTGTAGGGTAGTATCCCAAGTCGCCAGGAAGATTCACTTATCTTCCTGTAAGGACACACTTTGCATATATTATCGTATGTGGCATTTCTAAGCAAAAATAGCAGTGTTTCTGCTATTTTTGTGTTCTGAATTACCTCCATTCTTATTTTAGTGTATCCAGTAAAGGGACTCTATCTAATGGTGCTTTTTTTGCCATTTGTAAAATTCCAGACAGAGCTTTGCGTTCAAAATAGTTTATTACAATTTTTATAATGAACACATGACAATACATAAAATAGTACAATAAAGGTAACTAAAGGGAATAGAAGAATTAGAATAACAATAAGTAAATAGCGATAGGTACAATAAAATGTAATATAATAGTGCCTAAAAAGAAAACAAAAGGGATGAGGAGGGGAGAGGCATATCTTTGTCTGCTGCCTCCCTTTGCAGCCCCTTCATTTGGAAAGTTGGCATTTCGCCTGGTAGGTTCTCCTTCCAGCGATGGCATAAGCAATGGGGCCACATGAAAGCTGCTTACAACGCAGGTATCGACAGGGGCAGCTGTTTGTGTGGTTGGTAAAAGGCCCTAAAGCACCTAACGGAACCCCTTCGAGATTTTCCTTTCATCTGTACCAGATTTGGCTTTTTCTCTAGAACATATTTTTTATTTTCATTAACTTGCCTCTACTTTGCACTTAAACCTCTGTCCGGTGGGTTACGAGGTTTAGCCCTAGAGAGTTTATCCGTTCTAAATTGGCTGGTGTCAGGATGGCTAGTCAAGAACCATTGTTGGATGTTTTCAGGTACGGGGAGAGGAAGAGGGAACATTACACCATTTCCATTTCTTTGCCTTTGGAATGAAAAGCATGATCCCCCGTTTTTGTAACATACACAGATTGTTATTTGTTATTAATGTCTTAGCTCCTGCAAGATATCGGTTTTAGAAATTCTTTCCAGAATTCTTATTTCTAACTATTTCGTCCTTTTTTTGTAAACCTTTTAAACCCATGCACAAGGAAGTGGCATCACAGGAGGCCCGGAAGCGAAGTCAGCAAACGCATTGAAGCACCTGAAAGGTATGTGAAACGTTTTCATCTTCTTTCACTTCTCATCAGAACATTTCAAACCTGGAAATCCCCTTGAACCAACAGCCCATAGATTTCTGTTCTGGGTGATCCTCTTTCCATTGTTAATTCTAGCACTGCTACTGGGCTGATTGGTACTACTACACATGCACTATTACTACAATGACTGGTACTTGTTTAAAGATTCACTTGTTTAAAGATTTTTTATCTAAATAAACATAATCTTTTGACTTTGACTTTGACTGGTATTGTTAATACTATTAGTACTATTGCTGGTATACCTACTACTAGCATTACCATTTCTACTGTTGGCACTATTACAGCATTAATCACCACTAGTGGTTTTAATGGCTTTTCACCACTTTGAATGCTACAATTTCTTCCAATAACTATATATCTTAGTGCTATTTTACAATTACTCTGGTGTTCCTACTACACCTAGTGGTGCCTCTTGCTCTCATAATGAACTTTTGCTAGCACTAAAAAGTGTTCCCCTAGTGTTACTATTAGCACAATAAGATTAGTAGTACTAACAGTATTAAAAGTAGTACTGGCACATGTATTAGAAGCAACCCTAGTAATAGAAGATGTATTATGAGTGGACAAAGTAGTAATACAAGTATTATTGGGTAGTTGGTTAAATTTCCACGTATGTATGCTGTGGCCGTGAATGAATGAATTAATTTATATTTGTATAGCGCAGAACTACCCTGAGGCCTCGCAGCTCTTATGGACCGAACAGGCAGAAGAACAGCAATGTTAGAGCGATGCATTGAAGAAATGGGTTTTCAAGAGTTTGCGGAAGGCCGGCAGCTTAGTTTCCTTCCGCAGAGTGGAGGGGAGAGTGTTCCAGAGGTTAGTTGCGTTCAACGAAAAGGAGCGTACGCCCCCATCTAGTTCTTCGTATTTTCCTCGGAGTAGCCAGAAAAGAGAGGCTTGAACGGAGGTTCCTGGAGGGGTGATAGGGGGTGACTAGAGAGTGAGTAATGACCGGACCGGTCTTCAGAATGGCTCTGTGAGCCAAGCACATGGCTTTGAACTGTATCCTGGCCAAGATTGGGAGCCAATGGAGGCTCCTTAGTGCTGATTTCGCAGATTGTCTCCGGGGAATCTGGAGAAGTTGGCGGGCCGCACAATTCTGAATCATTTGAAGTTTATAAATAGTAAATTGGGGAGCTCCCAGGTACAGGGCATTCCCATAGTCCCGGCGAGAAAGTATATGGGCCTGTACCATAATCCTTCTCATCTGGAAGGGGAGGAGGGGGAGGATCTTAGGAAACATTCTCATCAGGCCAAAGCAGGTGGCTGAGAGCTTAGTGGACTGGTGATTAAAGCTGAGGGAGCTGTTGAGCCACATGCCAAGGCTCTTGATCTGTGCCTTTGGGGCTGGGGTAGGGCCAAGACAGACCAGCCACAAGAGAGCAGGGTTAGGAGAAGGAGAGTTGCCAAGGAGCATAAGCTCAATTTTGTCCCAGTTGAGCTTAAGGTGTGAGAGTTCCATCCACTCGGCCACCGCCTCTAGGCAAGGACCTAGGGTGCAAGATGACCTCTCGGGGTGGTTTAAAGCCACTCGAGCTGAGTGTCATCTGTATAGGTGATGATCTTTATGCCAAATGGATGGACAATCTCCACCAGAGGACCCATATAGATATTGAATAGCGTAGGGCTCAGGGAGGAGCCCTGAGGGACCCCACAGCTAGGAGGCAGCCAATTGGACACAACATCTCCTTCAAAGGCTTGGAAAAAGCAGTCACTGAAGAAGGACTGGAACCATGTTAGTGCCGTACCTGTCACTCCTAGGTTTTTAAGTCGGCAGGACAGGATGTTATGAATAACAGGGTCAAATGCGGCACTGAGGTCTAGGAGGATGATTGCCGCCGTGCCTCCCTGGTCCAGTCGCCTCCTTGCCTCCTCTGTTACTGCCAGAAGGGCTGTCTCCATCCCGAGCAGAGGATGAAAGCCTGTTTGAGAATCATGGAGCAAGTTGTTAGATTCCAGATAATCTACGAGTGTGGTGTTTATGCGTTTCCCAATCAGCTTACTCAGCCAAGGAAGAAGAGATATCGGGCGATAGTTGGCCAGATTGGATTGGTCCAGGTTGGGTTTCTTTAAGAGGGCCCTGACCAGTGCACACTTCCAGGCAGGGGGAACGAAACCAGAGGTGATGGAAGAGTTCAAGATGTCAAGAATTACCGGGCGGATGGAGTTAATAACTAAGGTGAGGGGCTGAGGGGAGGCAGGGTCAGAGGGAGAACCTGAGGTTTAGTTTAGTTTAGTTTAGTTTAGTTTAAAGGAGCTTGTAGAGCGCCTGGTGACGCCTCCCGGCGTGTCCCCGCGCTGTGGAGAGAGTGAGTTTTGAGGAGAAGGGGAAACTATCACGGATTGAAGAGGCAAGTTTTCAATTTCTTCCTAAAGGAGGTCTCATTCACCTCTACTCGGATGTCCATAGGCAGGAGGTTCCAGTGCTTCGCTGCCATTGTGCGGAAGGATCTGCCTCCCATTCTGGCCTTTTTTGGACGGGCAGTTCTGAGCAGACCTGTACCTTTGGATCTAAGGGTTCTGTTGGGTTCATATGGCGAAGCCAGATCTGACATATAGGCAGGTGCCTTGTTATGGAGGATCTTGTGACACCATAGCAGAGCTTTAAAAATGATCCTCTTCTTGATAGGCAACCAATGGAGAGTTGCCAGAGAGGGTCGTGAAGGGGCTCTGCGGGGCAGTCTTAATACTAGGCGTGCTGCCGAATTTTGTAGGACCTGTAATTTCTTTATATTTTTTTCTGAAGTGCCTAAGAGTAAAACATTCCCGTAATCAATCCGGGAAGTTATTAGTGCCTGCATCATAGTCCGTCTGGAGTTGAGAGGCAACAAGTCAAGGGTACGGTTGAGAGTCTTCATCACTCCGAAGCACTTGCCTACAGTTCTCTTTATATGGCTATCAAAAGATAGCTTATTATCGACCCAGACTCCTAAGTTCTTCGCCTCCCGACTGGGAGGGGGCAAAGGACCCAAACAGGTGGGCCACCATTCTTTAGTCCAGTTGGTCTCATTACCTCCAATGATGATGACCTCTGTTTTGGTTCCGTTCAGTTTTAAACAGTGCTCTGTCATCCAAGAGGCCAGCTTGCTCATACAGTTGTTGAAGTTCGCAGATTCCGTGGATGGGGCTTGCGTCAAAGATATTAAAAGTTGCGTATCGTCGGCGTAAGAGACAAGCTCCACGCCGAACGATTGCACCACCTCAGCCAAGGGGGCCATGTATAGATTAAACAGGGTGGGACTCAGGGCCGAGCCCTGAGGCACCCCCTGTTCAAGCCGCACACTGTCTGAGAGGGAAGTCCCTCTTTGGACTTGGAAGCTCCTATCGATCAGAAAGGCTTTCAGCCATCCCAGTGCCCTGTTGGTTACTCCGGCTTTGTTTAGACACTGTAGCAAGATGGAGTGTGCTACAGTGTCAAACGCGGCACTGAGGTCGAGCATGATGAGGGCCATGATCTTGCCCTTGTCTGCTCCCTCTCGTAGGGTTTCAGTGGCCCTGAGGAGAGCCGTTTCCGTTGAGAAGTTGGATCTGAAGCCCGATTGGGATTTATGGAAAACATCGTGTTCTTCTAGATGTTCCATGAGTTGGATGTTGGCAATTTTCTCGGCTAGCTTAGCTAAGTATGGTAGCAGGGAGATTGGCCGGAGGTTGTCCAAAATGTCTTGGCTGACATTCGGCTTTTTCTTGATCGGTAGTACAACTGCCTGTTTCCAGTCTGCCGGCAGGCAGGCTGTGGAGAATGAGATCTGAAGTAGATGTCTATAATGAGGTTCAAGAGCAGGGAAGGCTTCAGCTAAGATTTTTGGAGGCGCCGGGTCTCGGGGAGAACCCGATTTGATTTTATTACATAATTTAGACAGGACTTCGTACAAGGGAACTTCAAAAGATTTGAGGCACTTTAGAGTCTTAATAAGACTGTCATTTTCTATGAAGTCAGAAGCCGACTCTACATGATTGGCGAAGCTTTTATATATTTTGTTAATTTTCCCTGAGAAGTACTGTGCAACTTCATTACATGATTCCACAGAATCATTTTGAGTGGAGGAGTTAGTATCCACTACTGATATTTCTTTATAAATCTGGAATAATTCCTTCGAGGAATTGCCTGCTTCCATGATACGGGAATGATAGTGCTCTGCCTTAGCCGAACGTACAGATTTGTAATACACTCTTTGAGAGTTTTTATACTTCATTTTAGTTTCTGCACAGAAATTCTGGCGCCAGGCTCTCTCAAGATTTTTGCAGGTTGTTTTCATGGTCTGCAGTTCTTGGCTGAACCAGGGAGCTGCTTTTTTTAGTCTCCTGGCCTTGGTCATGATACGACTGGGGGCAGTAATATCAAGGGCCTTGATTACGATATTGTTTAGGTTGTTGCTAGCTGCTTCACAGTCTTCCCCTTTAGGAGGGCCCTCCTCCTGGGTAATTTTAATAAAAGATTCTATAGAAAAGCTCTTCCATTTCCTACGTTTATACCGCAGAGATTGGTGTTGGAAATGCTCTCTTCTGTCCAATTGAATCGTGATCGGGATAATATAGTGATCCGACCAAGGTATGGGTATAGGCTCTAAGGTGTTAACTCCCTGCCAGTTACTAAAGATAGGATCCAGTAGGTGACCTAATTGATGAGACGGTTCTTTGTTCTTCATTTCAAGTTGAACCGAAAGAAGCTCCGTTTGAATCTCAGAGGCATCATTATCTAGTGGATCTTCAAAATGAGCATTGAGATCACCTAGCACTAGAAGTCTAGATTTTCTAAGTGCTAAGTGGGTGATGGCTTCCATTAGAGTAGAAGTAAAATCATACATTCTGCCAGGTGGGCGATAAATCAGGATTCCTGATACGGAGTGGTTAGGGCCGATATTAATTGTGAAGGATCCAGCTTCACTGTGATCGATCTGTATAGGAGCTAAGGAGCAGACTAGAGGGGCTTTCGTGGCTATGGCAATACCTCCCCCCCTTCCGTCTTTTCTATCTAATCTAGAGAGGGAGTAGCCGTGGGGCATGGCCTGGATAATGTCAGGGTCTGAGTACTCATCTAACCAGGTCTCCGTCAAGAATAGAATGTTAAGATTTTGATCCTCGAGTAGATGAAATATTTCGAGGGCGTGCTTGCGGAGAGATCTACAATTAAGTAGAGCTGCTTTCACGGAATGACCCGTGCTTGTTGTAGGACTATGAGTCATGAGTTCAAAGCTACAACCTGTACATTTACTTAGCGACTGGGCGGTCATGGCGTGCTTACAAGCTGCAGGCATGTCAGGTTGGAGATCGAGCAAAGCAGGTCTACCATACCTTATAGTGGTTGGTGTAGATGAACCAGGGTCTGTGGCCCCAAGCCCCGTTCGGCCGCGGACGGGCGCAGACGGGCTTGCCTTAGGCGCGCCTTCGGCGCGCAAACGGCGCGCCCGCTGCGCTCGTCCGCTGCGCTTCCGGGGGAAGCACATTTTTATAGAATGAAGGGGGCGTGGCCTAAGGGTGGTGGGCGTGGCCGCAGTGTTTGCAGTCAATGGCGTCAGCCGTGGAAAGTTTCCCCTCTCAGCGCTAAGGTCCGCTGCACTGGGGATACACTGGGCGAGTGTCAGGTAGGATTTGCTTTTAATCAACACAGTATCACACAATTGTTAAAAGTATTAAAAACACAAACAGTCTTCACGAAGAATCTCCCGGCTTTCGGCCTCAGGAGCTCACCAGTTCTCTAGTCGCGCTAGTGCATCAGCGCGCCTAAATAGCGAGTAAAGGGGGCGTGGCCTAAGGGTGGTGGGCGTGGCCGCAGAGTTTGCAGTCAATGGCGTCAGCCGTGGAAAGTTTCCCCTCTCAGCGCTAAGGTCCGCTGCACTGGGGATACACTGGGCGAGTGTCAGGTAGGATTTGCTTTTAATCAACACAGTATCACACAATTGTTAAAAGTATTAAAAAACACAAACAGTCTTCACGAAGAATCTCCCGGCTTTCCGCCTCAGGAGCTCACCAGTTCTCTAGTCGCGCTAGTGCATCAGCGCGCCTAAATAGCGAGTAAAGGGGGCGTGGCCTAAGGGTGGTGGGCGTGGCCGCAGTGTTTGCAGTCAATGGCGTCAGCCGTGGAAAGTTTCCCCTCTCAGCGCTAAGGTCCGCTGCACTGGGGATACACTGGGCGAGTGTCAGGTAGGATTTGCTTTTAATCAACACAGTATCACACAATTGTTAAAAGTATTAAAAACACAAACAGTCTTCACGAAGAATCTCCCGGCTTTCGGCCTCAGGAGCTCACCAGTTCTCTAGTCGCGCTAGTGCATCAGCGCGCCTAAATAGCGAGTAAAGGGGGCGTGGCCTAAGGGTGGTGGGCGTGGCCGCAGAGTTTGCAGTCAATGGCGTCAGCCGTGGAAAGTTTCCCCTCTCAGCGCTAAGGTCCGCTGCACTGGGGATACACTGGGCGAGTGTCAGGTAGGATTTGCTTTTAATCAACACAGTATCACACAATTGTTAAAAGTATTAAAAAACACAAACAGTCTTCACGAAGAATCTCCCGGCTTTCCGCCTCAGGAGCTCACCAGTTCTCTAGTCGCGCTAGTGCATCAGCGCGCCTAAATAGCGAGTAAAGGGGGCGTGGCCTAAGGGTGGTGGGCGTGGCCGCAGTGTTTGCAGTCAATGGCGTCAGCCGTGGAAAGTTTCCCCTCTCAGCGCTAAGGTCCGCTGCACTGGGGATACACTGGGCGAGTGTCAGGTAGGATTTGCTTTTAATCAACACAGTATCACACAATTGTTAAAAGTATTAAAAACACAAACAGTCTTCACGAAGAATCTCCCGGCTTTCCGCCTCAGGAGCTCACCAGTTCTCTAGTCGCGCTAGTGCATCAGCGCGCCTAAATAGCGAGTAAAGGGGGCGTGGCCTAAGGGTGGTGGGCGTGGCCGCAGTGTTTGCAGTCAATGGCGTCAGCCGTGGAAAGTTTCCCCTCTCAGCGCTAAGGTCCGCTGCACTGGGGATACACTGGGCGAGTGTCAGGTAGGATTTGCTTTTAATCAACACAGTCTCACACAATTGTTAAAAGTATTAAAAACACAAACAGTCTTCACGAAGAATCTCCCGGCTTTCCGCCTCAGGAGCTCACCAGTTCCCTGGAGATGGTTAAATCCAATAAGTCGGCATCCAAGAGAGGAAATTGCTCTAGAGAGCACTGGGGTTTAGTATGAGGGCCTCTTGTTCTAGTAACAGTGGGCTTGATCTGAATGGTGGGAAAGGACATACACATTTTTTGGTTGAAAAATTCTGCCAGATTGTTGCAATGAGTTAATACTCCCTCTGCTATCGGAGGTTTTTGAGGCAGGTTAGAGAGTGATTTGGCAATACGAAAAATCTCTTTGGGTGAGTTTGCGGCTGTACTAATTTTCTCTTCATGAAATGCGGTTTGGGCAGTTTCAATTTCTGATTTATATAGCCTAATTGCCTCTCTGTAGTCTACTTTCCTAGCCTCTGACAAGTTCTGTCTCCACCTTCTTTCTAGTCTTCTGCATGCCTGCTTTAAATCCCTCAGTTTGGGAGAAAACCACGGGCGGTTTTTGTCTGTTTTTCTTCTGAGAGGGCTTTAAATCCATAGGTTAAAATTATCGTTAGCCAGATTCGGGTTGTGGTCGCTAATTGGTCTTGTAGCTTCAAGAACTGAGGTCCAGTGGTCGGTAGGGAGCTTTGACCACTTCCTTTCCAATATAAGCATTACTACTATGGGAAAGAATAGGCCTGGAGGTCTCCCATAAAGGAGAAATCAAGAAATGATCCGTCCAGGGGAGTGGGGTAGGGGTGCCTACGACAAGATTGTGCAGGTTGCTAAACACATCAAGAAGATGACCCTGAAATGCGTGGGGGCGAATCCTTTCTGTCTGAGTTGGAGCGCCAGGAGACTCATTGATAGCTCACTGGCTATGTGGTTGGAGGGGTTAGGATCAAAGGAATATGAGTGTCTTTGGGACAGTGTTAGGCACACCAAATATATAGCGAGGGACATAATACTGAAATGGGTGAACATACAACTTTATGCTATAAGGGGTTCATAGACAACATGAATTGCCATCCTCCGATGTTATTGCTTGTTGCATGTGATGAAGTCAAGTCAACAAATTGACCACTGCCTAACTAAGAAAAATGTTCAAGCAAACAGTAAAAATAAGACTGATGGAAATAATTTTTGAAAGAGAAAGGTAGCAAAATACGAAGCATTGATACTAAGGAACAGAATATTTAAAAAATAAAAAATAAATGTAAGCCCCTTTCATCTCTGCATTTTATGCATCTCTTGTTGCCAGTACTTCTTCTCACAGGTTGGTTTTCTCAGAACTGGCATTTTCCACAAGAGCTTTGTTTCCAGGCTCTGCTTCAATCACGTTTTCTTCCAATAGTTTTACCAGGGACTGAACCGTTGTTTCAGGATCAAGGAATGTGACAAAGGGAAATTTCACATTCCTTTCATTATAGATGCGATTTTGCATGGTCATACTCACCATTGAGTCAATTCCCAGAAATGTGAGAGACGTGTCCTTGGTAAATTCACTTGGACTGGCATGGCTGAGTTCACTCACCAGTGACACAATGTAATCTTCAGGGTTGACAGACTGCAAGTTTGAGGGGACATGTCCTTTAGGTCCTTTAGGTACCTGCTCCTCTTTCCTTAGTTCTTCAGATACAACTTGGTAGAATCTAGTTCTCAGTGAAGGGATTAATGAAATGACATTACTATTCAAATAATTGAAATTAAGTTTCATAACAGCCTGTTGAGGGGCATTCATGATCAGAACCTTTTTAAGATGTTCATGAATTTCTTGTATATCCAGAGTGAGTATTCCCTTTGATTCAAAGATTTTTTTGATTACATTTTGGTTCTTCAGTACCCCAAGATCCAAGGCACCCCAGTTGATAGACTGTCCTGAAAGTCCCATGTTCCTTCTGTAGTGACAGAAGTTATCAAGAAATGAATTGGCAGCAGCATAATTTGCTTGTCCGGAATTCCCAATGAAGGCAGAGATAGACGAATAACATACAAAATAATCCAGCTCTTCCGTTTTTGTGGCGCAATGAAGGTTAATTGCACCTTCTACTTTTGGACTTAGAACTTTCTCAAAATTTGAAATATTCAAATGCTCAAGCAGTCTATCATGAAAAACCACAGCACTGTGGAAAACACCTTTAATTGGATTTTTTGGAAAGCGCACTTGAATGTAAGCAACAGCCTTTTCAACATCAGAGCGAAAAACAATATTACACTGTAGGCTGATTATTGTGGTAGAGGCATAATGATTTTGTAATTCCTTTATTTGGGTTTCTATTTCTATAGTTGGTATCCTCCTTGACAGTATCACAATGTACCCTCCCCCATGCTTGGCAATAAACTTTACAGTTTCAAAGCCAAGACCTGTGAGCCCTCCTGTCACTATGTAAACTGCATAACATTTAAAAATATTCCTTCTTACATCATATACAGGTATGTCTGAAATCCTTGTCTTCAACACATCATCTTTCAGTACAATTAGTGGAATAGAGGTGCAGCTGAAATAGGATGGGGGCAGGCCACTTGTTCCATCAACTTTACTATGCTGTTGGAAAACTGTATATTGTAGGTTTAGGAATTTTTCTGTTGGCAATGATTTGATCCATGCATAGAATGGCTTTGAGGATTGTTTTATGCATGTCTTCTGGAAAATATTTTCAAGTTCCACTGAATGAACTGTTACGCAGTCATGAGACTTTCCAATTTGAGTTTGCAAATTTCTGATCTCCTGACTATCACCTACAATCACAATATCTTTGATTAGTGCTGAATGTGAAAATCCTTCATCTAATATGTCTTCAATCGATGGAAGAAACACAAGAGCAGAACAGTGGTTAACACGTTGGGCAGTAGCAGAAGAAGGGGTTTTGATTGTTGTTTTCCAACCAGCTTCATTTGCTGTTAATGTCAGCACTTCACACAAAACTGACCTAGGTTCAGAAGAAATAATTGCTAAGCATGGTTGACATCTCACTTTTGGAAGTGTCTTATGTAGAATCACCCATGCTATCCAAAAATATGAAACACAAGGCACATTGTTAAGGAATGGGACATTCTTGGTATTATAGCAAACTTCTCCTGGAAGAGTGACCTTTGAAGATGCAGTTACTGGGTAGCATGTCATAATATGATCGCCAACGTTGATCTTTTTGACATTTTTGCCCACTGCAGTTACTGTGCCAGTCAGGTCGAGAGCTAAGAGTTGATGCTTATCACTTGCTTCTGCGTTCCAGTACAGCGTGCCTCCAAACATGTAGCTAGAGTTAGTAACAGGAAAGTAATCTTTTGAATGGGCACATATTGTAGCAACTTGAACTTCAATGCTCTCGTTAGAAAGATCATTTATCCTTTGACTTGTCAATTTAGCAGAAATGTCTTTTATGTTGTAAGGATTTGTTGAGTACAAAGTGAACATTTTAGAGTTGTCAATGGGTCTTCTTTGAACAATGTTGCTATCCTCCTGAAATGTTGTTTGGTCAATTTCTGATGTGTAAATGCAGCCGTCCTTTATTAATACCTCAGGGTAGTTCTCTGCAGTAGAGCTACCAATGACTTTAGATAAGGCTGTTATATCTTGAACACTCACTGAACTTACATCAATTTGCTGAAATGAGATTTCAGGGATTTCAGTAATACAAGCTCTTATCATGCCTTGCAGCCCAAAACCAGGGTTAATGTGATCTATAGCCAGTTCCACTGTTCTGTAAGTTATGTTCCTAATTAAAGCACCAGGTTTTTGGTCTCTTAATGCTAGAATAATTTGACGGTAAGCTTCACTGCACTCAGCTATGTACCGAGTAATATTGGCTGGGAATTCTTCCTTAAACCTATGAATTCCCCACATAAATAAAAAATCATTGTAGTCACTGAGAACAACTTCCATCTTACCCAAGGCAAACATCAAAGAGTTCCCAGATTCAAGTGCTGTCTTCCAATCACTGTACATAATGTATCTTGCTTCTTGGTGTAAATGTTCTCTCAGATGCTGAGCAATTCCAAAGTTGTCAGCAAAAACAAGTGCTTTTGGTGCTCCCACCGGTATATGAAGGGCCAAACTGTTTGACTGATCTTTCCATTTATTCTCATACAAAAAATTGCTCTGGGGGCTTGAATTCATTGCTAAAAAGGTAATCCTAACATTTTTAAGTTCTACCAAAATAGTCCCATTTGTATCAGAAAAACACCCACAGACTTCTATGTAGTCATGTGTGGCTTTGCTAATTTTCATATATATAACCATTTCACTCTGAAGTGGTCTGCAAAGTAGTATGCTGCCGATAGAGGAAGGAAAGCCTACTTTAGCCTTTATATTTCCTGTACCTGAAGTAGCCATAAAAACTGTCATCTGAAAAAAAGCATCTAGCACAACTGGATGGATGTAATATTTATGAAGCTCTGCTGTAATTTGATTATTCACTGTTACATGGGTTACTGCTTCTCTCAAGTCCTCTCCATATAATATATCACTTAGCTGCTTATAGATTTGCCCATACTCAAATCCTAGGACATTTTCATACATTTTATCGATTTTTAATACTGATTGACACCTTCGAATGATGTGTCGGAGAGAGATAGACTCTTCGTTTGCTGCATTTGCTACTTTTCGGGTTATTTTTCCAGTTGCATGAACGGCATGGGGTGACAATACTTTGAAATGTGCCACCATGTCTTTAGATTTCATTTGGATTTTTATGTTATGTGAACCTTGATTTATGATACATGGACTGGAAAACTTTATGCCAATTTGTTGTGCACCTAAAGGTATTTTAGGAAGTGAAATATTCATTAGAGATGCTATACCAAGTTCAACATAAAAGGAACCTGGAACTATGACAATGCCATTGTTTTTGTGTTCGTAGACGTAGGGTGTAGATGTCATTGATATGGTACACCCAAATTCCATGTTGTTATTATTAACACTGTGGAGAAGAGGGTGATCCAAATTCACTGATATTTGGTTTCCTTGGACACCCATTTCCACCAATGTTTTTGTTGTTTTTCTATGGATAAAGTGATACATAGGAAAGAGCGCTGGAAGAGCCTCATATCCCTCAAACACATTTTTCCACTCTGGATTATATCCCAGGACAAACAGTTTTTCTAGGAGTGTAAACAAGGCTTCATATTCTTTACTGGGCTGGACAGTGGGGTAAACTAATGTTTCCTCCTTAAGAATTTCTTTAATACTTCTTTCCAAAGCTCTTTTGGGTCCTATTTCAACAAACACAGGATTTTCTTTCCCCTTACATGCAGTTTGTATTGCTTTAACAAAGGTCACAGGTTCTCGGACATTCCTAGCCCAGTATTTTCCTGTTGTGAAGTCATCTCCAGAGGCTATCTCCCCGGTTACTGTTGAAATGATCTCAATAATTTCTGACCCTTGCCTTTCTATATCTTGCAGACTCTCCTCAACTTTATGGAGGATTGTATCCATCATAGGGCTGTGGTATGCTGCTGGAACATCTAAAAGTAGAAGAAATATGTTTTTTTCCCTGAACTGAAGAGCTAGTTGCTTTTGAAGACTCTCTAAGCTTTCTGCTTCTCCAGACAGCGTGCAGGACTTTGGACTATTGAAAACAGCAATACATACTTTTCCAGACTGTGATTGAATAGCTTTAGATACTTCCACCACAGGGACATTGCCAACTACCAACATTTTCCCACCCGTAACCTTAGATTGCAGTCGACTCCTGTGATAAATCACTTTAACAGCATCTGTGAGGGAGAGCAGGCCAGAGCAATGTGCAGCTGCTACCTCTCCCACTGAAAGACCAACAAGTGTAATGGGTTTGATGCCCCAGTGTTTGAGAAGACATACAAGAGCAACCTGAGTTGCAAAAAGCAGTGGCTGAGCAATTTCTATTATTGAAAAATCCTCAAAATCACTTTCAATTAAATCAATAAGGTTGATGCTTGTGTAAGAAAACAATATGTTTTCAATTTCTATGAATTTGTCTCTGAAAACCGGCTCAAACTTGAGTAGTGTCTTACACATGCCTTTATAATTGACACCATTACCACAGAACACAAACACAATGCTTGGATTTGCCTTCTTTTGGACCTCTCTCGTTATGTCCACTGTTGAAAGTTGTTGTTGCAAATGTTTTATTGAGGATGTGACAAAAGCCTTTCTGTACTTGTTGTTCATATGGCTTCTCCTGCAGGCAGATGTATAGGCCAAATTTTGTAGAGACATAGTATCCATTTTGTTTAATCGAACTGCAGTATCTTCAATGATAAGCTTTAGCGATTCAATGACCACAGCAGAGAGCACAAATATTTCAATAGGTCTTTTCAAAGAATGAGAAAAATACGATTGTGTAAATTCTTTTACGACAACATGAGAGTTGGTGCCACCAAAGCCAAAGCTGTTCACCCCTGCTATCCTACCTACACCATCCAGTTCTTCCCATGTGTGGACAGAAGTTGGAATGCAAAGATTGAGTTCTTTTGCATTGATGCTGCTGATTTCTTCAGAGTAGTGTAGAGATGGAACTATTGTCTTATGATGCATCATTAGAAGAACCTTAATCAGCCCTGCAATGCCAGCTGCTGACTCTGTGTGGCCAATGTTACCTTTCACTGAACCTATCGGGAGAGGTGGCAAGCCTGGAGGCCTGGCTTTGCCAATCATGTTTCCTATACTTGCTGCTTCGACTGGATCTCCTACAGGAGTTCCTGTGCCATGGGCCTCAATATACTGCACAACCGAAGGATCAATATGAGTTGTGTAAATCTTGTTTAACAGCCTTTCCTGTTGCTTCTTAGAAGGTTTAGTAATTGGAGTGACTGATCTTCCATCTTGGTTCACTGCACTGGTGCTTATAACGCCCCATATTCTATCATGATCTTCAATTGCCTAAAATTAAATAAGGTAGGTTGATTAGTGTTAAAATAGTTCATAAAGCTGTAACGTATACACAGTGTTACAGGGTTCATTACAGGCCTACATTAACTGAGTGCACAGAATGAGATTAAACACAAAACAAGTGTTTGCAAACCAATAGGTCTGGCTAATTCAAGAATTTCGTTGGTTTCTTCTTTGATCAGTTTATTTGTGTATGATTGTGTGGATGAATAAGAGAATGAGCCATTGGCTAAATGGATGAAGAAGTGCAGACTACATGGATGGATAATTAGGTGGGTGAGTGAATATATGAATAGATGCAGAAAACATATGACAGTCCTACAGTCAAATTCAAAAACAGCAGTCAGAACAATGATACACAAATGTCAACAATCACTAATATTATGACATTGCAAGCATTATACCAGCGCTGGGCACCATAAGGCCAGAGCTGAGGCAGTGGTGCATCTCCCGCTACCCACATGACCGTGGTTGTCAAACAAGTGGAGGTAGTAGCCAAAGATTCGGTTGAGCCCCCCTAAATAAGCAAAACAGGTCATTGTAATCAGTGTGGCGACTTCTTGATGAGACCATTTGCATTTTTTCAAACTGAATCAGTCTTAATTACCTCAATTAGGATGCATACATGTACGTGAACTTGGTCGCTGCTTCAGAGATTGGTGAGTGGATTGACAGTAAGCTCTCGCAAATTGACCCTGTGACAGATGGGGCAGCTGTGCGCTCCAGGACAGAATGTCGGTGGGAGATTCTTCCTACTTGCCCCATTTTAGTGCATCATCATATACATCAGCCTTTCTGAGCACAGAAGAGCAGCTGGATATGCAAAGTGTATAAATCACGTGTTAAATCACTCAGAAAGTTGGGACAAAATCTTTCTGAAAACATTTTTGTGAAACCAAGGATGATTCAAGAGCAAAAGCAGCAACAGATTGAAAGAGAATCAGAGTCATTACAACGCAGGAGGAACAATTGCTATATGACCCAGACCCCGCTTTTTTGAGGGTCTGCACTGTCACTGCTAAATGTACTTACATATGTTCTGTCCAGCCAGCCGCATACCTCGCCCCCTGCCTGCGGATTTCTGGCTTCCGGAAAATTCGGACAACCCGTCACCTGTGGCCAGTGTGCGGAATTTGGGCGTCATGCTGAATAATAATCTGAGCATGGAAACACAGGTCTCGAGAACAGTTGCCACCTGCTCTGCTCTTTTGAGATCATTGCGTAAAATTCTGCCACTACTTCCCCTTCCCGCCAGAGCACAGATAGTCAGGTGCACCATCCTTAGTCGTATCGACTATTGCAATGCTCTCTTGCTGGACTCCCCCTTGGTACTGCTGGACCGTCTCCAACGGGTCCAATCAGCAGCAGCGAAACTGGCACTTGGATGGTCCAGGAGAGCTTCAACCACTGCTGCCCTAGCCGAGCTGCACTGGCTTCCCCTGAAGCAACGAATTGCCTTCAAGTCTCTGTGTCTGGTCTTTAAGGCACTACACAGGCTAGGACCTATCCCCTTACAACGGTTGTTCAGCTGGTACACCCCTACCAGAGCCCTTCGATCCGCTACCGCTCGACTTGTAATAGTGCCCAGATTCAAGAGAGCCAGGATTGGAGGAAGATCATTCCGAGTGGCGGCTGCAAAGCTCTGAAACAGTCTGCCTGCTGACATTCGCCACACTTCACAGCTCCTTCCGTTTCGAAAACTAATAAAAACTTGGCTTTTTCCCTAGTTTCCCCCCTCACCAGTTATCTTTCTCCCACTGCTTTTTTATCTTAGGAGTAAGCTACTCTAGCGCCAGGATGCCTGCCAGGCGACAGCTGCGCTCTATAAATGTTTTAAATAAATAAATAAATAATAAATGCTGGCAAGGCTGGTCTTATTCGTGGCGAGACAAGCAATGTCAGCTACTGCTATGTGGCACCAAAATGCTGGAGCTATCCATCAAATGTGTACCAGGACATTGTTTTTTTCTTATTTTTCCCACTTGGAGATATGTTTTAGCTATCTTGTTGCAAAATGCCTCTTATCGACTAGACCACAATCTTACAGTGGGCTTAGAGTCCACCAATTGCTTACCATTGGTTAATTTTCTTGTCACTCTGGTGTATTTGCTTTTTTTATGGCTTTCCTTCCCCTTCTTGTGTTTGTCCCTCCCCGGAGCATGGGTTCTGTATCATCCTTTTGATTGGATGACTTGATTACTTCCACTTCTCACATCTATGGACCTATTTCTTTTACTTTGTCTTCTAGCACTCCATGACATTGCTTAACTTTTCTTGCACTTCCTCTCATTTCCTCACCCCTTGAATACCTGCCCCAACTGCATGCTCCAGATTGATTCCTTCTTCCCTACTTGCTTATCCTTTGTGTACTGCTTTTCCCGGTCAATGCCAACTTTCACCCCACAAGTTCTGTGTTGCACTTTCCTCCACCAACCCTTCCTCCACTCCAACTTACTTTTCTTATAATTTAAAAATGATTTTGCCTCCCATAGAAGTTGTCCATTGCTGGGCACGCCCTCTTCCCCCAGTGCTTTGTTTGTAAAAAAAAGAAATAAGTGCATTCTGCCACTCTTCACTGCCCTGCAGAGCATCTGGGGCCACATGTATGACCATTTACTTTTGCAACTCGAAAATTTAAAGTCACAAAAGGAAATATACGAATGTGTGTCATACAAATTTTGCGATTCCCAATGGGGTCGCAAATGACCTGCCTCGTCAATATTCATGAGGCAGGTTGCTATTTGTGATCCATTGGGAATGGGCAATAACACAGGATTGGTGGACCCTCATGTATGTGCTTTCTTTTTAAATAACAAAACACACAAGATGATGGACGGAATGTTGCACAATGGCAAAACATTCTCCCCATTACAGATCTGGGTTTAATCCATCGTTATTTTGCTCACCAAGCCACCCCAGTTCAGACATGACCATATGCAAATCAGTCTTGGCCCTGTGCCTCATGGGAGCAGTCCAGCCCGAACTGCCAAGTCATGTCTTCCCTGGACCGGAATCAAGCATCCTAGGACCGGTTTCTGGCTATCAGCCGTCTTCAGCCAGGATAGCTTGACTCCAGTAGCTTAGTGAGCACGGGACCCACGTCTGGGCATACCCTTCCCACGTAGGGTGAACAGCAAAACACACAAGATGATGGACGGAATGTTGCACAATGGCAAAACATTCCCCCCCAGTCACAGATATGGGTTTAATCCATCATTATTTTGCTCAGCAAGCCACCCCAGTTCAGACATGACCATATGCAAATCAGTCTTGGCCTTGTGCCTCATGGGAACAGTCCAGCCCGAACTGCCAAGTAATGTCTTTCCTGGACCGGAATCAAGCATCCTAGGACCGGTTTCTGGCTATCAGCCGTCTTCATCCAGGATAGCTTGACTCCAGTGGCTTAGTGAGCACGGGACCCACGTCTGGGCATACCCTTCCCACATAGGGTGAACAGCAAAACATACAAGATGATTAAATAAAGCAACTTTTTAAAAAAATGCAACCAGTTTTTCTTAAAGGAAAACGGAATGCATTTCAAAAACAAAAATAGAACTTTTCAGTTTCATTTTTTAAGAGTAGATAGTGGTCCAAGAGACCACTGCCCGCTCTTAAAACATTTTTTTGCTGCCAATCACAAAGGGTAGGCAGTAAACTGTGATTGTTTTGTGACCCCATTCAAGTCGCAAAACAATCGTACACCCCCTGCAACTCGCTATTAGGAAGGGATGCCCTTGGCACACCCCTTCCTAATAGTGACTCGCACACCTTATTTTGTGAGTTGGTAACAAGTTACTGACTCACAAACAAGGGTTGATACAGGTTACAACCTTTTTTAGTGGTTGAAAACAGCCATAATTTCTATTTTTGACTGCTAAAACGGTCTTACATGTTGCCCCTGGTCTCTAACAATAAGGTTTTAAGTATGCATTGATGCCACGCTTTTATTTTACTTTTGTGTGAAATTAATTATGCTTTATATGTGCCAATTTTATTGACACTTTATAACTCGATGGACAGCTACATCCATATAATGGTATAAATATCAGCTATCACTCATTTTGTGGAATGTAATGATTAAGACGCAGTATTAAAACATCTGTAGTGCCCTTGAATGCCTTATGCAAGATAAATTACCTACCACTTTTCTCCCATGACGATGGCCACTATGGTGTCTAAGGCTCTCATTAGAAGTGGTCCATTTTTTCTGATCCCTGCAAAAACCCATGTTCTCCCAGTGATTGGAATCATGATTTTAGCCGCAATTACAACTTCACTGCAATTTTCCTTATAAATATTGCAAATGTTGGGGTTGAGAGGGGGAAACATAAGCCTGATTGTCAGGGGATGCTACCACTGAATCCTTATGGGTTTTATTTTTATTTTTCAGGACATGGGACCTGAATACTCAAGACTAGTGGTAGTGGCAAATTTTAAGGACTGACCTAAAGACAGCTTTAGATGCCTCTTTTTGAAAAATAAAGGAATTGTGAATGAGGTGAGGTGCTCTGTAAATTAAACAACTGTTATTTTAAAGTTCTTTTACCTCATACTAGAATTGTAAGAATAGCTCTAAGATTGTATTCCATTGTGTGTGTAGTGAATTTTAGCAAACTACGAAGAGTTGGCAATAGGCATTGGTAGAACATGTCTTAACAGGGGTAATTGCACACCTGTCAACATTTTAACTTAAAATTGCAGATCATATGAAGTCTCTAAGATGATGATTCTGTTAAGCTGAATAGCTTACAAACTCATTTTTGGAGATCTTCAAGGTTTAAAAAAAGGGGTGTGAAGGACTGGGTTCTTTTGGACCCAGCGGTGCCAGGGCACAACACCTGAAACCTTCGTGGGTAACCTGCTCCGGCGTACAAGTCACAGAGACACGGGACACTTCCTTGGGCGTCAAAGAGTCAAGGTTTATTTACTGCAGGGAACACAGAAGTCACAAGAAGTACATCGAGTGTAGTTCGGGGAGACTGCTTCAAATTGTATTTGTGGATCGCTCCTTTTATACAGTTTTTACCCATAGGATAACATGATACACAATAGTTTACAACCTGGTTCCCACAAGTCGCTCTCAGAGGGGTCGCTTTGGTCACTTTGAAACACACAAGGTCCGGAACATAAGTGCGGAAACATTTGGCGGTTCCCAACTGTAAAAACCCATCTTCCCACCATTAGCAAATTCCAATCAGCAGTAAAGTAGATCGAAATAGGAACGAAGACAGGTGCAGAGGAAGACGGAGACAGTAGGGAGATCGGAAAGGGTGTAAAAAGGGAGGTATCGAGAAGCACGAGATACAGGCATCAAAGGGACGTGCCTAATGAGATGCACGGCTGAGACAATGAGTCCGTGCGGCAAGATGAGCCTCGAGCGGCGTCATCTGCCTTACAGCAGCAACCCCCTCGTCATAAAGACACTTTCAAAGAACATGTGTCTTCCGCAAATATCTTGGGAGTCCCAGGGTCGCGAAGCGGACAGCGTCCGTTCGCTGGCTACTTGAGGGCAAGAGACAAAATGGATGCCGTATCTAAGATGGAACCCGTGGGTACAGATGAAAAACCCACGTAACAAACGAACGGTTTAAGTTAGCACAGTGAAACTGCGCACACTTACTAAACTCGTCATTTGCGGTTCATAGATACTAGACTCGCCCATATTCGTGCGAGTCGAAAACACCACTTACAATTGTCACGGAACCTCAGACGCTCCTTTTGCCCTCATGCAGGCAAGCACGAGTCGGAATCATATTCGATATTCATCAGACCATCAAGATGTCGTTGTAGCATAGCTCTGTCCGATCGAGTCCCCTTGGTAACAGATGGTTGTCTCATACACGTTGTAGCACAGAGGCCACATAAGGCAGGACCACACTGCACACAAAGGCAACACGTGAACAGGAACACTACCACAACCCCGATGATCGTCAGAATCTTCCAACCCCAAGCCGACACCAGGCCCCAAAACCAACCAAGTAGCGTCCAATCCCCTACATCCACGTGTATGGATTCGGAGATCTTATGCAACTTCGAGATGGCTTGATAGACAGTAGGAGCATTATCTGGAATGAAAATGCAACAGCTCGAATGGATCACTTTACACACCCCACCGCGATCTGCTAGGACAACATCTAAAACCATACGGTTTTGTAATGTCATAAGTCTCTCCGCCTGAAGTTCTGTGGTGATATTACCAAGGGCACTGGCAGTAATATTAGCTGTCGATTCTACCACTCGAGTCAAATGTCTCAGGTTCCTACTATTAACCATAGGTCCCCAAAACGGGAGGAAACCCTTGAAAAAGTCTCCTGCCTCTTGACCGGCAGTATCCTCTTCGCTAATTACGCCTCGTACAACTCTAGTCTTATGATAATCGGCATCTACAGTAAACGTCGGAGGCAACAGATTTGCAACGAAACATGAGCCCATGAAGTCTGCGGGCAACCATGTGTATGCACGATCATGACAGATAAAGTATGTACCCTTGGCAGCCAGAAACACAGGGGACGGGGACATTGGCAGAACGTAACTTTCAGTGCAAGCACTTACTCCAAGTGAGGCTTGTGAGCCACGACCCACAAGACAAAGATTACCAGTGTGGGGTACGACCCATATTGGAGACGAGCTTTTAAACTGCTTTTCATTAGTGAACATACTATATTCCCCTCTACTTAGGACCCTATAGGCTTGTACCTCTTCTCTAGGGATAAGAAAAGGATCATGGATCTCATCTTCCATATCCTCTATAGCCATCGATAGCAGCCTCTGATACGAGGTAGGACCAAAGTTGGGGGAACGTTGTTCTTGCGTGGGGTGGGAACCCAGTGCGCTTCGAAACATTGTTTGGAATGCTCGAGCTGACCCTTGGGAACTATACGGTAACACCAGATATGGAATTCCCTTACCCGTAGTATGTGGCATCAACCCACACACCCAACAATTAGTAGTGTTAACCACTAACTGATGCTGATGGAGGAGCTGGATAAAGGAATTATTGCGGAATTCTACACGTCTAGCCTGTTCGTGTTCTGGTAACATATGAAAGGAATGAGGAGAAGCAGTAGAAGTAAGGTTAGGGTAAGGAGTAGGAGTAGCAAGGAAAACGTAAGACATAGTGTAATACACCCCACCCGCCAAAAATGCAGAAGCAGTCAAAAACAAAACAAACAATTGGAATACAAAACATTTCGTACGACTAAGTTTCTGCAGCTTGACTCTATACGCCTGAGCTCCTTCCAAATCATTCAGCTTCGAAAATGCCATTTCCCTACGACCGTCCGCAACGTTTCTTGACGCACTTCGTTCTGTGCAGCAATAGTCAATCCCCAGGAGTTCCTAGGAACCGACGGTCTTTAACCTAGCGTCAAGACCTACTGTCCAGAAGGAAGTACGCGCGCGGCCCTACGGCCCTCAATACACAATATGTATTTATTTAGCACAATATTTCTCAGCTGTGGAAGGAAAAAGATACAAGGAAGAAGCTTGATATATATATACAAAAACTTTCAATGATACGAATGTTCAAAATTGATCATGGGAAACGAGGATATTGCAGTTATCAATCTCAGCAAAGCAAGCAAATTTTATTTGTCCTTAGTGTGAGATCGCAAAGAATATCGATGTTTCCCTGGACGTGTCTGCTCGTCGAACAAAGGATCTGTTGAAGAGACAGCGTCCTGCTGATCAGTTCGTTGATCTGGTCTTGAGTCTTTTGCTGACAAATGTTCAACAGTGGCTTTCTGCTGCGCTGAGGGTTCTCCAACAAGCTGTGCGTCGCTAAAAGGTACAAACGCCGGCAATGTTTCTGTTTCTGTTGACGCGATGCCTTTCCTTATCCACGGGTCTGCCGGCAAAGGAATAGGGACTCGCTTACAATGGGTAGCATGTACCCAATTTTTCCGCCCCTCAAGACGAACGGCAGTCCTCGTGGCCAGGAGCACCTGGTAAGGTCCGGTGAATCGGGGGTCCAGATTGTTTTTTCGTGAGAAGTTACGAGTAACCACCCAGTTCCCGGGCTGGAGCTGGTGGCCTGGACCCTCCGTCTGCGTCGGCAAGGCGTCGTAAACCTGTTGATGAATTAACCTCAGTTTAACAGTCAAGTCATGTAAGTAATCGATCAACATCGGAAACTCAAGATCAGAGAATATTCCTGGCCTAGGAACCCCCCACACATTCGCAGGACGGCCGAACACTATTTCATAGGGACTAAGCCCTATTCGGGAGTGTACAGTCGCCCTAGTTGACAGTAATGCTAGGGGCAAAGCATCAGGCCACGAAAGTCCAGTCGTAGCTTGAATCTTCGCTAATTTTAGTTTAAGGGTGCCATTGTACCCTTCAACCAATCCAGCTGACTGAGGATGATTGGCGCTATGGAATTTCTGATTGATTCCAAGGCCCTTACACACACTCTTCATCACACTTCCAACAAACTCACTTCCGTTATCTGACCACACGACTCTAGGCATTCCATACCGAGGAAAGTATTCCTTCAGTAGGATTTTCGCAGTAGACAAAGCAGTATTGTCTTTGAGGGGATAGGCCTCAATCCATCGGGAGAATGCGCAAACCACAACCAAAACGTATTTCAGGTTATTGCATCGCTCCATATGGACGAAGTCCAATTGGATCACCTCAAAGGGATACGAAGGAGGAGCAAAACTGCCAGGAGGAGTTGGGGTTCCTTTGCCAGGATTGTACATTATACACACCATACAATTCTTCACCAAACGTTCAGCACACTTAGTAATTCCATCATTCTTCCACACATCAGCCAGCAACTTGCAAATACCTTTCGCGCTAATATGTGCTAACCCATGTGCCATTTGCACAACGGCCAGTACATACGCATCAGGCAACATCCATCTTTTCTGATCCGACAAATCAATCCAGCAACCATTCACATCCAACCTTCCCGTACTTTCTTTCCACTTCATCTTTTCAGTGTCGGTGGCCTCATTCTGAATAGCTTTCACACTCTCTATGGTATTTTCACACATACTTGATTCTGTAGGCCACCTAACCGAACTTGTCACATACATTCGAGTGCTAAGGTTCCGAGCAGTCTCCTTAGCAATCTCATCTGCAAACGCATTACCACGACCAACATCATCCGTCACTTTACGATGCGCACTACACTTAATAATTGCAATTTGAGCAGGCAAAGTCAATGCATCCAAAAGATCGTTCACAAGCTGGCCATGCTGTATTTTCGTGCCATGCGACGTCAAGAAACCACGCTCTCGCCACAACCGTCCAAAACTATGCGCTACACCGAAAGCATACTGACTATCGGTGTACACATTCACACGTTTACCTTTTGCTAATACACATGCTCTAGTGAGAGCAATCAGCTCTGCAGCTTGGGCAGAATTCTGATTCAATCTCGCAGTCTCAACAACAGTATTCAATGTCACCACAGCATAAGCAGTAGTCACATCACCATTCGGCAACTTAAAACATGACCCATCCACATACAGGGTGCCATCCGGGTCTTCCAATGGGGTGTTTTTAAGGTCCACACGACCTTTTGTTTCCTCTTCTGTCCGCAAGTAACAGTCATGTTCTGCTACGTCATCTGACTCTGCACTAACTGGTAACAAAGTTGCCGGATTTAGGACATTACAACGTTTTATCTGAATGTGGCTTGCCAAAAGCGTCAATTCGTACCCAGACAACCTCGCACTCGTCAAGTGCTGAGTTTTCGTACGATTCAAAAGAGTATCGACTGCATGCGGAACCATCACCGTAAGCATATTATCCATGACCAATCCTGCTGATTGTCGGATGGAGACCGCAGCTGCCGCAGTTGCTCTCAAACAACTCGGCAATGCTCTAGCTACTGGGTCTAAGGTCGAGGAAAAATATGCACATGGACGTTGTTTACCACCAAAAGGTTGCGTTAAGACACTCAAAGCACAACCTTCCCTCTCGTGAACATATAACGTGAACGGTTTACTGTAATCAGGGGTACCTAACACAGGAGCCGAACACAATGAATCACGTAATTCAGAAAAACTTTTCTGGCATTCTTCCGTCCATGGTAAAGGAGTCGAAACATCCTTGCACGTAAGAGCCACCAATGGTTTCGCTAGCAATGAAAAATTAGGAATCCACTGCCTGCAGTACGACGTGATACCTAAAAAGGCACGCACATCTCTTTGGGTTTGTGGCACAGCCATGCGTGCAATCGCTGCAATTCTCTCTGGGGTCAATCTCCTTCCCTCCTTTGACAATAAGTGACCTAGGTAGGTTACTTCTTGACAACAATATTGGAGTTTAGAAGGTGACACCTTGTGATTTAACTCACAGAGATGTTGCAGCAACGACACTGTAGCGATTTTGCAGATGTCCTGAGTATCAGCAGCCACCAATAAGTCGTCGACGTATTGGATTAAAGCCGCACCAACCGGCAACCTAAACGCATCTAGTTGACCCTTCAAAGCTTGACTGTAAATCGATGGACTTTCACAGTAGCCCTGAGGAGCGCGTTTGAACCGGAAGCTACGTCCACCAAGAGAGAAACCGAAAAGGTCCCTACTCTCTTCGGCAATCGGGATGCTGAAAAATGCATTTTTCAAATCAATCACCGAAAACCATGAAGCAGTAGCTGGAATCAGAGTCAGTAGCGCCGTGATGTCAGGCACAACAGGGAATTGAGGAACCACAATTTTATTTACCTCCCGTAAATCGATAACAAAACGATAAACAGGCGGTTTGGCAGGATCAGTACGTTTAAGAATGGGCAGTACAGGACTATTGCACACGTTTCCCCGAGTTTCTTCAATGACATCTTTCTCGATCAAATCATAGATGATCGTTAACAAAGCTCGTTCACCATCAAGGGAGATACGGTATTGGGGAATACGTGGCAAGCGCACATTAGATTTCAACTGAACAACATAAGGGGAGATATCAAGTAGGCCCACATCATTTGGACCCGTCGCCCACAAAGACGCAGGAAGAGAATCCAATTCCGGTGGAAGCTTATCGAGAGACAAGTACATGGGAGAGACTACTCTCTCTCCTAACGTAAGTTTTACACCCGCAGGAGAACAATACAAAGTTGCATACAAGCGTTTAAGCAAATCCAGACCCAAAAGATTTTCGCCACAACCAGTAGACAAAATCAATGGAGCTTCGAGCTCACGAGGCCCAATTTTAAGGGGCAAAGGGCGCGAAACTGGATTGCTAACGGGGGCGCCAGAGAATCCAACGGAAACATTTGTTAAGCCAGACAAAGGTGCGCCAGGGAGTTTCGAATGCATGATAGAACTTTTCGCTGCACCAGTGTCCAACAGAAAAGGCTCAACGACGCCCGATGTAGCAACTGCGACGTAAGGCCCTCTCTGATCAACCGGAACTGATACCACTCCCTCTCCTTGTCTTTGGCTGTCCTAGTAATTACTATCGTCAGTTCCCTGATCGACGTAATAATCGTCTACATTATACTGCGCAGATCGTCCTTGCGATGATCCACGTTGATCGAAACAGTTATTAGAATTTGATGAATGGTCAGAGCGATCATTCTGAGCACCACGACCTCTACCACGTGATGCGTGCTGTGCACCACCACGGCCTCCTCTAGACGAATTACCACCACTACGGTCATTCAAAGCAGGACAATTAAATTTAATGTGTCCCTCCTGTCTACAATAAGCACATTGGTTGTACCCTAATGAAGATCTTTGGAAAGAAGAATCATTACGCGGCTGCGATCGATTCGATTGCGACTGCGATCTATTCTGCTGAGGCGCATTCTGATTAGAACGCGGCGGATATACTTGTTGTAACAACACTTTAGTTTTTAGCTCTTTCGTTTTTTTATCGGCACGGTCATTTTCCTCTTTTTCTCTATTTTCGTAATATTGTGCCGTAGCCAATATCTGAGCTGAGGTAGAAACGGCCCACGCACTTTCAGAATTCCTTAATTTATGGCTCAAGTCGGGCAATAAGTTTGACACAAACTTATCCACAAACAACCTCTGTCCACCCTCAGTACCCATATCCTGTCCACTATGATCAACGAATGCTTCCTCGAACCTCGTAAAGAAGTCCGAGACACTCTCATCTTTCTTTTGCTTACAGGCTGACAACTTATCCCAATTTACCTTCATAGCTGGCATAAGCGTTTTCATTAATGTAATGATTCGCTGAGGAAGTTCAGCAATCAACTGATCGGGTTTAGTGGCAGCCACTTGTCCAGCGTCTGCCGCTGTAATGGCATTCCAATCACCACCTAATTCATTTGCGTGATCTTGGTGACGAATCTTCGCCCATACCGGTTGTGGTACGATATTACCGAACAACATGTCGATATCGGCAAGATTCATTATCGTAGCGTCTACGAGCTGCGATAATTCCTTGTAATACCCAGCAGGATTTTTGCGAGGATCGGGCAAAGTTTGTTTCACCTGAAGCACTTCCGATCGTTTCCATGGGAGGTGTATCCACACTCTCTGGAAATGTGCCGGAACTGGCTGGGCACCAGTATTATCAATCGGTATCCAAACTGGCGGAACTTCACGCATAGGATATTGGCCAGACTCGGTTTGTTTTTCAATGTCCTCAACGAACAATGCATGAGGAATAGGAGCGGGACGAAGAGATAGTAAGTGCTCAACAGCACGTCGAACATTAGTGTCGACTATCAGTCCAGTTGCGAACTGGAGCCGAAGTTCAGACAGGGCGGTCAGCACCTCGTCAGGCGCATTAACCACTATCTGATCATGTAAGAACTTGCACATTTCATCAAACACATATCTCTGAGTTGGTATGTTGAATTGATCAAACGTTTCGAGGACAACACGAGGTGGATTTCTAACAGGGTTTATCATCCAACCCATCGCCATATTGTATAGCGCAACACGTTCTCTATTACCAGGAAGCTGGCTACGTCTCTGAGGACCATCAGAACCAGCAGACCCAAAAACAGGTCCGAGCGACTGGAAGAAGTTTGTCGCAAGGGGAGAATTACGATTACGAGTAGAGGGAGAAGAATAAGACACAGGACTAACAAGAGAAGGAGTAGAGACATTAGCAGCAACAGGGGTTAACAACACAGGAGCAGTAGCGGGAACAGGAGTATGTGGAAGCGGAGGAGCAGTAGGAATAGAAATAGGCAAAGGAGCAGGAACAGGCGGAAGAGCGGGTGCAGGTTGAGGAACTGGTGGAGGAATAACAGGTGGAAGAACAGGTACGGCAGGGACCACAGGAGCTGCGGTACCCTGTACGTACGGAGGTGGCGACTTCATAAGATAAGACATTAAAGAATCCTCAACTGCCTCTTCCTTCTTATCCGACTCCGTAGGCAAAGCAGGATAGCATTTGTCTATGGACATACGCTGTAATCTCTCAAACACTTCCTTATCCTTATCCTCCTTATCACGCTGAAACTGCTCAGCTTTCTTCACTATAGTAGCAACAGTATCTCGCTGACTACGTTTATTTTGTCTGATCTCTTTCTGTCGGGCTTCTTTGCGCCAGAACCGAAAGGCATCAAACATGGCCGGCCTAGATTTGCGTTCGAACAACTTTATTTCCAAATTATCTAAGATCGACGCTTCGAAGCTACCGTGAGGTGGCCAACGAAGATCGCCGTCTTTCTTTGTATATTTTATCCAATAATCGTTAAAAGCAATCGGGCCTAGCCCATGTTTGCTATATAAATCATAAGTAGGAGTTCCAACCGGAGGTATCGGACACGAGTCCTCCAGCAGGGAATCCGCACCACAAGGTCTAAAGCAACTGAACAAAGTACTACGACCAGGCATCTTGCACACTAGCCGAGTTTCACAAACTTCAAGGGTTACGGGATTTCGGGATTTACCAAGTCCCAGCAAAGAACTAAACCCTCGGTCTTTGGCGGCTGCAGTCGTCAAACAAATACAACAACAACAAAGTACGCTAGCAAAGTGTCACCGACAAAAACACTCACACAGCGTGTACAACAAAGACACCCGCTAAAGTGTCTACAACAAAAACACTCGCTAAAGTGTTTACAACAAAGAACTCTGGGAGCGACCCACAAATACTTAACTCAAAGATCAATGGCGTCCTCAGGAAGGCCCGTCAATCGTCTCGCTATACCAAGGTCTATGCCAGGCGCCAAAACAGGTCTACAGTCAGGGCAGCAGTCCGTCGCAGCCGTTAGGAGGCGGGAATCTTCGCGGGAAAAGTCTTCGGGCCACTTATTTCGACAACAGGATCGATGAAGCGGGGTGCACCTTCCCTCGGAGATTTCACACGAAGGTCCTCACGATCGTCGGGCTTGGACCGGTACCACTGATGCGAGCCCCACGTTGGGCGCCAACTGAAGGACTGGGTTCTTTTGGACCCAGCGGTGCCAGGGCACAACACCTGAAACCTTCGTGGGTAACCTGCTCCGGCGTACAAGTCACAGAGACACGGGACACTTCCTTGGGCGTCAAAGAGTCAAGGTTTATTTACTGCAGGGAACACAGAAGTCACAAGAAGTACATCGAGTGTAGTTCGGGGAGACTGCTTCAAATTGTATTTGTGGATCGCTCCTTTTATACAGTTTTTACCCATAGGATAACATGATACACAATAGTTTACAACCTGGTTCCCACAAGTCGCTCTCAGAGGGGTCGCTTTGGTCACTTTGAAACACACAAGGTCCGGAACATAAGTGCGGAAACATTTGGCGGTTCCCAACTGTAAAAACCCATCTTCCCACCATTAGCAAATTCCAATCAGCAGTAAAGTAGATCGAAATAGGAACGAAGACAGGTGCAGAGGAAGACGGAGACAGTAGGGAGATCGGAAAGGGTGTAAAAAGGGAGGTATCGAGAAGCACGAGATACAGGCATCAAAGGGACGTGCCTAATGAGATGCACGGCTGAGACAATGAGTCCGTGCGGCAAGATGAGCCTCGAGCGGCGTCATCTGCCTTACAGCAGCAACCCCCTCGTCATAAAGACACTTTCAAAGAACATGTGTCTTCCGCAAATATCTTGGGAGTCCCAGGGTCGCGAAGCGGACAGCGTCCGTTCGCTGGCTACTTGAGGGCAAGAGACAAAATGGATGCCGTATCTAAGATGGAACCCGTGGGTACAGATGAAAAACCCACGTAACAAACGAACGGTTTAAGTTAGCACAGTGAAACTGCGCACACTTACTAAACTCGTCATTTGCGGTTCATAGATACTAGACTCGCCCATATTCGTGCGAGTCGAAAACACCACTTACAATTGTCACGGAACCTCAGGTGACCCATTAAAGTATATGGAGACATTTTGGTATTTCTGTGGGTAAATACCAGTAAAAAGAGAGTAACATGCACCAAATGTCATCAATGATGTAATTTATCATGACATGAGAGATGTAATATATGTGGTCTTAAGCAGTGAGAGGAGGCGGCACACTTTGTAGTTAGCTGACTTAACTATAACTGGCTCATTCTGGTATTTTTTTCAGTTTTTAAATGTGACTTCATAACCTAACTATAACATCACTTTAACACGTGTTTTTTCCAGTGAAGATCAGTTTTTCTTTTTACATAAGCTAAGGTCTTATTTTCGAAACTAACAATAATATCAGTTTAACCATTGGGTTCTTTTGCAGTGAATTTAAGGGTTTTCTATCATATTTTAACTATCAGATGGTTATAAGCATTGGAGGGTGGACAACTAACATGTTCACAACCTATGTCTGCATGCAGTGAGCTTAGCAAAGATGGTTATGCCCTCACCCCCTAACTGCATCTAATTCTTTTAAAGAAATCATCCCTACTCCTCTGCATTTTTTCCTGTTGACATTCAATGTTTTGTTTTTACTTTATCTTTATGCCATGCACAGTGGAGGGTTGGCAGCAGGGCCTGGGCTCTGGTACAAATGAACCTGAACCCCCTCGCTCTGCATGGGGTCCGGCCAAAGGATTGGCTGCAGGCCTTAATCCTAACCCCACAATGCCAGCCAACCCACTGCCTGTGCATGGTCTTTGGCCATGCACAGTGAGGGGTTGGTCGAAGGGGCATGGCATCTCCGGCGAGGTCCTGCACCCTACCCCACCACAGCTGTCTTCCCCCATGTGCAGTGAGAGTTGGGACAGCTTGGCGTCCAGCCAGGTCCTGTGCCCAACCCTTTGTGGGCACCCATCCCCCAGTGGGCACCAATCTGCTAACTGAAGACCAACCTCCCACCAGCGCCAAACCCACATTTTCTTTTTTGGAAATGTTTTTGGGTACTACTTGGGTACCATGCAAACTTCTCTGATGAAGCTTGCACAGTACCATGGTACCATGAGACAAAGCTTATGCAGTCATTCCCACAGGAGTACCACAGTACCTCAACGTTCCTGTGCTAGATACTTCAAGAGCATCACATTACCCTTGATCATAATTTTTAAAAGAAATGTTTTGCCTTTGATGTGTCTTTCAAACCCCTCCACTCCACAAGGGTTGAGGAGTCAGAAGCCCCTACCCTGCCTCTTATGCCTTATTTTGCAAACCTTTTCTGGACACAGGTATCGAATCCCAGAGTCCTGTAATGTCAGCCACATTTTTTAGGAGTTTTGGCCAGCCAATCTGATCACTCCATTCCATGACACTTGAACCAAAATGGCCGCAGGAGAAAAATCTCCCTTGGGTATTCAGGCGGCCCCATTTCTTTTTATTTTTGCTTCTGGGGTGCTCCATCGGGATCTCCGTGGGACCAACTGTTGAGATATACCTAACGTCCATGCTCACGCTGAACCCATCTTTTAATGACAATTTCTCAAAAATCTCTGAATGGATTCAAACCAAATTAAATATGCACACTTTCTCAATAAAGTTCAAACTTTTTGCCAAATTTGTTCTAATTATGTTCAGCTGACAGCAATTTTTCTGTGGGAATTAGCACAGGGAATTAAATGTTGGAACCCTCCTTTTCTGACCCCCGATAGATAGATCAGCACAACGTTTTCCATGAAGGAGCCGAGAGGGTTCATCTTTTCTTTTGGACATTTTTGTGCAGGTTTGCCAAACGGCACCAAAGTTATCAGCAAAAAAGTTCATTCCTATGGAATCAATGACCTAACTATAACTACACAGTGGTGACCAGCTTGCTGAGCATAATGTTGAAGGTACTTGAGTTTACCAGGACTGCTGGTACATATGTATACCAGAATGTCATCACAATAGTATAAGAAGTAATCGAGTCATTTTATGTATTGAAAGTTGCCAGGCTCATGTTTTCCGCAGCTTTTATACTAAACTATAAAAATATAATGGGCTTTTAGTAAAGCATCTTTCTTCATTGGGCTGCTCAATTGATGCTCAAGTTATGCTCCCTCAAGCCACAACATACAGATTAGATTATTGTTCAGTCCACTGTAACATCTGGATACATTTACTGTGAGCAATTGCATTCTTATTGTACACATTTATACATCCAACTAAATTACAAACATTAATGTTGAAGCTACATCTCCTCAGCTTTGTGAAGGGCATTCAAAGCAGTTGCATCTGGATTGAGATGGACATTTAGTAGCAACAAGCAGTTTTGGGTGAACCTGACTGGAGAGATACATCTAATAATGAGTTGTGGTAATGCCCCTTTGTTAGGCAGTTGCTTCAGACTCTTTAGGGACATCTAATAAAGGCTCCAAAGACTATAGCATGGTTAAAGACTTCAAGATGCTTCTTATAGCTTTAGAGGGTCATCTAATAATGACTTGAGGTTCTTCACTCATATAAAAGGCCACCCAATTGGCTTTGCTAATGCATGTTACCTATCAGAGAGCTTCTGATCCACAAACACGAAATGAATTACAGGAGAAAAAGTACTCTCAAATAAACAAATTTGTTGAGAATTTAATTTGGGTCTGCAGAAGGCCCAAGAGCAATATACTTATCTCCCCGTAATCTTTACAAATATTTTTAATAAACTGATTTTTTCGAAGTTCCATGAAATTCATTCATTTTTTTTTCATTCAATAACTTTCTTTCAGTCACAAAGGACCATAAAAGTGCAGATAAAATAGATACAACACACAGGATTTAAAAAATAAATATCATATATACAACAGAGAATCAATTGGCTAAAAACAAATTAAACAATGATTAGTTATTGAGAAATTACAATTAATACAGAATCCTATTTGTCAATGAGACTTTAGATACAAACCGTGAAACAGCAAAGACAATGGGGGGATGGGTATCATGCTTTAAGACTCTAAAGGCTTGAGCGCACTGTCTGAACCCTAGATTTCTGCAAATTGGTATCAACCAGCATTTCCTTGTGGCCTGATAGGCCGGATAAAAAAAAAGGACGTGGAGTTCATCTTCAAGATTATATTTACATGCTGGGCACACAGTGTTCACACTAGTATTCCATTTATAAGTAAATGCCCTAAGCGGGAGACTACCAATCATAAATTGCATATAGAGTTTCCTTGCCAATGGAGGATAAATTAAATCTAAGAAATCCTCCTTTTTTGGTTCCATTTTTACTTGGAGGAACTCTGCCGTTAGTCTTCCCACTGTGGGGCACCTGTGAAGAGACAATAAGTTACAGTGTCTAAAAGTATGAACCAACTCTGCCCTGGATAGCATTGGGCAAGTTACTTCAAGAGTATCCCAGAGCTTGGGTAAGCCAATCTTAGTGCTAACTGCCTTAATATGTGAGAGCCATGGGGTTTTCTTTATTCTCAGTGTTGCCCAGACCTCCAAAAACTCATTTTTATAGGAGGCTAATTCGGGCACTGACCATAGTCTTCTCCAAAATACAAGTGGCCGTAAAGCTACTTCCTCCTCGATAGTCCAAGTCCATACTTAGGGGCACAAGCGGTGTGCTAACGGGAAGACCCAATAAGTTCCTCATGTAGGTGTGTTCTACCTTCGTGAGATTAGATGATCTATGATGTCCCCAAAGTTCCGCCCCATACATAGAGGCTGCTCTAGCCTGTAGTTTGTAAATTTACATAACCGGGGCCGCTGGCTTGAATTTGGACATTCTATGCACTTTTGAGATCCCCCCGCCACTAGGGTTAACCTAAGAGCAGCCTTGGCTGACTGAGTACCCCAGTCAAAATGTTCTGTCAGAATGATGCCTAGGTACTCAAAGGTCTTTACTGGCTCCAGTGGAATTCCTTTCAAAAGTGGATTTGGGCGAGTCTGCCTGGGGGGATTAAAAATCATAAATTTCGTCTTAGCTAAATTTATCTCTAGCCCTCTCATGCACAAAAAGCAGCAAAACCATCCAAGGTGCGTTGGATGCCTGTTGATGTTTTGGACAACAACAGAGTGCCGTCCGCAAACATTAATGCGGGCACCCGGCCTGAGACCAACCTGGGTGCATCATTATCCTTAACTCCAAGCAGGTGATCTATAAGCTCATTTATATAAAGACAGAACAAGGTGGGGGCCAGGACACACCCATGGTGCACCCCTCTTTTTAATGGGAAGTGGGCTGAAAGTGCACCGAGCTTCCCGCACCTAACTTGAGCAAAGTTATCCGTATGGAGTCTAATTAGCACATCCAATAAGTAAGTTGGTAGGCCCAGATCAAACAATACACTCCACAACTTATCCCTCGGCACCAGATCAAATGCTGACCGCAGGTCAACAAAGATGAGGTAGAGGCTGCCACCCTCCACACTCACCGCTTTCCAGAACAATACCAGGAGTCTAAATATCTGGTTGAGGGTCGAAATACTCATTCTAAAGCCAGCCTGCAGGGTACTCAAGATCTCATTTTCCTCTATCCAGCCCTGGACTCTATCTAAGATGATCCATCCCATCAGCTTTTGTGTGATGTCTATCAAACTGATAGGCCTATAGTTTGACAGCAGGAGGGGACAACCTTTTTTGTGGATAGGGACAATCTCTGCACCGCGCCAGGTGTCTGAAGGATCCATTCCCTTTAATATAGCAGTAAAAAGAACACCCAGATCCAGGCCGGGGGCCTTATTAGGTAAAAGTTTAAGTATTGCAGCTTCAACCTCATGGGGCGAGATGACCCAGGCCCCCTCCAATAGACACTCATGGAGGAGGTCTAGGGTTAGGATCGAGGAACCCTCTTCGCCAAAATGTGCGTACAGGGCTCCAAAATGTGATCCCAGACAGCAGCAGCTATATTCGGTTCGATCGCTGATCTACCCTCTCTCACCCACGAGCTGACAATTGCCCAAAAGGATTTAGAGTCCTTGCACTTAAGTGCTAGTCTAAGATCCTCCCATCTATTGGCTTCCCATTCTTTCTTTTCTCTTTTAATAACCTGATTGTGTTTGAGGCGACATTGCTTAATGCTAAGCTTATCCTTCGCTTTAAAAGCAATTAGCAGATCTGTCTTTGCTTTCCGATAGTTGGCATTATACCAGGGATGGGTGGTAGCCGGCCTTGCCTTTTTGTTTCCTTCTGGGTAGAACACATCGAATAATTTGGCAGCCAGCTGTTTATTAGATTTCCAGGGGCCTGTCCACTAATCCTGGATGCATGTCCATATCCCCAATCTCACCCATTTCTGTCAACTGAGGCAAGGCCTGTTTGTATATTCCTGCGAGTTTATTTGGGGAGCCCTGTATTTGTGGCCATTTAATTCTCCGCCTGTTGTTATTTAGCAAGAGAGGCTGTTGGACAGGGTTGAGCTGTGGTATGGGGTTTGACAAGCCCAGACTTCCTGGTTTCAATGTCATAACCAGGGCATTGTGGCCACTTTCTTTCCTCGGATAAACCTGGAAATCCAGAACCCCATCCCAGGTTCTAAGTTCGACCAAAATATAGTCACTTAAGGAATTTTGCCCCTCTCTCTTAAACGTTGAGGAACCCGGTCTATCTGAGTTTGTCCTCCCATTACAAGCCCTCAAAGACACTGAAAGGGTAAGAGAGTTTATTTGAAGAACTAGCGGCGTCCATGCTCTGACTGGTGCAATCTGTGGTTCAGGGATGCACCAATACTGGTCCTCGTCAGTTAATCCATCTAATCCGTCTAAGACTGCGTTGGTAAGGGGCTCAAATTGGCAGTTAAAGTCACCTCCTACTATTAGGATAACTGTTGGATCAATAGTCGTGATGAACTGCCTCAGTTCATCAATAGTTACAGATTCTTGCCCACTCTGCATAGGCCTCGAGTAAATATTAAGTAAGGCAATTTGTGTGGAATCTGGGAGCGTTAGGAGGACGCATTGAACATCGGGTGAATTAGTTGGTGTATGGACTGCTTTAGCACCCAAATGTGTGCCCACCCACGTGCTTAAACCACCCGATGGTCTACCCCTTCCCTTTGTTACAGCTGGGATACTAAAGGTGGCAAAACCGCCCATCGAAATCTCTTCCAGCGCCCATGTCTCCTGTAATAGGCAGATATCGCACTGTCCTACAAACAGACCCCAATCTGGGGAACCTAATTTGTTTTTAATCCCAGCCAAATTCCAGGAGAGAATTTTAATGTTTCCACTACTCACACTAACCATTGATTCACCTTGCACCCTCGCACAACTGTTTCCCCAACGAGTGGTACTTCACAAAATTCTCCCCCACTATCACAAGATGGCCACTTGCCCCCTTGGTCTTTTTCCTGGACCCTTCCCTTTGACAACAAAGTTTGGACACAGCCGAGACCCGCCTGTGTTGCTAGAGATAAAGCTCCACCCAAAGTAGCCTCATGGTTACTCCCCACAACACGCCCCTCATTAACCACGGTTTCCTCCCATGCACGTACCCCCTCCTGTTGAATAGTTGTAGGATATTACAATCATTTGCACAAAATCCTTCTCTAACTACTGGTGAGCCCTGCCCGTCAATCGATGTAAGTATAGACGGTCGGCTCCTACACCGTCAATCTATTTGATCCAGGGTGCTGAATCTATTAAATTGGGGAAAGCTAGCCAAAATAGGGATATAGGTATTGACTTCCTTCCAGTTTGCCTCCCCCACTTGGGCACTACGGCACAGAGTATCCTGGGCCCCGCAGAGCTGTTCTCCTCTGAAATCACTGGGATTATTGTGAGAAACGGGATAAAAGTAGGATAGATGTAAGGGTTGAATTTGCGTTGCTGAGCGAGCTGGGACCCAGTTGAGGATATGTTCCACAGCGCGTCTATTCCTAAAATGAATTATAACGCAATCTCCCAAAATATATTTTTCCAGAGACCCAACCCTATCCACTCGTCTGGCAAACAAAAATTCGCCAGATACCTGCAAAGGAAGTGGCCTATTGTGATTAAGCCTCTGGATACATTTGTTTTTAAGTTAGCTATAACCCTCCTTTTTTCCCTGGCTCAAAACTGGGATCCCTGCAAGCACCACCACATACGGTAAGGACTCAGGGGGGAGATCTATGCAGGGTGAAGCTTTATTTGGCACATCATGGGGCATATTACTATTTGGTCTGGCTTGTCGGTTCTTAGTTCCGCTCCCAACCCCAGGCTCCCCACTACTGGCCATTACATTGTTATTAATTGCAAGGTTGCTTGTTTGGGGTAATGGGTCATTTGCTACTGCGCAGAGAGAGATGGATCAGATAAATCAGTCATAGTAGACAGGACGGGGTGATGACCATCACTGTTAGGTTGCAGCCTATCTTGATTTCCATTCACCCCTGTGTCCTGTAGTCCACCCTGTGTCTGGGAAGGATCAGCCAATGATTCAAGATGTGTAAGTCTGGTTTCTATCACAGTGAGTCTATTGTAAATAGGGAAACAAGTCTTTGTGAAAGTAAGTTCTAATTTATTTCAAACGTCTGCTCCCAGCTCAGTAAGGCCCACATCACTGAAGCTCTTTGTAGGCGTAATCGCTTGTACAATGGGCAGGCCTGCGACAGGGATTTTCGGTGGTCTTATAATTGACTCTCCCCCGCAATGTTGCGTTTCAGTATGTTCACTTTGCTGTTTTTCAGAGGGGCACCCCCTCGCTTCCTTTTTGAAATCAGATCAGCTGCCAAATTTAACACCCATGGTTTAGAGCTATTTTTGGATCAGGTTTTTGGTCTTGGAGTCGATGTTCTTGAGTGCTCATGATTATGATTAAATGTACTTTGGGTGGCTAAAGCAGCGTCCGTGGAAGCAAGGGCAGTAGGCGGACCTTCAACAACTTGTGATAAATCGCCCCCCTCTCCAGTAGCACCATGCACAGCAGAATCTGACACTTGTTGATAATTTGGCGATAGTGCATGCACCAGCATACCCATAGATGACCGTTTGTCGAAGGCAGGGTCCATGGATAGCCTCCTTTTGGTCAGTTCAATTTCGTGGGCCAACACAGATGATGCCCTCGTGAGAAATTGGTCCAGGGTACCAACTATTGACCCGCCATTGATAGACTTCCTACCCTTCCCTGCCTTGGAGGTAGTCATTGCAATAGTGGGCTGGGAAGCAGCCATTGCAGTACTCACTAGCAGTGGTTATTCCGTATAGGTACTAATTATGTGACAACTGCCAGTCTACAACATGTGTACTAACCTTTGTTTACTGATGAAAGGGGGGCCCGACCCGTCCTCAAACGTTCTCTAACGGGCTCAAACAGGCCCGCCCTTGGCCCGGGCTTCACCAGGCGCGCGCCCGCGTGCGTCCCGCGAAGCGGGTGTTAGGGTCAGTCATAAACAAACTGTGGGAGTGGCTAAATGTGCCTTAGGTGTCCCAGGTGCAGGGCTGCTGGGACACGTAGTCCTCGCAGCGGTCTGGCAGGCGGGGAAGAATGTGGCAGTCTCCCTCAGTTTGCCCGGTATTCAATCCTCGTTGTCCTCTTAGAATGCAGGGTTGCATAGGAAAGAGCCCAGCAGCAACCTACAGTGATTTCCTCTCGGCAAAGCGGCACCCGCGAAGTGGCACCCACGAAGCGTGTGCGGCGAGAGGTAAAGAGCCAGCAGTGCTAATGTGCCTCAGGTGTCCCAGGCGCAGGACTGCTGGGACACGTAGTCCTCGCCGCGGTCCGGCAGGCGGGGAAGAATGTGGCAGTCTGCCTCAGTTTGCCCGGTATTCAATTCTCGTTCTCCTCATAGAATGCAGGGCTACATAGAAAAGAGCGCAGCAGCAACCCACAGTGATTTCCTCTCGGCGAAGCGGCACCCGCGAAGCGTGTGCAGCGAGAGGTAAAGAGCCTGCAGTGCTAATGTGCCTCAGATGTCCCAGGCGCAGGGTTGCTGGGACACGTAGTCCTCGAGGCGGTCCAGCAGGCGGGGAAGAATGTGGTAGTCTCCCTCAGTTTGCCCGGTATTCAATCCTCGTTGTCCTCATAGAATGCAGGGCTGCATAGGAAAGAGCACAGCAGCAACCCACGGTGATTTCCTCTTGGCGAGAGGTAAAGAGCCTGCAGTGCTAATGTGCCTCAGGTGTCCCAGGCTTAGGTCTGCTGGGACACGTAGTCCTCGCGGCGGTCAGCAGGCGGGGAAGAATGTGGCAGTCTCCCTCAGATTGCCCGGTATTCAATCCTCGTTGTCCTCATAGAATGCAGGGCTGCATAGGAAAGAGCGCAGCAGCAACCCACGGTGATTTCCTCTCGGCGAGAGGTAAAGAGCCTGCAGTGCTAATGTGCCTCAAGTGTTCCAGGCGCAGGACTGCTGGGACACGTAGTCCTCGTGGCGGTCCGGCAGGCGGGGAAGAATGTGGCAGTCTCCCTCAGTTTGCCCGGTATTCAATCCTCGTTGTCCTTGTTGTCCTCATAGAATGCAGGGCTGCATAGGAAAGAGCACAGCAGCAACCCACGGTGATTTCCTCTCGGCGAGAGGTAAAGAGCCTGCAGTGCTAATGTGCCTCAGGGGTCCCAGGCGCAGGGCTGCTGGGACACGTAGTCCTCGCGGCGGTCCGGCAGGCGGGGAAGAATGTGGCAGTCTCCCTCAGTTTGCCCGGTATTCAATCCTCGTTGTCCTCGTTGTCCTCATAGAATGCAGGGCTGCATAGGAAAGAGCACATCAGCAACCCACAGTGATTTCCTCTCGGCGAGACGTAAAGAGCCTGCAGTGCTAATGTGTGTCAGGTGTCCCAGGCGCAGGGCTGCTGGGACACGTAGTCCTCACGGCGATCTGGCAAGCAGGGAAGAATGTGTCAGTCTCCCTCAGTTTGCCCAGTATTCAATTCTCGTTGTCCCCGTTGTCCTCATAGAATGCAGGGCTGCATAGGAAGAAGCGCAGCACCAACCCACGGTGATTTCCTCTCGGTGAAGAGGCACCCGCGAAGCGGGTGCGGCGAGAGGTAAAGAGCCTGCAGTGCTAATGTGCCTCAGGTGTCCCAGGCGCAGGGCTGCTGGGACACATAGTCCTTGCGGCGGTCCGGCAGGTGGGGAAGAATGTGGCAGTCTCCCTCAGTTTGCCCGGTATTCAATCCTCGTTGTCCTCATAGAATCCAGGGCCGCATAGGAAAGAGCACAGCAGCAACCCACGGTGATTTCCTCTCGGCGAGAGGTAAAGAGCTCTCAGCGCTAATGTGCCTCAGGTGTCCCAGGCGCAGGGCTGCTGGGACACGTAGTCCTCGCGGCGGTCCGGCAGGCGGGGAAGAATGTGGCAGTCTCCCTCAGTTTGCCCTGTTTTCAATCCTTGTTGTCCTCGTTGTCCTCATAGAATGCAGGGCTGCATAGGAAAGAGCGCAGCAGCAACCCACTGTGATTTCCTCTCTGTGAAGCGGCACCCGCGAAGCGGGTGCGGTGAGAGGTAAAGAGCCTGCAGTGCTAATGTGCCTCAGGTGTCCCAGGCACAGGGCTGCTGGGACACATAGTCCTCGCGGCGGTCCAGCAGGCGGGGAAGAATGTGGCAGTCTCCCTCAGTTTGCCAGGTATTCAATCCTCGTTGTCCTCGTTGTCTTCATAGAATGCAGGGCTGCATAGGAAAGAGCGCAGCAGCAACCCACAGTGATTTCCTCTCGGTGAGAGGTAAAAAGCCTGCAGTGCTAATGTGCCTCAGGTGTCCCAGCCGCAGGGCTGCTGGGAAACGTAGTCCTCGCGGCAGTCCGGCAGGCGGGGAAGAATGTGGCAGTCTCCCTCAGTTTGCCCGATATTCAATCCTCGTTGTCCCCTTTGTCCTCATAGAATGCAGGGCTGCATAGGAAGGAGGGCAGCAGCAACCCACGGTGATTTCTTCTCGGTGAAGAGGCACCCACGTAGCAGCACCCGCGAAGAGGGTGCGGCGAGAGGTAAAGAGCCTGAAGTGCTAATGTGCCTCAGGTGTCCCAGGCGCAGGGCTGCTGGGACATGTAGTCCTCCCGGCGGTCAGGCAGGCGGGGAAGAATGTGGCAGTCTCCCTCAGATTGCCTGGTATTCAATCCTCGTTGTCCTCATTGAATGCAGGACTGCATAGGAAAGAGCACAGCAGCAACCCACGTTGATTTCCTCTCGGCGAAGCGGCACCCGTGAAGCGGCACCCGCGAAGCGGGTGCGGCGAGAGGTAAAGAGCATGCAGTGCTAATGTGCCTCAGGTGTCCCAGGCGCAGGGCTGCTGGGACATGTAGTCCTCGCGGCGGTCCGGCAGGCGGAGAAGAATGTGGCAGTCTCCCTCAGTTTGCCCGGCATTCAATCCTTGTTGTCCTCGTTGTCCTCATAGAATGCAGGGCTGCATATGAAAGAGCGCAGCAGCAACCGACTGTGATTTCCTCTCGGTGAAGAGGCACCCGCAAAGTGGGTGCGGCGAGAGGTAAAGAGCCTGCAGTGCTAATGTGCCTTAGGTGTCCCAGGCGCAGGGCTGCTGGGACACGTAGTCCTCGCAGCGGTCCGGCAGGCGGGCAAGAATGTGGCAGTCTCCCTCAGTTTGCCCAGTATTCAATCCTAGTTGTCCTCGTTGTCCTCATAGAATGAAGGGCTGCATAGGAAAGAGCGCAGCAGCAACCCACGGTGATTTCCTCAATTCAGAGTTTTTAAAGTTATCTAAGAGAAAAGATTTCTATAGCAGATAAAATCTGAAAAATCACTCTATGAACTGCCTTTCCCTACTGATGGATCTGAATGAAACTTGCCATGCTGATCCCAAAATTAGATGCACTTTTTTGGGGAGGTTTTCTTTGCAGATTAGGCCAACAGCGCCATAGTTAATTAATGAAGAATACTCAGATGACTCTGGTTGCCAAAAAGTGAATTCAATGGCATCCTCCAACACGTTCCGGCTTTCGCATTGAACGTGTAGTGGAGGAATGTTTCCTGATGTTAGGGGGTGCCTAGAGCCAATCTCAGACCACCGCATCAGAGCCTTGTGGTAACCGGGACTTTGCTGTCACACACAGATATTGATATATTAATATATTAGTTTCAAAACTGCATGGCTGCAATTAACATATGGATGAGCAGCCATTGCCTTAAATTAAATTCCGACAAGATGGAAGTGTTGATTTTCGGCAATTTACACCCCGTGTGGAGTAATCTTTGGTGACCAGCAGAAATGGGCTTCCCTCCAATTCCTACGGCAAAGACTAAAAACTTGGGTGTGTTGATTGACAACAGACTGACTTTTGCTCAACAAACGAATGCCATCGTGTCTGCCTCCCACTTTTTTATGAAGAAAATTAGGAAGGTACTACCCTACATTCCATCCCAGACCAAGAAAGTAGTGATTACCTTCCTTATACAGTCAAAACTGGACTACTGTAATGGGCTTTAATTGAATGCTCAGAAGCAGTGTCTGAAGAAACTTCAGGTAGTGCAGAATTCGGCGGCTCGCCTTTTGTTGAATCTGCCTCAGCGTAAGTCCATCTCAGAGGAAATTCGGAAGTTGCACTGGCTTCCAGTGTGCAACGAATTAAATTCAAGGCTCTTTGTGTGGCTTATAAAGCCCTGATATAGAAGGGTCCTTTCTTTCTTCAGAAGCTTTTTGTGTGGTATCAGCCAGCTAGACAGCTCCGTTCTACGGATGCAAAACTGCTGGCGGTGCCTAAAATTCGGACCATGCATTAGGGTGGGCGGAGCTTCCAGTATAGTACATCTAAGCTGTGGAACTCGCTTCCAGCTGAGATTAGAAAGGCCAGTTCCCTCCTGAGCTTTAGAAAAAGCTTGACAACTTGGTTGTTCCAGTGAGGGGTGCTCTGTAGGGTTACTTGCTGTCCTTAGCGCCGAGTCACCACTTTGGTATTTGTGCAGTTTATAAATAGCATTATCATTATCATTATCATTATATATATATATGCAGCAGCAATGTAAAATGGACCTCTGACACGGCCCCTGACGAAGAAGTGAAGAGGCTTTGAAACGCGTTGGGCCAAGCTGTATGCTTTCAATAATAAAGTGTGTCACTTACCTGATGCGGAGTGCGGCTTCGTCTCTGAGCAAACTTGGTAGGAATACAATCACGGTGGCTTAGGCCGTGGAAGCGACGCACCGCCCACACACCAGACAAGGGGTCCGCGAGAGTGAATTAATCGCTGGTACATGGGCGCAGCAGGTGATTTATTGAAGCGTACAGAGTCCCATCCGGGAGCCCAATGGAGGGTTAATTGGTCTCCAAATGTGTGTCAGAGCCCCAACCCACTGGAGGGTAAAGAGAATGCGATGGACTGCATATCCCAAGGTGCAGGGTTAAATGGGGATCTATTGAAAGGGCGCACCGGAAGCCATGGATTTCAAAAGGCACACGTGGGAAAATGCAGCAGCAATGTAAAACAGACCTCTGACACGGCCCCTGACGAAGAAGTGAAGAGGCTTTGAAACGCGTTGGGCCAGAGACAAAAAACGGGATGCGAAGCTGTATGCTTTCAATAATAAAGTGTGTCACTTACCTGATGCGGAGTGCGGCTTCGTCTCTGAACAAACTTGGTAGGAATATATATATATATATATATATATATATATATATATATATATATATATATATATATATATTTGGCAGAAGGACGTCTTACAGCAAGTTGTGCGGCACAAAAGACGAGGCAAACCCAGCAACTGGCGCTTAAAGGTTTATTTTGCTCTCCACCACACCACCATTACCCGTTTCTTCAGACACTGCTTCTGAGCATTCAATTAAAGCCCATTACAGTAGTCCAGTTTTGACTGTATAAGGGAGGTAATCACCACTTTCTTGGTCTGGGTTGGAATACAGGGTAGTACCTTCCTGTATATATCAAAACAATACCCTTGCAGGCATAGAGTGACGCATAAATGATGCAAAAAAAGCAGGAGAGAACTCTGGGTAGTTCCCAAGTTTAGGTGGAAGGCAGCTCCTGTATAGAGCACCCTCAACACCGCAACACTAAATTTGCTCACCTCAAATGTCTGCTTTTCTATCAAAGTTTTTAAGCATAGGATTAGCCCGGTGCTATCCACGCCGAGATAGAAATGGACAGTCTTTTGCCATTTGTACAGCAAAGTCTTTAAGCATAGGATTAGCACAGTGCTAGCCACGCCGAGCTGTAAAATGACAAAAGTCATTTACCACTCCAGGCACTATATTACAGCTTTGGATTGGTAAAATACCATCCAAGCCAACCTGAAATGAATAAAAGCAACTTCTGACACGTGGTTTGCTGTCATTACAGCTCTTCAGAGAGGTTTAGCTTTGTCCAGACACAAGGGAGCACCCAGTATAAGTCAAAACAATACCCTTGCAGGCATAGAGTGACGCATAAATTATGCACAAAAAAAAGGAGAGAACTCTGGGTAGTTCCCAAGTTTAGGTGGAAGGCAGCTCCTGTATAGAGCACCCTCAACACCAGCGCCACTCTAAATTTGCTCACCTCAAATGTCTGCTTTTCTATCAAAGTTTTTGAGCATAAGATTAGCACAGTGCTATCCATGCCGAGATAGAAATGGACAAAGTATTTTGCCATTTGTATAGCAAAGTCTTTAAGCATAGGATTAGCACAGTGTTATCCACGCCGAGCTGTAAAATGACAAAAGCCATTTACCACTCCAGGCACAATATTACAGCTTTGGATTGGTAAAATACCATCCAAGCCAACCTGAAATGAATAAAAGCAACCCCTGACAAGTGTTTCGCTATCAATACAGCTCTTCAGAGAGGTTTAGCTTTGTCCAGACACAAGGGAGCACCCAGTATAAGTCAAAACAATACCCTTGCAGGCATAGAGTGACGCATAAATTATGCACATAAAAAAGGAGAGAACTCTGGGTAGTTCCCAAGTTTAGGTGGAAAGCAGCTCCTGTATAGAGCACGCTCAACACCAGCGACACTCTAAATTTGCTCACCTCAAATGTCTGCTTTTCTATCGAAGTTTTTAAGCATAGGATTAGCACAGTGATATCCACATGAGATAGAAACGGACAAAGTCTTTTGCCATTCGTTCAGCAAAGTCTTTAAGCATAGGATTAGCACAGTGCTATTCACGCCGAGCTGTAAAATGACATAAGCCATTTACCACTCCAGGAACAATATTACAGCTTTGGTTTGGTAAAAAACCATCCAAGCCAACCTGAAATGAATAAAAGCAACCCCTGACAAGTGTTTTGCTGTCACTCTATGCCTGCAAATTCTCTCCTTATTCTTATATATATATATATATATATATATATATATATATATATATATATATATATATATATATATATATATATATATATATATATATATTCACTGAAAAAACCATAGGTTATAGACCATATATAGTTAGGAATTAGCATTTACAAAACCTTGAAAATTCACTGAAAAAACCATAGGTTTGAGACCATATATAGTTAGGAATTAGCATTTACAAAACCTTATTTTACTCACACAAAACCATTGAAATTCGCATATATAGTTAGTTGCACTAACTATATATCGCGCACCCGCAATCCACTGCTGATGATGTCTGTTGTTGTGTAAGCTGCTGCATGTGTTGATCAGTAGCTATATGAGTGGCTATATGGGTTATTGATTGGTTGCCCAAGTATTTGTATGGAAGACTGAGTGTGTGTGTGGCTGGCTGGGAGGTGTGTGACTCTGTGCAGATCAATGTGTACTTGTATCAGTAATTGTATAAGAGAGTAAGTATGTGTTAGTATATGTTTGAAAAAGTAAGGTGTTCTGTGTTTAACTGTATAGATGAGGAAATCGAAGTGTGATTGATTCTTTACAGGACTGACTAGGTGTGTGAGTAACTCTATGGATGAGTGGCAGTGTGTGAGTGTCTGCATAGGTGTATGAGTGCATATGATAGTGTTGTAATAATGAGTGACTGTATGTATGAGTGATTGTATGGGTGAATGAGTGAATGTGTGTAGACGTAGGAATCAGTGAGTGCGTATGTAGTAACTGGTATTGGTGTGTCAATGGTTCCAAAAATGATACTCTGTATTTAACACTGGGTGTAACAGAGGTTATTTTAGAGTGTGAGGAGGTGCATTGTATTATCACATGAATTATATCATCAGTGACGTGATTATTGATGTCAAATGAGATGTCATCAGTGATGTGATCAGTGATGTCAATTGAGATGTCATCAGTGATGTCATCAGTAATGTCATTTGAGATGTCATCAGTGATGTCATCAGTGATGTCATTTGAGATGTCATCAGTGATGTCATCAGTGATGTCACTGACCATGTCATGAATGATGTAATATGTGACATCATCAGCAGTGGATTGCGGGTGCGCGATATATAGTTAGTGCAACTAACTATATATGCGAATTTCAATGGTTTTGTGTGAGTAAAATAAGGTTTTGTAAATGCTAATTCCTAACTATATATGGTCTCAAACCTATGGTTTTTTCAGTGAATTTTCAAGGTTTTGTAAATGCTAATTCCTAACTATATATGGTCTATAACCTATGGTTTTTTCAGTGAATTTCAATGGTTTTTTAATAGCAAGTATCAAATGGTGTAAAATATTTTCTTCTTTTAAAGGAAAAATATATTTTATATGTATCTAATTTAATTTTTTTCTGTCTTTAATTTTTTTAAATTATTTTTGGTTGTTTCGCTACCGGTCCGCGCACCGGGTAGCTTCCCGTTAGCTCAATTTGGTACCGCGACCCGATTCGCGTACCGGGAAACGTTCCGTTAGCGCAACTACCGCGATCGAACACAACATCGTGACGCGTCGCGTAAGCGTGACATATCGTGTTGCCGCGTAATGCGTCTTATGACGCGCCGCGTTAGCGCACCGGGAAGTGCTTAGGTCCGCGTCCCGAGGCGTGAAACGCAACACCCCGGAAGCGAGCCGGGAGCGTGACAGGACGCGTAACGTAAGCGTAACAGGTCATGTGACCTGAAAATAACACTTTTCATTGGTTCATTACATTTTTTTTTCACAAATGATGAAAGCCCCCACCTTTTTTCTTCATTCTTACTTTCATCTTTGTGAGAGGAAGACCTACATTCCATATTTTCTAAAATGGCAAGTGTTGTAGCTGCAGCTGCTGGAGCCAATCCACCACCACCACCACCAAAAAAGGATGGACCACCTCCTCAGGTCCTCCTTAATCAAGAGGAGGAAGAAGAGGAAGAAGAGGAAGAGGAGCAAGAGAGGAGGCAGTTTTTGCTTGAAGAGCCAAGGAGGTCCCATGTGAAGAATAATTATATCTGGCAATTCTTCACATTTCCCCGGGGCCAAAAAAAAGTAAATGCCCGTTACGTCACATGTCTCATCTGTGACAAAGTTCTGTCCCGAGGGACAGAAAAAAAGTACAGCTTCGGGAATCACACCATGCATCGCCACATGGAGAGGTGGCACCCTGTTAATTATAGTGCTGTGCAGGTACGTGACCTGCAAGAAAACCCCCCTCCTGTGGCCAGTACATCAACTGAACAGGCAGTGATGGGACCAGAGGCGAGGGAGACGGTCCCAAACATCCAGATGAACTTCGGGGACCTGAAGCATATCTGCATTTTTTGCGGCAAATTAATTTGCTATGGGGAGAAAAGTGTACGTCTAATCAACAGAGCTTATGAAAATCATAAATGTACAAAACGCCCCAGAAAGTAAATTATCTTTTTTTTTTGTTGCTTCTGTTGAGCCCTTTATAATGACTGATTTTCGTTTCCCCCCCCCAAAAAATCAAAAAAAATATAAAACCGTTTTTAAAATACAAAAAAAGTAAAACAATGTTCATAAAAATAATAAAAAAATGTTAAAACAACAAAAACAATAAAAAAAGTTCTTTTCAGAACTACCTCCCATTTATAAAAAATTGCTAGAATGTTTAGCACTCTGGCAACCTCTTTTTCTTTTGATTCGCTTCCCGGTTCGCGCGCCGGTACGCGAACCGGAAGCGAAACAAAAAAAATTTAAATAAAAAGGAAGAGTGAGTATAAGGGAAGGAAACAGAGAGTAATGTTAAAAGAAAGACAGCTAGAGGGAGTAACACAGAGATACTGTTTAATAGATCTATTTTCCAAAGAAAAGATGTAAGAGGGTATAATTGAGAAAAACAAAATAGATAAGGAAGTGAAAGAAAAAAAGGAGAGTAGAAGAATAATAAACAAGAGTTACTTGGAGAATGTGAGTGAATGTTCAAATTAAGAAGAAAAACAGTAAAGGATGTGGAATGAGAGGTAGGGATAGAACCGGACTAAAACAACAACCGTGAGGGAAGGTGTTAAGAAAACAGTGAGCGAAAGTAAATAGGAATAAAACAAGATGTGTGACCGTGAATAAGGTTAAAACATGTGGAATAACAGAGAGAAAAAACAGAAAGCAGAAAAGAAGAAGTGACAGAAAAGGAATAATTGAAGTAGCAAAGAAATGTAAATAACATAGTGTGCTTCAACTACAGGGAGAAAGCATAATGAACAAGTAGTGAAAGAGTGAAGAGACAGAGACAGTGAGAGTAATAGAGACGGACTGAGTGAACAGGAGTGAGGAACTATGGGAACAGAGGGACTGAGAAAAGGAGTGGAAGAAGTAGAATAAGTAAGTAATAGAAAAGGAATGAGGGAAGTAGCAAAGGCAGGAAACTGAGGGTTAAAGAAATGAAGCAGTGGAACTAATAGAAGTTAAATGTGATAGAGATGTAACGGAAAGAGTACTAAACACTTACCTTATAATTGTCGTTAACTTAGTCACTTGTTATTTTTATACTTTCAATCTGTGAAAGAAAGAACAAAAATTTAAAAAAATTAGAAAAGACAAGGGAAAAGATTAAAAATCATCCAATTTTACAAATAAATGAAGTTAGAGATAAACATGCAGAAAGAAAGAGAAAGAAACGGTGATAGACAGACAGAGACAAAAAGAAATTGTAATACAGTAAATTACTAAGAGAAAAAAAAGGAAGATAGTTTCATTGACAGAAAAGAAGGATGAAAGAGAAAACTAAATTGAAGATGTGTAAGATACTAAAAGAAAGTGAGTAAGGTAAACTATATAAGGAAAGGGTGAATAAGGAAAAAAGTGTGAGGGAGAGAGGAGACAGAAGAAGTGAAGGAAAGACTGTCAGATACAGACTGAGTAAGGCAAGAAAGAAAAATAAGTAAGTGAGGGTGAGTTATACTAACTGATTGCACCAAAAAAGGAGAACCTAAAAAATGTTAATTTAGAAAACAAAGGGAGGAAAGATGGAAAAGACAAGCGAAACAGAGCGTCTAAAAGCTGGAAAATGGTGCTAGGGAGAAAAGAAAAAAGCAGAGTTAGAATAGGGAAACAATGTTTGAAAGATAAGTGCAGTTAGAGAACAAGGGTGAAAGAGAATAAAACAAAAGGCAATGTGAGTATCTAAAGAGGATTGATAGAAGGTAGTAAAAGATGAGTGAGCATGAGACAAGATGAGTAAATATTAAAAATCACAATTCAAAGTACAGAATTATTATACATATTAAATGGTTTATTTTTGCTGTTCTCAGAATATATCAAATTTCACTAAAAACAGTGAGTTGAAGGTATTCATCATATAACAGCGGGGAAAAAAAAACACAATCAAAATGATTGTGTTTAAAAAACCCATATAATATAACCAATCAGAACTCCTCAAAAGTAACTTACTTTCCATGACGTCAAAGGATGTCCTATGAACAGCTTATACTCTGTTGTGCTGTTATTATTTTCTGCCCGCCACTTTCTGAAAGAAAAGCTCCATCATTTTGACAAAAATGTGACATACAATAAATGACTTCTCGCTCTCTACCGCACTTATCCTCAAGGCCATTTATAACTCTTGGAATTCTTCTAAGCAAATCCCATCATTTTCTTTTTCCACAACTTTCATAAAGAAAACGTCCAAGATCAGTTTCACAATCCTGTACTAGTAATATCTCACCCTTCTTGCTCACTCATGTTCCACATTTCCTATAACACTGATACTGCTTACTATGAGGCACACTTATACTACCTCTATGACTACTACAATTATTTAATTCTCTTGAGCACTGTTAATCACAAAGCAATTTAAAACAGCACACTAAATTATATCAACACCTAGAATCATTATAGGCCAGTTACCTACCCTAAATTCTCACTTCTGAAAACACAAAGTAAGAATTTTTTAAGTCAAAAGGCAACATTGCTTCATAGTCAAATGGTAATCATTGCCGAAAGACCAGCCTTTTTTACATTTCAAATAAGCTGTGTAATATCCTGATGTTGTCAAAGGACCATCTTGTCATATAATAGCTGCAGTTACAAATGTTCTTCCTGAAATCGACGACTGTGTAGCCAAAACATTTTTAATTAGAGTTGACAACTTACTTTCATCCGGTTTATATAGTTGGAATTGTAAAATGACATTTCACCCATAAGTTTCTATAAATAATGTGGACAGCATTGCAGACTTACATTACCTCTACTCCTTGTTTTGATCTGCTGCTTGAATTAGCTTATTAAAACAAACAGTTTTCGCTCTGTACTACACTTATCCACAAGGCCATATAGTGTAGGAGCCATTAGAACCTCTTGAAATTCCTCAGAGCAAATCCTGAGATTCCTTCCCTAAAATTTTGGTTGTAAGAACACCAGGTAAGAATTTTTAAGGTCAAAAGGCAATCTTTTTTTGAAAGTTAAAACAGAATCATTGCAGAATGACCAGCCGTTTCCAGACTTCAAATAAGTTGTGTAATGTCCTGATGTTGTTGAAGGACCGTCATGATATATAATTGCTGCAGTTAGAAAAGTCCTTCCTGATATTGATACTGCGAAGCCACAAAATTTTTAATTAAAGTTGTCAATTTTGTTCCATCAGGCCTACATCGTTGGAACATTAAAATGACATACTGGCCATATCTTCGTATAAATAATGTGGACAGCATTGCAGACTTACATTGGCTACACTCCATGTTTTGATCGGCTGCTTTTACTAGCTTATTAAAGGATACTGTTTTACTGTCTGGCAAAGTTAAATATATAAATCTTTCTGAGTCTACACTTGTAGTACTTGATACCCTACAGTTCTCGCAGTCATGCTGCCATTGATAAGAAAGGCCAAACAGATGATCTACATCTATACCTTCATCTTGCAATACATCAAGCATATACATTAAAAACTGCTGACAATCTTGCTGAATATTTTGAGAGAATTGTGTTTGACCTGAACATTTGTCTAACAGATTTCGAATTTCAGACACACTTTCTACTCTTGTTCTATCAGCGCTACATTTCTCTAACACAGAATTCACCAAACAGCAAAAACTTTGATCCGAATTGATCACAATCTGTTCTTTTAAAATTTCTAGAGAAAAGACAACATTAACCACTACATTAGCATAGCAGTTGACACCAGAACTATTTTCAAATTGAAAACCAACAACATCTTCAACAGAATTCATTTTCTTTCTGCTTACAATTTTGGGTTCATCGACTTTTTGTCTTTTTGCTACAACCTCCCTACTATTGGTGACATTTCTTCGTTTCCGGCCTACCACACGTTTCTCAAACAAAGGATATTGAGGCAAATGTGGCGCATACTCTCTTCTTAACCTATTGTATTCCTTAACACAATCTAGATCCGCACAAATGTTTGTGACATCACACTCAATCAAGTACAATCCCGATAAAGTTCTGACTCGTGACAATGCTACATAAGCCATACCCTCTTTGAACACAGAACTGCCAATATTCACCAAAGCACTGTCTACACTTAAACCTTGTGATTTATGGATTGTCACCGCATATGCCAAGCAAACAGGAAACTGCTTACGGCGAACATATAAGTCTTTTACAAGCAAAAACCTATCAGAGCAATGACCAATTAGCTGTACTTCCTCAATGCCATCAAATTTAATTTTTAAAAATTCAATTCCATCTCTATTTCTGTATTTCTCAAAATCAACAACATTACCCATTGATCCATTTACCAGACCTCTTTCAACATGTAAATTCCTTCTCAAAATGATACAGCAATTTAAGCACACATTCAGAGTCTTTTCAAAACCAGCAGTTTTAGATATAGTCTTCTGTAATGAATCTAATTTAGATTTCAAATTCTCAGACAAAATAATTGTTGCTCCCATATGCTCTATTCTGTCAATAGCTTCCAGTTTCACAATCTCTTGGTTTTCTAAATTCAACATTTTGTTGTTGAAGATGGAACATTCTGCAAGAGTTGGCATCAAACATATTCCAGATTTCTTCTCAGTAATTTTCTGAAAAATATTCTCTGGCAGAACGTCTTCTTCTGGATACAAATTTGACAGTAATCGTGCATGTAAAGCTTCTTTCCCACGCTCGGTCACTTTCCCGATTCTAACATCTTGTAGAATATTCTTGTAATCTTCATCCTTCGCCTGACGCATATTTTCACGCAACTCAGCATAATTGAAGTTTAACCATATGTTAACGTTGCCAATGCTCCCTAGGCACTTCCTCGTATCTTCATGCGTAAGCAGTTTAAACACTGGTTGTCCTTTCACTGGTGTCAGCTGCAGAAGATCACCGAAAACAATGATGTGTTTGCCACCAAATAACACATCATACTCTGTTTCAAGAACTTCCTGCATTCTCAAATGCACAAAGGCAAGCATGACATTGGAAACCATGCTTACTTCGTCAATGATAAGAAGTTTCATCTTCTTCAGGACTCTAGATACTTCACAACAAGCATCTCCAGATAACTTGTGGTATTGTAATTTGTTATCATGCTCCACTGGCAGCATTAGTAGCCGATGCAAAGTAATACCTTTAATGTTATGTGCTGCCAGTCCAGTTGGAGCGGTGACAACACAAGACAGCGATGACTCAGTCCTTTTCTGCAGATAACATGAAATTGCTTTAATGAGGAAACTTTTTCCAGTTCCTGCTTCTCCACTCACGTACAGTCGGACAGGCTTCAACGACATACATGAGCACTCTTTCTTCTCATGACTTAATCCATGATCAATTTGGTTGGTAACTTCGTCATATATTTTCCTCTGCTCAACGTTGAGTTGTCTTTCCAAATCTTCTAAGTTAACCGCATCCTCCTGAGCATGTGCCATGGCTCTTTCCACTTCAATCATGGCAGTGGCAGCTTCATTTTCGATAACTGGTCCTCCTAGTGGATCCTGACTCAATGAAACAGAACTCTGACTGTCCTGAGAACTGTCTCTAGCAATCTCGGCTGCAATTGTTGCTTCCTGCTCGATTTCTGCATTCAACATTTCTAGATATTTTGGAAAAACAGGACATTCTATGGACTCCTTGGCTGCATTGAAAGAGTCTTCGTAACAGAGGAAATCTCCAAGCAGTTCCTCTTCTGCACGCCAAGGCTTGAAAAGTTGCAAAAGAGCTAAATAGAAAAACTCTTTTCTTTCTGGAGATTCGCAACTCAATTTTCGATGATTTACCAATTGACATTTTCTTTGCTTGACCAGACATCCCTCACTTCCAATTACAGCATACACTCCTTTATCAATATCTTCTTTGATGTTCCTCTTGACTATGTAATTTTGTAGAACCTCATACAGACAAACATTCTCCAGGTGACTGCTTCTATTTGGATAATATGTATCCAACATGTTGGTCTTCAAAATATCTGTACTGCTTGGCTCCTTCTCTGCCAAATACTCAATTTCCCGTACAGGTTTCAGAACTCGATTACGCGTTGCAGCAAGACCAAGACTCGCCCAAATGATACTCCTAGATTTGGCATAGAGACTTGCTGAAGATAACCGGTCAGAACATTCGTAAGCTCCGATTTCTCGATGCGACAACATCTTCAGACTGAAACTGTACAACTTCTTACTGAGGCTCTTTTCATGGGAAATGTCCTCCCACATATCCTTCAGTTCTGTCTTTTCTTTTTTTGTGATGTAAGACGTCACATACCGAGCCACAGCCATACAGTTGTCAGCCACAAACTGTATATCCATGTTAGCATTCCACATGGACAAAATCACTGAGTTGTAGTCGTTGATGTACTTGGACTCTTTGTTTCTTTTCAAATTGTATGTATTTTTGGGTGATTTCCTCGTCACATTATGTCGCAGCGAAGACATCAAATTGTTCACTCTTCCTTTAGATATCACCGATCGTGGAAATCCAAAACGACATTTTGTGTAGTACTTGTCCTTGTTTCTGAATTTACGACGACAGTACTTTCCACAACGATGGCTTTGAAACCATAAAACTTGTTCTCTTAGACTTTTGTCTTCCTTTGTCTTTGGAACAGCACATGTAGAATACTGTTCCATGAAACTCATCACTAAGTCATCCGGATCTGTTCCAAATTTGGGTGAATCTTTGATCCATAGCAGCATATGTATATGAGGAGCACCTCTTGCTTGATACTCCTTTCTCCAGAAGAAATCCAACACCTCTCCAAGAGGTGGATTTTTCTTGTTCGTGATGAAAGACATCATAGCTTCAAATCTATGATTGAAGTACCTGCATACATTCACTGGATCCAAAGAGCACAGTTCTCCGGGTGTCTTGAATTCAATATTTTCAATGTTTCCATTTGCCTCTCGTAGAAATTCAAGTAAGTCTTCCCAGCCATACTCAGCACAGCTGAGAGTGAGGAACCATGTGGGAGTTCCTAAGTTCTTCAGCATACATTTTAAGTCACCATGACGACGGTACCAATACTCATTAGTACCACGCTGACATGCCATGAGATTAATCAGGTGAGAATCCAAAATACTGTCTTGCACATTGACTTTATCCATAAAGTCCCTTGCCGAGATATTTCGCAGTTGTACACCACTTTTCAAGATGTGGTTCACTGCATAAGAGAGTCCAGACAGATCACTTTCAAATAGTAGATGAAACAAATAGGGAATGCATTGACGAAGCCTAGGATCTTCTGCATACAATCGTAAAGTCCGGTATTCAGAAGCAGGAATTTGATCAGGTCGCTCATCATATCGTCCTCCTCGACCTGTGGGAAATAACTGTGGAAAACACTGAGCTTCCAAACTTTCCTCCCAAACACTAATGGGACTCCCTTTGGCTTGTTTCATTTGAAACAACTCAATAGCATTCCCCATGACTTCCTTGGAATGCAAAGGATGAACACTATAATGTTCATATATTTCTTCATTTTTAGAGGCTTCTACTTTCTCAATTTGTCCAGCACACAAATCGCTGTCCTCTTCTTCACTTACTTCCTCTTCTGCAACACATACATTCTTGTAGTACTCATTGTTTTTTATCAAATACAATGTTGCCTTTTTCACTTTCCTAACATCCACTAAATCTTGCCAGATTTTCTTACTCTTTTTAGGAACCCCATTAACTAGGATAACCAGAGGTTCCTCTTCCACTTTCTCTACTCCAATTGTATTAATGTTTTTCTTCAAATCTAATGGCAAATAAACAACTCTTCCCTTTAATCCTCTCTGTAAATCTGATGGAGGCAATTTCCCTGTCTTTGGCTCCATTTGTACAATAGCCTGAAAGGGATGGACACTTTGAATCAAAATAGATTCATAAGTATTTAAATCCTTCGATTCAGAAGAATGTCAACCAATTCCAGATTATTATGAACCGCTCTAGCAGGCATCCGGTTTTGGTTTAATTTGTTCAAACAATAAGTACACATACGTTGGTCCGATCCCAAATCAAAACAATTTTCTACCATCAAGTATGTGGCAAAATCCTTCCATTCACTATTGTTTTCCATTTCACTTTTTGCATATAAATCCACTAACTTAGTCTGATTCTTATAATAAGTCCGTCGACAACACACACAAGTGAAATTAGGCCTCTCACTTGATTTCACCTGAAAGATGGGGAATTTCCTTGTGAAACTTATCTATATTAGAAATCTGTACACTCTCTTCCACATTACCTTCTTCTACTGGGTCAATTTCAACATTGTTCTCTTTACTAGCAAAGTAACAGAACTCAATTTCTTCACAAATATTCTTCACATGTAGTTCGGAACCATGCAAAAGAGCACTGCTTAATTGTTTAAGCATAATTGCTGGACTCTTAGCATAATACAACATTCTCACTAATTTCCTCACTTTATTATGATGCACTGCTAGCATCCTGAAATGATGAAAAACACTCTGGCATACTCTTCTGGAAAGACAAGCCAGTGAATGACCATGCAAACCTGTCACTTCTCTCACTCTGCAAAGATCTAATTCTTGCAACAACTTCATTTTCTGTTTTAAACTTTTCTTATTAAATGTACGAACAAAATCACAAAGCAAATTGATGGAATCCTGTCGCACACTGCAAACACTACTACATTTCCAGGTGTACACTGGACCCTTAGGACGTCTTCCTAAAACTTCATCACCTAACACCTCTTCTGCATCTGCAGACACAAGTTTTTCTTTTTCAACCGGACAACCGTCTTTCAACTCATATGCTCGACCACTGGTGTCAACTGCATGCACCAAATCATTGTCCTGGAAGTAACTCTCCTCATTGAAAAATGCCTCACAACTTGAACTATGCATCCATTCTCCTGAGAAAACTTCACAAAAATTAGTACGATTAACTACTCTCTTCCATCTACTATTTGATTTGAAATCATAAATTCCCTTGTTTAGTTTCCTAATTCTATTGATTACCAAAATAAATAACTTTCGCTTAATTTCGAAAGCCTGATCAATAATTTTCTCTACATTTTTCTTTTTCTTATAAAATGGCACTTTCTGTTGACCTTTCTTAACATTTTTTAACAAATTGACAACTATCCTGTTGCGGAACATTCGTCTACGAATGTCCCTGAACTGATTTTCCCTTCTACTGCCATGCACAGAGTTATCTCCTGCTCTAGCAGAAACTTTTTTGACGGGCCTTTCCTTTCCCTTTAAATTGTCTCTCTTCTTCTGCACTAAAACATGTTCTGTAGTGGTATTTTTGCGTCTGCAAATTCTTTTTTAAAATGATTTCATTTTCTTACCCAGAGCTTTTTTGGCGACTTGACATGTTTTTATAGTAGAGGACTGCTGCAAATGTTTACCAAGGTGGGGTGTAAGTCGCTTTGCTTCTTTTCTTCTCCTCTGCCTTGAGGGCATTTTTGAATTTTTCAAAAGATCTTGAGTTGAATGTGTGGAAACATTTTTTAAAAATTGTTATTAACCACTATTACCAAACAGTAAACCAATAACAGTAGGCAAACAATTAACACACTAGTTGTCAATTCTACCTACAGTAATTTAACAACATAGACAAATTTTAAACTCTCAAATAGTAGCAATGGAATGGAATGCTTCTACATATGACCTGTGCTCTGTTATATGTTAATCTCAACTAATTTCGAGACTCTATTTCACTGTTATATTAAAGACACTTCACACAGGGTGTTTTTGAAGACATTTATATAATTTTAATTCAACATCTAGAGATTGTTCCTCATCTAGAGATTGTTCCACATCTAGAGATTGTTCCTCATCTAGAGATTGTTCCTCATCTAGAGATTGTTCTACATCTAGAGATTGTTCCACATCAGACATTGTTGATGTTATTGTTATTGACTTAAAATTGCCAAGCACACATGAAGGCATATTTACAAGGCCCTTGCACCAGGGAGAAGTGACTTTAAATTTCCAAGCACACATGGGGGCATATTTACAAGGCCCTTGCACCAGGGGAAAGTGACTTAAAATTGCCAAGCACACATGGGGGCGTATTTACAAGGCCCTTGCACCAGGGGGAAGTGACTTAAAATTGCCAAGCACACATGGGGGCATATTTACAAGGCCCTTGCACCAGGGGAAAGTGACTTAAAATTGGGTGTGCACCTGTTACAATGCATTTTTTACAACGCACTACTGTTACAACGCATCTATTACAACGCAGATACTGTTACAACTCATGTTTTTACAACGCATTTTTTTACAACGCAGGTACCTTTACAACGCATACCATTACAACGTAAGTATTGGTAAGTATATAGTTATATTTTAAATGTTATATGTTTGGGGTAAAGGGATATTTTTAGGGTTCAGGGTCAGTTTTGGGTTTTAGGGTAAAGGGGTATTTCTAGGGTTCAGGGTCAGTTTTCAGTTTTTGGGTAAAGGGGTATTTTTAGGGTTCAGGGTCAGTTTTCAGTTTTTGGGTAAAGGGGTATTTTTAGGGTTCAGGGTCAGTTTTCAGTTTTTGGGTAAAGGGGTATTTTTAGGGTTCAGGGTCAGTTTTCAGTTTTTGGGTAAAGGGGTATTTTTAGGGTTCAGGGTCAGTTTTCAGTTTTTGGGTAAAGGGGTATTTTTAGGGTTCAGGGTCAGTTTTCAGTTTTTGGGTAAAGGGGTATTTTTAGGGTTCAGGGTCAGTTTTCAGTTTTTGGGTAAAGGGGTATTTTTAGGGTTCAGGGTCAGTTTTTAGTTTTTGGGTAAAGGGGTATTTTCAGGGTTCAGGGTCAGTTTTCAGTTTTTGGGTAAAGGGGTATTTTTAGGGTTCAGGGTCAGTTTTCAGTTTTTGGGTAAAGGGGTATTTTTAGGGTTCAGGGTCAGTTTTCAGTTTTTGGGGTACAGGGTAAAAATAAATTAAAATTAATTTTAAATTAAATTATTTAATAGAAAATAAATTAAATTAAATTACATTGCATTATTTTTGGGGTTGAGGGTCAGTTTTGAGTTTTTGGGGTACAGGGGTACAGGGTAAAAATAAAGTTATAATTTTTTAAATTTACAATAATTAATTTAAATTATATTTAATAAAATTACTTTAATTTATTTTTGGGGTTTAGGGTCAGTTTTGAGTTTCTGGGGTACAGGGGTACAGGGTAAAAATAAAGTAATATTAATTTAAATTTAAATTAATTAACGGAAATTAAATTATTTAAAATTACATTAAATTATATTTTTAAAAATTAAGTTACTATTATAATATTAATATTAATATATACTTACCAATACTTACGTTGTAATGGTCTGCGTTGTAAAGGTACCTGCGTTGTAAAAAAATGCGTTGTAAATACATGCGTTGTTACAGTATCCGCGTTGTAAAATCCGCGTTGTAACGGTATGCGTTGTAATAGTCCGCGTTGTAACATCATATATCCTTAAAATTGCCAAGCACACATAACGGCGTATTTACAAGGCCCTTGCACCAGGGGGAAGTGACTTAAAATTGCCAAGCACACATAACGGCGTATTTACAAGGCCCTTGCACCAGGAGGAAGTGACTTGAAATGGCCAAGCACACATGAGGGCGTATTTACAAGGCCCTTGCACCAGGGGGAAGTGACTTGAAATGGCCAAGCACACATGGGGGCGTATTTACAAGGCCCTTGCACCAGGGGGAAGTGACTTGAAATGGCCAAGCACACATGACGGCATATTTACAAGGACCTTGCACCAGGGGGAAGTGACTTAAAATTGCCAAGCACACATGAGGGCGTATTTACAAGGCCCTTGCACTAGGGGGAAGTGACTTAAAATGGCCAAGCACACATGGGGGTGTATTTACAAGGCCCTTGCACCACTTATGCGTCACTTTTAACATTTACAATGTGGAGCACCATGGGGCAAAAACGGCACAGATGCGTCACGCATCTGTACCGCAAAAGCCGGGCATTGCAGGAGTCACGTCGCAAGCGCGACATGACTCCTGCAATGCACAGGGGCGAGCCATACATTGCATGGTGCGTCACTCCTTACGCCTGCTTCAAGCAGGCGTAATGATTTGATTCAGCAATAAGCATAAAGCTTACTCAGTGAAATCTTGTAGATTTCACTGTGTTAGTTTTACAGGGCTTTCATGCGAGGGAACGCCCACCCGGCGACAGAACGGCCACATGAAACCTGACGCAGGTTTCATGTGGCGCAGGGCTTTACAGAGTGACACATCTGCCTAGATGCGTCACGTTGTAAATATGTCGCAACATGGCTCATCTTTTGCACCGCCGCTGCGTCACAAAAGTGACGCAACGGCAGCGCAAAAGAGGCGCACGGCCATCATAAATCTGCCCCTAACATTTTAAATGATTGGTTCAGGATGCCGATAAGGTGTGGCCTATCCAGAGGTTTGTTTGAGGTGAGGCCTACTCAGGGTTGCAGATGAAAGTTGGGCTTGTTGAAGAGTACAGAGGAGATAATACATGTGCAGGCCTACAGATGAAGTGAGTTATGTCCACTGCACTCTTGAACAAAGGCCAGTCCTCCTCTGTCTCCCTGGACAGGCCTAAACCTCATCTGCACAATGTGATTAGTAATGTTAGGAAACGCAGGTGATGTAATTGAAAAACGTGCAAATATTTTTGCTCATTTCACAATCACATCACCTGTGTTTCCTCAGCTTAGGTATCTCATTGTGCAGATGTAGTCTAGCATTTCCAAGAGTACGCAGAAGGTGAGGACTGTATGCAGCAGTGCAATGTACATAACTCACCTCCTTTGACAATTACAGAAGCCTCAGCATATCCATGCCCCCTAAACAGTCCTAAACGTATATCATTATTATCATAGTGACTATGAAACTCTAGCAGTACATATTGTGAAACCTAAATGTCTTAAAGTAACGATTTTTTAACCGACAAACAAGCAAATTATTCTCCCAGATTGATGGTGAAAAGTGAAATATTTATTTAAAGAAGCAGACACCATTTTGTCCTTGTCATAAATGTAAAAAGCATTACTTTTCTTTATGAACCATTTTCATGTCATAATTTAAACACACAGCACAGCTCCTATGTACAAGTACACCCTGTCAGTACTTAAATTTGCCAAGCACACATGGGGGCGTATTTACAAGGACCTTGCACCACGGTGAAATGACTTAAATTTGCCAAGCACTCATGAGGGTGTATTTACAAGGACCTTGCACCACCTTTAAAGTCACTTTTAAAGTGGGGAAAATGACGTGAATGTGGCTCATAAACCTTGTAAATATGCCCCCATGTTGACTATGAAACTCTTGCAGAACATATTGTGAAACCTAAATGACTTCAAGAAACGAGTTTTTAAACCGACAAACAAGCAAATTATTGTCCCATATTCATGGTGGGAAGTGAAATATTTATTTAAAGAAGCAGACACCATTTTGTCCTTCTCATAAATGTAAAAAGCATTTCTTTTTTTTAAAAACGATTTTCTGGTCATAATTTGAAAACACAGCACAGCTCCTATGTACAAGCACACCTGGTCAGTACTAATACTTCACATTATCTCCAATTACAGTTTGTCAAAGAAGCAAAATCTTTTTGTAAAACATAATGAAAACACTTGACACAAAACAACATTTTAAATGCACAGCTGGCTTCCTTATTTTCTCCATAAACTATACTAGTCTCTATCTAAATTAAATGAATCTTTTCTCACCTTTGAATTTCAAAACAGTCTCAGAAACACACCAATTTTTCTTTAGCAGAGCAAAGGGTATGCACTCCAGAGGCTGCAACCAACAATGGCACAGAAATGCAGTAATTCATCACACATATCTCTCATGTCACCCAATCAAAACTCTTCCCTCACTTTTTTCAAATCAGCACCCTTCCCCCTCTGCCCTTTCTGACTTTTTTCCATAGCAACTACCTCCTGACAGACCTCTCATGTTTACAAGTTCACACAACAATGTTTCAAATGAAATCTGAACTCTCAGTACACCTGCTAATCCACTGCAATGTTTCTTAAAATCATTTTTTCTTAACCATTCAAATTACATCTTTCAAAGAACACATCCATGCACCCTAACTTTCTGTTTTCAGCAATGGAAATCCACCAATCACTGCTAGTGAATAATTAGCACTGAAACTCCACAGTTTTTTTCATTACAAACTCCTACTGTTTCAACAGGATCACTGAAAAAAATATCGAGGGACAAAATATCGACTTGCCAAAATATCGTGGTCAAAATATCGACAGTCAAAATATCGAGTTTGTATCTACAAACAGGTAAGTACAAAAATATCGAGTACAAAATATCGTTAACAATAATATAGATGTAAAAAATATCGACTTTATTAAAAACAGTGTTAAATTAAATTAATATTAAATTTTAATTACTAAAATATACTTAAAAATACTTAAATTAAATTATAATAATTAAATAATAAATGAAAATAATAAAAATAATTTTTTACAATCTTATTTGTTGACCCTGAACCCTAAAATATACCCCTTTACCCAAAAACCCCAAACTGACCCTGAACCCTAAAAATACCCCTTTACCCAAAAACTAAAAACTGACCCTGAACCCTAAAAATGCCCCTTTACCCAAAAACTGAAAACTGACCCTGAACCCTAAAAATGCCCCTTTACCCAAAAACTAAAAACTGACCCTGAACCCTAAAAATGCCCCTTTACCCAAAAACTGAAAACTGACCCTGAACCCTAAAAATACTCCTTTACCCAAAATTTATCAATATTATTTAATTACCAAATAATTATTAATTAACAATAAGAATAAAGTAAATATATTAGCACATTAGCTGTAATTATTTTAATAATTAATATTATTTTTTCCCAATTAATTACTTAACAATAACACAAAATTATATATATTAAAATGTACTCTAATTAATGTAATTAACTAATTACAATTAATTAATTACCAATTAATTACTAATACAAAATATGTACAAAATTATATTAATTAATTAACTAATTATTATTAATTAATTATCAATTAATTATTAATTATAAATATTTACACACATATGTTAATTAATTAATTATTATTAAATTACTTCCCACCCTATTCCCCTATAAACCCACAACCCGCTACAGAATTACATTACGCAATTATTAAAAAAACAAAATTCATTTAATAAAATATTTTATAACATTAATACACACTTTTCACACATATTATTACATAAAAATACACTATAAAATATTATATATTATTAAAAATTCGATATTTTTGCTATCTATATTTTATACAGTCGATATTACTTCACTTACCTGAAAAACGATATTTTTGTAGTCGATATTATGTCCAGTCGATATTTTGTCCAGTCTATATTTAAAACTCGATATTATGTCCAGTCGATATTTTGGAGTCGATATTTTGTCTGTGCACCGTTTCAACAGCCATTCCATTCCCACACTTCATCTGACTGCATCAGAACCTCTCTCAGCATGTTTTCTGTCTGGATTGTTGGACATAGTTACATCCACTGGGCTCACAGGTATGCTGATAACAGAAATTTACACAACCTCAATTTACAAAATGTGGAAATCAACTGGATTGGCCAGAGAGGATTGAGATGTCACCAATTGATACCATTGGTGAAAACCTTTTTGCATTTGCCAAACCCTGACCTCATAATAGTGCAGAGTGGAGGAAATAATTTGGGCACTTTGACTGGGGTAGGTCTGGAAAGGCTTTTAAAGGACACCTTTGAGCAATTGATGGCACTTTTTCCTCAAACTGCCTTGGTATATTCAAATATATGCCAAAGACAGAAATGGAGGTGGTCCAATCAATTTTGGCCACAAATTGAGAAAGCGAGGAAGCATGTAAATAAGTCTGTTTCAGCTTACATGAGAGACCATGGAATGGGCTCCATCTACAACAATAACTTGCGTTACTACATGCAAGAGATCTACAGAGGAGATGGTGTACACTTCTCAGATGAGGGAAACAGAGTTTTCATACAAAATTTAAGACTGTGTATTGGTACCTACTGATAAGTACCTAGAACTTACACAGAACCCAAAAGCTCTTTTCAGAGCTACCTTAACTATGATTACTCTTTAAAAATTTCGAATGTACCTTTTTTTACTAATTTTCACTTATGTTCGCTTCCCGGTTCGCTACCCGGTTCGCGTACCGGCAGCTAACCGCGCGAAAAATGCAAAAAAACTTTTCCCGACATATATGAGCCTCCTCAGCCACCCTTAGAAAACCTAGGGGGTCAGGATACGTCTCCCGTGCCCCCTTATACCCTATCCCAACATTCTTTATCCTCCATCTTGTGTCTAAATTCATCCGAAACACAAGATGGCGGACTCCCGTTACGCTGCCGGTTAGTTTCCCGGTCCGCGAACCGGGGTGCGCAACAACCAACGCAGTAAAAAAAAAAGGTGGGAAATTAATTTACAAAGAAAGCACTGCAGACACTATCACCAAATTTGAAATAATTCCTACTGCATACCAGTCCCTACCATTTTCCCAAATTTGAAGGAATTGCATTGAGCCATTCAGGCTCTAGCCCTGTCTAAATATCCTGAGGTAAATTACATGACAAAAACACATTGGAAAGAGTTGACATTTTCAACCAATGATAACATAACTTTCAAGTTGTATTTGTATGTGCTGTCATTTGATTGGTTTGGTACATGAATATATATGAAAAATAAGAGGGAATGACAGCCATTTTGACTGGAACTCCCTGAAGCACATATAAGGAGCAATTCCTTGAAAACCTTAGTCACTTTTGTAAAGGTAAGTTAATAGTTTCTATGGGGAAATATGTTGTGCACCTAAAGTTAATTTTATAAAAACGTTTTCTGTTAGTTATTTACTGTCCCTCAGTTATAGTTATGGATTGACTTAGGCTTCTCTGTTGTAGTAATGGTTTGAGTTAGACATGGTTTGAGTTAGAGTTTCTAAGGGGAAATATGTTGTGCAACTAAAGTTATTTTTATAAAAACGTTTTCTGTTAGTTATTTACTGTCCCTCAGTTATAGTTATAGATTGACTTAGGCTTCTCTGTTGTAGTCATGGTTTGAGTTAGACATGGTTTGAGTTAGAGTTTCTAAGGAGAAATATGTTGTGCACCTAAAGTTATTTTTATAAAAAAGTTTTCTGTTAGTTATTTACTGTCCCTCAGTTATAGTTATGGATTGAGTTAGGCTTCTCTGTTGTAGTCATGGTTTGAGTTAGACATGAAAATTAAATTAAAGTGATTTTTTTTCTGCAATTCACAGCAAGAAATACAAAAATTTAAATGGCACAATCTGAGGAAGCTGTTGCGAATACTGTGGAAAAATCAACAACTTACATGGAAATTATGATTAACGCAGAAAATGAGACCCAAAATATTGAAGAACTACCAAATGAGGAAGAAGACACAGTTTTTTGGGATCAATCTCTTGATGAGGAATACCTCAAATGTTTAGAAACAGTTGAACTATTAGAAAGACTCTCCAATAAAAACATTCCTGAGGAAATAATTCAAGAGGAAATCCCTGATAAAGACTTGTTAGAAGTTCTTCTAAATATTGAGAATTCTACGGAATAAATTTATATTTAGAAATTTAAAATTGTTTGACACATTATTTTATTTTCATTTGTAATTCATGCAGTAGGAGAATAAAGGAAAGTGAAGGAGTGAAAGAAGACAAGTGAGGGAAAGGGAGTGAGGGACAGACAAGAACTGCTAAGGGAGAGTGAGGTATCAGAGTAAGAAGAGAGCAGTGAGAGAGATTGAGGGGAGGAGAGTGAGGGTAAAAGAAAAGAAGTAACGATACAGGAAAAGTGAGGGAAAAACTAAGGGAAGCAGTGTAAAGACAGTAAGCAAAGTGAGGGAGGGAAGAGACTGAGGGAGAGGGAAGGGAGATGAGGGAACAAATTTATCAACTATCATGCTGAAGAAGAGTGTGGGGGAAAAAAAACAAAGAGGAGGACTAAAAGGAAAGAACAATCAGGTCAAAAATACAATTGCTTTAAAGCATGAAGTGCTTTTCCACACATTTACATTTAAATAACCCATATTAGAACATACAAGATATCTACAGAGGAGACGGTGTACATTGAATTTTAGACTCTTGATCGGTACCTACATTTTGGTACTTACATCACCCACACAACACAACAGCTCTATTCAGAGCTACCCTACCTCAAAGCACTCTAAATATATTATTTTACTGTTTCCCTTGGTTTTCCCCTTGATACGCTATCCGGAACGCTACCCGGTACGCGAACCGGGCGCTAACCATGCGAAAATTTGAAAAAAAATGTGGTTTTTTTTCCGCATATATGGGCCTCCTCAGACACCCTCAGAAAACCTAGGGGGTCAGGATACGTCTCCCGTGCCCCCTTATACCCATTTCCCACATTGTTTTTCCTCCATCTTGTGATTAAATTCGACCGAAACACAAAATGGCGAACTCCCGTTACGCTACTGGTGAGCTACCCGGTTCGCGTACCGGGTAGCGCTTCTACCGCGAAAAATCGAAACTTTTTTCTTTTTTGCCCCACGGGACCCTTTAATAGCCCCCACATCATTCCTAGGGGGTCAGGAGGGGTCTACCTTGCCCCCTTTCATTAATTTCCCCCTTCGTTTTTCTCCACCTCTTGTCTCTCAATCCTACCGAGAGACAAGATGGCGGCCGTTCCGGACTGTTTAGAATGTTGACAGACACCGGAGAGCCAATCAGCTTCACTTCGCGAAGTTCCATTACGCGTCAGGTACGCGAACCGGGGCGCAAACCGGAGCGCTGTTACAGATATATATATTTTTTTGAACGTTAATTTATCAAAATCCACTGGAGCACATATATTGAGACAAAGCAAAGGCACGTCGGGCAAACAATATCTACAATTTTGCCAAGTTTCATGGAAATCCAATCAGCCGTTCGAGCTAAAAGTGAGTCCAACCGCCCTATGGAAAATTGCATGGGAAAAACGCGTTTTGGGACCCCCTTTTTTCTCAGCCCCCCCTTGACGAAACCCCCCCAAATTTTCATGGGCTGCTCAGAAACAAAATGTTCCCTTTTCCTGAAAATTTCAGCCAATTCCGTCCACAAACGCCAACATTATTCGACATAGAATTTTCAGAAATCCCATAGGAAAAAAATCCTAACTATATATATATATATATACATATGATCAATTTTCAGTGATTCCACCAAAGAAAAGTGAGCTCAAATCCGTAAGCATGGTTAATCAAATATTTATTTTTTCAATGGCAAAAACGCCTGACGCGTTTTGGAGCAGCCACTCCTTTCTCACGGGTCAGTGAACGTTTGTAAATCCATAGCACATATAGTGCTCACATCACATTACAAAACATCAAGATAGGACTACTACACCACATCAGGGGTAATGCAAAATTGGGAGCCATTTTGGAGTGGTGACTTATTCTACATACGCTTTCACACAAAATATTATTTGCTTTGAACGTTTGAACGTGTGATCAAGGCACAACTGGTGTTGAAACGCGTAACGTTTCCTAAGGAATAAAAAAGATAGCATCCATACTCTTGAGCGCGCGTATTGCTTATGGGCAATTTGTTTCTGGACATTGAAAAAGTTCGGCGTTTGGGTCTGCCGAAAAACGCGCCAACTGACGACGGGAGAACGATCCTGGGAGGACCCTTCTTTTTGGATTTGAAATATATACATATATATATATATGAACAAACAAAGTCCCAACCGCTCCTGGTAGCGGTTCGAGTGGGCGCGGACCTCCTATCCCACAAAAAGAATTCTCACGATGTTAAATCATCCAGCCATCACATCCATCAGGTGTCAGCAGTGCATTTTATTTCGCAAAGGTGAAAGAGCAAGTGCCCTCCCTGACGCGTTTCGCTACGCGAACGGAGCTTGGTCACATGACGCGTCAGGAGTAGGCAGTGAGTTAAATGGAAATTAAAAGCCCAAGCGCCTAAAGAAACAGGCCGCATGGGTTGTGCAAAGAAACAAACAAGCAATAAATTGAATGTCGCATCAGCCATTGATGCATACATACTTCATATACAAAAAGACAATATATATATATATACATATATATACACACATATATACATATATATATACATATATATATATACATATATATATATATATATATATATTCACTGAAAAAACCATAGGTTTCACACCAGTTATAGTTAGCTGGAAATTTTACTGATATAAAACCATTGAAATTCCCACGTTATAGTTAGTCGGACTCACTATAACTTGCGCGTGCAATGCACTGCTGATGACATCACATATTACATCACTCATGACATGGTCAGTGACATCACTCATGACATCACTGATGACACCATCCTTGTGACACAGTGACAGACCTCCTTTCACTATAATGTAACCCATGAAACACATATTCAAAAATAGTAACTAATATTTTCAAAAAAGTGGATATACCCATACCAGTTACAACAACCAATTCAGTAATACCACCATGTAATACACATCCACTCATGTGTATGTATATGGGTTATTTGATATTATTATTAGTATCAGTATGAGTGTCTATATGGTTTGGTGGGGGTATTACTTAGCACATAGATGCATGAGTGACTGACTCTTTATTTGTATGTGTTTTGAAGACAGCATATGTACAGGACTGTATGGGTGGATGAGTGTCTATATGTGTTTGTTAGTGAGTGAATGACTGTCTCACTAGTGTCTTTATCAGTAACTACATATGTTTTAATCTAGTATATGTGAATATTGATGTATATAAGTGAGTATATGTGAGAGTAAGAGATTGTAAGAGTTCCTGTTTAAATAAGTATGTGTTTCTATAAGTGATTGTTTAAGAGAATAAATATGTGTAATTTTAAATAGAAGTAAGGTGGAAGTGTGTGTATAACTCTATATTCAAATAAATGGATGTCCAATAGTTTATTTGCACGTGAGAATATGTGTGTGAGTAACTTTTGGATGAATGTCGGTGTGTAACAGGATGTATAGGTGTATCACTTCATATGATGAGTGAGTATATGTATGAGTGACTATATAGAACTGTTGGTGAATGAGTGGATGTGTATATAGATAGTGGAATTACTGAATTGCTTGTTGTAACTGATATAGGTATCTCCATTTTTTTAAAAATTTCAGTTTCTATTTTTGAATATGTGTCTCAAGGGTTACATTATAGTGAAAGAAGGTCTGTCACTATGTCACAAGGATGGTGTCATGAGTGATGTCACTGACCATGTCATGAGTGATGTAATATGTGATGTCATCAGCAGTGCATTGCACGCGCAAGTTATAGTGAGTCCGACTAACTATAACGTGGGAATTTCAATGGTTTTATATCAGTAAAATTTCCAGCTAACTATAACTGGTGTGAAACCTATGGTTTTTTCAGTGAATTTAATAGGTTTTTTAAATGCTAATTCCTAACTATAACTGGTGTGAAACCTATGGTTTTTTCAGTGAATTTCATAGGTTTTTTAAATGCTAATTCCTAACTATAACTGGTGTGAAACCTATGGTTTTTTCTGTGAATTTCATAGGTTTTTTAAATGCTAATTCCTTTGTATATCGAGTTTCTAACCTTTTTTTTTTTTACAATTTGCTGTTTTTTTTTAAGTATTCATTTTTTTTTTATAATTTTTTTCTTTTGCGCTCTGGGTGCGCGCTCCGGGAAGCTTTCAGCTAAGCTCTCCTGTAAGCTTCTCCGAGAGCTCATCTGAAAGCGCACCCAGAGCGCAACTGTCGTTCGTGAAAAAAAAATATGAATGAAAAGTTAATAATAATGCAAAACATTTCGTACCATACAATTAAAATTTGTTTTTTTTAATATGGAAAATGATTATGCATTTCTATAAAAGATTGATGACGTCACTTCGGCGCGCAACGTAAGTGCCCTCGGAAGCGCATACGTGCGCGGCGCCTAAACGCACGGAAAAGCGCCTACGATCGCGCCACGTTTGCGCCCCGGAAGCGCCTACGATCGCGCTGCGTAAACGCACCCGGAAGTGCTCCGGAGCGCGCAGCGTAAACGCGTCGGGTCATGTGACCCTAAAATAACACTTTTCATTGGTTGCTAACAGTTTTTTTTTACAATGAATGAAATCCCCACCCATTTCCTTCACTTCTTCTTTCACTTTTGTGACTGAAAGACCTGCCTTTTTTGCTGCTCCATATTCCTGGATTCATCATGGCTGCCAGACCATCCAGCAGTGAAGATGACTCCAATGATTTCATTGATGAAGAGCCTCCTACCCCAAAGGTGAAGGAACATTTCATCTGGAAATTCTTTAAGTTTCCAGCAGGCCAGAAGAAGGTGAATGCACCAAAAGTAGAGTGCAGGATCTGCAAACAGGTCCTGTCACGGGGTAACCCCCAAAAAAAATACTCTTTTGGCAACTTCACCATGATTCGCCATGTGGAGAGGAGGCACCCCCAGAATTTTGCCCGGGAAAGTGTCAGGGCTCTGGCACAAGAGGTTCCCAGAGATGGGGCCTCTACATCAACAGGAGGAGCAACTTCTTCTGGAAGAGAACAATCTCAGGGGCAGGTAGCAAACATTCAACCTGCATTCAACCATGGGGTCGTCAGATGCAGATACTGCAATCAACTCCTCACCTATGGGGAGCAAAGTGTCCTGCTCATGGTTCGGGCATTGGAGAACCATCACTGCCCTTCCCACCCCTAATTTTTTTCTTTTCTTTTTGCTCCTGTTGAGCAGTTTCTATTCCCTGTTTTTGTTCCTGTTCAGTTAAAAGAAGAAAACCAAAAGTTCTTTTCAGAACTACCTCCAATTCTCATCAAAGAGCTATAATCTTAAAAAATGAAGAGTAAATGAAAAATAGTGCATTGATAATTGAAAGGAGAATGAGTAAGAAAGAACAGAAAGGTATGAGAGGTGAAAGGAAGTGAAGTAGGAGGAATGAAAGAAGGTGAGTGTTAGAAAAGAAAGTTATGACACAGTGAATAAACTGGAGGCCTCATTTCTGAAAAGTGACGCATCGCTACGTGAAAATAGCGATGCGTCACTTTTCTGGACGCACTCCTTATGACATTCCAGATATGTCATATTTAATATATGACTAATCAATTCGCAAGGAGTTACAGATATGTCAGTATTTCTGACATATCTGTAAACACAAAAGTAACGCATTGCAGGAGTGCGTCACAAAAGTGACGCAACTCCAGTAATGTGTCCTTTCACATGGAAAAAGCACCATGTGAAAGGTTTGCTGTGAAGCAGGCGCAAGATTTTGGCGCAACTGCATCCTAAAAGTGACGCACTGCGTCATTATTACCAAGCTTTTTGCAAGGAACACCCCCTCTGCATGCATTATACCTGACACTATTTTTTAAAAAGTGACGCATCTAGGTACATGGGTCACTTTTTAAAACTCTGCGCCATATTGTATCTGCATCAGGTATAATGTATGCAGAGGGGGCAATCCCTCGCAAAAAGCTTGGTAATAACAACGTACTGAAATCTATGAGATTTCTCTGCGTCACTTTTAGGATGCTATTGCGTCAAAATCTTGCGCCGGCCTCGCATCACTTTTATGTTTACAGATATGTCAGAAATACTGACGTATCTGTAACTCCTTGCAACATGATTCGTCATACATTAAATATGACACATCTGGAATGTCATAAGGACTGTGGACAGAAAAGTGACGCATCACACCAGCAGTGTAATAAAATGTGCCTCGTTGCACTATATTTAAAGGATGCAACAGCATCCTAAAAGTGACGCAGTGAAATCTCAAACATTTCACTGCGTCGCTATTACAAAGCTTTTAGTGGGAGAACACCCCCTCTGCATGCATTATACCTCACGCAGATATAATGTGGCGCTTGATTTTAAAAAGTGACCCATCTACCTAGATACCTCACTTTTTAAATATAACGCAACGAGGCACATTTTTTTACACTACTGGTGCAATGCGTCACTTTTCTGTGCGCACTCCTTATGACATTCCAAGTAACGCATTGCTGGAGTGCGTCACAAAAGTGACGCAACTCCAGTAATGTGTCCTTTCAAATGGGGAAAGCAGCATGTGAAAGGTCTTGCCTCAGTCTAACACCTGCTGTAAAGCAGGCACAAGATTTTGACGCAACAGCATCCTAAAACTGACGCAGTGAAATCTCAAAGATTTCACTGCGTCGCTATTACAAAGCTTTTTGCAGGAGAACACCCCCTCTGCATGCATTATACCTGACGCTATTTTTAAAAAGTGACGCATCTAGGTACATGGGTCACTTTTTAAAACTCTGCGCCATATTGTATCTGCATCAGGTATAATGTATGCAAAGGGGGCATTCCCCCGCAAAAAGCTTGGTAATAACGACGTACTGAAATCTATAAGATTTCTCTGCGTCACTTTTAGGATGCTGTTGCGTCAAAATCTTGCACCTGCCTCGCATCACTTTTATGTTTACAGATATGTCAGAAATACTGACGTATCTGTAACTCCTTGCAACATGATTCGTCATACATTAAATATGACACATCTGGAATGTCATAAGGAGTGCGCACAGAAAAGTGACGCATAACACCAGCAGTGTAATAAAATGTACCTCGTTGCACTATATTTAAAAAGTGACGCATCTAGATAGATGCGTCACTTTTTAAATATTGCATAACAATGCGCATTTTTTTACACCGCTGGTGCGTCACAAAAATTGACGCACAGGAAGCGCAAAACTAACAGCGCAAGGCCTTCATAAATATGGTCCTGGATTTTCCCCGTGCTTCGCCGGTGCGCGTACCATGCGCTTCCCCCGCGCAAAACGAAAAAAAATTTTTAATGCCCTGCAGGACCCTATTTTAGTCCCTACATCAAACCTAGGGGGTCAGAGGGGGTCTACTCTTCCCCCTTATGGTCATTTGCCCCTTTTTTTTTCAAACCCCTTGTGTCTCGATTTTACCGAGACACAAGATGGCGGCCGCTCCGCACTGTTTAGAATGTTTACAGACAACTGAGAGCCAATCAGCTTCCTACGCGCAAGTCGCGTGTCGCGCCTGGAGCGCACTCCGGTGCGCGCACGGGAGAGCGCCTATAGATATATATATTTTTTTGAACCTAAATTACTCAAAATCCACTGGAGCACATATCTTGAGACATAGCAAAGGCACATCGGGCTACCAGTCCCTACAATTTTGCCAAGTTTCGTGGAAATCCATTCAGCCGTTCGGGCTAAAAGTGAAATCGACCGCCCTATGGAAATTAACATGGGGAAAACACGTTTTGGGACCCCCCTTTTATCTTGGCCCCCGCTTAACGTATCCCCCCCAAACTTTCAGGGAAGGACCGGAACCCCGCGAGGCCATTTTCAGGAAATTTTCAGGCAGATTCGTCAACCGGCGCCAAAGTTATTCCAAATAGAATTTTGAGATTTAACATTGAAAAAAATCCTAACTATAACTACCTACTGGCGACCGCCAGTAGGTAATATATATATATATATATATATGTTTTTTTGGGGGGGTTTTAGCGAAACGCGTCTGTCGGGGGGGAAGGGGGGTTTGCAAATAAACATTTTTCAATTGGATTCCAGTGTGCTCGCCTTTTTCGACTTGGATAAGTGGAAAGTGTTGTGAAATATATATATATACAGTCAGACATGCACCTACTAAATCCTTCATCCAGACACTTATACATCCACTCATTCTTCAATATGTAAGACATATTTTAACTTTACAGAAACATACAGTCACTGGGTGTTGTCATCAGTGATGTCATCAGTGATGTCATTTGAGATGTCATCAGTGATGTCATCAGTGATGTCACTGACCATGTCATGAATGATGTAATATGTGACATCATTAGCAGTGGATTGCGGGTCCGCGATATATAGTTAGTGCAACTAACTATATATGGAATTTCAATGGTTTTGTGCAAATAAAATAAGGTTTTTTAAATGCTAATCCCTAACTATATATGGTCTATAACCTATGGTTTTTTCAGTGAATTTTCAAGGTTTTGTAAATGCAAATTCCTAACTATATATGGTCTATAACCTATGGTTTTTTCTGTGAATTTCATTGGTTTTTTAAAAGCTAATATCTATAGCTGTAAAATATATTCTTTATTAAGTGACGTATCACGTAGCCCGTGAGACGCCTCATGATGAATCGCATAACCGTGACGTATCGTCTCTGCAGCGCAAACCAAACCCAAAACGTAAGCGCGCCAGAACACGCTTAAAGATATATATATTTTTTTAACCTTAATTAGACAAAATCCACACGTGCACATATCACAAACGTTCAAAAAACACAATATGTCAGACTCCCGTTACGCTGCCGGTTAGCTGCCCGGTTAACGTACCAGGAAGCACCTTTACCGCGAAAAATCGCAATTTTTTTTTCCACCCCCCAGGGAACTTTAATAGCCCCCTCATCAATCCTAGGGGTTCAGGAGGGGTCTGCCTTACCACTTTCATTCATTTACACCTTTTTTTTTTTCACCTCTTGTCTCTCGATCCCACAGAGAGACAAGATGGCGGCCGCTCCAGACTGTTTACAATGATAACAGCCAATCAGCTTCTCCTCAGACTCCTGTTACACTGCCGGTTAGCTTCCCCGTTAGCTGCCCGGTTAGCTGCCCGGTTCGCGTACCAAGACGCGTCTCTACGGCGAAAAAATCGGATTTTTTTTTTTTTTTTGGCCCCGCGTGGCTTTATAATATCCCCCTCATCAATCCTAGGGGGTCAGAAGGGGTCTACCTTGCCCTCTTTCCTTCATTTCCCCCTTTGTTTTGGCCTCCTCTTGTCTCTCGATCCTACCGAGAGACAAGATGGCGGCCGCTCCGGACTGTTTACAATGTTGACAGCCAATCAGCTACTCCTCAGACTCCCGTTACACTGCCGGTTAGCTTCCCGGTTAGCTTCCCGGTTAGCTGCCCGGTTAGCTGCCCGGTTCGCGTACCAAGACGCGTCTCTACGGCGAAAAAATTGGAATTTTTTTTTTTTTTTTGGGCCCGGCGTGGCTCTATAATATCCCCCTCATCAATCCTAGGGGGTCAGAAGGGGTCTACCTTGCCCCCTTTCCTTCATTTCCCCCTTTGTTTTGGCCTTTTCTTGTCTCTCGATCCTACCGAGAGACAAGATGGCGGCCGCTCCGGACTGTTTAGAATGTTGACAGACACCGGAGAGCCAATCAGCTTCGCTTCGCAAAGTTCCGATACGCAAAAAGTTCGCAAACCGGAGCGCTGCCTGGAGCGCTGTTACAGATATATATCTTGTTTTAAACGTTAATTTCTCAAAATTCACTGAAGCACATATATTGAGACCTAGCAAAGGCACATCGGGCTAACAGTCCCTACAATTTTGCCAAGTTTCGTGGAAATCCATTCAGCCGTTCGGGCTAAAAGTGAGGCCAACCGCCCTATGGAAATTAACATGGGAAAAACGCGTTTTGGGACCCCCCTTTTTTCTCGGCCCCCCCTTAACGAACCCCCCCCAAATTTCCCGGAGCTGCTCAGAAACAAAATGTGCCATTTTCCTGAAAATTTCAGCCAATTCCGTCCACAAACGCCAAAGTTATTAGGCATAGAATTTTCAAAAGTTCCATAGAGAAAAAATCCTAACTATATATACCTACTGGCTATCGCCAGTAGGTAATATATATATATATATATATATATATATATATATATATATATATGTTCAAACAAACAATCCAGTGCAGTACGCTCTCAGGAATCAGAAGCTTAGCCAGAAGTATATTGCAACCTTGGTTTATTCACACAACGCGTTTCGGCGACCTGCCTTGATCACGTGTGACAACATAGTGAAAAAAAGTGTGCTTTTTACATACCATAACATGAAAACTTTAAGACCCGGTCCACTTTCATGCCCACCATGCCCCATGATAATATCGACACCTTTCATGATTGTGTGGTAAAAGATTTAGTGAAATTAAGATCTAAACAAGGGGGGGGCAACAGAGATAAGTACAAATCTCCCAATAACTTGACTTTGAAACAACGCATGGCTCTCAAAACACTACATGAGGATTCATCTATCGTGATACGCCCTGCTGATAAAGGGGGCAATATCGTTGTGTTAGATAGATGTGATTACATCAGTGAGGCAATGCGCCAACTCAGCGATGACAATTTCTATGTCCAGATTAACAAATCTGAGTATGGGAATAGCATCACTGAAATCTGGGACAGATTAACCATGTGGAAGGACCAGGGCTTGCTTTCTTGGGAGGAATATTGTTACCTCAAGAGGGATAACCCTGTTCTTCCTATTTTGTACCTTTTACCCAAGTTACATAAACACAAAACCCAACCTCCTGGCAGACCCATAGTCTCCTCTATTGGCAGTATCTGCGAACATATCTCCAAGTACGTAGATCACTTCCTTAGAGAGTATGTGGTGAACCTACCCAGCTACTTGAGAGACACCAAGGATTTTCTCAGCAAAATTGACACCCTTAAATGGGAAAATGATTGGATCTTTATGGTGTTAGATGTGCACTCACTCTACACTATAATAGAACATCAACAAGGTCTTGAGGCGTGTGAATTCTTTCTACGCCAGAGATCTATCAAATTCTTTGAACATAATGTCATGGTCATGAAAATGATTGATTTTTGTCTCAAGAATAATATCTTTTCATTTGATGGCGCCCTCTACAGGCAGACCAATGGTACTGCCATGGGTTCTTGCTTTGCTCCCAGTTTCGCTAATCTGTTTATGGGATACTGGGAGCAGGAGATCCATGGCAGTACCACCCTCAAGGAAGACTTTGGTAGAGTCAAGGTTTGGCTACGATACATTGACGATTTATTCATTGTCTACAAGGGGAATAAAGAACAGGCTGAATCCTTCCTTACCAAATTAAATGCCAACAGATATCACATCAAACTTTCAGGTACCATCAATAATACCATGGTGGAATACCTCGATGTGAGACTGGAGATCAAGGACAACACTATCTGCACGTCGCTGTTTCGCAAAGAGACAGCTGGTAACAGCATATTGCACGCTCTCAGTAGCCATCCGGAGGTGCTCAAATGGAGCATACCGTATGGTGAACTACTGAGAGCCAAGAGAAATTGTAATTCTGTTGAAGCATTCCAGAAAGAACGGCACATAATATCAGAAAGGTTCAAGGAAAGAGGATACCCTAATTGGGTTATCAAACAAGCAATCAAAAGGGCAGACAAGGTTGATAGAAAAGAAACCTTAATAGAGGCAGATCCTTTAAATGAAGAGTCCGAGGAAACGACCAGGCTGATACTGACCTACAACTCTCAGTCGGCCTCTGTCAAAAGAGTTATTGCCAAACATTGGAATATCCTTAGACAGGACAATACCATAGGCAATAATGTCAATATCAGACCCAGCATCACATACAAGAGGAATCACAATATCAGGGATCTGGTCTCCAAGAATGATGTCACAGCTTACCAAGACGTTACAGTCAATGGTCTGCAGGGCTTTTACCCCTGCGGCCACTGTAAAGCCTGTAGCAATAGCGTCTACAAAAATGAAGTTACTTATAACGGTGTAACAAGAAAAATAACCCAATTCCTTACTTGCAGTACAATGTATGTCATATATGTGATTGAATGTCCGTGTCACCTATGGTATATAGGGAGCACCAAATGTTGTGCCAAAAAGAGAATATTGGAACATCGAAGAGCGATAACCAACCACGACCCTAAATACCCGGTGGCACGTCACTTCAATGAGAAACATTTCTCTAATGCCAACCTTTTGAAATATATGCTCATTGAACAGATTTCAGCCAAACCTCGAGGGGGTGACAGACTGTTAGCCCTCAGACAACAAGAGTCTAAACACATTATTAACTTCCAAAGCAAACACCCAGGTGGGCTCAACTGGGACGAGGAGTTAGAAATACACCTGAGGGCTGACTCCTAGACTTTTCAAATATATGTGCCTGGATTCCAGAGGGTAACAATGAGAAGATTGTACCACAGATATGATAATTTGCCTGTTCTTTGCCGAAATGTTTGAAGTGTGCTAGTATTATTCTTGGAAATTATTTTAATGATTTTATTCTTTTCATGTATTTGTTTACAGGTGTACAGCCAGGGTCTCCTGGTTGAATGGACTCAAGATTTGGGCACTACTGTCAATGACACTTCCAGTTTGCACTTCTTCCCTTAGACACCTTTTCACGGTCAGGTATCGTTCACTCACCTATTTTTCACTTTTTTAATCGTGTGTAGGACGCATGAATCATGATTCGAGCACCTTACCCTAGAGTGGCTTGCGACTGGCACTTTTCTCGTCCAACGGACACTTGTCATGAAGAACCCCATTTGAACTATGCGCAGTATTACTTTTTGATCAAGACACCTATGAACTTTTACGTGGTCTTGATACCGCTGCAATTTGCACGAAGCACTACTTTCACACATCTGAATGCTTCTTCAGGGATACTACCTGGGGCCCAAGCATGCTTGCCACGTTAGTTGGGGGGCAAGAACGCTAGTACTTCATAGGTGCCTTCCGTTTGATTATCCACCGGCACTTGTTATACCCTATGGGATTATGGATAACGTCTGGACAGGACTCATTGAGTCTTTTTTCAATGGAATGTAATAATTGATTGCAGGACACATTGCTCTATGTGACAGTATGAGACCAGGCTTTGATCAAAATTGATTTCGCTGGACAGTAACTGTGTATATTATTATCTATGGAACGCATTAACTTGAATGCTGCAAATGTAGATTTATGCGGCAGCAGTAACCCTGGCCTTGATTTGAATTCACAATCGCCGGGCATTACTGTGTAAGTGATTACACTAGACGGGCGGCTCTATGTGCAAGTTTTGGAATGTACTTATGCCTGCTTTATGTGTATTTTCCCTCATTTTTTGCCACCCTCTAAATATTAATTGTTGTACATATTGGATGAATAAGTGCCGCGGAGTCGACATATGATGATCAGCTCAATATGTCCTAGGGTTTGATTATATTTTTTTCTTAATACCATGTTTTACTTCACATCGGTTTATTGCTAGTCGTATGATTTATTTTTCCCACCTTCGGGATTAATAGTGCTTTGTTTCCTACATAAAATGTACTAGCTATACGATGATTGTAATTTTACCATGTCTGTCGACATAGAATGACCATTCCAATATGTCTGACTGTTTGATGATGAATTGACCTTAGTCCTACCTCGATTTTCATGTTATGGTATGTAAAAAGCACACTTTTTTTCACTATGTTGTCACACGTGATCAAGGCAGGTCGCCGAAACGCGTTGTGTGAATAAACCAAGGTTGCAATATACTTCTGGCTAAGCTTCTGATTCCTGAGAGCGTACTGCACTGGATTGTTTGTTTGAACATTAATTTCCGGCGGCTCCGCCGGAGTGTACGCCACTTGTCTACGGGTCACCACGCTGCAGCAGGAGCGGCTTTGTGATTGGAATATATATATATATATATATATATCAAGAAAATGCTTCCGAAAGAATGCTATACAGCACCTCCAGGGAGAAACGGACACTTCAGTCAGTGCAGAGTATATATATATATATATATATATATATATATATATATATATATATATATACATATATATATATATATATATATATATATATATATATATATATATATACATATATATATATATATATATATATATATATATATATATATATATATATATATATATATATATATATATACATTTAAAATGCCAAAGAATTGAACCTGCTCAAAAAAAGGAGTTAGGTCCTTAGTGGGACAGAAGGGAAAGCTGCACCGTTTATGAATTCAAACACACATAAGAATGCTTCCCTTCATATACTAATTCAAATTATGATTTTGTAAAGACCAAATAAACACTTTAATTAAATCTGGTCAGGTATATTTATTTTTACCTTTCACTTGTTATTTATGTAAACTACTCTCATCTGAAACCAAATTTCATAGACAGAGAGAGAAAACACAGCAATCACAAAGCACTTATAGTTCCATTACTTCATCACAGTGCATTACAATACATTTATACTCACATGAAACATTACCTACAATTATTAAGCAAAAAATCTCAAAAATCACATTCAACAAACATTTCCAAAAAATAATAATTCAACCGATTTGCGATACACTAGATCGTTTTTGAAAATCACAGTCTTAGAATACCCAAATATAATTTACAAAGAGTCTTGACATTTATATCATATACTTAAAAAACACCAGATGTATTATTTTAGCTCTTCTCTAAATTTAGACTACTCCATCATCACCATAGCCAAACTTCTCTAACGGCCCAGCGGACTAAAGGTTGTTGGAGAATTGGTTACATGTCTGTTCCTCTAATTGGCTTGGTCAAACCCTGTTGGTAAGGGACATTAAAAACAAAAATGCCTTACTTATCATAAATAATTAATAAATAAAAAAAGATACTTGTAAAGCGCACAGCTGCCCATCACCGGGGCGTCCCGGCGCTGTATAACGCTGTGGAACCCTTCCTGTCTCTCCCTGTGAGATGCCCCTCCTGGGCACCCCCACGGTGAAGCCAGGCATCCCAGTTTTGTAGGGGCCGTTCTGGAGATTAAGCAAGCTATTTCCCAGAGTTGCAGCGTGGGACCCCATGATTAGAGTAGGCGCCGAGGTGAGAATTATCGAGTCCACAGACAAATGAGCCCAAGTCCCTGCCGCATCTGGAATTGAACCCTGGTCCCGGGCCAGACCTCTACATCAGGGTTTGCCGCTCAAATCATTGAGCCACCCTCCTCCATCATGGGAGATGACTCCCTTGGTGAGGGGAAAAACAGACAAGATGATGGATGGAATATTGGACAATGTCAAAACATTCACCCTCAGTCACAGATCTGGGTTTAATTCTTCGTTATTTTGCTCACCAAGCCACCCCAGTTCAGACATGGCCATATTCAAATCAGTCTTGACCCTGTGCCTCATGGGAACAGTCTAGCCCGAACTGCCAAGCCATGTCTTCCCTGGCCCAGAATCAAGCATCCTAGGACCGGTTGCTAGCTATCAGCCATCATCAGCCAGGATAGCTTGACTCCAGTGGCGTAGTGAGCATGGGACCCACGTCTAGACATACCCTTCCCACATAGGGCGAACAGCAGAACACACAAGATGATGGACAGAATGTTGCACAATGACAAAAAATTCCCCCCCAGTCACAGATCTGGGTTTAATCCATCGTTATTTTGCTCACCACGCCACCCCAGTTCAGACATGGCCATATGCAAATCAGTCTTGACCCTGTGCCTCCAGTCCGAACTGCCAAGCCATGTCTTCCATGGACTGGAATCAAGCATCCTAGGACCGATTTCTGGCTATCAGCCTTCATCAGCCAGGATATCTTGACTCCAGTGGCGTAGTGAGCACGGGACCCACGTCTGGGCATACCCTTCCCTCATAGGGCGAACAGCAAAACACACAAGATGATGGACGGAATGTTGCACAATGGCAAAACATTCAAACCCAGTCACAGATCTGGGATTGATCCATTGTTATTTTGCTCACCACGCCACCTCAGTTCAGACATGGCCATATGCAAATCAGTCTTGACCCTGTGCCTCATGGGAACAGTCCAGCCCGAGCTGCCAAGCCATGTCTTCCCTGGACCGGAATCATGCATCCTAGGACCGGTTTCTGGCTATCAGCCTTCATCAGCCAGGATAGCTTGACTCCAGTGGTGTAGTGAGCACGGGATCCACGTCTGGGCATAGCCTTCCCACATAGGGTGAACAGCAAAACACACAAGATGATGGACGGAATGTTGCACAATGGCAAAACATTAACCACATTCACAGATCTGGGTTTAATCCATCGTTATTTTGCTCACAACACCAACCCAGTTCAGACATGGCCATATTCTAATCAGTCTTGACCCTGTGCCTCATGGGAACAGTCCTGGACCGGAATCAAGCATCCTAGGACCATTTTCTGGCTATCAGCCGACATCAGCCAGGGTAGCTTGACTCCAGTGGCGTAGTGAGCACGGGACCCACGTCTGGGCAGCACCTTCGAAGAGGGCGAACAGCAAAACACACAAGATGATTGACGGAATGTTGCACAATGGCAAAACATTCAAACCCAGTCACAGATCTGGTATTAATCCATTGTTATTTTGCTCACCACGCCACCTCAGTTATGACATGGCCATATGCAAATCAGTCTTGACCCTGTGCCTCATGGGAACAGTCCAGCCCGAGCTGCCAAGCCATGTCTTCCCTGGACCGGAATCATGCATCCTAGGACTGGTTTCTGGCTATCAGCCTTCATCAGCCAGGATAGCGTGACTCCAGTGGCGTAGTGAGCACGGGATCCACGTCTGGGCATAGCCTTCCCACATAGGGTGAACAGCAAAACACACAAGATGATGGACAGAATGTTGCACAATGGCAAAACATTAACCCCATTCACAGATCTGGGTTTAATCCATCGTTATTTTGCTCACCACACCAACCCAGTTCAGACATGGCCATATGTAAATCAGTCTTGACCCTGTGCCTCATGGGAACAGTCCAGCCCGAACTGCCAAGCCATGTCTTCCCTGGACCGGAATCAAGCATCCTAGGACCGGTTTCAGGCTATCAGCATCATCAGCCAAGATAGCTTGACTCCAGTGGCGTAGTGAACACGGGACCCACGTCTGGTCATACCCGTCCCAGATAGGGCGAACAGCAAAACACACAAAATGATGGGCGGAATGTTGCACAATGGCAAAACATTCACCCCCAGTCACAGATCTGGGTTTAGTCCATTGTTATTTTGCTCACCACGCCACCCCAGTTCAGACATGGCCATATTCAAATCAGTCTTGACCCTGTGCCTCATGGGAACAGTCCTGGACCCGAATCAAGCATCCTAGGACCAGTTTCTGGCTATCAGCCGACATCAGCCAGGGTAGCTTGACTCCAGTGGCGTAGTGAGCACGGGACCCACGTCTGGGCAGCACCTTCGAAGAAGGCGAACAGCAAAACACACAAGATGATGGACAGAATGTTGCACAATGGCAAAACATTCACCCCCAGTCACAGATATGGGTTTAATCCATCGTTATTTTGCTCACCATGCCACCCCAGTTCAGACATGGCCATATGCAAATCAGTCTTGACCCTGTGCCTCATGGGAACAGTCGAGCCGAACTACCAAGCCATATCTTCCCTGGACCGGAATCAAGCATCCTAGGACCGGTTTCTGGCTATCAGCTGTCATCAGCCAGGATAGCTTGACTCCAGTGGCGTAGTGAGCATGAGACCCCCGTCTGGGCATACCCTTCCCACATAGGGCGAACAGCGAAACACACAAGATGATGGACGGAATGTTACACAATGGCAAAACATACACCCCCAGTCACAGATCTGGGATCAATCCATTGTTATTTTGCTCACCACGCCACCTCAGTTCAGACATGGCCATATTCAAATCAGTCTTGACCCTGTGCCCCATGGGAACAGTCCAGCCCGAGCTGCCAAGCCATGTCTTCCCTGGACCGGAATCATGCATCCTAGGACCGGTTTCTGGCTATCAGCCTTCGTCAGCCAGGATAGCTTGACTCCAGTGGCGTAGTGAGCACGGGACCCACGTCTGGGCATAGCCTTCCCACATAGGGTGAACAGAAAAACACACAAGATGATGGACGGAATGTTGCACAATGGCAAAACATTAACCCCATTCACAGATCTCGGTTTAATCCATCGTTATTTTGCTCACCACGCCAACCCAGTTCAGACATGGCCATATGTAAATCAGTCTTGACCCTGTGCCTCATGGGAGCAGTCCAGCCCGAACTGCCATGCCATGTCTTCCCTGGACCGGAATCAAGCATCCTAGGACCGGTTTCTGGCTATCAGCATCATCAGCCAGGATAGCTTGACTCCAGTGGCGTAGTGAACACGGGACCCACGTCTGGGCATACCCTTCACACATAGGGCGAACAGCAAAACACACAAGATGGACGGAATGTTGCACACTGGCAAAACATTCACCCCCAGTCACAGATCTGGGTTTAATCCATCGTTATTTTGCTCACCACACCACCCCCGCTCAGACATGGCCATATGCAAATCCATCTTGACCCTTTGCCTCATGGGAACAGTCCAGCCTGAACTACCAAGCCATGTCTTCCCTGGACCGGAATCAAGCATCCTAGGACTGGTATGCATGGTGCGCACAAAAACAATGGATTTAGGCCCAGATGTCTGTACTGGGGTGAATGTATGACATCGTTCTGCATTCTGTCCATCAACTGTTGTTTTTGCATTTGTTATCCTGAGTGGGATGGGTATGCTCAGACGTGAGTCCCGTGCTCTCCATGCCACTGGAATCAAGCTATCCTGGCTGATGAGGGCTGAAAGCCCGAAACCGGTCCTAGGATGCTTGTTTCTAGTCCAGGGAGGACCTGGCTGGTAGTTCGGGCTGGACTGTTTCCATGGGGCACAGGATCAAGACTGATTTGCATATGGCTGGGTTCAAACTGGAATGGCATGGTGAGAAAAAAAACGATGGATTTAGGCCCAGATCTCTGTACTGGGGTGAATGTATGACATTGTTCTGCATTCTGTCCATTAACTGTTGTTTTTGCATTTTCCTTGGTGAGGGGGCATTATCTTTTTTATTTACAAAATTCAGATGAGAACTGTATTAGAAAGGGCTCTACAGGGGAACAACAGCATGCCATATTAAAAGAAAACACAAGGCTGGACTGTAGAGCAGCCTAAAATGGCAGAGGTTAAAACACTATGTTGTTGGAGATTTCTACATTGGTACTCCCAGAAAGGAGCTCCCTAATTTCCGGAAAATTCAAAACCATGTTGCTATAAACATTCAATGAATGTAGTTGCACAGTGACCCCATAATTCACGTCTGGGCATACCCGGCGCACTTAGGGTGAGAAAGCATAGGAGTTGAACACTCATAATTGTAACGTGTAGTCACCTGCAGGTTCATCTGATGTCAAAAGAATGAGTAATATAAATTTGGGGAATGGTAGCATTATAATGAGTAATATAAATTTGGGTAATGAAACCATCTCTTATTTGCAGTGTTTGGAAGAAGTAGAAATCCAGTATAAAAAAACGCTATTCATGTAAGGCACCTTTAAACTGTCAATACACACGTAACACGATTGTGCGTTTGAAAGGACTCAAACAGGACCAGATAAGAATTCTTGTGTATCATCTGTCTGGTTGCTGAGTGACTCTGCTTTAGTCCTAGCTGACCTCTGTCTCCTGTCTTGATGTGTGTCCAGGTCCTATTTCAAATTGGATTTTAGTATTAGATGTGGGAGTACATTGGTTGATTTTCATAGTACCCTCCAATACACATCCCAGCTCTCAAAGCCAATGTTGAGTGTTGATGAATACTTTGGGCAACATGGCATTGTCCTGGCACATGGCAGTTTGGGCAGTAAGGCAAACAGGAATTACAGAAAAAGTGGGAAGGGTTGCCTCCGGGGTCTTTTTTTTGGAAAGAGCCAGGAGCCATCCCCAACCACTGGCTGGTGTCGGCATAAATGTTGCACCCCAAGGAACCATCCCCAGAACACTCTCTGTACCTGTGGAAAACAGAAGACTGCACCTGCTGTTTGAGGCTTATGAGGGAACCTGGAGGGGTCGACCTGGCCTGCAAACACTTTTATCCAGAGCAAAGAAGTGGATTCCAAGGATCAGTTGGCTGAGCTCCCTTGGCTATAAGCCACATGAGGCCTGATTATCAGAGAGCCTTTAAGTTCTTCCCCTAAGATCCTGGGGCATTAGAAGTGTACGCCTGTGGTTGTTTTGGCACCAGAAGAAAGTTTTGACATTTTTCCCTCTAGAGCTACTGTGCCCACTACTGGGAAAAGTATTAGACCAACAGTTCCACAGCATCAGATTGAATTTCATCCTTGTGCCACATGGCAATCTCTGTACCTATGAAAAAACATCAAAGCCCCATCTTGTGTTGGGACTTTTTCAGAAAGATCAATCTGCTTCAAGTATCCAGCCTTTGGTTTCATGGCAGCAGCTACAATTTCAACAGCAGCCCATGTGGGAAGGATTTTTCTAATAATAAAGGGCTAGATGTAGGTAATCACAATTTACCGATTCTTAAATACCGAATTTTACCGATTCGGTATTTAAGAATTTTGTAAATGTGATTTAGATAATAAATCGGTAAAATTTACAGATTCAGTAATATTCCTCATTACCAAATCGGTAATACCGTTAAAGCCATTCACTATTACCGATTCGGTAAATACCGAATCGGTATTAGCGGGAGCATATTCAAGGGTGGCAGGGTGTCACATTGCACCCTGTTGCACCCCTGAATCGTGCATGTGTGCACATGTGGCGCACATTTATGTCGGCCACATGGCACTTTTAAAAAAGCAAAGAATTGTTTTTTTAAAGGTATTCAGCATTTACCACCAACTTGTAGTTGGTGGTAAATAACGAATCTTTAAAGCAAAAATGCACTCACTTGAGTGCTTCCTACTTATGTTTTAAGGATTCGGTAATTTACTGATTCCTTAAAATAACGAATCGGTAAATTACTGAATCCTTATTTAGAGCTTCCAACATTGGAAAGGGCTAAATACCGGTCGGTAACGGGAAAATCACTGATTTTCGCCCTTTACCGACTGGTATTAAGCTACCTACATCTGACCCAAAGTGACTAATTCTCGTTCTGCATTGAGACTTAGGAGAAATATAAATGTTTCCCTTCAAAAAAGTAACAAAATCCTTTTCTCAAGTTAGACACTGGAAACTTTTCTGACTGTTTGATATCTAGACTTTCAAGGAGATCATCCATTGCCCCTTGGTTCTGGCCTACCATGTTCATTGTCTTACATTGTGCTCTTTATTTTGCATTCCACTTTTCCCACTTACGTTTTTAAAGATTCATATCTCCAGTTCCCCTATTGGATGTTTGTTTTGTTAGTGTCATTTCACTTATTACATTTTTCTCTCTTTTTTTTAAATTGGAGTGGGATTTTCATTGTGTTGTGTCTTTCTAACATTTTTGTTACTTCTAAATTTTATTAAGCTAAGCCTGTCTACTCTTTGCCATAATTACTAGGGTTTCAGCTCAGGTGGAAATTTTTGAAGCCTTTGAATGGACTTAATAGGTTAGTGACTTATTTTGTGATGGGCTACCATCCACCCCAATTAATAATTACCTTTCTTACAATTAGGTTGACCCCATCCACCCAATGTTTCTTTTCTTTTGCACTTACCTACAGATCTACAATTTTAGGGTAAGAGATGCACTGGTTAAAATTTTAATACATCCCACAAACTATTTGGAAATACAATATTGAAAAGTACCTTTCTGAGAGGCTTTAAGAAAAGAATGCCACAGCCTTCTCCCCTTCCATATCCATCAGCGTTTTTAGAAAATGGTTTACTGATACCTTCAGGTGAAATCATTTTTGCCTTGCTGAGAATCACATAAATGCGTGGGTCGATAATACAGCTTACTCCTCCACACAAAGCCATTTCACAATCTCCTAAAATAAAAAAAGGAGAGGGATTTCACTTTTGAAATAATTAATTATAAATTATATTTTTGTAGCTAAGTTAGCAAATAGATCCGTAACAGAAGCCTCAGGTCTAAGGCTTGAATCGATGCATGAAGAATATTTTTTTCTTGGTCCTTGTATGACATTCATGAGATTCTGACCCTGTTCCTTCACAAATTAACCAAGGGTTTTTCTTGGTCACTACATTTGCAGAATGCCCTTTTGGTGCAATCCCATGAGATCTATAATAAGTAGGATCTAATCATGGGAGTGTTTAAACATCTCTGTTGCCTCTACTGTAATATTCAAAATATGTTGCCCAGGGTACCAAGGAGGTTTCTTTTCCCAGCCAGTATCAAGGAGTGCTGTATGTTTTACTGCCTCTTCCCAGTCTATGACAATTGGTGAGTTGGAAGAATAGGTTATTCAGAAGGACTATTTTGAAAAGAACTCTTAAATCACCTGAAACAGTGGTGTAAGATGGGCATTAATTAGTGGCTCCTAAAATTACATTTATTAGACCCTGTCTCCAAACTGTGCTAAAGGAAACCCTCACAGCGGACACTTATGCCCCAATTATGAGTGCCGCGTTTCACTGACCGCCATGCTCACGGGGCGCGGCAGTGGTGGTCTCCCGACTACCCCATTAAAGTTTGGGTGGTCGTACTGCCCCTGCCCTGCCACAGCCTCCAGGGAACCTCCATTCCTTGGTGGAGTTGCAACAGTGAGAAATTCACAATATGTTTGGCAGGACCACCTCGGTACCGCCAATCATTTAATGAGTTTTTTCTCCCTCTGTTGTGTCATGAAGTTCCTCCTCCATAAACACCATGACGGACAGGAAACAGAGGGAGCCCAGCAGGGCCCCCAGTGCCTCCTCCACATGGGGAAGCACACAGGGAGCACAACCTGAGCCACCCTGTGTGCATGCGCCCCGTTCCTGTACGGCATGGACTTTCTCGTGCATGCTGTGCAGGACATTTGTTTGGCATTCCCACTGCTGTGCTGTTTTTTAGAGGGACCACTGTGGGATCTCCAAAATCTAGCCACCAGACAGGAGGAATCTGGTGGGCGGTCTGACCACGGCTTTGACAGTGTGGTGGCAGGGTGGACCCTGCAATGCACCATCAAAGTCGTAATCGGGCCCTTACTGTTATGCCTATAAGAAAAGAGTGCATGTAATGCCTCAAATAATAATATGTATTATTATAATTTTCATTACTCCTATATTTGCCGGTTTTTACCATAGGTCCCAGACTGCATTCTGACCAATAAACTGATTTTTCTCCAGCAAATCTCCTGTGCATTCAAAGATTCAGCTGTGTGGTAAGGGGTGTGTGGCATGGATCATATAAGGAGAGAATGCAAGATTGTAATAATGAAGACTTGAGAGTAATAACCATTACCATTCGCTAATTGGGACATTATTGCATCGTCCATCTCCCTAGTTCTAGTCCTTAATTATGACTATGAATCAATTTAAAATAGACATGCATTACACATGTGGGTATCTGTAGTATTCTTGCATCTGGTTTATGTTACATGTGCTTTCTCCACCACCAGTCCAGCTAGTAGAATGTTGCAGCTATGATGCACTAGAGAATGTTGGGATGCTGTGGGCTGTGGATGACAGTTGACATTGGGCTGAGCATCATGCTGGATGCTCCTGGTGGGGCCATTATACCAACTTAACTGCATATCTTCTAATAAACATCTAAACTACATCTACAGCGTGGGACTCCATTACTACATTAATTATGGCGACGATGGACCAACGAACCTACCACTTTAACAGATGAAATGCAACTACTCTAAAGCAAGTAAGCTAAAGATACCTACCAAGCAAGAAACCTACGAAAATAAGAAGCGTAATTTAATAAAGAGTAACCTGACAATCAAGAGAGACGACACGCCTGTTGCCCCACCAGAGTCCACTTCACCGGACAGCTCAAGAACAGGCGTGCTACATCTTTTGTCATTTAATCAACAAGTGGAAGCCTTCAAAGTCACAAGAAACCCAATGCTACATCTTCTGGCATTTAATCAACAAGTCGAAGCCTTCAAAGTCACAAGAAACCTAATGCTACAAAAAGAAAAGTTTCCTGATTTAAAGTTAAGAAGGTAAACAGGGGCTGTGTGTGTGATATTGCCACCTGTTAAGGGTTAAAAAGTCGTTTTTGGGCGGAAGGCATCCACTTTACAAGTTGTTGACTGTACATTTAAATACACTGTCAAGATTAAATGGAAGCGTGTAAAGTAGGAAAATATCTAACTGAAAATCTGAGCATTACTGAAGCTGAGTGATTTTTCATGGCTGATACTGTTAAATTATCACAGTTAAATACAATAATAACGCTCGAGCAGCCAAGTGTTAAAGGTTTGTGCAAGCTCAGTGGAAAAGAAACTGTCATTGAATACTTAACTAGCGTGAAAGAAATCAGAGGCAAACCGAATTGTGAACTCAAACTGTCAAGCATGCAAGTTTTGGCCTTATTGTTGTGTTGTGCGCGAGTCAGTTCTCCTTGTATGCCTTGGATTGAATGGAAAGCTTACTTCTTAAACTATATTGAGACTTTAGATGCAAATGGCAAAATGAAAGCCCCAGAAAAAAAAGGTATTTTCTTACACTGTTTGGGACCTGAAGGACTAAAAGCCTTCAATCAACTTCCTACCTCACAAGCAAGTGGTGACATGAATGTATTTGATAAGGCTGTATATGATTTTGATAAGTACTGTTCTCCCAAAGTGTGCATAGGAATTTCTAGGTTTAAGTTTTTTCAAAGAAGACAATTAAGTGAGGAGACTGTAGATAACTTTGTCTCATCCCTGAAAACATTAGCTTTAGATTGTAAATTTGGTAACCTACAAGAAGATCTTATTAGGGATCAAGTAGTCATGCACTCTAAAAATAAGACCATACAGGAGAGACTTTGGATTAATGGTGATGAGAACTTAGATTTTGTTTTATCCATTGTCAGAAAAGCTGAACTTTCCTGTAGAAGCGCACTACAAGTTAAAGGGAAGGAAACTTCCGTCAGTAAAAATGTTGTTGCCAAAATTAATCAAAAATATGACAGTAAGAATAGGGATGCTCTCAAAAAGAAGCAAATATTTTCTTCCAAAGCTAATTCTGAAGTTTCAAAGAGTAATCTTAAATGTTTTAGATGTAACAGCGAATCACATTTAGCAAATGATAAAACTTGCCCTGGTTTGAGGCAGAAATGTTCCAATTGTGGGTTAAAAGGACATTTCACTTCTGCTTGCAGAAGAGGTAATGTTAATCAAAAAGTTAAGTGCATTGAGTTGAATGAGAATAGTGATGAGGATGATTTTACAGATGACTCCAATGACTGTTCATTTGTTTTGAACATAAAAGATTCTGCTGTTTTAAATGTAAATGACCATTCCATCAAGAAAAAGCCATTGTGTGACATGGTTATTGGAGGTGTAAAGATTAACATGTATGCAGATTCTGGATCACCTTATTCTATAGTGTGTGAATCTGTCTGGAAAAAATTGTTTGTACCTAGACTTGGCAGTCACTTAGAAGAAAGTGATATTAATCCTGAAGGATATTCTGGTGGAAGGATAGATATCTTAGGATTCAGAACTTTAGTTTTCAGATTTAAGAACAGAAAGTGTATTGCAAAATTGTATGTTTCAAAGAAGGGTCCCTCAGTCCTTAGTTGGTTTGACTTTGGCAAACTTGACATTGTACTGGATCCTAATAGTCCTACTCCAGTGATGTTGATTGATGAGCAAAATGGCATTTCTTCTTTGATGTTAAGTAAATTTCCAAATGTTTTTTCCAAAGACATTGGAAAGTTAACCAGCTTTAAACATGAAATCCGTTTAAAGGATAATGCTTGTCCTAAAATACATAAGGCTCGTAATATTCCCTTTGCTGTCAGAGAGGAGGTTAGGAATGAATTAAATGCTTTAGTGGAAGGAGGTATAATAGATAGAATAGAGTCCTCTGAATGGGTTTTGCCCATAGTGGTTGCTAGGCGAGCTAATGGCAAGGTGAGATTATGCATTGACCTTCGCCATCTTAACAATAATATTGTTGTAGATCAATTTCCTCTTCCCCGCATTTCCGAAATGTTATCTGTGGTTGGGGAGTCTAATATTTTTTCAACAATTGACCTATCTGCTGCGTATCACCAGATAGAGTTAAATGAAAAGAGTAAGGACTTGACGGCATTTATTACACCATTTGGGTGTTTCAGATTCAACAGGATGCCTTTTGGGCTGGCGTCCGCAGCGGCAATTTTCCAGAGGGTCATGCAAGATATTTTGAAAGACTGTAAAAATGCCATCTGTTTTCAGGATGATATTTTGGTGTTCAATGATGACAAAGACAAACATATTATGGCTTTAGAAGAGGTCTTGAATGCACTTAATGTACATGGCCTTACCATTAAGCATGAGAAATGCAAATTTGGTGTACATTCTGTAAATTACCTAGGCCATGAATTATGTGCAGAGGGTATCAAGCCTAAACCTTCACTTTTAGAAGCGATTAAATCGGCTCCTCACCCTTTATCTAAAGACGATGTAAGGTCCTTTTTAGGGTTAGTTGAGTTGTACGCTAGGTATGTACCTGACTTCTCGTGCAGAACATATAATATCAGGCAGTTAATTAAAAATAGGGTTGTTTTTGAATGGACTAGTGAATGTGAGAAGGAGTTCTGTGATGTGAAGAATGCAATCTGCTCAGCAAGTGCATTATCCTGCTTTGATCCTTCTCTGGAAAACATTATTACTACCGATGCTAGCGCAAAAGGACTAGGTGCTGTGTTTTCTCAAAAGAATAAGGAGGGAAAAGAAGTTATCATTGCACATGCTTCAAGGGCACTTACTCCTGCTGAGGAAAAGTATTCCACAATGGAAAGGGAGACTTTAGCGTGCGTTTGGGCTTTGGAACATTTCAGAGTGTTTGTCTGGGGTAAGGAATGCACTCTTAGGAGTGATCATAAACCGTTAGTACGGCTACTTACTACAGAAGGCATGTTAAGAGCTTCAGCCCGAATTGCACGCATGTCCATGCGTTTGCAGGATTTTATTTATAATATACAATATTTACCGGGAAGAGAAAATGTTTCTGCTGACTTTTTGTCTAGGATGCCTTTACCTATTCAAGAGGATTTGCATAATGAATGGGACGATTTCCAGATTGCCATGATCCATGATGAGGGTCCCATTTCTATTGATCAGACCTTGTGGAAAGAGAAATTTGAGGATGATGAAATTTTAAAGAATGTTGCCAGTTATATAGTTGGTACTTGGCCTGAAAAGAAGTGTTTGAGTCCAGAATTGAGAAGCTTCTGGGAAGTAAGGTCAGAACTTTCATGTTGCGAGAACATCATTAAAAGAGGTGAGCGCATTGTACCACCAGTGGGTGTAAGGAAAATTATAGTTCTGCAGGGTCATGAAGGTCATAGTGGCATGGTTAGAACCAAGCAACAAGTTAAACATTTATTTTGGTGGCCAGGGATGGACATGTTTATCGAAAGATTGGTCAGAAATTGTGTGGTATGTGCCAATTCTGATAAGTCTTTAGTTACTTTGAAACCCAATATGGGTACACATAGTATTCCAAATAATCCTTGGGAAACCATTGCCATAGACATTATGGGTCCCATTGGCTACGAATCCAAGTATGTTATAGCAGCCATTGATATTTTCTCAAAATGGCCTATTATCAAAATTGTCCAGAAGATAGATACTGATTCGGTCCTGTGTTTCCTAGATAAAGTTTTTATTGAAGAAGGGTTACCAGTAAGGATTATATCTGACAATGGTGTACAATTTATCTCCAAGAAAGCTAATGACTATTTTTCAAGACTTGGCATTGTTCACTCTACTACTTCTTTATATAATCCCAGCGGAAATGGGGTTATAGAGAGATTCAATAGGGTTCTGAAAGGAGCCATACAGATCACTAGTAATGATGACAAAACATGGGAAGTAGAGATTTTTAAGAAGGTGTGGATGTACAGGACAACCACGAATTCAATGACTGGGTATTCTCCTTTTGAGATCATGAGAGGGAGAGTTCCTAGGACAAAGGTGAACCCCTCGTGGTTGGTGAAATCCACTCCTTCCAATGTGGATTTGAGTATAGTCAAGGAAAACCTTATTCGCACCCATTGCTCAAACAAAAAATACTTTGATGAGAAATGTGGTTCAAAAAAAGATCCCAAGGTAGAAGTTGGCATGATGGTAAAGGTCAAGAAACCATGGAAGGTCAAGAAAGGTGAAAGTTCATTTATGGGTCCTTTTGAAGTTTCAGAAGTCTTGAAAAACTCTGTGAGATTATCCAACAATAAGGTTTGGAATCTGAGTAGAATTGCTGTCCTCAAGGCTGACAAGGATGTTTACTGTAAAGAATTTGTTCCTGAACATCCTGATTTTTCTTTTTTGGAAGAGGATTCTTGTACTGCAGATGTTTTACCTTGCTGCTCAAGTAGTTGTCATACCAACCAGGATACTGCTCCTACTGTAACTCCCTGTTCAGATAGCAGTGTCATCAATCAAGATGTCACTGTCCAGTATGGTGTTTCCTTACCTAAAAGAGTCACTAAGAAACCGAAGTGGTTGTCTGATTTTGTTGCTTTCATAACCAGAAAATTGTAATTCACAGTGGTTTTTTTTGTTTTTTTTCATAAGGGGGGAAGGTGTGTTGTGTTGTGCGCGAGTCAGCGCGAGTACATGCTTGGTGCGAGGTTTCCCTCGTGTACTCTTCACATGGACTCGCGCCGACTCGTGCTATTGTTTTTATTCAATTTGGTCTCGAGTGTTATTATTGTTCAATTGTGCATCACTCGAGACCATCCCCAGTTGGTTGTAATTGTACTGTTTGCTCTAACTGTATTGTGGTCAGTTACCGGCGATCTTCTCAGAGATTGGAGCTGTATGCAGGGAGTGCTTCATTTGTATGAATAAACTTATTTCTACAACTTCAATTTGTTGATATTTACTCAACACTTATGGAAACTTATTTTTGAAGCAGTGTCACAACGGAGCTTGTGACTTAACGTTTTTGTCCCTTGCATTTCAAGCCACTTCCAGTTCTGTTTATTTACTGCCTGATTTATATTTCTGATGCTCCTGCGAAAAAAAAAAACGTCCTATTTGACCTTTCTTTACTTTAATTAATTTTCGCCAGCAGTGTGCTCCGTTAGGCAAAGTTAGGTGAGACATTTTTGTTTTAATAAGAATTAACCTTGCCTTCGTGTCTTCTTGCTGCCAACTGCCACTTTCAATTTTGAAGTACTGTCTCGAGCACGCACCTGCCGTTTTAAGCTGGGAGATCCTTCAGCCTTCACAGTCATCTCTTCACTGATGACGTTTTGGAATCTCCAAATGCCTTTGGGAAAGTTCGGTGCGCTCACAGCGCTGTGACAGCTGCAGTCAGCATCAGAGGCTTACAACCTCTGATCTTAGGCGTCAATGCGCGCGTCTCTGCGCCATGGCACGCAGCGTAGGTCAGAGGTTTTGTTATTTCATTTTCTCAGCTATGGGAGCACATCGCGGCAACTCTGCTATTTGGTTCCTAGCTGGTGCTTGGAGATTATTTACAACAGCTTTCAAAGAGTTTCTCGAAGAGTTTGGAAAGGGGCTTTAGGGTGAGAGCCTCGTTGTCACGTGGTTCCCTCACTCACTGTTGTGCTTGTTCCTGATCTCGTCACTGGGAGGCTGGCATCAGTCCGGTAGGCGAATGAGGAACTCAAGTGGTTTTCACAAGTAAACGTTTTTCGTTTTTTCCAGCATACTTTGCCTCTGTTTTGGATCGTGTGAATCACCTTTCACCAGACTATTTTTTTTAACATGTGGAACAGATAATTTCGACATCAGTTATTTTACTGTTGAAGTATCATTTTACCATTTTCTCATTCACTGCACCATTTAAATGCTATTATGTCTGATTTCCTTTCAGCTTTCTTACTGCTTTGTTAGCGCACTGTGTCAATTTTACTCATGTTTTCATGCTGTTATAAGTGCCTTAGCGCACTGTGTCAATTTTACTTGTGCTGTGCTTAGTGAGAGTTTAAGTGATGAAAAGGTTGTTTTTATGGCTAGTTTGGCGCTAGGACTTCTACTTAGGGGATTTGTTTGTTTAGGAGCTGGTTTCCTTGCATTTATTGTATTCTCTCAGTTGAGGTAGTGCACACCTTTTCACTGATTTCTTTCCCCTCAAGTTTGTAGGTCTAGCAGCTTTAACATTTCTTATGTCTCACCCTCATTTTTTTTTTCCTTTTACATTTGCTCATGTTACTGTACGACTTGTTTCTTTTTCTGGTGTATGTGTCTAGGGGGTTCCAGTCCCACCTATGTAATTAGTATTGGGTGTTAGTCCCATATACTTAGTGTTTAGGGGGTGATAGTCCCACCTACGTTTTTTTTTTAGTAATGGGTTTTAGTCCCATATACTCAGTTTATACATGGAGTTATCTACATGGGAAGCATTTTCACAGTCCCTCGTTGGGGCAGGATTTGGGTTAGAGTCCCATTATCCTCAGTTTTACATTCAGCGTCTTCTGTTTTAGAGGCAGGTTTTGGGTTAAAGTCCCATTATCCTTAGTTTTACAGTCACTTTTGTTTAGAGGCAGGATTTGGGTTACAGTCCCACTATCCTTAAATTGTCCTTTGTTTTAGAGGCAAGTATTTTTTGTTAGAGTCCCTCGTTTTTGGGGTAGGAATTTGGGTTTTAGACCTTCTTTCCTTGTTCTTACATGGAAATTTTTCTATCTATTTTGCCATTATCTTTCTGGTGAGAAGATGGGTAATGTTGACATCTTTTGTTTTAATTTTATCCATTTTCTCATGTTTTAAAATTTTTCACTCTCGTCATGTGGTGCATTTATTGTATTTCTGAGAGTTGAATTACTTCGTACATTTGTTCTTGTACTATGTCTTTCCTTCTTGCATGCCTGTCTGGCCAGTAGGTGTGTCTGTTGGTTAGCCATCAGTATTCTCAAGCTTAGTTTTCCTCTTTGTTGTTTCTTTTTGTTCGGTTCTTGTTTTTTTTTCTCTTGTTATGTATGGATAAGAGGATGGGAATGTTCTTCTGTGCTTTGGTTCTTCCTTACCAGTGTTTTCTCCTTTTATATTCTTTGTGGAAGAGAGGGGATAATGTTGTATTCTTTTCTTTGGTTCTTTCTGACCAGCGTTATTCCCTTCTTGTTCTTGGTTCTTTCTCACCAGCGTTCTTTCCTTTTTGTTTCCATTGTGGAAGAGAGGGGATGATGTAGTATTCTTGCATCTGGTTTATGTTACATGTGCTTTCTCCACCACCAGTCCAGCTAGTAGAATGTTGCAGCTATGATGCACTAGAGAATGTTGGGATGCTGTGGGCTGTGGATGACAGTTGACATTGGGCTGAGCATCATGCTGGATGCTCCTGGTGGGGCCATTATACCAACTTAACTGCATATCTTCTAATAAACATCTAAACTACATCTACAGCGTGGGACTCCATTACTACAGTATCCTAGACATGAAAAGAACTAGCTTATTCCACATTTCCCATTACCCTTGCAAGAAATGCAGGAGTGAGGCAACTGTCAGAGGTATTCATAGACTCTTTCAGATAAGGTGTGTCTCAATGGACTTGACAACTGAGGCTGGGCAGGCTCACCTAACATCTCCTAGATCTACGGACAGTAGAAATCAGACAACTCTGTATAAAAATACTTTACATGAAAAGGAACCCTCCTAGGGAGCTTGAATTATTCAACCAAATCTCCAGAGCAGGAGCAGGGTTCACCAATTCTTATGGGCATGATCCACCACTGGACTTCAATAGTATGAAAGCAATACAGAAGATATGAAAGGAATTCTCCCAAGCTTTTAACAACCTTGTCCTTGTTAACAGCATCCAACTTCCCTTCTGTCATCTCTCTTGTTATCTGTTCCAGACATGATTATTGTCACTATCCCTATGCAGATATCGTTCACATACAACAAATTGAGAATTTTGTTATCCAAGAACCAACAAGGACTAACCAAATCTGGGGTTGCTTGTGTTAATGTCTAGAGAGTGGCTGAGATTTAGACAAGCATTCCACCCATTATCTTTTTGCCTTATCTGAGCTCACATCAGGCACTTAGCTTAGGGAAACAATTACACCCTTAATGGTGGAACTAAGGTGGCTCCCAGTGGCTTGGATAGTGTTATGTAAGGTACCCTCAATAACCCAGAAAGCATATTTTGAAAAAGGCCCTCATTTCTCAAAAATCAGAAATTAACCCTCAAGTACTAGAAATGTACCCTCTGGAAATCCCTCTCCTCCAGATCTCTGTTGAAAAAGCATGTTTTAAATGGGTCTTTCGGGCTGCCTTTTCCAAAGAACTTTGCTGAATTGAAACTCATCTCAGTTTTGGAAACACCTAACAATTCTGAATTAATAGAATAGTGAATACCAATGGTGCAGTCAGCATACCTTTTTAAGCTATAATAAGCCACTTCTGACTACAGTGTATCCAGACTCACTTTTAAATCTTATCATTAGGTCCTGATGGGTACACTTATGCAAGAATTACATAGGTCACCAGAGAAGAATTTCCCATTTGAATTCTCTGATCCTTCTAATGAGTGAACAGTGTCCAATTTGTAAAATCTACAAAAATCTTTTTGGTGAATTTACCTTTTCATATAGTTCTTTATATTTCAGCTACATCACCATTATGGATACAACAGTTGTCATGGGACAAGATACGTGGTGCAGATATTATGACAGGAAGTTACTAGCATTAACAGGAAATATCACAAATTGAACACTCCTTAATAAGGAAATAAGCAGATGGCTCTAGGGGATTTACAATTGTAAACATGAATTGTATATGGAAAAGGGAATGCAAAGATATCCTGAGGATGGGTATTACTTTCTGTAGAAGCCATCAAAATGCTACTTCAAGATTTTATCAATGATTACTATTACCCAGCTTTATGTGAAGCCTTGTCACAAAAAAAAGATGAGAATTGGATGGAAGGAAGATTTGAATAATACGTTATTATGATGAGGATTAAAACCTGGACACTTGAGGATATCTTATCCCTATACATGGAGAGGTCTATGTAACTAATTCAAACAGGTAAACCCAAGCCCTCTGAAGAGGAGTAGTGAGAAAGATAGTGTGAGTGTGTAAAGTTATGAGACATCCCAATGAGATTGTTAAAATATTTTGGACATAACTTACCTGTATCTTCTACTGGCCCTGAAGCAGCAGCTTATTACAGCAAAACACATGCTGACTGTGGCTGTACTATTATGGTGTTTTTTTAGAGTTAAAAAGTACAGGAGATTATTCATCACAAATCTATGAGGTTGATCACATAAATTCTGTCATTATTCATGATGGATTTATTGTAAAGCATGCAAGTTCTATAATTTGGATCATCTTCATCATAATCCCCTCAATAAAAGAACACAGATTTTTATTTAGTGTTGATGTGATCCCAAAAATGTTAACCTTTTATTGTTTTCATGTTTGCAAGTAAAACAATAAATTAATATAATTTGTAATTTTATGATTGTCAATAGAGAATGGTTTAACACATTGCTCCCGACAAATGCACATATGTTGAGGACACACACCAGCTGCCTAGGAGAAAATCATTTCCACTGCCATCCGTCATCACAGGAGGACTGTTCCTTCTCAAAATGGTACTTGTTAAATGCAGGATCATTTACTCTTTTGTGGTGTACTAATTCAAGTACCGGATTGAAGTTAGATGTGCACAATTACTAAAGAAAATGTGCCACGGGATCAGAGTTACACAGATCTACATGTACTTGGCCATCTTGAGAGCAATCTGCTCCAGTTGGGTTCTCTTTGATGTGCTCAATACCCGGCTCTATTGCAACAGACCAAGTTATGTATTCCTTGCTTCATTATTTCTTTCCAAAAGATAGCAACACATGCCTCTCATAAGCTGAAGTGGGAGTTCAGGTCTCAGAAAGCCATATTTTGTGTTTGACAGTGACTTGCAAAAGCGCTCAAGATTTATCTAAACATATACAACGTTAGGCATCCTCTTCACCTGATTATCCCTAAAGCATGCCCCTTCAAAAATAGCTTCTGTCTTCTTTTCCTTGACACTCATGACACAAATCCCTTTGCAAAGGCTATAGGGCTTATTACAGCACAAGGTTCTATTGTAGGCCCCCTTGTGGAGGGCCAGGGGGCAAGGGGAGCCCTGCTCAGGCCCCCAATGTCACTTTCGGACAGCCTTTCCATGTCAGAAAGGCTGACATGGAATGGCTGTCGGAACCCAACACCATGATCCCTATGGCGGAACCGGTGCCAAAAGGGATAAGGTTTCATTCTGACCCCGCGGACGGTACCTCCACCCGATGCCTCCACGACCGCAGGAGCATATGTCAGTGGGCCAACACCGACGTGCCCTTGGTGTCAGACACACCAACATAATATTTTGGCCCTATACAGTGGAGTGACATATATCAGAGTAACATACAGTGGAGTTGCATACAGTGGAATAGCATGGAGTTGAATGGTGTAGACTGAAGTGACATACACTGGTGTAGCGTAGAGTGGAGTAGCGTACAATGAAGTGGCATACACTGGAACAGTGTAGAGTGGAGTTGCATAGAGTGGAAAAGCATGGAGTGGATTGGCATAGAGTGTAGTAGTGTACTGGGGAGTGCATAGAGTGTGTACAGTGTAGTGGTCCACAGTAGAATGGCGTACAGAGGAGTGCTGTAGAGTGGAGTGAGGTACAGTGGAGTAGCATATGGTGGAGTAGCCTATAGTGGTGTCGAATACAATGGAATAATGTAGAGTGGAGTGGCATATTGTGGAATACCATAGAGTGGAGTGGCGTACATTGGAGTGGCAGAGTGGAGTAGTGTAGAATGGAGTAGCATAGATGGTGCGGCATAGACTGAAGTGATGTAGGATGAAGTGGCGTAGAGGTCAGTAGCATACAGTGGAGCTGCATACAGTGGAATCGCGTAGAGTAGAGTGGCATACAGTGGAGTGGCGTGGAGGGGCATGGAGTGGAAAAGAACAAAGTTGAGTAGCAAACAGTGAAGTGGCCTTGTAGTGGCGTATGGTGGAAAGTCCTAGACTGGAGTGGTGTACATTGTAGTGGGATAAAATGGAATAGCATACAGTGGAGTGGAGTATCCTACAATGGAGTGCCATGCAGAGGAATAACACAGAGAGGAATGGCATAGAGTGGACTGGCAGATGTTGAAATAGCGTAGAGTGGAGTGACAGACAGAGGAGTGGTGTAGAATGAAATACCATACAGTGGAATAGCATGGAATGGAAGAGCATAGAATTGAGTGGAGTATAGTGGAATAGGATAGAGTGGAGAGGTGCTGATTGGAGTAGAGTGGTGATAAGTAGAGTGCTGTAAAGTGGGGTGCCATAGAGTCGAATAATGTACAGTGTAGTGGTGTACAGGGGAGTGTCATAGTGGGGAGTAGTGTACAGTGGAATAGCATAGAGTGGAGTGGCATACAGTGGTGTGGAATACAGTGGAATATCATATAGTGGAGTGGGATAGAGTGGAAAAACATACAGTGGAGTAGTGTATGGTGGAGTGTTGTACAGTGGAATGGCGTAGAGTGGAGTGGCATATGGGTGTTCAAGGAATCTGACAGGAATTAGTAATGTAGTATAGCTATCTGCCTTGCATTTCTCCAGATTTACCAAGCAACCCGGGGCCAAGCATGGTGGCCTTGTATTGCTTTCTAAAGATGACTTAAATATTGAGTTGGCCATACACAACTATGCGTGGTGCAAGGTCAATGCAATACAATAGCTCATTTGGGCATTAGTTACATATTTGGTCATTGTATACCACAGCAACTTTGTGGTATACTGTGGTACATGGCAATGACAAGGCAGGATGGGAGTGCCTAAGGGCTATGTTTACAGAATTAACCCCTTCTGTGTGCACGGCGGTTGGGAGCCGTCGTGCGCCACAGTGCTCGTGTGCGCAGGACAGCTCTGGCTGTCCTGGCACGTGGCACCGGAAATCCCTCTGGTGCAGGCACCAGAGGGATTTCTTTTTCTCCCTTAAAGCCTCAGTAGCAAGGAAAGAGCTTCCCCAGCTCCTGAGACCTCCCCCTGGTTTCTGTGAAAAGACGATCAGTGCGCAGGTCGTGCTGACATAATTTCATAGAAACCGAAATTGAAATGAGCCTTTAGGCTCATTTCAGTTTCACTTTCTATGTGCTCAGGGGGCTATCTCAACCCCTGAGCATATAGAAAGATGGGAGATGCATCATTGGGAAGGAGAGTGTGGCACGGTATGAAAGGGACTGGAGACCTAAAGATTGCAGAAGGTTTTTCTTTTATTAACCTTTCTTTAAGATCTTTAGTGGAGTGAGAAGAGAAATCAGTCTCAATTGAGGTGCTTCTGTGGTGAAGGACTCTCCGAGGGTGGTCTTTTCCTGCTGGGTGGGCTCCACTCAACTTGCTTCTGATTCAAGCTTCCTCCTCTCCCGTAGAATAAAAAAAAAAAGACCGTTGTCAGGACTTTTGTTTTGGTACACACTATTGCCCAAGGAACCGGGGGTGCAAGGGTCACCGCTGCTCATGGGTCACACACCGTGAGTCATACACCGGACTATCCTCGCGTGTCTTGGTGTAAGGTATGTGAGGGAAGCGTGTGATCGGGGAGGTATAGGAAATGTTAGGTTGGGGGAGACTATTTACAGGCTTCTGTAGATAAACGGGAGCTTGGTTGCAGGCTCTCACTTATTTCTTAGAGGTATCCCACCTCCCGACCCAGCTTGACACCCTTTGCCATGCCTGGCTTAGCGACGCTCTTCCGGGAGCGTGGCTCGGTGGTATGCGGTAACGTTGGCCTCCTGGCTCAGCAACACCTTCTCTGGCTGCGAGTCATCCCTCCGGTCGGTCTTCCGTTCTCTGCTCCTCCAGCTCTCCTCCTGTTACATCCTCTACTCCTCGTCTTGCCTCTCGTAGGTCTTTGGTGAAGTCACACGCCGAACGCGGTGCTTCCTCAATTTTAGCCAGTGTGGTTGTGCATACGTCGAACGGGGGCGGGCTCTCCTCCTGGGTATGCGCCCAGTTAAAGGAACCTTCAGTTTCCTCCTCTTCTGGTGCCATCCATAACGGGCAGTGCTCGTCATTCCATTCACTCTGTGGCGAAGGAACAGAGGGTGACAACGGGACAGGTACAGTCCACCATTCTCTCTCTGCAATTTTGGTGGGTCGGCTTCTCCTCCTGGCTACAGAGAGAATCTCCCCTTTCCAATGGTACCCCTCCCCAGTGGATCCCTGCTTGGGGCTCGCCCCAGAAGGGCAATCCCCATGCAGGGATCCATCCACTAGACACCAGGGAGGGAGAGCGGCCCCTTGGGCAAAGGCCTTTGCTCACCCCCAAAGAATTGGGGCCCACGGGGGGCAGATGGGGCAGTATCCCCCAATCTGCCCCCCCAGTGGTGCAGAAAGCCTACTAGATGCCAGGAATTTTTTGGGGCAATTTGAATTAGTATATACAGTATGACTTAATTTTAGTTGTCTCAGTTACTTTACCAGGCATATCATTTAATCATCAAAGCTTGTATATATAGAATTAAGAAAATAAGTTCGTTCAAACTCTGGATCACAAATGTTGTTTATATATTTGTTTATTTTAGCAAACCACTGGTAAGAAAATCCTGAATAAGGCATTTGCCGAAACGTGTTGGTGGTATTCTACAAATCATTACCAGTAACGGCATATATGGCGTAAAAAATGTTTTTTATGGTGAATTGTATAACAACTATACAGATTATGATGAACACAATATATTGTTTGAATAATCAAATGTATATGAGTTAGTACAGTTGTACCAAATATGAACATCTATTCCCTTTAGGACAGTCTTGAATCAATACATAGATGTGGTTTTGACCAATGTATTTAAATTGTTGAAATGTATATTCATTTATGCTTTGAAATGAATTGTGTATAAATAAGAAAGGAAAAAAAATGTTTTAATACATATATATCTTTTTCCACTCATAAAAACAAACAAAAAGAATAATAAAATTAAAAATATTTTTTTAGAATTTGTGTTCTAATGTGTTTTATATTGTTGTGTATCTAGAGTTTTCATGACCTTGACAGTAAATCAGCACTGTGCACGGTGCACAAGCTTTTCCAATAAGTTGTCTTCCCTGTTAGGGTTCACCCTTTTTTCAGAGGACCCGCGCGTTTACCAGAATCTTTGTCCCCTACCGACCCACCTCATTGAATGATAGGACACTCTTTTCAGTCCTCCACAAAATTAACCCTGCGGTCCCCGCTGCCGCAATCCTGTTAGACGCTGAAAAGGTCCTTGATTCCTTAGAAAGGCCCTTTTTCATTTCTGATATGCACCGCATGGGCATGCCCATGGGATATATAGCCACCACCGCCTTATTATATAGCTGGCCCACAGCGAGACTCTGCCTGAACGGCACTCTATCCCGATACTTTTCACTTTCCCGCGGCACACATCAGGGCTGTCCCCCCTATTGTTTATCCTGGCCATGGATCCTTTAATCCGTCATTTCCAGGAAAGGTATTTACAGAGATGCTTGCAATTCAACACTGGCCCCCTCCTAGTCTCGCTATACGCGGACAACACTATCCTCTATGTAAGAGATCCCCAGGTACCATGCATTAGAGAAATACTCAGATTTGGCCGCTTCTCGGGCCTGGGCATTAATTGGCGCAAGTCAGTGATCTTCCCTTTAACCTCCAGTACGGTGCCATGGGAATACAAATTCCCCCTTGAATGGTGCACTGACTCTGTCAAGTATCTGGGCATCCATATTCACCTGGACACAGCCCAGATCCTCTGCATGAACTATGGCCAAACAATTAGCACCCTCGAGGCTGAAGTGGAGAGATGGCCACGTTTACCATTGTCCATTACCAGCAGAGTTGCGATTCTTAAGATGATAGTGCGCCGCAAATTTTTATATCTTTTTAAAAATATCCCCGTACCCCTCCAGAACAGTTTCTTTTTTACATTGAGCACACACCTTATCAGCTTGATCTGGGGGGGCAAGCAGGCTTGCGTTCATTGGCAGGTGCTCACCCTCCCATGTGATAGAGAAGGGTATGGTGTTCCGGATCTACTATCTATTATCTGGTTGCCCAATGCTGTTACGCCTATGCATGGTTTCATCTGGACACCAGGATCCCATTTCTTCGCCCGAGGTGGATTTTGTCCTGCCTGAGCGGTTGTCCACTGTGCTGCCCAAGGGCATTCCAAGAGGCCCTAACGACATACAGACAGTCTCTACTACCAGTTGGGCCTAGGATAGGCTGAGGCGGTTCACCGGTGCCACCGCATTATATTTCTCTCCCATGCCTATTCCCAAAGCCAGCTGGCTGCCAATAACCGGTAAAAAACTGGTACAACGCACCTTAGCCAAATTCGATATTACCAAACTGGGAGATTTATATCCAGAGGGGCATATCTTCTCTGTGTCGGATAATGCCCGTTTCCATGACGTCACATTTATGGACAGCTTCGTCCTGGGTCGAATCAGTTCGGCTCTTCGCGCCACGCTGCCTGATTTCCTCATTGAACCCGAGTCATTCACTCCTCTTACGTTGATTATCGAGAGCACGAGTGCTGCTCATCTAATATCTAAATTATATAAAACATGTGCTGGCATGAGACTGGTGAACGACGACAAGATCCGCAAAGACTGGGAATTCGACTTAGGTCGCCCCATTACGGACGAGCAGTGGGCTAAGTGTGGCGCAGTAACAAAGGAAGTCTCTCTCAACAGCAGACATAAGCTTCCCCATTTCAAGTTCTTATGCCGAATTTACATTACTCCTGCCGGAGAACACAGACTATTTTTTTTAAACATATTCTATTGATTTTTGTTACGTCATATATCCATACATCACATTGTGCACGAAGTATCACACCCTTAAGTAGTCGTGACCCATTCCAACCATATAACAACTTACATGTACATTCCTATTATAATACGTACAAGGTGCATCATCATTATTAACTCTTTACATGTTCCACCAATGTATTCGTAATTGGGTCTTATTTGGAATATGTATTTGTCTTAAAGGGAATGAAAAAACTCCCACATAAAGAAACACCGAACCCCCCCCCCTCCCACCCCCCACCCTGCACAACTCTGGTCACAGTTCTTTGAATTACAGCATTTCTGAACCATGCGCTCCATACCAGTTCACCGGATTGCATGTGGTGAGACATACTGCATATCTACATGACACTTCTTGCCAAGGCATGGGCACTCTATGTCGCCATTTTACGTACACCACAATTAAACCTCTATGTATATATCGGTGGACTTCAGCCCCTCCACCATAGCTTGCCATTCTAGTGCTATTGGCGTCTTACGCAGTCCCCTGATATCTTCCCAGCGCAACGTTGCACCCTCTGCACAGCTCCAGCGCATCGTTTCCGCATGCCAGCTCGACACCTGTGGAGTTTTACTCGACTTCCAGCGCATAGTAAGCGTTCTAATAGCCAATATTAGTGTAAGATCAATGAATCGGTATTGTATCTTGTGTTTAGATAAATGTTTATGCAGACCCAACAGACATTCTTCCACAGTGTATTGGATCTGGTGATGTGCTGCCTCCCCAGGTATCCCCCTAATCTGGGTCCAGTATCCCCTAATTGGTGGGCATGCCCACAGCATGTGTATTAGGTCTGCCCCCTCTATCTTACATTTTTGGCGGTAATGTTGTGTTTGTGGGAACATTTTATCCAACCGACCCGGGGTCAAATAACTCGATGTAGCACCATAGTTTGTATAAATTTGAATTTAGAGTTCCTTGATACCTTTCTGGGATGTTCAAGTATTGCCGTCCATTCCTTGTCTGTCAGGGCTCTACCTACGTCCCCTGTCCGTGTGACCCTCAGGGCGTCCAGAGAAACCTGTGTGTGTGCACTAATACCAGGGAATATCCAACGGATCAAGTGTCTCCCTCTCCCCATGTAGTGCACCATCTTAACCAGCTCGTTGCTGTCAGGCTCCCTTCTCTGTGGTGCCCCGTATTTTCTTGATATATTGTACCAATGCAGCATGCGTTAAATAAAGGTCCGCCTGGGCGCCCGTCTCGTTGATGAAAGTGTCATGATCGAGCAGTGTCTCATCACCAAAGAGGTCCGCTACTGTGGTAATGCCTGTGTCAGCCCAAGGCACCAACCTGCGTCGGGTGAGTTTGCCGCTAGCCAGTGGAATACCCAATAGTGGGATATTGCCAGCGTATGTGGAGGTCGCACTCGCATATCACAATGCCGCTTTCCAACATTTAAGCGCAGTATCTAGCAGGGGGGGCAAATCTCTTGGGGGTCTATGTCCCGGTAGTAACAAAGCGTGTAGTATGCCAATATCTAAATCTGCGTCAGTGTATCCTATTTCCTGGAGGTTGCGTCCTGCCGTTCAGTATGATAACTATTGTAATTGGCAGGCGTAGTAATACGCGCGGAAGTCTGGAACTCCCAACCCCCATACAAGTGCTCACTTGTAGCCTCTTCAAACTTATACGTCTCCGTCCCGTACCCCATATAAGATCTATCAGCATAGTGTTGAGTGTTTTAAAAGTGGATAAGGGCACTAGTAATGGCAGGTTAGTAAAATAATATAGCAAACGCGGTAAGACAACCATTTTCGCTATGGCAGCTCTCCCCATAACGGATAACGGCAGTGCAATCCAAAAGGTGACACTGGACCGTAGGGGCCTGATTGCCCTATTGAGGTTACCTTCTAGCATATCTGCATGCTCCCTATACATTTGGATGTCCAAATACTTGAACGTGGTTGGTGCTATCTGCAGTGAGGTATCACCGAACGCCACATTCATGTCATCTGCACTGTTCGTGAAGAAAAAACCATGTGATTTTGTAGTGTTTACAGCAAGTCCTGACAAACTTTCAAATTGTTTATACAATTCAAATATGGGGGTTAAGGGCATGCGGAGGTCTCGTATGCATACAATAATATCGTTGGCATAGGCTGAGAATAGATGTGTTATATTCCCTACCAGTATTCCCCCTCCCAGGAAGTTCTGTCGCATTGCCAGCGCCAGAGGTTCCAGTGCCAATATGAAGATAAGAGGCGACAGTGGACACTCCTGCCTTGTCCCTTTATGTATCGGATATTCACCCGATATGTGTCCACCCTTTCGGTGACGCGCTGTCGGGGCCTTGTAGAGCAGTCGCAGCCATGCTATGTATCCTTCATGTATCCCAAATTTAAGTAGCACCTGAAGCATATATTCCCAACTAATCGAATCAAATGCCTGTCTAAGATCTAGGGAGATGCAACCCGCGTGGGGGAACCGTTTCGGCGCTTCCGTCATTAAATAATGTAATTTCCTAATGTTTAGTGATGTACTTCGCGCAGGTAGAAACCCGGTCTGGTCTATATGAACCAATTTTGAAAGGTATGGCATTAATCTATTGGCCAATACCTTACTCAGTATTTTGTACTCAGTGGGCAACAACGATAGCGGACAGTAGTTAGCCATATCCATGTGGTCTCTCCCTGGCTTTGGTAGTGATATCACTAGCGCCTGCACAGTAGTGAGAGGTAGGGAACCCTCCTCCCAGGCCGCCTTATACGGATCCGCCAATTGGGGTACTAGTGTTTCTGGATACGTGGCGTAGAATTCAATGGGAAGCCCATCCATACCGGGAGTCTTAATACATGGGAGCCCCTTCATCGCGCTTCTGATTTCTTGTGGTGTAATGGGCCCTTCTAGATCTTTCTGTGCCGAAAGCGGGAGCACTGGGAACGTCAATGAGGACAGGAAAGTTTCCGTCCGTTCGCTGGGTGTTGCGTCTGTAGTCCCTGAATGCCTCATTAATTTGCCCTGACTGGAAACCCTTGTTCCGTCTTCCGCCCTGATTTCACTGATCACTATTGTGAGAGGGGTGTCTCGGATCAACCTAGCCAGCAGAATACCTGCTTTGTTTGCCTCTGCGTGTGCCCGTCGGGTATATGTCTGGTAGTCTATGACTCTAAGTGATTCCAGGAGTCAGCATGTTTAATTCGCGCTTCCTGAAGCGGGCCTTTTTGGTTCACATCGGTCGCAGCCTCTTGTTATAGTCTACCCATTCTTTCTTCTAGTTCCACTAGTGACCTGTGGAGTTTCTGTCTCGCGCCTACCGTCACACTAATCGCCTTGCCCCGTATTACTGCCTTGAAGGCGTCCCACTCCATCAGTCTACTCGTTGCCGTATTACTGTTTTCTGCAAAATAACAGTCTATAGTGCGTAAGAGGTCACTGCGGAACACTGGGTCTTCCAACAACTGCGGCCACAACCGCCCCGTAGGAACCGGGGTGGGGATTTTGCCCCAAGTAATAACTATCTCCTGTGGATTGTGATCTGAGAACGTCTTGGGCAAGTACGTAGAGTGAACTACTTGCATGGCTATGTTGTTAGAGCAAAAAATGGTGTCAAGTCTAGTGTGCAGGTCATGTACCACCGAATAGAAGGAATATTCTCGTTGTCCCGGATGACGCATCCTCCACAAATTACATAACCCCCAACCCATAGCCCACCTAATCAGTGCTTCAGTCGGCTTAAACACCCCCGCCCCACTTATTGGCGGATGCGACCTGTCTAAGGCCACATCCATGACTGTGTTGTAGTCTCTTCCTATTATCCATGGGCATGTGTCCCAACCAGCCAATGCTCCGCTCACTGTATCCCAGTACTTATCCTGGTCGAAGTTAGGGGCGTAAACAGACCCCAGCACCACCAATTGTCCATCCAGGGTGCCCCTCACAAAGACATATCTACCCCATTTATCAATCCTTTGATCATGCGCCACAAACGGTACACCATGCCGCACCCAGATCGTGAACCCTTGTGCATAGTTTGAATAGGAGGTGGAGAAAATTTGGCCACGCCATTTCTTTCTAAATTTCACTGTCTCACTTTCCACCATATGTGACTCCTGTAAGTACACTATCTGTGCTTTACGGCACAAAAGTTGCGTATGTATCGAGTTTCTTTTGTGTATCGTGCCCATTCCTCTTATATTCCATGTTACTATGTTATATTTACCCAACACATGCATTATTCCAGTTGTTGTATCCATACGGGTATTAACATGGTTCGCAATGGAGCTAATGTATTCACATACTCATGAATGATGTGACCGTCCCACCCCCCCAACAATCCCAATACACGGTCTGGTCTCCAAACTATACCAGGCCACAACAAAGAACGGAACTAAGAAAAACAAAAAAGGCATGTAAAGCGCCTTCGCCATATGGGGGCTGCGCCTGCACTTTGCACGCGGTGAGGTGTAGCTGAGGTCTACCAGGTTTAAGCTACTATGGCACCGGAGCCCTAGTAATATCTTGCCTTCTGTAAAGATTCTAATTAAACTTGGGAAAGGGGCAAACACAGCCGCTGCTTGCAGTTACATAACAAAGACAATACTTGCACAATATCATCATCAAAACAGGCCTGTGATCAGCTGTGGAGTCGGCGAGGGGAACAGGGCTAAACTACCCTCAGAATCTGACCCCTGCGACGCCTCATCCTCCGTAGAGGACTTAGTTTCTGTCCGTGGGGCGTTCATGAAGGTTGCCGTAGCGATGATCGCCTGCTTCCTACTCTGTCTTATCTGTTGCGAGGTGACCTGTACACGCGCAGTGGTTATTCTTGGTCTACCGCCTCTACGGCCTGTTGAGGTGCCCTCAAGAGATCTCTGCCTATCCTCAGTTTGTGCTGCAATCTCCGCAGCGTTGGTTAGTTCCATTACCTCAAGCTAGTCCTCAACATCTCCAGGACTTTCAAAAAAGTACGTTTTCTGTTTGTGTAATATTTTCAGCCGTGCTGGGAATAGTAGTGCGTACTGTATATTTAGGTCCCTGAGCCATCGCTTCACTGCCATAAAGGAGGACCGCTGCCTTTGGACTAACATCGTGTGGTCCGGGCATAGGGAGATTCTTGCATTTTCAAAGTTGATCGGCGCAGCCTCCCTGACTTTCTGTAGCAGAGTGTCCAGGTCACAGAAATTCAGTAGTTTTACTATAAGGGGCCTCGGAGGGTACAGTAATGTGTGGAGAGTCCCTCCGTCGTGACGTGATCTTTGAGCCATTGTTCCATATATCCAGATGTGTCAGACCCTTCCCTTTTCTCCGGTAATCCAATCACTCAGATGTTGTTCCTTCTTGCTCTCCCTTCTGCTTCCTCTACCCGTTCTATTAAGGTGACCACCTGCGTCTGTAGCTGTTTCACGTCCGTTTCGGTCTGATTCTGTTTTGGCAGTATCTCTGCCAGTGTCGTCGTATGGTCTATCACCTTTTCCACCGTTTTCACATGATCCGCCCTGAGCAAGTTCAGACCAGTGGTCAGGGTCCCTATTTGAAGCTCAAGTGCTTTCCTGGAGTCCCGCACTTCATTCAATATAAGATCCAACTTGTCCTGCGGAGCAGGCATCGTAGTTGGGGGGATACAACCAGACGCCAGAGTGCTATCCGTAGTATATAGGCCTTCTTGAACAAGGTCCGCACCATTTTGTTCTTGTTGTTTTGCCCTGTTTCGCCCCATATTGTCTAGGTAATGTAATGCACAGACAGTCCGGCCATATCTTTCAGGGCAGAAGATTCGCACTATACCCCGCTATTGTGTCGCCGAAGTTCCCGTTGCTCCCACGGGTAAGGTTGCCTCACATACAGCCCACAGTGCAGAAATGTGACCACGTAACAGGCTATTAGGTCTCACTGCAGCAGACAAAGGTTCACAACCAGAGAAGCACGTTAGGCACCTCTCCCTGTTCAGCTCACGCTATGCCCCTCGGCTCCTTTATCGAAGTGTCTGTCCATGGCCTCTGCTATGATCCCGGGTCCGAACACGTGACGTCAGCATTCACAGGGGATTCACGAATTACACCATCTGAGGCAAGGCCCCTTGGTTTAGGCACCGAAACAGGCCAGTCGCAACACCATATACATCCCACTTCTCATCGCTGTCCCCCCGGCTCTCTCCCCGCCATAGGGCAGTGGGGGGCACCATTCGCGCCATCAGGGAAGTCACAAGGCGCCCACACCAGCAGTTCCACAACGCCTGTCTCGGCACCTTTTGGGCGCAATAATATATTATGGCAGCACACCGTACGTCTCACTAAGTCTCAGCAAGAGACTGCGCCCTTATCTGCTCGTTGATATGGCAATGCAGGTTCACCCCCGCACCCCTCACTGTGCACGTCATCTCGCGGTACTCCGTGAGTTGAGCCGTGAGCAGGACTTTGTGGGTGCACGCTGTGTGATCATATTAATCCTAATAGAAGATCAGCCAAGATCGTGTATCGCCTCTCCCAGTTAGACCAACCAGCGGTAATCGGCACAATTGCAAATGGCCGCCGCAGCAGGGGGGTTCACCCATTAGACCTCTGTTCCGCTTTTCACCAGCCCAATCCTCCCCCGTTGTGGCAATGTTCAATAGCGCTGAGTATACCGCTTCCTCCTCCGGTCTATAATGTGTTGCAGGAAGGGGGCCTCAGTGCCTGGTTTTAGGCTTTGTCTGCCAGGGTCTGCCGCCAGGAAAAGCAGGCCGCTAGGCATTCATGGGCCTGCGTGATGGCGCTCCTGGATCGTGGGTTCACAAGTCCGCTCTCCTGCCAGCGAGTCATCAACTACAGCGCTCATCTTTTCCGCGCAGTTTCGGCACAGAAACACGGTGACCCCTCCGCCATGTGTGCTCGTTCCAGTTCTGGTCCTTGGATTTCCAGAGTCCGTGGTGTTAATCTCCTGTCTTGCCCTGCCGCACCGCCCTCGTCCACGGTATGCGGCCGCGATGGCGATATCTCAGCACTCCGCTCCCAGTAACTCACATCAGAGCGGCACCGAGTGTCCTTGTCCATCCCCTCGGCCTCTTCCCGCCGCTGTAGCCGTCTGATTACAGTGTGGGGCTCATAATTTACAGGATTTTGTTGGCTCGGGTCCGGAGCTCACTTAGCAGACAACCGCCATGCTTGGCTGCTGATCACGCCCCATGCCAAAGCACACAGACTAGACCCGTCCAGATCACACAATTGTCAGAAGTGCGCTGCCCCACACGAAGATTTTGCACTCCTCACATGGACCTGTCCCAAACTCCAAGACTTCTGGGAAAAGATGCACAGCACACTAGGTGACATGATTAAATTGTCCCTTATCCCTACACCTGAAGTTGCTGTACTGGGCTATATGGTCAACTTCCCCAGAAGCGTTAGAAGATTTGCATCCCTCAGTCTGCTGCTGGCCAAAAGAGAACTAGCTATTCATTGGGGCTGCAAGTCGGCTCCTACTTTGCACGGTTGGCCGCGCAGCCTGGCCTACTGTAACATAACTGCGAGGTCTATGCCAGCATACTGCCTAGCAGTTCCCGCGCTAAAGACATATGGGGCCCCTATAGATCCTATGTGGAAGCTATACAGCAAGCCTCCAACTCTCAACTGGAAAGGGGCATCGTGAAAGAGGGTGTAGGGCAACAGATTTCATTCCTCTTCATAATTGTGATACAGTTCCCCAATGCTCCCCACTATGCATGTAACTTCTCGAATATCTGGCTTTTTACGTTTGTCGCTTCACGTGTACCGGAGGACTGGTGGATGCCTGGCAGCGGCTGCAACTGGGGGCTGGGAGAGGCCTATGGGACTGTGCTTTTATTGATCTGCTGAGTCTCTTATACCACAGATCTATAGACATGTCAAACTTGCAAGGATAAATTAAGTTGTCCTTGTAGCTGCTTCAATGATACTGGAAACGACAGTGAACTACCATGCCTGTATTATTTTGATATGTGACAAACTGGTAAACAAAAGTTAGAAAAAAATTAAAAGATTGAGGATTGCAGGGTATTCTGTGTAGAGAAATGTTGGGGGGACCCACTCTGGCCATACCTTACAGGACTCCCCCGGGTGTCAAGTTTTCAGAAATGTGTGGGTTTGGTATGTTTCCCTAGATGGCCGCCGAGCCCAGGGCAAAAAACTCATGGGACCCCCTTGCAAAACCAGGTTGTTTTGTGATAGGTAATTTTGATGTCACCTCAATAGGTTTTGGGCCCTTGCCTGTCATAAGGACTTGACCCACCCACACAAGTGAGGCACCAATTTTGCTTGGAAGACTTTGGGGAATGCGGGTGTGTGGAATTTTGTGGATCCACACAGATTCCAGAACTTTCCACCACAGAAATGTGAGGAAAATGTGTTTTTTGGACATATTTTGAGGTTTGCAAGGGATTCTGGGTAACAGGACCTGGTAAGAGCCAGAAAGTCACCCAATCCTGGATTCCCCTGGGTGTCTAGTTTTAAAAAATGTATAGGTTTGCTAGGTTTCCCTATGTGCCGTCGTAGCTAGGGTTCAAAATCTACAGCTACGCACTTTGCTAAAAAAGGGTCTGTTTTCACTGTGAAAATGTGGTGTGTCCACATTGCATTTTGGGATGTTTCCTGTCAGGGGGACTAGGCCTAACCACACAAGTGAGGTAATATTTTTCTCTGAAGACTTTGGTAAATGCGGTGTGAGTGGAATTTTGTGGATCCACGCTGATTTCAGAACTTTCCACCACAGAAATGTGGAGAAAATGTGTTTATTGGACAAATTTTGAGGTTTGCAAGGGATTCTAGGTAACAGAACATGGTGAAAGCCAGACAAATCACCCCATCCTGGATTCCTCTGGATGTCTAGTTTTCAGAAATGTATAGGTTTGCTGGGTTTCCCTAGGTGCCGGCAGAGCAAGGGTTCAAAATCTACAGTTAGGCACTTTGCAAAAAAAAGGGTCCGTTTTCACAGTAAAAATGTGGTGTGTCCACGTTGTGTTTTGGGCCATTTCCTGTCACAGGCACTAGACCTACTCACACAAGTGAGGTACCATTTTTCATGGAAGACTTTGGGAAATGTGGGGTGGGTGGAATTTTATGGATCCACACAGATTCCAGAACTTTCCACCACAGAAATGTGAGGAAAATGTGTTTGTTTTTTTACAAAGTTTGAGGTTTGCAAGGGATTCTGGGTAACGGAAGCTGGTGAGAGCCAGACAAATCACCCCATCCTGGATTTCCCTGGGTGTCTAATTCACAAAAATGTATAGGTTTGCTAGATTTCCCTTGGTGCCGGCAGAGCTAAGGTTCAAAATCTACCCCTAGACACTTTGCAAAAAAAAGGGTCAGTTTTCACTGTGAAAATGTGGTGTGTCCACGTTGCATTTTGGGTCGTTTTCTGTGCGGGCACTAGGCCTACCCACACAAGTGAGGTACCATTTTTCTCGGAAGACTTTGGGTAATGCGAGGTGGATGGAACTTTGTGGATCCATGCAGATTCCAGAACTTCCCACCACAGAAATGTGAGGAAAATGTGATTATTTTGACAAATTTTGAGGTGTGCAAGGGATTCTGGGTAACAAAACCTGGGGGCCAATTAGGATTGCGGTGAATCCGCATCCTCCGGGCCGGCGGAAGCTACCGCTGGCCCGGAGGATGTGGATTTACCACTGCGGTGACTGAAAATACCCCCCGCCACATTAGGATGGCTGGGGGGGTCAGCGGCAGACAGGAAGACCGTCCGCCGCTTTTCCGCTGCGGTCGCCTTCCAACCGTGGCGGAAAAGCTCTAATATGGTGGCGGTGTCTATCAGACACCGTCAGCCATATTAGGATGTGCTTTGGGACATGCCTTTCCGGCTTACGGTCTTTGCTTTGGGGGCCCGTTGCAGGCCCCCAGGGTGAAGGGGGGTGGGGCTGCATATGGGGGTACCTATGGTACCCCCCTGCATTTGCATGCACAATGCGGCAGGCACCGCGCGGTGCCTGCCGCTTTGTGCTTGCAAATGCAAAGCATGCATTTTTAACCTTGCGGCGGGTGCTGCTTCAAGCAGCACCCGCCATAAGGTTAAAGGTACGGGATGTGACCGCCAGGGTGGTGGTCACATCCTAATTGGTATGGAGGGACCGCCGCTTCCCCTGCGGACGGTCCCTCCACCTCGGGGGTGGCAGACGGACGCAGGTCCGTCCGCCATCCTAATAGGCCTCCAGGTTAGAGCCAGAGAAGTCACCCATCCTGGATTCCCCTGGGTGTCTAGTTTTCAAAAATGTATAACTTTGCTAGGTTTCCCTATGTGCCAGCATAGCTAATGTTCAAAATCTACAGTTAGGCACTTTGCAAGAAAAGGGTCCGTTTTTACTGTGAAAATGTGGTGTGTCCACGCTACGTTTTGGGCCGTTTCCTGTCGCGGGCAGTAGACCTACCCACACAAGTGAGATACCATTTTTCTCTGAAGACTTAGGGAAATGTGGGGTGGGTGGAATTTTGTGGATCCACGCAGATTCCAGAACTTTCCACCACAGAAATGTGAGGATTTTTTTTTTTTTAACAAACTTTGAAGTTTGCAAGGGAATCCGGGAAACAGAACCTGGTGAGAGGCACACAAGTCACCCCATCCTGGATTCCCCTTGGTGTCTTTTTTCCAAAACTGAATAGGTTTACTGGGTTTCCCTATGTGCCGTCTGTGCTTGGGCTGAAAATCTACAGCTTGGCACTTTGCAAAAAAAGGGGCAGTGTTCACTGTGTGTCCACGTTGCGTTCTGAGCCGTTTCCTGCTGCGGGCACTAAGCTACCCACACAAGTGAGGTACCATTTTTATCGGGAGCGGGTTTTTTGTGCCGAGTGAGTGAACAGTGAAGTAGTGATTTAAAATTGTCTTTATCAATCCCTATGAAATGAATGCAGGAATGATAAGGCAAGATTAAAACGAAAAAGGATGTCTTATCTCGTTAAATTGACCGTCGACATCTGTGGGTGTATTAGTGACAAGGTCTACATGTTTCAGCCTCTGAGTGCAAACTCGCAAGGCTTTCTTCAGGACCAGTGATGACACATACGTGTGCACTCGCTAAGGTGCACCCAACACTGTGTCAAGGAAACCGCAAACATTTGATTCAACTCTCAGCATTTTCTGAAAGGAAAAGGTTTATATCAGACATAGTTAAGTCCTACCCCATGCATGCATTGCCTATAGACACACTTACATCAAGGACAACTGCCTACATCTGGCACCTGTAGTCTTCCCGGCCCCGATCTAGAGGATGCACCCACAGATGTTGACGTTCAATTGAACCAGATAAGACATCCTTTTTCATTTTAATCTTGCCTTATCATTCCTGCATTAAATTCATAGGGATTGATAAAGACAATTTTAAATCACACCTTCACTGATCAGTCACTCTGCACAAAAAACCCGCTTTACTGTAATCAGGCATTGCAGCACACCCGGGAGGCATTCGGCCACTCGGGTGGGGACCCTATGATGAAGCATGTCACCAATAGGTTGTTGAGTGAGGGTTCTTTGTAAAAATAGGTTTTGCTTCTTTGTTTCGTTCAATGCAGTACATTTGTAATCCATTTGGAATTACTCCTTCTTTTGTTGTTTATATTGATTCTTAAAGGGGACCAGGAGTCGTTCCATTATATCCTTTCTCTCTTTGTGTTTAGATGATATTCCTGCAATGGAATAGACACAGCCATTGACTCCCTCAACATAGACCCCATCTTGGTCCAGAAGGTGCGGATGATCAGATGAACAATGTCACAATGTGAATGTTCGTAGACCCAACTCCAGTGAGAACAGTGGGGCAAGAGGCCTGTGGCTTGAGCCTCGCCGGCATCCAGTGCCACCCTTGCAGGATCTTGAAAGGCAGAATTTTATTTGGGTATCCTGTGTGCCTCAGCCAAGGTTCTCTAGTAGGTCCACCCAGTCCTCCTTTTAGCACTCCTCCAGGAGGTGAGCCTGCCAGGTTACCTTCAGATACGCTGGATGTGGCTGGGAGTAGAGATGGAGAGTCAGAAGGTTATACACACTAGACGTCATGCCCTTAAACTGCCCTCATGTATTGAGAAAGTTGGGGTCCCAGCATGTGTGTGAGGCAATTGCGCAGTTGTGTGTATCTCCACTGTTAGTTAGGAGGGAGGCCGAATTCTTCATGTAGTACCGCAAAAGATTTGAGTTCGCCCCAGGAGCTCAGATGGCTCAGTGTGAATTCCTGCGCCCTGCCAGTTGCCCTAATTGATCATGCCCCCCTATGCAATGCCACCATTATTGTACCAAAATGTTGCCTTATCATAAAGGTCAGCATCCACCGAGAAGAGACTCTGGGTCCGTGTCCACGGTCTGGACATCGCCTGTATGATCGGGTTTGCCGATCCAGCCTTGGTGATGATGGGCTGATGTTGGGAGGGAAGTCTTGCAGGGCTAAATATGATTATATGCTCTATTGTGACACACAGTGGGGTACCTTGGACCCGGGTGGGCATATACACCAGTTGTGCCAGCTACAAAGCCATACAATAATGCCCCACGGAGGAGAGACCAAGGCCTCCAGAGGATCTATCAGCAATAGGTTCATCATGACCAGGAGGGATCTCATCTGCCCCCAGATAAAGGACTAGATGTTTGTGTCAATTTACTGTAGCACCATAAGGGGTGTCAATAGGGGAAAAATGCCCAGTACATAGGTGAACCACAGGAGGGTCAAAACAAAGTGTCTCCCTCTGACCTACAGTTATTTTACATTGACATTATTTCAATTTCATATGTGAGCCATCCAAGAACTGTTCATAACACAAACCAGTTCACAAAAATATCTTTTTAATTTCTTTTATCAAAAATATTTTTATCATCTTGTTCTCTTTTTTTCATATATAATTTCTTTTGTCTTTTTCACAATTATAGAATGACAATACATAAATTATTCAAAATCAGAATGTATATATACATAAAATCAAAAAATTGTAAATATACACAACAAATATCAACCCCAAGAGAGGAAACACTCAACAAACTCACACAACCACTTTCATACCACGAAATCGCTCTCCCCAACACACATTCAAATCAATCTTGGAGGGTCTACTACAGAATGATAAAGTAGTTTCCGTAGACCATATCCAAAAACTGCACAAGGCAGGATCTTGATCAGGCTCTAGTCGACGGGTTTCGGTGGCTGAACAGGGATGACATGCCACCTTCTTCAGGACTAGCCAGATACAAACAGAAGTGTCTACTCAGCCCGGGAAAAAAAAACCACCAAAAAATGAATGAAGGTGTTAGAACCAAAAATCCAATATTATTAGATACCCAACAAGTCAGAAGGGAGAACACCTTTCCTTCCTTTCTGAGGTCACGGATAAAGGTTCCTACGGTCCTTATCCTATTATGTCGCTTTTTCTGCCACGACTACTCATGTAACATCTATGGCCGTGAACTTATCCGTTTGACTCCTTGTAGTGAGATGCATCCCCTGAAGGAGTGCTATATGAACATTGTTGGAGTTAAGGTACATAAGCAACTTCTTAAACTTGACACAGAGTGGGAGCCAAACACGTTCCAAGAGATGACATTAAGTACCGCCTGCAGGGGCATCTTGTGCGTTTGTGGCCAGAGGGGGGCAGAGACAGAAGGAGAAGGCAGGAGGGTCAGCACAACCCCATGACCACAGTGTGTAGGTCTCCACTAAAGCTGGACAGTGGTAGGAGCTTCCCGCCAGTCCAGGGAAGGGATCTAAGGGAAGGCAGGGGAGGCGGGGGAAGAAGGCAGGGAGAACGCAAAACAGGGAGGAGTGAAAAGAACTCAACTGTAATCAGCGGGTATAAACCTATGGAGATGCTGAGTCCAGAGAGGCCTAAGGACAGGAGGCGGGAGAAAGCAACCGGCTGTGATAACAGGAAAATTATCGAAAGTGGCCACAGCAATGAGTGGAAGTATGAGTGAAGAAAGCCTTGTGAGTGGGAGGAACCAGCACGAAGAGGAGTGGAGTCAATGCCCCCTCATATTAGGGTTCTGGGCAGGAGCAGGGGATAAAACAATGGGGAATGAGAGCAATCAAACCAGTATGGACCGAGGGAAAAGGTATGGCGGGCCCGGGTTCCACGGTAATGTAGGAGTTTGCAGAGACATGGGCAGGGCATCTCGGCATGGGGCAGGATGTCTCTGGGGATGGCGGGCCCCAGGAGTTACACAGCACCTGCAACAGTGAGCCATCAGGGAGCACACCATGAGCAATGAAAAGGGATCTCAAAACATCCAACGCTAAACCATCAGCAGTGAGCACTCATTCCATACTCAGCCTTCAGCCTTGGGGGTCCAATGAGCCCTGTATACAGCGAAAGTCTCTGGGCCTGTCAATCATTGGGTAGTCCCATCTTCAGTGGGGACAGGACCTGTTGTGGCCCCTGTCCTGCCTCAGATCCCTCAGAGCTTTGATCACCTTCTCTCTGCCACTCAGCATGCAGTGCAACTTGTCCTGGTGTCTGGGCCCCCGAGACTGCATGTCCTCACTCCCCAGCAGAAGTAGGTCCAGGTCCGTGGTGCAGGGAATCAGAAAGATCAGAGCCATATACATAGCCCCATCTCACAGACCATCCAGGAAGGACTGCAATGCCTCCCAGTGGTAGAAGTCCTTGGATGTGCCATCCATTGTAATTCACATGCTCACCAGCTCAAAAAGGCCAAACTTGAATCCCACTAGCACAGCTGTAGTCTGAGGGACAGGAAGGCCCTCTGCTTCTCATTTGTCTCCCTTGAAAAGTCAGCCACAATCTGTATCTTGTGGCCCTTGAAGTCGTAAGGCCCATGCGACCTTGCCATTGTGAGTATCTTCTGGGCCTGCTTGTAGTGGATGAAACATGCAATGATGGGCCTCACGCCCATTGGCACCAGTGGCTGGCATGGACAGATTCTGTGGGCCCACTGCATTTTCAAAAGAGGCGAGAAGGTTATTCCTAGGAGTATGGGCAGGAAATCCCTGAGAAAGTCCTGGAAGTCGGGTCCTTCTGCATTCTCCAGGGTGCCAAAGAAGCGGACGTTGTCTCTGCGGCTCCGGTCCTCGATGCAGGTAATCTTATCACGTAAGACCCTGAGTTCCTAGTCACTACCCATAAAGAGATTGAGTCTGTCTTCCAAGGAGGACAGGCAGTGACCCAGACCCTCCACATTGTCATGGAAGCCGGCGCTATCCACCTGAATTGATTTTGTCTCAGCCGTGATGTCAGTATTTTTCCCCACTGCTGTGATTTCTTTGTGGATCAGGTCCATCATGGCCTCTGAGAGTGCCGACGGAGGGGGCAGTGATTTGTTCTGAGAGACAAACTCTGTAAAAAGCATCTGCCTTGTGAACTTCCAGAATCCCATGGCGGTCAGTGAAATGTGCCCAATTATGGAATATCCGTGGGTCAACAACAGGCAGCCAGTCTAAGGGCAACCCTTAGGACGGACAGTGGGCAGTGAGAAAGTGATGATCAGCCAAATAGAGGGGCTGAAGATGAGGTGGGTGGTCATCTCTGCCAATGCCTCTCAGGAGAGGACCACAGGCACTCGAGAGAAGATGAAAGGGGGTAGGGCTCCGCTGAAGGCACTTGCTGGTCCCCAGCTTGTTGCAATATCAAAGGGGGAAAAAGAGGGAGGGGCACCCACACATGTGGCGGCTCAGGAGGCTGAAGTGCCAAAAGCTACAAGGCATCAATCAAATACACCCCTGAACCTCTCACAGACCCCTTCCTGCCGTCCTTGAGATATTGCATTACGATATCTGGTGAGCGGCCCGTCAGGTGCCTCTGGACTGCTAGCTGGTGTTCAGGCATCTAGGCCGACCACAGCCAGAGGCTAACGTACTATCTGCAGCTGCCACCCCATTGGGCCCATTCCAGAGGTGTCTTGAAGCTCCACCATTCAACCTGACTTCCTCATTGGTGCTAGAAACTCTTGGTGTTGTGTGTCGATTTAGATACCGTATATAGGTTTCCCGATGTATGCCCTTTTATAGGCACAATTCTCATTGCTCTTACTTAGGCATAGAAATCCAGCCCTTATTTAGGCATTATCCATGCTAACCCAATACAGGCATGGTCACCAACATCCGTCCATCCACGTCACAACGAGTTCTTGGAAAACCAGACTATTAAGCCTTTAGGACTTCCCCTCGCTTGGATTATTGATTTCTCCAAGCACTCATTTATTATGCATGAACATCTATTCCTTAGGGGGTCATTCATGATGTTTCTCTGCCCGACTTTTACATCAATACTGGAATTCCTAAACATCTTCTAGGTATAAATATACTTGCACTTGCCCTGGCAAACCACTGCTCAGCTGCACAGCTCGGCACGGCTCGCCACAGCAAGTTCAGAAGGAATTAGAGTCCCCGTCTGACGCATTGACCAGACACAGTCATCCTCCTTGCAGAAAATCGTGCTCCAGTGTTTCTGACTTCCCTTGTGGAGTGTTAGAGATCAAGACCTGGAAAGAGATTCCAACCTCTCTCATTCTAAGGTGTGGAGAAGACTAGACCCTAGAGGGACTTTTGGCAAAACTTGGTAACACCAATTCTAACTATAGCCAAACTAGACTATTGAAAAACAGCACCTACTTCTTACCTCGTACTACACTTAGGTTAGATACACTGGGGTAGAACTAGCTAGAAGCACCAGATGAGTATTCCCATTTTAGCCTGTGTTATTTATGTATGTCTTTTTATGATTATATGTCATAGCTACAAAACATGCTATTGCAGTATTATTTTATCTTACTGCTAAAGCTGTACGTATTATACTTCGCATTCTGTCTTACGATTGTTGCAGTTCATATCTCAGGCATGAGAAAAAGACTGTTTAATAATCCCTTTTTATTGAAATGCCTGTGTCTCTATTTCTGTGCAACTCTGTAGAAACAAAGCATGCACGATTGAATGAGTGAAACTGTTATCTATTATTTCCTTGATTCTGAGACGTGTTCCGATTCTAAGGGAAACAAAGTTGTCACCTTTATGCGGTTGTCAGAAACGAATCCCTTCTTGTTCATTCGAGAAGTTTCTAGTGACCTCTGAGTTGGCTGGCACACACAAGTAATTACGTTTAATGTACTTGATAGAGGCATTCTGACCTCAGTCCTATGCTACATCTATTGTGTATATTATTCCAATGCGCAGAGCCTATCAGGGATATAGGAACTACACTACATGGCGCCCAGCGGTTTGGTAAGGCACTAATTTAATGCTAGATACTGAAGTAATTCAGTCTTGCTTTTCTCAGAGACCCCTACTCATAATACTCCATAAGACGCCAGGAGTGGGTAGGGATAATATCCACCATAGCTGAGTAGGACAGAAAATCCTATGTATTAGCGGTTTGGTTTGTTCAGCGTTGAAGGATACAGTGTTCCAAAATATTGTGCACCTTATCTTTTTTCTCTTGAAACTTGCTCTTCACTTTTCATTTCAACATGTCTGATATAGAGACAAACACTGTGGCCGGTGGGGCTGTAACCGACCAAGTCACAGCAGCTTTTAATCATACAGGTTTTCAAGAAACCGATGACAATGCGATAGTCCTTCCCCCAAATTTAAGGAGAGCCATCACTCTAAAACGTATAAAACATGTCCTAACACCAAGAGGTGGTAGAGCAGTTTATGTGATAAAGGCACACAAATCTCACCAGACAGAGGTATTCTACTCATGGATAGTATTCCCTGAATCACATCCAGTAACAAACATGTTTTACTTCTACAAAGAATATGAACCACCTGAGGAATATATTCCATTCGAGGATATTGAGATTCCTCTCACATACCAGGAGCATGAGCTCTGGTTTAAAGGCGCCCTAAAACATTTAAATCACATTACCAGGCTCAGTCCATTAGGTAGACAAGGAGCAACATGGCCGATTTTAGCCGGTTACACACCTCATCCTGACATTGGAGAAATGTCAAATGAGGAATTGGTTCAATATGTCATGTGGACTCTCACTGTCCAACCACCATTAGTTATTCCACAACAAACCTCTCACCAGAAAAATACACTAAAAATAACTCCACAGACTTTACACGTAGTCATGGGTAAAATGCCCACAAAACGTGAACAAATTCCATTCTGGATAGCTCAAAAAATTACTCAAATCGACGCAGTATTTCCTGATACTAGCCCTTATGAGAAACACAGAATCTTAACGATCTGCTTACCAATGGGGATCACACCACATCTGGAAGACTGCACCTCTTAGGGCACAGTCTTTGCTGCTATCTACACAAAAACACGTGGTGTTCCATCTATGGCGGTAATACCTGATGTCCTGAAACAAATTCAAAACGAATACGGGGCAGAGCCTGCTCTCAATTTAGGTATGAAACTACTTAAAAATTCCAACCAGGTCTCAACCATAATATTATCTTATATTAAAGGAGAAGCAGCATCAGTGGTGATCCGACAGAAATTAAGGGAATTTGATGTCACAGAACAACAAGAAGTACTACCCAGAATAATTGAAAAATCCTATGAAGAATTAGGCAGAGATAGTTTGGGTGAGAAACCCGTTAAACAAAAACTGTCTGAAAGTCCTGATAAGGCCTCTACTAAAAAACAATCCTACCTCTTCTAAAAAGAAGTGGGAAAATAACAAACAGCATTCCAAAGAGAAGCGTTCCCATTCCCGAGGTAGGTCTCCTCGAAAGGAGCCCTCTGAAAGGAGATACAACCTCAGGAATAGGGATAATTTGAGAAAACCTGATAGATACCAAGATACCTATACACGTTCCTCTCGTACCTTTCAGATATCGTCACAGACATCCGAAAGAAGAGGATGGTCAGAAAACAGGGAACGCGTGAAGTCCAAAGACGAACAACATGTTCAGAAAAACAAACTAAAACCTAAATTCTCCAAAAAGAAGGTAGCAGGTCTGAAGATCAGACATGCCGAAAATTCTGAGAACTTAACTAAAGAACGAAGAATGGGCTCAGACAATGCTGGACAGTGCAGCAGAAGTAACAATAGCTCTCCAGAACCTGAAGTGACTTCTGGAGACAGTGGACTTGAATGAGGACATTCAAGTAGAGACTCTAGTCACCAGAGTTAGTTCTCCACATAGGTTATATGAAATAATACTCCAGATGGAGGGAGACATACTAAGAAAAGTGAAAGCACTCTTTTGGGAGCATCTTTCAAAAGGTTATGATCTACTTCTAGCAGGAAAGGACTGGCTACGAGAATTTGTCAGGGAGTGCCCCCAAGGCAAAGACATCATTATGCCTGCCTGCTCCAACCATGTTCAAGTACATTTAAAACATACTTATACCAGGAAATGGGCAGTTGCCCAGGGCCCAGCATTATACAAAAATCATGTAGGATGGGATGAGGACTCACCGCACCACAAAATCCAGTTAAAAAGTCAACCAACTGCACAAAGACAGTACCCAATTAAGCATGAAGCTAAAAAACAGAAGTCTGGGAGATCTTAGATCAATTTGAATACCAGCGGGTGATTGAAACATGCACCTCATCAATGAACAATCCTTTGTTTCCTGTCTCCAAACCAAACAATACATATCGTCTAGTTTTGGGTTACAGACACCTGAACTCTCGTTGCAAAACATTTGCCATGCAAAATGCACACAGTACAGCATTAATGAATAACATAATGCGTAAAAAATATAAAACCACATTGGACATTTCAAATGGTTTCTTTTGTCAAAACATTGCACCTGGAAGTAGGTATTTGACAGCTTTCTCAATAATGGGGACCCAGCGTCAATTTTGTGGACTCCCACAGGGGTTCAAGAACAGTCGGGGGTTATACTCAGCAAGAGTAACAGAGTTACTATAAATGTATGATGACGAGGCATTGTCATATGTCGATGAAATCTATCTGACAGACGATGACCTGGATAGGCATTTGAACAGGGTGAACACCATTATACTGGGCTTCGCTTCTGAGGGTTACGAATTCAATAAAAAAAAATCAAGGATTGCCCATCTCAATGTCCTTTTCTTAGGATATGAACTTTCAAGTGATGACAAAAGCCTGGCAGCCAACTTTTTGGAAAAGTGTGCGCTGCTCCAACTTCCAAAAATGTTGAAAAACGTAGTCGATTCTAGGTTTCCTTAATTTTGGAAGAACATACATTCTAAATTATGCAGAAAGGGTTAAACCTCTCTACGAATTAATCAAACCTGATTTCAAAATCACAAACTGGATACAAGAACACACAGAAATTTTGCGTTCACTTCAAACTGATATGTTAATAACAAAACACGCGAAAAACGTATGCCTACTGAAATTCTCCCTCTTGACCAGTATGAATTTATAATATATACTGACAGATCTGCACAACCCGCTACGGAGAGTAAGCAAGCTTATAGTGCAGCATGCGCAATCATTAAAGGTTGTATGTGCGATGGTAAATTCCGACCAATAGTTACAAAAACGCAATCTCTAGGAGATTGTACAAGCATTCAAAATGGCACTTGAAATGCGAATTACAATCAATATTTACAAAATTGGCTGAAAAATGGTTTCAAAGATGCAAAAGGTGGCACAATGAACACAAACCGCTTTGGGAACAAGTAATTCAGTTGCGAAACGGACTACAAAACATTAATGTGAAACACACGCTGAGTCATCAACGTGATGGCGTTCATGTTGAAGGGAATTCATTGGCTGATCAAGCCGCGAAAGTGGCTGTGCAAAGGGCTTCCGTAGATGCAATCACTCGTTCAAAAACAAAAACAGACAGTGAAATAATACTGGCTGTCAATGCTTCAAGCAAAGGCAGCGGTGCAGCGCTACCTAAAGGGTTTCCACTCAAATACTCGTATACAATTGATGCAAACAATGTTCTGTTTGCTCGAATCCCTGGAGTGGGGCATAGGGTAATTCCAAACATGGTGTAAATAGAAAAAAAGAAAGAAAGAACACCCTGCCTTAGGATATAAAGGCCCTAACCAAAGGGTCCAACAAATATGTATGAAGGGGTGATTAGCCTAGGGGTTGACACAACACATAATAATCACATGGTCAAATCAAGAATGGACAATACAATTCATATTTATAAATATATATATTTTTTTATTTTTAAGGATAGCAATGATATAAATAAAGAGTTTTTAGGTATCACATGTATATATAAATCATAAATAAGACAGACATAGATAAGCAAACAACATAGTTAGGAGAATTCTTAGGAGTATACTTCTATACTACCCAAGAAGAGAATGCCCCTCGAGGACAAACATCTAAATGGGGACAAGGAAGGAAAGTCACCACTTTCTCTGAAACAACCGATTCCGAGGGGGACACCCCTGAGGAATATGACCCCAGTTATGAACAGGGACACAACTCTAATCAAGGACACAACTCCAACAGGGGAAATAGAAATGGAGGATATGACCGCAACTACCAACCAAATAGTTTTTTAGGGAACCGCCGGGGCAACACCCGTCCCCCATTGAGAACACCCCAACCGAGGAATTACCATCAGGGTCGCGGACAGCCGCAGATGTATGTGCAGACCCGCCACCATCAGTATTGGCGAACATAAGGGGGCTCCCTGTGTTCAATCTATCAAATGAAACAGTAAACCCTGGGGCCATCCAACTTCTATCTAGGGGCCTATCATTCGTACCGTCCGCCAACTTCAATAAATTTGAACTGAACAGGGATCTACAACTTTTCTTTAGAAAAGTACGACTTCAAAAGTTCTTCCAGGATGCGCCCCCCACCGACAATGAAACTAACAGATCTGGCTGTAAACCCCCTTCCTCCTTTACACCGTCTTTGGAAATGGTGGGACCAGAAGTTGACATATTTGAAAAGACCGTCATGCAAAAAATCAACAAGATGACCAAATATGCGCCCTTACCAAAAGCCAACCTATCCATCCAAGAAAATAAAGCCCTGAAAGAACTTGAAACTAACAAAAATATCACAATCAAACCTTGTGATAAAGGTGGCGGTATTACACTACTTGATACCACCGACTACAAAAGGAGGATGAATGAACTGCTGTCGTCCTCAGGCCACTATATTCGGGTTACCAGGAACCCCGAAAAATCCCTTAAAAAACGAATTTTGACTATGGTCCAAAAAGCGGTCAATGAGGATTACATCTGTGAAGCCGAGGCTGAGTATCTGACTCCTTCCAATACCAAAATTCCTATCATATATGGTTTACCAAAAACACACAAAAACAGTGTAGACCCCCCTATGCGACCAATAGTCTCGACTATTGGCTCTGCAACCGAGCCATTATCGAAGTACATCGATAAATTTCTAAACCCGATGGTCACAGAATTGGAGTCATACGTACGGGACACCGGGCACTTTATTCAGCAAGTGGAAGGCACTCCGTTCAACGAAAACTCCGAAATAATGGTCACACTTGACGTGGAGGCACTATACTCGAACATACCTCAAAAAGGAGCATATGATGCCATTGAAACTGTTCTCTCCCGAAATGCCAATATAACCAACTCTGCTTTCATCCTCGAATGTCTCAAAGTAGTTCTTTTTGAGAACTACTTTGAATTTGACAACACATTATACAGACAGGCCTCTGGTGTAAGTATGGGAGCGAGTTGTGCACCTAGTATTGCCTGCCTTTATATGGGTGAATTTGAAAGGATAAATATCTTCAATGAGATGGCCCCCTTCTTCGAAAACGTCGTGAACTGGAAACGGTTCATCGACGATATCTTTTTTATCTGGAGGGGGGCAGAAGACCAACTGACTGAATACATTGAATGGCTGAATATGGCAGACAACAATCTGAAATTTACCAGCCACACCAGTAGGTCTAGAATTGAATTCCTAGACATCTGGATTGAACATCAGAACAACATCATCAAAGTATCGCTGTACACTAAACCAACAGCGCGAAACACCTTGCTCCAGTACGCGAGCTTCCACCCGCGCAGCCAGAGGGATAGTATCCCCTATAGTCAGTTCCTTCGCATTAGAAGGAACTGTACTAACTTACAGGATTTTCTGACCCAGGCGGACATACTTCAGGAGAAACTGCGCTTCCGGGGATACCCCCCGAGATTGATCAAAGAGTCCTTTAAACGTGCCAGATACACGAACAGGGAGGCTATGTTTACAGAAAAAGAGTCGGAGAAATTAAACTAACTAGTTTGTGTAACTCGTCACTCCGAAATGAACCACAAGATCAGGCAAGCAATAAATTCAAGTTGGCACATCCTGAATCTGGAGAGTGACAAAACACACCTAAAACGACCTATCTTCGCCTTAAAAAAAAAACAGAACTTAAAAAACCATCTGGTAAGAGGAAAAATACAGGAACCACCGACGAACAAGCAAACCACCATAACAGGAATGGATCCAATATATGGCAATCACAAATGTGGGACGTGCCATATATGCCCTCAAGCCATTGTGGGCGATACTGTCATCACTAACACCCGCACAGTCTCAGTCAGTCGAAATGCCACTCTAACTAATTGTCGTACCAGCAACATCGTGTACCTAATATTGTGCCCGTGCAATCTCCCATATATTGGAGAAACTGGTAGAGAATGCCGGGTACGCATAGGGGAGCATAAGTCCAATATAAGAAATAAGAAGATGGCAGCCCCGATTGTGGCTCACTGGTTGGAAAAGGATCACAAAGATACGGAAATACGTTGGTTTATCCTGGAAAAGATAAAAGCAAATCCTGGAATTGATCCTACATGCCTCCGAAAGAAACGGGAGGTGTTCTGGATCTTTTATCTGGATACTGTTCAAAAAGGATTAAATGAAGAATGTCCCTGGCATCAGGCCTTTCTATAACAATACTGTAATAGTCCTATGCCTATAAGGGGAAAAACGATACTGAACTGACCACGATGGGAAAATCGATACTGGAACTGGCTACCACAGGGAAGAGTGTCTCTCACCTCACAAATGCTAGTTTTGACTCCTCTTATAATAAGATCTATCATCTATAGCCAGTGAGTAAGCTGTAACCCTTTTTAAATAAAACTGATTCCAGGACCACAAATATAGGACAGAGACTGAGGAGATGTGAGCGTTGGTATAATTAAGATGGTCAATAAAAAGTCTCTTTTTTTAAAAAAAATCTTTGTCTAAAAATAACATTTGACCACTGGGATATAGGGCATCAGTTCCATGCCATCTAATGGAGAATTACAAACTCTAAAAATAAAGAAAGGCCAGTCCCTCATCTATAGGATACCGCAGATGCGATCTTAACATCTTTGTAGATCGATTAACCTACCTAAGGTCCTTAATAATAATTCTTTTAAGAAACACGAGAGCAAAGTACGGGTTTAACCAAGATGGCCGTCACAGTACCTCTTATCTAAACCTAGAGAATTGCAAACCCTGCTCTCCCCCGGTATACATAAGATGGCGGCGAAAGTGGAAGAGGAATAGATAGTCCGTCGTCTATCTCAATGATAGCGCACACAGCTGGTATCACTTAAACAAAGGCGCGAACATGGCGTTATTTAATCGAAATGCCGAAAGCTACTAGGGAGAATCCAGTCGTCACCATTTGGCCGGCATACTCGGTCGGCGGAACCCCTGCTCCACAGAGACAGCTTTTCGGGACCAAGGTAAGCCCGCGAAATCGAGTATCTTTTAAATAGGAATCCGGCATGGGCTAAAAATAATTGATGATACCACTCCGTCTTTTCACTCTTTGGCTCTAGATCAGCCAGTCCCTTTATGGGTCACTTACCACCCAGAGAAGACGGCGCTTAGACCTGTATCCCACGAGGAAAATCTATTATACACCAAAAGAATTGCTCATCTGAACCCCCGTCTAGGAACAGCACCTATTATATGGAAGGTAAATCTGGGACAAATTCGTAAATGTTTATGCTGTTAATCCTGAGCAGCTTAGCACTTACTAAATGCCACCTCTTCCCACAGGCTTGCCATACATCTAACTAAACCTGTATACCTTTGTGGACCCCAGGACATTTAAAACGAAAATCTAGCCTGTACAATCCGGCGGCGCTGGTATGTATTCAGACCATCAGCTGCACTTAAATGTGATCATGTAACTCCTTAAAACAATTTTTGGGAATTGTGCCTCTTGCCTCAGACTGTAAAGAATTTATGATTCTAGTCATACCATCATAGTGATCCATGCCACGTTTTTATCTATAGGCTGGACGGATGCACATCTTTGTTTAAAGCGTGCATGAGATTTGTGACACTTGAAAGAAAAAATACTACGCTGAGGTGCTGGTGATAACAGTAGGTATCCTTAATCATGAAAGCGTTATATTATCCCCAGCTTGTAAAAGACAAACTCCCTCCTACCAGATCATATGCAGGAGCCCTGATTTCCTTTTTAAAAATTAGAGGGATGCTTAAAAGGGTTTTCAATATACCTACAACCCTTAAGCTAAGTAGGGATATGGGTTACCGATTAAATTTCTGGCCCAAATAGAAACATCTGAGCAGTTTGAACTAGTATGACATTAATTTATCCCCCTTACAGGACCCGAACCGACCAGAAGTTTTGCCTACAAAAAACTAGCCCCAACTGCGTTCCGACATCTCTTGAATAACTGAATAAAATACACCTACAGGTAAAAATATGGAGATAAAAAGAGATAGTAAATTATGGTTTAGCCTTCAACTAAGACCTCCATTGACTGAACCAGGATTAGCTTAACTATCTGCTCCTCGAGGACCAGGCTCCTGTCCTCATTTATAGGATCATGTGTGTACAAAAGAAAATAGTTCTGGTATGTACCATGAACTATGTGAATGTGGCTGATACAAAAAAAAGGTTTTTAATATCTGTTTGAAAATGAAGATTCAGTGTTGTTGTAAATTGTGCTCTATGGTCCATTTAGTGAAGGCTATCTTGATGCCTTTTTAGATTCCACGTAATAGGGAATCTCTCCTAGGGAGTGTATCTAGAGGGTCTGACATTGCATAGCAATCACCGGTCAAGTGTAGGAGCCTTGCTCCAATGTTTATCAGATGGTTAAAATTAAGTTTCTTGAATCTTAGTGATCTCAGATGTTTAAGATGTTTTACTGCATATTAAATTGTAAAGAATATATGTTGTTAGCACAGAAGTACTCTCTGAAAAACATATGCATTTATATAAAAGTAACATGAAATTTGTTTTCGCTCTCTATCTTTCAGATTGCTTTTCACCTGTGCCCCCTCCCAGTATACTGCCCTTTGCCCTGACGAAGGTGCGGCCTCATTGGCCTGTCACCGAAACGCGCGTCGGCTTATGTCTCCAGGAAAATGGCTATTGTCCTTTTTACATCAGGACCCGTAGTCAAAACCATCTCCCTGGATTAAACACCCCGATCTATACAACACGTTAAACCACCCTTGTGTTGTACTCGCCAGGACTAGATGAATGAATGTAGCATGAATGGTGAATGAGACTAAATAAGAAAGAGTGGGTAGAGATTGAAGTAAGTGAGTTAGAGTGTGTGTAGTGTGGCCGTTACTGGGTAGGATAGAATTCTCCTAACTATGTTGTTTGCTTATCTATGTCTGTCTTATTTATGATTTATATATACATGTGATACCTAAAAACTCTATATTTATATCATTGTTATCCTTAAAAATTAAAAATTATATATATTTATAAATATGAATTGTATTGTCCATTCTTGATTTGACCATGTGATTATTATGTGTTGTGTCAACCCCTAGGCTAATCACCCCTTCATACATATTTGTTGGACCCTTTGGTTAGGGCCTTTATATCCTAAGGCAGGGTGTTCTTTTTTTCTATTTACATTGGTTTCTCCCCCTACTACCTGCCTACATCCTAAAGCTACCCTTGGGGAACCCCCTTCTGTGTCTACTTAATTCCAAACATGGAACATAGATTAGGACTAATCATAGCAGCACATGAAGGGATTGCCTCTGCTCATGCGGGTGTTTCCGCCACAATATCATTATTAAAACAGAGATACTGGTGGCCTGGCATTACGAGACAGACCAGAAACTAATTTTAGACTGCGAAATATGCCAGGAGATGAAAGTCTCTACTGGGAAACGTCCTGCGCAGACACCCCTGTTAATTTCAGATAAACAATTAGCTTGTGGTTACCTGGACCACTGTGGACCCTTACAGAGGGATGGCAACTATAAATATATATCGGTCGCTGTGTATTCGTGTTCTAGGTTCCTATGGATGTGGCTTCAGTGCTCAGCTGACGCTCAAACTGTTATAAAAGATTTGCGAGTTTTTATCGGCACATACACAATTGGCACACTACATTCTGACCAGGGTCCTGCGTTTAGCTCTTGACTTACTAAGAAACCATGGCCAGGGTGGGCGTAGCATTGCGGTATTCTTCTTCATTCCATCCTGAGTGAAATTCTGTTGTGGATGAAAAAAACGGAACATAAAGCAGTCTTTAACAGCTAGGGTTCGGGTGATGGGTGGGTCAAACATCTTTATGGGGTCACTCCGTATGAGGTCCTTTTTGGGACTAGAATGTTGGTACCGGACCTTGACATGAAAGGCACAGTGTTGGAAAATAAAGAATTCAATATCAAAGATCGTTTACAGGACTTAAATGAGCTAAAATCGAAACAAAGCAACGTGTTCCTGAAGCCAACCACCACTGGGGAAAATCCAGCTGTCCCAGCAAGGCCTGTCTGGATCCCAACGCTTGGGGATCTAGTCTAAGCATGGGCGAATTTTGCGAATCTGGCGTTCGCGAATTTTGTGAATTTGCGTACCGTATTTTCCGGCGTATAAGACGACTTTTTAACCCCTTAAAATGTTTTCAAAAGTCGGGGGTCGTCTTATACGCCGGACACCAAATTTTTATGAGTGGAAGCAACGCTCCACCGACTTTGAATTTGCACCCAGGAACCCTCCAATATGACCTGGGCTCTACTAGCGCGTTCACACTCCCATGTTTACCGGTACATTAATCTAAAATTGCACATGATTGAGTGCACAGTTTCATACCGGTACAGTCCCGTAGTGCTGTAGTGCCGATGGGAGAGGGTCCACGGGGCATTTCGGTATTTTCTTACTGCGTCTTTAGCCTAGAGACACAGCGGTATATGCGCTGATCTGGCGCCATAATCCTCACGTTCATCGGAAGTAGAGGAGCGTCACTAGCGCACGTCATCTACTCAGTTCATGGACATGGAAAGGGGACTGCAGAAGGTTCCAGCCGGCAATACAGTACCGGAACATAATGTTTGGAAGTGTTGGAAGTGGGGGTCGTCTTATACGGCGAGTATAGGACGAAACCTACATTTCATCATGAAAAGTAGGGGGTCGTCTTATACGCCGGGTCGTCCTATACGCCGGAAAATACGGTACTCGCAATCTGCAAAATCCGCGAATTCTCGCGAATTGGCGGATTTTTTTTTTGTGTTCGCAAGGGTTTCTGCCAGTTCGCGAGGGTTTGGTACCAGTTCGCAATTGCGAACTTACTTGTAGGCTCGCAACGGTCGCGACTATGTTGTTTCTACGTCTGGTTCATCATCACAGGTTCCCAGCAGCCTCTGTTCACCATCGCCACCCTCTGTTTCACCCATGCCACCCTCTGGTACATCAATGCCACCCTCTGGTTCATCATCACTGTAGATTATGGGGGGGAAAGCAAGCACACCTGCCCTGCTTCAACTGACATGAATTAATTTGGGGTTGGTTTATTAATGTGTCACTGTTTTAAAATTCCAGGTCTGGCACCTGCTTCCTTATCAGTAATTTGCTTTCTGTTGCAGTGCAATATTTTTTTCCAGGACCTTTGTGGCCTACTTGTAGCTATTCTATGAGCCTGCTGTGAGGGTCAGAGCAGGGTCATACAATTGTTGCAACTAGCAACTGAACTCTGGAGGGGCCCCAGTCAGGAAGCACTACAGGGAATGTTACTAATGATGATTTAGAACTCTTGCACCTGCTGAGTGCTTTCAGTTTTGCAAAACTAATTTTTCTGCAATTTCGCGGGATTCGCGGGGCGCAAACTGGCGCGAGATCGGATTCGGAAGCCGCGAATTCGTGCGAATGTGCGATTTGTTTTTTTGCGGCGTGTTAGTTCGCAAGGTTTTGTGCGTTTTAGCGAGCCGCTTGTAGCACAAGGCGCGATGTTACCCTCGCGGTCGTTCACGGGCGCGGCCATCTTGTTTGCATGACGTATTACCGTTTCCGGGCGCGAAGTGTAATCTCGCAAAGTGTGCGGCTCGCTAGTACAATTTCGCGTATGTTCGCGAGGAAAATCTCGCGCGAACTTACCTGCGCGGTCGTGAACGGGCGCGGCCATCTTGTTTCTCATTCATTGCTATGGTTCTGGCCATGCTTTTTGTATCCTCTCTGTATCTCTGCCATCCTTTGCTTGTTTGAAGTTTTTTTTAATCTATTTTACTTATTAACTATCTCTCTATTTTTCTAGCTCTATATATTTTTGTGTTTTCTGCTACTTTTGGTTAATTTTAAACTACTTTTTTAAACTCTTTACTTTTCTTCTCTTCCCTATTCTATTTTCTTTATTATTTAGCTTCCTTTCTGCCCAGACCATGGTGAAGGGAGCCGGGAAGCATCCCGAGAAGGGGAAGGGTCCCGCACCCCGTGCCCGGCTCCCATGCGGGCGTTTGAGGGGGGAGCAGGTCGCACCCCGGGAGATCTTCAGCCCGGAGGAGGTGGGCGCACTAATTTTTTATGTTCAGCGCCGCCTCCCCAGGACCATCATGGCAGGCGGCAAGATCGGTAGCGGGTACGGGATCCGGGAGCGCCGGAATCGGTGGGCGAAGGTGTGCCGGGCCATGTACCACCACTCTCGGGTCCGGCGCACCTACAACCAGGCCACCCACCGCTGGACGGATGTCTTGGACCGTGAATGCGATTTGCTCGACCTGCTTGGCCTTGAGATCCCCGGGCTTGGTGAGTAGTAGTAGGTATTTCATTACTACTCTGTTTTCTCCTGCTCTGTGTGTTATTATATTACAAAGTTTTGTTTTTTACCAAGAGCAATAATGCTGCTCATTACATTGTAGGTAAATTATATTTCAAAATCTTCTGTGCATTTCAGGTGCACTGCTCTCCTTCTCAGTAGTGTTGCTACTATGCTTATTTGTTTTCGATTTTGTGTTCATTTCATTGGCCTGTGAAATTATGTATGAGTGTAGTTTAAAGAACTGCGTAATGCTAGACACTAAGGTTCAGATTTTTAATTACCGGCGCATCCCTGCAAAGTAGCAGGGATGCGCCAGTAATTGTGCGCCACGCCACCATCACCCATGGTGCGCCGTATTTACAATGCGGCGCACCATGGGCCCAAAACGTCACAAAAGCGTTACGCATCTGTGCCGTAAAGGCGGCGCATTGCTGGAGTTGCGTCGCAACGATGGCGCAGCTCCATCAATGCTCTGGGGTGCCCTATCTCCCCAATGCTGCGTCAAGCCGTACGTCTGCTTCAAGCAGGCGCAGGGTTTGAGTCACGCATCATTGTCCTTAAAGAGACTGATTGAAATCTTGTAGATTTCCCTCAGCCACTTTTAGGATGCGTTCCTGTGCAGGAACGCCCTCCCTTGCGCCGGAACGCCCCCTGATGGCGCAGGGCTTTACAACGTGATGCATCTCCCATATGCGTCACGTTGTTAATATACGCTGCACCATTGCGCCTCTTTTGTTCTGCCGCTGCGTCACAAAAGTCACGCAACAATGGAGCAAAAGAGACGCAAAGGGCTTCTAAATCAGCCCCTACAGACTCAAGTCCAGTCCTTCCTTTGTACACATGGCGATAAGAAGAAATGGTGGTGGTGGATTGATAATTTGAGTATTTTAATGACTGGTTAATGTAGTAGGAAACTTTAGTGTTGTCGCTGATCTGCAATCACGATGGACTTTGTCTGTCACTTCGCGTGCTTCGGACTGCTGCCTGCCAATCCTAGGCAAACCTTTTTAGTACTTTGTTTAGTGAGTTACATAAGAAGTTTCCAATTCGACGGTCCGCAAATCAAGCAATACTAATAACGTAGTAGACCACATGAGATCGGTCAATAATATATCCTGTGGAATAGTTGTCTATTTTCTATTTCGCCAAAATATTTTGTTATTGTTCTTTTGAAATGTTTGATTTGGTTGACAAATATCATCCATGTTTTCTGGTCTTTCTTTCTTTCATGTTGTACATCAGCTCCCCCCAGGGCCAAGAGGACACAGGAGGAGGAGGGTGCTGTTCAGGATGCAGGCCAGGATCGGGCAGGCGAGGGCTCCTTTGCTGGCCCCAGTAAGTTTTAATTTTAATATAGAGTACTTATTTTTTCCTAGCGTTCCTCATTCGATTTTTTCTAAATCGTCTTTGATCTTCTTGTAGACTGGATCTAAATTCTTATCCTGCCTCGACTATGACTCCCTGTGGTATTACTAGATTATTCTTATTAGTCTGTCTGTGTAGCTAACTAAGATTGCACATTTGGCAATTCCATTGGACTCCCATTCTAGTCAGTAATAGCTCTATGCACTGAGTGCAGTCCTCTGGGATTGTCCATAATGTCTTTTCAAGTCTTCTAAATGTTTATGCTTTGAAAATTGCCAACAATAAAAAGGTGAATGAGCACCAAGAAAGAATAAGATACTACTTTACTTTTGGTTTGGATAGTAGGACAATCCATTCTACTACTGTTGCAGGGACAAATCTGCACAAACAGAACTATGGACACTAAATAATGCATTGCTTAGCTTATCAATTATAATAGGTGCTGTTAGACTTTTCACATACCTCAGTGATAACAGACTTTGTAGTTGAACCCCCAATCTCCTTAATGACTAGATAGTGTGGCAGAGTCATTTAGCTCCCAAAGTCGCCGATGATTGATCCCCAATGATGTCAGAGGCACGGACTCATGCTTGCAAAAATTCCAAAACCTTTAGCTCATCCACTCTAGTCTGGAGGACCAAAAACTACAGAGTCTATTTAAGTTTAAAAGCTTTATTAAAAGTAAACACATTTATTAAAATCAAGTTTGTCATAAAAGTAAACGTTTAACTGAAAATGGAAAAGTGCTTAGTGCTGACGAATAATTGGACACATTTCTTGTGGTCGAGCCGAGCTCTTACCTGGTTTGAACTTGATCCTGCTCGTGTTCTTAGAAGTCAAGCTTCTGTCTGTTAGGAGAAGAAGTGGTGCGTATTAAAAATAAAAAGCAAGCATTCATCAGTTGTGCCAAAAAGTGCAGCAAGACAACAGCCTTCCCTGGAAAAAGGGACATTTTTACTTTAGAGTAGACAGTCACAAATTATTACATTGTATTCTGTTTTTTTCACATTTCTTTCTTCCTCCTAGACCAAATATTATATAGTAGTGAGTGGTGTATTCTAACATTCTTAAATGTACTTTGTAGGTGGAACATCTGGAGGCGGGGCCAGCGCGGAGGTGGTGGCATTGGACGAGGGGAACAACTCTGGGGAGGAGGCGGTGCAAGTGCCGGACATGCCTGTGAGGGTTCACACGGTGGTGGCGGGCAGAGGTAAGCTATATATTATTATTATTATTAGGGGCATTTGTAGAGCGCCTGGTGTACGCCTGCAGGCGTGTCCCCGCGCTATAAAAGTGGGGTAAGCAGTAAGACAGCTAGCGCAGCCGACTACCGTCTGAAAAGGTAGGTCTTAAGTTTAATTCTAAACAGAGGTTCTGATGCCTCCAGGCGTATCTCAGACGGAAGGTCATTCCAATGCTTCGGTGCCAAAAATCTGAACGACCTTCCCCCCATACGCGCTTTTCTGATTTTAGGAATTTTCAAGAGGCCTGTACAGGAGGAGCGCAGAGTCCTAGTGGGCTCATACTTGGTCACCAGGCTCTGTAGCGGGGCAGGGGCTTTGCCACCCAGAATTCGGTGACACATAGCAAGGGCTTTGAATTCCACCCTGCTCCTCACAGGCAGCCAGTGCAGAGCCTGAAGTGCTGCCCTGGAGGAGGATCTTCTAGGAAGCCTTAAAATAAGGCGAGCGGCGGCATTTTGCAGCACCTGTAGGCGGTTGAGAGCCTTTCCCGTGGCCCCAAGATACAGCAAGTTGCCATAATCTAGGCGTGAGGTGACTAAGGCATGCACCAACGTCCGACGAGCGGAAGTGGGCAGGAAATCCAAGACCTTTCTCAGAGTTCTTAGGACTCCAAAGCATGTCCCCACCACACGACCAATCTGGGATTCGAAGGCAAGATTAGTGTCCAACCACATCCCAAGATTCCTGGCTTCCTGGCAAGGAACCGGTGTCTCTCCAAGGCAAGATGGCCACCACGCCGACGTCCACACAGATGGGCATCCCCCCACCACGAGCACCTCGGTTTTGCTGCCATTAAGTTTCAGGCAGTTGGCGGACATCCAGGCTGCCAGTTCTTGCATGCAAGCTCTGAAATTGTCCGCCACCAAACCGGGCGCGTGCGAAAGGGAGATGACCAGCTGCGTGTCGTCGGCGTAGGACACTAGGCGAAGTCCATAGCTTTCCACTACGGCCGCCAGAGGGGAGACATACAGATTGAACAGGGTCGGGCTCAGGGACGAGCCTTGCGGCACACCCTGTCCCAACCCAACCTCCCTAGAGTAACACTATCCCTGGCGGACCTGGAAGCATCTGCCTGTTAGGAAAGACTGGATCCACCCAAGCGCAGCCCCTGATACTCCTCCATCATTCAGACACTGTAGCAAGATGGAATGAGCTACAGTGTCGAATGCCGCGCTTAGGTCCAAGAGGATCAGAGCCATAGTCTGGCCCTCATCCCTCCTTGCGGTAGAGATTCAACTGCCATCAGCAGTGCTGACTCGGTTGAATGCCGCGGACGGAATCCAAACTGCGAGTCATGAAGCAGGGAGGCTTCCTCTACAAAGCTCATTAGCTGAAGGTTAGCGATTTTCTCAGCAACCTTCGCCATATATGGCAAAAGAGAAATAGGGCGAAGGTTGTCCAGCCTATCATAACTAATATTGGGCTTTTTTTGTAGAGGAAGGACTACCGCTTGCTTCCAAGCCTCAGGGACAGAATGAGTCCCGAAAGAGATGTTCAAAAGATGTCGAATGTACGGCTCTAGAGTGGGCAGACTGCCCATCAGCTGCCATGGGGTGGTAGGATCTTTCGGGGAGCCTGATTTTATCGAGCCACAGATCTGAATGAGTTTTTCAGTGGGTGGTGCGACAAATGTGGTTAACATCTTATGCCCCACCCTTACCCCACAATCCTCTGCTGTCTTGGAGGAAGTGATGGTTTGACTAGGAAAGGCCGAGTAGATAGTAGCCACTTTATTAGCAAAGAACTCTGCTACTCGGTTGCAGCTATCCACCGTGCAAAATTCCTCAGGGACTGCTGCGGGCTTTCCGACCGAGAGAGATTTATAAATTAAAAACAGTTCCTTTGAGGAATTTTCTGCCTCCATAATCCTAGTATTGAAGTACAGCTTTTTAGCCTTTCTAATCAGTCTGTGATAGCTACGCCTGCTTACAAGATAATTCATCCTGGATTGAACAGCATAGTCCAATCTCCACTGTCTTTCTGCGCGCTTGCATGCGCTCTTAGCCATACGCACCTCATCTGTGTACCAAGATGCCGATTTCAGGGCACGTCCCTCTGATCTAGCCGGGGCAAGCGGGGCAACCTGATCTAAGGCAGCCGTGATGCGTTTGTTCAAATTCTTATTGGCTGTCTCTACATCCTCGCCCCCCGGGTCACCAATATTCCTTACTTATTGAGATTGAAGACTGCAGAGTGTGCTTTCTGCACGGATGTATTATAAATCAACCAGGTAGTAGCCTCCTCTAAATGTACTTCGACTTAGCTGTGAAGTTTTTGGCGAGAAGAATCCCAATCAGATCTGAGATGAACTTGATGGATGGGATGAACGAAAAGCGAAAGAAGGGTGTAAGTAAGTGTGGAAGGACGAGAAATGTAATGACTGGCAAAGAAGAATGATATGTGTTTGCTTGGTCCCCGAGGTGGCTGGGAAGGAAAGAATATGGTATGGTGCATGGCTGGGTGAATGATGAAGCAAGGATGGGTGGAAGGAGAACAGCCTGGGTGGGTGAAACAGAAACTGTATGTGTGCATATACTTTGAATGGATGGATGCCTGGATCATGGTACTATCTGACTCTTAGATAGCATATGTGTATCTAGAGAGAGTAGACGGTCACTGGATGAACTAAGTGTTACTTTGAAGAGCATGTAACACCGCACCCGCACGTCCGTTCCAGTGTAGGAAAGGCAAGGAAAAGAAGTTGTAATTTTGTCCAAATACTACCATGAATAGTAGCAGTAGTTTGTATTGCAACTGCAAGCACAGCATATATCCGGTTATTACGGTGGACACTCCCTACCTCTCTTAATAACTTTAGTTTAGTAGTAGTACATCATTCATGTGTGGGTGTATCACTAATCACTCAATATTAAGCAAAGCACCTAAAGTCATCCCATATGTCATCAAATACATCCCATGTGAAGTGATAGATAATCAGATTATTTAGCTTCTTCATTTTCCTTTTCTAGTACTCATTTGCACTGTAGGGTGAAAGCTAAATTAATTAAGCAGTAGCCCTTTTAACAGAGTATTCTCAGTGCCACCCGTAATAGAAAAGTACGAGTTTTACCACCTGCATGTGCTGGACCGGTACAGTAACGCAAGTCTGTCTCACTCATCATGGTGTGCGTCTGTTTTTCTCAGGTGCAAGTTCACTGTGCTGGCATTATGCCGGCTTGCATAAGATAACGTACCAATTTTCCTGAACAAGAGAGAAGAAGAAGAATAAGACTGGTGTACTGTCATAGTCGACTGTAATGGAAGTCCATAGTGCTCGTAGAATTTGTTCCTTAAACTCCCACTAATGTTAGAGCAAGGATGAAGAAGTCGGAGGTTACATAGATACTGTCCTCAATAGTTATGTACTGTGCTTTCAATTTGCTACTTTTACTGTGACACAACTTTCTGCTCAATCATTTTGTGTTAATCTTAAGGAGCATTGGTTACAGACTATGTCTTTCTTTCTTCATATAGTTGCTCCTTCCAAATCAAACAGACCATCAAGGAGGAGGGAGCTGGCTCGAATGGCCCGGCAACGGAGGCTGGATGCCACTGTCACCAAATATCGGCGGCTGGTGGCCCTGGAGGAGGAGGACACATAGTCTACCGGTACAACAACAACGTCCACTGGGACAGCTGCATCCTCCTCCGTGCCCCCACGGGCTGCCAGCCAGTGCAGTGCTCCAGCGGTACGGAGCCGGGCTACCAAAGCCAACCGCCACCGCCGAGCAGCAAAGACAGCAGCTGCCCCCACAGGATTTGCAAGGCACGCCAGCGCTGCTTATGCCTCAGAGTGTCCTACCTGGAGCAGGAGGTCCTAACCTATAAGAACTTGGTGGAGGGCCTCCGCTTCGACCATGCCACCCTCCGCAAGGAGCATGATGCCCTGGCTGCTAAAGTCAACAGCACCCTGCCGTAGTGTCCCTTGCCCCTATTTTAGAGACTTTTGGGGGGTGGGAATTGGGAGTTGGTTTTTTTTGGGACTTTTGAAGGACAATCGTTGGGGTTAGGGAGGGTCTTGCGGGAGATTATCTTGTTAGGGCTATAAAAATATACTTTTTGAAACTTTATCTGACCATACCTGTTTTTTACTGCTTTTGAGTCTGGTGGGTGGGGGTTTAACAGTAAGTTTGTTTTCCTGAATAGTCCTAGGACTTTAGTAGTACTACCGTCAATCTCTCGTCTCTCCTAATACTCCATTATACTACCTCTAACCAAACGCTTATCTTACCTGTAATTTGTGTTTGAAAGTAGGGCTAGGCCCAGGGCTGGCTCCACGGGAAATGGCGATTAAGGTTGGCAATCCTGGGCGGATGAAATGTTCTCCTCATTGCGGTGGTACTAGTGGTGTGACACAGTGGCAGTTGCATGCCTATGGAAAAAAAGAAAATGAAACCTGGTTTGTCCTTACTGTAGCATTACAACGATACGATAGAGAATATAGCAGGTGACAGTACACTAGAACAGTGCCACAATGTAGCCTAACAAATGGTAAAGTATTGAAAGTATAACTTGTACATGTGTTGGATTTCTTTGACATTGGCTACTACTACAAGAAATAGTACTGAAGCTGAGTAAGTCGAGAATATATCCTCGGATTCCTTCACCAGCCTGTTGCTATGACCTTATCCTCCCCAGCAAGTGTGTGGAATTATTGATGCCATTTAGTCACACATCAAGCAAAACCACTCAGCCCGGGGGAAGAGGGTTAGGGTTTGGAAAATGGATGGGAATGGGGGTTTCTTTTTGGGTAGGTTTTGTTGAGAGAAGAAAAAAAAAAGCACAGCATGGACTAACAATAATTGAAGATAAAGAAATCTTTGGGTACAAAGCTAACCATAAATCTTTTAAGTGACATAAAGGAAGTGCATGCACTACTGCATGCATTGTTACTGAAAAGTAAGTAGTACGCCGGGATGCCCCTTGGCTGGGGCAGCTGTGCGCAGTACAAATGCACGTAACATAACATAACATAACTAGAATGCGACAGTACAGGGCTGCAGCGTTTTCACTTGCCTATCTCTGCACTCAGAGAAACACTTCTTACATTAAATTAGGTTTAAAAAATAGCCGAAGTAAAACCTATAGAATGGCTGTAGGGATCAATTTAGAACCAGAGAGAGATCCAAGAAATGCAGTCACACTCATAGAAGAAAACAATGGACACTGTATCTGTATGTTGTTGTAGTTGTCCTGTTGAATTTGGTAAGTAAGTTGCATGCAGCAAACAATTCCTCTTATTAGCGGCACTCCTCCATTCCAGCTGACGCTTCGTCCATCAATGTTGGTGACCAGAAGACACCCTGTCCACTGCCTGCCTGGCGGATGCTGAATTGCGGCTCGCTAATGTGAAGCCTGACTCCATCCTTTTTTCCCCATTGCACAGACTGAAACCCGGCCTGTAATTATTGAACGAAAAACAGGAAGTGATATATTACAACACCACTGATAAATAAATATAAGGTTTGTACGCTGTGTAGTGCAAAAAGTCATACTTGGATTTTCCTAATAGACAGTACAATATTTTTGAAAGTGCGTACTCTGTCTGAGTCACCTTTTGAAGGATAAATAAGTATGGGCAAATTAATTTAGCGGATCTTTCCCCTCATGCTAGGTGTACTGTAAACTGTGTTTTAGAACAAAATTAGACCTTCCCAGCAGTGCTCCCACCCATACCCTTACTAAAGCCAGTCGCAAAAATGTAGAAGACCCCCAATCAGATCTCAAAAAACGAGGCCTAGCAGAAAACTGGTGACAAAACGTACTTTGAAAGTAAAAGTAGGCCCAAATACCCCCTTACCCACCGTGAATTGTATTCAAACCACTTGCAAGCAAGCAAAAGTATCCACATCGCTCCAAGACTCGAAACCCCCCCCACCCAAACACATGCAATAGAAATACTGCTAACCCTAACAAGCCCTAAGTTAAGAATAGTGGCAAAGGCTTTCTTTAACTATGCCAAATCCCCCCTTTCCCACCATGGATTTTCTTCAATGACTTGCAACCAAAATTACACATTCTCACGAGTGCTCTAAGACCCCAGAACTCAGTTCCAAAAATCTAGAACACCCCGAAACACATGCAATCCTGCTGCTAGGGCTAACCCTAACGAACCCTAAGTTACAAGAAGTGCAAAAAGGCTTTTCCTTTTGGATTTTGTCCCAACCACTTCTATCCGGTATTAGACCTTCCCAGGAATGCCCCAAGACCCGCCAACCCACCCGCCAAAAAGCACAACACCCCCAAACAGCCAAAAAGGAAAATCTCATACTTACAATATTTCTCGGCCTTCGGTCCAAACGCGCTGTGCAGCTAGGTCATAACTTCCGTTTTCCACCACGGATTTCCTGAAAAGCAAATGCAATCAAGATTAGACTGTCCCAGCAATGCTCCCAAACCCCCAAACTCACCCACAAACACCCGGAAACCCCCCAAAGAGCACCTCAAAGGAAAGCAAGTCAGCAAAAACACAAAAAAAATTCCGCCTCCGATTTGGTCCAAACCACTTTAATTCGGTATTAGAGCTTCCCAGCAATGGCCCCAGAGCCGTCAACCCAGAAGAAAACTAGTAGAAGACCCCCAAACAGCCAAAAAGCAAAAGTACAAAAATGGGGACTTAGTCATTTTCTTGCCAATTTCCAAAATCACTCCGCGCGCGCTCTGCAGCTAGGCCCTAACTCCCCTCTGCCACCATAGATTTGCTTCAAACCTCTTGCAAACTAAAGTATCCATAGCCAGCAGTGCTCCCAGACCCCGAAACCCACCCACAAACACCAGGAAGCCCCCCAAACAGGCCCCCGAAAACGCGACATTGAGCAAAATGTCAGCAATAGCAAAAAAATCTGCATGGATTTTGTCCCAACCACTTCTATCCGGTATTAGACCTTCCCAGGAATGTCCCAAGATCCGCCAACCCACCCGCCAAAAAGCACAACACCCCCAAACAGCCAAAAAGGAAAATCTCATACTTACAATATTTCTCGGCCTTCGGTCCAAACGCGCTGTGCAGCTAGGTCATAACTCCCGTTTTTCACCACGGATTTCCTGAAAAGCAAATGCAATCAAGATTAGACTGTCCCAGCAGTGCTCCCAGACCCCAAAACTCACCCACAAACACCCGGAACCCCCCCAAAGAGCACCTCAAAGGCGAGCAAGTCAGCAAAAACACACAAAAAATTCTGCATCCGATTTGGTCCAAACCACTTTTATCCGGTATTAGAGCTGCCCAGCAATGGCCCCAGAGCCGTCAACCCAGGAGAAAACTAGTAGAAGACCCCCAAACAGGCAAAAAGCAAAAGTACAAAATGGGGACTTAGTCATTTTCTTGCCAATTTCCAAAATCACTCCGCGTGCGCTCTGCAGCTAGGCCCTAACTCCCCTCTGCCACCATGGATTTGCTTCAAGCCTCTTGCAAACTAAAGTATCCATAGCCAGCAGTGCTCCCAGACCCCGAAACCCACCCACAAACACCAGGAAGCCCCCCAAACAGGCCCCCGAAAACGCGACATTGAGCAAAATGTCAGAAATAGCACAAAAAAAATTCTGCATGGATTTTGTCCCAACCACTTCTATCCGGTATTAGACCTTCCCAGGAATGCCCCAAGACCCGCCAACCCACCCGCCAAAAAGCACAACACCCCCAAACAGCCAAAAAGGAAAATCTCATACTTACAATATTTCTCGGCCTTCGGTCCAAACGCGCTGTGCAGCTAGGTCATAACTCCTGTTTTCCACCACGGATTTCCTGAAAAGCAAATGCAATCAAGATTAGACTGTCCCAGCAGTGCTCCCAGACCCCAAAACTCACCCACAAACACCGGGAACCCCCCCAAAGAGCACCTCAAAGGCAAGCAAGTCAGCAAAAACACAAAAAGAATTCTGCCTCCGATTTGGTCCAAACCACTTTTATCCGGTATTAGAGCTTCCCAGCAATGGCCCCAGAGCCGTCAACCCAGGAGAAAACTAGCAGAAGACCCCCAAACAGCCAAAAAGCAAAAGTACAAAAATGGGGACTTAGTCATTTTCTCGCCAATTTCCAAAATCACTTCGCGCGCGCTCTGCAGCTAGGCCCTAACTTCCCTCTGCCACCATGGATTTGCTTCAAACCTCTTGCAAACTAAAGTATTAATAACCAGCAGTGCTCCCAGACCCCGAAACCCACCCACAAACACCAGGAAGCCCCCCAAACAGGCCCCAGAAAACGCTACATTGAGCAAAATGTCAGAAATAGCAAAAAAAATTCTGCATGGATTTTGTCCAAACCACTTCTATCTGGTATTAGACCTTCCCAGGAATGCCCCAAGACCCACCAACCCACCCGCAAAAAAGCACAACACCCCCAAACAGCCAAAAAGGAAAATCTCATACTTACAATATTTCTCGGCCTTCGGTCCAAACGCGCTGTGCAGCTAGGTCATAACTCCCGTTTTCCACCACGGATTTCCTGAAAAGCAAATGCAATCAAGATTAGACTGTCCCAGCGGTGCTCCCAGACCCCAAAACTCACCCACAAACCCCCGGAACTCCCCAAAGAGCACCTCAAAAGCAAGCAAGTCAGCAAAAACACCAAAAAATTTCTGCCTCCGATTTGGTCCAAACCACTTTTATCCGGTATTAGAGCTTCCCAGCAATGGCCCCAGAGCCGTCAACCCCGGAGAAAACTAGTAGAAGACCCCCAAACAGCCAAAAAGCAAAAGTACAAAAATGGGGATTTAGTCATTTTCTTGCCAATTTCCAAAATCACTCCGTGCGCGCTCTGCAGCTAGGCCCTAACTCCCCTCTGCCACCATGGATTTGCTTCAAACCTCTTGCAAACTAAAGTATCCATAGCCAGCAGTGCTCCCAGACCCCGAAACCCACCCACAAACACCAGGAAGCCCCCCAAACAGGCCCCCGAAAATGTGACATTGAGCAAAATGTCAGCAATAACAACAAAAAATTCTGCATGGATTTTGTCCCAACCACTTCTATTCGGTATTAGACCTTCCCAGGAATGCCCCAAGATCCGCCAACCCACCCGCCAAAAAGCACAACACCCCCAAACAGCCAAAAAGGAAAATCTCATACTTACAATATTTCTCAGCCTTCGGTCCAAACGCGCTGTGCAGCTAGGTCATAACTCCCGTTTTCCACCACGGATTTCCTGAAAAGCAAATGCAATTAAGATTAGACTGTCCCAGCAGTGCTCCCAGACCCCAAAACTCACCCACAAACACCCGGAACCCCCCCAAAGAGCACCTCAAAGGCAAGCAAGTCAGCAAAAAACACAAAAAAAATTCTGCCTCCGATTTGGTCCAAACCACTTTTATCCGGTATGAGAGCTTCCCAGCAATGGCCCCAGAGCGTCAACCCAGGAGAAAACTAGTAGAAGACCCCCAAACAGCCAAAAAGCAAAAGTAAAAAAATGGGGACTTAGTCATTTTCTCGCCAATTTCCAAAATCACTCCGCGCGCGCTCTGCAGCTAGGCCCTAACTCCCCTCTGCCACCATGGATTTGCTTCAAACCTCTTGCAAACTAAGTATCTATAGCCAGCAGTGCTCCCAGACCCCGAAACCCACCCACAAACACCAGGAAGCCCCCCAAACAGGCCCCCGAAAACGCTACATTGAGCAAAATGTCAGAAATAGCAAAAAAAAATTCTGCATGGATTTTGTCCAAACCACTTCTATCCGGTATTAGACCTTCCCAGGACTGCCCCAAGACCCGCCAACCCACCTGCAAAAAAGCACAACACCCCCAAACAGCCAAAAAGGAAAATCTCATACTTACAATATTTCTCGGCCTTCGGTCCAAACGCGCTGTGCAGCTAGGTCAAAACTCCCGTTTTCCACCACAGATTTCCTGAAAAGCAAATGCAATCAAGATTAGACTGTCCCAGCAGTGCTCCCAGACCCCAAAACTCACCCACAAACACCCGGAACCCCCCCAAAGAGCACCTCAAAAGCAAGCAAGTCAGCAAAAACACAAAAAAATTTCAGCCTCCGATTTGGTCCAAACCACTTTTATAGAGCTTCCCAGCAATGGCCCCAGAGCCGTCAACTCACCCGCAAAGAAGTAGAACACCCCCAGAAGTGCTGAGTCTTTCTTCATTGGGCGTAATCCAGCCCTCTGCTTTGAGGGAAATAGGAGTCTGGAGGAGGAGGATAGAGGAGCATGTTCTTGTGAACTTGTGAACCTGAGGAATGCAGACTGCGGCACCTTCAAATCAATAAGCAAAAAACTGAAGACAGTTCTGCTGATGGGCTTGTTTTGTGATTAGGTGATTAAAGTTTTTATTTATATTGACTTTGCAAAACAAAGAAAGACAGACACACAGGAATAAAAGTGAATAAGGACGAAAAAGAAAGTTATTGATTCATTGTGTCATTTTCAGGGCTCGGTGTCAGGGAATAAGAATAAGAGTTCGTCATCATACTCTGCGAATTCAGGCAGGGTGAGGTCAGTGTCACCAAACAGAGAAAAAATTCCCTCATCTACGTTGCTGTCCTCCTCGTCTTCATGCGGCGTGCTTTCTCGTACTTTGTAATCTGGTGCTATGAGGTGCTAATTCATCTTGATCATTGTTAACCTCTCCACATTTTTGGGCAAGAGGCGGCTCCGTTTGGGAGTTACAATGCCACCAGCAGCACTGAAAACACGTTCAGAAGACACGCTTGCGAGTGGGCAAGACAAGTAGTTTATAGCCAGGTTGGAGAGCTGTGGCCACAATTCTTTTTTCCCATGCCAATACGCCAATGGGTCAGCATTAACATGGACCTCTGTTGAGTCATTCAGATAGTCCTGCACCTCGACTCAAGGTCCTCCAGGGTTCCTCCACTTTCCTTACTTTTTGCTGTGACCTTTTGAGAACCAAACCCAAGCCAAGTTACCCAATCCTCTTCAGCATCCAATGTTACTGTTGTGTCTGGTGCAGATGATCCGGTTGCCGGTGTCTTTAACGGCTGAGAGGTCACTTGTGCCACAGCCACAGGTGCAGAAGTGGATTGTTTTGACTGGGGATGGCCTGCTGATGCTGATGCTGATGTACTGCCTTTTCCTTCAATGAGCTGCCGTTCTCTTTCAAACCTCTTGGCTGACGAGGCTAGCGAACGTTTGTACTTTGTAACATCTTCATCAGCAAAAGGAAAGAATGCTCGGCCTGCCAGCGCCTTTTTGTAGCGTGGATCCAGAATAGTAGCACAAATGTAATGCTGTTCTGACTGGATCATTTTAAGACGTTCATCACCACATAGGCGCTCTAATAATTTCTCCGCCAAAACAAAAGGGTCTTGTTTTTTTTCATCTTATTGAAACACAGAAGACACCACCTTCAGTTGGTGCTCCAGCATGCACAACAATGGGATAGCTTTTCCCAAATTACAGTCCTCCTTGCTGACTGCACGCGTGAAGACCTCAAAAGGACGAAGCATGTCTGTCAGGCTTTTAACTAGGTTCCATTGCGCCGCATCTAGCCTCAGGTCCTTCTGAGCTGTACCCAGTGTTAAGAAATACTGATCGAGTACCATATACTGCTCATACAGACGCTCAAGCATGTAGAAGGTAGAGTTCCAACGTGTTGCCACTCCTGGATGAGTGCTTTCACTGGCATTCAACGTTCATGTAGCAGGCTCCTCAGATGCTTCCGGGCCTTAAAAGAATGGCTGAAATGGTTGCACATTCTTCGGCAGGTGGCCACTACCTCGCACGCTGGACTGTCTTCATCACTCAAGAATTTTTTAACAACCAGGTTTATACAGTGCGCCAAACACGGCACTCTGAAATAGCCACCCAGCTCCATGGCCTTAACTACATTGGCGCCATTATCCGTGGAAACATAACCAATCTGGCATTTTTTTGGGGACAGCCAGCGAAAGACCTTTGTGTTAAACTCATCCAAAATGTTTTGTGCTGTGTGACGTTTCTCCAAGCCAAACATGGCTAGTGTTGCATGTTTCCGAGCATCTTTAAAAACTTGGTCCGGGTCAACACCTGCGTTTAGCTTTGCTTTAACCCCTGAAAAAGAGACCCAGTGTGCAGTGATGCACATGTAATCAGCGCCTGCGCCACTGGTCCACATGTCTGTTGTCAGATGTATAGTGTGAACAGCACTCTTCTGCAAAGCTGCCCCAATCACCTCCAGCACATCTTCATGTAGTGCTGGAACCGCAACTCTGGCAAAATAGAACCGGCTAGGAACCTTCCATTTAGGGCAGAGCGCTGCCACTAATTCTAGAAAACCAACCCCTTCTACAAAAGAAAAAGGGAGAAGGTCCAGAGGTAGCATTTTAGCCAGCTTAGTGTTATACAGACGCGTCAGTGGGTGGTTGCGTTCATATGGCGCTTCTGTAAACAACATGGTTCTAATGTTGCCCTGGACAAGCATTTACGGGACGATGATGACTTTTTCGACCCAGTTACACTCGCTGATGAACTTTTTCGCATTGGTGTCTCACTCTCTCCCACACTCTTAGTGTGGCTCACATAGGGTGTGCTGCTGACAGGGGTACTGGGTGTAAGTGAAGTGTTTGACACGTCTTCTTCCTCCTCGTCATCATCAGATGAAACATCAACGTTTTCTTGACTTGCAATTCGGGCTTCCTTGATCTCCTTTAGGTGCGCAAACCATTTGACAGCGTGCTTTCTTTCAAGATGACCTCTCTGGCCTGCGGTACCATAGTTGGAACCAAACTTACCACGACTAACTGCAAGCTTACAAATGGTACAAATGGCGAGGTTTTCCTTTTTTGGGCAAACACTAAAGAAGTCCCAAACTGCGGACTTGAAATGCCTTTGGGGGCCGGAGGAGGCGGCGATACTGGTGGTGGTGGTCCTGCTGCTAATGCCAGATTAAGTGGCGGATGTGGATTGCCGAACTTCAGTATGTTTTGCACTTTCACCACCACTAATTGAGATCGAGGTGGATGGAGGTCCCTTCTGGCGAGTAAGAAATATGGAAGCGGTAGGTGTTGGTGTACTAGTTAACTCCAATGATTGTGGTGTTTCTTCCATTGCCTTCTCGTCAACAACATCATCACGCTCAGCAGCTTCTCGGGCTAGGGTCAAAATGTCTGTTTGCTGCATGCCCGCTGGGGCTGCAGTGACCTTTATGATGACTGGGTCGTCATCGTGACAGTCTTCATCAGCAGCAGTGTCCGCCACTTCTTGTTGAGCCTCATCACACTCCATAAATACAATCCCAGCGAAATAGACATAAAACAAAATCACGGCAACCCCCAACTAAGTTCGAAAGCACGTTAAAGGAAATGATCGAAAGGGTCCTAACAGACACCATTGAAACACCATTGATTAAGATTTCCAATGATATCGTGGAAACGCTAAAAGACTGTGTCTCTGATATACTGGGCAGATGTGATAGAATGAACTCATTGCTACTCAAAAAGGTAACGGAGCACTTAGCCTTGGTGCCACAGCAGTCTTTAAATCAACAAGCCCAACCAATGGAAGTGACAAAAAACAGTGCCCCTACAATGTCACATATGACACCTTTACCGCATACACCTATCTTGGACATTATAACTAAAACTAAAATGTCTGACAAAGTGTCATATACAACTCCTCAGAATACTCCTAAACCCAAGTACAACAAAAGACCTAACCCCACTGAAGAGGGTCTACCTAAAGGAATTAGCCAAGGCTTGGGTAATGGACAACGCCCAAAACCTATGGTCAACTTACCACCAGAGGCTACTCCCTTTGTGGCTGTATTGGTTAATGTCCCGATACTTAAACCAGGAGAGACAGAAACCCAGGTTACCCTAATGGAAAATATAAAGAGTTGGTGCGACACAAACTGCTCGGGTCTGAGGGATGTCTAATCATTTATAAGCCTGGCAAGAAGAGTTGCTTGGCTGGGACCCACAGGAAAATGTTTCTCTGATGACTGCGTCATAATAAATTTTAACAAACCTCACGTTTGTATTAGGCTATTTTGGGATGCCACTAATATAACACCGGGACAAATTTGTGCAGTTCCACTGGGTTTTTTCTACCCCCGTCCACAGCAACAAACTCCCTTGCTGAATACGAATGCAAGAACAAACACTCCAAGACATAACTCCCGCCTAGCTACCTGGGCAACACAGCCACCAAGCTTCCAAACGAACTACACCAATAAGCGTACAGCGGATACTGCTCATAACCTGGAACTGACAAATAGATTTGCAGCCTTATCAGATCTTGACAAAAATAACTGACTGTCTCTCCAAGAGAGGGAGGAGGAACAGTTTTGTGCAATCGCAGAAGTGAGAAATCTGAAAATAATGACTTGGAACATTTCTGGTCTCCGATCTAAAAGGGAAGACATATTATGGTTAGAAATTATAAAACAATATGATGTGGTTGCGTTTCAGGAAACTTGGGATACCGAACATAATTTTTGGGTAGAAGGTTACCAGCCCAAGAGTCACACATAGGGAGAAATAAAGGAGGGCTAGGGTTCTTAATCTCAGTGAGTCATATGGGGACGATGAAAGTATTAAATGCAAATTCCCCCAATTGTTTAGTCCTGGAGGTTTTCATGAGCACCGGAGAAAAAATTATGCACGTTAATTTTTATAATGCTATAGATGGCACACACGGCAGCAATAATATTCTTATGCTGACCGATTTTTTAAATGAGTATAAAAAGAGTCAATCTACTTTTGTTCATTACATACTTTTGGGCGATTTTAACACACACTTATGCGAGTTGAATTGTCAGTATGGAGCTTGCTTGGAAGATTACTATCTGGCCCATTCGCACTTTGAACACTCGGCTAAAGGGGGTGCTTTAGAAGAACAGCTGATAGATATAGATATCTCAGAACCAGAATTTGTAAACCCCAAAGATAGAGTGGCAACATATAGTGCAAGGGGCAGTAATACAATAATCGATTTCATTTTTGTGTCACCTAGTATGCTTAAGAATGTTATCTTCTATAATGCAATTCAGTCGACATTTAGTGACCATAACCCGGTAATTATGGAACTAAGTAACAGTAACCCAACCATAATAAATAATGGAACCCAACCTAATTATCCTACAAAAGTTTGGGCTCATGACCAGGGTAGACGGGTCAAATGGTCTAAGATAATTCCTGATGACTTTTTTAAAGAACTGTGTGGTAAAGTAGGAACAGAAATAAGCATTTGTAGAGACCCATTGACTGTTGGAGGGAATGCTATAAATGCCTTTGAAACAATATGTAAAAATGTAGCACAGTCACTTACGTGTAAACCAAATCATAAGCCCCGCAAAGTGCACGGGTGGTTTAATGCGGAGTGTTCAAAGGCTCATAAAATCTTGCTAGACGCTCTGAAAAGTACACCGCGTGACACTGTAGAAGTGACTAGATTGAGGAAGGTGTACAAAATAACGGTTGAGGCACGTAAGAAAGAAATTAAGGCCAAGGCCTGGGAGTCACTTTATGATAGATCAACCCTGAGGGACAGTGCTAAGTTCTGGTCCATAGTGATGAATACACCTCTGTTTAACGGTAGGGAAAATGAGGTGATGGAGGTCAACATTACTGAGAAACAATGGCTGGATCATTTTAAGAATATCTATGGCAGTAAGATCGCCATAAACCCGTTCAACCCCACAGAACTTACGATCTCAGAAACCCCGCTGAGATTTTCGGCGAAGGAAGTGCAAAAAGCCATAGAAGACACTGCGGGTGGCAAGGCCCGTGGCCCGGACGGGGTCCCCGCAGATATGTATAAGGCACATTCCCATATGTGGTCTATAGTCCTTGCAAATGTTTTTAATTTAGCATGTATGGATAAATCTAGTATACCCGCTTCCTGGTCACATTCCATCAAAATTCCCCTTTTTAAAAAAGGCCAAAGGGGTGACCCAAGGTGCTATAGACCGATATCATGGATCGACTCGTCCTTCAAGATATTAGGTAAAGTCATCCTAGAGAAAATTAGCACGTGGGAAAAAGAAAACGAAATTTTGTGTAACGCCCAATACGGATTTAGAACTGGGAGAGGTACAGAGGACCAGTGCCTTAATTTGTACCTGACCGTCAGTAAATATACTGTTGCCTCCAGGGGGTCGATCCATTTGGCTTTTATGGATCTGTCCACAGCCTTCGATCTAGTTAACAGGTCGAGGCTGTGGACAATACTCCTGGAGCTGGGTATGGACCGGGCTCTTGTAAATTTTTTAGCATACTTACACAGAGACCTGACTGCTTCAGTGCGCATGACAATGGACGGTAAATGTACTGCTGGGTTTAGATCAGCCAGAGGTGTGCGACAGGGGTGCATCCTGGCCCCCATGCTGTTTTCCTTGTATATCAATTCATTGAACAAAGCTCTATCTACTGCTACTCCAGATATACCCAGCATGGGAGGGATTCCATTGCCTGTACTGTTGTATGCCGATGATACGGTCCTTATTTCTAGAACCCCAAATGGCCTACAGCAGCTCCTCGATTCTTTTGGGGCTTTTATGCAGAAATTAGATCTGGTAGTGAATATGGAAAAATCACATGTTATGTCATTGGGGAAAGGAAAGAAAATTACGAAAACCCTACGCTGTAATGGTGTTGTGTTGTCAAAAGTTTAAATATTCACCTATCTAGGAGTAATATTCGATGACATGGGCTCCTGGACACCCCAGATTGCAAATAAAGCGATGGCTGTGCGTAGATCGTCGGCTGCCATACTGGGTTTCGCGAAAAGGCTGGGAGGGAAACCCACAGAAGCTATACTGACCTTGTATAGAGCCAAAACATTGGCTCTAGCAAGATATGGTGCCGCGATATGGGGTTTTAAAGATCCTACCCCAATACAGAAAGAAGAGAACACATTTCTGCGTTTACTAATGGGCTTACCACATTCTACCCCATCCTTCGCAGTACACACGGAACTAGGGATAGGCTATATCGAGGATACACTTAAAATGGCCCCACTACTCCTTTGGGTGAAATTATGGCTGAACCCAAGTTTGACATTAAACCATAAAATCATCAGCGATTGTATGGGGCGAGACAGAGCCAAAGATATAAAATGGCTGACACACATTAAAACCATTGCTATACAATTGGGTCGCCCAGAACTTTATTTTAATCCCGAAAGTCTGAGTAAAGATGATATTACCTGGATAAGAGTACACTTCACGAATAACAGAAATCTTTTCCGAGAAGCCCAGGAAATCGAGAAACCAACAGTAAGGGCACATTACTCATTAATATCTACTATGACTATGCAACCCTATTTGACAATTGTGAACAGACCATACCACCGATGGCTTTTGACGAAATTTCGTTTTAATCAAGTGCATCTTTTACTGGGTAAATATATGAAATGGTGTACCCCAAGGGAAAATGCTCCATGCAAATGTGATAGCTTTTCGGATCAAGACTTGATACATTTTGTGTTTTTCTGCCCTTTTTTTGTTGAGGGCAGAAAGAAATATATTATACCACTTCTGAGGGACAAGGGATTTAAGCAGGTGAAACCTGCATTGATGTTTTTACAACTTATGGTGTCCCCTATAGTGATGTTTGGGGTTGCAAACTTTTTGGTAACGTCTATACGTGCTAGACGGAATAGACTGCTGAGAACCCCAATGATGGAATGTATACAAGGCTAGTATAACTCTATTCGACAAGAGTAGCCGATTTTTGGAATTAAGTAACCCGGTAAAATGAAATTATAGATAACTTTTATAAATATGACAGATTTTGGATACATGAATTTTTTAATGTTTTTAATTGTTTTCTACTTAACTGTTTTTATTCGTTTTTATTACTTCCCAGCAATTGCCCATTAATGAATTGAACTGCTTTATAATTGAATTGTATTGATGATTTGTGTATATTTGTGTATATTTGTGTATTTGTATGTGTAGTATACTTTTATGATTTTAAAGTAATCGAATAAAGTATTTTTGACTCTGACTCACTCCATAAGTATGAGACTTGGGACCCGCTTCCTTTTACGCTTAACTACCTTTGTCAGATCATGGTGTGCCTCACTCTCAGACGGCAGTGGTGCTGGTTCCCAATTTTCATCCATATCATCAGAAGGAGGTGGGCTTGAAGAAGATGTAGACACCCCCCTTGATCTCTTCCTTGCTAGGGGAGTGGAAGATAATGAATGATCATCAGGAGGAGTGGCTTCCTCAAATGATACCTCGGCTTGATTGTCGATTTCCTGATGTGCCCCTACTTCGGGAGGAACAACTATTGTGGGCACTTGTGACCCTCCATGCACCTCTGCTTGCGCATCTCCTTGCGCTGCCTCTCCTTCCACATGTACTTGGGCTTGTACTTGCACATGTGGTTGTTGTTGCGGCTGTGGTTGTTCAACACTCGTCAGATGAGTTACAACAACCTGTGTTGGTTGAGGGACATTGCTGCTACTTTCTTGCGATGAGCCAACATCACTGGTCGATGGTGATTGAACAACTAGACTAAGTGCCTCTGCAGGACTCAAGGGCTTGGACTTAAGTTGGCGTGGTGGTGGTGGTGGCACTGAGCCCAATGGAGTGGGGGTGCTGCTCCCAGCTTGGTCCCCAGCAGATCCCGCTGCTGCTGCAGGCGTATTTTTTTTTTTACTCCCAAATAATGTGGCGGGCGGCACACCAGTTTCCTTGGTAGCTTGCTTCTTCTGCTCCTTACTGGCAACTTTCTTGCTAGAAGAGCTACGGGGAACTTTTTTTGGGGCCATCTTCTTCAGAGCAGGTCAGAACAGCAGGCCGCAGCTGCACGAGTTGCAGAGTTGTCTGTGGCCAGACGTGACGTCACGTGACGTTATGCTGCACACACACACCGCTGCAGGACTTCTTCCTGGCACTGGTGGTTCTCTTGAGTTTTGTGCACCTAAAAGCAGTGGAAGACAGGGGAACATCAGTTCAGTTATACACCCCAGAAAATCACAGAAAAATCAGCACAATCCCAAACCATCCATGCCCTCCATGATGTTTAACTTCAAGACACCCCACAGAAAGACTAGGTCCATGCAACACTCACTACCCCTGGTGAAAAGGCCACAACAACAGCCCAAAAAAACAAAAATCACAGAAAAATCAGCACAATCCCAAGCCATCCAGGCCCTCCATGATGTTTAAATTCAAGACACCCCACAGAAAGACTAGGCCCATGCACCACTCACTACCCCTGGGCATAAAAGGTTGAAAGCTAGGCAAAATGGTTGCAGACCTAAGAACACTGCCTGCATTCAAAATGGCCCCCTGCCTCCCAGCACATGGCCAGGGCCTACCTGTAGCAGCACTCAAAATGGCCCCCACCCACATGGCCTGTCCCCATAAACACCCCAAAAAATCGAAAAACACAGAAACATCTGCACAATCCCATGCCATCCATGCCCTCCATGATGTTTAACTTCAAGACACCCCACAGAAAGACTAGGCCCATGCAACACTCACTACCCCTGGTGAAAAGGCCACAACAACAGCCCAAAAAAACGAAAATCACAGAAAAATCAGCACAATCCCAAACCATCCATGCCCTCCATGATGTTTAACTTCAAGGCACCCCGAGGAAAGACTAGGCCCATGCACCACTCACTACCCCTGGGCATAAAGGTTGAAAGCTAGGCAAAATGGTTGCAGACCTAAGAACACTGCCTGCATTCAAAATGGCCCCCTGCCTCCCAGCACATGGCCAGGGCCTGCCTGTAGCAGCACTCAAAATGGCCCCCACCCACATGGCCTGTCCCCATGAACACCCCAAAAAATCAAAAAACACAGAACAATCAGCACAATCCCATGCCATCCATGCCCTCCATGATGTTTAACTTCAAGACACCCCACAGAAAGACTAGGCCCATGCAACACTCACTACCCCTGGTGAAAAGGCCACAACAACAGCCCAAAAAACGAAAATCACAGAAAAATCAGCACAATCCCAAACCATCCATGCCCTCCATGATGTTTAACTTCAAGACACCCCACAGAAAGACTAGGCCCATGCAACACTCACTACCCCTGGTGAAAAGGCCACAACAACAGCCCCAAAAAACGAAAATCACAGAAAAATCAGCACAATCCCAAACCATCCAGGCCCTCCATGATGTTTAAATTCAAGAAACCCCACAGAAAGACTAGGCCCATGCACCACTCACTACTACCCCTGGGCATAAAGGTTGAAAGCTAAGCAAAATGGTTGCAGACCTAAGAACACTGCCTGCATTCAAAATGGCCCCCTGCCTCCCAGCACATGGCCAGGGCCTGCCTGTAGCAGCACTCAAAATGGCCCCCACCCACATGGCCTGTCCCCATGAACACCCCAAAAAATCGAAAAACACAGAAAATCAGCACAATCCCATGCCATCCATGCCCTCCATGATGTTTAACTTCAAGACACCCCACAGAAAGACCAGGCCCATGCAACACTCACTACCCCTGGTGAAAAGGCCACAACAACAGCCCAAAAAAAAGAAAATCACAGAAAAATCAGCACAATCCCAAACCATCCATGCCCTCCATGATGTTTAACTTCAAGACACCCCACAGAAAGACTAGGCCCATGCAACACTCACTACCCCTGGTGAAAAGGCCACAAAACAGCCCAAAAAAACAAAAATCACAGAAAAATCAGCACAATCCCAAACCATCCAGGCCCTCCATGATGTTTAAATTCAAGAAACCCCACAGAAAGACTACGCCCATGCACCAATCACTACCCCTGGGCATAAAGGTTGAAAGCTAGGCAAAATGGTTGCAGACCTAAGAACACTGCCTGCATTCAAAATGGCCCCCTGCCTCCCAGCACATGGCCAGGGCCTGCCTGTAGCAGCACTCAAAATGGCCCCCACCCACATGGCCTGTCCCTATGAACACCCCAAAAAATCGAAAAACACAGAAAAATCAGCACAATCCCATGCCATCCATGCCCTCCATGATGTTTAACTTCAAGTCACCCCACAGAAAGACTAGGCCCATGCAACACTAACTACCCCTGGTGAAAAGGCCACAACAGCCCAAAAAAACAAAAATCACAGAAAATTCAGCACAATCCCAAACCATCCATGCCCTCCATGATGTTTAAATTCAAGACACCCCACAGAAAGACTAGGCCCATGCACCACTCACTACCCCTGGGCATAAAGGTTGAAAGCTAGGCAAAATGGTTGCAGACCTAAGAACACTGCCTGCATTCAAAATGGCCCCCTGCCTCCCAGCACATGGCCAGGGCCTGCCTGTAGCAGCACTCAAAATGGCCCCCACCCACATGGCCTGTCCCCATGAACACCCCAAAAAATCGAAAAACACAGAAAAATCAGCACAATCCCATGCCATCCATGCCCTTCATGATGTTTAACTTCAAGACACCCCACAGAAAGACTAGGCCCATGCAACACTCACTACCCCCGGTGAAAAGGCCACAACAACAGCCCAAAAAAACGAAAATCACAGAAAAATCAGCACAATCCCAAACCATCCAGGCCCTCCATGATGTTTAAATTCAAGAAACCCCACAGAAAGACTCAGTCCACCCACCACTGAGTACCCCTGGGCAAAAGGCCCCAACAACAGCCCAAAAATCGAAAATTCCAAAATTGTAGTTGCAGCAACTGTAATGCCCCAAACAAACTTACTTGTGAAATTTCTAATCCAAAAGTGATCCAAAGAAAGTCAAAAAGGCCTCAAATCCAAATATCCAACAGCATCCACAAAAAGTAATCCTTCCAGCTCCAGATCCAAATGAAAAGTGACTAGGAGATGGACAAAGCACTGGGAGGAGCCTGCTGGACAGGAACAGGAAGTTGGAGACTGTGGGGCACTTCCTTCCTCCCACCCCCCCTGCCCAAAATGGACTCCTCGCAAAAAAAGTGCAGGCAAATGTCAACCTGAGGAGTTATTCAGATAAAAATCATCATTTTCAGAAGGTTTATGCTGCTTGCTGGTGAATTTCTTGTGCAGAATTGCTAATTTTGTATTTTCGCGAGTGCGAGATTGTTGCTGCCCGCCGCATCTACGTGTTCGCAATTGCGAACTCACGCGATACGTGATCACGGCGTACTCGCGTTGACAAACTCTCGCTGTGTAAGGTGGCAAGCCGCGATGACGTAATCGCGGTCGCCAAACTCCCGCGGGATCCCACAGCAAGATCCAAAATGGCGCAGCACTCGCAAAATATCGAGAAAAACAACTCGGCAAACGCTGAATGACAGTAAGTGAACGCCGCACGCCGCTAAATTGTATCATCAAGAAAAAAAATCCGCTGCGTGCGAATTTGTGTATTTTGCGGGAAATTCGCGAATCTCGCGGATTGCGAATTTACCGAAAATCCGCAAAATCCGCAAGCGGAAGGGTTTTTCCGCCCATGCTTAATCTAGTCAGAGAAAAGATCACGGACAAGAAGGAATTTGGACATTCTTACAGACAACCAGTACCTGTCCTAGCAATCCACGGATCAAGAACAGTACTTTGGCCGCCCCTTGCTGGAAAAAAGGAGAAAAGATTTGTGTCCCTCGACCTGATCAAACCACACTATGTGGCCGATACTAAGCAGTAGGCCAAGTGGACAATGTAGCAAACGCACTCCTTTAGCTACAATCTAAGAGGTTCAAACTGAGAGACTCATCACCTTTCAAGAATCTACAGTGAGAAATGAAGGACTAAGCAACAATGCAATGGAACTTGTACCTCTTGAATATCAAATAACAGTTCGTCCTGATACACTTGTCTACAACGAAGTAACAAGTGATCAACTGGTTCCAGTGATTTTAACAAATCCGGATGCAATTCCAACCATTGACAGAACTGCCTCTGGCTATTTCATTAACTTTGATACGTTTTCCGAGGATCCCAGTGAACCTGAAAAGACGCCAGCACAAACAACTTTCCTAAAGAACAAGCAACAGACTAATTCAGTTCCTGAAAAAGATTTATCTGGTTTCACCATGGATTGTACTATGTATTGTATTGTAAATATTGTTCTTTCTTCTTTGGTTAGCTCTGGTAATGACTATGGGTATGCTGATAAGTGAAAGATACATTCAAGGACACAGCAAGTAAAAGAGTGAACTTACTTCTGCAGCCACACAAATCATCCCATCGTGATGCAAGAGACTTGTCAGCAGTGAACATCACAGCTGGTCCGTCTGAGCTTTTGAAGAGTCCACACTTATTTAAAATGTATTTATTTATTCATAATTTATAAAGTTTTATATAGTGCGAACGTGACCCACAAGGGTATCAGAGCGCTTTACAGTATAAGAACATGGATGAGGTGTTTTACATACATTCAAAAGGTGTCAGTTCATACAAGAGAAATATAAAATATAAGAATAACAAATAGAGAGGACCGTGAAACAGCAGGACATAGTACAATAGACAGTTAGTGCACAATTGGTGGTTGTGCTAGCATACATACACCTTATAACCACAATCAAATCACAATGGATATAATGTGTATAGATAAACCTGAGAGGGACCCACCAACAACTAAACTTTACCAAACAGACAGTTGTTGAAAAGTAAGGCCTGTGATATTAATATTACATAAAATTGACTCATCCATTCCCCCTGAGATAGGCAATGGTATTCTGATCAAAAGGATGATTCGGTTAGATCCTAGAACTTAAAACTTAGGGCATGAATTTGTTCATTAGTAGTATTTGTACTTCTTTTTTGAATGCGGTAAGGGAGGTGATTCCACGCACCACTGGCGGTAAGGAGTTCCAAATCTTTGGTGCAATCCCTGAAAAAGCTCTACAACCGGTTCTCTTCTTATGGAAGGATTGAGGTTTCTGAAGGATTGAGGTTTCAGAAGGAAGGTCGTCTACAGCCTCCAGACCTTTCCAACTTTAGAGCCAAGTAACTGTGTGTATTGTTGTGGATTGCTTTATGTGTCATGCAGGCCACTTTAAGGTGTATTCTTGCCTCATAGGGTAGCCAATTCAGGGCTTTCAAGGTTGGAGAGATGTGACTATTTCTTTTGTTTCCTGATACCAGTCTAGCAGCGGCATTCAATGCTGCTCTCAGTGGAGCCAGCTTTTTATTTAGGGAGACAGCAGAGGGTGGTGCTACCGTAGTCTAGTCATGGTAGGACTAGGGCTCGTACTGCCATTTCTAGATCAGCCTGGGGGAGGAAGGGTTTGAATTTCCTTAATATACTCAGCTTGTGATTAGCTCCCTTGGTGGCAGTAGACATGTGAGACTGCATATTCAGACGTTTGTCTATGGTGATTCCAAGGGATTTTGCTGAGTCATTAATTAGGGTGACACAGTCAGAGGAGGTTAAGTGTTTAAGCCATAGGTATATCTTTGGTGTGTGGCTTGGTGGCGAGATGAGAATGAATTCAGTTTTTTTGGTATTTAGCATAAGGTGGTTGTTAGCAAGCCAGCTTTGCGTGTTCAGTAGAATAGTGTTGAGGGCAATGAAGTCTTCTGGCGAGGTGATTTTTAGATACAGCTGAGTATCATCAGAGTACAGGTGATACAGAATGTTTGCTGATTTCAGTGCGTTCGCCAAAGGCTCCATTAGGAGGTTGAAAAGAATGGGTGATAGAGCAGATCCCTGCGGAACACCAAGGGTGACCATAAAAGGTTGCGAGAGTGAAATCTTCATCTTGATTCTTTGAGTTCTATTATTCAGGAAGGAGGAGAACCATTGCAAAACAGTGCCCGAGAGGCCCATCCTCCATTCCAGTAGGGACAGAAAGTTATCATGCTTGACTGTATCGAAGGCGGAGGACAGATCAAGAAGAATCAATAGACATAATTCATTGGGGTCAAGAATTTTTAGTATGTCATCCATAATATGTGTGAGTGCAGAATATGTGTGAGTGCAGATTCTGTGCTGTGTCCTTTGGCGGAAGCCCGATTGGTGTCTAAGAGTTTATAATTCTCAATATGATTGCATAATTGAATTTGTAAACATTTCTCCAATAGTTTCGCCAAAGTGGGGATGTTGGTTATAGGCCGGTAGTTGTTTAGATCAGATGGAGTGGTGTCAGCTTTTTTTAGTATAGGTGTGACCTGCCCTATTTTCAGACAGTCCGGAATGACACCTTGACTCAGGGAGGCGATTACAATATTGGCCCATAGTGGTAGGATCGTTTTTTTTTACATTTTGAACAGGGAAGGAGGCAGGGGGTCAGAGAAATGATTGGAGGGGATGATTGCTTGAAGAGTGTTGTCGATAATTTGTTGAGAGATTGGCGAGAAGGTATGCCATGAGGCACTGTTTTTTGTGTCTTCCCCTGAATTATTAAAATGTACTTTGAATAAATCGCCACGGTTAGAATTTTGGGCCGTAGTCTGTGTGAGCGCCAACTTGGATTGAATGTCAAGCTCGATGGTCTTAGTCTTTTCATGGAAGAAATTGGCGAGTACGTCACATGTAGGTGCGGCTAGGTCATTTAATTCCCTAGAGTTAGTTGAATTGTACGATTGCTGCTTGGCGATTTCAAAGAGTTTCTTTGGCCTGTTGCTACCTTAGTTCAGCTGAGTTATGAAAAAGTCTGCTTTTGCCTTCAGAGTCTTCCTATTGTAAGAGTTCCTTAACCTTCTCAGGTACTCAAGGTTATCAGTGGAAGGAGCCGATTTCCATAGACGCTCTGCAACTCTTAGTTGTCTACGCTCTGCATTCAGGCCCTCGTTGAACCACGGTTTGGAAATCTTAGAGGAGACTTTTTTCCTGGAGGGGTGCTGTAATTTCCAGGATTTTGAGTAGCGAAGCATTGTAGAAGGTTGTGAGATCATGTACATCAGTCATGTCTATCATGGAGATCAGAGCAGAGGTACAGTGGTTAACCAAGGTGATGGGGTTGATATTTTGAAAGTTCTTTTTCCATTGCCTTGTACCTCTAGTACCTTTTTTGATGATTGGAACTTCAAGACTGTTAATAACATGATGTCTGATCTAGAACTGTCTGCAGTATTCACAAATCATGAATATTTAGAGGGTTCATCAGACTATGAACATTATGGTCATCATTTCTTGCACAAAACTGCATCACCTAGAAATGTATTTATGTATAACCGATGGGACCATTGTCCTACACCTCCAAAGGGTAGCTCAAAAACTTTTGCAAAGAAATGTCCATATTTTTCAGGGTTCAACATGTCAAATCCACAAACGTTTTTCTTTAAAAATGTGAACAAGACAGGAACGAAAAATATGTTAACCAATACCAAACAGAATTATTCTGCATCCTTTATTGCCCAACTGTCTAGACAGGGTTTTGACTTTTGGAAAGAAAACATTGAGACAAAATCTGTCTGGTGTACAAAAGATTGGCAAGTACAGGGGGTAGAAGCTTTGTTTAGAGCCTGTATCATCCCTGAGAAAATAATGTTTTTGAATGACACTGTCCAACAAACGTCTTGCCTTGGGATAGCCAAGATCACATACATACTATTTTGCATCGCAACAGATCAGATCCAGAATGGAAAAAATGGTTGCTCTGGCCCACAGACACAAACAACTGTCAAGATCGATTCCTGAACAAAACACAGGGTTTCACTTTCAACAGGCCAGACCCATGCTATGTTCAAAGACCGCATCCAGGTGTAGTAACAACATACAGTGTCGGGAAACTATGCCTTGTTTGGCTACAGAATGCTACACTAGAGGAAGTGAAACAACACTTAAATTTACTTGAAGAAGGCGCAGACCTTAGGGAATTCTTGCTAGGTCCAAGAAAACTGCGTCAAAAACATTTCATATATGCCGGTATCTACCCTGCTTATAATTAAATATGGAAGGTTACCCAAGCAGAACCTGCAGAAAAAATACGAGAAATTTATCTTATTAATTTAGGGAAATCTCTTGCTGTAGTAGACAATGGGTTAACGACTCTGTCATCCAGGATATATTCATTGGACAACAAAACAATACGGTAGAGGAGGACCTAGGGGAAGTTTAAAGACCAAGCTCCGGTACTGTCCCCAACAGAACTATAAAACAACAAAGATACCAGAGGGTCTAAAATAAATGTGCCCACTAATTAAGAGAACCACCCGAGAACTCACCCCTACTCACAGGTTATGTCACAGAGAGTTCTCCAAGGATGAGGAAAAATACCCATCAGTCACCATTCGGATCCGCCCTTCATCATTTGGGATTTTATCCGTACCACCCGTCAGAGGTTTTTTGTACTCTCCTCAGAGGTCAACCCGATGGTAGGGGGTATCCTCAGTGAGTACGAGAGACAACAGTGTGGTATACCACTCGATGTAGGTGAGTGGCAAGAAAAGTGGGACTGGGGTGTGCAGTGCAAAAAGAGGTGTGAAAGGAGAAGAAACCAAGAAAAAGTGTATTTAAAATTGGTTTAGAAAAAGCACTAGATGAGGATTTATTCTAGATGTGCTTAACATACCAATGTTAAAAATAATGCGCCTGCCAACTGTCCAGTAATGTAGACAGCCTCAGGTCAATATGGTCGACTAGTTTCAGCAATTGTAGGACAGTGTTGTCCTTGCTTTCATCAGGACCAGAAAGAAATGCTACTACACCAAGTGAAGGAGTGAATCAAAAGTCAAAAGTAACACCAAAGAAACATAAACAAGTGCACATGGTCACCTGAATGCTCCGGGTGCCCTTACAGTCTGTGCAAATCCCTGTAAAAAGAAAATAAGGAGGCATAGTTCTCAACAAAAAATGGGCCAAGTAGATGAGCCATAAGCTATGGTCTAAACTAACACACATATAGTGTTGTTCAGAAAAAGCAGTATCTGATTGCTAATACAGTTTGAAAAACATTTGGAGTAAGGTTTATAATGCCAAATGCTCATAAGCTCTTACCTTAATCTGTAAGGTTGGCTAGCCTCACCCCACCTGGCAGAGGCTCAGGGGAATTGAAGCACCGCTCTAGAAAACATGTAGAACACATTTAAAAACATAAACTGCACGTGACTGAACAAAGCTCCTCTAGAGCCATTAGCCGAAATAAACATGGTCCTGACAACCAATCATGGTGGTATCAAGCTCAGAAAAGAAGCACCATGTGAGTAAATATCCATGGTAAAAAGCGCTCGAGAAAGCAGTATAATGCGTGGGCTCTCCTTACCTAACCGTCGGTACTCCTGGCCGGCGTCCTGGCCGTCTGGGGAGGTACCAACTGCTGGCAAAGGAGAGTAGATATGCCCCGCGCTAATTGGTTGAAAGGTCACGTGGGGCGTTCCTCTAGCGTCCCTCGATTGGCTCCGGAATTTGTATAGACATGCAGCCACTCGCTGGTAGATAAATCCGAGCCAAATGACTATGAGCAGCTGAGGGCAGGCGGAGGCCTGGGAGAGACTAGCGTCGCTATTGGACGCGTGATCATGTGACGCGTTCATAGCGCGTCTCGCGATTGGGTCGAGTGCGTGTGTAACCTGCACTCCTATTGGATGGCGACGTCTGTTGTTTGTGCCGGGTCTGCCTTCGTAGTCAAGGCAACAATAGTAATCAAAACGGCCAGGGGAAACCACGGGGGGAATAAACTAGGTTTACATACTGCACGGGTTGAAACCACTGGAAAGTCTGGATGGCATGAAAAATGAGCACTGGTTAATAGAAGCGCTTTTTGGAAAAAGCGTGAGGATTAATGTGCACTCACGAAAAATTATAGAAAAAGGACGTGAGTGATACACAAGATCCTTGTGGGGCTCTTATTCAGTATCCATTATTAGGCTTGTGGTTATATGCCCTCAAATACCTATATAGGTAAATCACCCAAGGATGGATCTTGTGTGTCTATCACACTCCCGTCATAAAAACACACAGTATTCTGATGAGAGGGGGAGTGCTCACGCAGAGTGAGGATATTGAAAAGACATGAGTGTGACCCCTGAAATGTTAACAAGGCTCATTTAAAGTGCCATACACCGGTCCAGTGTTCACAGGTAAAATAATCCATATGATGGTAAATATCCCACAGAGACAGAGGGGATGGAGGGGATGTGACTGACTCAAAGGGTCTTGTGTGTCTGTTTCCCTCAAGTTATGAACAGGACAAACAGTATATCGTTATGTTAAGAGGACAGCTTATCAGTATAAGGATGCGGTAAGCAGAAGGTGCTTTTGTTACAGGGATGACCACGGAATGTCGTCATTCAGACCCTCTTTATGTGTTTTCAATTTGAGGACCCATCTTTGTTCTTTCCTCATGAGATAGCTGGACACGTCTGCAGTGTGTGCGGGTATAAAGGGTTGTTCAAGAACAGTCCATTGGAATTCTGTGGCTAGATGTTTGGCTTCCAAGAAGTGGGCAGTAAGTTTGGTGGCTTGTCTCGCACAGCGGATTGTGCTCTTATGTTCAGATATCCGTATCCGGACCTTGCGTGTTGTCATGCCCACGTACTTGTAACCACAAGGGCAAGTAATAAGGTAGATCACGTGGTCACTATTGCAATTAGTGAACTTTACTTGCTTCTCCTTCTGCTTACCGCAACCTTATACTGATAAGCTGTCCTCTTTACATAACGATATACTGTTTGTCCTGTTCATAACTTGAGGGAAACAGACACACAAGACCCTTTGAGTCAGTCACATCCCCTCCATCCCCTCTGTCTCTGTGGGATATTTACCATCATATGGATTATTTTACCTGTGAACACCGGACCGGTGTATGGCACTTTAAATGAGCCTTGTTAGCATTTCAGGGGTCACACTCATGTCTTTTCAATATCCTCACTCTGCGTGAGCACTCCCCCTCTCATCAGAATACTGTGTGTTTTTATGACGGGAGTGTGATAGACACACAAGATCCATCCTTGGGTGATTTACCTATATAGGTATTTGAGGGCATATAACCACAAGCCTAATAATGGATACTGAATAAGAGCCCCACACGGATCTTGTGTATCACTCACGTCCTTTTTCTATAATTTTTCGTGAGCGCACATTAATCCTCACGCTTTTTCCAAAAAGCGCTTCTATTAACTAACGCTCATTTTTCATGTCATCCAGACTTTCCAGTGGTTTCAACCCGTGCAGTATGTAAACCTAGTTTATTCCCCCCGTGGTTTCCCCTGGCCGTTTTGATTACTATTGTTGCCTTGACTACGAAGGCAGACCCGGCACAAACAACAGACGTCGCCATCCAATAGGAGTGCAGGTTACACACGCACTCGACCCAATCGCGAGACGCGCTATGAACGCGTCACATGATCACGCGTCCAATAGCGACGCTAGTCTCTCCCAGGCCTCCGCCTGCCCTCAGCTGCTCATAGTCATTTGGCTCGGATTTATCTACCAGCGAGTGGCTGCATGTCTATACAAACCATGACCTTTCAACCAATTAGCGCGGGGCATATCTACTCTCCTTTGCCAGCAGTCGGTACCTCCCCAGACGGCCAGGACGCCGGCCAGGAGTACCGACGGTTAGGTAAGGAGAGCCCACGCATTATACTGCTTTCTCGAGCGCTTTTTACCATGGATATTTACTCACATGGTGCTTCTTTTCTGAGCTTGATACCACCATGATTGGTTGTCAGGACCATGTTTATTTCGGCTAATGGCTCTAGAGGAGCTTTGTTCAGTCACGTGCAGTTTATGTTTTTAAATGTGTTCTACATGTTTTCTAGAGCGGTGCTTCAATTCCCCTGAGCCTCTGCCAGGTGGGGTGAGGCTAGCCAACCTTACAGATTAAGGTAAGAGCTTATGAGCATTTGGCATTATAAACCTTACTCCAAATGTTTTTCAAACTGTATTAGCAATCAGATACTGCTTTTTCTGAACAACACTATATGTGTGTTAGTTTAGACCATAGCTTATGGCTCATCTACTTGGCCCATTTTTTGTTGAGAACTATGCCTCCTTATTTTCTTTTTACAGGGATTTGCACAGACTGTAAGGGCACCCGGAGCATTCAGGTGACCATGTGCACTTGTTTATGTTGCTTTGGTGTTACTTTTGACTTTTGATTCACTCCTTCACTTGGTGTAGTAGCATTTCTTTCTGGTCCTGATGAAAGCAAGGACAACACTGTCCTACAATTGCTGAAACTAGTCGACCATATTGACCTGAGGCTGTCTACATTACTGGACAGTTGGCAGGCGCATTGTTTTTAACATTGGTATGTTAAGCACATCTAGAATAAATCCTCATCTAGTGCTTTTTCTAAACCAATTTTAAATACACTTTTTCTTGGTTTCTTCTCCTTTCACACCTCTTTTTGCACTGCACACCCCAGTCCCACTTTTCTTGCCACTCACCTACATCGAGTGGTATACCACACTGTTGTCTCTCGTACTCACTGAGGATACCCCCTACCACCGGGTTGACCTCTGAGGAGAGTACAAAAAACCTCTGACGGGTGGTACGGATAAAATCCCAAATGATGAAGGGCGGATCCGAATGGTGACTGATGGGTATTTTTCCTCATCCTTGGAGAACTCTCTGTGACATAACCTGTGAGTAGGGGTGAGTTCTTGGGTGGTTCTCTTAATTAGTGGGCACATTTATTTTAGACCCTCTGGTATCTTTGTTGTTTTATATTCATTGGACAGCATTGTATCCTCTACCATAGACATTATGGAACAAGACTTGGTCATGTTGCAACATGGTCTGTCTAAAATAGGTTCTATCACGCTATTAGGCTGGACGCTACAAAACCTGTGTGCAGGCTACGTGCCTTGGCGTTTAATCAACACTACGTCACTGTTTTCAGAATTCAATCTCACTGATAAACAGATCAAACTGGCACAAAGGAGAGCAGACTATACGGTGCTGAGCATTGAAAAACTGGAAAAATTACCATTCACGGTGGCAGAAAAACAAGCTACAGAGTGGATCATACATGGTAAAATTACTCTTCCTGTTACAACTTTCCACTTTCAGTATTGCCTAAAACGTATGCCAGCAGGAAAATATGAAAGGTTGGGTAAAGGATACATCTAGACATCCTGGGATTTACCTTACACACACAGATGTTAGAGTGGGGGGCGTGAAGTGTTTCTTAGCGGTACAAAGTGTGAAAACGCACTAAGCAGCACTCTCTTATGTCAGGGTATTAATTTACGCGGGGCATGTATTGGTTCCACTACAAACTTATCTTGTCACCTGCAAGGTTCACCAGCTGCAGTGATTAATCCAATTTTTGGACAACTTTCGACTGGAAGTTACATTATGTTGAATGATCACAGCTGCTGTGGCATGCTGCCAGGTATTCCGTATCTAGTAACGGTTACATGCAGGGTCACTTGCTGTATGCAAGTCTTGTTCCCCCAAATAGAGACAGCCAGTGAGTTACCTTTATGGCCTTCACTGAACATCTCTTCTATACAAATTGATAGCCATTCTTTTACAAAAAACAGTGCCTCTGACCTCGGCCAAAGAAACCTATGAGCTGCAAGTCGCAAGGACTTCTGCCGAGATACATGCCCTTTTGAATACAAACTGCCCGATACATTTCTCAGAAATGTTGGGACGTATCATAAACATGTCTGATACGAGTGGTATTGTACATGTATTTAAGAACATGTGTTCAGGACTGTTAGCACCTTTTCAAGAAGTCCTCGGAATAATTCCCAACTTCATGCACTCTGTGTTTGGCGGACAGCCACTCCTTTTAGCACTCGTAGCAGGGATCCTGTTTTTGTTCCTACTGCTACGATATGGCAAGCCAAATCCCCAGTGACACCCAATTCACTGTGGAGAGAGCTCTACTAGAGATAAAGTGTCATGAGCGCATCGTCCAAATTTTGGGTTTACCTCGCCTACGAGAATTAAATACCACATGGTTTCTGTCATTCAGACCAATCTGGCAAGATTGCATCTTACCTGTTCTAAGCTGCCTGCTTTGCGGTGAAGAATGCGTGCTAGACACCTGTCTAACACTCCCATCAGTCATGCCTACGGATATCGATACTCTGCTGGACCCGCTAACGGCCCATGCTCTGTTTTGTCCCCAATGGCTACCAATCCTGATGACGGCATTCATTGAGATCTCACAGTCACAAATTGCTGCTGCTGAGGTACGAGAGGAAACAACAGGCACGCAAGTGACATCCGATACGAACATTGCTGATGCTGCCAATGCTGAAAGCGATAGTTCACATCTATGTGCAGTTAATCTTCTAAACGAGGTACTCCAACTTTCACCTACAACGGTAGATGACCTTTTGTCTACAGAAATAGAAGATTTCATGTTTTCTCCAAGCCGTAACACTGACTTTTGATTCAGTCACAAACTGTTCCGGGGAAACTCTGAATTTGGCCTTCATTCTTTTCAAAACAAGGACTAACTTGGAACTTTTTTCCTATGATTATTTTTTTTTTCTCCAAATTTGTATTTTTCTTTTTTGGGCAAAGTAATCTGCTTACAGTAGAACTATCCATAGATAAAATAGTTATTTTAAAAACTTTCAGAGACAATATGTCATCTTGACTACACACATTTTGTTTTATGTAACCTGACATGAAATGGTTTCGGCATCTTTTCTTCTGTATTTACGAGCCATTTCATAATGTAATGTATATACTATTGTTCGTTCATTTAGCATTCAATGGAAACGTATGCTTGGAATGGAACATTCACCAGCACCATTGCATTTTTATGCATAGCAACAGTTTTAAATGCATTTTTAGCTAAATGTTTTCAGAAATGATTTAGCAAATCATATGAAACTCTATTTTAGAAATGTTTAACATGTTTAGGATTTAGTAATGTCTTTCATAAAAAACTGGAGTGGGTGTTGTGTGTCAATTTAGATACTGTATATAGGTTTCCCGATTTATGCCCTTATATAGGCACAATTCTCATTGCCCTTATTTAGGGATAGAAATCCAGCCCTTATTTAGGCATTATCCATGCTAACCAAATACAGGACTGTCACCTACATCCGTACATCCACATCACAAGTTCTTGGCAAACCAGACTCTTAAGCCTTGAGGACTTCCCCTCGCTTGGATTATTGATTTCTCCAAGAACTCATTTATTATGCTTGAACATCTATTCCTTAGGGGTCAGTCATGATGTTCCTCTGCCGGACTTTTACGTCAATACTGGCATTCCTAAACACCTTCTAGGTATAAATATACCTGTACTTGCCCTGGCAGTCCACGGCGTGGCTGCTCAGCTCGACACAGCTCGCCACGGCAAGTTCAGAAGGAATTCGAGTCCCCGCCTGACGCATTGACCAGACGCAGTCATCCTCCTTGCAGAGAATCCAGCTCCAGTGTTTCCGACTTCCCTTGCGGGGTGTTAGAGATCAAGACCCGGACAGAGATTCCAACCTCTCTCATTCTAAGGTATGGAGCAGACTAGAACCTAGAGGGACTTTTGACAAATCTTGGTAACACCAATCTTAACTATAGCTAAACTAGACTATAGAAAAATAGCACATACTTCTAAACTCGTACTGCACTTAGGCTGGGTACACTGAGGTAAAACTAGCTAGAAGCACCAGATGAGTATTCACAGTTTAGCCTGTGTTATTTATGTATGTATTTTTATGAATATGTCATAGCTACAAACCATGATATTTCTGCTAACGCTATATGTATTATACTTCACCTTCTGTCTTACGATTGTAGCAGTTCACATCTCTTGCATGAGAAATAAGACTGTTTAATAAACCCTTTTTATTGAAACGCCCGCTTCTCTATTTCTGTGCAACTCTGTGGAAAAGAAGCGTGCACGATTGACAGAGTGAAACTGTTATCTATTGTTTCCACGATTCTGAGACGTGTTCTGATTCTAAGGGAAACAAAGTTGTCATGTTTATGCGGTTGTCAGAAACTAATCCCTTCTTGTTCATTCGAGAAGTTTTTAGTGCCCTCTGAGTTAGCTGGCACACACAAGTAATTAAGTTTATTGTACTCAATAGAGGCATACGGACCTCCGTCCTATGCCACATCTATAGTGTATATTATTCCAATGTGAAGAGCCTATCAGGGATATAGGAACTACACTACAGGGATGCCCCATTTGGGTCAATCAGGTCCCAGTAGCATGGTAGATGGCTGGTGGGGGGAAACTCCATTCACCCAATGGCCTGCAGTTCATCCGGGATTGGAATTTTGACTGGTCTCCCCTCTGTTCACCCCATGGCCCACCTCTCTGCTGTCCTGTCCTGGATCATCCGAACCAATCCTCGCCTCACCTGTCCCCCTCCAAGCTGTGGGGCCTCTGGAGTGGGTGGGCTAGGCACAGAGGGTGCATTCCCTGCCACAGGCTGATATAGAGGGTTATGTAAGCTGGTAAGGCAGGTTAGGGGCCATAGGCAGGGTGCAGTACCACTCTCAGGGGAGTGCTAAGAAGTCAGTGTGTGGAGAGAGAGGAGAGAGGGGAGGTGCTGTATGGCCAAGGTACCCCTGAATCCCACAATGTCCAAGGCGCCTGGTGTGCCGACTACTCCCCCAATTGCGTCCGTGATCTAGAGTCAGCCATGATTGCCCACGATGTGTTGTACAGGCTGCGCTCTCAGCTCCGCAGTGCTCCCTCAGCCAGGAAGCTGCTGTGCAGCAGCGTTCATTGCAGGGGGATGGGCAGGGCACGACAATTCTCGGGTGCCCCTACCCATTGATTGTGGCAGCTTGCAGTTGTGCAGGAAGGCATGGAGCATGCCGGCCTGTCCTGCGGCCTGGTGCAAGGGCTCAGTTCCCCTGGGTCACAATGATGCATGGGCTGCCAAGCCATATCCAACCTACCACTGCCTGGCCCCGGCCAGAAGAGCTCAGGGTTGGGATGCAGGATGCACATGTAGGTGGCCACAGTCCCACAGGTCCCCTATGTCGCCAGGGCTACTGGATGTCATCTGATGCCGGCACTACAACCCCTGAGTCAACCCTTCTCAGTGGAGTTTGAGGTTCAGGTGGCCATCACTGCTGGGAGACAGACTTGGCTCCCTTCATGTTTAATTTAAAAAATCAGAGTACAGCAGTACTATCTAGAAAGTACTGTGCTACTTGAAAAAGTTAAAAAATCATTAAATATGTAACAGATTATAGAAAACACTACTACATTAAATTGTAAAAACACTACTACATTAGGTTTAAAGGGAAATATACTGTACATATATATTTTTAATTTTAAGGGGTACTATAGTGTAGAACACTGTAATTACCAAATTTGAAGAAATATGTAAAAAAGGTGAAAAAAGCAGTATACTACACTATCTTTACCCTAAAAACTGAGAAACACACCAAGCTTGGTCCTAACTATATTTTGCACTTTCAATTTTGGAAGGGCAAATGTTGTTTAGCCCACACGTACTCTGCGTTCTGGGTTTTAAAGGGAAATATAGTGCAGTACAGTGTACTTGAAAAAAATATAATTTATAGGAAAAAAAGACTAAACACTGAATTACACTATATTTGCCTTTAAAACCCAGAACGCAGGCTAAGTGCCTGTTTGAACAATATGGTGGGGCTGTGGAACTCCGAAAACGTATTCAAAAACATATAAAGTAATAAAGCAATTCTCACTTACCTTTACACTGTTATAATAACTTTTTTATTAAATTCATTTCATTTTTATAATTGTAGAAGAGGTGTACAACAGGTTTTCAAATGCATACAGAGTGAAACAGTAAACCACAATATTGAATGGTGCAATATAAAGGAAGCACGTGGGGTAGGAGGGGAGGAAGGGTGGGCCTATACACACATGAAATAGTAGAATGCTATACTTACACTTAAAAGCTAGAACACAGCCAAAGTGTGGTCTAAGCAATATGGCTGCCTTTTACTTTTGTAAGGTCCAATAATATACTGTAATTGGCCAATCATACATTTTTTTTATTGGAATGTACCACAGCGTACCGCAAAATTACTGTGGTACAGTGCAGCCCTGTATACCACTAAGTTTTTGTGCCTCATGGGCAGTGTTCCCTCTAATTTCTTTCCTCTGTGTGCTGCAGTGGAGGGTCTCTGTGCGCTGCAACCATGGCTATGTGCGCCAGGAACCAGACCACGCGCGTGTGCAGTGCCAAATGTCACTCCAAACGTTTACTTAAAAAAGTGAAAAGATTGTGCATTTTCACACATACTCTGCCACGTTAAGGGTCTTAAGGTTTCTTTGTTTCTTTTTTGAAACCATGACTGGTTTTTAAGGTTTGTGTATGGTCATGTGCGTTGTAATGTTTTCGCATCAACTGTTTTTTGTCAATTGTGTTAATATACATTCACTGTTTGAATTGTGATGTCTCCCCTATTCGGAACATTTGTGAATAACTATGCTCAATTAAAAAATAATGAATAATTGAGCAGAAAAATACTCCAAACCATATGATTGTTTCTTGGTTTGCCATATGAGAATTGCATAACATGAATGTGATGACTATATCCTCTTTGTTTTTCTAATAGTAGGCCCTTTCTAATTGTCGTTTAGGGCAATACCCCCTTTGATATAAAAACTTTCTAAAACTGGCATTTTCAGAGTTGTGACCTAAAATATGAATTTACCATTGAAGAGGATTTCAAATTACAATTGGATTTAAAATGGGAGAGAGAGGAAAAGAGACTCATGCTGTGGTAAAATTGTGTAACTAGGAAACCTGAGACCAGTCTCTCTTAACCTGCTTGACCAAATATATGAGCCTAGGCCACAGCCAATTTCACTGTGCCTTTTTATGTCTAAAGTTAAGTGAGACTTTTTTTAATGTGACTAATACCGAATATACTTATAGGGGCGATCAGACCGCTCTCTCTTCACACACTGGTCTACTGTTGTCTAGATCACATTTTTCTACCATCCACTACAGATACTGCATAGGTCAGTCCACTTCTTTAGAGTGACAGCACTCTGCCCTTTCACAAGGAGCACATCTGCACTCAAAGGGATTTCCTTCGGTGCCTTGGACCACTACGGCAGGTTGTGGTTTTTTGAGACTGAAAATGTTTTTTGCTTTTAGCATTTTATTTTTATATTGGTAAGGGCCTCGCAATTCTCCCAACAATAAAGTTTAACAAAAACTTTGCAAGAATAAAACAAGCATTGACAAATGGTAAATGCTGGCAGCCAATGCCAAACCTGGCTTTGCCAAAGCTTGTTTTAGTTTATTGTCACATTTGACAGCATGTTAAATACATCAGCCCAGGAAGTGTACTGTACAAAAATCACTCTTGAATATATTGTAATACACTTTAATTAATGTTCCATCCTTACTAAGTTACTAAGAACCTAGGCCACATACAGGGCATGCATGACAAATGAGTGCCTCTTAGTTCAATAACGACATTGTCATCAGGATAGTGATTGGGGGGCGGGTGTTTCTAAGCTCGGGTTTATAAACTTTCACTTCCCAAAAAAGCCACTCAACGCAATCTAATGCCCCGAAGTGAAATACTTCAGTGTGTTCGAAAATAAAAAAAATGTAAGTTTGAAGAGTTTTTATCTTAGTCTGATATATCGTTACATGCCAAAGATGCTGTCAGCTCGAGTTAGGGCTCCTGGGGCCGAGCCAGAACCTCGGCTTACCTCTCCCTGGGTCATTCTTTGCTTGGCCGTCAAGAAGCAGAAGGCGGGGTAATCTGCTGCTCAACAAGCTCCGAGCCCTTCATGGTGGGGGTGCTCTGTACTGCTACTGTGGAGGGAAGATGAGTAATGTGCCCCATTCTTATTTTCGCTTTACATAAATGGGGTGGAGGCCGCCCTGACTGGCGCCACACTAGGTGTCCCCTCTTTCCCTCTGGCCACACTTCTGATCCTGGCATACGTGGATGATGCTGTCCTAATAGCCAGGACAGGCATAGCTCCACAGTGCCTATGTGAGTTTCATGTCATCGCTGTACCTCAGAGTAAATGAGTCCAAATCCTTTGTTCTAGTCACAGGATTATCCTCTTCTAAAAGGCTCCCATCCTTCCATAATGGAAGTCGAAAAGTGGAAGTAGTGGAGTCTTTCCCCTACTTACGGGTATTATTTGACAATAAACAATCCAGGTCACATATGGGTGGATAATAGGGCATTAATAATGGAGCAAACAATGGTTGCAGTTCTAGTTTCACCAAGAAAATGGGCTCAAAACCCATTGCGTCTATAAAAAAGATCTATCGTGCTAAAACAAGTTAAGGCCACAACATATAGGGCTGTGGGGAACAGCATCAATAGATTCTATTCAAAAGTTCGCGGATGTTTTTTTTAAGACGGTAGTTTCTGTCCTTGACTCTTTTCAAACTATGTCTGCCACTTAGAATTTGACTTAGCCTACACGACTGCCATTATAAGACGTGCCTCTGGAAAAGAGGCACAGTAGGCCTAACTCAGACTGTAAAAAAACTGCCATTGGATAAGGTACAGAAAATTGTCTGGTTGCATTTATGTTAAATTTTTAACAAAAGCAAATTATGAGAGAAAGGAAATGTATCATGCAAAACCCGTTGCAATGTTGCATCAATGGACCTCCCTCCCCAATCGAGGGCGAGTACTCATATTTAGAAAAAGTTAGAAACTTGCAGCATAGATTTATTCTTTTGAGGTTCCACAAAAATGGAATCCTATTAATGCCGGGGTTCCCGGCTAAAAGTTCTCCTTTACTGATCTTACACTCTGCCCTTGTGACAATTCCTCCGAACAATATGACCTTCATGTCTTCTTCTGTCACTTCTATTAGGAACAAATATCTAGATATTTTACCGCTTTTAAAACAAAATAAGTTTGCACAATGTTGCATCGCCCTGTTTTTCTTGAAAAAGCTTAATGATCCTTTTGCGTGTTTTTCCTTCGCCTCATTCCTCTGGGCTTGTAACAGGAGGAGAAGAATTTTAGAATTAAGAGCAGCCTAAGTTTTAATAACTGATTAACTAAGTATCAACATAATTTAGGAAATGATGTAATTAATATAAGAATGAATTTCTGTCTCTTTTTATCGTCAGCGTCAGTCATTTTAACTGTAATGTCTAACCATATATAAAATGTGAATTTTATAGGCAATCGTGATGGGTGAATGTGCACCGTGTTCACTTTGAGTAACAATACCAATTACATAATTTTTGCCTACTGGGGAATTGTTATATTTGAAGTGCTACTGACTAACATTTGTAAAAGGTACTTCTTATATTAACTTCCGAATAAAGGAGTCACTTAAGATACTTGCGGCTTGTTCTCACTCTGCTAAAACGATATGCTACCTTCTCCGTCCCAACGGCCGTCTGGCATGGATATCTCTGCTGTGCACACTGCAGCACACTCAGTACAAGCCGACAGCCTCACCGAGGCGGGACACAGCCTAACAGTGTGGGGGCTTTAGTGCCTTTTAACAGCGGGTAGTCCTGGTCCCTGCGACAGAGCCCCCTCTCTCGCAACACTCGACCAGCACATACAAAAAAGGTTTCGCTTCTGCCCACCCCAAACCACACAATCCCTAGGGTATTCCCCTGGCATCAGCATTGCTGCCACAGAAACACCTGGAGTAAACAAAGCTTTAAACAGAGCCAGGAGAGGGCAGGCAGGAATTAAATCCTGACATAAATACGAACATATTCTTAGCAAGGGCACCTACATGGCAAGCAGTGAACTAGAACTGCAGTAACCAAAGATGTTTAAAAGATAAAAGGCGGGAAAGGGTACCTTCCAGTGGGCAGAGCTGTTGCTGTCCCCTTTATCTTTGAAGAAGGGCACGGATTTCACCATCCACTCGCAGACTTGCTGTATTGGTTTGGTAGTAACGCGAGGCTGCGATGGAGATTGTGTGCTTGTATTTAAGCATCCATGTTAATCGCAGCCCCTTCACGAGCTGCGATTAACATGGATATGTTCTGATAGTAAAGCGAGGCTGCGGGGGAGATTGAATGCTTTTGTTTAAATATCCAGGAAGAATCCTCTTTTCGTAAGGCATTAAAAACATACCTTTTCTGCTAATACTCATGGAGAAAGAGTCATATCACCCTCTGGAGCGCCGGGAACCCGTTGGGGTAGCTGCTCACGATATAAGAGACACTAAATAAATAAATAAATCGATGTTAATCGCAGCTCGTGAAGGGGCTGCAATTAACATGGATACCTAAATAAAGGCAGACAATCTCCCCTGCAGCCTCGCGTTACTAATAAAACATTACAGCAAACAGTGCGTGCTTCAAGGCAATAGAAAAAGCACACGCAAGTAGCCACCTCAAAATACTTACCTCCGCAATCTGGAAATGCCCGTTTTTCACGCCGCGCACCTTTTAAAAGCAGCGGCGGCATGAATACTCTCGTAGGATGTGCCCTCTGTGCGTGCTCCACACATGGCACTGCGCGCTCGGGGGTAGAGAAGTGCGCGCGCGCGCGCGCGCGGCTGTTTGGGAACAGTGTTCATGGGCCCGATTCACAATGGTAAACTTACACTTTTGTGTAGGCTTACATAATTTGCTATTCACAAAAGCATTTTAATAGTAGCATCTTTATGACTGCAGAGTTTCTACATAAAAACATAGGACTGTCCTTAAAGAACTTCCTGTTTGAAAGTGGGTTTCTGTTGCAGTAACCCCCACCCCACTTTTTGCCAGATTTCTGATGCACTTTGACTCAATGTGCCATGGGACCCTGCCAATCAGGCTCCCAGGGCCTGTGTACTTTCCCAAAACTGTACATTTGTACCCACAATTGGCACCTCTCAGGCGGTATGTAGGTCCCTTGTAAAAGGTACCATGGATACCAAGGGCACTGTGACGTGGGAAGGCCTCTAAGGGCTGCAGCACATATTGTGCCACACTTAAAGGTCCTGTACTATAACACACACACTGCCATTGCAGGCTGCATGTTTTGGTGCAGAGAAAAATGCAGAGTCGACGACATGGCACACATACCTGTGTGCCATGCCTGCAACCCACTGTCTATGGTTTAGGTAAGGCACCCCTCTGACTGGGTGCACTATATAGATGGTGAGTGTTCAGTTGCAGGAGCACTGTACCCCTACAGTCCATTCTTAGATACTGTAAGTGTAGTAAAGCCATGAAGAGTATATGGTCTGGGAGTTTATCATTACAAACTCCCCAGCACCATAATGGCCTTACTGAATTCTGGGAAGTTTGGTAGCAAACCTCTCGGCATAATAAACCTACACTGATGCCAGTGTGGGATTTTTTTATACAATGCACCCTGAAAAACGCCCAGCCCCTGGTGGGTTGCCTGGCTGGTAGACACCAGCCTGTCACCACAAGATACGTTTCTGGATCCCTGGGGTGGGAGCCTTCGCTCCCTGGGCCCAGAAACAAAGCCTTTCCTGGGCAGAGGTTTTCACACCTCCCCCAGGTCAGGAAGAGCCATCTGTGCCAGGGGAGCTTCGAAGGCCTTGCGGCTTTTGCAATGCGATTCACCATCTCTCCTGCTATCAGGAGCACTACCCCTTCCTGTCCCACTCCCTTTTCGGTGGGAAGACTGGCGGGAAAAATTAGAGCAGCTTTGAAGTTGTGCCCACCTCTGCCAACCCCATCTCTCAGGTGGGGGAGGCAAGGTGAAGCCCACTTTTCAGTGCCTGCCATTTTACAGATGGCAAGCACTTTCAAATCAGGATAAAGGATTGTGCCCACTCCCCTATGCGGGGTGAGCACACCAAGGGTGTAGTCAGCCTAAGGTCAGTAGCCTATTGGCTACTACCTCGAGACCCCTATAACACCCCCTAAATACAGTATTTAGGGCAGCCCTGAACCCAGAAGGGAGATTACTGAAGAAACTCGACACATGGAACCACCATTGCACTGGTTGCCTACGGCCTGAGTGGCCCACCGGTCCCAGTGAGGTCCCCCAGTGCTCCAGAGCCTGAGTCCACCATGGGTTGACCCTTCCAGGACTCCCTGACTTCACCTGTAGCCTCTGCACAGAGACCCCCCAACAGCGAGTGGCCCGTTAAGGTGAAATCCAACCTTAAAATGCACCTCTGCATACAGCCTCCCTGCACCCTGGAGAAGAGGACCAGAGGTGCACCTACGTCCCCAAGCTCTCCAACATACCTGCCCAGTTGTTGGCCTCCTCCCGGAAGACTTCCTGGACCAAGACTGCAGCCAAAGCCAAAAACCGGCAACTCCTCCTGAAAACAAAAGGGCACACAATGCCAAATCAGCACCCTGCACCCGGCCACCCCTGTTCAGCTGTGGGTGCATCTTGTGTGCTAACTTGAATCTCTCTTTGGCCTGAGCTTAAACCTAGGAGTTTTGCTCCCTCAGCCCTGTGGCTTACCCGAGAGCAGCCACCAACCGACGGCACTGTAGCCCCATTGGCTAACACTGGATCTCAGCACTCTGCACCTGGCCACTCTAGTTCCGCAAAGGGTGCTCTTTGAGTGCATCCTTGACCCTGGAGGTACCTTTGTTCTAACCCCAGAAACTCAACCCCAAAGAAAGATTGCTTACCTGCATACCGATAACCAAATTTTTCTCCATAGTATTGCATGGACTGTTTTCCTAAGAAAAAGTTCTAAGGGCCACAGGTCAGAGCCTTTAGGGCCTCATCATAATGGGCCGCTCGGTTTACTTTCCGACTGCCTCATTATGTTGGAGATGGGCAGAAAGTAAAGTCAGCCATTCCGGCTGGCTTCCGATGGGGTCAGGGAGCCCATCATCCAGTTGGAATCAGGCATGTAATCTCAAGGGTGGGTCTTTCCACCCTTGAGATTACGATGTACGATTTTTTACATGGTTTCTATGCCAGCCTGTCCAACATGGAAACAATGCCGGAAAGCGTGCTTGAGAGGCCCTATTTGGTGAACTGCATCTCCCTTTACTCAATGGGAGTTTGTGTAATGGCCGGTTTATGGCCGTAACACGAACTCCCATTGAGGAAAGGGAGCATGCCACTGAACAGTGTTCGGTCGCATTGAAATCAATCGGTCGGGTCTGCTGATCGGGTCTCGGACGGTGCCAGGACCGAGTCAGTGTCACTGCCCGACAACATAATGAGCCCCTAAGTGTTGAGTTGTGTTTCTATGGAAACCTAAGGAATTGTGTTTTAAAGTAAAAGTGTTTTACTTACCTTTGTCTAAGAAATATCCTAGTGTGATATCTAGGCATATCACACTGAATAAAAAAAGTTATCCAAAATGTGCTCTAAAAGGTAATCTGAAAAATAATCACTAAATATTTCAAAGTAATCACAAAGTAATTAAAACGGCTTTGAAACGTTTTACTAACCTGTGACAAAGCCAATTTCATTCAGCTTGCATTTCTTTATCAACCTGTTTTGAAAAGTACAAATTTACTTCCTGCTTGGTTGTAAAAATAAAATACAACTAATCATATATTTTTATACAAACAATTGGTCTGAGTTCAGTATTTGAGTGTGTGACATAATTTCTTGACCGAGTGTGTTCAATGAATGCTTAACTCAAACCTCTGATAAAGCCTTATTGCTCACCCAAACTCCTACAAATAGAGAGTAAGGTATTATCTACGTTTACCTCTGTAAGCCTTTGGGGATCCACTGGACTCTGTGCACACTATACCTTACTTTGGTATGGTATACACAGAGCTAGCTTCCTACACTTCCATATTGCAGCTGCTGCATGTCTGTACTTAGAGAAGCATGCAATCAGAGCATGATGTGTTTGCGCAACTTATTAATGTGCACTTTGTGCATATTTTTTAGCGGTAGCTCTGCTGTCTCTGCTGAGTCTGGGATTCATGCTCTAGAAGTCTTGACCATGTAAGGTTCGGGTAACTCTGCCATCTAAGGCCATACTCCTGGGGCTGTGTTCTCCCTGACGGACAGCTCTTTCACCTCTCTTTATATTCCTTTGAGACAACAGTGATTGTCATGTCACTGAACTGATTTCCAGTGTGATGGTGCCTTTTGGATTGAGTGATATTGCTCAGTGTATTCGCAGAGTTCACGCAGTCACTACTTTGCCTGTTCATGCCCCAAGTTACCACGTATCAGCTCCTCACCTCTCTGGGTCACAGGGGAATCTGGAGAAGTCTGACTGCATGCTTTTCTATGTGCAGTGGGGGGCTGTGCAGAAGTTGGGCTTTGTACGCCTTTGTATCCTAGGGGCTAAATGGGCTCTGTTTACAGCACACCACATCTCTTTGGCCTCTCAGGTGAAAGTGGCTCCACAGTGCTCTAGGCGGCCTGGAGAAATGAGCGTGCCATTTGGAGGAAAGGGGACTGAACTGATCCTGCAAGGCTAAAGTGGAGATCGACAAATATAAAAGAATACACTCTATATAAAGGCTTATGATGTTCACAGAAACAAGCTTTCACAATTCAAGATTAGGTTAGGGGTGTTTGCTGGCAAACTCTGCTACATGGCAAATGGCAGAGTTTTTTGTCGAACTCATGGCAATATTCCATGAACTCCACCAGCGGGGCAGAGTTTACTTAGGGCCCTATTATGATGGTGGACGGACTTGCGTCCGTCCGCCACCCCTGAGTAAGAGGGACCGTCTGCATGGGCAGCGGCGGTCCATCCATGGCAATTAGGATGTGACCGCTACCCTGGCGGTCACATCCTGTATTTTTTACATTGTGGCGGGTGCTGCTTGAAGCAGCACCCGCCGCAATGTAAAAAATGAAAGCAGTGCATTTGCATGCACAAAGCGGCAGGCACCGCACGGTGCCTGCCGCTTCGTGCACGCAAAGGCAGGGGGGTACCATAGGTACCCCCCATGTGCACCCCCCACGCCACCTTCACCCAGGGGGCCCGTAACGGGCCCTCAAAGTGAATGTCCATATGTTTTTCCACGGCGGAAAACCTGCCGCGGAAAAGCATTAGATTCCCTCCATCCTAATATGGCTGGCGGTGTCTGATAGACACCGCCAGCCATGTTAGTGCTTTTCCGCCGCGGTCGGAAGGCGACAGCGGCGGAAAAGCTGCGGACAGAATTCAAGACCCACCAGCCATCCTAATTTGGCGGTGGGTCTTTGGAGGCTCCGCAGCGGTTTTCCCGCATCCTCCGGGCCGGCGGAAGCCACCGCCGGCCCGGAGGATGCGGGAAAACCGCGATCATAATCGGCCTCTAGTACCAACTACACTGTGCGACACTCCCCTCTACGACAGTCCACTCTACTCTATGAAAAGCCAATGTACTCTATGACACATCTTTTCACTTTACGCCACTCCACTGTTGAAGACTTCAAATTACTATAAGTAACGCATCTTCATACGCAGTGTTGTCAACTTGCTTGCCATACTACATTAACTATAACTCATGCTTTCTCCAAGCACCGCTTATACCCTTACATAGTGCATAGCTTATAGCATGTTAAATGATAGCATTCCTAACAAGACTCATCATGTGCAATGAAATCATTTATGAGAACACTGTGCATGGTAGGGTGCTGAGTTATAGTTAATGTAGGATGGTGAGCGAGTTGACAACACTGTAAGGTGGTGGGCGACACACTAATCTGAATGTGATGCATAAATTATAAATTTTAATTATAATTATACCTTCAGAATTTCTCATTTTTGTGTAGTTTAATTTGGCTTTGTGAAGAATAATCTATAAATTAAAGTTATTACTATAACTTTAGGATTTCTGATGTGTGTGTAGTTTAAGTTGGGTTTGTATAGAAAGAATAAATAACGTTTTTGCAACTATAACTTATCCTTAACCATAAGAGTGGTAAAAATCAGTAAACCTCAGCTAAATAATGGGAATCTGAAACTGATTAGGTACGGCACACCATTATGGCACATTGTGACTGCACTTTCGTTTCCAGGCCAAATACAAATAGTTAGACACTGACAAAACAATCATCTCATTGGTGTCCACCTTGAACAGCATCAATGCAATCTGATAATCCAGTATGTTCAATCTCCTACAAATGGGTTCAACCAATTTCCTCCTAATTCAGTGATAAGCCGTGAAATAAGCAGCAAATGGGCCTCTATTTCTGAATGTGTCTTACAAAGGGGACACGCATCTGAAATTATTAAAGTTGTACACCATTTGCAACAGAAGCAATTAACTGGAAGAATTCCTATTCTAAATTTCACATATAATGATTTGGCTTCTGGTGGCTCAATTCTATCAAGTATGAGCTTAAACTCCGAAATTGGTTTGATATCCAATAACTTCCCAGCCAAACTTCCCTGATCCATCTCCCGAAAAATCTTGTTGGAGACATCCTCAGAATATCTGTTAACTATGGATGGCACTAGCTTAGATATAGAATACGTATTTTCTAATAGTTCAGGGAGCCCAAATAAATTAAACCAAGACTTGACACATCTGAGCCATGGTAATCTATAATCTTTGTCCAATCCTCTTTATTTCCTGTAAGGTTACAATCGGGTGCAAGAGCACAGTCTTACCCAATACAGATATATATATAGGCACAACTCTGAGTGGCTAATGATGCCCCTTCATCCCCTCTCTCAACAATGATAATAAATAAATATCTCCATGTATGGTTTACTGCAGAATAATTTCAATGTGTATTTGTTTTAGAAAGTGGTATTTAACTAAAACCAGGAACCAAAAGGTTACATTTGTGTAATAAGGTAAAATGGAAGAGGCCTTTGCTTATTAGATGACTTCCTTCCCTGTACAGAGAAGTTATAAAATGCAAACGCATTTGTATGTCAATTTAACTGTATTATGGTAATAAACTAAAATTTGACCTTGGACTGTAGTAATAAATGTGTTACTCTGCATTTATTAGTACAATTGCTTCAAATAACATGTTATTGGACCGCACTTATTTTAACTGCTGGTATTCAGGTTTGTGATCTGTAAATACATGGATGTCAGAAGTGAGCATTTGGAAGGCAGACAAAATATCGAATTGTTAATATCGAAGTACAATAATATCGAAGTAGTAATATCGAAGGTGAATAATATCGAATGTAAGTAATATCGAAAGTAAGTAACATCGATGTTACTAATATCTATGTTAGTAATATCGATGTTACTAATATCGATTTTTATATGATTTTTATGTATATTATTATGTATTTAATATGTATAATTTTTTTAATGTAATTTAAGTAAATTTTGGATTTTAGTACCGTAGCGGGTTGGGGGTTTATAGGGGAGAGGGTGGGAAGTACTTTAATTATACTAAATTAGATATATTAATTTATTAGGAATTATAAATACATTTTTAATTAATAGGTAATTATTTTTTATTAATTAGTAATTTATTTTAATTATTTGATTAATTGATAATTATGTTCTGTAGCGGGTTATGAGTGTACAGGAGAATAGGGTGGGAAGTAATTTAATTATAGTAAATTAATTATTAATTTATTAGGAATTATAAATTAAGTATTAATTAATAGGTAATTATTTTTATTAATTAGTAATTTATTTTATTTTATTGATTAATTGATAATTATGTTCTGTAGCGGGTTATGGGTTTATAGGGGAATAGGGTGGGAAGTAATTTAAATGTAATTAAGTAATAATTTTTTTATTAATTGTTTTTGGTAATTATATTATTGTTAATTAATAATTGATTAGTAATTAATATGTATTAATTGGTAATTATTTTTTATTAATTGATTAATTGATAATTATGTTACGTGTATTATTTTATTATTGGTGTTTGTTGTGCGCTCATAGGGAATGTAATTAAGTAGTTATCAAATGTATATTTGTGTATTGGTAATTAATTTATTGGATATTAATTATTAATTGATAATTATTTTTGTAATCATTATTTATTGGTATTTGTAAATAGTTTAGATTTATTTAATAAATCATATTTGTAATATTTTAAAATAGAAATTTATTTATAAGTATGTTATTTTTAATGTCTACGCTATCTAACACTCTCTGGAGTTGGAATAGTAATTTTTACCCCTACGCTATCCAACACTTTCCCTACAGTTGCACTCTCTGGAGTTGGAATAGTAATTTTTACCCCTACGCTATCCAACACTTTCCCTACTGTTGCACTCTCTGGAGTTGGAATAGTAATTTTTACCCCTATGCTATCCAACGCTTTCCCTACTGTTGTACTCTCTGGAGTTGGAATAGTAATTTTTACCCTCCCGCTATCCAACGCTTTCCCTACTGTTGCACTCTCTGGAGTGGGAATAGTAATTTTTACCCCTACTCTATCCAACACTTTCCCTACTGTTGCACTCTCTGGAGTTGGAATAGTAATTTTTACTTCTACGCTATCCAACACTTTCCCTACTGTTGCGCTCTTTGGAGTTGGAATAGTAATTTTTACCCCTACGCTATCCAACGTTTTCCTTACTGTTGCACTCTCTGGAGTGGGAATAGTAATTTTTACCCCTACGCTATCCAACGCTTTCCCACCTGTTGCACTCTCTGGAGTGGGAATAGTAATTTTTACTTCTACGCTATCCAATGCTTTCCCTACTGTTGCACTCTCTGGAGTGGGAATAGTAATTTTCACTTCTACGCTATCAAACGCTTTCCCTACTGTTGTATTCTCTGGAGTGGGAATAGCAATTTTTACCCCTACGCTATCCAACGCTTTCCCTACTGTTGCACTCTCTGGAGTTGGAATTGTAATTTTTAACCCTATGCTATCCAACACTTTCCCTACTGTTGCGCTCTCTGGAGCTGGAATAGTAAATTTTTACCCCTACGCTATCCAACGTTTTCCTTATTGTTGCACTCTCTGGAGTGGGAATAGTCATTTTTACCCCTACGTTATCCAACATTTTCCTTATTGTTTTTTTTGGGAGTTGGAATAGTGTTTTACTTCCTCTGTTATTTAATATTTTTTGTTTTGTTTTACTTAATTTAGTATATAATTAATTTTAAAAATATTAAAAGTAAATTATTTTTTTTAATCTGTTTTGTATAATTATACAAATTTTATTTATGTTAATATTTTATCTTTATAGTTCAATTCGTAATTTATAATATTTTTAATTATTTATAAGTTATTACAATAATTATTAAAACTGATTATTAAGTAAGTATATATATATTATCTATTCTATGTATTTGTTTAATATTTTTTTGTTAAATTATGTATATTACTTATTAATTTTAAATAATATAACATATGTTTAACTATATTTATTATATTTTTAAGTATTTTTTATTGAATTTTACATATTGTTTTTAATTAAAAATAACAATATTTTTGACATCTATATATTTTTTTCAATATTTTTGTACTTACCTTGTTGTAGATAGGATGTCGATATTGTTGACATCGATATTTTTGTTGCGATATTTTTGTATCTCGATATTCTGACTTTCGATATTCTGTCATAGATCCGAGCATTTAACTGGCTAAGTCATTTTGAGTAATCTTAGACGAAAGAGTGAAATTACTCAGTATTTGTGAATTTTTCTTTTGACTTTTCATAAGGAGCCATCAATGGTTTTATTTTGCCCTTATGCATTGCCTTGAATGTTTGAAACCTGCACACTGCAACTTGTTTGCAATCCACAAAGGATTATTTCTCACCTTGTTTTGCTGACAACTGATGGACAGGATAGAATTGTATGCAATAATTCCAAGCAGTGCAAACATTTCAACTTAAAGAGATGCCTTTTCCATTAAGGTTTCACATAATAATAAAACAAAAAATAGTGTACGATAACATTGTGTTTGCCATTTCTTCCTTTGCTATCAATCCATTACCTCAACTCTTTTTTAATTTGTCAAGCAGTATTTCTTTTTTTTACATTTTTTTTATTTGTTTATTGACAGCACAAGCAGACGTACATTTCAAAAAATAAAACATTTTACAACAAGAGATAAAAATAAAGAAGAAAATTATAATACATAAATTCCTTGAAAACTTAATCAAATAGAAAATAGACAAAGAGACTTACAGTATATTAAAGAAAAATACATCAGTTTCCTCTGCATCAAGTAGACTCTGACCATGAAAGAAATAGGAACTATTCACAAATCTAGTACTGCAAAGATGAAGTTGTTCATTCGTGAATAGGAAACAAATTACCCCAAATTTTGTCAACTTTCTTCAAAGAACCAATCCCTCGAATTTTAGCAGTTGAAATTTCCATATCGTATATCTCGTTTACCAGAAGCCACCATTCAGTTACCAATGGTGGTTTGTCTGAGATCCAAGCCCTAGCGATTATCAATCTTGCGCAAGAAATTAAAATAAACATTAGGTCCTTGTAAGTAGCAGTATTTGGTTGTATTCCCAAAAGTATCATCTCGGCAGAGAATTTACCAAAGAACATTTTATTCAATTTCAGCACTTTTTCTATTTCATCCCAAAATGTTTGCAGAGCCGGGCATGAAAAAATTATATGTACTATATCTGCTGCTAGTAGGTCGCATTTTGGGCATTTTATGCGTTCGGGTAATGCATTATTCCCTGACCACTTAAAAAAGTGAAGCGGCGTATAGTATAGCTGGCATACAGTCTTGTAAGATTGAAGTTTTAAGCTAGAAGAATTAGTTAAAGAGTTACTGTTATGAAGAAAAGTGGAAATGTTATTTGAAGAGATGGGCATTCCTAAAGTAGTAGTCCATTTCTGTGCGATTTTGATGCAGTCATCAGGTTTAGATTGACAAAGGCATTTGTACCCCAGGCTAATTATATCACTATTTGTTTCCCCGTAAGTGCAGGTCCATATTTCTGAGTCTAAAATTTCCCTTAGTTTCATTCTATTCATGAAGAAATCATGTATCTGTGTGTACTTGAAAAGAGCATTTACAGGTAGTTTATAAAGTGTTCTTAAGGTATCAAATGTCTGATGATCCGTGTAAGTCGGAGAGGTGGTTTATACCGAGATTAGCCCATGTTCTAACTATTGGATCGCTAAAAATCTCAGGTAAGCCCAGATTATACCACACGCTTAGCTTTGGGTGAAAGAACGTAGTTTTATTAATAGCCATAATGGTATACATGTATGGACTACATCTTTAGCGGTCTTAAACTTCACACGTTTGAAGTAGTTCGGGTCGTTGCTTCTAGCTAAAAATTGTACAGAGTTTGCTCCTAGCATAAAGTGGTGATAAAAATAAGGGTAGTTAGAAGAAAAAAGACTGCGTATCCGACCCAGGAAAGAAGCGTAGAAGTAAAATTTAAAGTCTGGGAAGTCGAGGCCGCCCTTGGAAGCTATTAGTTTGAGAAGAGACAGAGCTCTGCGATTTTTTTTGTAGCCCCAAATGTAGCTTCCTAGAATACCATCCAGTTTAAAAAAAAATAAGTTATTAACATAGAGCGGGATGGACTTAAACAAATACAAACATTTTGGCAGAATGTTCATTTTTATAAGGTTGATTCGTCCTATTAAATTTAAGGGAACCTTATGCCATTTTTTAAGCGTCTCTGTTGTCTCCTTCAATAAAGTATCATAATTTAGGGCCATAATTTCTTTTAAGTTAGGTGTTATTTTAATATCCAAGTAATTCGCAGTGTGGCAAACCCCCAGAACTGGGGCCGGGAGCTTATAGTTAACAATGATTTGCGTTTTGTTTAGGTTTAGTTTGTATCCCGAAACCGAGCCGAATTTGTCAGCTTCCTTAATGATCCCAGCTATGGCTTTAGGTACATCGGTAGTATAAATTGCCAGATCGTCTGCGTAGGCAGTAATTTTGAGGGAGTTATTACCATGCGTAAATGGAATAATACATTCTTGGGTCAATATTGAATTAATAAAAGGCTCCATTGCGAGAGCAAACAAAAGGGGTGACAAGGGGCACCCTTGACGTGTGCCTCTTAAAACCGGAAAACTATTAGAAATTAAAATGGCATAACCTATTTTTGCGTTGGGTGAATCATACAGGGCTTGAATCCTGGTAAGAAACAGTTTCCCAAAGCCCATCCTTCTTAATAAAGCCCAAAGATAATCCCACCCCACTCGGTCGAAGGCTTTTTCTTCATCTTATAGCACCATGCCGAGTGGGGAGGAATTAGTATTGGCAACGTCAAATGCAGTAATAGCAGTGTTAACATGTGCTGTCGTGTCTCTACCCATCACAAAACCGTGCTGGTGTTGACTAACTAATTTAGGCATTAGCGGGGCTAATCTCATGGCTAGTAATTTTGAATAAACCTTAGCATCAGCGTTTATCAAGGATATGGGCCGGTAAGACCCACACTCCACATGTGATTTATCCTTCTTTAAAAAAAAGATTATTTTAGCAGTTTTCCAAGAGTTAGGGATTTGGCCTGTGTTTCCAATTTGATTAATCACTGAGAAAAGTGTAGGTAGTAGTTCCTCGCTGCAGCATTTATAAATTTTCATTGGAAGTGTATCATCCCCAGCGGATTTCCCCTGTGGGAGAGAAGAAATAGCCATTTGTATTTCGGATAGTGAAAAATGTCCTTCAAGTGGTTCCATTAAGTCAGGTTCTCTATCTAGTGTGCAATTCTTATATAAGTATATTTGCATGTTCTCTTCAGTAGGGGTAGTTTCATGTGTGTAAAGGTTACTATAGTATGTTACGAACTGTTGTAATATCTGTTCTGGTTGATTGTAGCTAATCCCGTCCGCCCCTGTGATGTATTTGATCATAGAATTGGCCCTGTCTTCCGCAACCTTATAAGCAAGAATTTTGTCGACTCTATCACCATTTTCATATTGAGACTGTTTGTATTTATGTAGTTTCAAGCTCACTTTTTCTCTTAAAAAAGTTTTAATTTTAGACCGAAGGGTAGTCAGTTTTAGTTCCAATAAAGGTTTATTTTTCGAGATTCGTCCCCCTAAGTTCTCTTGTATGATAGCCTCCGCCAGGGGTTCTTCCAGTGCCCGAATTCAAGAGGTCTTTTCCAAAATCTCATCTTTTCGTTCTTTGTTTTGTCTCATAATAAATTGGTGCAAACCCTCTGATGCTCGCTTTACATGCGTCCCATACATAAATGAGGTGTGTTGAATCTAAGTTAAGTTCTAAGAATTCTTTAATATGTTTCTTCAGTTGAGAAACAAAAAAAGGATCTATTAGCAAGTACCTTGGAAAAGAAAATAGCCTGGCAGATGGTTTAGGAGATAGTATATTAAACCGTAGTATGATGTGATTATGGTCCGAAGTTACTTTTGGGCGATATCCATTTTACTGCCCACTAAAACCCGATCTGTCGTCCAGGCCATATCAATGCGGGAGCACATTTGGTGAGGGGCAGAATAGTATGTATAACCTGCAAGTGTCGGATATAGGTTCCTCCAAGCGTCTTTCAAATTATGAATGCGCGATAGCTCTAAGATAGCTGCCCTGGTTTTACGCATACGCTGTGATGGATTCGTCTTGGTCGTGTCCCTTGTGTAATTCATAACGCAATTGAAGTCTCCCATCATTATTATGTCTCCTTCCCAGTCCAAAAGTTCAATTTTGAGACGATCAAAAACCCCCGCATCATCAATGTTTGATCCGTACAAAGCACATAGTACTATTTTGCATTCATTCGATTAAATTGTGCTAATGCCCATCTACCGGCTTTGTCTGCAGCAGTTCTAAGTACCTCTATCTTCAAAGTTTTTTTCTTAAGTATAGCGACACCCCTAATTGGTACATTCAAAGAAGTACAAGTAATCAGTTCATATCCCCCTTGCTCCATCATCTTACGATCCTGAAATCGGATATGAGTCTCGTTTAAAAGGACAAAGTGAGGGTTATACATCTTCAGTTCTTCGAAGACTAACTGTCTTTTAATTCTGTTGTTGAGACCAGAGACATTCCATGCTAGACAATTTATTTGATACATTTGTTCGATTTTAGCCTCTGTAAACAGTGCCTATTACATTTATTATTCAAGTCTGTACATGTGATTGTGCTTGTGCTGTCGCTTTCACCCTTGTTACCCCTACCCCTTCCCCCCTCTTCCCTCTCCCCTTGAGCTTCTCCCCCTGCTCTAAAGGCCCCACCTCAAGTACCTACCCGGAAGCCTCCCACTATCTTCTGCTGCCGTTGAAAGGGCAGCTGACCAGAGAGGTCTCCCTACAATCTCCCCCTCCATATTAAACTCGTATACAAGATCCCAACCCATCCCGACCCAAAAGAAAAATTTTAAAGAACAAAAGTTATTGTTCGTAACTTTCAGATTCTCGGTTTCTGTAAGATTGATTACCTAGATTTAGGTGTCCATTTTTGCCAAAAGTTGCTCTGCGTCTTTAACATCGTTGAAAAAATAAGTGTGCCCTGCATTTGTACCTTTAAGACGCGCAGGTTCTTGGAGGTATGCTGTAGCCCCCCTAGACTTGAAAGAGTCTATCAGTTTCCGCAGCCCCATCTTTTGTCCATAGTAGCCTCACTAAGGTCTGATCTTGCAAAGAAAGTTATATTATCACAAGTCACCGGTGTATTCGGTCGAGCTTTCAGTGAAATTGCCTGTCTTAGCAGGTAGTTGCCAAAGTAAGCCAAAATTGGTCGAGTATATTTGCTCTCTTTATTCTTGGAAATAATTGGTATTCTATGTACCCGTTGGAGTTGGCAATCCCAGTCCCAGTCACCGAGGTCTGGGAATGCATTTTGAAAAAGTCGGATCAGATAGGCCCTTGCGTCGGAGCCTTCAGTCCTTTCGGGGATTCCAAAAATTCTTAGATTCTGGCTTCTCTGTCGGTTTTCAAGGTCCTCGACTTTGTTCTTCAAGGTCTCTATGTCTTCCTTATGTTCTACTGTAGAGGCAGTAGTAGTGGCCAGTGTTTCCTTAACATCAACTACTCTCTGCTGTAGTTCTTCAATATTTGTAGTGACTCCACTTAGCTTGTTAGTGACTTCCTGTAGACAGTTATGTATCTTACAACTGTCTTTCTTTAGTTGGTGAAAGTGTTGTTGAGACTCTTCATGATGGACCATTAATGTTTTTAAGATTAAATCCAGAGAGGAAGAAGAAGTCTCGGTTTGAGAGGGGGTAGGAGAGAATGTGAGAGATGTAACAGGAGATGTAATGGGTGTAGCCGTAGTAGCTGATGTGGCCGGTAATGCAGTTGCCTGGTTGCTTAAAATAGTAGGCATAAGCACTGCAGGTGTAACATCCGTAGAGACCATAGTGATAGGTGCCAGATTGGATATTGAATTTGGTGCTGATTCTAAACTTGGTAAGTCCCTTTTGCGAGGAGGGGTCTGAAAAGTATAGTCTTGTAAGTTGTCAGCTTCTATGGGGTGGTTTCCTGGCAGTACAATAGACAACTTTTGAGAGCCCCCTTTAACCTGCATCCACTTAAGTAAGGGGCTTTGGTCATGTTCCCTCCTATAGCTCCTGTAGCAGTTGAGAGTAAAGTTGTAAGCAGCGTTGCTGTCTCTTTAGTCTTCCCTTTCTTAGCTCTTCCTTTTCCTTTCCCCTTTCTTTTAGTGACAGTGGATTTCTCTTTTCTTGTTTGGGCTCGGACATTCTCAGTTCGTCTGCCTATCCCTTCCTCCACTCCTTCCTCCACTTCTTCCTTTCCTTCGACAAACTCCTCATACTCGTCGTCGTTGGAGTTAAGTTCCTGTATTGAGTTGGCCTCAGTATCCCCCATGTCATTATCGGTATTGGAACTTTTATCTTCTATAGTTGTATTTGGTGGGGGCGCCAATATCTGTGCTTGTAGATGCACATAAGTAGCTTTAGGAGTTAGCAGAGTGATTATGGAAGACGTATCGGTTTGTAAAGGTGCATTGAAATCGGGTGCATCAGTGTCAGTATCAGTATTCAGCTCTAGTTCCGCTCCCCTATTGGAAACCTCAGAGACCCCAAGGAGTCCGGTTGTAGTATTCAGCATAGGTTGCGTAGGTTGCGTGGATTGCGCAGATATTACCTTGTTTGAATTACTCTCCGCTGATGAATTGCAATCTGACTCCTCCCCTGACGGTACATCGTGATTTAGTCCCCCTTGTTGAGTAGCCTTGCCACTGATGTTGCCAGTTTTTTTGGTCTTATTATTAGCCTTATCTGCAGAAATATCGTCCTCTTTTATTTTGGTTTTGGTTTTTAATTTGGACAAAGTCACTTTCTCCTTTACATTCAAAGTAGTAGGGGGGAGGTTAAGCAGTGGTTTACCAGCTTGGAGCTCCTGTTGACTGAGGGAGGATGTACGTGCCACCACTGCAGGTGAAATGGGTCTGAGCTGCTGTGCTCTCCCTTCATCAATTCCTCTCCTCGACTCTTCTGATCCCTCCTTCAGGGGGGTACCTTTCAGCAGAGCTTTATTCTGCCTTGTATTTTTTGGTGCCATGAGAGCCATAAGATATACCTTCGTGCCCGTTCGTCTTATTTAGCCAAGTCTTAGCTATGTAAGCAGAATCACTTTGGCAATCAACCCAGATCAAGCCTCGCTGGGAGTCTTTCGTTGGTGCTGGCGCTGGTGCAGGTGCTGGTACTGGTGCCGGTGCTGGGTGGAACTGAGTGAAGCTAGAAGAAGCAGCGCAGCAACCCCTTGGATCACTCCTTGAATCACGGGTCTCTGATCCAGTAGTCAATGGCCAGTAGCCACTGGCCAGTAACCAGTAGCCAATAACCAGTACCCCCTGATGATACACTGATAATACACTAACAGGTTCAGGTAATTATCTTTCAGAATTTTTTCAGGAGCTTTTCAGGGGAAGTGGTGCTATTAAAAAGCACTGGCTTTGAAACTTTGGAGCTTTGCAGTAGTCAAGCGGTAAACTCAGTGAAGACGCTCAGAGCACCCCCCAGCAACAGTACTGCTTCTCTGCTCCTCACCTCGTTCTCGGCTTGCAGCTCGCTTTGCCCAGTCTTAGTCTTGGTCTCGGTCCTGGTCTCCGTGCCTCAATTCTCGGCACCTCGGCTTCTCAGTTCTGTTCTTGCCGCGTCTTGTTGCAGCCGTACGCTGTAAACCAGAAAGTTGCAGCCGCAGTCCGCAGTCCGCAGCCTGCCCAGCCGAGCACAGCTGAGTCGAGCAGAAGCAAGAGTTGGCTGCGGTTGCGGTAGCGGGTAGCGGTAGCAGGTAGCGGTAAACGCCAAGCCTCACAGAACGCCAAACAGAACGCCTGGTAAGCTAAAGACTCCGCTGGATCACTCGGGCGCCCGCTATCGCATCAGTCGGTCTCAATACCCGGCTTTCTTCATCTCATCTCTTTCGCGGTTGATCGGTTGGGTTGGTATTGTTGGTATTGTTAATCGCACAGGAGGGAGACCTCTGCGGGGACCTCACTGCAGCGGCTTCATTCCGCCATCTTGCCATCAAGCAGTATTTCATTGATTTATATTTTTCACTATACACCATATAAACAAAAAATTAACATTACGCTTTATTACTTATCTTTTTTTAAAATTAAGATTGATACAGGGAATTCCCTGTTCAATTTGAACTAAGTTGTGGACAGAAATATAACAAGACATAGACAACAATCTTAGAATGTTTAGGTTTAAAATAATTGAAAACAATTCTGGTGTGTTTGAGGCCATGTTTTTGTAGTAACAGGAATGAACTTCAAAGGTATTTAGCAAATTGAATGAAATAACTTTTAATTATTAGTTAGAGAATTGTATTATTACATCAGTTGCAGTGGAGTGACCTAAGAAGTGAACTGAAGGGTGGCTTACAAAAATACCAAAAGCTGGCAAACACTGAGGAGTTATTTTTTAAATTTAGGTGTAAGGGCAGGAGAATTTACAAAACTTTAAACAATCACTTGAAATGTTTCAGCTAGTTAATGTTTTCTCTGTATGCAATGCCTTCTGTAAAGTTACCATATTGGGACTTCTTGGTGACTGAGGCTTTTGACACACTTAAGATAAAATATTATAGTTTATAATGAAAATAATGTAATAATAGGGGTGGGTGCTGTAGTTTGTAACATTTATGACATCATGTCATTTTGAATAGTTTCTCTTTCTCTTTTAAGCCATATTTGACAGAGCAAGATGTGGAGATGACAGTCAGGGTGATGCATTTTTTGTACATTTGCATTAGTATGTTGAAGAAGGGACTATTGTAAAATTGATGAGTTGTTGTTCAGAAAAGATGGATGCAAGGAAGTATGGCTCAGAGAGTTACTGATGAGGCCATAGCAGCTACTTGGGAGGTATTGGTAATTTCCCCACCCTTCCTAATACTTTGTTAGTGCGGAAGGTGGCATTGTCTGAAAAAATGAATGAATATATGAATAACTTTTCCTGGGTAGTGCACATAGTGAACTTAATTTCCTACATGCTTTGAATTTTTTACTGATATGGTAAATAGACACATGGAGATGGATATATTTGGTTACATTTATACAATATGTCAAGTGATATGAGGCCGGAATTTGAAACAAAGTCAAATGCAGTTACTAAGGACCTGATTACAATGTCAGTCAGACGAGTATCCGACCGCCACATAGAGGAATGGAACTGCCCAACTATTAGTCTGCGTTTCCACCCGCAGCACTAGGATGCAACAGCCCTGTGGGCCTTCAAAAACATCAATTGTCCTATTGCAGCGTGTGCGGAAGCCGGAAAAGGACCGCAGCACAACCTGCATCAAAAAATGTATGTTTTCAAACATCCCTGCACCGTGTGGCAGGAACCATGCGGTACCTGGCACATGGTGCAGGGATGTTTGAAGGACCCATATGTGCCCCTAAACCCCATAGATGAGGGCTGGAGAAAGGGAGCCCTACTAGGGGCCCCAAAGTCACTCTCCGCTTGCATTTGTCATGGGCAGGTGGAAAGCGACTCTCTAATACCGACGGCAAAACGGAGGCTAGCTCCGCTGTCATTTTTGGATTACTATTCTGCCTGCAGCCATGACGGGCTCTGTTAGCCGATCGGAAGCAGAGAGGAATTCCCCCATGGGTTTCCTACCGACCGCCTGTATCGTTATATGGCGGTCGGTAGGAAATTCATGATGTCAGGTGGAAAGCCTCAGATGAGCTGCCACCCAACATCATAATTAGGGCCTAAGATATTTGAAAATACCACCCGTAAGAAACTGATTCAGCAATACTGTTTTCATTATAATTCATTGATCTGGAAATTTATTTGAACAATTTTATGAAAACCAAAAGGAAAAAACCAAAATCAAGAATAGACTTAAATGCAATCTATTGTTAGTGTTTTTTAATGTTTTGTTTAAAAATCACTACTGTACCTTGTTTGATTGCTTGACAAGCATAATGCAAGGCAACTAAGGAGGATGAACATGCAGTGTCAAGCGTAAGTGATGGTCCAATGAGGTCAAAGCAGTAAGAAATCCGGTTTGCAGCGATGCTCATTGCAGTTCCAGTTCCATTATAATGGTCAGCACCGGTTGGATTTTCATTTAACATGCATTCAAAATCTCGGTTCATAAGTCCTGTAGAGAAGAGATACTATGTAATTTTCTAGACTAATTACAGACATCATGATGAGCAAGAAGAGCTGTGAACAGGATGCAGCTAAAAAACATTTTTAAATGGCCTAACATTTTATAGCTCAAGCTCATAATTATACAAATTGTGGCTCCTAGAAGTAGTATTATCTATAAATTGTAGAGGCAGAGTCATCAGAAGTGGAATGCTATGATATTTTAAAATCTGTATGGTTGGCTTTCACCTAGTACTTAGCAGTTTCAACACAAAACCTATTCATAAGAAGTTAACATAGGCAACATTTGAAAGTATTTTGCAAACAATGCAGGTGGCACACTGTTTAGGTGTTGAGGTGCTATGAACTGTGAACAAGATTTGAGAAAATTAAATGCTACAAAGATGCAAAGTGGTTGCTGTCTGAGCATTGTTTTTTCTAAACAACCTGCTGGTTTTAAGAGGACCATGTTTCAAGGCCTACAGCAGCATACTGGATGGGATCTTCCTTAGGACAAAGGTAACAGTGGTTGGTGATTTATATCACAATGTAGCATTAAGCCTGGTGTAGCAATGAGCTGTCAACCACAGTGAGTAGTGAACGCTTCTGATTTCTATAATTACACAGTCGCATGAGAGGGTACATGGCACCTGTGCAGGCCCACTCACGTTATACCTGCGAAGAGCAGCTAGCCAACAATGCTCTATGTGACCGGCATTCACATAAGAAATTCATTGTTGTTAAAACATTTATGGTTCTATCTCTTTGTAGGAGGAAACTAAGTAATTTTAGGTTTTACATGTACTATTACCTACTGATGTGTCAGGACAGTAACTTACCATTTAGAAGGTATAATTATCTCCCATAGGTGACCCTCTTTTATTGGTTACATTATGCCCCGGGTTGTCCTGTTCATATCATAACGATTATGTTAATGGTCATGGTGGGGTATGATAAAGATGAGGTAATGGCAGCCGAGTGATGACATAGATCCACTGAAATTGCATTGAGGCCTATTAACAAAAAGCATTTTTGAGTGTGGGAAATAGTGCTACAGTATTACTACTCTACATATCCATAATTATAATCACATGTCTCCAGCTGGACATCTTCATTTATCACTGCCCAGCCTCTTATTGCAATATTGCAGAGATCTCCACACACATAGGTATACATTTTTGTGGTAAATATGGGAGACAATGTTGGAAACAAAGGAGAATATTTACTATTACATTGATTTGATTGAGGGACAAATGGGGAGGGCTTACGAGACGCAAAGCAGATCCCAAAACACGCCCACACAAGAGTAAGACAATTGCTATTCACAAAAGTCACACCTAAATCTACTATTGTATTTCTACTGACAAAAAAGTCTTAAATAGACTTCAGACTAGTCTTGCAGTAAATCAAGCACCATATATAGCCGGCCATTGGTACTGCAACACACTCTCATAGAAATCAATGGATGCAAGGAATAATACTAAGTCCCAGGGTGCAACTTTACTCTTCCCTGCAGCCGCCGATGAGGGAGAAGTGTTAACAATGCCCATAAAAGCGCTGCCTCACTCTACACGGCACGGGACGCTAATCTTTGTTTTTTCCTGTCAGGATGCTGGACAGCCTTTGGGGGCACTTTCCATCTTGCTGTTCCACCCTGGTGGAACCGCTGTCCCAGGGTGCATCGCCTGCTGCTGCCTGCATCACCCGAAGCCGCCGCACACCCTGGTGAGGACTACGAGTCCCAGGGTGCAACTTTATTCTTCCCTGCAGCTGCCGACGAGGGGGAGGCGTTAACAACCTGCATAAAAAGCGCTGCCCCACCCTCCGTGGTGCGGGAAGCTAGTCTTTGATTTTCCTGCCGGGACTCTGCTGGGCAGCCTTTGGGGGCACTTTCCATCTTGCTGTTCCACCCTGGTGGGACCGCTGTCCCAGGGTGCTTTACCGGCTGTTGCCTGCATCACCCCAAGCCGCCGCACGCCGTGCTGTGGACTAGGAGTCCCAGGGTGCAACTTTACACTTCCCTGCAGCCGCCGATGAGGGGGAGGCGATACCCTCGCGCATTAAAGCGCTGTCGCACCCTCCACGGCACGGGTTGTGCCCAGGCAAAGCCAGGGCTAAGGGCGGGCCCATCCTGTACCCATCGTCAACAGGAAGAGGCAGGACCAGGGCACGAGTCGGGGTACCACGCGGGTGGACGGCATCCCCCCACTTATTTTCGAGGGTTTTCCAGGGTGGACGCCGTCCACCCAGCACAATCTAAACGCCGTCCCCCCCGGGGGCTGAAAGGACGCTCGGAAGGATGGAGGCGGTACAGATGCGGAGTCACCCGCGTAGGTAAGAGCAGAGCCCGGAAGCCAAGCTACATGAAGTAATCACCCCGTTAGTATGCAACTGCACAGCCGGAAACGAGCCTTGTACACTACCCCAGTCAGCTCCCACCACTGTCTGTTTAACAGCCCTTCGGGACCTAACCCCGCGTGCACATCTCTGCCTTCTTCAAACTGCCGGCGTTCTTAAAGTGCTTTCTGCCACTAAACTGCAGGGACCTCCTACCTTTAGTCGCCCCAATGCAAAGACTGCCCTGAACACCTTGCCCCATGTTCGGATTTTTCTCTGCTCACACATTCCATGCCCCTGCCTCCGCTTACTTCCTCTGCACCCTAGCACAACGCTCCTTCCGACCCACACTCCATTAAAATATCTTTCACACGCTTCTCCTACCACTAACTGACCAGTGGCTTCCTGTTCGTGCCCCCTCCCAGTGTATGCTCTCTAGCCAAAGTCCTCAACAAACTTTCCACTTGCCCTTACACTGCCATCGGAGTTTGCCAATCCAATTTACATTTACATTTACATACCTATTTTAACAGTTTTTTCCTTTTCGTGACGTCACTTCCGGTCGTGACGTCACCTCACGTATTTGAGCGTCCCCCCACGTCTAGGTTTTTGCCTTTCGTGACGTCACTTCCGGTCGTGACGTCACTTCCTGTCTGTGAGCGTCCCCCCACTTCTTTATTTAGGACTTGTGCCCTGGGCAGGACGGGGCCACTTCCCTTAGCCCTAACTTCACAGATCTATTTATCTGGTAAGATAAACTCTGTTATCTCTTCTACTTCATCCCCTGTCGTTTGGGCAGGAACTGATCAGTCTTAAAATACTGTGGCACCCACAAAAGGCGCCCGTCATCTTTCAGTGTAACCCTCATTGTGGTTCTAAGCCGCCACAGCACTGATCTGCCTGGGAAAAAGGACAGATTTTTATCCCTAACCATAACTCTAATTATTGAAGTGTGATTACATTGCATTTTTACTTATCCACAGAATCATTTTTGTAGTATGAATGAAAGAATGAATATGCGATATGCGCTAAGTTCGTGGGGTGGCCCGGAGGTTGTGTTTTAAAAGGTTATTGTGAGCCGGTGGAAAAACTAGTTTCCCTTCGCTGCTTTGAGAGTGCTCTTCTCTTCCTTAACTCATGTAATTTTGCAGCTTGTATGTCATTCATGAAGAGGAAATAGCACCATCAAGCATTCGCCGAGTATTTAACAAGGGGAGGTTTATAGTGAAGTATTCCACATTATAAACATATTTAATATGGGCAAGCGGGAAGCCACCTAGGGTTCAGACAAGGGAAAAAACCTAAAATAATGAAAAGCGCAGCAGAGAACTGCACCCTTGAAGAGATTGATGACTTGCTGAAAGAGGTTGAATCGTTACTAAGCAACAAACAGAAGACAGTTAGCACACATAAATCTAAGATCACTGCCTTCTATTGAAAACGAAAGTCAAATACCCAGAACAAAATAATTTTAAAACCAGGTGAAACGCTTGCATAAATTGAGATTCCACCCTGCGAGGCAGTCCTATCTGGAATAGAATCACACATAGGAAGATCACACTCAGCCAACCCCGTGGACCCAAAATTCTCAGAAGATCAAACTGACCTCATTGGAGAAAGAGGGGCCATACCAACGATTTTATGTACTAATAGATACCATTATTCTCACCATCAATACCAGCCAGTGGGAGCTTTCACTCTCCTACTTGCGACCCGATTTCAATAACACCTGCAAATTGTAACAACCAGCAGGAACAAACTCACCTTTCCCCTCGTTCTATGAGGGGCCTGAAACAGCGACCCAACAGGCCCAAATCAAGGTCCCGTACAGCTGATAACAGAACAAGTTAAGAAGCTAGAGGCCTTGACAGTGGAAGTAGCCCTCCTAAAAACACAATTTTGGAACTTTGCTCTTCAAGATACATAGGAGAGCCAGGCTAATGTGGAGGAGGTGCGGGGCACAAGTAGGAACTTGCACATCAAGTCCAAACCTCCCGCTACCTCTATGGACCTGACCCGACCTTCTAGCCACCCAAATCCAGTAAGCAGCAATACTGTTGACACTCAAGAATCTGCCTATGATGAGAGAAAGGGCTATGAGAGAAGAATTTCTAGTGACATGGGAGATAGGTTAGAGAGAGGGGATATATCGAAGAACAAGGATGATGTAGGTCAATATCGTTTCTACAATAAAAAACCGCAACACAATCACTACATGGGTTGGCAGCTCAACTATTGTTCAGGATCTATAATAACTGGTAGGGTCCAGGACACATGTAGTGAGCAATTAAAGTACTGTTCGAGCAATAGAAACCTATCTCCCTTGCAGAATCAAAACAGTACCGTAGTTTATGATACAAATTAACCCTGAGCTGCACGTAGTATAGTTTGAACTACACTTTAAACTACACATAGTACAAGTAGTACTGCGTAGCATAGCTGATTGCACTGTGTACTTGTCTGCACTGTGAAATAATTGCAAATGACATCTTGCACAGTGCCAGTTATGATCAAATAAGTATCTCTATCTTTATATGCTAAAAAGCATATAGTACGTTCACAAAAGTGAAACTGAAAAATTAGCAAGCAGTGAGAGAGGTGATGATTTTGGGATCCTCCCTAACCTAGGGAGAGAGCCAAGCAGATGCCTTGAAAACAAAAAGCACATCTTATTGAACAAGTTGGTGGTGGTCCTATCCTCTTAGGACCACCCCAAGCACAATTATTGGCAAAAAAACAATCCCAACCAAAGGCCCTGCAAATTATTATAGGATGAGATTAGCCGTGGGCAGTGAATATTATAGTACCCAATATCAAAATATTTCTACAAAGAGCTGCAGTTCAACTGGTGGTTACTAGATGTCCCTCACAAGTCAAATGAAAATGCTTGATGAAAGGTTTTTTTTTGCATGTGACTCGTGAGGGACATCTAGTAACGACTAGTTGAACTGCAGCTCTTTATAGAAATATTTTGCTATTGGATACTATAATATTCACTGCCCACTGCTAATCTCGTCCCATAATGCTTTGCAGGGCCTTTGGTTGGGATTGTTTTTTTCAAATAACTGTGCTTGGGGTGGTCCTAATAGGATGGAACCACCACCAAAGTTCAACAAGATGTGTGTTTTGTTTATGCTCTTTGTTTTCAAGGCATCTGCTAGGTCCACCCCCTAGGTTACGGGGGACCCCAAAATCATCACCTTTCTCATTGCCTCATGTTTTTATTGAAAAAGTTCACTTATGTGAATTGGTTATATGCTTTTTAGCGTGTAAAATTGCTTATTCAAAGCTTTCTGAGGATGTTGTTGATTTATATGCTATACTACGTGATTAAGCAAAGTCTTTGTATGTGCAATTTGCGTAGTGCGAATGAGTACAAACTACGTATGCTCCGTTAGCGTAGCGTAGTACTATGTCCAGGGTTAGTACAGATATCCAGGTAGATCAAACACTATTCATGATAAATGTCCCTAAATTGACTCTCTCCTTCTATAGGGAGGATGAAGAATCATAAAAAAATAATGTTATTCATTGGATTAGATCAAAGCTTGGGTGCCTATAAGTGATACACTCTGACATTATAAAAGCGGAACACCTAGCGAGTAGGCATGAACCCCACAATACTATACCTCTAGTTTTCAAATCTAAAAGTATAGTCAAGGGCCTGATAGCATTAGACCTATGAACACCTCTAAACTTTAGCTTTGCTGTGTGGTTCAAGCTAAAAAGACCTAGAAATGGGACATTATTACAAAAAACGCCTGAAAACATTGGTCAATCATCAAAAACAAATTGTACCCATAATAACCTAGAGGCAGCCAACTGACTAGGTTCCCAGGAAACTGGATTTATGACAAGTACTAGACCCCTAGTGTTCAAAGCCAGCCAAAAAGAACAATTCAAGAGAATACTAGATTAAACCACTGCCATAAAATACACCAGGAACATGCAAAAAAAGGGATAAGCCAATGGACTCAGTTGCAGCTCACCTTAGCACCCAGATTGAAAGTGTAGAACCCATTCAAAAATCGAAATACCTGGTATCATGGAACATAGCGGGGGTAAGGAATAAACTAATTGACCCTGAATGCAAGAATATTTGAAACAATTTGAGTTTTGCCTCTTATACGAAACATGGGCCTTGGCTTCGCCCCATAAGCTGGGATATAGGACCTTTACCATTAACGCCGTCCCTTCCCAAATAGTTAGACCTTCAGGAGTCCAGGCAATATGGCCAAAGTTTCTTTAAAATAGACATCAGTCAACTAAATCTATCTTCACCAGATATACTAGTAGTAAAAATGAATACACTAAATGAAGGAGAACTCTACTTGGTAAATATTGACAGCAGACCTAGAGCGGTTAGTACCGAATCGCACGTTTTGGAGATACTGGACAACTTCCTAAATACTATTGACCCTAGAGCACTGATAATTATAGGAGGGGACCTTAACTGCAAGTTGAAGCAAGTGGTAGGCCTCAGTAGTAGTAGCAAAATTGATTATAAAATAGTGAGCACCATCCTATGTGGTTACCTAATTAATTTATAAATAGAACAAAGAGAGGACAGTGACCATCTTCCTTTGTGCCTGTTAATGGAGGGATCATTGTTTGAATCATGGCCCCTGGGAAAAAGCTGCATAAAAATAAATGCTTCACAAAAACCATTCATTAGTAATAATCGTAGAACACTGAAGTGGCCCTCAATTCTTGACGTTCACCAAGCTTTGGCAAACATTAATAACACCTCTGCAGATGTTTTAGCTCCTTATGTAAATGTCTCTCTATGTGATATCCCTATTGTGTAAATACACCACACCCTGGCAGAAAAGCTACTAACTTCCCTAAGTAAAACCTCTCATCAGAAAAAGCTACAAAACAACACCAAACACCCCATTCATAACTCTTGGTTCACAAATGAATGTCCTGAGGCAAAACACCAACTGAAGATGGCGTTTTGCACTAATAACATATTAAACTTAAGAGCTTGCAGGAACCAATATAGAAATATACTAGCACAGGCTAGAGGAAGAGGTGTTGTGCAGTGGCCAGGGCGACTGGTGCTGGAATCTAAGGCTCACAGTTCGATCCCCGGCGGCAGGTCAGCGCAGCACCATGTGACTCTGGGCAAAGCTTGCTTAATGTTCCCGAGGGCCCACAGTGCCGGGACACCACTTCGGAGGTAGCTGTGCACTTTACAAATACTGGTACTTCATTTCATTTCAGGCAAAAAAAGACTGGGATGAAAAGAATTGGTGCAAATTACTTGTAACAGCAAGAAACAAGGACCACAAAGGCTTTTGGAAATTGTTAGCCCAGGGTAGCAAACCGGGGAATTCTAGTCTGGACCTTTACTTGGACCTAGGTACCTGGTAAAATCATTTTTCAACATTCTACTCGGATATCGTTGATCCTGTTTCAACTGATAATAATACCAACCTCTCATAAAGAAATTGAAATGGAATAAACAGCTCTCCTTGCTTTACCTTAAATGACACAGAGGCAGCAATAGGAGCGATCAAACTAGGAAAAGCCCCAGGCCAGGACAAGATCCCAGGAGATTTGTTGAGGTATGATATCAAGGTTTGGGCACCTTATGTAAGTTTACTGTGCAACTCGATTGCTGCAGGTGCACCAATACCTGACACATGGAAGGGGGCCAAGATTACCCCAATTTATAAGAAGGGAACCGCCAAGATCCTGCCAGCTATCGGCCAATAAGCCTAAGTGACACCTTGCAAAACATCTATGCCAAACTGATATTATTTAAGCTTAACACCTGGCTAGAAGAATATGATGTCATGTCTCAATATCAAGTGGGGTTCAGAACGAGAACAAGTACAATAGATCAGGTCTTCAGATTGAGTTTGAGTTTGAGTTTAAGGAATTTCTTAAGCGCACGTACACCTAGCGGTTTCATGGCGCTAATTGAGCTGAACCCCTGAAGCTTTAAGATGGGAGGAAGGAAGGGGGGATTTAGGAGGGAATAATTTGTGTGAAAAGGAAAGTTTTCAAAGCTTTACGAAAGAGAGTGTGTTGGGGACAAAATCTCAGGTGGGACGGGAGGGAGTTCCAGAAGGTGGGTGCGAGAGTGGAAAATTTGGATCCGCCCCACTTTTTACGTTTGAATCGGGGTACTAGGAGCAGTTGTTGAGTGGAGGAACGCAGCTCCCTGGGGGGGGACCTAGGAGTGAATTTCGGAATTGATAAAGGCTGGGGCTGAGCCGGAGCGGGCATTGAAAATGATGCAACCTAGTTTGAACTGGACTCGTTCACGGATGGGGAGCCAGTGAAGAGTCTTGAGGAGGGGAGTAACATGGTGAGACTTGGATAAATTAAAGACCAGGCGAGCCGCCTGGTTTTGGACTAATTGGAAGCGTCGCAAGCTGTACGCGGGCATGCCAAAATTAAGGGCATTGCCGTAATCCAGGCGGGAGATCACCATTGCAAGGACTATAAGTTTAAGAGCCGAGTAGGAAAAAAACCGAGAGACTTTACGGATGGTACGAAGGGAGTGAAAAGAAGAAGACACCACAGAACTAACTTGGGAGTGAAGTGTGAGTTGATGGTCTAGTTTGAAGCCAAGGGTTTTTACAGAAGAAGAGGGGGTTGGGGGAGAACCCAAAGAAAGGGGCCAGAAGGAGGAGGACCAGGGACTGGAGCAACCACCTGTCAGCACTAGCTCAGTTTTGTCGGGGTTGAGCTTCAGGTGGTTGTGGTTCATCCAGTCCCGGATGAAGGTCATGACAGATTGAAAATTAGAAATAGACTTGGGGGAAGAAGATAGGGAGAAAATAAGCTGGAGGTCATCCGCATAGTTGTAGACGGAGACCTCCAGCTGTTGAAGGGTATAGATAAGAGGAGCAATGTACAGGTTGAATAATAACGGGGACAGGGAAGAGCCCTGGGGAACCCCGCAGTTGACCGACTGGAAGTCTGCTGAAAAATCACCCAGGCGCACTGCTTGGGTGCGGCCGATCAGAAAGGAGGACAGCCAGACCAAGGCAATGCCTCCGATGCCCGCCGCCTTGACACGGGACAGCAAGATGTTATGATCAACCGTATCAAAGGTGGCGGAGAGATCGAGGAGGACCAGGGCCTGGGGATGGCTAGTGTTATTTATTTTATTATTTTGAGTATTTGTAAAGCGTGACTGATACCTTGCAGGCTTCCTGGCGCTGGAGAATACTCTGCTGACGGATAAACCGGGAAAACAGTCAGACGGGCATTTATTGGGGGAAAAGCCAGGTCTTGATACGTCTCCTGAATGGAAGAAGTTGTGAAATCTGACGTATGTCAGTGGGCAGGCTGTTCCACAACTTGGCCGCTGCAACCCTGAAGGATCTGCCCCCGGTTCTGGTTTTATTGAATCTGGGTACCTTTACCAGACAGGCCGAGGATGAGCGTAGATCTCTGGCAGGAGTGTACCACAGAAACAGGGCTTGCAGAGGTTTGGGTCCGAGTCCGTGCAGAGCCTTAAAGACAATGCAGAGGGACTTGAAAGCCACACGTTGTTTTAAGGGTAGCCAATGTAGCTCGGCCAGAGCTGCTGTGGCCGAAGCCCTCCTCGTCCAGCCAAGAGCCAGCTTGGCGGCGGCAGATTGAATTCGCTGTAGTCGATCCATCAGCGTGACTGGAGACTCCAGGAGCAGGGCGTTACAATAGTCGAGGCGACTAAGTATCGTACACCTGACTATCGACGCCCGGGCTTGTGCAGGGAGAAGTGGCATGATTTTCTGCAGCGAGCGAAGCAGGGCTGTGCAGATCCCCACAGTTTTCGTTACCTGGGTTTCCATACTTAATTTGTTGTCAAGCATGGCTCCCAGGTTGCGAACCGAGGCAACTGGCAGAGGTTTGTCTCTAATCTCTGGGGGCCAGAATTCACTCGGAAACTGGCGGGGTATGTTGGTGCCTGAACAAAACAGGACCTCCGTTTTAGAGGAATTAAATTGGAGGGAGTTTCTGTGTAGCCATCCAGCCATCTCTCTTAAGCAGTCGTGGAAGGTGGAAAAAGGAATGGCATCTTCACCTTCCCAAGAGAGAATGAGCTGTGTGTCATCAGCGTAATTTATTGTTTTGATCCCAAAGGATTGGATTAGCTTGATTAGCGGGATGAGGTACACGTTAAAAAGGATGGGGCTGATGGAGGAGCCCTGAGGAACTCCCTGGGGTACTGGTGCAAAGGTGGATTGGAATGGGGGGAGGGAGACAACCTGTCTTCTGTCCCGAAGGTAAGAGTGAAGCCAGAGCAGTGCGGTGCCCTCCACTCCCACTTCACCGAGTCTCTGCAGCAGCGTACCATGGTTGACCGTATCGAATGCGGCAGACAGGTCCAGCAGTATCAGAGCCACTGGCTGGCCCCTGTCTGCACGCATGCGAAGATCCTCCATGGCTGTTAAGACCGCTGTTTCGGTACCGTGGGCAGGACGGAACCCGAACTGGTGATCGTCTAGAAGGTTGTTCTGTTCTAGGTGGCCGGACAGGCACGAACTGACCCATCGTTCGGCGACTTTCGCTGGGAAAGGCAGTAGGGAGATGGGTCGGTAGTTTGAAAGGCAATCTGGGCTCAGGGAGGGTTTTTTCAGGAGAGGAGTGATAAGCGCCTGTTTCCACGGGGTTGGGACATAGCCACTGTGCAAGGACTGGTTACATATTAGGCGCATGGTGCCAAAAAGTTCAATTCCAACGTTTTTCCAAACTTTTGGAGGCAGGGGGTCGAGTGGAGAACCCGAGGTGATACCAAGTGCCAGTCTTTCAAACTCGGAGGCCGGGATTGGGGGGAATTCCCGTAATCTAGCCATAAGGCCAGAGCCTGGAGACGACAAGTTTTGAGAGCTGGTGTCTGGTCCCTGCATGTTGGGGGTTCCCGAGGAGGGAGGTGTTTTCAGGTTTTGAATAATGGTGTTTATTTTATTAATGAAAAACACTGCAAGATTGTCGCAGAGGGCTTGGGTAGGAGGCTGTGTAGATATGACACAGTCTGGATTGGTTAAGTTTTTAAGTATCTGAAAAATACTTTTTGAGCTGTTGGTGGCGTTGGTAATGATGGAGCAGTAATATTTGGCCTTATTTTGGGCGATGGCAGTTTTGTACTCCCGGAGGTTTTCTTTCCAAAGAGTTTTGTTAGTGTCAGAATAACCTTGCCTCCATTTTCTCTCTGCTTGTCTGCAGGCTAGTTTGAGAGCTCTTAAAGAGTCGTCGAACCATGGGGCAGGTACTCGTCTCTGTGGTTTGCCCTTTTTCTGAGGGATGAGGCGTTCCGAGATGTTGGAAATCCTTGTGTAGAGGGACAGATAGTTAGCCTCTACTGATTGAGTGATGGAAAAACTGTCTTCCACTTCGAATACTGGGCCATTCAGTCTGAGTTTGTCCAGAGCCTTCCAGTCTCTGTACGGGGGTTCAAGGCCGTGGCGGAGTGCCGGTCTGCAAGACCTGCTGCCTGCTATATGAAATTTAATAAGCGCATGGTCGGTCCAGCACATCAGCAAAATATCACTCAGAAGTGCTAGCTGGGGGGAGGAGAAAATTAAATCGAGCTGGTGCCCTGCTGAGTGTGTGGGTTTGTTCACTAGCTGGGAAAGTCCCATTCCTTCACAGGAAAGTAGAAGATTGTTAAGGGCAGAGTCTAGGCTGCCGTTGGGCCAAAGGTTGAAATCGCCCAAGACGATCAAATTGTTGTGAGAGGTAGCCATATTGGTAAGAGTGGTGAGGAGCGACTGCTGCTGAGTGGAATTGAAAGCTCCCGGCGGGCGGTAGCAAATCACAGCCGTTAAAGTAGTTCCAAGGTGGCAGTCGATAGAGAGGCCAAGTATTTCGGTCCCGACCACTGGGTCCATGGCAAGGGTTTTTACTGACCAAGAAGCTCTATAGATTAAACCGACTCCACCGCCCCGACCCTTAGGTCTTGGGAGATGCAGGATTTTGAAGTCTTGTGGACAAGCCCAATCCAGTTCTATATTGCAGTCAGAGTGGGTCCATGTTTCCGTCAGGAATAAAGCATCAAGATGGTGATTATCTATGAGCTGGGCGATTTCGTGAGCGTGTTTGGGCAGGGACCTGACATTCAGCAGGCCACCTAAAAAAAAACCTTTGCGCGCAAAATCGTGCAGAGGATAGGCGGTGTCCTGGAAGGACAGATGACCTTCATGAGCGAAGTCTCTAAGGAGGAGTAGAGCCTCACGTGTCAAGTGCAGAGAGCTAATGGTGGACGGGGAGATCGGGGCCTCGGGTGGCGCTCCGGGCGCTGCCGAGGCGCGGACGAGCGCAGACGAGCTTGCCTTATGCGCGCCTTCGGCGCGCATTCGTTGCGCCCGCTGCGCTCGTCCGCTGCGCTTCCTGCCGTGGCACATAATATATAGAGAGTGGCTGCGTGGGAGGGGGGTGCGTGGCCAGCCGCGGTGGGCGTGTCTGGAGGGTCCCTCAACCAGGAAGTGGCGGCAAGACGCGGGACTAGGGCAACAACAACAGCTGTCTGCTGCTGAGCGCTATCGCTGAAATGCCAGGGTTTCAAGTGCACAACAGGTATTAAAAACACAAAATACACTGTTAAAATGACAAGTTTTAAAAAGATCGTAGTGTCCATTCCCTCTCTGAGGTTGTCAAGAACCGAGAGAACCACGGCCTCCGTTGAATGTGAGGGACGGAACCCCGCCTGCCGAGGTGCTAGAATCATGTTCTCCTCCACGAAGGTGCTAAGCGTCCTGGTTACGTGGCGCTCGAGTACTTTCGCCAGGAAGGGTAGGAGAGAGATGGGGCGATAATTGACAAGAGCAGAGGGGTCCGTACCCGGTTTTTTAAAAATGGGTAGAATGATGGCCGTTTTGAGAGATGGAATAACAGTGCCCTGCGAAAGCGAGCTATTGAGAAGAGTGAGGGGGGGGAGGTGCAGGCAGAAAAGATCTGTTTCAGAATGGGTGCAGGGCAAGGATCTAGAGGGGAGCCGGACTTGATCATCGGTAGAAAAGAAAGGAAAGATTCTTCTGTAAGGGGCGGAATAGAGTCAAGACGAGCTGTGTTGGGGGGACACTGGGGATTTACAAAGGAAGGGGGGGACGGGGGAATATTTGCTTTAATGGTAGAAATTTTATCAAGGAAGAAGGTATTGAGGGAGTCGCAAAGATGTTGGGAAGGGGAAGGTTTGAGGGAGGCCCTATCAGAGTAGGCGAGATCATGCACGATGGTAAAAATTTCTTTGGATTGATTCTCGGCGGCTAAAATTTTAGAAGAAATGTAGGTGTTCTTGATTGCTAAGATGGATTTTTTATAATGAGCCAACAGAGTAATATACTGTTTCCTAAGAGTTGGACAGTAGGCGCGCCTCCAAGAGCGTTCTGCCTGACGGACATTAAGTTTTAGATCTTTGAGTTCCTGGTTGAACCAGCGATTGGCGTCGTGGGAGCGTTTAGATGATACACGTCTAAGGGGAGCCATTGAGTCGCACCCTGAACAGAGCCAAGAGTTGATGGCGTCTGCTTGTTCAAGGGAAGACAGTCCCTGGAGATCTGGGCAGGAGGCGGCGAGAGTGGTAGACAAGGAGGTCACGTCTACGCGATTCCAGGAGCGGGCCCAGATGTTTTTAGGGAGGGGGGACTTGCGGGCTGGACAGATAGATAGTGAAAAGGAAATGAGAAAATGATCGGACCAGGTACAAGGGGATATAGCCAAGGACAGCACCGGACAGTTGAGGGACCAGATCTGATCTAGGATGTAGCCTTGACAGTGGGTAGGGTGGTGCACAGCTGGAGAGAAGTCAAGAGAGCGAAGAGACGCCGAAAATTCTTTCGAAGTTGAACTTTTGGCCGGATCTGAAGGCCAGAAGTTGAAGTCTCCTAAAATCAAAATAGCAGAATTGTTTACCACTAGGGTAGCCACCAGGTCTAGAAAACTCAACAGGAAGAGTTGAGGGGCGGAGGGTGGCCGGTAAAACAGAACACAGGTGAGCGGAGTGCTGAAGGAGAGTGTGCGGGCCACTAAATAGTCGGATGATCCGATAGGGGAAAAGGTTAAAGGTTGGAAAACAATTTCTTTACGGGCGATCAGGGCAACGCCACCTCCCGATTTGCCAGGGGGACGGTCAACGCGAAGTGCATATTAAGATGCCGGGAGCATGGCCAGTAGTGACGGGAGGGAGCTATCGCAAAACCAAGTCTCCGTAAGGAACAGTAGGTCGAGTTTGTGCAGGTCGAGAAAGGTGAAGAGTTCATGATAGTGCTTTACGGCAGACCTGGTGTTCAGGTAGAAGGCAGATACAGTGGAGATGGAGGGGAGGGCAGACGGCGCAAAATGGGGTGAATCGGTAGATGAGGTTAACAGCGGGGGGGAGAGGAGATGGGCGGATGAAGGGGACAGCCCAGTCTGTTAATACGTGCTATTACACTGTCATCCAGGGGCCACAAGCCTTGGAGGTTAAGTAGGTGTGCAGATGAGTACTTTGTACAATAGGCAGAGTGACAGGCCCCTGGCCCCGGTCGGACGCGGACGGGCGCAGACGGGCTTGCCTTAGGCGCTCCCGCTGCGCTCGTCCGCTGCGCTTCCGACAAATGCACATCATTTATCGTAGAGAGGGGGTGTGGCCTCGAGGGGGCGTGGCCTGTGTGCACGCCGTCGATGACGGCCGCTAAAGTTTGTTGTCCGCGACAGTGTTCAGTCGGCTGTGCGGAAAGAAGTAGAATGGGCTTCTGCCCCAGGAGTGAGCAAGGTAGGGTGCTGAGTTAAAATACAATAAATCAAGTGACTTTCAATTTTTTTTAAAAAATCGCGCACCTACAGCTCCCGGCTTCCGCCTCAGGAGTAGGTTCAATGTGAGTAGGATCGCTAGTTATCAGCGCCTTTAGTACTGGGCGGGGGGGCGTGGCCTCGAGGTGGCGTGGCCTGTGTGCACGCCGTCAATGGCGACCGCTAAAGTTTGCTATGTTTAATATGGAAATACACCAAATTTAAGGTAGGCCACATGTATGCAGCCTTCATTTGTCTAAAGGCGGCCTTAGATCTCATTCCTAGGGGCTCCCTCTTGAAATCATTAAAAAAACAGGGAGTGCCCGATGATGACCTTTTATCCCAAATAGTACGATTCCACATAGACAATTATGCAAAAGTTTGATGGGGTCCCAATGGTGAACTCAGTGAGGCCATCCTTATAAAAAGAGGGATGAGACTGGGGTGTGTACTCGTACCACCTTCTTTTAACTATGGGGTCGATTCCGATTCGGGAAAAACCGCTCCGAACAGCCGTTCGGAGCGTTTTTCCCGTACGAATCGTACCCTGCAACGTCCCCCGTACGTACGACAAAGTACGATTCGTACCAGGAGCCGTACTCCGTACGAGTCGTACAAGACACCATACAACTCTAATCTCCGTACGATTCTCCCTCGGAACCCGCTGTACGCGACATCTGTACGGTTCGCGGCTGGTTTTTACGACCCAGCAAGTACGATATGTGTCGGGTACGCACCGTACGACCCTTTTTCTACGGGAGCTGAAAACAGCCGTAAAAGCAGAGTTCGTGCCAAAACAGGTACGGAACGGCCCCCACGCACCGTACCCCTGCGATCATGGGGTGTACGAGCCGTACCCCCATTGTACGATCGGTGTACGAGCCGTACCCCCCCTTGTACGATCGGTGTACGTGGAAAAAAGGTTAGAAATAAACACAAATAAAACCAAATATATGGCCCTGAATCCACACAAATCCTTAAAGAAAAATATAATTGTAGGAAAGAAAAAATTGGAATATGTGCCGAATTTCAATATTTGGGTATCACCCTTGACACCAAACTGACATGGAAAACTCATGTACTCAAATGTAAGTCTATTTTGGCCCAAAATTCCATGGCAATAGTGAAAAACCATCACAAAAGTACATCTAAAGCAGTGTCACCAGCCCTAGAAGTATATAAATGTAGGGCGCAAACAGCAAACCTTAATGGTGCAGAACTGTGGGGTGTCAACATCCAGGATAAGTTGAGTGTAGAAGAGAATGGATTTAAAAGGATGTTGCTGCAGCTCCCACTGCGCACTCTTATGATCCCCGTAATACAAGATTTAAATCTCAGGCGAATTGACCATCGAGCCAATTTAAGACCCTTGTTATTTTGGGTCCGTTTGTGGACCACGCAAGAGCTCAAACACTATATAGATGGAATGAATGAATGAATGAATGAATGAATGAATGAATGAATGATATTTATTGTTGGTTACTGAAAACCATTACATAAAACCAAAAATGCAAAAGTCATCACATTACGAAAGTTAAAATCAAGAAAATTTCAAACAAATCAAGTTGTATTGTTACTCCAAGAATGCCAAGATGCCAAGGGAAAGGTTCATGAGCCGGCTAAAGACTCTTTAGTCCGACCAGTAGAAGACATCAGCATTGCCCGTGCTTGGAAGATAAATTTCCCAAAGGTGGCCATATGCATTACCGTGGACAGGGAATAAAGATGAAAGATCCCATCCTTTGCAGAGCGTAACCCAGAAAATCTAAGTAGCGGCCTAAGATAGAGACTACGGGGCAACCGCAAGGCTGGGCAACAGAAGAGAAGATGTGCCAATGACTCCCGTTTATAGCTGCAGAGCCTGCATTCATGTGCACCTGGGCTGGCCTTGCCACACGGGTACAATTCTTTAAGGGGCAAAGGATGTAATCTGTAAGCCAAGATTTTGTGAAGGGCTGCGCTTCGCACTGCCTGCGTCAGATGCTGTTTAGGAGTATGCAGGATGTGCGGGAAACACAGGGTCTCATGCAGGTCTTTTCTTCTCCTCAGGGATTCCAGGTCCAATTCCCGTGACCGTGCACGCACTTGTTTTTTTATCACGTTTTTGATGGCAGAGTATGTAACATATTCAGGGTTCCAGGAGTCCGTGGCGAGATTGAGATGGGCCTTGGCCACTTCGAGGGCGGCAGACCAAGGATTCCCTGGCTCTCTGAAAATGCATTTCAGGACTGCCTTCAGTGTGTTCTCCTGAGCCGCCGTTGTTAGAAAGTAATATTTGCTTAAGGCGGCCAGTTCTTCCAGGTTTTGCTGGTTGAGTGAGAACTCCAAGCGAACGAGGATGTTTCTAGTGCAGATGGGCTAAGGGAGATATTGGAACTTGACCCTAATCCAACCCTTCGATGGCTACAACATGTGCGTAGTTGGTTTTACAAACTAGGCCTAAGAAGCTTCTGGGATGATCCTCAATCTTGAACTAACCACTCAAAAAGAATTATGAAAAATATCTATTTGTCATACTCGCAGGATAGCATACATTTTAGTCCAAAAGCAGGAAGGTTGACAACACAGTTTTTAATCATAAAACCAGTCTTCTTATTTGAGGTCTTTATGGATGAAATACAGCCCCCACTAGCAAAGACACTCTAAATTAAGTTTTGCTTCGATGTCTTGCAGACCAACTTAAATACATTGAATTTGCTGCGTCACAACACAGATGACAAGGACGCCATCTGCACCCTAAGCACACAAAACGCAGTAGTAAATGATGCTCACGTATTATTTTTCTGTCCAGCTTACATTATTCCCCGGAAAAAGTGGATCCAACAGATATGTATTAATATTGGATTTAGGTTGCATCTAAAAGCATTTTGCATTTTAAAAAACAGACACATCCCAGAAAATTGTGTTTAGTCTAAGTAGATACCTATTTGCTGTCAACCTAATATGTAAGCGAAATGGATTGAAATTAAAAAAAAAACAATTATGATAATAATCATTAATATTGACTTTTAGTATTGTATATTTAGACTGAAACCCACGAAATTATACCTTATTGATCTGAAATGTATTAACAAATGATTGATACCTTTGCACTTTATCTTCGTTTGTGAATGTTATGCTCTTGATTGGTCCTATATCAAGTGGGCAATTGGTGTATTGTGTTTAGTTGAAATGCTCCTAGGCAGGAAAGAAGATCTCAAAAGCATTTGTACTTTATTAGTCTCAGGTTTGTTTTAATGTTTTATATTCTTTTAACTGAGTGTGCCTACGGTGTCATTTAAATGTTATTACCCATATCTAAAACTGATTTTACTAAATTTTATATAGATGTCACACCATAACAATGTAACCAATATGTATGGGCTTGGACTGCATCATACAAACTATTTCTGATTTTATTTCCAATATATATGTATTTTATAAAGCTGTATCTTTTATGGTTTTTGAAATCGAATAAAGATTAAGAATGAATGAATAAAACATCAACAACAGACACAAATACATGCATTCCAATGAGCGATACAAAAATGACAAGAAATTAAAATATGCATTATTAAAAAAACCAGAAAGCAATTTCAAATGACATAAAACCTAATTACATTATATTGCACAACTTTTGCATGTATTTACTTGAAGTCTGAAAATAAATGTAACATTCTTTAGCTTCAAGTTCTATAAAACACATATTGCAATACGGCTTCAAGTGTATGCACACCTGATACTGGTTGAGAAGTTAAAGTCATGACTCCACTACACTTATCAACAGGTGCAATTCATTATAGCATCACCCAATCACACACAGGCTGCCCATGTTGGTGAATATTACTATCACCCTTTCCCTCATTTTCAGAATAAATTATTTAAGGAGGAAAGAGAGGATTTACATGTGGGGCTGGGTGGAATCTCAATTACGCTGGGGTAATCAGAGTAATTTTGGTAATTCTGCAGTACTCTTTGATGCAGAATTACTGATGATGAAATAACACCAACTCATATCATTAAAAGTAATTTGGGGGGGGGGAATCATTATGCAAGAGTACATATAGTAAGCGCCTGTTGCACTGATGTGTATGATCTGTTGCATTTAGTGCTAGTTTCTTAGCGCAAAATTCATCCTCATGTACAATTAGTGCTTAATGCTGGCTGTAAATTGGAGGAAAATCCTACCCCAATCACATTTTTAGCAAGCACGAGCAGCTGCTTACATTTGCTATCTCTGTTCTGTTGCATTTTGTAAGATTTCTTAGCTCAATAGGCATCCTAGCATCCATTTTCGGCAAAAGTGGTCATTTTTCTGCTAAGAAAAGAGTACTAAATGCATAATCATTTTTTATCGTAATTCTGGGAAATCTCGCAGAATTTATTAGTAATTCTGCCAGATGTTCTGCAATACTTTCAAGGATGTAAGCACAACTCAACCAAAGTTAGGGGGGTGCCAGTACCAGCGTTACTCTTTGCAGACAATACCATCTTATTATCCCAAACCCCCAAGGGTGTGCAAAACCCTTTAGATTGCTTAGGCGAATACTACGTGGAAAAAAGTTTAGAAATAAACACAAATAAAACCAAATATATGGCTTTAAATCCACACAAATCCTTAAAGAAAAATATAATTGTAGGAAAGAAAAAATTGGAATATGTGCCGAATTTCAATATTTGGGTATCACCCTTGACACCAAACTGACATGGAAAACTCATGTACTCAAATGTAAGTCTATTTTGGCCCAAAATTCCATGGCAATAGTGAAAAACCATCACAAAATCTAAAGCAGTGTCACCAGCCCTAGAAGTTTATAAATGTAGGGCGCAAACAGCAAACCTTAATGGTGCAGAACTGTGGGGTGTCAACATCCAGGATAAGTTGACTAAAGAAGAGAATAGATTTATAAGGATGTTGCTGCAGCTCCCAGTACGCACTCCTATGATCTCCGTAATACAAGATTTAAATCTCAGGCGAATTGACCATCAAGCCAATTTAAGACCCTTGTTATTTTGGGTCCGTTTGTGGACCACGCAAGAGCTCAAACACTATATAGATGGGCTAAGGGAGATATTGGAACTTGACCCTATTGCAACCCTTCCATGGCTACAACATGTGCGTAGTTGATTTTACAAACTAGGCCTAAGAAGCTTCTGGGATAATCCTCAATCTTTAACTTACCACTCAAAAAGAATTATGAAAAATATCTATTTGTCATACTGCCAGGATAGCATACATTTTAGTCCAAAAGCAGGAAGGTTGACCACACAGTTTTTAATCATAAAACCAGTCTTCTTAATTGAGGTCTTTATGGATGAAATACAGCCCCCACTAGCAAAGACGCTCTAAATTAAGTTTTGCTTCGATGTCTTGCGGACCAACTTAAATGCATTGAATTTGCTGCATAACAACACAGATGACAAGGACGCCATCTGCACCCTAAGCACACAAAACGCAGTAGTAAATGATGCTCACGTATTATTTTTCTGTCCAGCTTACATTATTCCCCGAAAAAGTGGATCCAACCGATATGTATTAATATTGGATTTAGGTTGCATCTAAAAGCATTTTGTATTTTAAGAAACGGACACATCCCAGAAAATTGTTTTTAGTCAAGTAGATACCTATTTGCTGTCAACCTAATATGGAAGCGAAATCGATTGAAATTTAAAAAAAATGATGATAATAATCATTAATATTGACTTTTAGTATTGTATATTTAGACAAACTCACGAAATTATACCTTATTGATCTGAAATGTATGAACAAGTGATTAATACCTTTGCACTTTATCTTCGTTTGTGAATGTTGTGCACTTTATTGGTCCTATATCAAGTGGGCAATTGGTGTATTGTGTTTAGTTGAAATGCTCCTAGGCAGGAAAGAGGATGTCAAAAGCATTTGTACTTTATTACTCTCAGGTTTGTTTTAATGTTTTATATTCTTTTAACTAAGTGTGCCTACGGTGTCATTTAAATGTTATTACCCATATCCAAAAACTGATTTTACTAAACTTTATATAGATGTCACACCATAACAATGTAACCAATATGTATGGGCTTGGACTGCATCATACAAATTATTTCTGATTTTATTTCCGATATATATGTATTTTATAAAGCTGTATCTTTTATGGTTTTTGAAATCGAATAAAAATTATGAATGAATGAATACAACATCAACAACAGACACAAATGCATGCATTCCAATGAGCGATACAAAAGTGACAAGAAATTAAAATATGCATTATTAAAAAAAACAGAAAGCAATTTCAAATCACATAAAACCTAATTACATTCTATTGCACAACTTTTGCATGTATTTACTTGAAGTCTGAAAATAAATGCAACATTCTTTAGCTTTAAGTTCTATAAAACACATATTGCAATACGGCTTCAAGTGTATGCACACCTGATACTGGTTGAGAAGTTAAAGTCATGACTCCACTACACTTATCAACAGGTGCAATTCATTATAGCATCACCCAATCACACACAGGCTGTCCATGTTGGTGAATATTACTATCACCCTTTCCCTCATTTTCAGAATACATTATTTAAGGAGGAAAGAGAGGATTTACATGTGGGCCTGGGTGGAATCTCAATTACGCTGGCGTAATCAGAGTAATTTTGGTAATTCTGTGGTACTCTTTGATGCAGAATTATTGATGATGAAATAACACCAACTCGCATTATTAAAAGTAATTTTGGGGGGGGCGGGATCATTATGCAAGAGCACATATAGTAAGCGCCTGTTGCACTGATGTGTATGATCTGTTGCATTTAGTGCTAGTTTCTTAGCGCAAAATTCATCCTCATGTACAATTAGTGCTTAATGCTGGCTGTAAATTGGAGGAAAATCCTACCCCAATCACATTTTTAGCAAGCACGAGCAGCTGCTCACATTTGCTATCTCAGTTCTGTTGCATTCAGAGATTTCTTAACTCAATAGGCATCCTAGCATCCATTTTCGGCAAAAGTGGTCATTTTTCTGCTAAGAAAATAGTACTAAATGCATATGGCTGAGATACCCGCCACCCCCTCTCAACACAATCCCCAAATGAGGGAAACCGGAAACGGTTCTTGAAGTTTTTTGGAAGTGGGAGGGAGTGACCCTCCCGGCCGTATTTATTAAAACAAAAAATTAGAACATTTAAACATTAATGTACAATTTCATACCACACTGCGATGTTTGGCTAACCTTAACAGATTCTCTAATACAGAGGTTCTCCTAGCCGATCTAACATCCTACAAAAACATTTACTTGAAATATTGAAATTGTACATCCTAACGTTTAAGGGCCAACGGCAAGGTCGTAACCGGTGTCAAGATCCCTAACCAGACATACCCCCCCCACTTGGGAGGGGCGACAGCACTGAGGCGTACTCACGTGCAACTACTACAATTTCCCTTGTCTTGACGGGGGCACTTATCAACTCGACGCCAGTTAAAGGTCGTTCGAAAACTCGTGTGAGGTATCTAGAAGGTATCGTAGACCTCCCCCCAACCCCACACAACTTACCGCATCTGCCGTCGCAGATGTCACCGGCCCCGGGAAATTCCCCAGGAGGGGGCTGTAACCCCTCCTACACAGGAAGGGGCCTTGACCGCCTTTCCTCTTCTTCCGGCGACCCATCCTTAGAAGGGACCGCCTCCCCGTTGAGGGGCCAAAGGCCACCTCCCCCGAGCGCTCCCATCCGTGTTGGGTGACGCCCACTCATAGGGATCTTCCAATTAGTGCTCACCGATCATGACCTTACCGCCTACCGCCTGACCGAAATAAATACGACAAGTGCTAACTAAATGAAACTACATTGGCCACTATGACCGAAAACCTGTGTCCAAATGGCCCTCAAATCCGACATTCTTTAATCACCAACTCGTAACATTATACCAATCTTTATTACACATTCAATATCAATATCACACCCAAAAACAACCTGAAAAACAAAATAGAATAACTGATCAACTTTATTAAAACAACTAGCTGTCCTCAGGGGCTGGTGGGTGGGTCAAAATTGGCTCTTCGTTCCGTCTCGAGCTCACGTGCAGCGGGGAGGTGCAGCTTCAGAGCACAGGAACAAGAGGATGTCTTCTGGTCTTGCGTCTCTTTTTATCCATCTTCAGAGCGGGCGTAAACCCGCCCCTGCCTGCCCCGAGGGCGTGGCCGGCGGCGTCCGTGTCTAGGCCAGCCCACTCAAGGGCGGGAAAAAGCGCGCCCCGGCTACGCCGCTTCGGGCATACCAGCCGAGACGCGCCTCCCGCCCAAAAATGTCTTCCCGGGGGGATCGAGGCACTCTGCCATACGTTCGGGGGGACCGAGTGGTCGCCCCTTTCCATATGGCTGAGATACCCGCCACCCCCTCTCAACACAATCCCCAAATGAGGGAAACCGGAAACGGTTCTTGAAGTTTTTTGGAAGTGGGAGGGAGTGACCCTCCCGGCCGTATTTATTAAAACAAAAAATTAGAACATTTAAACATTAATGTACAATTTCATACCACACTGCGATGTTTGGCTAACCTTAACAGATTCTCTAATACAGAGGTTCTCCTAGCCGATCTAACATCCTACAAAAACATTTACTTGAAATATTGAAATTGTACATCCTAACGTTTAAGGGCCAACGGCAAGGTCGTAACCGGTGTCAAGATCCCTAACCAGACATACCCCCCCCACTTGGGAGGGGCGACAGCACTGAGGCGTACTCACGTGCAACTACTACAATTTCCCTTGTCTTGACGGGGGCACTTATCAACTCGACGCCAGTTAAAGGTCGTTCGAAAACTCGTGTGAGGTATCTAGAAGGTATCGTAGACCTCCCCCCAACCCCACACAACTTACCGCATCTGCCGTCGCAGATGTCACCGGCCCCGGGAAATTCCCCAGGAGGGGGCTGTAACCCCTCCTACACAGGAAGGGGCCTTGACCGCCTTTCCTCTTCTTCCGGCGACCCATCCTTAGAAGGGACCGCCTCCCCGTTGAGGGGCCAAAGGCCACCTCCCCCGAGCGCTCCCATCCGTGTTGGGTGACGCCCACTCATAGGGATCTTCCAATTAGTGCTCACCGATCATGACCTTACCGCCACAGGCCGGATAGTTGACCGGCTATCCGGACCCCCCACAAAAACTCCTACCTAAAGGTCATGTTTCAAAGATTTCAACCATGCTAAAAAATCTCCTAAGAACAACTCATTCCCCTCCCAAGACAAATGCACACCATCCCCCGAATACATCCTGTCATCAGTAATACAGCTATGAGAAATAGAATGCAATGTCCTGGAACGGAACAACCTACTCACTTTATTGTTAAGCTTTCTAACAGAGTGATTCAAAGCAGGTATAGAGACAGCCCCCCGCCACACCTTTCGTGGAATGAAATGGGACCAAGCAATCGTGCACCCCGGAACTCTCCTCGCCAACCAACTTACAGTGGAAAGCAGTGCCTCCAGGAGTAGTCGTCTACCGATGGTAACCAAATCATTGCCCCCGATATGCACTATAACTATAGCCGGCGGTGACCTTGTCCGCCCTAACAAACCCTCAAAAAATGTTTGAAACTGGTCAATACAGAGACCGCCCCTTCCGTAGAAGGACATCCTGTACCCGTATTCCCCAGCTACGTGAATCATGTCACCTGCTTTGAATACGTCTGCGGCACGCCTCACGTATGAGTGGCCCACGACCCACACCTCCTTTTTCACAGCCGGTGATGTCAGACCGCTGGCCCGGTGTAAGGTCGACTGCATAGTCCGCCCCGCCTCGTAGGCTTGCGTAACTGAAACCAAACAAAAACAAGAAGCGTGAGTACAGAGTACATAATTACAGCTTCACAACATGTGCAACCGCACATATCTTTTATAACAATTGGAGGACCAACGCCCCACTCGTTTCACTTGCTCAACATTAAGACCCCTGGCCGTAGCTTCAGTAGCAGCCCCTATCCGAAAGGAATGGGTCCCAAATTCGCCCGGGTTCAAGCCCGCAGCGGCAACAGACATCGCAAGCACCCGCTGAAACTGAAATTTCGTCAGTGGGGTGGCGTCCGTGTGTCTTAACAACGTCCCCCCCCATGATGCCACCCTTCGTGCTAGGTAATCCTCTAAACACTTTACCGGACATATGGAGGACCCAGGAATCCTGCGTATGATGACGCAGTCACCCATCCCATCCTGGTCAGTCTTCGACCTTACAAAGGAGATAGTCATTGTTTCTCCCCTGATCTGGACGTGTTCCCGGCACAAACCCCCCGCCACATCTAGTTTGTTCCTTGCCACTAGTTCGCTTACCCGCATTGCTCCGTGAAATGCTAACGTAAACGCGGCTCGGAACAGCACTGCCTCAAACTGAGATGAACATGTGGCAGGAAGTGTAGCCAACAACTGGGACAATCTATCCAAACCTATCGGGCGCCTTTCATCTACTCTGCGACCCTCCAGGCGTTGCCACCCACGCAGCGCTTTCTGTACAACGAAGGACGCTGTTGGGTCTTGGATAGCGTGTGCTCTGGCAACAAAGGAAATGGCGGCACGATGCCTCTGGGCCGTAGCCACCGATTTCCCAGCCTTACGTAAGGACATCAGGAAATTCACCACCCATTCCTCATGACCCCAAAGTCGCTCTCTATCACTCCCCAAAAAGGCTAAATAGGCCCGAAACGCCCCTTCATATGCCTTCCTCGTCCTTGGTGCTAGACTCTCTCCCACGAGGTGACGAAGTTCGGGGCACCGAGAGACCAGAGAGCCTCGGTAAAGGGTGCCGGCTCCGGGTCCGCTGAGGGAAGGAAACCAGCAAAAGCCTGCATTTGAAAACGAGACAGTGCGTCAGCTGCCTGATTCATCACCCCTGGCACGTGTTTTGCTCTGAATAGCACGTTCAATTGCATACATAGTAAAACAATTTCTTTAAGTAGTCTTAAGATCAGTTTACAACGTGCTGCCTGACTATTGATGCACTCGACCACAGTCATATTGTCCGACCAAAATATGACCGAGTGATTTTTGAACCCATCGGGCCATGTTCTCAAGGCCACCAAGATGGGAAACAGCTCGAGGAAAGCAATATTACTCGTTAGACCCTTCTCATGCCACCAAGTCGGCCATCTTTGTGCTGACCATTTTGTGCCGAAAATGGCGCCAAAACCTATGCTTCCCGCCGAATCTGTCCACAGCCCCAGCTCCTCAGAAGACACGGCTGGTTTATTCCAGACGATTCTACCATTGAAATCCGCCAAGAATGCTAACCAAATACGCATGTCCTGGCGGATCTCGGCCGATAGTCTCGTGCGATGATGGCCTTCTTTAAGGCCGACCATCGCTTGGGCAATTGAACGGGAAAAGGGGCGGGCCATTGGTATCACCCTCAGTGCAAAATTCAACTGTCCCACCACTTGCTGTAATTGTTGCAGCGTAACTTTTGATGCATTTATACACAGTTGCAGTGCAGCCCTGAACTTCAACACTTTCTCGGCTGGCAAACGGAAACACCCCTCAATGGAGTCCAACTCGATCCCCAGAAACTCGAGGCAAGTCGTAGGACCCACTGTTTTACCCGGCGCCAATGGCACGCCTAACTGTTTCATCAACACACAAAATTCGGCCAAGGCCCGGCCACATTCAAGACCCCCAGCTGCCCCAAGAAATAAGAAATCATCAAGGTAGTGCATTACATCTTGGAAACCCGTTTTCTTTGTGAAAACCCATTGTAGAAAACAACTGAATTTCTCGAAATAGGCACAGGATATAGAACACCCCATTGGCATACACCTATCCATGTAATAACAACCCTGAAACATGAAACCTAGGAGACGCTGGTCGTCTGGGTGTACCGGGAGCAATCGGAACGCTGACTCGATATCTGACTTCGCCATCAGCGCCCCGGGCCCCAGGCGATTAAAAATGGCTACGGCCTCATCGAAGGATGCGTACCGCACCGAACACACTTCTGGATCGATTGCCTCATTTACGGAAAGACCTCGTGGAGCTGATAAGTTATGAATTAGTCGGAACTCTCCAGGGTCTTTCTTGGGTACTACCCCCAAGGGAGAACAAACAAAATTCTGAACTGGGGGTACACTAAACGGGCCAGCGACCCGACCTCGAGTCACCTCTTTTCGGATCTTTTCCTGTACTACGGTTGTATGTTGCAGGACGGAAAGTTGGTTTGTACACTTTTCCACACCCTGAAAGTCCCCTACCGGGATGCGGAAACCATACGAAAAACCGTTTCGCAGCACCCCAGCAGAAGTACGATCCGGGTAATCACTGAGCCAAGGGATCATTGCCAGGGTATCAATGGGAGTGGGTAAAGGCGCCCCTCGGACTATATTAGACCTGTTTGGCACCTCCTCTCCCCCCGTTATCACCCGTTCTGGCTCTGCACGAGACCTCAGGATGGGACGACCCACAACCACTACATTCATGTTTGAATTTACACGATCCCTGCGGTCTCGTACATTTCCCTCTGTTGTAATTAAAACAGAAACCTTTTCTTCCGGTATTGCCGGTAGGTTTCGAGTGATCGTCGGACCCCGAACCTGATCGAAAGGGCGTCCCCGCATATTGTCGAGAGGATTCACCCACATTACTTCCTACCAACGGCATTTTTAACATTCCTGACTCCTTCATTTTATCCCAGGTCAAGGCATCATAACAATCCCAGGTTAAACTTTTATTATGCTCCTTTTCCTTTCTGAACATATTATCGTAACAAAACCAATGGTTCCCCTGGTGCGATGTCGAGTACCCCATGATTCGTGATTGGTATATTGGGAACTCGGAAAGCAACTCAGGCCTACGTTCGCCCAGGATTGATGTAAAAATTCCCCAGGCATTGCCCCAATTGGCGATATTCTCATTCACTTTAAAGGCGGCCATCTTTGCGCGCCAAACACTCGGGTGCATTAGGTCCTTCTGACTCTTTACATGCTCAACCTCATAATGATCAACAAGTAACGAAAAAATGTTCACATACTCCCCCGCCCAAATCTTTTCCTTAATTGCCAAAGGAACATGTTGCCCCAACTTTTCTCTCCGAGAGGGTGCTGACTCATCCCTCGCGATCGGCAATGGCCGCTTACCTGCACCTGACGCTGCCTCTGTGGTCGCAACCGTCCCTGGTGTCTTGTCCCCTACTGCAGCCGGTACGGGCACCTTGGCTGCTTCCCGCTTCTCACGCAGTTGCTTAATCAGCTCCTGCGCTTCGACAGCCGTGGCGCCCTCGTTACCTTTTCCCAACCACGCTGCCAATTGTGCTGCCAACTCGGGCGGCATATCATCCTCGGACACGGGGGTGATCGGATTCCCTTCCCCTGGCACGGGAATTGGAGCCTCGAGCGGAGCACTGGGACCGGGAATCTCTTCTCCCGCTGCCCCCCTCCTGGGCCTCTTGTTTTTCCCTCCCGGGGCTGCTCCCGCCAAAGGACGTTTTGGACCCCTTTCTTCATTCATGTCCACCCGCTTCCTTAGCTCGGACATCTCCTTCATGAGAACACGCAGCATCTGGTCGGTATTCATACGCTTTCCAACCTTCTTCGGCATTCTCCAACAAAGTAACTGAAAAACAAACAAGAACGATTAAAACGCTCAAAATTGGCTCTTCGTTCCGTCTCGAGCTCACGTGCAGCGGGGAGGTGCAGCTTCAGAGCACAGGAACAAGAGGATGTCTTCTGGTCTTGCGTCTCTTTTTATCCATCTTCAGAGCGGGCGTAAACCCGCCCCTGCCTGCCCCGAGGGCGTGGCCGGCGGCGTCCGTGTTTAGGCCAGCCCACTCAAGGGCGGGAAAAAGCGCGCCCCGGCTACGCCGCTTCGGGCATACCAGCCGAGACGCGCCTCCCGCCCAAAAATGTCTTCCCGGGGGGATCGAGGCACTCTGCCATACGTTCGGGGGGACCGAGTGGTCGCCCCTTTCCATAATCATTTTTTTGCGTAATTCGATGAAATCTCGCAGAAATTATTGGTAATTCTGCCAGATTTGCTAATCACGATGTTTGTGACAGCTACTGAAATACATCACCGCTCATGTGCACCAGTTGATCACCCTCAGAGTTGGAAATATTCATTTTCTTGCTATTGCTAACATATCACTTTTTTCTGGAATCAGTGGGTGTTAGAGGCTGTGTATGAGGGAGAAGTGTGTGAAGTCTGCCTATATGTGAAGAGTGGTTTAAGGAAAGAGTGGCATGAATCGTGGTACAAGAAAAAGTTATGAGAGAGGTGTGTTGAGTTATTACCTGGCTTTAGACTGGGGTTCTGTGAAACAAGCTGGCCATAAAGGAGGTCAAGGCACACAGTGGTGAGGATATGCCTCTCAAAGGAAATGAGACGAAGTCAGGATCTAGGTCCACCTCCATGAACAGCATTTGCCACCTCTAACCTGGAGAACTTTTTCACCCACTTGCCACATTTTCTTGTAGTCTCCCACAGTGCATGCCGCCACCACCAATGCATTGACATTGTCTATTAACTCTGCCACATTGCTTTCTTCGCCATTTCACTGAAGGTGCATGGAGACATATCAATTAGTACCTTGTAGCGATCAACCACAAAGGTAACTATAAGGCCTGCCTTGCACTTTGTGAAGCTCCTCTTCGGTTGGACTGTGGCAAGCTGCATATTGGGGTTTGGGAGTGTTGTGTGACATTCTGTTAGTGAGGCAGTCCAATGGGATTAGGGTAGAACCTAGATTGTGATGTATGTTTATGTGATCCCAGGGTGAACATATGTCAAGCGTGAGACATTTTGATAACATGTATGGTGTTTCCCTATTACCATCTATTCTAAGAAATCCCCTGTAAGAAAATTGATTATTAGTTAGGAAGAATGTGAGTCCTTTCAAACTAATAAGTAGGAAATCTTGTCAGGTTCAACACAAAGGTTCAATTAATAAACCTGAACTCTACCCCTGATAGCTATAGCACAGAGTGAATAAGCTTACCTTAATGAAAAGTGTACAAATTATTTAGCAGTAACAAAACAATTAAAACGTTTAAACACAACACAATAACACTACCACCACTCCTTTCTAAAAACAGAGACATATATTTTTTTAATTCAGTGAGGGGAACCAGAGATATGACTTTTTAAGTTTTCGAGCAAAAAAAGTGGCAAGACAATTTAAAGCAGTTATCAGAGGTAACTGTTCATGGCTGACTGGGACCTAGGTGCAATTTCAGGCCCGCTGCAATGGAATTTGACGTCAGATACATCAAGCTGGTTATTCCAGTCAAAGTTTTGACCTTTTGAAAAATTATTTTTATGGAAGTAGAAATCATCTAATGGAACAAGGTTGAAGGCTGCATTCACCAAAATCCTCTTGTAATAGGATAGTTGTTGGACGAGGTCCTGCATGTAGCGTGTCGAGTCTAGGCCCAACACGTGGATGAGGGGTGCAGAAATAAGGGACACAGAAGCAGTTATATGGTTAGCCGGAAAGACCCCAAGCGGTCTTCCGCCTTATTTATTTATACCCCCGTGCGAGCCCGCCCCGGGGTATGCGTGCGTGCGTGTGTGTAATGGATACAATGTATGGGAGAGCCCGAGTGGCTCTCTACATCCCTCCTTCAATTTAGTTCTGTTCTTGCCGCAATCACATAAATCCCGATTCACAGGGATGCCCAGGCAAAGTCTCTCAGATGCTGGTTGGGTCTCGGGTTGGGCCTCAGGCTGTACCGTTGGTTCTGGGCACACGGCGTCCCCACAACCCCTGCCGGGGTTGTCCCTGCATTCTCGCCGCTGATGGTCGCCCTGGGTTGGTTGCTCTCAGCGGTGAGATTCTGCGGTGTCATTCTGGGTGGACTCTCTCCTCTTTGCCTGGTCATGGGTGATCTTGGCACGCTCCCTCCTACATCTAAACCTCCATCATCCACAGCCTCCGGTCCTTCCTCGGTGTGGTGGTCTCCAATTGCCTCACTTATTTTCTTAAAGCATGACACATTCCGTGTCACCACTTGTCCATTTCGCTTTGCAGTCACCATTGTTCCTTGGACCTTCTCCACTATCCACACCTCCGACTCGTACAGCGAAACTTCCATCCTGGGTGTCGATCTCGCACTACAACCATGTCCCCTTCTTTCAGAGTGGGCTCCTTTGCGTGACGATGTTCGCTCGCCTTCTGATTGGTGTTTCGCCTCCGGGCTTGAATGGTCGCGGCATCCCTCTCTTCCGGCACCCAGGTGCTGTCAGTCGTGAGGCTGTCACGGGGTGCTCTTTTGAACAACACATGGGCGGGAGCACACTTTGTAGTGCTGTGAGGCGTCTGTCGGTAGGCCCTTGAAATTGATCGAGGGCTATTTCCGGATCCTCCCCATTGTTCACTGCAATTCTTAGTGCTCTGTTGAGTGTCCGCATCAGTCTTTCGACTTCCCCGTTTGCCTGGGGCCACAGCGGGGTGATTTTTCTATGCTTGATCCGGAGGCTTTCGAGGTAGGTTTGAAATTCTCTCCATTGAAAAGGAGGCCCGTTGTCGGACTTGATTTTGTTCGGGAGTCCCATGGTTGCAAAGACGCGGCTCAGCACTCTTTTGACTTGTGGAAATGCAGTTGAAGATATGACCTCTACTATCGGAAACTTTGAGAACGAATCAACAAGGACCAACATGTGACGGCCATCAGGGAAACTCCCGAAGTCTATGCTGAGGTGTGTCCAAGGCGTCTGGGGCGCCTCCTCCGTGATCACTGGTGCTGGGGTCAGATCACTGCCCGTGATTGTGCAGGCATGGCAAGAACGAATCATACCGTCTACTTGGCTGTCCATGGCGGGGAACCATACTTTGCTCCTTAGGCGTGCTTTTATCTTGGCCATGCCCTGATGACCTACGTGTGCTAGACTTAGTGCTCTCTGTTGGAGACTCTCAGACATGACAATGAGGTGTCCTCGGAGGATGATTCCTTCGTCGCCCACGCTCAGCTCACTGCATATTTGCCACAGTTGTTGTCGCGCATGGCTCACCTCCAGCCGAAGGCTCGATGCTCCATCAAGGAAATGGGCCCAGCGGTTTCCTTCCAGAGCCTGGCGAACTCTCACCAGTGTCTCATCCGTGGCGGTATTTTCCCCGATTTCTTTTAGTGACATGTTCTCCGGGCACGCGGCTTGCGAGACCATATGGACAAACTCTTCGGCTTCCACGCCTTCTTCTCTTGTCGGATACTGACTGACGACATCGGGGTGTCAGGACAGGTAGTCGGCCGGGTTGTGTGCCCCCGGTCGGAACACAATCTTGAAGTTGTAACCCTGTAGCTGGACTGCCCAGCGTTCGATGCGTGGGGGTGCAAGCCTGGACGACCCTGCAAACAGTGGCAACAGCGGCTTATGATCTGTCACCACAGTGAACTCCTGCCCGCACAGGTAGAGGTGGAAATGTTGACATGCCCATTTGATGGCCAGGGCTTCTCTTTCGATCTGTGCATACCTGGTCTCTGTGTCCGACAGCGCCTTACTGGCATATGCGACAGGTTTCCACTCTTCGGGTCCATACTCTTGCAGAAGCACAGCTCCCAGGCCCACGGGGCTGGCATCGACGATCAGTTCTGTCCTGCGTCGGGGTTGGAAGTATGCCATGACGGTGTCATCGAGGAGACTTGCTTTGATGTTTTGGAAAGCCTTGTTAGCGGTTCCTGTCCATTCCCACTTGTGGTCTGCTCTGGTGAGGGCTCTGAGGGGCTCTGCAAGCGCGGCCAAGTTAGGTATAAACCGACCACAGTAAGTGGCCATGCCCAGGAAACTGCGCACCTTGGTGGGGTTTCTTGGAGTGCTTGCTGCCTTGATCGCCTCTGCCTTCTTGGGATCCACTTTCAGACCTACCCGCGTGAAGGTGTAGCCAAAAAAGTCTATCGATTCCTGGTAGAAGGAGCATTTCGCCCGGTGTAGGGTCAGTCCGCTGTCCACGAGTCTTTGGAGTGTGGCCCTCAGATGGGCATGATGCTCTTCGAGGGTTGCTGAGTAGACTAGTATATCATCGCTGAGGTTGATTACTCCGCTCAGTCCGGATAGTACTTCTCGTATGGCATTTTGGAATACTTCCGCCGCGGAGGAGACTCCAAAGCTTAACCGTTTGTAGCGTCGCAGTCCCACGTGGGTCGAGAAGGTGGTGATATATCTGCTGGCTGGTTCCAACTCGAGCTGGTGGTATCCTGAAGTTGAGGTCTAATTTTGAGAACCATTTCGCCCCATTCAGATCAGCCACTATATCATCCATGGTAGGAGTGATATGTCGTTCTTGTTTAACGGCTGCGTTTGGCAGCCTCATGTCCACGCATAACCTGATTGCCCCCGGTTGTTTTGGCTTTGGTGCGACCACCAGTGGGGAAACCCAGGGTGTCGGGCCCGACACCTTTTCGATGACGCCAAGGTCTTCCAGCTTCCGGAGTTCTTCTTCGACTTGTGGCCTTAAGTTGAAGGGCACTCTCCTGTGCCGGAGTGCTACTGGCCGGACGGACGTGTCTATGTGTAGCTTGAATTTTCGTCCTTTGAGTTTTCCTAGGCCCTGAAACAACTCTGGAAAATCCTTCAGCATGAAGTCTGCATGCGCCTGATGCACCTGATTGGCAAAGAACACCAGGCCAAGGTCCTCTGCCGTGTGGCAGCTCAGAAGGGTGCCTTTCTTCCCCGCGGTGAGGTGGAACCGAGTTTCCGTGGAATACTCGCCATTGACTACAGTCGTTTGGATCACCCCTCTTAGCGGTAGTGGTTCCGTGCCTCCGTGCCTCCGTAGGTGTAGATCCTCGCAGTGGAGGGTGTCAGCAGGGGCTTGGGAGACCTCCTCTCATATTGATCGGAATCCATGACATTCACGGACGCCCCCGTGTCTATCAGGGCTTTAATTTCGGTGCCTTCTACCGCTATGGAGCACATGGGCGGCGGTCTTCTCCTCGTGGATGCTCTGCTTACGTAAGAGACCACGTACACCTCATCGTCCTCATCGTCCTCATACCTCAGTCGTCTTTCTTGAGCCTGGTGGTCTGGAGGAGGTGGTTCGTGGTCGAGCGACAGCTGTCGGATGCGCTGCGTCACTGCCCGGGCTCTCGGACCGGCTGGCTTGAACTTTCCTCCCCGACATACTGCGGCGAAATGGTTCAAACGCCCGCACTTGAGGCACGTCTTTCCTTTCCCGCCACATGTGGCGGTTGCTGGGTGGTCTTCCCCACAGTATCCGCATTGATTTCCTCTGGACTGGGCACTTCGTGGGCGAGTGGCCGGGAATCTTCTCTGGATTGCGTCAACCCTCTCTTCTTTGATCGGCATCATCCTCGCAGCAGCCGGGGCAATCACCGGTGTGCGTAATGCTGCCTCCATCTCTTCCGCCCTCGCGTCGGACAGCTCATGTGACCTGGCTAGGATCAATATTTCATCTAGCGATATGCCCGGTTGGTGGAGAATGAGCTTTCTCAGCAGTTTTGACTTGCAGCCAACTATGATTTGGTCCCGGATCTCTTCCCGTGGGTTGGTAAATGGGCAGGTGCTTGCGAGTCGGCGGAGCCGGGCGTAGTACATGTCAACCGACTCTGACTCCGTTTGCCAGGCTCGTTTGAATTTAAACTTTTCAAAGTCATTATTGAGTTGGGGATCAAAGTGCGCGTTCAAGGCTGCGACCGCAGCATCGTAGTCGTGCTCGGGTCCTGTGTTGGGGAGTGATTCGAATAGTTCGTAAATTTCTGGCCCACCATATAGGATGAGGAGTGACCTTTTCACAGTTCCATCCGTCTCCCTTGTGCCTTTAAAGTAGAGCTTGAGCCTCCTAACCCACACCTTCCATCTCAGCGCGGCCGTTGCCGGGTCTGCCGCCTCGCTAAACGGGGGAATGGGCGCTGCGCCAGAGTGTAAGTGGGTGGGTGTCGCTTGCATGGGGGCTCCGGCTTGGATTTGGGCCTGTGGCTGCGGCGCAACTACCACTGGTGGGGGCGCGACTGCCGGAGGTGGGTTTTGGCCTACCCCATCTTGGCCCACTCCTGGCGCCGTTACAGACATTGCTCAGTCTTCTTCTAGCCCTTCTGGAGCTTTCTGGTGGTGTGTCCCTGTGTGTTAGGGTTCTTTCACGGTTCCTTGGTCCCTTCAGGGTAATGAACCTTCCTCTATTTTCTGTTGCTTGGCTTTGCCTATGCTTGTTATCGTGAGACGTGTTCACTTTTCCCTCTGGGCCGTGTGTGTCAAAGACAGGGCCCTCGCACCTCTAACAGTCTTACAACAGTGTAACAGGGGCCGTTTGCCTTTGCTTGTGCTTGATTGACTTGTGCTCTTGGTCAATGCTAAGCAGTGTCAATAGATTTCCGACACCTTCCCTGGGCCGCGATCGTGGGATGCAGGGCTGGGGGAGTGTCACAGGCCTCCGTGAGCGTCTCCTGTGCTTGTAGCTGCCGTGACGGCTGGGGGCTGGTCCTGGGCCTCGCAGAGACCACGTGGTACCGCCGCGTAGGTCGCGCTGGATCCTTCCTCGGGGCACTCGCTTCGGCGCTGGAGGAGGGAGGGACACGCAGGGTTGTCGCGCTGGCGGGGCAAAACAGACTCACCCGCAGATCTTGCCAGGAGGCACCCAGACTCCACACGAGTCCCGCCGGCTGAAGGCGCTCCCTCTGGGGAGGCGCGTGGGCGGGCCTCAGGAGCCGGGACAAGACGGCACAGCAAACGCGGGTGGGCTCTGCGACAGGAAGCAGGCACAGCGTGGCGCCACCGACAGAGGCAGCCCGGCACGCGTGCACGTAGGCCGGCCTCGTCGCCAATGTAGCGTGTCGAGTCTAGGCCCAACACGTGGATGAGGGGTGCAGAAATAAGGGACACAGAAGCAGTTATATGGTTAGCCGGAAAGACCCCGAGCTGTCTTCCGCCTTGTTTATTTATATCCCGGTGTGAGCCCGCCCCGGGGTATGCATGCGTGTGTAATGGATACAATGTATGGGAGAGCCCGAGTGGCTCTCTACACTGCAGATGCCATCGGTTTTGGCGAGAATTTTATATTTTATACCCGCCAAAGTCCCTTCATTAGCAGAGGCCACTAGCAAAAACCAGACCATATTCAGTAGCAACTGGTCACTCTAGGAAGAGTGCTGCTTGTAGCTTTCTGTGTCCGTCTAGCCACACAGGAGTCAGCCAAATGACCCGTGGAGTCCACTTCTCAGCCCTTGGTAGAAGTGGAAGCTGGTCCCACTCTTCTCGTCTCCACACGGGTCAAAGACAGCAGGTCCAGTCCTCTTCTGTTTATCCACAGGCCCAGCTGTGTTCTGTAGAGTGCCACTATTGTAAATCTCACTTGCCAGTGAGTGGTGGGGACTACTGGCTACTCCCTAACCAATGAGAAAAAAGTTCCCAAGAGCATACATTCTCACTTTTGAAGCACATCATGTTTAACTTACTGCAAACAATTCTTGGGTGCACTAGTGTCAGAATTCCAATATGACAGAACCCTTCTGCCTCTAGCAAAGGCTGGAGGACCAGTTATAGGTATGTATAAGGAAATTAGAAGTCTCTCCTCCTCAACCACATCAAGCTGGTTCTGGGACCACATCCCCCTTCCACTTCCATGGAATCTCTTTTTCCCAGGTCTCAGTTTAAAGTTAACTATGTATGGGCAGGCCTCACATGTGTATCATTTAAGTTACATTCCTGAGCCCTTCCTAATTACCCTTCCTGAGCTGAGATGAGTCACATTCCTCATACACCGGTCTTCTTGTTAAAAGGCCCAAGCCATTGTCTCTGGTCTCTAAGCACTTTTCACAGTTCATCAAGGGAAAGCACAGACAGGGCTGTGGCTGTTGCAGGCAGGCTAAAGATAACGTTAATTAGTCGACAGAAGCTTTCAGGCAGGAAAAATATGACTCTTTTAAAAGTTAATTTTCCTGTAATTGTATTTAAAAAACTCCCACTTCAGCATGGAATTGGAATTTCATAATTATTGGTAAAAGCAGTTACATGATTTATTTCTGTAGCTTATCTCAGACCAATATTATAAAAACATTATTTTATTTTCACTTTAGCTTTCCTCTTTGGATCGGCAACAGCCCTGTACAGTGAAATTAGCTTGTTGGGGCTCACCACTGTAGAAACATGCAAACATGAAATTCTGACTTGTTCTGCTTTTAAATACAACTAACACTAGCTTGTGGGCTGCAAGGCCTAGTTATGGGTGTTCAATTTAATATGTAAAAGTAGGGCTCAGGCATGGCCTAGGGATACATGGAGTCAGGCACTTGATTGCCGAGCTCTAGTGGCTGCAGCCCACAAATGCAACATCCTGCCCCCCCAGATGGCACGGCCTGGGGATACGGAGGCCCAGAGGCCCGAATGTTATACTGGAACCGATGTTTGTCAGAATTGCCACTGGAGTTTCCCCAGAGATTGAAAGTGGAACGGGCCGCATAGAGTCAGTTATCATCTTCCCACATCGAGAAGGACCTGAAGGGGCTGCTATAGTGGTAGAGGTATCATTGACATAATATTGATGCATACAATATTGATAAATAACAAAAGAAGTGCCAATACTGTAATGATTTAAGACTCAATGTTCTGGAAACATCCGAACTAAACGAAATGTTTTGGTCTCACGTGTGTGAGTCGAATAAATAGTTTATTTTGTTTTAAATAGTTTTGTTTCCTAAGTTTGGTTTGTGATTTCACCAACTTAACAAATTATAAGACCTTATATACACAAAATTTACAGGAATTACAAGCCACAAAAAATTCAATACATTTACAATCAAAATTCATTCATACCTCAATCATTCTATATATCAAGTCACCACAGACACAAATACACGTTTACACTGGAATATCAATATTCACAGAAAAGCCATATAAACATTTTTTTCAATTTATGCAAGACAGTTTTATATAATTTCTGGCTGTGATAGTCTACGCGTTTCGAACTCTGGTTGTTGGTAGAGTTCTCATCAGGACCAGAATCTGTGAAGAAAGGAAAAAATACCTTTCTTTAGAATCATAAATGAATGGTGCATCTCTCTTGCTTAAACCTCCACTACAAGCTAAGTATCTCTTACCTCTGAACTTCAGAGATGGTGTAGTTGGTTAAATTGGGCAATCCACGACGCTCAATTCTTATCTAATTCCTAAAAAACAATTGAAGGCTTCCATTACTACTCAAGAATTCACCTTTTATGCTATCACCCCAAACATACCAACAGGGACTTACTTGGGTTAAGAAAGGGGTCGGATCGATTTGTGGTGACAGGAACAAAGCCGCACTTATCCGGTTGCTTCCTTTAGCGCGTGTGCGCAATTGTTCGAAGGTGGAACCGCCTGAAGGTGCAAAGGACAGGCGAAGACATGTGTTATTCTTGGGACCTCGTGGCTCAGCCTAATTGGTCTAAACCCCCCCCCCCCCCCAATGGAAGTCGGTGTGGGCGGAAAGAGGACCAAGTGCAAGTGGTTTGCGCTTGTGCCTCACAAATGCAACTTGCATGCTGTCACAACAGACAAAACGGAGGCAAACGTTACTCGTGGTGCCACGCGGTTCTATTCTAATTAGTCTAAAGTCCCCAAGGGGGTCGGGTAACGGGTGACATTAGGACCCACAGAATTCCATTAGTGCTAGTACCTGTTTAGTCGGGCAGCAACACCATATCTTGGTGTTCGTTCTTCCTGGTTCGTCACGTGTGGAATAACGACGTCGAGCTTCGGGGTCCGCAAATGATCTCAGGAGTTGTAGTTCGCTATGATTCCAGGCTCCGTTTTATACAGCGAATTTGATGCAAATGCCGCAACGTTGGCTGTGATCTTGATGGTTTAGTTTGTAATTGTCACTTCAGTGATGTACATGTGTAATAAGCATGGGAATAGATCGTGTTGCCAAAAGGCAGTAGTCTACAGATGTCTGTCCCAATTTGAAAAACGGAATGGATACTTGTGTGATGGATTTAAAATACTCAAGATTCATTCTGATCATGTTTTATCTGGAAACAGATCAGGTTAATTTAAAAATCTCTGTAAGTTCGTTGAGTCCATGTACAGCCGTATTAAATTTGACGAACAACATTGACTCTCGTCTAGAAAGTTTCGCATCAAGGTCTCCTCCTCTTATGTCATTTTCCACTTTTGAAATGACCGTCGAAGTGAGATCAGTTTCTGTATGATTCTTAGAACGCCAATGGTTTACTAGTGGGGCTGTCAGTACGTTGTTTTGGGTTCGAGATTTATGTTGTTGTATACGTAAACGTACTTCTTGGTTGGTTTTGCCTATGTAGACCAAATCACATGGACATGTAATCCCATATACAACGGACCTTGATTTACAGTTAGTGAAGGCTTTGTGCTTCCACATTGTGTTATTATGTACAAACAGAGTTCCTTCTTTGATGCTATTACAGCACAAACATGTCCCACATTTTCGGTGTCCTTGGACTGGTGGCAAGCCTATCATTGTTCTTAAAGTGGAAGGCTTGGTCTCTGGGAGTGCTGCTCTCACTAATTGATTAGCAATACTGCAGGTTTTTTTTAAGGCAAAGAGTGGTTCTTTTGAAAAAGCCTCATCCAAATTCTTTAGTAGATGCCAATTATTCTTTACTACTTTTTCGAGGGCATTTGAGTCAGGACAACACGTTGATACAAATACCATTCTGTCATTTTCCTTTTTAGACTTTCTCTCAAGTAGGCATTCGCGGGGTGTCCACCAAGCCCTTTTCCTTGATTTTCTCAATAATTTCTTGGGATATCCTCGTTGAAGCAGATTATTTGTTAAGTTCTCAGCATGTCTCAGATATTCTTCTTTATATTTACAATTACGTCTAATACGTAAATACTGTCCGTGGGGAGGTTATCCTTAAGACTTCTGGGATGATTGCTCTTAAAGTGTAGCGCTTTGTTGCGGTCTGATGGCTTTTTGTACAATGTTGTCACTGGTGTAGTTGGTTAAATTGGGCAATCCACGATGCTCAATTCTTATCTAATTCATAAAAAACAATTGAAGGCTTCCATTACTCCTCAAGAATTCAACTTTCATGCTATCACCCCAAACATACCAACAGGGACTTACTTGGGTTAAGAAAGGGGTCGGATTGATTTGTGGAGACAGGTACAAAGTCGCACTTATCCGGTTGCTTCCTTTAGCGCGTGTGCACAATTGTTCGAAGGTGGAACCGCCTGAAGGTGCAAAGGACAGGCGAAGACATGTGTTATTCTTGGGACCTCGTGGCTCAGCCTAATTGGTCTAAACCCCCCCCCCCCAAATGGCAGTCGTGTGGTGGGTGGAAAGAGGACCAAGTGCAAGTGGTTCGCGCTTGTGCCTCACAAATGCAACTTGCATGCTGTCAGGGACTTACTTAAGTTCAGGTCGGTTTTTGGAGCCAGGACGTGGAACCGCGATTAATCTGTCGCTTCCTCTGGCGTGAGTTCGTAACTGTTCGGTAATGGAGCCGCCTGCAATCACAACAGACAAAACTGAGGCAATCGTTACTCGTGGTGCCACACGGTTCTATCCTAATTAGTCTAAAGTCCCCAAGGGGGTCGGGTAACGGGCGACATTAGGACCCACAGAATTTGATTAGTGCTAGTACCTGTTTAGTCGGGCAGCAACACCATATCTTGGTGTTCGTTCTTCCTGGTTCGTCGCGTGTGGACTAAGGACGTCGAGCTTCCGGGTCCGCAAAGGATCTCGGGAGTTGTAGTTCGCTATGATTCCAGGCTCCGTTTTATACAGCGAATTTGATGCAACTGCCGCAACGTTGGCTGTGACCTTGATGGTTTAGTTTGTAATTGTCACTTCAGTGATGTACATGTGTAATAAGCATGGGAATAGATCGTGTTGCCAAAAGGCGGTAGTCTACAGATGTCTGTCCCAATTTGAAAAATGGAATGGATACTTGTGTGATGGATTTAAAATACTCAAGATTCATTCTAATCATGTTTTATCTGGAAACAGATCAGGTTAATTTAAAAATCTCCGTAAGTTTGTTGAGTCTATGTACAGCCGTATTAAATTTGACAATCAACATTGCATCTCGTCTAGAAAGTTTATTTCGGCTCAAACTGCCGTAAAAACAGATAAACATTTTCCAATATCAAACATAAATAGTTAAATACATAAATGTTGTTAAAACTGTTAGAGTTCTGAGGGTTATAAAACGAAGGACATATGCATAGTTAAAAAACTATTGATTAGTGGATGCACTATAGTGAAGGATGTAAGAAGATAATAGTAGAGTAAGTATTAGGATCCAAAACTAAGCGTTGAAAGTGCAATACATCACATTACTACATCGATCAGGGGTGGGTTTCCAGTTCCCATGGAATGGAGAACTTTACCCTATCGTTCCACATGGCCAGTCGATAACGTGTTAGTTAAAAACTAATGGCTTACTAAGATCAGTGCTTAGTAAGCCTAGGGCAATTTTGTATTCTCTAGTGCCTAGGGACCCGCACAGCCGTGATATCCAGCAACACCTACTGTTCTCATATGCCCGGCAGAAAAACAGGACATGATCTTGAGTCTCCTCCGGGACACCACATGATGGGCAGCGCCTCTCAGCCACGCTAGATAGTTTAGCCTATCTAACTGTAAAGGACCGGAGGGGAAGAGTCCCTTAGCAGAACGGCAGGAACAGGAGCCTAGTAATAGGAGGTTCGATCTTGTCTATAAAGTTTTCTCTTCTATAAGCATCCTTAACTACAAGGAATGTATTGGTCAGAGAACCTCTGGTTTCCCCGGTGTTTGCTGCAATATCTATTTGCTGCTGATAGGCTTTTTTGATGCTGTTCTTGGAGATCCCAGCTGACTCGTTTGGGGCACTCCACATATTTAAAAGTCGAATTTTCTCCAAGAGGGATCTCACATACCAGATCTAGGGAATTTTACTAGAATCTCAACTAAGCCTTCCAGATACTGTAGGAGCTCCGGAGTAGTCCAAAGCGCCTCCCAGTACAAGATTTGACGAATACCAGTTTTAACAAATAATGGGGCTCCTCCCCAGGTTAAGTCTAAGGGTAAGCAACGGGGTACTAATAGGGACACCTACCAGTTGCCTGATTAATCAATTTTCAACTGCGTTCTCTTTGCCACATAGGAAATGCCCCCTGCAATTTGCTCTAGTTTGAGCCTGCGTTGGGTGATGTGTGCCTGCCACCCCATATGTTGAGTGTGTTTTACCCAGGTACGTGAATGATTGCACCCTTTCAATGGGAGACTTAGCTAGAAAAGGGTTAGACCTGGTTGAGTGGCCTGGGTTTAGAATCATGTACTTTGTTTTGCCTATATTGATTACCAAGCCCGATCCCTGAAAATGTGTTGAAAACGACCCAGGATCTTTTGCAAGCCCATGGGGGATTTTGACAGCAAAGGAGTGTCATCCGCTAACATGAGAGCAGGAATCATCATGTTCGCCAGTCTAGGGGCATCATTATCAATCTGTGCCACCTAATCTATAAGCCGCTGATGTAAAGGGAAAAGATCTCTGGGGCAAGTACACAACCCAGCCTGGTCACACCTCACCTATGCATAATTGTTCATGTGCAGCCTCATTATGATGTTTAGTAAATCACTGGGTACTCCAATCTCTTGCAGTAGCCGCCACAGGGTGGATCTGGGGACCAAATCAAAGCTGGAGCGAGGGTCAACAAACATGACATAAAGTCACTTTTACCCCCAGTCGTCGTTCTCACACCCCCAAGGTTTTCCTTTAGGGAATCAGGTTTTAAATAGGCATAGTACAGGATTCCATGGATATAATCACTCAACTTTCAATTATCCTCACAAATCCTTCTTGGAAAACCAGGCTCTTAATAGGCACAACACAGAACACCACGGTTTCAATATCCCAACTTTTAACCATTTTTCAATGTTATACGGGCTAGAAGGCGTGGATTGACTCCAGCCTACGGTCATTGAGAACCTATGTATTCCTGCCAAGCTTGTAATGTCTGAAGTTTCAGTAGCAGAACGTCCAGATATCCAGGAAGAGGTTACTAGGGTTAAACTCCCTTTAAGGCAATCCATACTGAAGGCAGATAATACTGTAGATCGAAATAAAGCTGAAAATCCCATGGGAAGGGCTGTCCCAAAAATAGGCGGGACAAATACAATGGACTCATCTATAGCTGAGGTACAGACGTGAGCTCAGTCTACCTCCCCCGGTGGATACTATTCCAGTAAATGACGAGCAATCACTTAAAGTCATCTTCTGGAATATTGCGGGCCTTCGATCAAAGGTTGAAGATGGAAGCGCTCTGAACTTCCTCCAGAATCATAGTGTAATTTGTCTCCAGAAAACATGGGCCATCACAGAACTACACCTGGTAGGTTACAAAACTTACTTTACATCTGCATTACCAGTAGCCTCTGGTCGGGCCAAGGGAGGTTTGACTATCTTCATAGCCAATACAGTACGGGGACTAAAAACAACGGTAGTACACCTGGATCCAAATTATCAGCTGCTTAGCTTGTCATTTAATAACAAAGAGACTATCCTTCTGCTTAATTTTTATAATAATTCAGCGGAAGGACAGGTTTTGAAGGCTCTTTGCTCCCTACGTGACAAATTGTCCCAGTTGATACAGGAGATAGGAGGGAGAGCTAGTGTAAGCATCGTATGGGGGGGGGGGGGTGATTTTAATCAGCATCCTTGCCCTCGCAGCAACAGCAAGATTTGTGGGCTGGTGGACGAATATGAAGACCCAATTGTGCATTTTAATCACACTAGCACGGGGTCATATCTAAATGAAGCTCTCTCAGATCTGGGGCTTACGATAGTTAATAAAGTAAACGCGATCTCCCTCCGGTTAGATCCAACATTTTTGGGGAGGGGATGTGAGACAACAATAGACTATATTTTAGTATCAAATGCTCTGGCTAATAGTCATGAGCTTTGATCCAGTGGTTAATACACTAAGTGATCACTGTGCCCTTAAGATAGAACTCTATTTAAAACACGCTCAGTCTTCCCCACAGATCATAGCCAGTGCTTTAAGTCAGAACACCCTGCACTTGGCTAAGACAAATGGATACTCCCTAAGATGGGAGAAGGTAGACCCCGGGGAAATAACCAAAAAAGTGGTATGTGCAGCCTATCCATCTATAGTTAAATGCTTAGATCTGGGAGTCCCGGAGGAGGAAGTCATTTATAACTTTACGGTAATTCTAGAAAAAATAAATGAATTACTAACAGTAAAGACTCAAAGAGATTGTCCCAGGAAAGTTGGGTGGTTCAATCATAAATGTACGGCAGCACATAAAAAATTGAAGATAGCACTGAACAAAACGAACAGAGACCCAGAGGAAATAAGAACTTTAAGAAAGGACTACAATACTGCACGTAAGGAGAGGAAGGGCGAATTAAAACAAGCCCTATGGGAACAACTGCATAAAAGCTCCATAGATAAAAATAGTGAAGCATTTTGGAGAGTGGTAAAATCCCCCTTTTTAGCAGATTGTAAAAATCTCCCGGCCATAGAAGTAGCTATCGAGGAACCGGTGTGGGTGGAACATTTCTCGAAAATATTCCAGAAAGGTCCGCTACCAGCAGGGACCGATGCAGCTTCTAGTGGTAGCTCCTCCACAGTGTCTTATCCCATTCAGATAGAACTTGCGTTAAGTGAGGTACTTCAAGCGTTAAATGTAGTAAAAATGGGAAAGCCCCGGGCCCAGACGGCGTTCCCGTAGATCTATTTAAGTATAACACGGACCTATGGGCCCCGATTTTGACCAGGGTGTTTAGGGCAGTAATGGAGAAGGGTTTGCTGGTCTCCTGGACTAAATCCATCATGGTCCCTATTTTAAAAAAAGGAGACCTGCAAGAGGTATCGCCCAATTTCACTGCTGGATTCGTTAGGCAAGGTGGTGGGGAGAGTAGTGCTTGAGCGTCTACAGCAGTGGGCTGACGATGGCGGGATCCTCTCGGACCTTCAATTCGGGTTCCGGGAGGGCTTTGGGACCACCGAGCACGCACTAAATCTCTCAATGTTGTTGGGTAAATACATCGGTGCAAAGCAGTCCAGGGTATACATGGTTTACGTTGACTTATCCGCTGCATTTGATTGTGTCTCCCATGCAAAATTGTGGTCCGTCCTGTTATTAATGGGTGTTGATATTCCCCTGATTGATTTCCTGAGGGAACTATATGCGAATGCCTCCGCGAGGGTACGTTTCGGTGTGAAAGGCGAGCTGTCCGCGTCGTTTAGAGTAGAGCGTGGAGTCCGGCAGGGTTGTGTCTTGGCCCCCTTTCTCTTCTCACTTTATACAAATGGTCAGGAGATGGCAATGTTGAGGGGGGGCCAGGACCTACCGCAAGTAAAAAATCGTCCGGTCCCCGCTCTGCTCTGCGCGGACGATGCTGTGATACTGGCCCGTACCCCTCTCGAACTACAGAAGGCCCTGGACAGGTATGCTGACTTCATGGGGAGCTTAGATCTACGCATAAATATAAAAAAAGACTTATGTAATGGCAGCAGGCTCAGGGAAAAAGGGGGGTAAAGACATATTTCTTAGTAAAGAAAAACTCAAACTTACTGGCCAATAACCTTATTTAGGTATTATAATTGATGATAGAATGAATTGGAAACCCGCAATTGAGGCCAGGAAGCATCATCTAATGCGAGCAATCACTGCACTTATAAACTTTTCCCAGAGGTTGAGAAAAAGGGCATGCCAACACTAGTCCTCTACAACACTTTTTTAAGATTTCTGTTAGCGGCACCTAAATGCGTCTCTATGTTCGCATGTCGTACGGAATTGGGGATCCCGTATTTGGTGGATTTAGCAAAAATTCAACCACTCTTACTTTGGCGTCGAACCTGGACATCAAGGAAAAATTCACTTACAAAGCAAATAGTGGCAGATTGCATGTCATTAGACCGCTCACTTAAAATCAGTTGGCTTTTGTATGTGAAAAATCTTTTGACTGATTTGGGACTTGGGAATTATTACACCACTCCTGATACGATCTGTGAAATATCTGGGAAGGAACTGAAAGTAAGGGCCCTGGGCCACTTAGAAGAGCTGCGAATTGCCAAGGAAGCCATGAAAGCTTCCGTCCAACATTCATTGGTGGTCCAGACTACCCTTGCTATTCAACCATATCTATTATATGATCTGATGCAATTTGAGCGATTCCTTCTGATAAGATTTAGGTTAAACATCTTTCACCGACTGGTGGTTTTTCCGGAGCAAAACAGTTGGTATCGAACCCTCATACCTTGTCAATGTGATGAACTTCAGAGCAGACAACTATTCACACTGTTCTGTTTTTTACATTTTATGTTAGTCATCGTAAGCTTTGGTTGGTACCGTTGCTAAAATTAATGGGCCTTGGAAGATGTCGCCCAGCCATGCTGCGACTACAGTTTCTAGAGACTGAATGGACTTCAAATATATTGTTAAATTCTTGAAATGCATTTTTCAACATAGAATAAACATTTGAAAAGTCCTATCCCTGTGAAAATAAATGAATTTTAGAAACTAAGAAATTTGATGTATTAGTTAACATTGTTAGGGACCCCCAACGTTATTAATGGATAAGGCGCTTAAACTATGTACAATGATGTTTTTTTTATCTGTGATATCGCTTTTATGGTTTTTATACTTTTTAAAACCGAATAAAGAATATATTGAATTGAATTGAATTGACATAAAGGCGTCCACCCCCCAGGGTGACCATCCCTCAATACACCATCTGGAGCCGGAACACCTCATCAATTGTGCTTGTGGCCTCTCTAAACCCCACGTGTAGGGGGATGAAAAGTATCGTTCCAAGCCATCCACTCCTGCAGTCAACAATGTATGACCCTACAAAACAGCTTTTGCGAGCTGTCAACAAGGCTTATTGGTTGATAATTTGATGGTTCATGGCAGGGCCCTTTCTTATGAATGGGTATGATTCCAGTCTCAGCCCATGTGGGGGTGGGAGGGGTGTAGGGTCCCTTTTAGAAAAGCTTAAATAATGGAGAGAAGTAAGATCCCCAGATGTTGGTCTCCCTCTGTAATACGTCCCTGGGAATTTTGGCTAGACCTGGTGCTTTATTGGGTACTCTGCTCTGTATGGCTAGACATATTTCCTGCTCCGTTATTCCCTGGTCATTGAGGGCACACCTCATGGCCGCTGCTTCAAAAATATATTAGCATTCTTTCCTGTAACATGTGTTGATCGTCCCCTGATCCCCAATCCTATGGAATCACTAACAGTGGGGGACTTTTCTTCCTTCTGCACATACAGACTTGAATAATGAACTACCCAGTCATCTGCTGGAATGTTACCATCTGTGAGATGGGACCCTTCCCTAGTACCACTAGAGATAATATTCCAGAACCAATGGTGACCCTTACAATTGGCAGCCTGTTCCAAGCTCTTCCATTTGTCCCTTTCCTAGTCTTTTTTAGCATCAACAATATCCTTTTTATGGATATGCCAGGCCTCCTGTATCAAGGACCTGTCCTGCTCCTTTATTGCCTTGACCAGTTTGAACTCGATGTCTCTGCAGGTTTTGTAGTACCAGGTTGGCGGTTACTTTCTCTCAACAGTACACCTGGTTTCAACAAAAAATAGGGCCCTTAGCTTCCTAAACAGGGCAATGTGTTCTAAGAAATGGCATCAGTGACTCTTCCCAACCCTTCAAAAAAAGTAGCAACAGAACCTCCACCCCTTCAGCCGAATACAGAAATTCTTACTTATGGCCACTTGCGAGGTCTCAAAGCTACACCATTTAACCCTACACCTATTGTTAGTGATCCTCACTCTCCTGCCCAGTAGCTCTCTACAGTGGTCAGCATGTTCAACTAGGTTTAAATTCAGTTTAAGGACTAAAGCATTGTGGTCACTATCATGTCAAGGCACTACTTACATGTCTACAAGGTGTGGCCTTAAATGAAGGCCCAAAAGAATATATAAACAATGAGGCTGTTTGAGTTTGGGCTATTAAATGCATGAGCCCCTAATTGATCTGAGCTGGTTCTGCTATTACAGGCTCTCAACCTCTGATTTCAGGTAAGGGCTTTGAACTTTATTGCAGTCGGAGACCATTTTCCCTGGGGAGATATTTCAAGGGCTGGGATAGACCTTAAGTCATCCTCTTCCGCTGAAAGGGACTGGATATAGAGTCCCAAAGGCTGAAACTGACAATTAGAGTCACCTCCACAATTAGTCTTGCATCTGGTGACTGGAGTGATATATTTGCATTCAGTTGGTCAAGAACCATTGTTTCCTGGTCTCTTCCAGATGATCTACAGTACACATTGTATATTAGGTAGGTTTCACCCTGTGGGGCCTTAAGGCATATACACAGTAAATCAGGGGAGTCAACCATGATTTATTTTATCGTGCTTCTCACTGTAGTCTTAATCCAAGTCGTGAGGCTCCCAGAAGGTGACCTTGGTATAGTTAGCTTAGCCAACATGGAAGTGGGGTTGTAGGGACCATGTCTCTTGAAAGAGGCACACGTCATACTTTCAATAAACTCACACGTCTGGATGTAAAAATTTGGGTCCCAGACCCCCCACATTCCAGGAACTGAAAATTTTATTGTATTTAGTTAGTTAAAACCTTTACAATATTGTAACACAAAATACATGATTAAGAAAGAGTACAAAGTCTCAAATGGTTAAAAGGAAAACTTTCTAAGAATCCATGTAATTGGAATGTTTGTGAGAGGGGAGAGAGTGTTCTATGGATCAGTTCATTATACTTCACGCCTCCGACTTCAGCACTATAGTATCGTGTTTCTCAGTAATTTGTATTAGCTGCAGAGACTTTTGACAGAATCTTGCGGCTCTACAAGCTGTCTGCAATTGTTGGCTGTTTAGTGCTAGCATGACAGCCGAGCGGCATGATCTAATTTAAAAAAAACGGAATGCGTGAAGGAGAAAGTATCGTCTCAGATTTTTCAGAGAGGGGCAGATGCATAATATGTGCAGCAATGATTCTTCCTTTTGTCCACATAGTCTGCAGTCTGTGGTTGACCATGTTTGCTTCCATGCCGGTGTATGTTCTTTTAAGGTGGAGGTGCCCAGCCGTAGATTTAGAAGAGTCTTTTGGGCGGCCGTGGATATATGGTTGACCAAATAAGGTTGAGGCTCCGTTTTCCCATACGTTGCCAACACCGTCCACCCGTGTTTTTTGTTCGCTGTTGCTGCTTTATCTAATAGCCATGATCTTTGCTTTGCAGCTCCGTTGGTCACTTTTTTTTAAAAGCCGCGAAGGTTTGATTTGTATTCCATGCCGTTTCCAGATTGAGTTCTGACAGGGCGTTCACGCAAACTGTGTTCCAGTCATTTTTTGATTTTCTCTGTTGCTTCATCTCCATCCAACACAGACCCATGAGCGTGTCTTCTTGAGCTGCTCTTAGTTTCCAACATGTTTTTAAAATAGCCGCTTGTCTGACTTGGTGCTGGTTTGTTAGGCCGAATTCCAGGCGGATCTGCAATTGGGATACGAACCTCGGGATGTGGAAAATATGTTTGAACAGCTCTGACTGTTGCGTGTTCAAGAAGTTTGCATCCTTACACCTGTACAATTCCGACCCGTAAGTTAGAGATGGTAGAAACTTGGCAGCTATTACCTTCAGCAGTTGTGAGTTGGAGGGGCAATTCAATTTTGTTTTCAGTAGATTTAGTGCAAAACGTAATTTGTTTGCCTGAGCCTTTCTGTACAATTGGTGGTCATTCAGAGTCCATCTGAAGTCGACCACTATACCCAGGTATTTGTACGAGGCAGTCTGCTCAATGGTGTTGCCTGCAATGTGCCATTTGAAGGGTTTTTTCCCTAATCGCGAGGCAAAGCAGACGATCTTTGTTTTCTTAAAGTTGATTTGCAGGCCCTGTGCGCTGATGTAATCGTGGAGCTTAGTGATGGAGCGTTGGAGGCCCATCGGGGTCTGGCTGCACAGTACGATGTCTGCGTACTGTATGCTCCTAAATTTATGCTGGGCTAGCTTTGGTGGGTCGCTTTCTGTCTCTGCGATGCTCTTGTCCAGGTCCGCTGTGAAGATGTTAAACAGCGTTGGTGCCAATACGCAACCCTGCTTAAGGCCAACATGGGTGGGTATTTTTCTAGTTATTCTTTCTCCGTTCCCTAGTTTTATTCTTACCCAGGTGGATGAGTATAGGTTGATGATTGCCCGCAACAGCTTTGGTGGTATTTCCCAGGTGGACATTTTTTGCCATAAGGCCTCCCTCGGGACTGTGTCGAATGCTGCTTTTAGGTCAACAAAACACGTGCACAGCTTGGTAGTTTTCTCCTTTGCTTTGTCGACCAAAAAGTTTAACGCCAGCAGGTTGCATAGGGTGTTGGTTCCAGGCCTAAAACCTGCCTGCGTGATCAGGAGGATTTTTTTCGTGCGTACCCAGTCTTCTAAGGCCGTCAACAGATTCGAGGTATAGATTTTGGCCTCGACATCTATGAGCGCTATGAGGCGATAATTTGCTGGATCAGATCTTGAGCCTGCCTTAAAAATTGGATGGAGAATGCTGCCTCTCCATGATTTAGGAATGCATTCTGACTGAAAAGCAATGTTGTATAGAGGGGTGAGATGTTCCGCCCAGAACTGACGATCTTGTTTGAACAAGGCGTTCGGTAAGCCGTTCGGTCCGGGTGTGCCTTTTGATCTTAAGTTTTTTAGTACTGTTTCTACCTGTGACGGCGTTATCCAGTTTGCATCGAACTGTGAGTCCACATCTTGGGAGTTTTTTGGGTGTGGGGTCTGGGGGGTTGGGCTCCATGCGAGCGTGTTGTTGCATTGTGTGTGTTCTAGATACTGTATCCAATCATCCTCAAGTATGTTGGCATTGGAGTCCTTAGCAGCTCCATTAGCGATTTTATTTATTTATGGCCGAAATTTAGCATTATTGTTGGATTTGCTGTGTGCTAATAGTGATTGCCAGATGTCAGTTTGGTGTTTTGATTTTTCTAGCCATACTTCTTTTTTGTAATTTTGCCTTAATTTGTATATTTGATTGGTTATGTCTTCACCCGTTATCTTAGCTGTCGCTTGTATTTTTCTGATTTCTTGGTTTAGAGTCCTTTTGTTGTATGCTATACGTCCCAGGGACACTTGAGGGGCTTTGCCCAAGATCGATTGATGACTGCGAGGTTTGTTGCCAAATCTTTCTATTAATGTTGTAATCAGGCTTTCCCAGTTGTCCACAGGTGATGGTGGGTCGTCTCCGGTCACATCGGTTTGGGCGTTATAAATGTGCATCATTATCTCTTTGATGTTACTGCCGTTCGACACAAGTCTCTTGAGATTGTAAAGGCTTGGGGGTTCGGTCAAGACTTCGTATGTTGCGGCCCTCTTATGTTGGAGGCTGAATTCAAATGCTTGTACACTATGGTCGCTCTCCATTCTGTGGATGATTTTGTAATTTACGATGGATTGCAAGACCGATAATTCCACAATGGTATAGTCCAGGACTGAGTGAGCTTGTTTTGCAATTCTGGTTGAGGCTGCTGGTTGGTCTTGTGGGAAGCGGCCGTTCAAAGCGATCATTCCCACCTTTGCGAACATCAAGGCGCACTGTTGGCCGATTTTGTCCTTTTTTCGATGATTAGTGACAAGGCTTGGGATAGATCCGTCTTTCCATTTATTTTGAGACCTGGTTAGAATATTGTCTTTTTGAAGCAAGAACATATTCAAGTCACCTGACACAACTATCCCAGCCTGCGGGAAGATGGATTGCATGGATTTTTAATGAGGGCTTTTAGGGTCAGGATTTTCTCCACTTTGTTCTTGGAGTCTGGATGTATGTAGATGTTGAAAATTATCATTGGCGAGAGGTCTTGAGCCCTCTGTATGCCTTTGTCTAGCATCAGATCGATTTTGATGCACTGAATCCATTGTTGGCCTGTGTCGATATTAACAAATGACCAGGCGATGCTGGTAGACAGGTAGATTGATAGACCTCCGGCGGCCCTACCCGATCGGCCATTTTTGGTTGCTAAGAGTTGGGTTTCATTGAAGCCGTCTATTTGCTGCGAAGCCATTAGCCAAGTTTCTTGTAATAATAGGATGTCGAAAGTTTTTAGAAATGACATTAGTTCAGCTTCGTTTGTTTTACCCCCCAGGCCGTTAACGTTCCAAGAGCAGGCTTTTAATATCGGTTTTCATGCCTCTTTCCTCCCTGCCACCGGTGAATTTTGTGTTGGGGTTAGAATTTTCCGACATTCATTAGGTCCCCCTGTCTGTCCATAGTGGATGATTCATAGATTGGCCCATTCCTCCTTTTTGGTGGCCATACCGCCAACGGCCCCCCGGAGAATTCCGCCTTCTGGTTTAGATCTTTTTTCCACAAGGGCGGCTAGTGGGCCAGGGTATCTTTCCGGCGGCACTGATTTTAATTCAATTCCCCAGTTGGTGAACTCATCTCTGTATCGCCACACTTCATTGGCAATTTTGGGGTCCTGCCATGTTACCACTGTCATTTCTTTCCCGTTTGTGTTGGGGATTGCTTTGAATTCGATGCTGTGTATGTGAGTTGTATCCACATGTTTTAGCGTCTCAAACGAGGTGGTGAGTTTTAGGATTGCACTCCGATTTAAGATGTCGTGGTTCCCCCTTGAACTATAATGCGGTATAAGTTCATGTTTTGTTAGGCCCACCGAATAGGTGGTTTCTGACCTCCCATTCCGGTTTGAGGAGAGGAATTGGGTGTTTCGTGTGGGTAGTCTGTCTGGGCTGCTCTGATTTAGGCCAAACGGATGCGTTACCCTCTCGATATCATGGACCGCCTGCTGTTCTGATGGGTCCGTTGTGACTAGAGTATGGGGTCTTAGTTGGTTAAGCTCTGTTACAAATTGATTCTCTTTGAGACCCGACACAGATTTCGAGAAATAGTGTGAGATAGTTTTCTGTTCTATGTGATGTTTTGGCGCGGGAGAGCCAACCGCCGACTTCGTTGAAGGTTGAGGTTGTTTTGCAGTTGGAATGCTTAGATTCTCGATGGCGACTATTGTTGTTACGTCCGGGGGCTGGGTCACTAAAATGCGTGAAAGCCCACAGTCCATTTGTTCTTCCTGGTCCGCCTTGGGTGACTGTTCATGGTTAGCGGATTGGGTGCCTTGGTTCTTACCAGCGACTGTTGACGAAGCTTCTGGGGGCTGAGTCGCTTGCGAACGTTTCGAACTCGGGTCTACTTGCTCTTCCTGGACCGCCCAGTCTGTAAGGTGTGGACTTTGCAATGACTTGCCTGTGGTAGTACTGGGTATTGAGAACCTTCTAGCATCTTTTTTTCCTTGATGCTTATTTTGTCTTGATTTGCTCAATCTTTTACGCTCGCGCTTTGTCAAGGTATTGAGTTGGTTTGTTTCCCTGTTATATCTTGTTTCCGGTTCCTCTCTCCTCAGATTCTCGGACTCTGCCGTACTTCTGTGGGAATGGATGCCTTTTTTTAGGGGTGACCCGGAAGCTTCTTTGCCTATGCCGGGTTGGTTCGTAGTACCTTTTTGATGCTCACTTGATGCTTCGGTGGTTAATTCCTCGATGGCCATGGGGCGAGGTGATGGGCAGCCTTCTGTTTTGTCCACCCTTATATCCTCGTTATCTGATGGAGCGCTGGAGGTTGAGATTAGCGTGCTATCTGGGGAGGCTCCGGTCCCAAAAGATTCAGAGGCGTGATGGGTGTTATTTGGTATGTTTTGAACCTCTTCCAGAATGTCAGATAGAATTGCTGGTAAAGCTTTGAGATGGTTCATTGTTTCGTAACACTGACATTCATGGTACATTGTGTGCGGGTCTTTCTGTACCCGTTCGATGAGGGAGTTCAGCTCAAGGATCTTTTTGTCTATGCCCGCAACGTGGTTGGATAGAATTTGCAAGATGTCTATCTGCACATCCAACTTTTCAGAATGTTGTAGTAGGGATGTTGAGATGGTTTCCATCATTTTGATGAACGGCGGCCACAATGGTGCGTACGCTGGTAGGCTATTCTCTACTGAATGGTTGTGATCTTTGGTGCTGCTCCGGGATTTATCCCTTGATTTATGCCTTGCTACACCCGAGGCTCGGACTTCACGGAAGTCTGGCGGGTCTCGTTGGTCTTCGCCCATCCCTGTGTCCGGGGTTGGTGTTTGTTTTGCCAATTTGATCCTCAACTCGGAGCCCTTAAGGGGAGTTATGGTGCTTGTTGTGGAAAGGTTATAGTGTAGCGGGAATAGCCCTGACAGGCGGTTTGTTGTTGTTGTCCTACTGGTCGTCTGGCCGGCGTTTGCATTTGTGGAACGAGCGGAGGTCGAGTTGCATGTCTCCTGCGATTCTACCCAAACGCCAGGGGTAGTTGTGTTATTTTGGTTTGCTTGAGCCTCGATGCCTGGGGAACCGTCTTTAGGCTGTGTTCGATCGTTTAAGATCATCCTGTCATGTGAGGGTTGGACCTTGATGACGGAATCGATAATGACCTTGTCGGGGGTGTCTGGCGAGCCATCTTTTGGCAGTGTTTGGTTGTCCCGGTTCATGATGTCAGGAGGGGGCTGGTCCTTAGTGGTGGTGTCAGAGATGTCCAGTGTGTCTGATGGACCCTTATTGACCTTTCTCAGAGCGAAGCGCAAATCAACAACATGGTCGTCTTGGTCCCTTGGGGTGAAGTATGAGCCTAGGCTGAGAGAACGCTGTGTCTCTATGCCAGTGGTCGCTGTTAGTGTGTCTTTTGAGCCCTCGGTATGTTCGTTGCTGGGCGCAACGTTAGGATAGAGGTCGCCATCTTCCTCCCTTGTGTTTATTTGTGCTTTCACCTTCAATTGGTTCGTCCTTTTGGACGGTTTCTCTCCTGAATAGTCCCAGAGGTGATATACAGTTTCATGGGTGTTTTTTCTCAGGGTATTTTTTTGAAGCTGCAAGTCCTTTGTTGTTGAAGTCGCCGATTGGGATCTTCTTTTGGTGTTGGATGCAGTCGTTAAATTTGGTACCTGTTGTGCTGGCTGAGCTAACGGAGTGGTTGGGATTAGGAAGTCTGTGATTTTGCCATTCCTGAGGGCTGTGGTCTTCATTGGTGTTTTGTCAGTAAAGGCGCTGGCCGTAATATCTTTTACCTCTTTCACCACTTTCACCTCTAACCTGTCCGCTGTTAGGTCCTCGTCGGATGAGAGGGTAAGTTCTTCGCTCATTTTCCGACGTAGGGGTTGTTTGTTCTTGCTAATTTTTGCTATAGGTTCTGTTCTGATTGTCCCTGATCTCATGATAGGATGCTACGTGACCAAGACGAAGACGGTGGCGACTCAGTTTGGGATGCTAGTGGGAATGCAATCCTTTGTCGTGTTGAGACCTGGTAATGCGAGTCGCGTTGATGGTAGAGAACCAGAGCTGTAGACAGTTTACTGGTTTGGAGGGCGAGCTTGCTTTGCTTTGCACACAATGGTGCACGATGGCCACTCTTGTTCCTGTGGCAGAGTTAGCTTGGTCCGGTCTAAGTGTTCTCAGCTATTACGCTTGCTGCTTGACTGATTGCTGCTTGCTGCTTGACGGCTTGACGGCTTGACGGCATGATGGTACTAGGTGCTTGGCCTTGAGCGGTGCACCAATATCCGAGGTCAAGCCCAGAAAGAGACCAAGGGAGTCCCCCCTTACTATGCACGTTGCGCAGAAATTTTAGCAGTCTGTTGTTGTGGTTGTGGATAAACGTTCAGGGCTATGTGTAGGGCTGTATGGTTTGTGTTCTGTGCTCTGTGCGCTGTGCTCTGTGCTCTGGTACTTGTGCTGAATAATTGGTGCCTGGTTATACTCCTTGCCAAGCAGCCCTGACTGGGCCCTCTTGCTCACTTGCTGCCTTGCTGCCTTGACTTAAGGGACAGGGGGCCTGAAGGACACGCCGCGCTGCTCCCGTGCTCCTTCCTCATCTGCTGGGTGCCTCTGAACTCCGTGCTGGCACGAATGAAAAAGATGCTGATAGTAATGGTGAATTAGCAGGTGTGCAGGTATACGATTCACCACCATATGTCTTGTTTCATCTTTGTTTCTATTTATTTTTATCGCCTGTCCAACACACAATCTCACTCAGGACTCTCCAACCACCGGCTCCAGCGGGGAGAGAAGCTGTGACAAACGCTGTGGTAAACGCGTGTGAGAGGACACGGGTGAGGCTACGATTGCAGTGTTTGAATCTTGCACTGTACAGGTGGTACGCGGATACTCCTGGAGCAGAGGGGGAGGAGGCTCTGCCTGCTTACTGACGACTCACCAAGGTTGCGCTCGCCTGTCGCCTGTCGTCTCGCGGTCTCATTCAGGCACACTCAGCCACCGCACCCTCACCACTGCGGCTCGCTCGCTCTGCCACCGCTCTGTGACCACTGTGGCTGAGGCTCTGTCGTCCTCTCCAAAGTCTCCAAGGCGCTGCTGTTGCCGCTCTGCTCTGCTCCGTTCCGCTCGGAACGGCTCACCTGGAAACTCGCTGAAACTCGTTGGTAGCTCACTACTGACCTCTAGTGCAAGTCAGTGAGGCATGAACATTTCTCTAAGATAAATTGGATCTTCCCAGGGACACCTGGATCAACACTGATTGGATATAATGGAAGATTCTCTGGCTGACCTTCGGGGCTATTGGGGGCATGGTGCAACCGATTGTGAACTATGATGGGAGACACTTGGTAATCCACTAACTCGTTGGCTGGGAACATTCCAAGACCTCCAGGTCCCTCAGGACGGATAACCTATTAAAACAGGCAAATTGACCTGGTTCGGCCATAGGACATTGGTGTTTTGCTGGGAGGAGGAGAGGAGGCTTGTAAAAAATCCAAGAGGGAGAGCAACTTCCTTTTTTTCAGCAAGGTTGTGAAGTGCCCTAGCACTCAGGATAATACATACACATGCAGACCTACGGAAATTTAAAACTATGCAGTCCCCTTTAATGTCTTTCTTTGACTGTGCCACGCACCCCACCCTTCTGGCCATTATCATTTCATTCAGTCCCCAGGCATTGAAATGCTTATGCTTGGAGAGCCAATCAGCAGAATTATTGTGTAGTTCGTCCCAAGACTCATGCTGCCCAAACTTCAATGGAGGAACCGCAGCCAAAATCAGAACATAGGGACAAGACGTGGGGGGAAGGCTCACATTTTCAGGAAATGGGCCATACGAATAACTAACTGGGGCCAGTAAAGGCGATGCCATAGTGGGCGGGGTCAGGGGGATTAAGTTGAGCTGTGGGTGAACTCAAGATTGAATTACTACACTGCCATGGTGGGCAACAACTGTGGATGGTATAGGGGTCTTCTCGGCTAGCTGGACAGGGATAGTGGTTCCAGTAAGGTGGTTGCTAGGAGCTGTGTTCCTGAGGGTTGGTGGGGAACAAGTAATGAGACAAACCCTTGTGCACTTTGTGTTCATACAAGGATTTGTGAAAAGCAGGCAGCACAGAGTTTTCAAGATTATCCAGATGGTCCATCACTGGTTTCAGTTTGTCCTCCAGTATATTCCCACATTTTTTGCACTGTGCCACAAGGGTCAGGGAATCCAGATAGTCCATAAACTGTATGGTGTTGGTCTTGCATTCTGCTTTTTGGGATAACGACATAGGGATTGGTTGGATCCATGTGAGCATTTGGTTTGTTGGGTTCGCAGATTCTTTGGTAGCAGGGGTTGTTTCCTCTTGCTGCCCTCAATCTTTCTGAAATGTCTTTTTCTCTTGACCGCTAAAATAGGGCCCTATTGCTGCAATGGGGGCTGCCCAGAGATGGCTCTGGATGGGGTGCTGCTTCAGATACAATGTCCGGCCCAGTGGGGACTGGACGAGGGAGACCCTCACTTCAATGTTACTGGTGCTTGGGTTATCTAAGACGAGAAAAGGACCCAGCGCTCCACAGTCAAGGTAAAGTCTGCATTCAGTCAATTCAATATCATTGTTGACAATCCTAACAACCCACTCCAGCATACTATTGATCGAGGCAGAAGGGTGGGCAACATTGCCACTATCTTTGCGTTTCCCCATGGTTATCTGTCATAGTGTTTGCCAAGCCAACCAATCCGCCCGACCAGGCTGTAGGAAGGAATGAGGGAAAGGCCTTACCCCTGCAATGCAGCAATGCAGCCACAAAATCCCAACTGCAGATAGTAGTCAAGGAGGTCAGGGGGATCAATCTGACCAACTAGGAGTGACTGAGAAGTGTCCAGCTCATAGAGCAATGAGAAGAAAGAACACAAAGGTCAGAATCACTAAAACATAATGCCCCTTTCAAGGTAATAATTAACTGTTCTGGTGTCTAATATATGAAAAAGTTGTTGAACGCCTAGGCAACAATATAGACCACTATTGTAAATAGAATACGCAGAGGCAACTGACGCAGTGCCAAGATGAGTGGCCACAATACAGGAGGGGATAATAGTGAATTAAGTAAGGGACAAAGAGAAAGATCACACAGCTGCCTAGAATTAGAAAGGGAACTCCTCGAACTTGAGAAACTACATCCAGATACCGTCAATTATGGACATGCATACTCCTCAAAACAGAGGAGTACCTCACCCTAGTGACTGATGAAGTCAGAAAGGCATATATAGCCCAGCGGAAACAACTGTATGAAGTTGGGGACAAGGCCAGGAAACACCTGACCTGGATTAGTTGCAGAGATAGGGACAGGAATCCCTTTGGGAATATTGCAGCCCGAGATGTCTCAGATACCACAGGCAGCCAGTAAATAGTAATTGTAATGGCTGACTGCATGCAAAATTCTGTGCACTCGAACCGACAACACCAGAGCACGAGTTGCAAAACTTCATTTGAGACTGCCCCTGAAGACGGCTGGAGAAGGTTAGAGAACTAGAAGTAGAAAGTGACCTAACACAAGAAGAAATACTCCTAGCATTCATACAATTCCATTCTGGGAAACCTCCAGGCCCAAATGGGCAATCTGCAGATTGTTTAAAGAGGATTGCAAAAAAAGTTGGGACCCCACTATATTAAATGTACACAGACGCATACCTTTGGGGAGAACTCTATAGAGATTTGTGTACTGTAAGAATAACATCCATCCTTAAAGCAGGTAAACCCCAGCTATGTGGAATTCCAACAGATGATTTCTCTTCTCAATGAGAACAACAAAATCCTAGCGAGGGTACTAATAAACAGACTATAGATCTGGTGCTTGAGGACCAGAATGGGTTTATAACCCAGAGATCCACCAAAATAAATTTACAACACCTCTGTAACAACATTACAGGAGCCAACCCGCTAGAGTTACCCCTGGCAAACACGCCCCTGTTCTAATCCATAGAAAGGTCCTTCCTGTTTACCATTATGGAGAAAATGGGACTTGTATCAACATTTCTAAAATGGACCTGGCTCTTTTTAACAGACCCCTGAACTAGGCTGAAAGTGAATTGAATCCTATTACTAGAATTAGCCATTCAGAAGAACATGAGACAAGGGGAACATGAGACAAGGGTGCCCCTTGTCACTGATGCTATTTGCCCTCGCAATAAAGTCCCTAGCTGAGTAGATCTGGGTAAATGCGTAGTTATGGTGCTGGTGTTTGGGGTGACACCTGGGAAGACCAGATTTCATTGTACAGCAATGCTATTCTCCTATATATCACAGAACTAGAAGCATACCTAGTGAGGTTCAGATATTTTTTTTACTAAATACAGGAATTACTTGGGAATAACTTGGGAGAAATACCTAATTTTCCCAATAGTGAACTACTCAGCCAGAGGAACCTTTCCTTTGCCTCTGAGTTGTGACTTACCATTTCAATGGTACACCATATGGAGAACCCTGGGTTCCATTTTGGGAAGTCCAGTCCTGCCTGGTCAAGACATGAGGTGGAGAGGAATCCCCCAAGACAGATTTGTGTATTGCTGCATTCCTGTGAGCGGGGTGGGATACACACTGGAGGGAAAAGGAAAATACTCCCTTTACACTTGAAAATACTGCTCTTTGTTTCAGTGATAAAGTAGGGCTGGGATTGGGTTTAACCATTTGATCCACTTATCACTGTGGCTGAAATCCAGGTGTGAACTATGGTCACTCCAATGAGTGGTGTTGCGGGATAATCAGCTTCAGAGTCATGCCTGCTATGACAGGCATCTTCCATGACCAAAGAGGAAAAAGAGAAGTGTCCACTTCAAAAGAAGCAGAACCCTAGCATAAAACTTCAAAGACCCAGACCCTAAATCACATTTGGTGTCTAGAAATGGACTATAAGAAGGGGAGGTCCAGGCCCAAAAAATTTGTCATCTGCCAAACAACCAGACAGACTGTGTGAGAAGGGGAAGCTCTATAAGACTTCTGCTGGTGACCTGAACTGGGAGCAAAGGCCTGCTAATCTCTCTGCTGGGTGAGTGGACATCACCAAGGAAAATAATACTCGAGGTTCTATCTAGGGGGAATGCTCATCACTGGCCTGTAGCCAAGCGCATAGGTTCTATATAAGTAAATGCCATGGATAGTAGACAGAGAAACTCATTACCAACTTAAAATGTACTGACATGGAACATAAGCAAAATGACGACGGCTACAAAGAGGCACAAAATCCACACTTACCTGATACACAAGCGGATAATTTTGCAGATATTTAAGGAACATACATTAATGATTCTGAACTGCAGAAGCTAACAAGAAGGCTAGTACTAGCCATGGAGTACCGGGCCACATGGTATCAGACCATAACCCCCTCAAGATGTTCATAGGGCGGACAGAGCCCGAGCCCAGGTACCAAACTGAAGTTTGAATGTCTGCACAATAATGGATGCCCTATTCAGAAGGATGCTGGGCAAAGTCATCACAGACTACTTTGCAGAAAATGAGAGTATGGCTAGAGATAGAATGATAGATTGGGATGCTTATCAGGAGGTGATGAGAAGAATTTGCATAAAAACAACATGTTTCTGAAAGGGCTTGAACACAGATATTCTGGCCATAGACGAGGCAATACGCAGTGAGAAAATCCACCTGATCAAGGCCTAGGTGACGCCCAATCTATTCATGAACAGAGTAGTAAACACAGGATTTTGATGACTGGAAGGAGGAAGGTGGGGTATTGGGCAATAATGACGCTGCAGCATGCAGAGGGCGATAGATTGGGTCACTTACTGGCCTGGCTGATAATAGCAGAGATAGACAGGAAATCAGCACTGTGTATACCTCACAGGATTTCATAGTTAAGTCGCAGCCAGAGATTAACTCAGCTTTTACGGAATATTACAGGGTGTTGTATGAGGCCCCATCAGAGCAGGATATGCACATTCTGGAAGACTACTGAGCTGCCACTAAAATCCCAATACTTAATCCTCTACAGAGGTATATCCTGTAGGAGCCCCTGATCATAGACAGTATTGACCAATTGGCATGTAACAAGACACAGATAACCTACCAGTAGAATGGTATGGAACATATAAGACTCTGTTGGCCCCAACGTTTCTCAAGCTAAACAAAACATTCAACTAAATAGGACAACTGGTGGTTTAAGTGAAGGAGACGCTAACAATGGTCCTCCCAAAGCTTGGCAGGTATCTGTTAGAAGTGCGTTTATACAGCCCCCTGGCTCTACTAAACATAGACTATAAGATTTTAGGGAAAAATCTCATTATTGGTGACTGGCAGTGGGGAGCTCCATAGTGCACCGAGACCAGATAGGTTTGTGCCTGTGAGAAACACCTTCTTAAATCTGTGCCAATTGTTCAGCCTGATTGACTTGAAGAATGCCTTTGGCACCCTAAGGTCTGGTTCTACTTACCTTGCTGCCCAAAGATACACCGTGAGGGGAACAGCCAACTCTGCTGGTTGCACGTCATGAGGGGAACGGCAGGACTACATCCCCCAGCAGCCCCGCACCTGTGACGCTGCATTCGCAGCAGGAGGCGCGATAAAAGCACCGTCGACCTCCCGCAGCGCGGGACGCCAAAAGGACTGGTTGCACTTACCTTGCTGCCCAAAGACACGCCATGAGGGGAACGGCCAACTCTGCTGATTGCACGCCATTTGGGGAATGGCAGGACTACATCCTCTAGTAGCCCCGCACCCGTAATGCTACATTCGTGCCCAGAGGCGCAATAAAAGCACTGTCGACCTACCGCAGCCCGGGATGCCCAAAGGTTCGGTTGCACTTACCTTGCTGCCCAAAGACAGGCCGTGAGGGGAACGGCCATTTCTGCTGGTTGCACGCTGTGAGGGGAACGGCAGGACTACATCCCCCAGCAGCCCCACGCCCGCGAAGCTGCATTCGCGCCCGGAGGCGCAATAAAAACACCGTCAACCTCCTACAGCACTGGACTCGCGCGGGCGAGTCGGTCCATGCCCAACAGAGCCCGGAGGAGGCTGGTCTAGGCCTACTCTCTTTATTCTGCTAACTGAGTCACAAGGTACCGTTAGTTTCATTTTATTAATTGGAGCTGCAACCTTAACATCTTAACATCTTTTAATTAACTCCTGGACTTTGTATATTATACCTAGGAAATACCATTTAAGGATTAAAATGAGCAAAAGGAACATACAAAAGGAAAAGCAAGCAAGGGGCTGGACATGTTGGGACCCTGGATGCATTTTTGAAGAGGGCTGAAGAGTCGTTGTCCATGAAATAAAGTTAACAGAGCAAAGGCTCTCCCTGTACTCCCCTATTGCTCAAAAACGTTCCTCCCTAAGTGGATGAGCGTTAACAAAGGATCATCCGATTTCTGGGCAAACTATAGGTGAATCAAGCCCTACTATAGTCACATTTCTGATTACAGCTTCACCTTCTGATGTAAAACATGAACACTCTAATAATGCTTCTCAGTACCAAGCAGAAGTTGAGAAATCTAAGGAAAGGTTAGAGATTCCCCCAGCAGCCTGTCCGTACATTATAATTCTAGCGAACGTTCCTGAACTAAAGATATATTTAGCAGAATCTACTGAACAGTTAATCCATAAGTGTCAGCAGTGGTTATCCAACTGTAAAGGTGTAAACTTTAATCTGCAAAAACATATCATTATGGCTATGAGGGTTAACTGGGTAGGAAGAGCTCCTAAAACAATCAAAGGTGATTGCATTGCACTAAATTTTGATAACCAACATATCGAGGGTGTGCTTTTATCTACGTTACCAAGTACACCATCACTCTATTCTGAAATGTGTGCCCTTCCACTGGGTCTCTTTTATAAACCTTATTCCTCACCTCACCCTCCATGGTTTGCAGCACCTAAGGCTCAGAATCCCTTTTATTATCTGTCAAATCAGTCTCTCCCTCCCTTAGTTTCACCTTTACCTCTTAGTAATAGATTTACTGCATTGGAAGGCACGCCTAAATGTGATTGACTGGTTGAACAGAGCCCTATAGCCAATGGTGAGGGCAATATCCTAATGTTAAATGGGACATCTGTGATTACTGCCTCAGCTGCAACTCCGCAAGAACAAATAAGTACGCACATAGTCAGCCCGAATCTTTCCGTGACACCAATGCAACATGAGAATACTTCAGGGTCTGCTGTGGCGATGTCATGGAACATTGCTGGTTATAATAAAAAAAAGATAAAAAATTGAATTGCTGTCTTTATTAACAGCTAAAGATATAGCATGCGTACAAGAGACTTGGGAACTTGAACGGATACATTTGAATGGGTATCGCTCATTTCAAACTCCTGCTAAACCTTCACCAGCTGGATGTGCTAAGGGCGGGTTATTGACCCTACTTTCTAATGTTTTCCCCCTTAAAGTGGTCTTTTGTAAACTCATCGCCATACTATCATATTATTTCATTAGAGTATCATGGAGATCAGTATTGGCTCCTCATTAACTTTAATAATAATAATTTTGGAAGCAATCAAGCAGTTGTGCTAGCCCCTTTAGATAGAGATATTGAATATTTGCAAAATAAATGTACTAAACCCTGTAATATAATCTGGCTTGGGGACTTTAATGTTCACCCTTGTAATAAGATGAATTCCCTAGTATGTGGAATCTTGGATGACTATGGAGAGAGTGTGCCCCATGTTAGTCACTCGGAGTACGGTAATGCCCTAAACAGATTATTAATAATAAATAATCTTGTATTTTTAAATTTCTCTGAAATTTGAACTGGTCAGTTAGGACATACTTTTTTAAATCGTTTTTTTTCCTCTACCCTTGATTATGTCTTGGTTTCTGCCATCCCAGTTAAGGTATTATCTGCAATTTGTACTCAGGTGCCTCAGCCTGGGTTCATTATGGAAAGGGAGGTGAATGCACTATGCACTTTAAAATTGCCAGTGGGGTGAGACAGGGCTGCGTTTTGGCGCCCTTTTTATTTGCACTACAGACTAATAATGTTGAATCCGCTCTTCTAGGAACCACTCCAGATGATCCCTTCTTTAATTCATTACAAGTGGCAATACTACTATATGCGGATGACGCAGTGATTTTAGCCCGTACCAGCAATGCGCTGCGCCACCTAGTGATGGAATATAGGCAATTCATGAACAGGCTGAACATGAAAATTAACTAGGCAAAGTCTTTTGTCCTAGTGGCAGGTACGAAACAGCAGAAACAACCACAAATTAATGTTGAAGGAGGCAAGCTGAGAGTTGTGGACTCCTTTAATTATTTTGGGATTATGTTTGATCGCCGAAACAATTGGCTAAGTATGGTGGTAAATAGGGGGCTGCAGATGGAGAAGAACATTGGGGCACTATTTAACTTTATTAAACAAAACTGCCTCAAAACCCATTGGAGCAATAAAGACAATTTATGAGGCAATAACGGGATCTGCTGCCACATATGGAGCGACCATCTGGGGCAAGAGAGTTCCAAGAATTAACAGCAAGATAGGCCAGGGAACTGCCTCCCTTTCTTTTCAGACACATTCTGGGTATGGAAGCCAGGGACATGTTCGAGGAGCGCAAGAGTCTGCCAGGAACATAAAACGAGAAACGGTTCCTCAAATATGCGGGGCCATTCTCGTAGAGCACTGCATGGGTCGTAACCAGAGCCTTGAACATGACCCTAGCTTTTATTGGCAGCCAATGCAAGTTGTGCAGCTGCTGATTAACACTAGTGAGTTTGGGTAAGTCCAGCAGCAGCCGCACAGCGGCATTCTGCACAACCTGCAACTTATCCATGAGGTATCCCGGAAGACCCACATTAGCATAATCTTTTACGGGAGGTGACTATGGCCAGGATGACCGTTTCTTTGGTGGAGAGAGGCAGCAGGGGCCAAGCATTTCTAAGAAGCTTCAGGATACCAAAGCAGGTGCCTGACAGTTTGCGGATCTGATTAACAAAACTGAGTTTTTCCTCCAACCAGATCCCAAGATTTTTCACTGGGAGGCCCGAAGGGGAGGGTCCAGGAGCATCATCAGGCCAGCAGTCATGCCAAAACATTGAAGGAAACTTCCCAAAGAACAGGATCTCTGTTTTATCTTCGTTACATTGCAGCTGGGCAGACGTGAACCAGTTGAACACAGCAGACAGGCAGGCTCTGACATGAGTGGTAGCAGTCTCATGCTTTTTCCAGGTGAATAAAAGCGGAGTATCATCAGCGTAAGCTACCACTTTTGAACCAAGGTCATCGGCTAGCTGGATTAGAGGGGTCATATAAATATTGAACAGCAAAGGGCTCAAGATGTATTCCTGAGGGACCCCTGTCTGCAGGGCTTGGGAAGTAGATGCAAAATGGGGGATCCATACTTGTTGGGTTCTACCCATCGAGAAATAATTTTTACCATTTCCATGCGGCACCAATTATACCTAACCTCTGCAAGTGGGACAGGAGAAGAGCACTCCAGGGAATACATGGCTTGGCAGTTCGGGCTGGACTGTTCCCATGAGGCACAGGGTCAGACTGATTTGCATATGGCCATATCTGAACTAGGGTGGTGGAGTGAGCTAAAGAACGATGATGGATTAAACCCAGATCAGTTGACTGGGGGTGAGTGTTTGATTTGGTCCAACGCTTCGTCCATCATCCCCTTTGGTATCGCTTTGTTCGCCTTAAGTTGGCAGGGTATGCACAGACGTGGGCCCCTTGCTCACTTTGCCACTGGATTCAAGCTAGCCTGGCTGATGACAGCTGATTAGCCAGAAACCCGTCCCAGCATGCTTGTTTCTTGTCCAGGGAAGACATGGATTGGCAGTTCAGGCTGGACTGTTCCCATGAGGCACAGGGTAGGACTGATTTGCGTATGGTCATGTCTGAACTGGGGTGGTGGAGTGAGCTATAGAATGATGATGGATTAAACCCAGATCAGTTGACTGGGGGTGAGTGTTTGATTTGCTCCAACGCTCAGTCCATCATCCCCTTTGGTATCGCTTTGTTCGTCCTAAGGTGGCAGGGTATGCCCAGACGTGGGTCCTTTACTCACTTTGCCACTGGATTCAAGCTAGTCTGGCTAATGACGGCTGATTAGCCAGAAACCGGTTCCAGGATACTTTTTTCCGGTCCAGGGAAGACATGGCTTGGTAGTTCGGGCTGGATTGGTCCCATGAGGCACAGGGTCAGACTGATTTGCATATGGCCATGTCTGAACTGGGGTGGTGGAGTGAGCTAAAGAATGATGAAGGATTAAACCCAGATCAGTTAACTGGGGGCAAGTGTTTGATTTGCTCCAACGCTCTGTCCATCACCCCCTTTGGTATCGCTTTGTTCGCCCTAAGTTGGCAGGGTATGCCCAGATGTGGGTCCCTTACTCACTTTGCCACTGGATTCAGCTAGCCTGGCTGATGACTGCTGATTAGCCAGAAACCGGTTCCAGGATACTTGTTTCCGGTTCAGGGAAGACATGGCTTTGCAGTTCAGGCTCGACTGTTCCCATGAGGCACAGGGTCAGACTGATTTGCATATGGCCATGTCTGAACTGGGGTGGTGGAGTGAGCTAAAGAATGATGATGGATTAAACCCAGATCAGTTGACTGGGGGTGAGTGTTTGATTTGCTCCAACGCTCCGTCCATCATCCCCTTTGGTATCGCTTTGTTCACCCTAAGTTGGCAGGGTATGCACAGACGTGGGTCCCTTTCTCACTTTGCCACTGGATTCAAGCTAGCCTGGCTGATGACGGCTGATTAGCCAGAAACCGGTCCCAGGATGCTTGTTTGCGGTCCAGGGAAGACATGGCTTGGCAGTTCGCGCTGGACTGTTCCCATGAGGCACAGGGTCAGACTGATTTGCATGTGGACATGTCTGAACTGGGGTGGTGGAGTGAGCTAAAGAATGATGATGGATTAAACGGAGATCAGTTGTATGGGGGTGAGTGTTTGATTTGCTCCAATGGTCCGTCCATCATCTCCTTTCGTATTGCATGGAGAAGAGCGTGGGGCACAGTATCATAGGTGGCAGATAGGTCCAACAGGACCAAAACTGCCCTGTCTCTGGCATCTAATGTCTCCTGGATGGCATCCGTAATTTCTACCAAGGCAGACTCAGTGCTGTATGAAGCTCAAAACCCAGATTGAGCAGGATGCAGCAGACCCTGCTGTTCAATATAGGAGGTCAGCTGTTTATTAACCAATTTCTCACATACTTTGGCCATGCCTGGAAGTAGAGAAATAGCACGATAGCTGGACGGGATTTGGGACTCCAGAGTTGGCTTTTTGATAGGAGTGACCAGCAGGGCCTGCTTCCAGGCGGGGAGAACAGATGCCGAACCCAGTGATGCATTAATCAGCTGGTTCACCAGAGGATTGATGGCAACAGCTGCGCGAGCCATGAGTTTGGAGGGACAAGGATCGAGAGAGGAACCAGATTTTAAAGAGGACAAGGCAGCAAGGGAATCGGCAAAGGATATGATGGAGAAAGAGAAGAAAGTAGCTTTGGTGGTAAAAGCAGTATTAAGGTCAGAGAACACCTTTAGATATTCCTTTTGGTGTGAGTGTGTACCACGAAGATGAGGACCGGATTAAGGACAATGTAGGCAGAGTGGTGACTGTGATGTGAAATCCCATTAAGTTCTGGATTTTCTTACCATTATCCCTGATGGGCACAACAGAGATAACGAAGATGCTTGTTTCGTCCAGGATGGCATACTTTTTTCAGAGTTGCCAGTGAGACTGCCCAAATGGTTCTTCAAAGGTGTTTGGAAAACATATTGAGTTGTTAATATTGTGATATGTAAATATTGTGTCAAAGTTTGTTAGTACAGAAATATGATGTCAAAGAATATGGTTGGGAAGAATATATTTTTGATAGTACATAATATTTTTTTTAAATAATATTGGTTTATTTATTGTAACTAATTTTAAGTAATAGTATTGTTAGTAAAATTATTATTAACTTCCTGTACTATAGTTTGCAATTTAAAGGGGTACATAAAAAAAAAAAATTAGTAACTTATAATGTAGAAGCTGCCTATTGACTGTGCAGAAAAATAGGATGGCAAGTAATTTAAATTATGATTGTTTATTTTATTAATACTTTTGTGTTGTAAATTAAATATATAATTGATGAATGCATTTCTAAATTCTTCAATTGTGTAATAGTAATTGTATAAATGTAATTTAATTTGGTTTTTTTAAATCTATGTTTAGATTTGTTTAGCATATTTAATAATTACTTTTATTGGGGTTGGAGGTTGTCATTTTTTTCCGGGGAATATTGTGAGAAGTGTATAAAATTATTAATAGGTTTATGATAATGATAATTCATTTTAAATAGCTTATTAATTGTGTCATTGATTATTACAACATTTAATGAATTGTTTTTTAAATTCTTGAAATCATTTTGTTAAGTTCTACATTTTGCAATGTATTTAAATATTTTTATTTTTGTTGGTAATTTATATTTTAGTAGTAGGTTTTGGTTTTGTAGGAGAATAGGGTGGGAAGATAATTAAAGTACAAATAATTTAATTTTCATGCTAATTAATTTTGAATTGTTAATTCATGTTATAACTTATTGTTAAGTATGTAAATTGCTTTATTTTGTAATTCTATTGAAATTCTTTTTATTTTATATGTATTTAACTGTTGATATTTTTGTTAGAAATGCATATTTTTGGAGCAGGTTGTTAGTTTTGTAGAGAACTAGGATGGGAATGTATTGAATTGATAACTTTTTTCAATCAATTGTTATAATATTTATTTGGTAAACTGATCATTATTTATGCATATTTTTTAAGGTTGGAAATATTACATACATTATTTGTTTTATTAAATAATTTATTGTTAAGTGTTTTAATAATGTTTGTAAAAAAATATGTAAATATTTTTTTTAAGTAATATATTAAATTACATTGGGGTGTATTTATTTTCTAGTTATTGGTGTTTGCTGTTTTTTAATAGTTGAGAACTACATTTTATTTCAATTTATTGTATTTTGTCAATTTGTATTCTGTATTTGTTTTTATTTTTCTAGGTATTTACATGTTTTCGAGAAAGTGATTATGAGGTGGATTTTTATTTGTAGTCCCTTTAAAGTCCTACATTGTTGTGTGGATTAGAGTGGGAATTATAAATCTAACCCCTTCAGAGTCCAACACTTGCCCTACTGTTGTTTAAATTGGAGTGAGAATAGTAAATCCAACCCCTCTTGTGTCCAAAACTTTCCATATTGTTGCTAAAACTGGAGTGACAAAAGTCAATGTAACCTCTCTGGAGTCCAACACTTTGGGCCTCGTTAAGATAGTGCCAGTTGGACACATGACAGGCTGTCGGTGGCGGTCCAACCAATGACAGTCCACCGATAGCCCTTTGGTCCAACAACCCTATTAGGATACTGATGGTTGGACCCACAGCTGTCGGACTCAAGTCTGCCAGCTCCGCCAAGATCATAGATCCTGATGGAGCGGCGCTCAGAGTAGAGTCTCATAATAGAGGTGGTGCCGAGGTAGGCACTGCGAACAGGACTACAATATCCCTTTCTAACAGACTTTTCATGATGGGAACCCCACCATGAAAAGGTTGACAGGAAGGGATCGGGCCGCAAACAGGGCCTCCATCAATTGTGGGCCACTGAAAAGTGGTCCTGGGGGCACATGTAGTGTCCCCACTCACCTCCATGCACCGTGTCCCAAACACAACATGGTGAATGGCACACAGTTCACAGACGTGCAGGAGTTGCCTCATGGTGGAGGCATGACCTGCGGCTCTTTCCCATGGCCTCAGCATGCCCCAATGTGGTATCAGTGTTTCCGACCGCCAGTCCTGCAGTTGCATTGCAATACAGCATTGTCGGCAGCCTCCTGACCGCCGCAATAGCAGATGCCGGTCCGACTGACCAGCATCCTAATTGGGCACTTTGTCTCAGGCCTCCACAATGCACAGTATCATCAGTGATGTCATTTCAGATGTTGCAGTGATGTTGTCAATGATGTCATAAAACATGTCATATGTGATGTAATATGTGAGGCATTTAGAAGTGCTTGGTGAAGGTGTGAGTTCTAGTTTCTTTAGGGCACAAAATATAAGTGATGTAATATGTGAGGCATTTAGAAGTGCTTGGTGAAGGTGTGAGTTATAGTTTCTTTAGGGCACAACATATATTTACTTGAGATAACTATAAGTGGTGGATTTCAATGATTTTTAGTTTGAAATGTTTTAACTGACATTTTCATCTAAATTGAACTTAATTGTTTTAACCTTTGTTTTCCATTCAATCACTGATGGCATTTCAAATGACATCACTGATGGTATCATTGCTGACATCATCCAGTGACTGTGAGTGTTTTAAAAAATGTTATGAGTGTTAAATATAAATATTGAGGTGTATTGGTGAATCAGTTGGTATAGGAGTGCCTGTATGGATGAATCAGGGGGTGCGTGACTGACTGTATAAATAAGTGATTAGGTTATGTTATGTTATAAATACTTATAGGGGGCAACAAATACCTTGCGTGTCTAGGTGCTAGCTCATAGTAAAACCTGATAAAGTACCTGGTAGATTCCTTTTTTTAAAAATATATTTTTATTAGGTTTTATCCCATTTTATGCAAGGAGAGCAGAGCAGAAAACAACAGCTGTTACATGAGAAAATAACATAATAAAATGCAGAAACAGAAAAATACATATAAATATGACAAAAAGAAATTAATGATCAAACAAGTTCCCCTTATATCCAGTCCGTAACCGGAGCCCAGATCTTCATTCCAGTGGACCTTTTTTTTTTTGGCCCTTAGTCCTGTATATAGCCATTTCCAAATTATACATAGCTAAAAAGCGAGCGCGCCATGTCTGAAAAGAAGGGGGAACAGGACTAATCCAATCATGTGTGATGCAAGCACACACTAAGGCCATACAAATGAACAAAAAGCTTTTCCTAGATTCGGAAAGTGTATCTGAGGTTACACCTATAAATACCAATTCCCCCGTTATAATGACAGTTGTCCCCAATAATACACCCAAGAATTGTTCAATAGAAGAAAATAAATCAATCAATTTCGGACACAGAAAAAACATATGCAATGCGTCGGCTGCAGGTTCCCCACATCTACTACACGTGGTCCCAACCGTCGTCCCCCATTTGGATATCTTGCCAGGCGTATAATAAAGATTATATAAACCCATATAATGTTGTGAGCGCGACCTTCCTGTCATCAAAATTCTATTTGCTAAACTGATTGATTCCTCCATGTTAATTGTATTCCTACCTAACTTTATTGACCGTTTACTTTAATATACCACTAAATCATCCGGACATGAAAAAATAAGAAATTTATAATATTGTCCTATCGGTATTTTTCTAAACATGCTATCAATAAGGGGAATTCTCCTCAATTGAGATTCCGACTGGGGATCTAAAGCATTGATATAACTGTGAATCTGTAAATATTTTAAAAAATCACTTTTTATTAGGCTAAATTTGGACTGCAGCTCAGCAAAAGAAACAAGGCGTCCGTCAAGCAGGACATCACCCAGGTACTGGATTCTGTTCATACGCCATCTATTAGTTACAGAATCATGAAAAATTTGCGGGAGGATACCTGGTGCTGCAAAAGGTGTATAATCAGTAATCTTTGAAATACCAAGCTATCGCTTGATTAGTCTCCATGCCACATAGGCTGATTTCAATATCTTAAATTTGTTTTTTTTTAAATAGCTAGGTTCTATCACTTTAAGTAAGCAGCCTCGACATTCCTCCCCCAGTGCAAATTCATAAATGGACGGAGAATGGCTCGATAAGATTCGTGCCCTGTCACCAATCACGAATGGATGAATAAATTGCAGGACGGACACCAAATAATAAAACAGAAAATGCGGTATACCCCAACCTCCGCGATCTTTAGGCAATATCATCTTTTTATATGCCCGTCTCTGACGCCTGTAGCCCCATAGAAATCTTGCTAACATCCTTTCTAGCTGCTTAAAGCAGCTGGGAGGAAACTCAAGCGGTATAGCACGAAACATATATAAGAACTTGGTCAGTACTGACATTTTTAAGACATAGGCACGACCATATAGAGATAAATGGAAATGGTCTATCCTCTCCCGCATTGAGTTAACTTTTTTCAGAACCGTGTTTATATTTAAATCAGGAATAGTAGAAAGTGGTAATGCAATTTTAATGCCTAAGTATGTGACTTCTGTCACAATTCTAATATGAGCCGGGGGGTCCTGGCCAACGTAAAATATTTAAGTCCTAGAAATGTTCAATTTGTACCCTGAAAAAGATCCAAACTGGGTTGCTACGTCCTCTATTGTTGGTATTGCCCTCTGAATATCTGTGGTTACTACAACTATATCATCCGCATAAGCGAAAGCCCTGTAGTTATGCGAGAAACTTGAGCTGGCTTAATATTCGCAGCATAATATAGCTTATTTAAAAAAAATTAAAAAAAAAAAAAAAAAAAATATATATATATATATATATATATATATATATATATATATATATATGTATATATATATATATATGTATATATATATATATATATATATATAGGGCAAATAGTAATGGGGAGCACAGACATCCTTGCTGTGTTCCACGAGAAATAGAAAAGGAAGCAGATTCCTGGCCGGCCAGCCTAACAGAGGCTATTGGAAAGACATAGAGAACCTTTAGAGCCGAAATCATCTTTGGGCCAAAACCCTTCTGATAAAGCAAATCCCATAGATATGGTCAGGGTACCCTGTCGAATGCCTTTTCGGCATCCAACAGGGGAATTCGCATTGCTGTCTCAGTTGCCTGAGCCCAGTCCACAAGAGCGATAAGGCGACTGACATGATCAGTGGTGTCACGATTTGGGATAAAACCCTGTTGGAAATGGGAGACGATAGATGGGATTATACCTGAAATCCGAGAGGCTAAAATCTTTGAATAAATCTTACTATCAGCATTGATTAAAGATATAGGTCTATAAGAGGCAGGCAAGGAAGGTGATTTATCTTTTTTCGCAAAGGCCATAATCGTTGAGTGACGCCAAGATTCCGGTGCAATGCCCTTCTGTGCTTCTTAAAAAGTTAACATCAAATCTTCCTACAAAAGATGCCGAAACATCCTGAAGAATTCTAACGGGATACCATCCGGGCCCACCACCTTTCCTAATAAGAGAGAAAGAATAACAGCCTCCGTTTCTTCCCATGTTATATCTTTCTCTAAATCTGCGACCTGATCTAACGTTATTTTAGATATATCAATACTACCACTAAAGTCCAGAAGACAATCTGAAGAATAGGTTATTACCTCATCCTTATATAATTTACTGTAGTATTGTCGGAAAACCTCCAAGATTTCTTTAGATTTTTCATGACTTTGTCCTACCTCGTCCTGAATACTATCTATGCAATTAAAACAGCCTCCTGTTGTTGAATCTTTTTGGCTAATATGCAGCCCGCATTTTCTCCCACCTCATAAACTTGCGAACGATGGACTGCTATCTGTGCCGCTAATTTTCTAGCAAAATTCTCATAAAGGGTTGATTTTTGAATGGCCAGATCCAACATTATTTGTTCCGTATCTTGAGAAGACCTAATGGCTATTATATATTTAGATTCAAGTTCCTGTAGTTTCTTAAACTGAACTGCTAATTGCTCACGGGATTTCCTTTGATTATTAATTGAATAAGACAGCGTTTCCCCGCGTACCCCAGATTTAAAAGCGTCCCAAACCATATGTGCAGAAGTGGATCCGCGATTAAGCTCCAAAAATTCGGTGATCCACCTCCCCATATGTTCAATATAAAGTGGGTCAGCTAATAGTTTGCGTTCAAACGTCCACGGACGGCCAATAGGACTACTGTTTAGTTCTAATTCTAACTCTAACATAATAGGATTATGATCCGGGATTATTTTAGGAAAGATGTCAAACCCAGAATTCTTAAGCAATCTGGAGGTAATGAAAAAATAATCCAAACGCACATATTTCTGATGGGGAGCTGAGAAAAAAGTATAGCCAGGCGCACCCATACCTTTAACGTGACCTACATCCGACAAACCAAATTCCTTAACTAACCCTCTCATAGCTTTGTACACTTTCTTTTTTTACCTGGATACAAGAGATCACTGGCTATATCAAAGTACCCCTCAAGATGAATATTAAAATCTCCACATAGTATTAATGGAGCGGGCCATCCAGCAAGTTCAATGCTAAGGTGATTCAACATATCTGGGTTGTCTAGATTAGGACCATAGATAGCACAGATAGTCCGTGGAGAAGTGTGGCTCAATGGTTAGAGCGGCAGACCCTGATGCAGAGGTCCAGGGTTCAATTCCCCGCCTCGGCGGGTCTTGGGCTCAAAAATTCTACGGACCTGATAATTCTCGCCTCGTGCCCATTCCAATCATGGAGTTCCATTCTGCAACTCTGGGCAATAGCTTGCTTAATCTCCACAACGGCCCCCATAACGCTAAGGATGCCGGGCCTCCACCTTGGGGGCGCCCAGGAGTGGACGCCTCACAGGGAAAGCCAGGATGGGTTCCACAGCGGTATTCGTACAAGCGCCTTGAGACCCTTGCGGGTGAGTAGTGAGCTATACAAGTATCAATTTTTTACATTTACATGACAAGCCTTCAATAAGAATTTCACTTATCACCCAGCGACCATAAGAGTCAGCTTTTACCTGTTTGCAAATCCCTCTTCCCCGTCTTTTCAAAATTGCCACACCTCTTGTAGTAGTGCCTTGTCGGGTACAGCCCACTATTTCCAAGCCTAGATCATTAAGCCAGTGTCTGTTACTCCACGATAGATGTGTTTCTTGTAAACACAGGAGGTCAACCTTTATAGATTGGAGAATTTGAGCTGCTATTCTGCTTTTCTTTTTATCATTCAACCAACAAATGTTCCAAGAACAAACACTTAGTTTAACAATTATCATGCACCGGATACTTTCCTGACAGTGATTTGTAATATGTGAAACCTTCTCTTAGAACCAAAGCGTAAATCTCAACACATACAGTGCAAAGATATTTAATTACCAAATTACAACAATTTCGTACATTTAAAGAGCCTGCTCTGCTCTTGCTTGCCCCACTCGCTGCCCACCCAGATCCCCACCATAACCCCACCCTCATCCCACCCTCACCCGCCCTAGCTCCCACCCAAAAAAGGCAAAGGGACTGAATAGTCCCTCTCAGTGATGGAAAGAGAGGCAAGATGCGTCTCGCCGATCGCACCTAACCCCTTGACGGCAAGAAAAAACATAAGACACAAGGTGAAAAACTCACTCAACGAAAGAAATCTGCACAAAAAAGGATCTATAACTAGGTTTACATTAACATTTCCCTAGATAGAGGCCAAGAACTCCTTGGCACTACTCTACGACATCAAAAAATGTGTTTTCTCCTTGTGTATTATCTTAAATTTGGAGGGATTAAGAAGGTATGCCTGTGCACCTTTGGCCTGAAACAAGGGTATGAGCTGGCGAAGTTGCCATTTGTGCTGCACAGTAGCCTGACAATAGTCAGGCCGGACAAAAAATTCTAACCTTTTCCCCTTTCGCTTGCGGTCAGGCCTGGCTAGGTCATATAATGCTTCATGTGAAAGAAAATTATTCAAACATATTAGTATAGCTCTGGATTGCTCTTTGATTGCTCTGACTGTTGTTGCGCCTATCGGCAGATCCGGACTCAGCTTGCTGCCTTTTGCTGCCTCTAGTCCCTCCTGCGCTGGACACCGCGCCACACCTCGCGGCCCCCGCTGCGCGGGAGCCGCTCGTGCTGCCATCTGAATGGGACTTTGAATTGAGGTGGCTATTGTGGTTACTGGCGCTGCCAGCCCCGTCTTCAACCCCCGCAGGAGCCACGCGGGACTGCGAGGACCAGGATTCCCTGCGGCGCTGATCGCCTGCACCTGGTCATCTTCCCGCCTCCTCCCGAATCAGTACTAAGAGGAGGGTGAGCCTTGGTGATTTGCTCTTTGATTGCTCTGACTGTTGCGGCGCCTATCGGCAGATCCGGACTCAGCTTGCTGCCTTTTGCTGCCTCTAGTCCCTCCTGCGCCGGACACCGCGCCACACCTCGCGGCCCCCGCTTCGCGGGAGCCGCTCGTGCCGCCATCTGAAGGGGACTTTGAATTGAGGTGGCTATTGTGGTTACTGGAGCTGCCAGCCCTGTCTTCAACCCCCGCAGGAGCCACGCGGGACTGCGAGGACCAGGATTCCCTGCGGCGCTGATCGCCTGCACCTGGTCATCTTCCCGCCTCCTCCTTATCTGTGTATTTAATCAGGGCATAGGAATTCCGCGTCAGTGGGACGCGTGGGGACGAGGGCCTGACAAAGCCCGGACAAAGGGCAGACCCTCTGAGACCGAAGTAGGCCGGGCTGGGCCCCCTTATATTTCTTATTATAAATATATATTTGGTTCCTACATATTCGTTTGATACTTAGCTCTCTATTTGTATAATATTGCTGTGTCAATATCAGTATATGTTTTACCAGTACCTTTTGTATTTTGTCAAAACTATTTCCCCGCGTATATACTGTTCCTTTCCTTAAATTTACCTGTATTAACTTCCATATCACTCTATGACTGCTAGAAAATTACGGTCAGGGAGAGTGTTGGAAGGAAGATCCTGTACCAAAACTAAATCCAACCCTCTCTGCAACAAGAATACTCATGCATTACAGCTGAAGGGAAAATGCCAGCTATTTAATTTGTGGGAAAGGGCTAAAGAAAAAAAACCCGCAGTAGAGGTGTGCTTGGAATTTCCCCTGGGGAAAGGCAATACTGATGTACGCAAATCGCTTATAATGGTCGATGATAATTTAAGAGAGGGATTTGTAGGGGGAACTGGGGTTGTTGAGAATTTGCTATCAACTAAGATTCCAAATAAATCTGTGTCGATTACTACTGATGTTATTGTAGAGTTGTGTCCTAAAATAGTGAGTGCCGAATTGCATAAATCTATTCTGACCTCCAGGGATACATGTTTAAATGATGTTAACGGTTCCACCCAGATGAAGGTAGTAAGGAGTGGGGGTACTATACTGACTGATTCTGATATGGAGTTATGTAGGAGATATATGACGGAGGAATCTAGGCAGATCTGTGAGCCTCCTAAGAATCCGGTGGCTGCTGTCCCCTCTGGGCTTCATTTGTTTAGCAGCACACCCTCTATTCAATCTCAATATATGACTTCTCACTCAAACATCTCTATGAGCCCTGAGTTGAACCTTACCGGTATTACCCCCATTCCCATAACCAAACCAGATAAACCCGTCTCTGACACTCTACTCTTCTTAGAACGGCTACTTTCTTCAATTCTATCACTAGTAGAAAAATTTGTAGGGGGATCGGACTGTGTCTTAGAAACGGTCAATGAGATATTGAAGGTTTTATTGAATAAAGCCTCTGTCAAGCAAACTGGAGGGACTGTTGATCTGGGGCTGTTTAGGACTGGAATGAATGCAGAATTGGTAGAGGGAAAATTGTCCCCTGCTACTCCTATAACTTCAGATCAAACTAATTCTGGTGGCAAAACTCTCCCCATTGTTGGAAAGGTGAAAACTTTGTTAATGAGTCCCCCTTCAGGAAACTGTGTAGCAATCCCAGACTTGGAAATAAAAGTAGTGGAGGTGCCTATGCTCAAGACAAATGAAGTTTCTCCCTCTGTATTGGTACCCTTGGTCTCAGATAAGGAAACTGTAACTCGTCCCCATTCAAGGGTAAATAAAGAATTTTGTCCTATCTTCACCTTGGAAACAGAGGATAAGGAAAAAAATTGTAAATTGAGCGTCCCAAAAAAGATTAAAGGAAAAAAGAGGAAACCCACTCGCAGATTTGGAAGAAAGAGGCAGAGAAGGATTCATTTTGAGAAGCAGGATGTTAGAGGTGACATCTCCTTGTCCAATTCGGAAGGGAATCGTGAAGAAATTCTTCCACTCGAGGAAAAAATTCCCTCGGTGTTGGATAGGGAGATACCGGTAGGGCATGGCGATTTCTCTCCTAGATGGGTGGTTTCCAATCAGGGAGTCTTTAATGTTGATGAGGGGAAGCCTTGTTCGTCGGCCCCTACCCTAGAACCAATTAAACCGGTCTCTGGTGCTCCTACTGATTTTATTCCTTGTATAAAAAAATGTTTTGGTATGGTGGGAAGGGAAGAGGTCTCCAAAAGTCCCCAAGTTGTCTTTGAAGAGAAAAGCGTTGACACAGTTACTTTGGATTTCCTCCCGTTGTTTGACACTAATTTGATTTTAAATAGGGCCTTTCTCCTTAAAAGTTTTGAAGAGTTGGAATGTCTGAAACTGATTAATTCAAATGATACTGACTTGGTAACAATCCGGAGATTTGAAACTGGAGTATTGACTGGGGTGAAATTTTATTCTAAGCTCATTGTTAATCTCGTTTTGACGCAGTCTGAGTTCTTTCAAAGTCGAGGGATTGATGTTATTCCCTTCTTGGGGAGCTCACGACATGGCACATTAGCAGGGGGAAGCCTTTTGTCTCCCCTCAGTCGACTGAGTGGTCTGGCTGGCTTTGACGACCTAAAAATTTGTGTCTCTAAAAATACACGTTTTGTGTCCAGTGCAAATCCCCCTCCTGTTATTTCCCTTAGAAATATAGTTGAGGAGAGCGTTCAATGGAATTGGTTACCTGGTGTCCTTTCTAGTAGGACAACTGACAACATGATTTCCCTTCCTCATCTTTAGTTGTGATTTAAAGATATTATCATGGAATGCCTCAGGTGTAAAAAAATAGCCCAGATAAACTTCAATTTCTTCACTCTTTTGATGCTAGCGTGATTTGTCTCCAAGAGACTTGGTGTGTGGATAGAATTCCTGTTGTAGGGGGCTATATTTATCTGGAGGGTGGAGCCATTCCTTCCAGGAGAGGCCATGCCAAAGGGGGCATTGCATGTCTTTTATCTAATCAGATTAAGTGGAACTTCACCCACTATTTGGATTCAAGTAACCTTTTTCAGGTGGTAACATTGTTTGGTCATGCTGAGGTAGAGGCGGCCAAATCTATTATGCTGATAAATGTTTATATCCCCCAGATGCTTGCTATAATGTAATTGTGAAACAGGTCTTTTCCTACATAAAGAATATTAAGGCCAAAGTACCTGCAACCCACATAATCTTAATGGGCGATTTTAATTGTAAGGTCTCTAATTCGAGTCTAGCCCTGTTCAGAAATAAATATAAAGAGGAATCACTACAGATTCCACAGGCTCTTTTCCCTGGTAACATTAAAACAGATAAGAGAGGGAAATTGTTTCTGGAAGAACTGTCCGAACTGGAGGGGATCATCGTAAATGGTAGGCTTCCCTCTGACATTCCAGCAAGTTTCACTCACAAAGCAAATCAGAGTGAGTCCATTCTGGACTATGTGGCCGTGGATAATGATTCTTTTTATCTCCTAGAAGATCTGATAGTCACCAAAACCCTAAACAGCGATCGCAATGTGATAACCCTAACTGTTAATATAAATCCACCTAAAACGGATCCATGGTCGCTAGATGGTCACCTGGTTAGTTTCGGTAGTAAAACAGGGAAATGTTTCTGGAACACAAGGGCCCTAAGGGGCGTGTCTACTGTACTGGAAAAAACTATAAAAGAACTCCCCAGTTGGAAAGGGTCGGAAATATTGTAATTTGCGGGGTTTATGAGGGAGGTAGTCCTGGTCGCAAGAAAATCTAATTCACACAGAAATACGAGTCCTGTCCCCAGTTCCCTACGCTTGCTTAATAAAGAAATAAACACACTGGTTAGGGAACAATACTTGAATAGGTCCACAGAAAGGTCTCGCAAAATAACCCTACTAAGAAGAAGGAGAAGTAGAGTAAAGTTAAAAATTAAAAAAGAGAGGGAAGATTCCTTATGGATAAAGTTAAGGGAGGCTGTAAACAGAGGGAATGTAAGACTATTTTGGTCTCTCATTGGTGAGGGTTGTGGAACAAGAACCAGGTCCCTTCCTCCCCCCATTTCTGAGAAAGTTTGGGTGGGTTATGTTGCGCAATTATATGCTGGTAATGGGCCCGTTGAGGATGACAGAAGGTTGGGCGATGTCGGGCCGTTGTGTGAGCCGCCCTTCGAAAAGATCATTGAATCAGCCATAAAGGATTTGCGCTCTTCTGGCGCCATGGGCCCTGATGAGCTCCCGGTTTCGGTGTTAAAACAGGATGCCGAATCATGGAGTAAAATCCTATTTCCAGTATATAGATTTTGCTTCCTACATACAACTGTTCTCCCTTCTTGGAGGGGGAGTATACTGGTACCCCTGTTCAAGAAGGGGGATAGGAATGCGCCCCATAATTATCGACAAATAGCTTTGCTTGATGCTATAGGGAAAGTATTTGCGAAATGTCTTTTAACACTAATTTCTGACTGGGTAGATGGGGGTCAGTTACTGCCATTGGAGCAGATGGGTTTCCGTAAGGGACACAGCACAATGGATAATTTATCCGCCCTGCAGATAATTTCGGATAAATACATAGGGGTCCGAGGCGGAAGAGTTTATGCTGCATTTATAGATTTCTCCACAGCATTCGACAAAGTCGATCGCCCCCTGCTGTGGAGGAAGCTATGCTCCTTTGGAATGCCCTCACTGCTCTTGGACTTAGTTAGAGATCTCCATTCTGATACCTGGTGCAGGGTTCTGTTGGGTGGCGATAGAGGGCTATCCCAGGCGATACCTACTGCAAATGGATTGAAACAAGGATGTCTATTAGCACCAGTACTATTCTCCCTATACATTTCTGATTAACCTTCGTTTCTGTCTTCAAGTGATGGTAATGCCCCAGTACTAGGGGGCTCTCCGATTGTTTGTATGCTATATGCGGACGATATCCTGATATTGGATTTAACACCGAAAGGTTTGAATAACCGTCTACAAGCACTTCACGCATATGCAGAACACCATCACCTGAAAATAAACGTAGCAAAAAGTAAAATCATGTGTATGGCTGGTAGGAGAAAGATGAAATATGAGAATTTTAGGTGGACGGTGGGAGGACATAGGTTGGAGGTGGTGAATTCCTTTGTGTTCTTAGGGAAGATAATATCTGCCAATTTGAGCGATAAGGACCATGTTGCTAACAATTCTCGAAAGGCTCTGGCTCAGGGTAAAAGTCTGAGTGCTTTTTATAGCGTGACGGGAAAAAGACATTTCCCTCATTTGCTAGAGGTTTTTCGCGCAAAGATTTCAGCATCCCTACTCTACGGTGTTGAACTAATTGATTTGGGGCAATGGAGATTTCTGCATACTGTAGAGGGAAAAATACTCCGACAATTAGCCTCAGCTAATACTGCCTGCACAGCGGCTGCCCTTAGATTAGAGTTCGGAATACGCAGTAGTTGGGTGCAGGCTTTAGCAGGGATTGTTCACTGGGTGCTGTGCCTGGCCCGAGGGGATTTAGGGACCATGCGAAGTCTTAGGAAAAAAGAATTGTTGGGATCCTTGAAAGAACACTCTAGAATTGTGAGGAATTTTAGAAAGGCGGTTGAATACCTGCAATTAGACGAATTAACTTTATTACATTGTCCCCTGACCAGCTGAAGGCTGTTTTAAAACTGGCCACTTGGAAATTGAGTTTCAGCCTAGACAGGGAGGCAATTCTTGCAAAAAAAGGCCCCTCTCCATTTACTGACTCCTGCCTATATAAGAAAATGCAACCGTATGTTTCCTGGAACATACCTCACTGTATACGGCGTTTTTTAGTTCCTCTTGAGGCAGGACCTCCTCCCTCTAAATAACCTAACATCTAGATGGTATGGGTCCCCTGCAATTTGTCACCTTTGTAATATGTCCACCCAGGATATTGCACATGTCCTCTTTATTTGTCCCGCCTTGCGGATATCACGTAGAAAGTGGTTTAGACATATATGTTTAAAATTGGGTCTCATGACGGCGAGCTCTTTTTTAAATGCCGTGTACAATCCGCCAAATGAAATGTTCTGTTTTAATATATTTAATTTTTTTAAATGTTTCTTAGATATCTATTAGAGGGCTTAGGAATCAAATGTTTGTCTGTATTTGCTTTTTTCTTCTGTATTATGTAAAGTCTGTGTACGCACAAATGTATGTAGTATTTCTTTTATGTGGATCTCTTATGAGTTCCAAAACATAAATAAAGAATTGAATTGAAATTGAAATAGTATAGCTCTTGGTTTGACATTTGTAGTCCCTCTAGTGTTCTTCTGTTGGAAAGGGAATCGGTGAGCCATCTGCAGTTCTATTTCCCACTGCCACTGGGTCAGCTCGGGAAAGGCTTCTGTGAACAGTTCCGTAACAAATTGGTGGATATTGCTACCCTCACTTCCTTCCGGAACACCTAGGACTCGCAGATTGTTTCTCCTAGATCTGTTCTCTAAATCAATCAATTTCCAGTTAATATCTTCACGTAGGGCCACTAGGGAGGAGATCTGAGTTTTATGGTATACCATTTCATCTTCAATTGCAGAGATTCTTTCTTCTGCCTCCCCTACCCTAGACACCATCTCATTACAGGTCTTGACAACTCGTCGGACAGTGTTTTGGAGCCTGCGAACTGCTCCTTGCGTTCGCAGGTTCTCCGCCTTCGTCTCTTCACAATGCTGTAGCATTGCTTGATAAATAGTATTTAATGTAATTTCAGGCTCATGGTATCCCTCTGCCAAATCCTTAACAGGTTCGCCAGAGTGACCCAATATCGGAGATCCTTGATTCACATTTCCATCTCCATCTCCGAAAGGAAGAATAGGCCTCCAACTGTCCTCTGTAATTTTACGCACAGTACTCTCCTCTGCGCCCCACTCTTCCCTCCTTGATGGTGTAATATCATCATCCTCTAGTTGGAATGAGCTTGTTAAACTAGTCAAGCTTCTGTCATCCCTCCAATCCCCTTCCAAGCTCTCGGTCTCCAGAGCGTTAGAAAGATCTGACATGGAATAAGAATTACCAGCAGAGTCAATAGAGTCCGTATCACCAGCTACTTCAAATAAATCATTAGGACCTACACTGTACCCCCCTTTTTGGTTGCAATTGAGCCTGCAGCGCCTCCCAATAATTCTTCTGGATTTGTCTGCCCTCCAGAAGCAGGTATCAAATTGGCAGATTGATGAACTGTAACCCCCGTGATTTAACATTTATATTTGATAATACTGTTGCTGGGGGGATCGCTAATGCCTTTTCCGGGGCCAGAGTTATTGGCAACTCATCTCCAAATTGTACAGATGTTGCACAATCCGTTTGGGTTGCAGAGGCCGTATCATTCACATCAACAGTCACATCCCCATTAGTACTCTGGAGTGTATTTATAACATCTAGAGACTAATGCCTACCTTCAGGTTGAGTCTTTTTTTTTAAACATTCCCGGAATTTTAGGAGTTCCTCCAGGTCCTCCGGTCTCATTCAATTTTCCTGAAGCAGATTGGGGAGACAATAGTGGCTTTTGTAGCTGAATTGTAGGCTGAGATGCAATACCATTTCCGTTAGCAGTAAAAGGGTCACTAGCATCAAGACCCACTGCTATCATGAATTTCCGGCATATCGGGTGCTCCCCCTGTGGCGGCAGCCGCCGCCCGCGTCTTCGGTATCGGCCCTTTAGGCTGATTATTAGCATTTTTAGGTGCCATCTCGTTAGAAAATAATCGCCCCCGCCAGCCAGTCAGTTTTTTCACAATAGTCCTCTGAAGACCAGGCGCCGCCTCCACGCTGTGCGGGCCGGGAACAGCCCACCGCAGTCTGCCGATCGTGCCTGAAGAACGCTCTGAGGTAGAGCCTGGAAAACTCCAAACACTGCGGGGGATCTGGCGGTATAGTCAACACCAGTCAAGGAGCATTCCCGGCGCCACCGTGGATACAGCAGCTAGCCGGGTGTCAGGAATCCCTCGCAACACTTGAAGCAAGCCGTCAGGCAAGGGAGGTGCGAATATTGGCAAGAAGCATCCCAAGCCGCTCACACAGACGCGCAAGCATCCACCATCTATCCCTTCTAGTTCTTGTGTACCTGGTAGATTCCTTAACTGGCAAAAAGCCAAATCTTTAAAGCCTTTCTGAACTTCAAAAGATTTGAAGTGGCTCTGATATGGGTAAGAAGTAGATTTCACGCCTCTTCCCTCCCAATTTGGAAGTCTAAATCTGTTGACCTCAAGTTACTTGGTGCCCATAGATCAGAGAGGTCTCCTAGGTCTGAACCATTTGAAAGAGTGCTGCAAGAAAACTAGACCAGTGACATAAAGGGCCTTATGGGCTAGGCGTAGGGCCTTGAATTTCACACAGTCCCTAACTGGCAACCTGTGGAGTTTAATAATAGTCTGTGAGATAGTTGAATGTTTAGGAGTCCGGCCAGAGGTCTGGCTGCTGCATTCTGCAATAGCCAAAGCCTATTTAGGCGTTAATGCTGCATATTCAGGGAAAGTGCATTACAATAATCCAGAGTTGCTAACACTAGGGATGACATCACAGTTTTTTTTTTATAGTTTACAGGTATAAAAGCAAAGATCTTTTTAAGCAGCCTAAGAATGAAGAAGAAAGTGGATGTAACTGCATTAAATTGTAATCCAAAGGTTAGCTTATTATCCATGACTACTCCTAGGTGGTGCACAGACATAATATCGAGTCCAAAATATCGATTGGACATAATATCGAGTTTTTAATATAGACTGGACAAAATATGGACAGGACAGAATATAGACAACAAAAATATCGTTTTTAAGGTAAAAATAGATGGGTAAAATATCGAAGTATATAATATATAATATAGTATATAATATAGATAGTTAAAAATATCGATTTTTTAAATAATATATAATTTTTTATAGTGTATTTTTATGTTATAATATGTGTGAAAAGAGTGTATTTATGTTATAAATAATTTTATTTGATGAATTTTGTTTTTATAATTATTGCGTAATGTAATTCTGTAGCGGGTAGTGGGTTTATAGGGGAGTAGGGTGGGAAGTAATTTAATTATAATTAATTAAATATGTATATTTATTTATTGATAGTAATTCGTAATTAATTGTTAATTAATGTATATGTGTTAATTAATTTAATTGTAATTGGAAAATAATTATTATTAGTTTAATAATTGGTAATTAGGTAAATATTACTAATTTAATTCTGTAGCGGGTTGTGGGTTTATAGGGGAATAGGGTGGGAAGTAATTTAATAAAAAATAATTAAATATGTAAATTAATTTATTGATAGTAATTAGTAATTAATTGTTAATTATTTTATATTAGTTAATTAATTTAATTATAATTGTTAATTAATTTATATTAATAGAATAATTGGTAATTATGTACATTTTACTAATTTAATTTCTGTAGCGGGTTGTGGGTTTATAGGGGCATAGGGTGGAAAGTAATTTATTAATAATTAATTAAATAATAAAATTAATTAAGTTATTTATTTGGAAATAATTGTAAAATAAATTTTAATTATTAAATTATTGTTAATGTTTAATTTGTATTAATAGGTGATTAATTGAAATAATTATTGTTAATTAGTAATTTTTAAATTTTAATTATTATATTAGATAACATTAAAAAAATGTTTTATTATTTATTATTAGATATTCATTTTTAGATTTGTGAATAATATATGAAATATTTACTTTCCCTAATGTAGTATTTTCTGGAGTGGGAATAGTAATTTTAACCCCTACGCTATCCAACGCTTTCCCTACGGTTGCACTCTTTGGAGTGGGAATAGTAATTTTAACCCCTACGCTATCCAACGCTTTCCCTACTGTTGCACCCACTGGAGTGGGAATAGTAATTTTAACCCCTACACTATCCAACGCTTTCCCTATTGTTGCACTCTTTGGAGTGGGAATAGTAATTTTAACCCCTACGCTATCCAACACTTTCCCTACTGTTGCACCCACTGGAGTGGGAATAGTAATTTTAACCCCTACGCTATCCAACGCTTTCCCTACTGTAGCACTCTTTGGAGTGGGAATAGTAATTTTAACCCCTACGCTATCCAACGCTTTCCCTACTGTTGCCCCCACTGGAGTGGGAATAGTAATTTTTACCCCTTCGCTATCCAATGCTTTCTCTACTGTTGCACTCTTTGGAGTGGGAATAGTAATTTTAACCCCTACGCTATCCAACGCTTTCCCTACTGTTGCACCCACTGGAGTGGGAATAGTAATTTTAACCCCTACGCTATCCAACGCTTTCCCTACTGTTGCACCCACTGGAGTGGGAATAGTAATTTTAACCCCTACGCTATCCAACGCTTTCCCTACTGTTGCACCCACTGGAGTGGGAATAGTAATTTTTACCCCTACGCTATCCAATGCTTTCTCTACTGTTGCACTCACTGGAGTGGGAATAGTAATTTTAACCCCTACGCTATCCAACGTTTTCCCTATTGTTGCACCCACTGAAGTGGGAATAGTAATTTAAACCCCTACGCTATCCAACCCTTTCCCTACTGTTGCACCCACTGGTGTGGGAATAGTAATTTTTACCCCTACGCTATCCAACGCTTTCCCTACTGTTGCACCCACTGGAGTGGGAATAGTAATTTTAACCCCTACACTGTCCAACGCTTTCCCTATTGTTGCACTCTTTGGAGTGGGAATAGTAATTTTAACCCCTACGCTATCCAACACTTTCCCTACTGTTGCACCCACTGGAGTGGGAATAGTAATTTTAACCCCTACGCTATCCAACGCTTTCCCTACTGTAGCACTCTTTGGAGTGGGAATAGTAATTTTAACCCCTACGCTATCCAACGCTTTCCCTACTGTTGCCCCCACTGGAGTGGGAATAGTAATTTTTACCCCTTCGCTATCCAATGCTTTCTCTACTGTTGCACTCTTTGGAGTGGGAATAGTAATTTTAACCCCTACGCTATCCAACGCTTTCCCTACTGTTGCACCCACTGGAGTGGGAATAGTAATTTTAACCCCTACGCTATCCAACGCTTTCCCTACTGTTGCACCCACTGGAGTGGGAATAGTAATTTTAACCCCTACGCTATCCAACGCTTTCCCTACTGTTGCACCCACTGGAGTGGGAATAGTAATTTTTACCCCTACGCTATCCAATGCTTTCTCTACTGTTGCACTCACTGGAGTGGGAATAGTAATTTTAACCCCTACGCTATCCAACGTTTGCCCTATTGTTGCACCCACTGAAGTGGGAATAGTAATTTAAACCCCTACGCTATCCAACCCTTTCCCTACTGTTGCACCCACTGGTGTGGGAATAGTAATTTTTACCCCTACGCTATCCAATGCTTTCTCTACTGTTGCACTCTTTGGAGTGGGAATAGTAATTTTTACCCCTACGCTATCCAACGCTTTCCCTACTGTTGCACCCAATGGAGTGGGAATTGTAATTTTAACTAACCCTGGGCGGAGTTGGCGGAGTGGGGCTTCGCGGAGCTACGCGAAGTGGGCGAGAAACTACGCCCACCTCCGCACTCAGCGTAGCCCCACTCCGCAAACACCACTGGCCGCCAGCCCCGCCACCCGCCTCCCTCCCGCCCTCCCTAAATAATTTCAAATAAAGCCATCAAATAATTTAAAAAGCACTTACCTTGCCGCCGCTGCCCGCCGCGTCCCCGGGGCTCGCTATCTTCCGTCTTCTTTAGTAATGCGCATGCGCGGGCGGCCGCGCATGCGCATTTTCACGAGAAAATGCGCATGCGCGGCCGCCCGCGCATGCGCATTACTAAAGAAGACGGAAGACAGAAGATAACGAGCCCCGGGGACGCGGCAGGCAGCGGCGGCAAGGTAAGTGCTTTTTAAATTATTTGATTGCTTTATTTGAAAGTATCTAGGGAGGGCGGGAGGGAGGCGGGTGGCGGCCAGCTACGCTCCGTCTGCGGAGCGTGCGTAGTGCAGCCTGGCTACGCCAGCTCCGCAAAATGCGGAGTAGGGGGCACTACGCACACTCCGTGCACGGAGCGTAGCTGGCCGCCCACCCCTAACTTTAACCCCTACGCTATCCAACGCTTACCCTATTCTTGCACTCTTTGGAGTGGGAATAGTAATTTTTACACTTTTGTTATTGTACGTTAATAATATTGGCTATTTAATTATATTTTGTTACTATATATATGTTTTAAGAAATATGACTTAAATTTTTTTTTTTTAACTTTTATTAATTATTTAATTATTATAAGTTAATTTAAGTATTTTAAAGTATATTTTAGTAATTAATTTTAATTTTAATTTAACATTGTTTTTAGTAAAGTCGATATTTTTTAAAACTATATTATTGTAAATGATATTTTTAACTCGATATTTTTGAACTTACCTGTTTGTACATAGAAACTCGATATTTTGTCAGTCGATATTTTGTCAACGATATTCTTGATGGTCGATATTTTGTCTCTCGATATTATTTCAGTGATCCCTCCTAGGTGTTTGGCTTCATACACAGGAGCAGGAAATATGCCCACCTCCTCGGGCCACAAGGAAGGGGACCATAGTGAAGGGCTGTTCCCAAATAAAATAACTTCAGTTTTCCCAAAGCTAAGTTGCAAAAGTTTTGATCCATCCATTCTACAGTTTCTCTCATGCAATCATGAACATTTACACCCACCTAAATGTGGGGTGATGACATTGATATCACTATCTGAGTAGCATCTGCATAAGAGGTGAGGTCCAAACCAAATGATCTTATCAGTGATGCCAGTGGTTTCATGTACATGTTAAATTAAGTGGGACTGAGTGCAGATCCCTGTGGCACTACACAAGGCATGGAAAATGATTCAGAGATATGGGGGACCAAGGCCACCGTCTGACTACTGCCCGATAGAATGGATCTTAGCAGTTTGCTGAGCCCCCTACCCAGACAGCCCCAAGACGGTCAAATAAAATCCTATGGTCGACAATGTGAAAGGCTGCAGACAAGCCAAGGAGCATGAGAGCTGCACTACCCCTGCCATCCACAATGGATCAGACTTTTTCCATTGTTTTTAGAAGGGCCTTTTCGAAACCCAAACTGGTTGCATCTAAGACCTGAAACTCCTGCAAAAGATGAGCCAGTTGCTGGTTCATTATCTTTTCAATGGTATTTGCCGGCAAAGGTAGGCGTGATATGGGCCTACAATTATTAGGGATTTTTGGGTCCAGGTTTGTCTTTTTTAGAAGAGGAAGAATGGATGCTTTCTTTCAAGATGAGGGAAAGCAACCTGTACCATCATCACATTAAAAATCGAAAGAAGCACCTTAGCAATGGTGTCTGTGACAAAATTAATTACACGTGGAGGGCAAGGATAATGAGGCAATCCTGACTTGCTTCCCGCGAGGATTCTAGCTACTAGCCTGTGTTTAAAGGAGAAAATTTGAGAAACAAAGGACCATCCTCAGCTGCAATTGGGGAGAGGGGCTATCTTATCTGTCAGTAGAAGTGTGATAAAATATTATAGATATGGACCACTTTGTCCAGAAAGAGACTGACCAATGTGTCACAGAAAGCCTGAGCATTAGGTGTCTCAGTGAATCCATGAGTGAGTGACTGGTTGTGTGAATGTTTGTATCAGCCTGTCGTTGATATTTAAGTGGCTGAATGGGTGTCTGAGTGGGTACATGAGTGGCTGTTTCAGTGATTAATTTGCTATCTGTAGGGGCGTCTGAATGTTTGTGTGGTTGGGTAAGGGCTGTATAACTGCCTTTATGGATGAGTCAGTGGCTGTATGGGCTAGTGAGTGAGGGGCTATGTGGGTGAGTGAATATGTGTATAGCTGTGCGGGTGAGTGAGTGGATGTGGCAGTGGTATATGGGAGAGTAACTGAGTATGTGAAAAGCAGTGTAGGTGAGTAATGAGGTAAATGAGTGACTGTATAGGTGAGTGAGTTAATGTGAGGGAGGCTGTATGGGTGAGTGTGTGCTTATGTCAGTGGCTGTATAGGTGAGTGGGTATGTGTTAGGGCCTGTATGAGTAAGTAAATGGATGTGTTGTCATTTGTATGGGAGAGTAACTGAGTATGTGAAAAGCAGTGTAGGTGAGTAATGAGGTAAATGAGTGACTGTATAGGTGAGTGAGTTAATGTGAGGGAGGCTGTATGGGTGAGTGTGTGCTTATGTCAGTGGCTGTATAGGTGAGTGGGTATGTGTTAGTGCCTGTATGAGTAAGTAAATGGATGTGTTGTCATTTGTATGGGTGAGTAAGTGGTTGTGTGACTATATGGGTGAGTGAGTAGGTATGTGAGTAGCTCCATGGGTGACTGACTCAGTGTGTGAGTGGCTGTATGGGTGTATGAGTGCATGTGCAGAGGGTCTGTGAATGGGTTTGGGAATGTTTGTGTGGGAGTGGGTGTATGAACGGTTCCATGGGGGTGTGAGTGGGAGTCCCTCCTTCCCCCCCCCCCCAGGCCGGGTGGCCTGTGCCTCCCCCCTTTCCAGTCCCTTTCCCCCCTCCGCCTGTAGGTGATGCCGAATTAAACTCTTAATACTCCACACACGTGACAACGCGCAACGCACAATCAGCCATTTTCTTTCATTTTGTTTCTTTTTCTTTACTTTATTACATTATTGTATGGTTGTGGTTTATTATGTTCCTGGTCTAAAGTTCTTGAATCAGCAAGTACAATGTTTTGAATATCGAACTGCAAACGTGCTTATGTATGGGTCCCGTTATAATGTTAGGAGGCACAGGTCCAATTGCATAGATGCCCTGACTCGACAAAGGATCGCCTTTCTTTCCCTTAAGACACGAGATAGAGAAATTGCTCCCTCCGAGCAAGATCGTTAACCAGGGGGTGTCCTGCGGCTGAGAAGCCTGTGATATTGTGGCCATTGACCACATTGTGATTGACAGAACACTCATTAGCATACTAGCACGATTATTGAAGGGGCGTTACTCTCACTTGCGTATTGCCTTTCTTGTTATTTTACTGTAGCCGTGCCCCTTGTTAGGTAATTAGCATCTCACTCCCTTTTTCCAGATGTATATGTTCGTAGATGTACCACTGATTGAAGATTGAATTATGGCAAGTTACGACACCACGGCAAATTGTTGTTGTTGACTCATGTTATTTTGTGCAATCACGAGTTCTTGTCTCCTGTTCCTTATTACGATATAGACGCAGAGTAAGTTTATGAACATGTAATGCAATCTGGCTGTAAAAATGCAATAAAAGATATTTAAACAAAAATGGGTGTGTCACTGATTTTGTGGATGATGTCATCAGTGATGCCATTTGAGATGTCATCAGTGATGTCACTGACCATGTCATGAGTGATGTAATATGCGGTCATAAGCAGTACATTGCGGGGGCGTGATCTATAGTTAGCTCAGCTAGCTATAACTGCTGAATTTCACTGGTCTTGTTCGAGTGTAACCTGAGCCTGACTATAACATCCTTGTAACCTTTGTTACTTTCTGTCCAACATCTAGCTTTCTGCCAAATTTGTTGTAATTCTCTTTAGTAGTTTGGGCTGTAGTGATGTTCAAAAAATGAAAAATTCCAAAGACATTACATGGGCAAAACGTGTTTTGGTACCCTCCTTTTTTCTCAGCCCCCACTTGACAGATCACACTGAAACATTCAACACAGCAGCTGAACCAAAAAGGGGATTTTTTTGGGTAAATTTCATGATGATTTGCCAAGCGGGCCAAAGTTATTGTCAAAACTAAAATGCTTTTCTTATGGAAACTTTGGCACTAACTATAACTAGTAGGATATATATATATATATGTCATGTGATCATGGGCCAGGGAGGCCCGAAACGCGTCATGGCTAGGTGCGGGGGTTTTGAGCACAAATAAACGAATTTGCACCTTGACTTTGGGTCCGCAGTCGTCTTTTGAAAACGTTTGTGAAGTTCGACTTTCCTGCTATATATATATATATATATATATATATATATATATATATATATATATATATATATATATATATATATATATATATATATATATATATATATATATATATATATATATATATATATATATATATATAGTAACACACACTCGTTACTTCCAACGAAAGTAGACGGCACTCTGAGCTTGATTTCTAAAAGATGATTTATTGGCAGACCCCCCTGCCCCCTTGACAATATATATATATATATATATATATATATATATATATAGCTAGCTAGCCTACGGGGGTGCCGCTATAGAGGACCATCAACCCATCCCCGCAATTTTCACCTACCTTCACTGTGTCTACACTGCATTGTGGGTGTTGCAGTCCCAGGATGAAGTCGGACTGCAGCAGGTGAGCACGATTGCCAATGGGGGAGGAGCGGTACCCACGTGACACACTCTTAAGGCAGCAGTAAAGAACTTGGCGATGTTGCACGAGTCTGGTGTTGGGCGCTGAAGAAGGGAATGCCCGAAATGCATTCGCCGCCATTGGACTGTGAGCTTTGAACAATAAAGTCCCTCCAACCTTTCCCCTTTGGGTTCCTGCTTTTTTCTTTGAAGGGAGAAGCTTACCAGACATTTTTGCGCTGGCCAGCAGCGCACTTCAGGATACCCCCGCCACGTTTCTGGGTCCGGATTGCAACTGGCACGCCTGTTTACTTCTCTGGTGGTTCGGTTACGAGCACTCTCTGGTACCCGCCCTGGCGAAAGGAGAAAGGGAGCAGATGAGGTATTTTACCTCTGCAGGGCTGATTGCTGTCCACGTCGGGCCCCTGCAAACTGATTCCTGACGCTAGTGGATGTGGCGGATTTGGGGACTCGAGGAGGGTCCTGTTGTTTGGAGACTCTGTGGGGTGACACATCGAGCCTGCTAGCCTACGGGGGTGCCGCTATAGAGGACCATCAACCCATCCCCGCAATTTTCACCTACCTTCACTGCGTCTACACTGCATTGTGGGTGTTGCAGTCCCAGGATGAAGTCAGACTGCAGCAGGTGAGAACGATTGCCAATGGGGGAGAAGCGGTACCCACGTGACACACTCTTAAGGCAGCAGTAAAGAACTTGGCGATGTTGCATGAGTCTGGTGTTGGGCGCTGAAGAAGGGAATGCCCAAAATGCATTCACCGCCATTGGACTGTGAGCTTTGAACAATAAAGTCCCTCCAACCTTTCCCCTTTGGGTTCCTGCTCTTTTCTTTGAAGGGAGAAGCTTACCAGACATTTTTGCGCTGGCCAGCAGCGCACTTCAGGATACCCCCGCCACGTTTCTGGGTCCGGATTGCAACTGGCATGCCTGTTGGCTTCTCTGGTGGTTCAGTTACGAGCACTCTCTGGTACCCACCCTGGCGAAAGGAGAAAGGGAGCAGATGAGGTATTTTACCTCTGCAGGGCTGATTGCTGTCCGCGTCGCGCCCCTGCAAACTGATTCCTGACGCTAGTGGATGTGGCGGATTTGGGGACTCGAGGAGGGTCCTGTTGTTTGGAGACTCTGTGGGGTGGCACATCGAGCCTGCTAGCCTACGGGGGTGCCGCTATAGAGGACCATCAACCCATCCCCGCAATTTTCACCTACCTTCACTGCGTCTACACTGCATTGTGGGTGTTGCAGTCCCAGGATGAAGTCGGACTGCAGCAGGTGAGCATGATTGCCAATGGGGGAGGAGCGGTACCCACGTGACACACTCTTAAGGCAGCAGTCAAGAACTTGGCGATGTTGCACGAGTCTGGTGTTGGGCGCTGAAGAAGGGAATGCCCGAAATGCATTCGCCGCCATTGGACTGTGAGCTTTAAACAATAAAGTCCCTCCAACCTTTCCCCTTTGGGTTCCTGCTCTTTTCTTTGAAGGGAGAAGCTTACCATATATATATATATATATATATATATTCCTAACACCAGTCTGCGTTCCGTTACAGAAACAATTCGGACGAAACGGGTAGTTCTACTTGCCATTAAATTAATCAGTTCAGTTCAGTTTAGTTAATCTTTATTCGATAGTTTGCAATCATAAAAGACACAATACATACATACAAGTGTCATAAAATAATGAAAAAACCTTAAAAACATACATTTAATACTAAATTAAACCCACAATATCGAATCCTAACTAATCAATAGTAAATAAATAAGTAAAATTCATCAGATATAGCATATTCCTACATTTAGTCTCTGGGGAAGGGGTCAATTTACATTAGGACACTCTCGCACTGAGTTTAATTCCTCATCAGGCTCAAGTTTTTTCCTCCTTAGTGCCCAGGACCAGCTCAAGAATTTCGCTAAGGCAATGACAATATCATCAATGTTAGAGCACAGCGGCTTAAGCAACCTGCAGCCTCGGCGTTTATAAGTCAAACACACGAAAAGTACGTGGGTTATTGTCTCTTCTTGGGTATGGCAAAAAGGGCAGTTAAAGTTTATAGGGGAAGGGAACCCACTCGGAATTGGTGAAATAGCTTCCTATCACTCTGTGTTGTGATCAAGTTCCAGTATGGTTCTGCTTTCGTAGCATTCTTATGTTCTAGGACGATACCGGTAAGTGAAGTACTATCCACCGCTGACAGGGTCTTTCAAGTGATCATCTCCCAATAAAGCATTTTAAAATTGTTTTTATTTGGAAAGATGTTTCCCATAGGATAATCCCACAAATGGCCAAGGCCCATTTCCTTCAAATTGTGCTTGATCTCCTGCAGCCAGTTAATTTTAGAAGAAGGATAAGCACTCCTGATGTGCAACTGCGCCCGCATACGGTGCCAGTTATGGGGGTGGTCCAAAGTCTCCTCCAATAAGCTTGGGGTCTAAATCCTCCGACCTCATCAAAAGCAATACATCCCAAGTCTAGAAGCAGTTGCTTCATGGGTGTTCACTGTGGGAGGGCAGTCAAGGATCTCAAAAACTTATTTTGTGCATGTACTAGGGATGAGAAGTCTTCAAACCCCCAAAGTTTAGCACCATATATAATGGAGGCTCTAACTTTCCCATTGTAGATGTCAACTGATGGTTCTACAGGTTTTGTGTGGGACAATCGATGTTCCTTTAGTAAGGCTCCAGCCAGCTGATTATGCCTTAAGACTAAGACATCTAAAAGGGAATCCCAATTCATCTTCCTACCCATAGTTACCCCTAGATAGGTAAAAGTATTGGTCTGTTCCAGTAATACATTATCCAATGCTACCCTAACCATGACACATTTATTCCTATGCATTACCATGAACTTTGTTTTGTCCGTGTTTACACAAGCTCATGGTCATTGCAAAAAACTAAAAAACGATCAAGGGCACGTTGCAGACCTGACTGTGTTTTAGATAAAATAAGTGTGTTGTCTGCACACATTAAAAGTGGTACCCTTGAACCGGCAAGAAGTAGAGCATCAGTAGGGAAACTGGAATAGTAAGTAATGAACTTATTAATAAATAGGGAAAAGAGGGTCGGAGCAAGGACACACCCTTGTCGTACACCCTTATTAACTGAGAATGGATTTGGTAATTCACCCTGTTGCCCCCACCTAACTTGAGCATAATTTGCCTCATGCAGTTTGATGATGAAGCCAAGAATCTCTTTTGGCATCCCTGTCTCCTTTAACGAATCCCACAGCTTATGGCGTGGTACTAAATCAAATGCTGATTTTAAATCAACAAATGCTGCATAGAGTGTTCCCCCTGCTAAAATCACTGTGGACCAATAAATCATCATGAATCTAAAAACGTTGTCAACAGTGCTGACATGGGGTCGGAAGCCCGCTTGATAGGAAGTTAAAACATCCTGGTCTATGATCCATTTGTTAACTCTTCCTAGCACAAGTCTTGCTGCTATTTTTTGTAACGTATCTATTAGGCTTAACGGCCTATAGTTGCTGGGACTGGCACAGTCTCCTTTTTTATAAATGGGAATAAATTCCGCCCCACGGCAAGTATCTGGTACTGGCGCACCATTGACTATTGACTATAGCATTTACGATAATAAAAATGTATTCAATCTATACCTTCCTATCCTTTTTGTAAAGGTAGGCCGGGATGCAGTCTGGGCCGGGGGGCCCTCCCTGCAGGGACCCCATCTAGCACTCTATCAATCTCTCCTTTACTAAATAATAAAAGTGCCTCAGAGTTAACCCCAGGGTAATTAGTGGATGTACTAATAGGGCAAGCAAATTGGCCTTGAAACCCAAAATTAGGAATGTTATTAACTGGTGAAGTTCCGGTTACACTGTTAACCCATTTAACCAGTTGCCAGAATTTGACCCAGTTCTTCCCACTACTGGCATTTGCTAAGCTAGCCCATCTATCTTCATCAAAATCTTTTTTTGCCTTTATTAGGGCTTTCTTGTATTTTGCCCTTGCTAGCGTCACTTCTAGGGGGACTCCCAGCCTAATTGTATTTGAGAGGTGCCGGAACACAATTCCACATTCCTCACTATACCACCTAGCCGATTTTTTTAAGAGGGGCTTAAACGGCTTCCTAACCTTTGTAAATAGTAACTTCAATTTGGCGTAATGGTCCTCATGGGCCTTCAAAAGGTCAGTAGGACCGTTGCCTTTTGTCATTAACTGCCCCATCAGTAATACAGTCTCTTCAATATTTGAACTGATCTGCTTTAAAAGATCTTTGTTCTCTAAGACCACTGCCCATTTTAACCGGCGGCGGTCATGGGTGAAGATAACATCGCCTATCGTAGAGGCAATGTCAGCAGTTGGAGGATCTAGACCTGTCCTGTTTAGGGTCAGTAATAGGGGGTCATGATCACTCTCTGGTCTATGGGATAAAACCATATCTACTAATCTAGACCAGAGCTCTAAACTTAAAAATATATCATCAATCCTACTACTCCTGTTCCCATTGGTAAAGGTGGCACAATCTTCCTGGTCTGAGGGAGTTCTCCCATTGGTTGCTCTAATCCCCTGACTTAAAGAAAGGCTTTTCAATTGGAGTGCTGCCTCCGACCATTTGTTATCTGGTGCCATCGAGAGGGACGGTAACCCCCAGGATTGATCCTCCTCCATACTGAGGCTGCCATCATCCAGTCCCAGAGGCTCAAAGGTGAAGGTGAAGTCGCCCACTACAACCACAGCACCCAAGCCTGATAGGCCATCCATAAACGTGTCTAGAAGGGCAATGGTTGGCGAGACTTTCCCACCCAGTATCCCCCTTGAGTAAATATTAATTAATATCAGGTCCAGCTTAACCTCCGCGCAGATCTTAATAGGGAGAATGTCTGGACTATCTATGGGTAGTTCTTTTATCTGGTAGGATGACTGTTGCTTTACCCATATTGTCCATCCCCCAGTGGGTCTCCCCTTCCTGTTTGCAATTGCTAGTTTAGCATAAACCAAATATCCAGGACAACATATTGTGTCTAATGACCAGGTCTCCTGGAAAGCAATGAAATCAAACCCCTTTACAAAGCCAGACCAATCAGCGGACATTGTTTTCTGAAATTGGCCTGCGATGTTCCAGGAAATTATGGAAATTGCAGGATGATGTCGTGTCACCGAATCTACTTGGGCTACTCGCCCGATCATAGGCTGATTCTAAGCCTCCATACAGGGGGTTTCGTTATCTAATTCTGGACCATCAGAGGGGGGAATAAGAACAACAAGCTACCGGTATCGAAGTGGGTGGTCGTGGTCAATCGCATAGATCTAGATCTGATAGAGGGGCGAATCTATTGTACAAGGGGACCTCCTGGGACCGGTTTACATATCCATAAGGTGCCCGGGGTCGCCTGCCCTTTCCCAAGCGATGCAAAACGTTGGTGGGGATATACCCTGATTTATAAAAATACCCCAGTGGCAATAAAGACACCCTGTCCATATGACTACTTATCATTCTGCCCAGTTTGTCCAACATAAATGTAGTTACATGCATATTATTAAAATTGATAACGACACAATCACCGTTCCCTTCCTTCCTGGTGGGTCCAATCCACTGTGTACGTCTAGCCATGATTATATGTTTGTCCATACCCTCATTCCGAAACCCCAAGTCAAATGCAAAAGCATTGAAATTATTACATCAAGCTGCAGTTCCACTGGTCGTTACTAGGTGTCCCTCACAAGTCAAATGCAAACGCATTGAAACCCTTTCATGAAGCTACAGTTCCACTAGTCGTTACTAGGTGTCCCTCATGAGTCAAATGCAAAAGCATTTTACTTGAGGGACACCTAGCAATGACTAGTTGAACTGCAGCTTGATGTAATAATTTCAATGCTTTTTCATTTGACTCGTGAGAGACACCTAGCAACTACTAGTTGAACTGCAGCTCTTTGTAGAATTATTTTGATATTGCGTACTATAATATTCACTGTCCACTGCTAATCTCGTCCCATAATGCTTTCCAGGCCTTCGGTTGGGATTGTATTTTTGCCCATAACTGTGCTTTGGGTAGTCCTAAGAGGATGGGACCGCCACTGAAACGTTCAGCATGATATGCTCTTTGTGAACAAGGCATTTGCTTTGGTCCTCCCCCTAGGTTAGAGGGGAACCCAAAATCATCACCTCTCTCATTGCCTGATATTTTTCATTTTCAAAGTTCACTTATGTGAATAGGTTATATGCTTTGTAGCATATAAAATTGCGTTATCAAAGCATTTGAGGGTGCAGTTTAGTAGCTGACTCCGCTATGTGGTGGAACAAAGTTTTTGCCTGAATTCCATGTTTTTGATGGAATGCGTAGTTAGCAAACCTCCACAAACTCTGCTAGCGGAGTAGAGTTCATTGCCCAGGCCTACTAGTTTGGAGACAACCCGAGAGTAACCACAATCTTGAAATCATCGGACGGGGATGAATGGTTTAATTTTCTTGAGGCGTTTTAGTGCCAAAGCGCTCCTTGTCCATGTTTTTAATGTCCACTTTCATTGACAAGTTGTTGCCAAGCAGAAGCCCAGGGATTTTTTCCATATATTACATTAGCCTTTGAATAAATTAACTTGACTACCTGAATGTTAATATCCATTTTTTGGTTTAAAGACTTATTTGATCCCCTAATACTAAGTAAAAAGTACACCACCTACCAATGAAAACCCCAGTTTCACTTCCACTGATGTTTTCCATCGGAATTCCAGCATTCTCCAGGGCTCTGAATGTGCATTCCAGCAATAACTTTTGTTGAGGGTCCATTCGCTCAGCTTCCATATCATTAATGCCAAACAGTCTGTTATCAAATTCGTTGAATCTGAGAAATATAAATTGTATATCAATCATGACATGACATGAAAGCATGAATACCTTCTCATTATATTTGTTTTTTTAATGAAATGATGTCATTCAAATCTTGGTGAAACAGGCCAAATCATTGAATGCTTTCACTGTTGGTCATGAAAAACAATCATTGTGATTTGGAATCTCACCAGTGGTTGACTATCATCCATCTGCTCCCAACTTCAGAAACAAATTTCAAACAATGTCCGCGATTCTATACTTGTGAGAAATTGCAAAAGATTTTTCCAAAACCACCAGTCATTGGTTACCACAGAAATCCCGAGAAGTGACTCAAACAGATGGACTTACCAAAGAACAAAAATATGTTTCCATTACAATGTTTCAGCTTCCTTCAGTAGAACAAGAGTATTTGGTCAGTGGCTGCACAGCTGAAACTGCCTAAACTTGAGAACTGCCCAGAGCTCTCTGCTACTTTTTTTCATAACTTATGCATCACTCTTTGCCTGAAGGGGTACTGTTTTGACTTACATAACTAATACAGTAAAATTAGCATTACGCAGAAAATCAAAAGAAGGTAAGGGTAAAACCACAGGATGGTTCGATAAAACCTGTACTAAAGCTTACTCAAACCTTAAAGCAGCACTTCATAAAACAGAAAGAGACAAACAAGAAATAGCCAATCGCAGAAGGGTGTATAATCAGGCTATAAAGCATAGAAAAGCAGAGCTGAAAAATGAATTGTGGGCCCAATTACACAATAGCTGTATCACGAAGGATAGCATTGCTTTTTGGAAAATCATTAAGTCACCCTTCCTTTCGGAAGCAAGGGACATTCCAAAAGTAGATATAGCAATTGATGAAGCTTCATGGGTCCAACACTTTACTGGGATATTTGGCACGCCGACTCAAGACCACCTTGTTCAAAATGATAAGGAAAGGATAAGTCCATCCCCTGTTCAATCAGTTTTCCCCATAGACCTTGGAATTACTCACCTGGAAGTTGAGCGAGCGTTATTAGCCAGTAGGGGGGGGGGAAAGGCCCCTGGACCAGACGGTGTCCAAGTAGACCTTTATAAATACAACCTGGACCTGTGGACCCCATTGTTGACCAGGGTTATCGAAGCATCCTGTGCAGTGGGGCTTGTAAAAACATGGTCTGAATCTATTCTGGTCCCTATTTTTAAAAAGGATGATCGCCAGTGCCCATTCTGTTACCGCCCAATATCCTTGTTAGACACTCTAGGTAAAACAATGGGGCGGATCATTCTTGACTGATTACAGCAATGGGCAGATGAAAATAATAAACTTTGCGACAACCAATTCGGGTTCAGAGAAGGTCTGGGCACCACGGATCAAGCACTAAACCTGACTCTCCTTATCGGTAAATATCTTAATGCAAAGGGTGGGAACCTGCACATGGCATACGTAGACCTAACTGCAGCTTTTGACTGCGTAAGCCACTCTAAACTATGGTCTATCTTGCTAGCCATGGGAGTAGAGCTTCCCCTGTTAAACTTCTTACGGGAACTTTATTCCAATGCTAAAGCCAGGGTGAGGTTCGGTAACAACGGTGAACTCACGGCCTCATTCGGAGTAGAGAGGGGGGTAAGGCAGGGCTGTGTCCTGGCGCCCTTCTTGTTTACCTTATATACTAATTGTTTGGAGTCCGCCATTTTAGAGGGGTGTCAGGACCTACCTTTTATCGATAAACGCCCAATTCCTGCCCTACTCTACGCCGATGACGCCGTGATTCTAGCCCGAACCCCGATAGAACTTCAACGTTCCCTGATGGGATAGCAAAGTTTTATGGCCGAGTTAGACCTTAGAATAAATATTAAGAAAACCTTTGTTATGTCTATAGGGCCCAGATCTAAGAAAACTAGGGATATTTTTTGTGAAAACATTTAATTAGAGAATACTAAGACTTCTCCTTATCTAGGCATATTAATAGAAGATAAATGCTCATAGAGGCAGGCTATTGAGGCCAGAAAATTACTTTTCATTAGGGCAACATTAGTAATCGTTAAGTTTGCCCAAAGGCTAGGAAAGAGACCTCGGGTGGAATTGATTAACATTTACCGGGCAAAATGTCTAACCATAGCGACCTACGGAGCCGGGGTATGGGGTTACAGTAAGGTGGAAATTTTTCAAAAGGTAGAGAATAACTTCCTGAGATTCCTCCTCGCTGTACCCCAAAGCACCTCAACATATCGCTGCCATCTGGAACTTGGCGTCCCGTACATCACTGATATAATCAAACTCTAACCAATCCTGTTGTGGCACCGTATTTGGTCGTCGACAAAAAACACTTTTAGCCAAGGACTTTTACGAGACTGTCTTTCCTTGGAAAATGGTTACAGGATTGGTTGGCTAGCCTATATCAAAAACTTTCTGAATTATCTAGGATTGATAAGGTATTATCATTCTCCCTTATCAATCTCAGAGATTCCTAGAAAAGGGTTTCAAAAATTGTGTTTGACCCATTTGAAACATCTAAGATTGACATCCGAGGCAGCTAAAACCAGCATCCAACATATGTTAACAATCCAAACCACCCTAACTATACATCCACATTTAACCTTTGAATTCAGTGGTTCTGAAAAAAATGTGTTAACTCTTTATAGGTTGAACATATTTCACTGATTGATCTCTTTTCCGAAAACTAATGACTGGTCAACTAATTTGATATCTTGCCCCTACGATGAAGTTTCAAATCAATCAACGATTCACATAGTTTTATTTTGTAAGTTTTATAAAGAGCCAAGGAATAGATGGCTAATTCCACTATTGAAAACTTTGGGTTTACGAAGATGTCGCCCTGCTTATCTCGTGCTGCAATTTCTGGAAAATCATTACCTCGCAAAAAACATTGCCCAATTCTTGAAGTTTTGCATGAGGCACAGATCAAACCTAGGTTAGGATTCGTAATGCATTCATAGTAAATAAAATTCAGCCTCCTCTTTTTTTACTCTATTTATTTGATTGTAGCTTTTGTCTGTGTACTATTGTTCAGATCGCACTTTAGCACTTTTTCTACTGGTACTGTTTGTCAATGTTGAAATTTTTGATCATTGTTTTTATGTAAATTTTTATATGTACTTTTATGGTGTTTCTATATCATGAATACTGAATAAAGGACTTTTGATTTGATTTGATTTGACTTACAGTGGGTGCTTCCTTGTGTCTGGACAAAGCTATGCCTCTCTGAGGAGCTGAGTGAGAGAGAAACGTGTCACGGGTTGCTTTTATTCATTTCAGGTTGGCTTGGATGATATTTTACCAATTCAAAGCTGTAATACTGTGCCTGGAGTGGTAAAAGGCGTTGGTCATTTTACAGCTTGGCATAGATAGCACTGTTTTAATTCTATGCTTAAAGACTTTGCTGTGGAGATGACAAAAGACTGTGGGGCATATTATCAAGCCCCTTATCGCTGCATTATCAACACTTTTCATCCGATAATGCGGCGATATTTGCATCGCTCTATTATCAAGGCAGCGTTACGTTAATTAACGTGGCTTAAAGCCACGTTAATTGACTTAACGCTGCCTTGGTAATAGGGCCCCTTTCACAATAAACTCATCATGAAAGGGGGCGTGCAGTGGGTGTTGCGGTGGGCGTTCCACCGCAACACTCATTCACTTTGCGCTGCCACCTATTATCAAGCTTGGCGATGATAGGTGACAGCGCCAAATTTAAGACCAGAAAAATCCTGGTGTTAAGGTGGCGAAACGAGGAGAAATGCTTAATTTCTCCTCGTCTTTGATTTTTTCATGTGTGCTGCCTTATGCATCACACATGGAAAAAGCAAAACTCCAAGGTTTCTTTATGTACAGGAAGGTGTCCCTTCCTGTACATAAACAAACCTCTTTTTAAAAATGCCAATTTGTAACTTACATGTGTGCTGCATAAAGCAGCACACATGTACGTTACATAATGGCATTTAAGGTTTGTTTATGTGCAGGAAGGAACTCATCCTAAGCATAAACAAACCTCACTGCTCGCAGACACCCTTCCACTCTGGCGCAAGAGTGCCTGCACTGGAGATAAGTTGTAAAACCTACCGCCATCGCAGGGGGAAACGCTAGGCTGCACCATATGCTTGGTAATATGGTGCAGCCTAGCGTTTCCGAAGTGGCGAAGAGAGGCGTTAAGCCAAGATGGCTAACGCCTCTCTTCGCCACTTTGTTGATAATATGCCCCTGTGTCCCTTTCTGTCTTAGCGTGGATGGCACTGTGCTAATCTTATGCTTAAAGACTTTGATAGAAAAGCAGTCATTTGAGGTGAGCAAATTTAGAGTGTCGCTGGTGTTGAGGGTGCTCTATACAGGACTCTGCTTTCCACCTAACCTTGAGAACTACTGAAAGTTCTCTACTTCTTTTTTGCATATTGTATTCATCACTCTATGCCTTATTGGTTTTGTTTTGACTTATACTGGGTGCTCCCTTGTGTCTGGATGAAGCCATACCTATTCGAATAGTTCGAATCAGAGAGAAACATATGTCAGGGGTTGCTTTTATTTATTCTCGGTTGGCTTGGATGGTATTTTACCTATCCAAAGTTATAATACTGTGCCTGGAGTGATAAAAGGCTTTGACCATTTTATAGCTCGGCATCAATAGCACTGTGCTAATTGTATGATAAAAGATTATGCTGTAGAAATGTCAAAATATTTTGTCCGTTTCTATGTCAGCATGGATGGCACTGCTCTGATCCTATGCTTAAAGACTTTGATAGAAAGCAAACATTGGAGGTGAGCAAATTTAGAGTGTTGCTGGTGTTGAGGGTGCTCTATATAGGAGATGCTTTCTTCCTAAACTTGAGAACTATCCAGAGTTCTCTTTCTTTTTTGCATAATTAATTTGTCACTCTATGCCTGAAAGGGTTTTGTTTTGAATTATACTGGGTGCTCCCGTATGTCTGGACGAAGCAATAATACTGTGAAGAGCTCTATAAGAACAAAACATGTGAGGGGGTGCTTTTATTAATTTCAGGTTGGCTTGAATGGTATTTTACCAATCCAAAGCTGTAATACTGTGTCTGGAGTGGTAAAAGACTTTGGTAATTTTACAGCTCTGCATGGATTGCACTATACCAATCCTATGCTAAAAAAAACTTTGCTGTAGAAATACAAATAGACGTTGTCCCTTTCTATCTCGGCATGGATGGCACTGTGCTAATCTTTTGCATAAAAGCTTTGATAGAAAAGCAGACATTTTAGGTGAGCAAATTTAGAGTGTCGCTGGTGTTGAGGGTGCTCTATACAGGAGCTACTTTCCACCTAAACTTGAGAACTATCCAGCATTCTCTGCTTCTTTTTTGCATCATTTATTCTTCACTCAATGCTTGAAAGGGTTTTTACTTTACTTATACTGGGTGCTTCCTTGTGTCTGGACAAAGCTATACCTCTTTGAAGAGCTCTATAAGAACAAAACACGTCAGGGGTGCTTTTATTCTTTTCACATTGGCTTGGATGGTATTTTACCAATCCAAAGCTGTAATACTGTGTCTTGAGTGGTAAAGGACTTTGGTAATTTTACAGCTCTGCATGGATTGCACTATACTAATCCTATGCTAAAAAGACTTTGCTGTAGAAATAGCAAAATACTTTGGCCCTTTCTATATCGGCATGGATGGCACTGTGCTAATCCTTTGCTAAAAGACTTTGATAGAAAAGCAGACATTTGAGGTGAACACATTTTGAGTGTCACTGATGTCGAGGGTGCTCTTTACAGGAGCTGCTTTCCACCTAAGCTTGAGAACTACCCAGAGTTCTCTGCTTCTTTTTTGCATAATTTATTCATCACTCTATGCCTAAAAGTTATTTTTTTTACTTATACTGGGTGCTCCCTTGTGTCTGAACAAAGCTATACCTCTGTGAAGAGCTCTAAGGAGAACAAAACATGTCAGGTAGTGTTTTTATTCATTTTAGGTTGGCTTGGATGGTATTTTACCTATCCAAAGCTATAATACTGTGCCTGGAATAATAAAAGGCTTTGGTGATTTTCCAGGTCTGCATGTATTGCACTGTGCTCATCCTATGATAAAAACGATTTTGCTGAAGAAATGGCAAAAGACTTTGTCCCTTTCTATCACAGCGTGGATGGCACTGTGGTAATCTTTTGCTTAAAGACTTTGATAGAAAACCAGGCATTTGAAGTGAGCACATTTAGAGTGGTGCTGGTGTTTAGTGTGCTCTATAAAGGACCTGCTTTCCACCTGAACTTGAGAACTACCCGAGTTCTCTACTTCTTTTTTGCATAATTTATTCATCACTCTATGCCTGAAAGTGTTTTGTTTTGATTTATACAGGGTGCTCCCTTGTGTCTGTACAAAGCCATACCTCTCTGATGAGCTCAAATGAAAGCGAAACACATGTCAGGGGGTGATTTTATTAATTTCAGGTTGGTTTGGACAGTATTTTACCAATCCAAAGCTGTAGTACTAAGCCTGGAGTGCTAAAGGGCTTTGGTCATTTTACAGTTCTGCATGTATTGCACTGTGCTCATCCTATGCTAAAAAGACTTTGCTACAGAAAAGGCAAAAGACTTTGTCCCTTTCTATCTCGGCGTGGATGGTACTGTGCTAATCCTATGTTTAAAGACTTTGATAGAAATGCAGTCATGTGAGGTGAGTAAATTTAGCGTCACTGGTGTTGAGGGTGCTCTATACAGGAGCTGCTTTCCACGTAAACTTGAGAACTGCCCAGATTTCTCTGTTTCTGTTTTGCATAATGTATTTGTCACTCTATGCCTGAAATGGTTTTGTTTTGACTTGCATTGGGTGATCCCTTGTGTCTGGACAAAACTATACCTCTCTGAAAAGCTCTAATGAGAGCGAAACATATGTCAGGGGTTGCTTTGCTTCATTTCAGGTTGACTTGGATGGTATTTTACCAATCCAAAGCTGTAATACTGGAATGTCTGACATAATATCGACAGACAGAATATCGAAATACACCAATATCGGCACAAAAATATCGACATCAAAAATATCGGAGTCATATCTTCATAAAGGTATGTACAAAAATATCGAAAAAATAATATCGTAGTACAAAAATATCGAAATTAAAAATATCGTTTTTTAAAATGTATTAATAATAATGTAAAAATAATTTTAAAATACATATAATTTTACAAATATTAAATACAAATATTAAAACCAAATTAAAACTAATACATATACATTTAAAATAAATAAAACACTTAATAATTTAATGTAATTTTTTTTAATTTCATTTAATTGATTTAATGTAAAAAAAGTAATTTTTACCCTGTACGCCTGTACCCCAAAAACCCAAAACTGACCCTGAACCTAAAAATATCCCTGTACCCTAAAAACCCAAAACTGACCCTGAACCCTAAAAATATCCCTTTACCCAAAAACTGAAAACTGACCCTGAACCCTAAAAATACCCCTTTACCCAAAAACTGAAAACTGACCCTGAACCCTAAAAATACCCCTTTACCCAAAATTAATTAATATTATTTAATTACCAATTAATTATTAATTAACAATAACAATAAAGTAAATATATTAGCACATTAGCTGTAATTAATTTAATTTAATAATTAATATTATTTTTCCCAATTAATTAAGAATAACAAAAAATTATATATAAAAAAATTTACTCTAATTAATGTAATTAACTAATATTAATTAATTACCAATTAATTATTAATTAAACTATGTACAAAATTATATTAAGTAATTATTCTTAAATTACTTCCCACCCTATTCCCCTATAAACCCATAACCCGCTACAGAACATATTTATCAATTAATCAATTAATTAAAATTTATTAAAAATTAATTCTCAATTAATTATTTAATAATTCCTACTAATTAATAAGTAATTTAACATAATTAAATGACTTCCCACCCTATTCCCCTATAAACCCACAACCCGCTACAGTAGTAAAAGACAATATTTAATTAAATTACATTAAAAATAAATAATAAAACATAATAAATACAATATAATATACACTAAATTTATTTTAAAATTGATATTAGTAACATCGAAGTTATTATTTCGATATTATTGACATCAATATTTAAAACTTCGATATTACTGATAGCATACTAATATCGATATTAAGACTGTCAATATTACTTACCTTCGATATTTTGTCCCATCGATATTTAAACTTCGATATAATTGTATATCGAAATTTAAAACTCGATATTTTGTCTGTGTACCGTAATACTGTGCTTGGAGTGGTAAAAGGCTTTGGTAATTTTACAGCTCATTATGGATAGCACTGTGCTAATCCTATGCTTAACCTCATGCGCGCTATTTGAATTCTGCACGTATGCTGAGATTTTAAAAAACCCATGTTACATGACGAGCTGGGCTCGTCATCAGCGTGCGAGGAGGCTACACCATGACGAGCGCAGCGTGGAAGGGGTTAAAGACTTTGCTGTAGAAAATGGTACAAAACTTTGTCCCATTCTATCTCGGCATAGATGGCACTCTGCTAATTCTATGCTTAAAGACTTTAATGGAAAAGTAGACATTTGATGTGAGCAAATGTAGATTGTCAGTAGTGTTGAGGGTGCTCCATACAGGAGTCTGCTTTCCACCTAAACTTGAAAAATACCCAGAGTTCTCTGCTTTTTTTTGCATAATTTAATCATCACTCTATGCCTGAAAGGGTTTTGATTTGAGATATATATATATATATATATATATATATATATATATATATATATATATATATATATATATATATATATATATATATATATATATATAACCTACTGGCCAGTCGGTATATAAAGTTAGGATTAGCTACCATAGGAAATCCGCAACATTCTTTGGCGCCGGTTGAGGAATTTGCGTGTAATTTTCCAAAATTTTGGCCAGCTCTGCTCCCCTCCTCCCCTGAAAGTTTCGGGGGTATTCGTGAAGTGGGGGCTGAGAAAAAAGGGGGGTCCCAAAACGTGTTTTCCCCATGTTAATTTCCATAGGACGGTCTGACAAGTCTACAGCCCGAACCGCTGAACGGAATAACGCCAAACTTTGCAAAATTGTAGGGACTGGTACGCAGATGTGCCTTTGCTATGTTTGGTGAAAATTGCTCCAGTGTTTTTTATGAAAATTAACTTAAAAAACACATATATCTGGGAGGAGCCTAACCACACATCTGATCTGATTGGCTGTCAGCACTTCATCCAAGAAGTGTTGGCAGCCATCTTGGGACCAATATACATGATAGCACCTCATTAAAAAGCATTGTAGTTAATAGAGGGTTTTAGGACTTTAGTTACATTATAAATGATTTGTTGACAGTACCATACTCATTTTAGGAATTGTGGTGTGTTCTAAGGTGATTTTACCATGTGAAAAAGCCTTCTGCTGTGATCTCATGAATCATGTTTGAAAGAAAACTATTATCTCATGCTTTTCCCACAGTGGTTTGGAAGGGGATCTATAAGCTAAACTGAAAGCATATTTTCTGTAAATTCACATTATCTTGCTCAGTCATGTGAGAATGAAGTCTGACATCCTCAGTAAAACATGTACATCCAACAAGACCAGAGACTGTCAATTGATTCCTTTGTGTTCTACTGCAGCCTCCTAGAGTGTTCTAAAGAACAACTAGAGCTAACAGTCCTACTTATTACAAAGGTATAGCACACCTGAAGCCATCTTGATTGGAATAAAGTGGTAACTCTTAAAACATTTAATTTAAAAAGGAACAAAATGTAGGGGGTATATTTTGCCATAGAAAGTATTATTAGTGCTGCAGAAAGGAAAAATTAGGGCACATTTTGAGTGACTTCTCAAATCCTCTTCTATTTCATTAAAAAATTCTGACATGCAGTCTCCCAAGATGGCCACCAGAGAAAAAAGAGCCCAAATGTAGCCCAAATATCACCCAGATGTAGCCCAAGTATAGCCCAATGACAGAATGTCCCAGAGTGTGCTAAAGAACAACTAGAGCGCTAACAGTCCTATTTATTACAAAGGTATGGCACACCTGAAGCCATCTCGATTGTAATAAAGTGGTAACTCTTAAAACATTTAATTTAAATAGGAACGAAATGAGGGGGGTGTATTGTGCCATAGAAAGTATGATTAGTGCTGCAGAAAGACAAATTAGGGCACATTTTGAGTGACTTCTCAAATCCTCTTCTATTTCATTAAAAAAATTCTGACATGCAGACTGAAATATGCACTTTGAATACCAGCAGCAGACTTCCCCGGTGAGCAGTAGCTTTACTACAGTGATCTAATGAGCAACTAGAGTGCTATCATTCAGAATGTATGGCAAATGTGTGACACATCTGAATGCCTTCTTGATGGAACCAAAGTAAACAAGCATTGAAAATGCAATAGATCTCGCCCTCATTTAAGTTAAAGCCATTCTGTTTGTAATGAGGTGGCTTTTTAGCTTTGCTTTTATTAGTGTTTTTTTAAACTTTCATGTAAATAACATGCATATGTATGCATATATGTATATGTATGCATGCATTTATATTTATATTTATATAGATATACAGATTATATATGTTTATATATGTATGTGTATATATATATATATACACATACATATATATAAATGCATATGCATATATATGCATATATATATATGTGTATATGTGTGCGTGTAGAGAGTTAGAGGTAGAGAGAGGTAGAGAGGTAGAGGTAGAGAGGTAGCGGTAGAGAGGTAGAGACTAGTAGAGAGAGAAGTAGAGAGAGGTAGAGAGGTAGAGAGTAGAGAGTAAGTAATAGAGAGTAGAGAGTGAGTAGTAGAGAGTAGTAGAGAGCAGTAGGGAGAGTAGCAGAGAGTGAGTAGTAGAGAGTAGTAGAGTGAATAGTAGAGTGAGTAGTAGAGTAGTAGAGAGTGAGTAGTAGAGAGTAGTAGAGAGTAAGAAGTAGAGTGAGTAGTAGAGAGCAGTAGAGAGTGAGTAGTAGAGAGTAGTAAAGAGTGAGTAGTAGAGAGTATTAGGGAGTGAGTAATACATAGTGAGTAGTAGAGAGTAGAAGAGAATGAGTAGCAGAGAGAGAGAATAGTATAGAGTAGTAGAGAGTGAGGAGTAGAGTGAGTAGTAGAGACTAGTAGAGGGAGAGTAGTAGAGAGTGAGTAGTAGAGAGTAGTAGAGAGTGAGTAGTAGAGAGTGAGTAGTAGAGAGTAGTAGAGAGTGAGTAGTAGAGAGTAGTAGAGAGAGAGAGAGTAGTAGAGAGTGAGTAGTAGAGAGTAGTAGAGAGTGAGAAGTAGAGAGTGAGTAGTAGAGAGTAGTAGAGAGTGAGTAGTAGAGAGAGAGTAGTAGAGAGAGTAGTAGAGAGTGAGTAGTAGAGAGTGAGTAGTAGAGAGTAGTAGAGAGTGAGTAGTAGAGAGTAGGAGAGAGAGTAGTAGAGAGGGAGTAGTAGAGAGGGAGTAGTAGAGAGTGAGTAGTAGAGAGTAGTAGAGAGTGAAAAGTAGAGAGTGAGTAGTAGAGTAGTAGAGAGTAGTAGAGAGTAATAGAGAGTGAGTAGTAGAGAGTGAGTAGTAGAGAGTAGTAGAGAGAGAGAGAGTAGTAGAGAGTGATTAGTAGAGAGTAGTAGAGAGTGATTAGTAGAGAGTAGTAGAGAGTGAGTAGTAGAGAGTAGTAGAGAGTGAGTAGTAGAGAGTAGTAGAGAGTGAGTAGTAAAGAGTGAGTAGTAGAGAGTGAGTAGTAAAGAGTGAGTAGTAGAGAGAGAGTAGTAGAGAGAGAGTAGTAGAGAGTGAGTAGTAGAGAGTAGAGAGTAGTAGAGAGTGAGTAGTAAAGAGTAGTAGATAGTGAGTAGTAGGGAGTGAATAGTAGATAGAGAGTAGTAGAGTAGTAGAGAATGAGTAGTAGAGAGTGAGTATTAGAGAGTAGTGGAGTAGGAGAGAGTAAGTAGTAGAGAGTAGTGGAGAATATTCCAAAGTTTGGCACAGCACCACTTGCACAATAAGTCCAATCAAATCATATCACTTAGAGTCCTTATTGAAGTGCTGAATCTTGGTGTATATTCAAATGCTTTTATTTTCCTTAAGTTTATGTACCACAGCCAGCCGAAACATTTCGTTCTGTACAACAGAACTTCTTCAGGGCGTTTCCTATTTCCTTCAAGTTATGTCGGTATCCTGTTGTCATATAACTAGATATTTCTTCCAAATGTTAGACAAGACGTAAGTACATTCTTATTCAAAGTGACTAGGTATCAATTTTACCCACACAATTCGGGCAGACTTGAGTAATTTATAGCATCCTCAAAGTCAGTCTTTAAAAAATTCCAAAGTATAGGACATGATGATCCAAATCCAAATGTTTCTCAAGAAAAGTCATTTTCAATCGTTCGGAATATCGGTGTTTTGGCAGATATGACCCAGGGACCCGCATTATGCAAGGGGAATTAGTCCCCCCTCTGCAAACACGCCAGTGGCCTGCATTGCAGAGAGGTGTAAAAAGGGGCATAGCCTCATTACACCTCTGTGCAATGCAGCCCCCTGGCGCATACTGGAGGTTCCAGGTGGGCTAGTTGGCCCCCAGGGACCCCTAGTATGCAAGGGGAATTAGTTCCCCCTCTTCAAACATGCACGGGGGCTGCGTTGCAGAGAGGTGTAAAAAAGGGTGTGGCCTCATTACACCTCTCTGCAATGCAGCCCCCTGGCGCATACTGGAGGTTCCAGGTGGGCTAGTTGGCCCCCAGGGACCCCTAGTATGCAAGGGGAATTAGTTCCCCCTCTTCAAACATGCACGGGGGCTGCGTTGCAGAGAGGTGTAAAAAATGGTGTGGCCTAATTACACCTCTCTGCAATGCAGCCCCCTGGCGCATACTGGATGCTCCTGGTGGGCTAGTTGGCCCCCAGGGACCCCCAGTATGCAAGGGGAATTAGTTCCCCCTCTGCAAACGTGGCAGGGGGCTGCGTTGCAGAGAGGTGTAACAAGGGGCATAGCCTCATTACACCTCTGCAATGCAGCTCCCTGGCGCATACTGGAGGTTCCAGGTGGGCTAGTTGGCCCCCAGGGGCCCCCAGTATGCAAGGGGAATTAGTTCCCCCTCTTCAAACATGCACGGGGGCTGCGTTGCAGAGAGGTGTAAAAAGAGGCGTGGCTTCATTACACCTCTCTGCAATGCAGTCCCCTGGCGCATACTGGAGATTCATGGTGGGCTTTCAGGTCTTATATAGTTAGGAATTAGCATTAAAAAAACCTTTGCAATTCACTGAAAAAACATAGGTTTCAGGCCTTATATAGTTAGGAATTAGCATTTAAAAAACCTTGCAAATTCACTGAAAAAACCATAGGTTTCAGGCCTTATATAGTTAGGAATTAGCATTTCCTGATGTCATCAGTGATGTCATTTGAAATGTCATCAGTGATGTCACTGACCTTGTCATGAATGATGTAATATGTGACATCATCAGCAGTGGATTGCGGGTGCGCGAAATATAGTTAGTACAACTAACTATATAGGAGCAATTTCAATGGTTTTGAATGAGTGAAATGTCCAGCTAACTATAACACCCCTAAAACGTATAGATTTTTGAGTGAATTTTAAAGGTTTTTTAAATGCTAATTCCGAACTATATAAGGCCTGAAACCTATGTTTTTTTTCAGTGAATATATATATATATTCACTGAAAAAAACCTAGGTTTCAGGCCTGATATAGGGGGTCGATTAGGATTGCGGTGAATCCGCATCCTCTGGGCCGGCGGAAGCCACCGCCGGCCCGGAGGATGCGGATTTACTGCTGCGGTACATGAAAAGACCCCCCGCCACATTAGTAGGCTGGGGGGTCATCGGCGAACGGGAAGACCGTCCGCCGCTTTTCCGCCACGGTCGCCTTCCGACCGTGGCGGAAAAGCTCTAATATGGTGGCGGTGTCCATCAGACACCGCCAGCCATATTAGGATGAGCTTCAGGACATGCCTTTCTGTGGCGGCAATGCCGCTAAGGAAAGGCATACGGTCTTTTCTTTGGGGGCCCATTGCGGGCCCCCAGGGTGAAGGGAGGGTGGGGGGTGCACATGGGGGGTACCCCCTGCATTTGCATGCACAATGCAGCAGGCACTGCGCGGTGCCTGCCGCTTTGTGCATGCAAAAGCACAGCATGCACATTTAACTTTGCGGCGGGTGCTGCTTAAAGCAGCACCCGCCCCAATGTTAAGTATACATGATATGACCGCCAGGGTGGCGGTCACATCCTGATTCCACCGGAGGGACCGCCGCTGCCCCTGCGGATGGTCCCTTCACCTCGGGGGTGGCGGACGGACGCAGGTTCGTCCGCCATCCTAATAGGCGCCATAGTTAGGAATTTGGATTTAAAAAACCTTAGAAATTCACTGAAAAAACTGTAGATTTTAGGGGTGTTATAGTTAGATGGACATTTCACTCATACAAAACCATTGAAATTCCTCCGATATAGTTAGTTGTACTAACTATATCTCGCGCGCCCGCAATCCACTGCTGATGATGTCACATATTACATCATTCATGACATGGTCAGTGACATCACTGATGACATCTCAAATGACATCACTGATGACATCATCCACATGACGATACACCTCATCATACACTAGTATAACCTTTCGTCACTCACTGTAAAATACAGAGTACCATATTTAAATCCATTGACACACCGATACAAGTTTCTAAAAATCCACTCAGTGATTCCTGGATCTATACACACATCTAATCACTTACCTACAGATTCACTCATACTTGCAGTCAATGATCAATAGAACACTATCAAATATACTTATACACCTATATCGACATTACACACCAGCACACATCCTATTCACTTATAAAGTCATCCTATTCACTTATGCAAACAATGGATCATACTCACATTTACTTAGCTATACACTTATACAAACACCACTTTATCTACTCATATAGTATAGTATAGTAAATTATACTTAGTGTGTTATAAAATCACTATTACAAGTATAGTTATCTATACAGTCACGCATACAATCACTGAGTCTTACGTATACTTATTTATAAACAACAACTGACACATACATTGCCTTTTATTTTTCTACCTTGTTGGACATGTACCATTAAGAGAGATATTTGCTCATCACCACACCCATAAAGATATTCACTCACCCAAGCAACTGTTATAACATGTAGTCTTAACAGCACAAACCCCTATGCCAACCACATCCTCGCATGGCGCCGTTATATTGACGACATCCTTGTGGTATGGGAGGGTCCACAAACAACCCTGGATCAATTCCTCATCTGGCTCAACGGCAGGGACCCATACTTGAAGTTCACCAGCACTATCAGTGCAAACCAACTTGCTTTCCTGGACCTAAATATAACAGTCAAAGATGGCAGACTCACCACGACAACCTACTATAAACCCACGGCAAGAAACTCTTTACTCCACTTCAAAAGCTTCCACCCATGCTCGCTAAGGGAGAACCTTCCCTTTGGACAATTCTTACGTATACGCAGGAATTGCAGTGATATAGCAGACTATAAAAAACAGTCCGCTGAACTATCCAAGAAACTGGAGGCCCGGGGCTACCCACCGGCCATCATCTCCAAAACCAGGAAGAGGGCCAGGAACCAGAATAAAGAGGCCCTCCTTAAAACCACAGCTAAAAAGGTGCAGGAACAACCTATCACCTGCGTCACTATGTACAACACAGCCTCCAATGAGGTAGCCAAACTCATTAAGAAGAACTGGAAGATCTTGAATTCTGGCCAGAGGCAGTGGGACATACCGCATTTTGCTTACAAGAAAAGCAATAACTTGAAGGACCAACTAGTTAACACCCGTCCTAAAACGCCTAACACACAAGAACCGAACACCATTCTGAATGCATGGGGCCTACCAAAAGTAACTGGACACTACCCCTGCAATGATTGCAGTGTGTGTCACTTAACCACCCAAACCAAAACTCTAACCCTGGAACCTAACAAGGTGTGGACACAATGCAGCCACACCAACTGTAATTCACGTAATGTGATTTACCTTCTCACCTGCTCCTGTGGTCTCCGCTATATCGGCATGACCACCTGCAAAATACCCAGTAGGGTCACTGAGCACAGAAGCACCATTAGGTGTAAGAAAAAAATCAGTAAATTAACCAACCACTTCATCACCCATGGCCACACCCCCAATGACCTCACATGGACAGTCATCAAACAAATCCCTGAGCAGGCATTAGACAATGAAAGAAGACTGATGAGCAAAGAACAGCGTTGGATCTATCGCCTTTCCTCACACATCAATGGCCTGAACGATGCCATCCCTTGGAACTCAGTCACATGCTGACGTAAACCTCTATACAGAGGTCTTTACTAGTACCCATTCAACCCAGTTGACCTATGAACTCCAACTCAACTGAGCTACCACCCCTAATCGTGCCCAACCCATATCGGGTTGTGACTAGTTGCCATACCCAACCAAAGTCTCCCGCTCCTACAGCAACCTGTGATGATTCATTACACTATGCCCGAGCTAAATGCACCTCCTTGAAACTCCATGCCTGCACTATTGATAGTGGCAGATTGCATACTTCAACACGACACATACTCTACCGTGTTAGACCCGCAGACGCACCTGCACTAATAACTAGTATCTCACCCCGCTCATGCGCAATAGACACAAGCAGCACCGCACATGTGCTAGAGACTAGTGTCTTTCCACCAACTAGTGTCTCACCCCCGCTCATGCGCAATAGACACAAGCAGCACCACTCGTGCTAGAGACTAGTGTCTTTCCACCGCCCATGAGCAGACAGCTAGGAACACGCCCGGGGTAGTCTTTCTACTCTTACTCCCAGCTACAGGTGCCGATAGTTAATCCATTGATCAGAATCCTGAGGCGGAAGCCGGGAGAGCGCATAGCGCATTTGCATCTGTTTTTTAAAACTTGTAAAATTGTCACGAATTGATTTTGTGCTAGCTTTTAAACTCACCATTGCAACTCTGCACGCTGCTGAGAAACCGAGCACTTCATTCAGTGCAGGTAGCGGATCTTAAATCTGCCGGCTGACCCCTAATTAATTCACTCCTCAGACGCTCTCAGCGCGAGGACTCAGGCCACGCCCACTTGCTTGGCCACGCCCCCTGTCCCCACCCTCTACAACCACTTTATAATGTGCATATGGCGGAAGCGCAGCGGACGAGCGCAGCGGGAGCGCCGTTTGCGCGCAGCGGGAGCGCCGTTTGCGCGCCGAAGGCGTGCCTAAGGCAAGCCTGTCTGCGCCCGTCCGCGACCAGACCGCGGCCGGGGCCAGACATGCTGCCGGTTGTGGAACACAAGGTGGAAGGATAGTGTGGTCAGGTGAGGACCTAAAGGCTCTTGCTCCCCCATCCAAATGCTGCCTGCACACTATAGACCCTTTGACTTTCGCCCCCCCCTCAGATATGTAGCAACTGTGAGATAGTTTTTGGCAGTACAGACTTTGTGAGGCCTCCTAATCCCAAATCCCCACCTCAGATAGGCCTTAGAGCTGGCCTTCTGAATTGCAGATCCCTAGCCAAACATGCTGATGATGTCTGGCTTTTACTAGACGAACAGGAATGGGATATCCTGTTTTTAACAGAAACCTGGATCAAGGAGGACAACTTGACCTCCATTGCACTGGCAGTCCCCCCGGGATTTAAAATATCCCTCGCCAACCGCTCTGGAACAAAAAGAGGCGGTGGCGTTGCCATTATTTTGAAAGAGCACCTAATACTCACTTCCTCAGCCCCCACGACTATTCAAGGTATTGAAGGCCTTCACTTTTGCTTTCAGGCGAGCCCTCAGCTTTCACTAGCAGGTTTGGTGATATATCGCCCTCCGGGCGGCGTAGATTCCAACCTAATCACCCTACTGGATACGATTGTTCAGAGCTCACTCCTCCACCCCCATTTTATTGTGGTAGGTGACTTCAACATCCATATGGATAAACCCGACTGTGCCATGGCAGATCTACTTAGACCAACTTTAAACACGGCCAGTCTTAGACTGATCAATGAGGGCCCTACTCATACTGGGGGCCATACTATTGATCTCATTTTCTCTAACATCAAAAATGTGCTGCCCGAGGTACCACTCCCTCTGACTTGGTCAGACCACTCACTTGTCCCATTCACACTGAACTTAGGGCATGACATTTCTGCATCTAGCAAATGTAACTTTCTAAAAAGGCAATGGAATAAGCTGACCCCCGAAACTATGGGCCCTGTCTTGGCACATACCACCCCATCTTTGACAAACAATGCCAATATCGACGCTCAACTCTTCAACGAGTGGGTTGGTAAAATGGTCTCCTCCATTGCGCCAGCCTCCCGAGCACTATCAAAAAGAAATTCTCCCTCAGCACCCTGGTTCTCGCAGGAACTAAGGAAAGAGAAAGCAGCTTGTAAAAAGCTGGAGAGACTCTGGAGAGCAAATTATGGCCTGGAGGAAAGAACTAGGTACAAGGAAGCCTCCAAAAATCTACGGAAAGCTATCAGAAAAAGTAAAAAACGCTTTTACGCAGACTCGATTCTACAGGCAGAACAGTCAAGTAAACAGATCTTCAAAGTGGTACAGTCGTTTTTTAAACCAAAGTGCATTGAGAGGGAGGTTGCTCCAACAGTTATGCTATGCGAGCAAATTTCCGAGTTCTTTGACCAAAAAATTAAAAAGGTGTACGACTCTTTTGGACCAGTAATTAAAACAGTGAAACAGGACCTCGCGAGTAAGGGCGAGCTAGGCGAGACTTTCACCCAGTTCTTGAACATCCCCCTGAGTGAAGTAAGGCAAGAACTCGTCCGATGCAAATCTGGTTCTCCTGACGACCCCTGCCCAGCAAAACTATGGAGCTCTATAGCTGACTTCGTAGCACCCACACTCCAACATATCTGGAACTCCTCCTTGGCTTCGGGCATATTTCCGGATGTTTGGAAACATGCTACCCTCCTACCCCTAAAGAAAAAACCTAATGGGGATCCAGAAGACCTTACTAATCTTCGCCCAATATCCCTATTAGCTGCCCCGGGTAAAATGTTGGAGAAAGTCATACAGCGCCAACTGAGTAAATTTGTAGAAGCAAATAAAATCCTACATGAAACACAGTCTGGCTTCCGACCCGGCTTTAGCACGGAAACAGCGCTTATTGAGGTAGCCGAGTCAGTAAGGTGGTCGATGGATGAAGGTAATTCAGCAATGCTGGTACTCCTGGATCTGTCGGCCGCCTTCGATACGGTGGACCACTCCAGACTACTCAGCCGGCTGGCTTAGATAGGGATTCAGGATAGGGCGCTGGGTTGGATACATTCCTACCTATCCCAGAGAACTCAGAAGGTGGCACTTGGGACGATTTCCTCGACACCTAAGACCCTTTGCTGTGGAGTTCCGCAAGGGTCGGCCCTCAGCACCCTTTTGTTCAACATCTACCTTGCTCCCCTCTTTACGTTAATTGCCAACTGGGGTGTCAAGGCAATTTCGTATGCCGACGACACCCAGTTGGTATTTCCATATTCCGAGGTGACGCAAGAGACCTTTTTAAACTTTAAAGGTTGTCTCCAAGATGTAGCACATTGGATGAATGCAAATAAACTAAGACTTAATGCCAATAAGACCGAAGTTATCTTTTTTGGCAAGGGTCCCACTCCCGCCTCAGAACTTTGGTGGCCGACGGAGATGGGCCCTGCTCCCTCACCTAGTCACACGGCAAAAAACCTTGGAGTGAGATGGGATAATAGCATGTCCTTTATCTCCCATACCCAACAAGTTGCCGGCTGTTGCATGAGTAAACTGAGAAATCTCCGAAAAATCCTGAGACTCCTCCCGGAGAGCTGCCGAAAAACGGTTATCCATGCTACGGTTACTTCACGGCTGGATTATGCCAACAGACTCTACCTAGGCCTACCAAAATACCTGACACAAAAGCTTCAGGTGGTTCAAAATGCGGCTGCGAGACTGTTACTGCGAATTCCACTCAAGCAGTCAATCTCTCCGCATCTTCGTTCCCTGCACTGGCTGCCAGTTGCCAGCAGAATAAAATTTAAAGCACTGACGCTGGCGTTTAGATCTCTGGCCGTGTTCAATTGGCAGTCCCACGCACGAAAAAGGCCCGAATAGGTGGTCGGACTTTCTCGGCTAACGTCTCCACTCTGTGGAATACCCTGCCACAAGAAATTCAACAGGCTCCTTCTGAACCCTGTTTTAAGAAACTGCTGAAAACTTGGCTCTTCACCCAACCCCATTAGCTTTTCCAGCACTAGCCCAGGGATATCTGTGAGACACTAGCGCCGGGACACCTCCTTGTGAGGTAGCTGTTCGCGCTCTACAAAATCCAGTATTATTATTATTATTATTATTATAATTAGCAAGCATATAAAAACGAACAAGAAACTCCAGCTCTTTCTACCGGAGTACGAGGACGGTGCAACAGGTACAAGGCAGGCTCTGACCAGAAAAGCTGTGAGTATGACAACCTCCAAGCAACAATCTCTGGGTAAGCGCTTTTCCCTCCTTACAGGTCCCAAACTCCCAGTGGCCAATATAATTTCCCTACAGGGTCAACACCTTACCGCTTCACTCCTGGAAGCATTGGCTGCAAATTCTAAGAGTAAGAATGTTTACTTACGCCCCATCACACTTTGTATCTCATGCATATGTGTGATACCCGTATTTTAGCGACACCACCCCCAATTATTTGCGATAATCACAATAATGGTACCACCAGTGCCATTACACTTTTGCCGACTGTAGTCTACCCACTGAGCACTGTAGATTCGACATTCTATGTATATGACTATGTGGCGAAGATGCCTATTTGACTCTCCTCTTCTTACATGTTTTGTCTATGTCTTCAATGTTGTCGGTACAGGCATATATGAGAAGGGAATCCCCTCTCACACTTAGAGAAACACCTTAGTGAGTGTAACACATAGCCTGGATTACACTCCTTTTTAACCTGCACTACACTCTATTTTAAAAAGGTCCTGAGGAAAGCAAGATTTAGTTTAAGGCACTGGCTGAAATATGTCGGCCAACTGATGGATGTAGGAGGTAGTAACTCGCCTCCCCTAAACATCCCCAAGCCTTATTTTAACCGCTGACGGGGCCCAGTTATTAAAATTTAATTTACCCTCGGATACTGGGACCCTCCCCAAGCCATTTTAACTCACACTTCACTTTACACCTCACACTGCACTCTCAGTAAAATACCAGCTCCGCTGTAATCAGGCGTCGCAGCACACCCGGGACACATTAGGTGTCACTGGGTGGGCCCGATGATGAAGCATGCCACCAACCAGGTTGGTGGGTGAGGGCTTCATGAACTCACCAACGAGGTGCCCATGACAAATCTAATCAGAGTCCTAACAATATTGGTCATATTTAAGCTAGTCTCTTTTGATAACACATATAAACTACGGGAACTCGGACTAGCTTTCTAGTCCTCTCTCTCTCTTGATACGTGCAACCTTTTTATCTGTCAGAAAAGAGAAATCGGCCCATTTTCAACCATTAAACAAGCATTGGCATAGCCAATAGGTCTCGCTTTTGGGACCTTATAAGTATTTAGTCATGCAGCACAATATCCTTGCTGCAACAACACCAACTGTTGCTTGGCTAAACACTTATAAGGTTCCAAAGGCGAGACCTTTTGGCTATGCCAATGCTTGTTTGTGGTAGTATGGACAAGCAGTTTAGGCTTATCAAAGGGTAGTGTTAGGCATTTGTTGAACACCGGAGTATTAATATGATTACTCACACTTAAAAGAATGTTGTTATGCCAAAGACACCTTGGGCCATATTATCAAGAAAGGGCGATACATTATCGCCGTTTTTATTGGTAGAAAACTGCAGCTAAAGCGGCGATAATGGGCTTGATAATATGCCCTTGTGAATTCCCATAGAAGCCCAGGTTAACATCAGAAGCTGGGCTTCTATGGGAATTCACAAGGGCATATTATCAAGCCCATTATCGCCGCATTAGCCGCAGTTTCCTTCTGATAAAAGCGGCGATAATGTATCGCCCTTTCTTGATAATATGGCCCCTTGTGACTAAACCATGGATAAAGGTTCCCATAAGAAGTGGCACTGTAAAGCCTGAAATGTATCGAATGATGTTCAACAATAAATGGTGCTCTGCAGAGAGCCCCTTGAAAAGCAAAAAGCGCAATAGTGTTTAATGTAATAAAGTGAGTGCGGAGAAAGAAATATCGGGTGGGGAGCGGAAAACATTGGGTGTGCTGAGTCGTATCAAAGGGATGCTCATCTTTGCACATATGTGCCCTTACATTGGAAAATAAGAAATTAGAGGGTCTGAAGTGGGATACAGTGTAAGAGGTCAAGGTAAGGAAGCTGAACAGGAGGCTGCAGCAGGACGATAAATGAAGGGAAAGGAAGGGAAGAATGGAGAGGGCCGAAAGCAAGATTGAACAAGGGCGAAAAGAAAAAAGTGATTGAACAAGAGAATGATTGGCTAAGGTAACAAAGAGGAGAATAAGTTAGGTCTACAGAATGACTGGAAGCAGTGAATCTAAGGAAAAATAATAAGTGAGACAGAAAAAGACATGGGTAGACGACAACTGGCAGAAACAGGTTTCAGAAAGTAGAAAAACAGGAGAGAGTGGAGAGCAACAGAGATGGGGTGGTAAAATAATGACAGAGTCTGGGTGAAGAGAAAACAGGAAGAGAAGAGAAACAGAACAGAGCCTACAGCTATGAGAAAGCGAACCAGAAAGACTGGAAGAGACAAACAAGTAACAGAAGGGACAGTGAGGCACAAAGGAGAAAGAAAAGTTGAGATGAATTGTACATGGTGGCTGACAACTTGGAACAGAGAAGCTCAGACTGAAAGCGGAGAGGGAACGAGGGGAGGAGAGAGTGCGATAATATAACCCAGCTCAGGACCTGCACGTCTAAAGTGCGACTGGTGCGGCCGCACGGGGCGCTGACCTTTGAGGGGGGTGCTGTGACCTCAGGGGCGCACTGTGTTTAGCAATATCTTATGATATGAGAGATGAGGGGTACTTTTGCAGGTGGTGGTGAGAGAATCCGAGGAGGAGGTCAGGGGACTTGGGGGCGCTAAATGTGATTGTCGCACCGGGCTCCACCAGCACCAAAGCCAGCCCTGAAAGTACTCTTGTACTTCTAGGTCCATGCTGTAAAAGGAAGCAAGAGTACACTGGTACTGCTTGGAGGGTGTTTTACTCCCAGACATGAATTATGCTGCTCGAGATTTTCAGAAGTTGGGCAGGACAGTAGGGCTCTTTCCTTTTTATTTGAGGCAGACCCACCTATTTTTCTCAAGCATCCCCAGGTATCAGCTTACTCGTTTATAACACCAATATTGTAGACAGAGGGCGTCAGTGTCACTGCTACATTCTGGGATCCTAAAACATTTGATTGGGAAATCAATATAATATTTTGATTGTCTTTAAACACTCACTGGGGATCCAATTAACAGAGAAATACCTGCTTTTTGGCGTGGGGCCTTTCACAGCAGGTGTCGTACGTTTCACAAATGTAGGAGAGGACAGGAACTGTGCTCTCCTGCATGACTCTGTGCTGTCTGTGGGGTGAGTTGGAAGAGGTAGAGACAATAAGTGACCCTATGCACAACAGTCCCCATGACACTGTCCCTGCCGCGCCTGGGAGCCACTTCTTTTTAAAGAAAATGATGCATCCTTGGTTAAACACATTGTTTTAAAGTTTGTTTGGGGGTCCGCGTGCGCACTGCAGTATAGTCTGCACAAAAAGCTTTGAAGAGGGCGCTGAATACACTTGATTTGTGTGGGTTGCGGCCTTGCTCCAGCACTCACCTAGAATCCAGCAATAGCACTGTTCCAAAACGGCATGATTCTACACAGCAGATGAGCACGAGGCAGCCTTTGCAGGCAACTAGTTTATAGTTGGGCTGGATTACCATGGACCTGTCTGTGACCCTCCAATCCCTTAGTTGCCACCAGGAGCCAACAACCGTTCTTTTTTCCTGTAATGTGTACCGCCGTTTACGGAGCACCCAATTCTCCCACATAAAGCACTTCCTTGATGCATGCACCCCATACAATAAGCAGACGTCAGGTGAGTTTTCTAGCAGGAAGAGCATTAAGTGGGCTGAAAAAGGTGGGGAAGGGTTTTCTCAAAGAGTAGTGACCGAAGAAGTCAAACTAAGGATCCTTAACAAGAAGCATGGCCCTTGTAGTAAGGGTCACAGCTAATAATATGTGCACTAATATACTTTGTTTCATTCACACTGCTGTTCACATGACTAGTATTTGTGGTGCTCTATATCAGTTTTCTGTCATAAAAGACAATCCACCTACCCAAAACAAGTCAGACATTTTATCTCAATTCTCCGTGGCATTATAAAACAAGACGTGCAGCTGAGTGGTGCACGCGGGAGGGTCAAAAACAGACATGGAAGTAGCCACAAGATGTGCCGTCGAGTGGTACACTTAATGACCCATGAAGGACAGATGGTGGCTGCACACTTGCACGTGCAACGCAAGCGCTAGGCCAGCCAAAGTGTGGGGTAGCACTTTGAAAACTCACCTACTAAATGTCTCGCTGAGCAACGCATGCACTGGCTCAGCGAGACCTAAAAAGGATGTAGCATGTCCCTGTTACTGACTCGTTAATTTTGTTTTACAGGTTGCTATTAGGAAGGGGCGTTTCACTGGCGTCCCTTCCTAATAATAAGTCGCGGGGATGTAAGTTTGTTTTGTGACCGCAAATGCTGTCGCAAAACATTTGCATTCACCACCAATTCAAATTCGTGGTAAGCCGGTTGCAAATGGAAAGGGGTCCCCGGGGGACCCTTCCCCCTTTGTGATTGTCAGCAAAAAAGTTTTTTAAGAGCAGGCAGAGGTCCCATGGACCACTGCCAGCTCTTAAAAAATAAAACTGAAATGTTTTATTTTTTAAATGCATCCTGTTTTTCATTTACGGAAAATGGGCTTCACTTCAAAGAAAAAACACTTGCTTTATTGAAAAAGCAGTCACAGATACAGTGGTCTGCTGACCCTAGCAGGCCACAATCCCAGTGCCAGCTATGCCCAATGGGTCGCAAAATGCGACCTGCCTAATGAATATTAATTAGGCAAGTCCTTTGTGACCCATTTGGAAATCACAAACAGTGTCTCAGATACTGTTGTACAGTAGTGTTTGTGACTCTCAATTTGCAAGTCGAAAAAATTGCAAATTATGAGTCGCAAAAACTGAGGGTCGTACATCTGGCCCCTTGTCCTAAATATTGTTCACAAAAATATTCTCCCATGGGAGTTAATATTATAAAATCTACACCCAATTAGATGATATTTTTAATAACAATATTTAGGACTCAATATTTATGTTAGGTGATATTTCTGAAAAATAAGTTCTGACATACACGTATTATTAATATTATTATTATTTAAAATTTTATATAGCGCGCAGTTACCCTTGGGCATCCCAGCGCTTATCCACACACCATCAGATAGTAAAAACGGCTAGATTAGTGCACTCAGGCGGGAAACAGATAGGTTTTAAGACATTTGCGAAAACGCAGTGTACAAGGCTCGGCGCGTAATTCTAAAGGGAGCGAGTTCCACAGCTTCGCCGTGTTAACTGAGAATCTTCTCCCGCCAGTGCGAGCCCTTTTAACTCTGGGGACTAAAAGAAGGTGTTTTTGGTCGGAGCGCAACATTCTGTTCGCTTTATATGCGACAGCTAAATTCTTCAGTATAGGGGGGCCTTTCCCCAGAAGGATTTTATGGGCTGTACAGAGTGCCTTAAATATGACTCTCTCCCGCACTGGAAGCCAGTGTAGCGCCTTTAGGGCCGGTCTAGCTGACTGCATCCTAGGAATGTCCATGAGCAGCCTTGCCGCCGCATTTTGGACCTGCTGGAGTTTATTAAGAGTGGATTCAGGAGCGCCCAAAAAGATGGCATTACTGTAATCCAGTCTAGATGTGATCAGGCCCTGAATCAGCAGCTTCCTAGATATTACAGGTAGAAGAGGGAAAATTTTACGGGCAGACCGTAACAGGGCGAAGCACACTCCTGCAGTTTTCTTAGCTTGGGTCCTAAATGACAAGTCTTGCTCTAACCAGACTCCCAAGCTCTTGATCACCTCTTTAGGGTCCGGAAGGTCTCCCATACAACTCGGCCAGCTGGTCAAAGGGAGAAGAGGGGTTTTGCTCCCTAACAGCATTATTTCCGTTTTCGAGCCATTCAGCTTAAGAGCTGATTCTTCAATCCAAGTGAAAAATAATACTCTTAGGACCTGATTTAGAATTTGGTGGAAGGAATACTTTCTCACAAACGTGACTGATATTCCTTCCAAAAAATTACAATGGTCATGGAATTTATTGCACTTCCTATATGCTGGACGGGATATCCAGCAAGTTTGTGACAGCTTATCTGCCAAATTCTAAGTCAGGCCCCTAGTAACTAGAAATAGGTAACTTAAAGCAATTATGCAGTGTCAGTGAGCTACGAACACCCCCTCATTATCGCTGAAATGCAGCCTCCATTACTCAGCCACAAGTGGTTCCATTGGGTAAGCACCAAGGAGTGCTTTTTAGAACCAAACAATTTCTTCAAAACCAATTTTAACCCCTTCCATGCTGGGCCGATTTTCCTCGTGTGCTAGGCTTTTAAAGAATCAATGGCTTTATGACGGCCCCCAGCCGTCATCAGCACACGAGCACTGTAATGCATGACGGATGGGGGCCGTCATCAGCATGGAAGGGGTTAAATTATACAAAACAATCCTGAATGTACTACACCTACAAAAAATTATCAATAGTTAGCTTTATTCGACCATGAAAATTACAGTCATAAAAGCACAATACACATTCAACAAATATTAGAATGACAGTTAATAGTTAAAAAGTACAAGTTAAAAAAGAGAGGTAAAATACCAACCCATACCATTAAAAATGTAGATCATTAAAATCCAAGAACATTTCAAATCCCATTACATCACAGAAGAAACGGGCTCCCAAGGCTCAAAAGACATACTTTTCCTCTGCCACAGGACCTTTTTCAAATATTTGGATACCCTCCAGGCAACATGTTTGTTCTCTAAAAGTTATAAACGGACGAGCGCTGGACAGCATTGCCTAGGCCCTGCTGTCTTAGGAGGGGAAGTAGCCAGATTTTCCTTAATTCTGAGAACAACTTGCAAAAGAAAACTAAGTGAATGGTAGACTGTTTTGAGTGGGAGTCACACAGACACTGGGGTAACAATCTTGACCACTCGTTCATTTTGGGAGTGGCCACTAGTCTATGTACCGAGCCCAGTCTAAATCTTGTCAAGAGCATTCTGTCGTAGCCACTTGTGACAAAATATAAATAGGGTTCCATACCCAAAGAAGTAAGCCTTAAATGACGTTGAATCACTGTGGGTTTGGAGGCTTTGTCTGCTATTCTAAGGGAACCCAACATTTCAAGGCCCTCTTTCTTCAGGGTTTCCCTTGAGACTCGAGCCATGGAGCTGGGGTTTGAATAAAAGTCAGGGTGTCCAAGATCATTCATGAACCTATACAAGAAGCTGCACCAGGGAATCTGCAGCGCCCGGATCAGCCCAATGCTGTTGTGCAGGATATCTCTATTTAGATGAGTCTGCTCGCTAACCCATATCCTGTGCCAGAGGAGTATTGGCTCAAGTTTAATAAGGTCTGCTAGGTACGGCACACCCAGCTACTCATGGCACACAAAGGAGGACGTGCCGGGGGGACGGAAAGGATGTATCGTAGAAAGGCATTTTCCATGGTTTGTAAAGGGAGGGAATTGGAAATGCCCCACACCCCTGCCCCATATGTCGCTGCTGAGATGCACTGGGCCTTATATATTTGCAAAAGTTCGCCGGGCGGCTTCCTGCCCAGTTGCTATGCAAAGATGGCCAGAGCGCTAGTAGATCTTCTGAAGCCCAGTTTTTTCTGCTCAATTGCCCGGGACCATGTATTGTTCTGAGACAAAAGGACACCGAAAAAGTTCTTGTAGATGCTAGCTTCCCACCATCCAGGCAGATGCAATAAATTATCAAAAATATAAATGTATTACTTTCTTTGTTTTGATTTGCTCTATTAAAAAAAAAATTAAACAACTTTGCACAGTAGATAGCTACGTACTGTTAGACACAAGAAAACACTAACAATACAAAGACAATTCAGTGTGTGACTGCGGTGACAAAATGAGTGACCTTTCAAATTCAAATACAAACAAAACAATAACATGAAATTCTCTAGCCTTTTACGGTCTTTCACACTAGCATACACTGTCTTTTAAATTTCTCGCTATAGTGCGCCTGGACATAAGATATTATCACATTGGCGTTTTGACCCTGTAGATATGTATGTCTGTAGATACATCAGATAGGGACTTTCTCAGGACAAAGCAGGACCACTATATCAGCTGACATTGGCTGATATAGTGGTCTTTGCGAAGAAGTTATAAGGGTACCCAACAGTAGGGCATGTCAGGCATTACAAGATGGCTGCCACTTTCTTGTTAGTGAGAGATAGAGGTAATGACACACTTGTGCAATGCACTGGGAGACAGGTTACTGCACCAGCATCCTGCGTCCGAAAGGAGAGTAACTATTGACGCCCGATCGAGGTGAGTGTAGTCCACATCTAGGAAAGCTCCCGTATGCTTCAGTTTATCGACAAGTGTACTAAATAGAATTTCTTTCCCGCCTGAACTAACGGAGGTGCGGGAAGCTGCAGTCTATTTACTTGGACAGTCCTAATCACTATTGGATTGGACAGCAGCAATAAAAGTGGAATTATTTACCTCCTACAGGTCGATGTGCATGACCAGTGGCATAAGTGTACTACTCGGCATTTCCATGCCAATCAACTTGGCAATATTTAGAATAATGATGGAGAGCAGTACACTTAGTTTTGTCACTCTCCCAACAGGGAAGCAGCTGAGAATTGGATAACAGCTGAAATTAATACAAATTTACGAATGGAGGAACATGGGTAAGTGTTACATAGATTATTCACGTACGCAGTATTCAACTTAAACGTAGAATGCAGATATAAACAGGTCACTGAAATGGGTCATTTCACCATTTTTCAGATGATCCTCATCTAAAACGTTTTTGTGACAAGCTCCATCTGGGCTCAGTGGAGTAGATTCATGTTTTTGAATACCTAATTCACAAGGGTGAGTACTCATGGAGTATGTCTGATTTGTCCTGAGGAAGACCCTATCTGATGTATCTACAGACACACATATCTACAGGGTTGAAATGTCGACGTGATAATGCCTCATGTCCAGGCACACCATAGCTAGAAATTTAAAAGACAGTGCATGCTAGAGGGAAAGAACAAAAAAGGACAGAGAATCTATGTTATTGTTTTGTTTGTGTTTGAATAGGAAAGGTCACTCATTTCACTTGTCACCGCAGTCACCCACAAAATTGTCTTTGTATTGTTAGTGTTTTCTTGTGTCTGACAGCCCAAATGTATCTACTGTGCAAAATGGTTTACAAATGTTTTTCAAAATAGCAAATCAAAACAAAGAAAGTAATACATTTATATTTTTGCTAATTTGTGTAGGTGTGGTACATTCAGGATTGTTTTGTGTAATTTAAAATTGATTTTGAAGATATGGTTTGGTTCTAAAAAGCACTCCGTGATGCTTACCCAACGGAACCACTTGTAGCTTATAATTCAATACACAGGTTCATAGGGAAACAGGGTGAGCCCATTGATATTAACGGTCTATTACACGTCAGGAAGCAGCAGAGCAGTGCCAGCCAATCAAAGAAACAACAATTACTTTTTCATGGATGAAAGGTAGAGAAGCAAAAATGCATGGTAGCCCGGAGCACTAGTAAGAAAGAATGATTCAAGCAACAGAGAGAACCAATGAGATTGCCAAGTGGCTCCATGTCTTGTGTGGCACCTTCAGCCAGTCCTGCCTTTTTAATCTTGCACCGTGTTGCATTCTGGGGAATGTAATTTTGCTTCAAACATCGAAAGTATGAGCTCAAAAACCCAGCATACGATGTTCTGCTGGCAAAAAAGCCAGGACAGCCTGAATGTGTCACACAGTGCACCAATGTCACTCAGCAACAGTGTTTGATATGTATTTATGGAGGAGAGGGATGAGATGCAAGGTCCAAAGATGATAGAGATTACATTTTTCAATAGTAAGAGTTCCATGACCAATAAAGGTTCTCGGCTTCAGCCCCCTCCCATCAATAAGAAAACAGAACATTAAGGGACTTATTTACAAGCCTGTTGCACCACCAGTGCGTCACTTTTAACATGGGAAAAAGTGACGCACCAGTGGCGTGCAGCATACACTATAGTGTGGAAGCTTCGTGAAAGCTCCGCCCACTCTCCAGCTCATCTTCTTCATTGGCTTAGTGTTGGGACTTCTCCCTCTCCTCGCATTCTACATAGAATGTTCCCTGCGTGGAACACTTGGTTGATTCTTTCCTTGGCAGTTGCTGCCGGGGAGTTGCTGTGACTGGACGTCTAATAAAGTCGTAGTTCCACTTACCTGCCGTGTGGATCCTACTTCTCTTCAGTGGCGACGATTGGTTCCAGTTCCCAGCCTCCCCAACTCCGAGGAAGACCTCTGCACCCCTGTTTTCGTCGAAATTTGTAATCGACATCTTCTTGTGGAAAGTGCTGTTTTCGGGCCCATCCTCATCCCCAAAGCTTCATATGGTGTCCAGTTTGCCCGTCAACCTCCTCGATCCTTCCCGACTGAAGAATTAAGGTACTCTTTTCGTTTTCCCTGCGCGTCCGAGCCTTGCGCTACTCTCGCGTTATCACGCGATCGTACCTGACCTGCCTGACGACGCTAGCGGGACAATTGACGTTGCGTGTGGCGGCCATCTTAGGCCTTACTTGCATCCTAGCAACCGAAAGCAAGCCACGCAACGAATTCTCCGCTGATGCGCACAGCATAACTTGGCAAATCTCGAGCGCACAGCTAGTTATACTTATGTTTTATCGCTGATGCGCACAGCTCATCTTCTAAGCATTTTAAATCCTTGATTCTACGCTGATGTGCACAGCAATGCACTTCCTTACTTAGTGACCCATATTAAGTGAGCACAACGCTATTCACTAGCGCAACGTTTTTTTTTTGGCTCACTGAGCAAAGTTTCTTCATCAGTATTGTTGAGTATATTATACATTATAATACATTGTTAAATGTAACATTGTTAAATGTAACATGTTTATGTGAATAATTTGAAATTTAAAAAAGTTTTCGAATTATTTTCTGTTGTGTGTACTGTGGCAGCAACTCACCCACGCAATGGATCGTGTTTTGGCTCCTCCTCCTTTCTTACAGACAGCTGGCACTCCCCCTATTCCGTGGGAGCAGTGGAAGGACACTTTTGAAGCGTATTTAGAAGCTATTGATGGGGATACCTTTACTGGCAAAAAGAAAAAAGCCCTACTTATCTATAACCTAGGCAATGAAGGCAGAAACATATTGAAAATGTTGACTCTTGAAGTGGTCAGCATTACAGTTAGTGGTGGTGATGCTGGAGAATCACTTCTTATTGACGAATATGCCACTTTGATGAAAACTCTTGACAAGAGATTCTCTCCCAAGAGAAACGTCGTACTCGAACGCCATAAATTTCTTCAACGTGCCCAAACCCCTGGTGAATCAATTGATGATTTTGTGGCAGCACTTTGCATTTTGGCTATCAACTGCAACTACAGAGAATTCAGAGATGAGATCATACGTGATCAACTTATTGAAAGGACTTCCAACAAGAAGATTCAAGAGAAACTACTTGCTTCTGGCGATCCTGATTTAGAGACTGCTCTCAGTTTAGCCAAAAGTATTGAACATTCTCAATTTTGCGTTAAAGAAATGAATTCTTCCTTCTCACCAACGACCTCTTCTTCTACTGAAGTCAAACTATTGAATTCTAAACCTCCTTTCAAATCTAAAGCACCTGTTTTGCCTAGTGTTCCTCGTTCTGTCCCATCTAACATTTCTTCCAGAAACAGACCTGTGCAAAAGGAATTAATATGTTTTTGTTGTGGCAGTAGCTCACATTTAGGTTCTGCTAAATTTTGTTTTGCTCTCAATCAAACCTGCTACAAGTGTGGGAACAAAGGTCACTATTCCCGCATGTGCAAAGCTACTTCCACAAACAAGCCTGTTCCCTCTGTGAAGTATATCTCAGAAGAATCTGATGAGGAATGTTATGAACTATTGATGCTGTCTTCTACTTTGCACGAGGCCGGAGTGGTAGAACTGTCCGCTTTGTCTGGCCTTCGGAAAAGAAAGTCTCCTTCTTGTTTAATAACTGTAAATAGCGTTGTCTGCAAATTCCTTGCGGATTCTGGTTCTCCTTTTACTTTGTTGAATTTCACTGACTTTAGCAAACTTTCTAATGTACTTTTAGAACCTCCTAGTATCAAGATTTTTGCTTATAATAGCAAGAGAGTTGAGGTTTTGGGGAAATGTTCTGTCAAACTTGAGTTTCATGGTGATCACATTACTTGTGTTGTGTTCATAGTTAAGGATGGTACCAATTTGTTGGGGTGGGATGAACAAGGAGATTTGAACATTGTTTTAGATCCCAACCATCCAAACATGGTAATATCTCGCAATGAATTGTGTGAATTTTACTCTGCAATGTTGGCATCACCAAAGACTCTTGCTGTATCTCATGTGTCTAACACCAAGTGGGCTCTCATGTTTCCTGAAGTTTTTAGTGGGGAATTAGGCAAACTCAAGGGTTTCCAGCACAGGATAATTTTAAAAGAGGGTGCCATTCCTGTTGCCCATAAGGTGCGCAAGGTGCCTTTGAGCTTACGTGCAGAGGTAAAGAAAGAATTAGAGCGGTTATGCGCTGCTGGTGTGATTGAGCCGATTGAAGGTTCAGAGTGGCTTGCTCCCATAGTGTTAGCGAGGAAATCTGACAAGTTTTGAGGATGTGTGTTGACCTGCGTGATCTCAATGCCAATATTTGGATTGACCGGCAACCACTCCCTAACATCAACGAGATGTTAGCCACCCTCGAAGGTGCAAAATTTTTCACCTCCCTCGATATATCATCTGCATATCATCAGATTGAGTTGTGTCCTAATTCCAAACACCTTACCTCTTTTGTAACTCCGGAGGGTGCTTATCGTTACATCCGCATGCCGTTTGGTTTAGCTTCAGCCTCGGCTGTTTTCCAGAGGTTAATGAACAACCTGTTCAAGAACATTTCTGGTGTTGTCTTTTTCCAGGATGACATTCTGGTTCATGGCAAAACCGAACTTGAACATGATGAGCGTGTTAAACTTGTTCTCAGCATACTAAGGTCTAGTGGGTTAACTTTGAGGGAGGATAAATGCAAATTTCTTCAAGACGGAGTAGACTATCTTGGTCACCACATTTCCCAAAATGGGGTTGAACCAAAAGTCAAGATCATTGATGCCATTCAAAATGCTCCTGTTCCTACGAACAAGGATCAATTACGTTCATATCTTGGTTTGGTGGAGTATTACTACAAGTTTGTTAAGAATTTCTCTACCAAAACCGCTGCTATGCGTGGTCTGCTCAAGAAAAATGTCAAGTTTGTCTGGGATAATGATTGTGAGAGCAACTTCAATGTCATTCAGCAAGAGATTATTGAGGCTCGCCCTCTGAAGTTGTTCAACATAAATGACTTGTGCATTCTTTCCACCGATGCTAGCAATGTGGGTTTGGGGGCTGTCCTCATGCAGAAAAGGGGTGATGGTCGCGAAGAAACCATTGCTTTTGCCTCCAGAACCTTGAGGGGTGCTGAGGGGACTTATTCTACCATTGAAAAGGAGGCCCTAGCGATGTGGTGGGGAGTTTTGCATTTCAAAATGTTTTTGTGGGGGAATAGATTCATCTTGAGGACTGACCATAAGCCCTTGATTGATCTATTCACGACCAAGGGTGGTGGCAGGGCGACTCCAAGGATCTCTAAGTGGCAATTCAGATTGCAGGAATTCCAATATCAGCTTGAATATGTGGCTGGGGCGAAGAATTTGGTTGCTGATTACTTATCCAGACTACTTCTTTCCAATGGTGACGACAGTGTCGTGTGTGATGATTTGGAAGTAGTTTGTGCTGTTGGTTCTTTATGTGATTCTGTGGGGTGTGCTCTTTCGGAGTGTGAGTGGTTGGAGGGGATTGCCTCTGATGAGGACATGCAGTTTGTTATTGATCTTCTCTCTAAACCTTGGCCGTGTGAAAAAGTTTGTCCTGCTGCTATTATTCCTTATTTGCGGGTCAAGCATGAGTTGTCTCTTGTTGATGGAATTTTGAGGCGGGGTGGGCTTTTGGTTGTTCCGGTTTCTATTCGTGGAAAGATTCTTGGTTTGGCTCATGAAGGTCATCCAGGCATTCGCTCCATGAAGCGCAGGGTGAGGCAAGATTTTTGGTGGCCATCCGTGGACAAGGATGTTGAGCATTTTGTTCGTGAATGTTGTGAATGTATTGTCAGTGACAAGTCACAAGTCACCTGTCCTCTGCCTGTTGAACCTATCGTTGTGAAGAGTGTTCCTTGGTCCAAATTGGCTTTGGACATCGCTGGACCTTACTGTCTCGTTGGTTCGACTCCCAAATTTATCTTGGTGTTGATTGACTATATGACCAAGTGGCCTGAGGTGAGATTTGTTGATTCCATCAGTTCTTCTGTGGTGATTTCATTTGTACGTGATGTTTTCTCTAGGGAGGGTTTTCCTGAAGAGATAGTTTCGGATAATGGTACGCAGTTGGTTTCTGCTGAGATGTCTACGTTTTTCAAAGAAGTTGGTATTAAACACGTTTGCACGTCGCTCTATCATCCTCGCAGCAACGGTTTGGTTGAGCGTTTCAACAGTGTTGTCAAAGAGCATCTTCAACTGGCTTTGGTGAATGGTTTGCAGTGGCGTCAAGCGGTTGCCGACATGTTATGGGCTGTAAGAACTACTCCGCATGTTTCAACTGGTGTTGCTCCTTTTACCTTGTTGCGTGGGAGGGTCGCTGGTACCAAGTTGAACAAAGAGTGGATGTCCAGGAAGGTTGTGGATGCTACTGATTTAGCTAGAGTAGCTGATGTCAGGGCTTCTGTTCAGAGCAGTTATGGTACCAGATCAGATGTGTTGTCTTCTTGCAAGGTGAAGGTTGGCGATTGAGTGAGGATAAAGAAACCTGGATTTCTCCGTAAAGGGGAGTCACGGTTTTATTCTCCCAGGAAGGTGGCTGCTGTGAGGGATTATGTGGTGGTGTTGGAGGATGGAAGGGTTTGGAGTAAGAGTATGGTTTCTATCGTTCCTGGGCCCATGGTTGAGAGTGTTGGGAAGCGGTTGGGGGTCAGTATTTCTCCTTCCGATCCCAAGGTGGGCGGTGTGGTGCACTCTGATGGAAACTTTCCGCGGAGAGAAACTTCCTCCAGGGTCAGGTCTGTTCCTGCCAAATTTCAAGACTATGTGATGAAGTAATTCTGTGTATGTTGTGTTATCATACAATGTTTGCTTTTCTTCATAATTGATGCATTTTATTTACCTTGTTCCCTTCTTCCTTCAGCTTCTATTCTTTTCTTTTTTTGCATTCTTTTTCCTTCTTTCCTTTTCTTTTCTTTTGTTTTCTCTGTGAAGAAAGGGAGGTGTGTTGGGACTTCTCCCTCTCCTCGCATTCTACATAGAATGTTCCCTGCGTGGAACACTTGGTTGATACTTTCCTTGGCAGTTGCTGCCGGGGAGTTGCTGTGACTGGACGTCTAATAAAGTCGTAGTTCCACTTACCTGCCGTGTGGATCCTACTTCTCTTCACTTAGGTTATAAATGCTGCCTTCCGATTGGTTTTAAGCTTGTTAGTCCCGCCCCATGACAGCCATGTCAGTCATTTGTATTCTTCCATGGCTACTGACCCCTTTACTGCACAGACTACTTTCTTCCCATCCCTTCCTACCCCCTACCTGCAGTCCGTGACTTCTTGGGGCCCCCCGTTTCCCTCCTGTGCACTCCCAGTAATGCTTGTGCCTTCTCGCGCCTGCCTGCACTCCTGTTTTCAATGCAATAGGTCTCGCGTAAATGCGAGTCCTGTTGCATTGTCAATGCTTGTTTCGAGCCTGGGAGCCCTTTGCCGGCATTTTTAGCCCAACCGCTATACGTTGACACTCTTGAACTCCCTGTCTGCGACGCGGTTGTGTCACTATTGCACAACAAGTTGATGCAACGTGTCGCCGCTAGGGCTGCTGGGTCAATGTCTAGCGTGCGGTCAGTGTATTCTTCGCGCTCGCACCGTGTACTTCCCTACCTCGTGGACTGGTAGAAGAACAGCGTCAGTTCCCTTTAGCATGGCCGGTTGTTCCGGTGTCTGTGGTATGGGGTCTAAGATGATTGAAAGAGCCATGGGCCAGCGCTGTACACTCAGGTTTCTTGTGGAGGGATCTGTCTTCTGCAGATGCCGTGCTGCCATGTGCTACTTTGTTTACAAAGAGGAAGATCAGGCGGTGAGTCTTGGGAAGCGTGGCTGGGTCTGGGGCTTTTAAACTAAGAGTGCCGAGGACCGATGTTGCAGAGTAGCCAAGAAGTGGGGGCAGGAGAGACTACTCTTAAGCCTCCTCATGACACCTAAATGCGCACGCAGGGGCCCTGGACAGAACACACACTCCAGTGTCCAGCAGTGGAAACATGCGGGAAAGGGCAGAAATTGGAGTGCTCAGGAAACCAAGCCGACCCGCGTAGAAAGAGTTATGGTAAACGTAGAGGGAGCACCTATAAACTATTGCTTGAACTACTCGTTCAATGGGTAGCTAAGGAGGGATGGGGTGCATATCCTACATCAAGTTCCTTGTGTTTCGCTAGAAGTGAGTGCCATTGGACACCCTTCTGACCTAAAAGACAATATATTGCCATAGGTTTGTTGTGCCTGTTGTCAGGCCGTGACTCCTGTGTTCCTCCAGTGCGGTCCCTGGTGTTTTGAATGTATGCTATCTCGTCGTGCTGATTATAATTGATATTGCGTGTTTGCCTTAGCTATGGCTTGTTTTTGACTGCTTCGGGTGATTGTATCAGTTGTGCTGGAGATTATTGTCAACTGTGGGATACGGGTCGAATAATCATCTTACCTCTCCCCCCCCTTCAGAAAAGTGCAAGAAATTCCTTCAAGAGTTCTATACCGCAGATACATTTGGGAAGAAGCATTTCAAGTATGGCAGTCAGCTGGTAAATTCGGAGCTAAGCTCTAGTACAATGATGGCTGGAGTAGCTTCACTCGACGGCATGTGAAGCTTTTTACTACAACATGTTTGCATGCAATTTTATGGTAGGCAATTGCACAGGAGAAAGATGTGCACTAAAAAGGTTTCATTAGGTCTCGCCTATGCAGGGCACATGTGCTGCATAGGAAAAAGTCCTTTAGTTATGGGCACAGCTTTGCGGGCAAAAACGGGCACGTGTTGCATTGCTTCCAATGGCAACACGTGCCCGTCTGGCGATTCCCTTGCAGGAGCGAGCTTTTTTGCCATGTGTTATCAATTATCTCTCCTGGTGCCGCTCGCTTCCGCGTAGAAAATGCTGCCTGCTCTCTGCCGCACGCCCCCCCCCCACCCTTGCGTGAGGCGGCGCTTGTTTTTCTAGGCTTTTGGTCCTAATCACAGATCATCAAGAAGTAGATTTTCATCTGTAAAAACGTGCATCAACAAACATCTGCCTATGCTTTGATTTTAGGGTGCACTGTCGCTGGGGCGCTGCAGAGGGACTACGTAGTACGCACAATCACCGGTAGTAAAATGCCACTAAAGTACACTCCCAGATTTGCAGAGAAAAGCAGAACAAAGGCGAGCATGTGTACATTTTTGTCCGAAAATAGGCGTTTTCATTAGGTAGTGGAGATGTGCGGCCTCAGGAGGGGTGTTTGCCAGGTCTGCCAACCCCAGTGCTATTAATAATCCATGTGCGCTGAGTTCCCCCAGGGTTACCCAGCAGTAGTCGCAGCAGCCACAGCAGCAGTAGCAGTGTGTCCTCTGCTCTGCCGCAGTCCCTGCCGCCAGGCAAGGCCAGGGAGCACTCGTCCGCCCGCCTGACCCTCGCTCTGGCTGGCAGGCTCCACTCTGGCTGCCTGGCCGCATCTACTCGTTCGGCGGTTCCTGGGCACTGGTGATGGCGGCGGCGTTGGCCGGGAGCGGAGGGCACCCGGGTGGCAGTGGGCAGGGGGTCTGAGCGCGGGCGGGCAGAGCACGGAGCCACAGAGGAGAGGAGGAGGCTGGGAGCACTGCACCCGCCCAGGGCCTGGAGGAGAAGCTGCAGCTCCTGTCTCTTCCTGTGTTCCTTTACCTTGCTGTCTCTGACCTCATACCTTGTTCGTGTCACTTGCTCACGGCTTGCCCTGCTCACTCCAGCCGTTTGCCCTGCTATTTCTGTCTTTAGCCCCTCGCCATGTTGTCTGTGTTTCCAGCCCATTGCCTGCCCCCGCAGTCTTTATCAACGCCTCTTGACATCTCTTGATGCATGCCCTGTTGTCTCTGTCACTGCGCCTTTCTCTCTTTCACTGTCTCTTGCCCAGCTTCCTCTCACTGCCCTTTGACCTTTCGTTTCTGTTTCTGTCGCTACCCTTTCTAACGCTGGTTTTCCTATTAACCCGTTGCTCTGCTGTTTTAGTCACTGACCCCTAGCTTTTCTCCCTCCGTCACTGGACCCTAGCCCAGCTGTCTCTGACACTGCCCTCTGATGCTGCCCCCTTGCCCTGCTGTCTCTGACACTGGCCTTTTGCTTGGCTCTCTCTGTCACTGGCCCTTTGCCCGGCCATCTCTGAGAACTGCCCCCTTGCTTTGCTCTCTCAGTGACCGGCCCCTTTCCAGACTGTCTTTGACACTAGCCCCTTGCTTTGCTCTCTCTGTCACTGCCCTTTGATCTTTCGTTTCTGTCACTGTCCTTTGTGCCACTAATTCTCACATTAACTCTTTGCCTTTCTGTTTTAGTTACTGTCCCAGCCTTTTCTCCCTCAGTCACCGGCCCCTTTCTCTGCTGTCTCTGACACTAGCCCCTTGCCCTGCTGTCTCAGTCACACCGGCCACTTGCCTTGCTGCCTCTGACACTGCCCTTTTCCCTTATGTCTCGGACACTGCCCTCATGGTTCAGACACTTGCACCTTTCCCTGCTGTCTCTGACACTGGCCCCTTGCTTTGCTCTTTCGTTCACTGGCCCCTTGTTCTGCTGCTGTTTATCTCAGTGAGCGCTTTTTTGTCTGTTGCTGGCCCCTTGTCAACCCCACATGGCTGTCGCATCGAGTCATGCGCCAATTGAATCAAAGGACCTCCTATGTCTAGTTCAATGAACTCGACGTTAAATTGGCTGTTTCAACTTTTATCAACTCAAAAGAATACAACGTCCGAGTAACTTTTCCAATTGCTAATCAGGACTACATATCCCACAGTCCTCTTTGCTGCTGTGAAGGCTCCTTAAAAATGTTGGGGCACCGGCTGTTTTAATTGACGTCTCCAGAGATTTAGAGGCCTCATGTATTAAAGGACTTTACCCATTTTGTGTCTATGGGAAAAGTATTCATACATAAGGGGCCTAATCTTCAGTCATCGTATTAAAAGTCCACAGTATATTAATTAATGAATACCTAATGTCGCTTTTATTGTCTCGGGGGAATGATACCATGGTAGACATGGTTACTGAAATCTGGAAAAACAGTACTGCTGGTGAGATTAGAGGGGCATTTACAGATGGCTATGGACGTTGGTACTGCTTTGGGAGACTGGTGTTAAACTGCTATTTTTTGCGTGAACTTTATTGACACAAGCGCCTAGAAGTAATGCAGCTCTCAGTGGGGCCATACAATTCATCTTTAGCCCTCAGTCTGCAGATGCTCAACGTAAAGCCAGTTTTTGCGATAACAACTTTGCACCCAAATCAGTATTACATGTGCAAACATTTTCCACAGGGCTGGATTTTTCCCACGCAGATCTCGCCACGTAAGAAGTCATGTTTGTATCGTGGAGGGTGTATTTAATTTGTGTTGGTTGTTGCTGGTGTTGGACTAGACATCGGCACTCGTACTTGGGGCCGGGACTTTTCATCATCAGACTTTAACCCAGGCGAAGCGAAAGAAAGGCAGCAATGGCAAAATATGTACGGAAAGAAGGGTTGAAAACAATGAATAGTAGGAAAAACAGAGACGAAACTACCTGAGAGAGTGAGATAGAATAGAAGGTGTAGAGCCGTGGAAGGAAGAGGGATGGAGTGTAATCAAAACTAGACAGCCTTCGTGGTTATTAAATACCACAGCACACACATCCAACATCAGCTGCCTTGGTTCTTAAAAAATGTCAGGGCCTAGCTTCACATTGTACTGTACTACTGTAGCTTTTATAAAGCGCTTCATACCCCTCTGTGGGGCGTCCAAGCACATTAATAGTGAAGTCGTGCACTATACGTGGCTTCAGAGTGCTGTTTTTGTGGTGATCCTTTGAGAGAAGCGTTGAGGTGACTAGTGAGGCGCTCCTGTCTTCTGGTCCAGCACCCAGGGGCTGATGGAAGATGAGATGTGAGAGAAAGGCCCACAAATTCTGACTATAGCCAAGGCTACTGGAATTATGCAACAGGAGAGGGCCAAATTATGCGGCAGGGCTGAGAAAGTTATGCGGCAAGAAAGGGCAAATTATGCGACATAATGTGGCACATTTTGTGAAAGTATTACTTCATTATTTCGTCATTTTTAGGGCTCGGGCTTAGCGTACACTGCGCAGCAGTGTCGCGCAGCGAGAGTCTTTTTCCCGGCGTTTAGAAAATGGACCTGGAAATTCCACACAGCTCGTGCGTGTTATTTCCTAGGTCCATTTTCATTGGCCTTTCAGTGCGTGTGTATTTAAAACAGAACACGCAATAGGCCATGGGAGGTCGCGTAGCTCCGCCCGTGGCCTATTGATGTCTGTTACGCGCACCAGAGGCCATATATCTTCAATTATCTCGGCCGTCAGGGCAACGGTAATTGGAGACATATGCTGGCAGGGGCGCGCGCGTGTGCACCATTCGCCGTTTTTTTTTTTTTACAAAAGCGATCTTTGTAATGAGTGCTGCTTCCGGCAGGCTCTATTGCACGAACGTGCATTGTATTTTGTATCATGGTAGTATTTATTGAACTCGTTCTGAAATGCATGAGGAGTTATGTTATGCTGTTTCACACATGTGATGAGGTGTGGCTTGCCTTAAAGCCGTCTCGCAAGCTGCTCTACAAAGTTTGCAGCGAGCTGCCTTGCAATCTGTCATGCAGTGTGCACTGAAGTGGACATGCTGTACGTCATGCAGGTGTCCATGCGGCGGTCATGCAGACCTCACGTCTAAGAGATCCTGCATGCATATAAATAAATATGTGCACACACATACGTGTAACTGGAACTTTATGGGTTTGAAGCATCTTGGCAACAACAGTAGGAGTAGCACTAATTCATAACTTAGTCTGCAGTTGGTTCATGGAAAACAATATATATTGCATTTCAGCATTATTACATGTATGGCAACTATGAAAGGCGAAATACTTGTAGTACACTAGCTAATAGTAACTGAATTTCAAAGTGCAAACTATCACTGGATGAAACCTAAGTACATGCACTATATAATACTTAAGGGTCGTTCAGGCAAACTGAGAACATGTACAGTAACCAGATTTTTCCTGTTTTGAGATTGAAGTGAATACCTTAATGTGCAACAGTGGATTACTACATCAGTGATGGAGTAAAGCCACATTACATCCAGCTAATTTGGTTTACTTAACCTCTAGCAAATGGCTGCATGAAAAAATCCACAAAAAGTTAAAACAATAGTTTTGCCACTCGTTATCTTATATGTTTAATGGCATAAGTCTAAATCAAGAGAAATAGCTACAGGTAACAGATGGTCATTTCATCATTATGTTGCTGCAAAATCTAAATGACTCTGAATCAGTTTGAAGTATCGAGGAACTATAGGCTCAACATGCACAGTAGGTAACACAAACCTATTTCCTCTGTGGAACGTTGTGATAAATGTCCTACAAAAAACACAATTTAGTAGCTGCATCCTTCCTGGTACTCCATCACGCCCTTCATCTAGGAGTAGCTCGCTGTTTTTTCTCCCTCCCACATCTCCAACACCTCTATTCCCCTCCTGCCACTCTCTCCAGCACTAGCTTGTGCTCCTTCACCCACCCTTTCCCCTCTGTCATCACATCTCCAGCCCCCCTCAGCAGGGTGATCAGTATGTGGGTGTCCAGGGCCAGCAGTGTGTGAGTGTGCAGGGCCAGAAGAGTGTGATTGTGCATGGCGAACAGAGTGTGAGTATGCAGGGTGAGCAGTGTGAGTATGCAGGGTGATCAGTATGTGAGTATGCAGGGTGATCAGTATGTGAGTATGCAGGGTGATCAGTATGTGGGTGTCCAGGGCCAGCAGTGTGTGAGTGTGCAGAGTGAGCAGTGTGTGAGTATGCAGGGTGTTCAGTATGTGAGTATACAGGGTGAGCAGTATGTGAGTATGCAGGGTGAGCAGTGTGTAAGTATGCAGGGTGATCAGCATGTGAGTATGGAGGGTGATCAGTATGTGGGTGTTCAGGGCCAGCAGTGTGTGACTGTGCAGGGTGATCAAGATGTCTGTGTGTGAGTGTGCAGAGTGAGCAGTATGTGAGTATACAGGGTGAGCAGTATGTGAGTATGCAGGGTGAGCAGTGTGTAAGTATGCAGGGTGATCAGTATGTGAGTATGCAGGGTGATCAGTATGTGGGTGTCCAGGGCCAGCAGTGTGTGTGTGCAGGGTGAGCAGTGTGTGAGTATGCAGGGTGCACGCTTTTCACCAGGCATACACCAGCAGCCATCAATGCACGCTTCCACCAGGCACACACACACCACCAACCGGCAGTGTACACTTCCACCAGGCACACGACACACACCACCAGCCATCAGTGCACAATTTCTACAGGCACAAACACCACCAGCCATGAGTACACACATCAATTGTTAACGCATCTACAATTAACTATTGTAGCAATCGCAGTATTGCGCACTTTACTTTTAAACATAGTCATCTAAAGCACGGCATGCCACCATTGCTACAATTCCAATCCAACGCACATAATTCCACTACACACCACATGCATACACTCCATAACACATGGCGAAAAGACATTGCCATTTACAATGCCATTTGCTCTAACTCAAATAAATCCGAGACCTATTGCATTTCCAATGCTTGTTAAACTTGGAAATACTGTCTGGGCACAGGTTACACCGCATTAGTACTAGTTTAACACTTAAATATAGCAATAAGCAACAGAAAGGTGACCAGTCCATCTGTTCAAAAGGCCTTCCACTGCGCGGCAAGATTGGTCTCTGCATTTTTAGTAACTTTTGAACTCTTTGAACCAGGGACCACATTTTTTTGTTAAAATCTGCAGATTATGCTGAAGATGATGGATTATGTGGCAATTGCGTCCGATCTATTGTTATGCAAAAATCACCACAGCTGCACAATCGCATAATTCCAGTGGCCCTGACTATAACGTAAAGGCAGCCACAAAGCACTGACTGAGGCCCTGGAGAAGCTGGGAGCTGCCTGCATGAACATACATAAAGTGGGGGGGGGGGGTAATCAGAACAGGCATGGTGTAAGTCATACGGCAAAGTGCACAAGGAAGAGATGCAGGCAAACAGGCACATTTATGCTAAATTGCTAAATGTGGAAAAATCTGAGTTGGTGACATGACCAGTAGCTATGCAACTTTTTTACAGGCAGGGATGCTGCTTACTGCTGGACAAATACACCTCAAGAAAGATGATGGAAATGGAAGAGAAATCAAGCTTGACAGCCTGAGGTGAAACTTTTCCACCTAACATCCTTAGATTTCACCTGCTCTTCTTGGCTGAAAGAGGCCTAGATTCGGAGGAGGGATTCGTATCCCAAGATCCTCTCCTGCTCCCGCGGGCTCCTAAATAATTTCCTGATATTTTTAGCGTTTACTGTAAATAGATGAGAATGCAGCAACTCTACTCTTGCATTACAGCATATTAAATGCATTCTTTGGCACTTACTAGATCCAACCACCACATATGTCCACTCTGCTTTAAAGCTAACACATATAGATTAGTAGGAGAGCCGCAAACCTATTGTTGTGTTACACGCGATGATAAGACATTTATAGGTCATACTGTCACTTAACACCAATGCCCACTAGTTTATTTTTTATGTCTCCCACTTTCCTTTTCTTAAATGTTGGCACTTGACTTGTGCTAGAAGACTTCCTGTCACTTTGGGCAGCGGCTATATCCTCGGCGCACACAATGCAGCACCTCCTATGTCTCGGCCCCCACAGCTTCCCCCCAGACAGACACCTGAGCCCGGACCCATAGCAAAGAGACACGCTGAGTCCCGCACAGGGAAAACCCGCTAAACTGGCTTCTGAACGGGTCACTTTTTATTAGGTCTCGCCTACGCAGCACATGCACTGCATGGGCAAAATGACCTATTCCTATCGCTTAGGCTTTTCAGCCAAACATGTGCACGCGTTCCATTGCCTTCAATGGCAATGCGTGCACGTTCGGCGATTTCCTTGCGGGAGCACGTGGTGCCATATGGTGGCGCCATAAGGTCGCACGCTCCCGCAAGGGAATGGCGCAGGCCCCCTCCCCTCTCACCCTACTGCTGCACGAGGCGCGCACTTCTTCATCCTTCCATACGCGTGTTTAATTTCTTTTCGTTTCTATTGAATGTTGAAACGCATTTGTTTCTTTGCTGTACTTACAGTATCAATATCACACCTTTTTATTGCCTCCTAAAGGCAGTGTTCACGTTTACGCTGAGTCATTTTAATGTTACATCTTCATCCTTTACAGCTGTATTTTACACCGCCCCTCTAACTCCCCTCCTGCCCCGCCCCACTTAACCCTATGTTCATGTCATGGATGCACTTTGTAATGCCCACTCAACGCAGAGACGTAGCCAGGGTGGAGCTGTCTTGTTTACCACCGGCTGAGGATGGCAGTGCTCGCCCATATCATTTACATTTTGAAGTGCTGGCACGCAGCACACGCAGTCTGCCTCAAACCTTGGCTTGATGCGTTGACAGGGTGGTGTTGGGTCAGGTCATGTCTAGATACGAATAACGTCCTCGCAGAAGGTTTCCTACGCACAGATTTGCTCAATAATGGGGTGTTCGCTTTTAGTTGGACTTCTAAAAGTAGCGTGGTGTCATGACTCTTGGGTGACATCAGACCCTTCTAAGAGATGTTCTTGGAGTAGAATCCCGAGGAAGAGCCATATAAGACTCCCGAGGTTGCGTGAATTCAAGGATAGTAGTGGTCCCTTAATGCTGCACAGTGACATAATGGGATTATTTCAGGAGACTGACACAGCGCTGCAGTTTATCTCATCTTCTGTGCGATGCACCTGCATCTTTCAACTAGATCGCTATAGCAGCAGTCCTTTCCTTGTGCCTCAGAGGGCCCCTCCTTACGTGATGCTTTCCTCTTGGAAAAAAAGAATGTTCTTCATTATACTGGTGTCCTTTGCGGTGGCTGCCTGTGCTTTGAAAACAAATACAATGTTGATTTATCTTAGTTGCTTCGCAAATGTTTAATTGACGTGAACTGTCACATTATGTGGCACTGCTTTTTCTTAATATTTAATTTAGCAGCATCGATTATCGACCTTTTTCTGTTCTCAAATCTGTAAATTTGAATTTTTTTTCAAGATTCCATGTTGGTGCTAACTAAAAATGTTTTTTTGTGGTTGGAAAGCCAGCAATACGTTCTGCGAGCTGAATGTATGCAAGAACTGAAGAATGAAAACTGTATTATATTGGACCTCGTTTTCACAGGGCAGGGCGGCTGTTTTCTCCTGTTAACTGGCACCACCTGCCCTGAATGTTGAGCCTCAAGCCCAAAACAGCTGAACACCTCACTAAATCGTTCAACCACTTTAAAAGTATTTACAGTAAACCGTACACCCGCATTTTAGGTGTGCAGTAACTCATCCCTTTGGTCTTGTAGACCTTACTGCTCACACTGGGGCACATGAAACTTCCAATGGAGACCACAATTGTAATAAATTCCCTGTAACTTTTATGAATGGCGTGTCCGACATGGCAATGTGTTGCAGTTTTTGTGCAACAACATCAACTGTTGCATGGCTAAACACTCATAAGGTCCCAAAAGCGAGACCTATTGGCTATGCCAATGCTTGTTCATATAGGGATTGAAGCTTTTAGGAGTTTGGGACTCACAGCATCAAGGGTCACATATATTTGTGCATATAGAACTCACTGCTTAATAGTTTACTTTTTAAATTACGTATACTGATTAGCGACTCATTGTTAGATCTCGCCTGCAACAGCGCATACATTGCATGCGCTCTCACTTCTGTCTCTCGTGTCTTAACCTCTCTCTACTGGCTGCCGGTGAAGGACAGAGGGTTGTTTACATCTCTCTGCCTAGTACATGAAACACTTTTTAATGCTTGTTACACACCTTTGTCAGTTTGCTGTCTTGCTATAAACCCAGAAGTTGCTTGTGGTCTATGGATGTTTTCCTTTTGTCAGTACATCAGTTTCTCCATTCCGCAATTAGTGGCAGAGCGTTTTCGGGGGCAACTGCCTCAGATTTGACCTTGCTTACTCTATCTTTGCAGTAACAATTATTTCTTCTAAACGTCAGGAAAGCTCTGAAGACCTAGCGTTTTCTCTCTCTGTTAAATAAGTGTCATTTAGGCACTATGCCCTTGCAACCTTTCTACTGTGAACCCCCCTAGTGAACAGTTACCTGCAACAATCTTAAACTGTACATTGTGCCCTCGCATCCTTCTTGATGTTGTCCCTTATGAATTTTAGTGAATTGTGATCCTCTCAATATCTGCACTGCTTCCTCACACCCTTCTTTCTGTGGAACTCACGAGTGCCAGTAAATGGTGCCCTGCGCCCTTACAATGCAAACAAGCATTAAAAAAAATAGAGCGCACTTCCATAGACATAAGATCTCTAGCCAAGCATCTACCGCAATTGAAAACAAGCATTGGCATAGCCAACAGGTCTCGTCTTTCGGACCTTATAAGTGTTTAGCAAAGCAACAGTTGATGTTGTTGCACCAAGGATATTGTTCCTCATAAATAAATACTTATAAGGTCCCAAAGGCGAGACCCATTGGCTATGCCAATGCTTGTTTTCAATTGCGGTAGATGCTTGGCTAGAGATCTTATGTCTATGGAAGTGTGCTCTATTTTTTTTGCCACGAAGTGTTCAGCTAGTCCAAAAGGGGCGAGGATTAAGTGAGGCGTACTTACCAGTACCCTGTTGGGATGAAACCACAAAGAAAAAATGGACAGCTGCAAATGGGTTAACTAAAAATAATTAAGGTTGTGTGAAATTACAAAGGGGTTGTTAATCCTGCTTACAGCGTAGCTTGATTTACATGTCAATTCAGTGCTGTTGTTGTTGCTTTATGTACCCAGTTTAGTGCATGGGTTATGGAGCAGTTTCTCAATACACACCACATAATGCGAAATAGAAGTAAATAGTTGAATGCTGCATCGTTGTTCATATACAGGTTAAGCTGGCTCATCGTGAGCAAGTGGCCTTGTACATTGACCTTGATAATGTGGTGGTGGAGGACCCAGAGTTGGTAGATTCAATATGTGAGAACACCCATCGCTACACCAACCTGTTTGCTGATGCTGTGCAGGAGCTATTGCCAGAGTACAAGGAAAAGGAGGTAAGTGCGCCAGTAGTGCATTGTGTGGTGCCGCTTGTTTTCTACTTAGACTCGGGTGGTTGTGCAGAGCAGTGATGTGGACGGGTGTGATGGACATAATCACCATAGGCATAGCTGTCTTAACAATTCCACTTGTATGAATCCCATTTGATTCACGATTTGACCCTCAAACTACAGTATATATCAAATGCAATAAATAAAAATTGTAATATTAATCGTTAATGGAAAAATTAAATTACTGGAAAAATCCAAACCCTCCCCCCACCATTAAACTCTGCCTCTTCTGTCTGTGCGGGACTATAGAAGACTAGTGCTCAGTCTTCTATACTGTTGTAATTTGACTCCTTTCACAAGTCGATCTAAGAATGCCAACTTAATTTTTCGCTTTCAAATACAATCCAAATTTCGTACGATAAAAAAAAAAAAAGTCTTATGGTATGTTCGGTACAGTTCTATTGGAGCTATGTAAGAGCAGTGCTTGCATTTTTCAGCAATTCGATCGACCTGTTATATCTCTTCTGTGGGGTTTTGGCACTCCCACCCATTGCCATTGGTTCTTTCTCATGGCATTCAGAAATGCTGGCTTTGTATTGGTTCACTGCGCTCAATTGTCCCTCATTTAGGTGCTTGTTTCAGCGGAGGCGATTTCACTCAGAAATTGTTTTTGTTGGCCATTGCAGCTTCTTCCTCGCACAGCGCGGGATGGCTCATCCTCCCGGGCTAGGCATGCAACCTATCCTTGCCTTAGCCTTCTGATCGCAAAGCAAGGTTCCTCATGACACAGTGTGCGATCCTCTACTGTTCATGGAGGGCTTTTGTTTATCCGATCATTTATTTACTCATATGGAACTTGTTGTGAAATGTTGTTTAACTTTAATTATTATTTAACTCTTAATCGGGGAGAGTCGACCCCAAGAATCGAACCTGGGTTCCCAGTCTCAAAGTCAGAAGCTCTGTGTGATGTGCTACATTCAGCTGCTGTCTGCTATGTGTGATGGTGAAATACTTATAAGGTCCCCAAAAATTCGCTCCCGCCAAAGTTCTGAGACTTTAGCTCGTCCCGCAGGATTTTTTTTTTTTTTACTCTCACTGCTCCAAGTTGCTGACAGTGCAGACAGATCTCATTGGTTCAGTGAACACTGCACACCAGCTACTGCTGCCTCCACCTAACCAATTGGAATTGCACACCCAGTGATAGTACTTTGTGACAGAAAACCCCAAGAATGGAAATTAGTTTCAGGACAACATAATGCAAGGTAGCAAACGTATCGGAAAATGCAGCATGTAACTGACAACAATTTTACAAGTGTCTGTGTGAAAATGAAAAAAGACCCAACCTACAATTTATTTGTGCGTATATAATAAATATGAATGTCTGACATAATATCGACAGACAGAATATCGAAATGCAAAAATATCGGAGCAAAAATATCGACATCAAAAATATCGGAATCCTATCTTCATAAAGGTAAGTACAAAAATATCGAAAAAATAATATCGTAGTACAAAAATATCGGAATCAAAAATATCGTTTTTTTAAATGTATTAATAATAATGTAAAAATAATTTTAAAATACATATAATTTTACAAATATTAAATAAAAATATTAAAACAAAATTAAAACTAATACATATACATTTAAAATAAATAAAACACTTAATAATTTAATGTAATTTTTTTTAATGTTATTTATTTGATTTAATGTAATATTTTTTTGTTTTTACCCTGTACGCCTGTACCCCAAAAACCCAAAACTGACCCTGAACCCTAAAAATATCCCTGTACCCCAAAAACCCAAAACTGACCCTGAACCCTAAAAATACCCCTTTACCCAAAAACTGAAAACTGACCCTTATCCCTAAAAATACCCCTTTACCCAAAAACTGAAAACTGACCCTGAACCCTAAAAATACCCCTTTACCCAAAAACTGAAAACTGACCCTGAACCCTAAAAATACCCCTTTACCCAAAAACTGAAAACTGACCCTGAACCCTAAAAATACCCCTTTACCCATGAACTGAAAACTGACCCTGAACCCTAAAAATACCCATTTACCCAAAAACTGAAAACTGACCCTGAACCCTAAAAATACTCCTTTACCCAAAATTAATTAATATTATTTAATTACCAATTATTTATTAATTAACAATAACAATAAAGTAAATATATTAGCACATTAGCTGTAATTAATTACATTTAATAATTAATATTATTTTTCCAAATTAATTAATTAAGAATAACAAAAAATTATATACAAAAAAATTACTATAATTAATGTAATGAAATAATTAATATTAATTATTTACCAACTAATTAATAATTATAAATATGTACAAAATTATATTAATTAATTAACTAATTCAATATAAATTAATTACCAATTAATTATTAATTAAAATATGTACAAACATATATCAATTAATTAATTATTATTAAATTACTTCCCACCCTATTCCCCTATAAACCCATAACCCGCTACAGAACATATTTATCAATTAATCAATTAATTAAAAGTAATTAAAAATTATTTCTCAATTAATTAATTAATAATTCCTACTAATTAATAATTAATTTAACATAATTAAATTACTTCCCACCCTATTCCCCTATAAACCCACAACCCGCTACAGTAGTAAAAGACAATATTTAATTAAATTACATTAAAAATAAATAATAAAACATAATAAATACAATATAATATACACTAAATTTATTTAAAAATTGATATTAGTAACATCGAAGTTATTTATTTCGATATTATTGACATCGATATTTAAAACTTCGATATTACTGATATCATACTAATATCGATGTTAAGACTGTCGATATTACTTACCTTCGATGTTTTGTCCCATCGATATTTTCACTTCGATATTTTTGTATATCGATATTTAAAAATCGATATTTTGTCTGTGTACCAATAAATATAAATATATATACGAGTATAGAGCATACATCTGGTCTAAGAGCGCTCGATTTCTTTCTTGGCAAAAGACCTATTAACTGCTACTGCCATAACAAAGTATTGATGGAACTAACTACTTGGTGTCTCAACAATAATTTCTTTTTATTTGGGAATGATGTCTATGTGCAGAAGCGTGGGGTTGCTATGGGGGACTGTTTTTCCCCCAGCTATGCGTGTTTACACGTAGGCTGGTGGGAGGAACAGGTCCTCAGGCGACAACATGCGATTATTTTTGACAAACATGTTTTATTGTGGATTCGTTATATAGACGATGTTTTTGTTTTGTGGCGGGGAGATCTCGCCAGTGCTGATAACTTTGTAACCAGTCTAAATACCAACTTAGAAAATCTAAGATTTACTAAATCTATTAGTGACTGTGAGGCTGTATTTTTGGATGTTAAAATCTTTGTACACAATGGACACCTAGCTACAAAATTACACAGAAAAAGCACTGCTGGCAACAGTATTTTGCATGCCAGCAGTGCCCACCCTAGACATGTAGTGGACAATATCCCACTAGGCGAGCTACTCAGGATCAAACGAATATGTAGTTCAGATAGTGATCTTGAACTCTGCATGAACGAGGCCTTGGAGAGATTCAGACAAAGGGGCTATCGTGAATCTACTCTTAAGGTGGCATTGCAGAAGGCCAACAACAGAACTTGTGAATCCTTGCTAGATCATACGCCTAATACCAGGTCAGAGAGTGTCCTTGATGATAACATTGAAGCACCTAGACTCATAACGGCCTACAGCAGACAAGCAAGACAAATAAGATCCATCATGTCACAAAGATGGCCGGTCTTATTAACTGATCAGGTTTTAAAACCTAGACTGCCTGATGGTCCCACTGTGACCTTTCGGAAGGGCCCTTCCTTGAGATCACATATTTGTCATGACTTTCCTGAACTTAGGAAAAAGGAAGAGTGGATGAAATCATGTCATGGTTTCAAACGCTGTGTTTCGTGCAGGACGTGCAAATTTGTCAAATCAACCACTCAGTATTATACACCTTTCAGTGCTGACCCAATTATCATCAGGGGTCAGTTCACTTGCAAAACTGAGTTTGACATATATGTCCTGACATGCACATGTGGACTCAGGTATGTCGGCAGTACACGACAACCTGTGCATGTCAGGATTCTCCAGCATCTGCGGGCCATTGTGAACAATGATCCATCTTATCCGGTGGCCAGGCATTTTAAGAGTAATCATAAAAACGATTTACAATGCCTATCCTATTTTGTCATCGCCTCTGTAGACAAACCTGTGAGGGGTGGGGATCGAGACAGGATGCTTAGGAGACTTGAGTCCCAGTTTATTTTGGAATTAGAAAGCAGATTTCCAAATGGGCTCAATAATACAGAAGATTTGTACGTTTTCCTATAAATTTATGTTGCTCAATTTTCCTGATTACTGTAAATAACATCTACCAGTATTATCTTAGTGTTGGCATTATCTTTGGACACAGAATTTCATTCATACACTCCATCACTTTTTTATTTCTTCCTTATCACAAATTGCTTCATGGTTGTCACCATATAAGCTTTTTTTCAGATTTTTTGATTTTCTTTTGGGGTACACTTTTTTATTCTACTTGGACATAGCCATGGGTTATTAGTTGCGTATTTCTGTTTCCCTACTCAAAACCACATTAATATCGCAAGTGGTTTTTACTATTGTTCTACCTTTTTTGGCTCAAAATATATTGTTGGTCTTTTGCATTTCTGCCATTTAACTTCTCTATTGCCGTGTTACTTGATAAAGACATATAGAACCCATTCACATTGGATTTTATCCAATTGTTCACTTTTTTGCATTAATTTGCACAACATTGCACTTTGTCACTTTAAGAGTGTATATAAACAACAGAAATTGCACTTTGCATTTGCACTTTATCTTGCCAAACAAGTTTGCACATAATTGCGTAGTTTGCACAATGTATGGGTTTTATCTAAAGAAAATTGTAATGTCTTTTTTAAATGAGTTGTAACACGACGTGTTCTTTGCTGGATTTCTTCTTGCACTTTAGCCAATTTTATTATAGGCGTCATTTTGTCGCAATTGTGGTCATTTGATATATATTTGTATGTATCTTAAAAAATCAATGAACTTTAGTAATCTTTTTCATTTGTGGATTTGAACCCTTTTATTGTTTGTAGTATACAACAAGTATTGATACTATTGTTTGGAAAACAGACTCTTTAGTGCTTGAAATGGAGTATGTCTTTTCTTTCCATGATCACATGGTGTAGTGTTTGAAAAAAAGAAAAAAATGCTAATTGAAACACAAAAAACTGTGAAGCACTGGGTATTTAAAATGTGTATGCCGCATTAACTGACTGTCTGTGAGCAAGGGCGGATGCCCGAAACGCGTCAGATTTTGTTGGACTGAAGCTTTAAATAAACTCTGTGCCTTTATCTACATTTTTGGATTCGTTTGGTTTTCCTGGGTCGACTGAATGCGGAGCCTTTGAAAGACTGCTGTTGCTGCATATATATATATATATATATATATATATATACATATATATATATATATATATATATATATATATATATATACATATATATATATATATATATATATATATACATATATACATATATATATCTCAAACTCGACCAAGAAGTACTGGAGAGTTTTACAGGAGCACCAGATACATTATATAACATCACATTCACTTGATATGGATCTGTGAGTCAAACATGTGCAGCTTGTCTTGGTGAAGGGTCAAGGGACGGAGGAACTAAAGCAGCTGTATTAAGAGCTTAAGAGTTTAGGTTATACATCATTTTAATTTTATTAATACCACTTTTTATTATTGTGGAGGATGCTTCAATTACATTGCTTATTCCTGACCGAACCGTCGGACGCATTCAAGAGGTTGGGAAGTCTGGCAAAAGCAACGTCGTTCAGATTTTGTTCCTGTACAATTGTGCAGTGGTGTGTAGCGGTGTAGAAGTATAATGTAGCTCAAAGCCGGCATGTTTACATTTAGCTATGTCTAACTCTCAATCCACAACTGTGCTGTGAAACAGTGACAACTGAACAGGACAGGTACACGTATAGATTTGGACAGAGGGAAGCAGTGGGTGACGCACTCAGTGTGAAAGGTAATGCCTTGGTGGCTCCCAGCAGTGGGTTGCGCCATAGAGGCTGCAACGTTTTTAGAGCAGAGACATGCAGGCTGGGCAACCTTTGTGAGGAGAAGACTTACCATCAGTCCTACAATTTGCATGACTGACTGCTCTCTTGCTCCAGCAACAAGTCTCTTCAGAACAGTTTACTAAAGGGGAGAAGATGTGGCTCCATAGCCAGAGCTGCCGAACTTGGAGCTGGGGAACAGGGTTCAAGCCTCGGCGTCGGCTTAGCATCCTGTGATTCTGGACTAATCACCTATTCTCCCGTGCCTACCAAAAATGAATGTGTCCTTGTGTACCATAACCGGTGCTCATGTAAAGGACTCTGATACCTTTGTGCTTAACCCCCCCTGCTCTCTCCCCAGTGCCGAGCACGACCAACAGCCGACACAGCCCACTCTTTAGAACGCCCGCACCGCGGCGGAAAAACTGCTGCGGTTAAGGCGTTAAATAAATCTGCAGAAAAAGGAATAACAAATGTCTTTGCACTTTGGTCAAAGGGGTGTAGCCAATAACAAGCATTTGCAATGCAATAGGTCTCGCAATTGCGAGATTTTGAGCTATTGGCATTGTAAATGACAATGCCTTTCATTTATGTGTTTAATAACCTCGAATAATAAAAGGCAATATCGTTTACAATACCAATATGTTAAAGTTTCCAAAATGCGAGACTTTTTCAATTGCAAACTCAATTCTTGTTGTTTACAAGGGCCACATGCTGTGCTTTCAAGTTACATACGCAAACACAGAAGAAGCGCCAGAGTTTACTGGTAGAGAGACTTACTGCTCAAAGCTGTGGCGGCATCCATGTTGATAATATGAAAGGGTGTGCTGGTCTGAAGTATTAACTTATTGCTGCAGCACGGTACAATATTGATAATATTAAAGTGGGCGCTGTGCTGCAGCATAGAATTTCATTAAGTTTGGCAGTACTGCTTCTGTGCGAGTTGTTGTAAAGAATCTCTTTATTGATTTTTTTAGTTTGATTAATTTCTTCGGGAGAATATTGCATTTTTAGTTATTAATGTTTCTTGTAGGTTTGCTGTGCCTAGCCAATAGGTCTCGCTTTTGGGACCTTATAAGTATTTAGTTTTGCAGCACAATATCCTTGGTGCAACAACATCAGCTATTACATGGCTAAACCTTGTACCTTTATAAGTGTTTAGCCATGCAACAGTTCATTGTTGTTGCACCAAGGATATTGTGCTACATAACTAAATACTTATAAGGTCCCAAAAGCGAGACCTATTGGCTATGCCAATGCTTGAATCCGATGTTGTTGGATGCATCTTGTGTGACATGTTCTTTAGCAAGGCCATAATTGTAAATTGTTGTGTCTTGTAAAGCGCACTGCTACCCGGAGGCCTCGTAGCGCTATAGACCGCTGGGGAACCCGTCCTGGCTTTCCCTGTGAGATAGTCCCTCCTGGGGGTCTCCAAGGTGAAACCAGGCATCCCCGGCATTTGTGTGGGGCCGTTGTGGAGATGAGGCAAGCTAATGCCCAGAGTTGCCGAGTGTGCTCCCAGGTCAGAGTAGGCACCGATGCGAGAATTATCAGTCCGCTGATCCTGGTCCGCGACCCTGCCGCGTCGGGAATCGAACCCTGGTCCCGGGCCATTCTCTGCACTTGGGTCTGCCGCCTCTAACCAGTTAGCCACACCTCTCCACAATAATAAGCTATGCAACTTTGTAAAATGCCTGCAAGACTTTTTCTTTTACATCCTCGGAATGACGTTAACTAGTAGCATAGTCAGAAGAAGAACTGTAAGGATATTTACACAAAAAGTTGTGTTTATCTTCCATTATTTCCGATTTGACTTTTATTCTGATTTGAGCAAATCAACGTTTCGGGAAATCTTTTTAAAATTGGGAAGTCTGACTTGTCTGTAGCCTACTATTAAAAGGAACGAGAATAGAGGAACAACCAAAAGTACGGCGGGAAGAAAAACAATATGGATAACGGAAGGGGGGCAGGAGCATGTTGAACACGGACAACGGGAGTGGGGTCGGGACAAAGGGAATGCGAACAACGGGAGGGGTCGGGAGCATATTGCGCACAGACAACGGGAGGGGTCGGGAGCATATTGCACACAGACAATGGGAGGGGGGCAGGAGCAAAGGAAATGCAGACAACAGGAGAGGGAGGAGCAAAGTAAAACAAAACAGGAAATTAAAAATCAAGCCAAGGCAAAAGAAAAAGTAGTGCGGGTACCAAAACATATGGCCCGTATCGAAAGGATCCATGCAGCAGGGGTAAATACCAGGGCGGAAACAAAACAGCCACAATGTGGGATAAATGTATTCTATCCACAAACCAAAACAATGGCATTTAGAAAGGCAGACTAAGTAACCAATCACAAGTGGTGGGCGTGTGGTGGTGTCTTCTAACTTCCCAGAGACAATACAGCATGCATCGCAGAGCATGCACACTGCCTCTAGGTTCGACCTAAGAAAAGCTGAACAGAATGAGACCAAATTTTCCAGAAAGATAGATTGTTACTGAGAAAGCCTATTTTTTTGTGATTTTGTGTAAATCCATGAAACCGTTTTTTTTTTTTTTTAATTAAGATTCAAAAGTTTGTTTTTTCTGGACGTGATATAGCCTGCTCCTAGTGAACTGATCCACAGGCCATCACATCAATAGAAATGTTGCAGCTGCCATTTTAAGAAGTGAGGGACTCACTTAGTCCCTGTGTCCTGAGTTTAAAAAAAAAGACAAACAAAGAGGGCACCGTGGGGGTACTCTGACACGCTGGGGTGAAAGTAAAAAAGAGAATCGTGCTGCAAAATTTTTATTGGCAGTAAAGCAACAATTACTGGAGTTCTTTCCATGTAAAAATAGTTTTATGGGGTTTTTATTATTGTAGGGGGCTTAAATACATCGTTTTAGATCATTAAATGCTGAATTTTCTTTGAAGTAATAACTGGATGCGCATTTCCCACATCCCAGCGGAAACAAAACAGGATTATCTGATATATCATTCATGAGGATCAGGCAACAGACTTCAGAAAGGCTTTGATGAGATGATGGATGGCTTCTCTGCACCCATTGAACCCAGAGTCCAAGGAGCAAGCTTCTCTTCTCAGGCCTCCATCCTACTAGGCAGCAATTACCAGCACAACCCTCGAATCCCACAAGAGAAAGTAAAGCTGCACTAAAACATCTGGTACCCAAAAACATGGGCACGCTCACATTTCTTTTTTCAGGTATTCAATTATGGCAGGTGGCCAACTGACATGTTTAGGTAGTGATCGCTGCCTTTCAGCTTCATGGCGCGATATGACACAGCTATTAATTTATCCTACAAAATGGCTCTTGATCCATCAAGAAAAGAAGGATGAAAGGTCAAGTCGAGCTTTCTGTGCGCTCAAATGTAGTAAAAAAACAGCGGCCTCAACCAACTGTGCAGCCTCGCCTTTTTCTATTAGTACATGAACTTCCAACAGGAACATGCCTATGCAGAAGTGTGGCTCAATGATTAGAGCGGCAGACCCTGATGCAGAGGTCTAGCCCGGGACCAGGGTTCAATTCCCTGCCTCGGCGGGTCATGGGCTCAAAAATTCCACGGACCTGATAATTCTTGCCTCGGTGCCTATTCCAATCATGGAGTCCCACTCTGCAACTCTGGGCAATAGCTTGCTTAATCTCCACAACGGCCCCCACAACGCTAAGGATGCCTAGCCTCCACCTTGGGGGTGCCCAGGAGTGGACGCCTCACAGGGAAAGCCAGGATGGGTTCCACAGCGGTATTCGTACAAGCGCCTTGAGACCCTTGCGGGTGAGTAGTGCGCTATACAAGTATCAATTTACAGAATACTTTGCAACTGTGCTGATCAGGGTCAGTTTATGACTTTTTTTTTACACAAAACTATACTTACTAACTGTTTAACGTAGGTTTTCATTGTGTTAATAATGGTATTTCTTGGAACCGAAAGAGGAAAGCGGGTAATATAACACCCTACCTGAAAGGGATTCATTGAATGGATGAAAGGCTGAGTCGGCCCTGCTGGGATTTAAACCTGTGAGCTGCAGACTGCACACAACAATGTAACTGTGTTTACATGTCGAGCTAGGTACAAAGTATAGGACTTTGTTGCCCATATCGCAGCATTGCCAGTTTTAGTAAGTAATAAGCTGGGGGCACAGGCGCAAACAGTTGGAGCAGCTCAGGATCACACATACTATCAGAAGGGAATGAGGGGATAGAATTCATACTTCCCAGTTCCAGAGTTGACGACTCAACCATTAAACCAATATCATTACATTCCCCAACTGAGCTAACTCGGCACTTGTAAACTACACAGAAGGCTGGTAAACAGATGTAGCAAGCATGAGCCAGCAAAAATCAGAAACAGTGGCTGGTCGATGTACCGACAAAGTCATCGGATGTTGAACTTTAATTGTTTGGCGGATGCCAAAAAGCAAAAATAACTGCGACAAAGACAATTCGAAAAGGAGCGCTGCATCATATAAAACAGGATACTGAAATATGTAAAAATGCAAATAACAAGAGTCTGGGAGGGTATGCAGAACACTAAACAAAAAAAACTTTTGTGAAACAAAAGTCAGAAACCTGGCCTGTAGGTAAATAGTATTTAGTATTCACAACACTCGTTGGGTTTGGAATATCTGTGTGATGTAGATGGAAAGAAAATGATATTTCTTTTTTGAGTCGCCTCGCTCACCAGGGTTTCCCCGCGGTGACATGCTTCATCTCTAGGGCCATCCCAGTCCTCTACAGACTGAGGCGTGCTACGACCTGCGAACTACATAGGAGCACTTTTTTAGTGATGGACTATGTGTGGTGTAAGTGGTGTTTGTGAATGTGGAGTGGTATGTTCTATGTGGGTTACAAATACCTGCCTAGTGAGCTATAAATGATTTATTCTTGCTCCTAGGTGGTATATTAAAAGTGGGGTAAACTTTAACAAAAAAAACAACAACAAAAAAACCTTTAACAAAAAAAAAAGTGGGGTAGAGCACTAGGGATCCTACTGTCAATGAGTTAGGTATGCCTATTCACTTGTGCCAACATGTTTCGAGATTCCCCTATCTCTTCTTCAGGACTACACAGGGACCAGCCCTGTGTACGCCACTTCTAAACTGTGCTATATTAAGGAAAAGGTGAATGAAATCAATGAAATTAATGCTGCAGTAATAAGGCATGCATTAGTACATACGTCCTAATGGTCCCGTTGCACCTGAAAAGAAAAACAACATATTTTAAAGGGTAAACGGGGTATGACCGAACAGCATAGTAGCGTTTTTTTCATACACCAGATTCAAATCCATACTTGGCTGCGCCTCTGTCCATGCTTGTAAAGTGAAAATGCCAAATGGCAGAAATTAAAACGGATTTTTACTGCATACAGTGGTAAACACACAAATCACACGAATAACGATAAAAACAGACTATTACATACATTGATCGGGATGCAGTCCGGAGGAAGCCTTGTAGGTGATAGAGCCACGTAATCCTGATAACCAAGTAAGTGCCGGGTATCTGTTCCACAGGGCCACAACGGACCAATGGCCCTACCCCAGATTTCGTACCCTCTCCCCGTTTTTCTACAGGGATGCGAGTCACGCAGTCGGTTCGAGTATGGCATATCTACCAGCCAAACATGCCGATCACTAATCCGGCACCCATTTTTCCTTATTACCCTCAGATTGGGCAGGATACAATCTTTCCTTCACACACCATGGGGCACAGATAGGTCCCGATCAATGTATGTAATAGTCTGTTTTTATCGTTATTCGTGTGATTTGTGTGTTTACCACTGTGTGCAGTAATAATCTGTATTAACTTCACGCCATTTGGCATTTTTACTTTACAAGCATGGACAGAGGCGCAGCCAAGTATGGATTTGAATCTGGTATATGAAAAAAAACCCTACTATGCTGTGGGGTCATACCCCATTTACCCTTTAAAATATGTTGTTTTTCTTTTCAGGTACAACGTGAGCATTAGGACATATGTACTAATGCATGCCTTATTACTGCAGCATTAATTTCATTGATTTCATTCACTTTTTCCTTAATATAGCACAGTTTAGGAGTGGCGTACACAGGGCTGGTCCCTGTGTAGTCCTGAAGAAGAGATAGGGGAATCTCGAAACATGTTGGCACAAGTGAATAGACATACCTAACTCATTGACAGTAGGATCCCTAGTACTCTACCCCACTTTTAATATACCACTTAGGAGCAAGAATAAATAATTTATAGCTCACTAGGCAGGTATTTTTAACCCACATAGAACATACCACTCAACATTCACAAACACCACTTACACCACACATAGTCCATCACTAAAAAAGTGCTCCTACGTAGTTCGCAAGTCGTAGCACGCCTCAGTCCGTAGAGGGACTGGGATGGCCCCAATGATGAAGCATGTCACCGTGGGGAAACCCTGGTGAGTGAGGGGACTCAAAAAAGAAATATAATTTACTTTCCATCTACATCGCACAGATATTCCAACCCCAATGAATGTTGTGAATACTAAATACTATTTACCTACAGGCCAGGTTTCTGACTTTTGTTTCACAAAAGTTTTTTTGTTTATTGCTAATGATAGGAGGGTTAACCTGGCCTTTTTCTTTTCCCTCTTTCTCCCCCTTTTTTAAAGTAGGGTATGCAGAACAGCAGGGAGCAGAGGAGGCCAGGAGCTTCTGTTCAGTACTGCATGCCGTACAGAGATGCTGGACACAAACATAAGACAGCTAGGGTGAATGTACTGGAGGACTCACCAGCGGTGCCCAGCAGCTCAGCAGCCACACCCTCAGAGGTCCTCCAGGAAGCATCACCCGCAGCTGCCGGAGGTACAGTCCACGCTTGCGCTGCAAATAAAAACCAAAAAAAGCTGTGCGGACGTGAAAGTGACACGGCCGCACGTATATAAAACATCAGGATACCAAAATATGTAAAAAATGCGAATAACGAGTCTGGGAGGGTATGCAGAACAGCAGGGAGCAGAGGAGGCCAAGAGCTTCTGTTCAGTACTGCATGCCGTACAGAGATACTGGACACAAACACAAGACGGCTAGGGTGAATCTACTCGAGGACTCACCAGCGGTCCCCAGCAGCTCAGCAGCCACACCCGCAGAGGTCCTTTAGGAAGCATCACCAGCAGCTACCGGGGGTCCAGTCTACGCTTGTGCTGCAAATTCAACCCAAAATAAGTTGCGCGGCCGTGAAAGTGACACGGCTGCGCGGCAGTGAAAGTGCTTAGACGTGCGGCGGCAACTCCGAGTTGGAGTGTTGAGAGCAAGGGGGTGGAGGAGCATGCTGTGAGGCTTAATGAGCCTTAAAAGAAAGCAGAAGGTGGCTGTGCGCATGAACGCATGCGTAACCGCAAGCTAGCAAAGCTTCTGGTAGCACTTTGAAAACCCCCTTACTAAATGTCTCGCAGAGCAACGCATACGCTGGCTCAGGCAAGACCTAAAAAGGTGGGCACTGCCTTGGTTTGACTAAAGAGAGCAACAATGGTTTATAGCAGCATCGAGTGCAAGCAGCTTGAAAGGAATACGTGCTTCGAGAACGGCCATCATTTTTGAAGTCTGTTAATTATTAAGGCCAAGATACAACAAACAATACTGCTTTCCTAGCGCCGCAAAGGCAACTCTTGCCATAGTATGGAGAAACTTCTTAAAAGGTTTACAAGAGCTGTCTTTTGTCTGTGATTCCAATAGGCATGGCTGAATGGAGAGACAAAGGAGAAGAGAGGGTGCATTTTAGGATCATTCTTGTGAGTATTAATTGCCTTCATGCATCTTAAAATGTTTTCGGCTGCAGCGACGCTGCGGACGGTCCTGCAGCTCCCTCTCTGGTTAAGAGCTTTGAGCTTTAAGAGACCGAGGGAGACAAACAAAAAAAAGTGCTCAACAGGGTAGCTACGTGCTGCAAAACAATCATTTGCAATGTTTAAAACTGAGCGCAGCGCCGCTTCAAGGACACCGGGCTCAGTTTCTTTTTCTTTTCTTTTAGCTTTAACACTGCGCTTGGTGTCCTTGAAGCGGTCGCTGCCCTCAGTGTTAAAGTTTAAAAATATCTAAAGAAACCGAGCACAGTGCCCTTGAAGCGGCGCTGCGCTCAGTTTTAAAATACAAAAAATTCAAAACAGAGTGGGGTGTCCCTGAAGGGGCGCTGAGCTCGACAACATAAACATAAATAAAATATCAATTAATAAAGTGAGCGCGGTGTCCCTAGTGGGCGCTGCCCTCATTAAAGTAATAAGAAAACATACAATTTGGAGCATAACGTGAAGCGTGAGTGGGCTTGCTAAAGCAGAATGAGCACAAAGGAGTGATTACCCACTAATAAAGGAGACTGTGTAATGCCGCAAGTGAAAAATCCAGTCCGGATGGGCGGTCGAGAAAGAGACAGGGCGGTGTTGTGTCGGGTGATCTATACTCAAGGGGCATCTAACCCTAGCTAGGCCTAACACGTGGCCCTAGAATAAACTCAGCCGGACACTGGGAAATAAGGTTGCTTGGTCGGTCGGCGCGTGTCTCGGAACGCCCTCTCACGTGCTCGACCTCTTTTTATTATAGGGCGGTCACATGACCAACTTGTCCGTCCCTCCGGACCTCGGGGGCGGCCCTCGGGGACACAACATTCCTCCTAAAACAAGGAAAACAACAAAACCAAAAACATACTGCAACATTGCAAACATGGTCTGATCGAGCCCACTGTCTCATTAGCATTGAGACTAATACCTTCAGCGTCTTTCACAAATGCCAGCGCATTTAGTTCAAACATGGCGGGCATACATATAAATTAGAACAGTCTTACGTGAAGTAGTCTCTCAGCCAGCTGGAGGGGGTGGGGTTAGCACGTAGCTGGCGCTGGGACCCTCGCTGAGTCATCGGCTCTGTTCCAGTCTCCACCTCTTGGCTTGGCGCCTCATTGTCGGCCCCCTCCGGATCTGGGGCCTCATCCAGGGCCTCCGAATCTCCTCCCACATCCTCACCAGGACCCGGCTGCTCGGCACGTGGCCGGACCTCGTGCTGGGATGTTGGTTCACCAGGCGATAACATAGTTGCAGTTTCGGTTTCTCTGTCGCCTTGCTGGCGCCTTGGCTCGCTGCTCGCCGGGTGGTAGAGTTTGAAATGAGACACGTTGCGAGTTACCTTGTCTCGTCCTCGAGTAGCTGTGATGCGGGTGCCCTTCACACCACTGACTCGCCATGGTCGTCTTTCATAGCTGAGTTTGAATTTTCCCCCAGTGGCCCGATTTTTTATGAGCACTAGGTCACCTCTTTTGAAATGGGGAGCCACAGCTCTCCGTTTCTTGCTGATCTGATCATAAGCGGCCCGCCTCCTCGTTTCTACAGTCTGTTCCTTTATCAGTTCAGGTGCCCACTGGGGATGATGAGGAATGGAGTCCGTTATTACCCGCCCTAGGAGAAGGTGTGCAGGAGCTACCCCCGTTGTAGAGTGAGGGGTCTGGCGGTAGCTACGGAGAAAGGTGAAAATGGCCATCTCCACGGACTGTCCCTTATCATGTGCAATGCGGATTACTTTGTTTAATGTCCTCATGAACCGCTCGGCCTCTCCGTTGGCCTGAGGCCACCTTGGGGTGATACGCCTGTGGCGAGTTCCTAGGGATGAGAGATAGGCTGCAAAGTCTTGGCCTTGAAATGGCGGTCCATTGTCCGTTCTGAGTTCTTTCATGGCTCCGTGCGTGGCAATGATTTTCTCCATCTTGGGAATCACACAGTCGGCACTGGTGCTGGTGATGATTTCGACTTCCGGGTACTTGGAGTGATCATCGATCATCACTAGCGTGTGCCGTCCATCCGGAAGGCTGCCAAAGTCCATGCTGACCCTTTCCCAAGGGCCTCGGGGCCTGGGTTCCACGATTATGGGTGCTTCGCGGGGGCTGTCACCTGTGGTTTGGCAGGCCGTGCATGTGCGCACCGCAGTTTCCACCATGTCGTCCATTAGCGGGAACCACACCTTGGTCCGCAGCCGGGCCTTTGTTTTAACCATTCCCTGGTGCCCTACATGCGCCAGCTGAACTACTCGGCTCGTCAAAGCCGTCGGGATCACCAGACGATGCCCTCGCAGGAGGCACCCCGCCTCGTCTTCGTTCAGTTCAGCCCTCACGTGGTACAGACCGTCCATGATTTTCTGGGCCTCGGGGGTGAGTACCTTCCAGCTCTCCTTAGCTTTCTGCCAGTTGGCTGTCCGGAGCAGATCTTTGGCCCGCTGTATGCAGGCGTCCTGAGCCGTGGCGCCCACCACTTCTTCCAGGGATATGGGGCGCGGGCATGATCTGGCCACGACCCATCGCACATAAGCCTCCGTCTCTTCAGCTTCCTCCATCTCCTCTGGGGTGGCCGCCCGGGGGTGTCGTGACAGATAATCCGCCGGATTCTTTGCCCCTGGCTGGTACTCAATGGTACAGTTGTACTCCTGTAATTGCAAAATCCACTTTTCAATTCTGGGGGGTGGTTTGGATGAGGTGCCTGAGAACAGCGACAGCAGTGGCTTGTGATCCGTTACTACTGTGAAGGGTTTGCCATATACATACAGGTGGAAGTGCCGGCATCCCCAATGAATCGCGATGGCTTCCTTTTCAATTTGGGAGTACCTTTGTTCGGTGTCCGTGAGGGACCGGCTGGCAAAAGCGACGGGGGCCCAGTCTATTTCGTCTCGGGCTCTCTGCATCAGGACAGCCCCCAATCCCGCCGGTCCAGCATCTACTGCAATGAGAGTGAAATGTCTGGGGTCAAAGAACGCCAGCGTGGTGTTGCTGGACAGCGCACTCTTGATGGCTTGGAACGCTCTCTCCTGCTCCGGTCCCCAGTTCCATGGCGTGGAGTCTTTAGTTAGCTCGCGTAAAGGGAGGGTCAGGTTAGCTAGGTCTCTTATGAAGCGACCACAGTAGTTCACCATCCCGAGGAAGCTTCGGACTTCCGTGACCGTCGTGGGCGGAGGTGCATCTTTGATGTCTTTGACCTTGTCCGGGTCAGGATTAACGCCATCGGCCGAGAATACGTAGCCGAAGAACCCCAGCTTGGTCTGAAGGAACTCGCATTTGTCTCGGTGCAGAGTAAGTCCAGCGCTGCGGAGCCTGCGGAACACCTGTGCCAAGCGTTGGTTGTGCTCGGGAATCGTCCTTGCGTGCACCATGATATCGTCACTGACATTGATCACCCCCGGTATACCAGTGATGAGCTCTTGGATGACGTTCTGGAACACTTCGGCAGCACTGGAGATCCCGAAGCTCAGTCGGGTATACCTGCGCAGTCCGATGTGAGTGGAGAACGTCGTGATGTTCCGGGACTCTTTATCCAGCACGAGTTGATGGTACCCCGCCCTGAGGTCCAACTTGGAAAACCACCGGGCCCCAGCCATCTCTCCGATTAGGTCATCGATCGTAGGGGTGATGTGTCTTTCCCTTTTGATGGCCGCATTGGGGAGGCGCATGTCCACGCATATCCGGACCGCTCCCGGCTGCTTGGGTTTCCGAGTGACCACGATGGGCGATACCCAGGGAGTGGGTCCGGACACCTTTTCAATGATGCCCGCTGTTTCCAACTTCTGTAGCTCTTCTTCAACCAGTGGCCTCAGATGAAACGCGACCCGCCGGTGTCGCAGGGCCACCGGTTGGACAGTGGGGTCCACATGCAGGTGTATTTCCCGGCCCTTGAATCGGCCAATCCCTTCGAACAGGTCCGAAAAGTCTGCGATCAGTTGCTGCACTGATTCCTCGTGCACCCCAAATGCAAAGGAGACCACTCCCAGGTCTTCTGCCGTCCGGCAACTCAGGAGCATACCTTGGCCTTCCTCCGACACGAAGATGTTGGCACGCGTGATCTTATCTCCGTGCCGGACTGCTGCTTTGAACTTTCCTCGAATACGGAGGGGCACGTCCTGGCCGTAGGCGAAAACGGTGATCGGAGTGGGGCGGAGGCCGGGTGGAGTAGCCATGTCTCCATAGAGGGACGCACTCATCAGATTTATTGAGGCGCCCGTGTCCACCGTCGCCATGATGTCCTGATCAGCCACTTGTATTGCGCACTGTGGTAGTGTCATTGTGCGTCGGGTGGCTGTGCCGATCATGTGCACCTTGTGTGGGGACCTTTCCTCCTCGTCGTCGTCCATGTCGCTGTTGCTGGGGCCTCCTTCCGCGCCTTCAGGCTCCGCCACCGCGTGTACTGTTTGGCGGGGCTTGCTGAACCTTTTGGACCGACACACCTTTTCAAAATGGTTCATTTTCCCGCACCCGGAGCATATCTTGCCCCGTGCTGGACATTCTGGCGCCGGGTGTCTCGGGCCTCCGCAGTAACCACATGATTGCGCCGAGGCTCCGCCCTGCGGAGTTGTTGTTCTCTTCACCCATTTGGGCTGTGGGCGGACCTGCAGTTTGTTCACCGGTTCCACTTTCATATTGGCCTGCAGAGCTGCTTCCATGTGGGCTGCCCTGGCCTTGGACAGCTCCTTCGTGCGGCCCAGCGTGAGAATGTCTGGGAGGGGTTTTCCCGACTCCTCTAGTATTCTCTCGCGCAGTTTAGCAGAAGCGCACCCCTGAATGATCTGGCCTCTAATTTCCTCCGTGACATCCTGAAATCCACACGTTAGTGCCAGTTTCTTCAACCGAGAGTGATAGGCGTCCAGTGATTCCTCTGGTAGTTGCCGCGCTTGTCTGAAGATGAACCGTTCATAGTCTTGGTTGGCCATGGGTTCAAAGTGCGCATTGAGTGCATTTATGAGCGTGTGGTGGGTTTTAGGAGTGGCTTCCGTAAGGGTGCGGGCGATGGAATGAATGTCCTTGCCACCAAGATGGAGGATCATGGCACGCTTCTGTTCCTTATGGACCTTGGTGGCCTCAAAGAATATAAATAGCCTGTCCACCCACTCTTTCCATTTCGGTGCTAGAGTGGACGGCGCACCTTCCACCACAAACGGCTCAATGGGCGGAATGTTAGCCATCGCTTTGGACGCCCGGGAGGATGTCCGTGGGCGGCCGGGATGTATTCCAGCGGCAGCCGGATCGCCGGACACCCCTCGCGCAACCAATCACGCTCCTGCGCGCTGCAGATAGATGCAGGCCAGCGCTGCTCACCTGAAGAGAGCCAGGGATCAGAGTATTTCCTCCAGGCAGGCAGAGCGGGGGGTGTGTGGGGGCACGGCACGAGCACCGCGGACACGTGGAAGTGCCCGCAGCCGCCTCACCTCACCAGGGACACACACACGCACCCCGAGCGGGGAATCGATCACCACCCTCGTCGCCAATTGTTGTGTCGGGTGATCTATACTCAAGGGGCATCTAACCCTAGCTAGGCCTAACACGTGGCCCTAGAATAAACTCAGCCGGACACTGGGAAATAAGGTTGCTTGGTCGGTCGGCGCGTGTCTCGGAACGCCCTCTCACGTGCTCGACCTCTTTTTATTATAGGGCGGTCACATGACCAACTTGTCCGTCCCTCCGGACCTCGGGGGCGGACCCTCGGGGACACAACAGGCGGGAACAAAGAAGCCTCATTTTCAATTCTAGTCCACCATTTAACATAAACTATGATGCCAGCCAATGAGAATGATGGGTGGGGCTTCAAGTCCCATTCTGAAATCTACCCGATCACTGTAAGCCTCGCAGAGCGAGGAGCGCATGCACGCTAGGTCTGTGAGACCTAAAACGGTGGCTAAGTGCACCAGCCAATCCGCTGCTTATATTTCATCCAGCTAAATGTACAGTGCACATTATCAGACACTGAGAGAATGTTTCTGCGTGCCTGATTACTGAGCGTTTGGGTGTCTCAACTTGTGTTTTTTGTGAATTATTGAACAAAATTCAACAGAGAGCTGCAACTTTCAATATGAAGTAAAACAGCGTCTCAGAAATTGTACCTGTACATGTCTGCATGTGCTTCAGCGTTGCACTAAGAGCATGGCACTTTCTGAAGAGTTTAAGAAATGGAAACAACAATGTTTAAATAAAGCCGACTTCAGTCAAAAAGGGTAGCATGGATGCGAACATCGTAGGCTTACTGCAATACTGCCCACCATCAATTCTTTAAAACCAGCTCTTGCCAGGGGAGGAGAATACTCATTAATACGCAGGTTTTTATGGGCAAGTCCTAACATGGAGCTGTGCCTTTTACATTCTGCCTTCTAGAGATTAGCCAATCAGCTAGTTGAGTGTGAAACACTACATCCTCTTTATGTCATACCCAGGCACCACTGCCCTTTTCCCCTCCTGTAGAGAGATTACTGGCATGTCTTGTGATTGGTTTTAATGTCACAGCGAGCTGGTGGGAAGATGTATAGGCTCATGGTATTGAAAAATTATGCTTTTGTACCACTTATGTTTGAAAATGAGTTACAAGACAGAAAACTTTAATATTAAGGCATAGCTAAATACTTATACGGGTAAAGGCGAGACCGATTGCATTGCAAATGCTTGTTTCTTGTAGCTATTGGTAATGTTTGTAGCCATCATAACTCTCTATGCGTCTTTTTTGTCAAACTGATAAATACAGGTCAAAAAAATAAAACCACAAAGTGGAAACATTTTCTTATTAAAATGTTGATATAACTCATATAAATTGTTTGTTGATCAAGAAAAATTAATATTATGAACATAACTTGTAATTTATCCGAAATATGTGGGAAGATGTTGGTAACTAGAGAATGTGTCCGCTGAAGAAAAGCCTTTAAACTACCAAACGCTCTCCAAGTCTAGGTAAGAATAAGGAAAGCCTGTTTTCCACATCTCTATGGCAAATATATACCAAAAACGACGATGACAAAATACAGCAACAATATACTTACCCATCAATTAAGGCTGCTCGTGTTGTACGAATCTTTCCTGGCTTGCTGTCATCTGGGTCACACCAATGTTTGGTATTAAACCTTTCTGGGGGTATCTCGACCGTGCAGTTTCTCCCTTCAACAAGAACTTTCCAGAAATTATCAATTCCTTCACCTGAGGAGGATTGTATAGAAATACAATTACTTTTAAAATATGAATCTCAACCTTGAGCACGCTCGTCGTTCGAAACTAGTCACATGTAAATAACGCACAACCACAAACTAACTCACTGACATCATGGTTCAGAGAACTAAGCGCTTGCTGCTAATATTTGCTGTGATCTAGATTTTAGGAGACCAATTCCCATTCAGCCTTTCATCCTTTTAATGTTCCAAAATTGATTGGCGTAGGTTGTGTAATACACAGAATAAAGAAGACTGTACTTCTATGGTGTGTATCAAGGAAGAAAAGCAGCCTGCATTCGTTCAATCAATCAATCATGAAATTTGTAGAGCGCACTACTCACCCGTGAGGGTCTCAAGGCGCTGGGGGCGGGGGGGGGGGGGGGGGTGCTGCTACTGCTCAAATAGCCACGTCTTGAGTAGCCTCCTGAAAGTTAGTAGGTCTTGAGTCTGCCGTAGGAGGATAGGGAGGGTGTTCCAGGTTTTGGCGGCGGGGTAGGAGAATGATCTGCTGCCGGAGGTCGCTCTTCGGATGCAGGGGACAGTAGCGAGGGCGCGGTCGGCAGAGCGGAGCTGGCGGTTCGGGGTGTATAAGGTGAGTGGTCTGTTGAGGTATGCTGGTCCAGTGTCATGGAGTGCCTTGTGTGTGTGGGCGAGGAGCTTGAAGGTGATCCTCTTGTTGACGGGCAGCCAGTGCAGGTCTCTCAGGTGGGGTGTGATGTGGCTGTGTCGGGAGATGTCGAGGATCAGGCGGGCAAAGGTGTTCTGAATGCGTTGCAGTCGTTTCAGCAGTTTGGCCTGGGGTCCCGCGTAGAGGGCGTTTCCGTAATCCTGCCTGCTGCTGATGAGGGCCTGGGTGATAATTCTTCTTGTGTCGGTGGGGATCCACTTGTAGATCTTGCAGAGCATGCAGAGGGTGTTGAAGCAGGAGGTTGAGACAGCGTTGACTTTCTTGGTCATGGAGAGCGTTGGGTCGAGGATGAATCCCAGGTTGCATGTGTGGTCGGTGGGTGTCGGTGCTGCTCCCCGGACGGTCGGCCACCAGGAGTCGTCCCAGGCTGAGGGGGTGGAGCCGAGGATGAGGACATCCGTTTGTCCGAGTTCAGCTTCAGATGTCTGTTCTTTATCCATTCAGCGACGGCTTTCATTTCTTCGTGGAGGTTGGTTTTGTCGGTGAGGGGGTCCTTGGTGAGGGAGAGGATCAGCTGTGTGTCGTCAGCGTAGGAGATGATGTTGAGGTCGTGCAGTCTGGCGTCGTGGGCGAGGGGCCATGTAGATGTTGAACAATGTCGGTCTGAGTGATGATCCTTGGGGTATGCCGCAGATGATCTTGGAGGCTTCGGTACAGAAGGGGGGGAGGCGGACGCTCTGGGTTTTGCCGGACAGGAAGGAGGTGGTCCATTTCAGCGCCTTGTCTCAGATCCCTGCGTCATAGAGGGGTGTGCGTAGGGTGCGGTTCAAACCAAAGTACAGTCTCAAAATACTGTTCTGTCACTTAAAACAGCAAAATCTGAGATGCGCCACATAAAAAGCAAGTTATTATAGTTACACAGTGTACCACGGACCAAAAGAAAACCGTCTGAATCCATTCACCACATTCAAACAGTGATAACGCAAAATGATGGGACCTCCATTCAGAATGTAAGGAGGTGCCTGTGAGACTCACATGTTACTATAATGTATTCAATATAAATCCCAGCCTCAGAATACTTGTTGCATGTAAGGTGTACAGCCATGACAGTCTTAACTCTTACTATGTACCATTTGCAGCATTTGAACTTTTTCCTGGATTGAATCATTCACTCTAATAGGTCATGGGACTCTATCCTGCTTTTGTGATGCTTCAGAATATTAACATCCTGAAAAAATAGATGTTGTGAGTGGATGTCACGGAAATGAAATAGGTGCAAACAGCTGACTCTTCAATCTATACCCTTTTAATAGCCCGTAGGAGCACTGCCCGTAGTCCATTCTGGTAAATTCTTGAGCTTGACTTTCCTGAAGATTTAGTCTGGCCTTCGCTGTAGTCCTTTCCTGTTCTTTTGGAGCCCTAGAGACTCTACCATAAAACTGGGCCTTGGAATGGGTTCTCCGCCACATGTCCTGTTATGCAAAGTGGAGAGGGGTGACCTGAAGTCCAAATGTGAAAGAGTAGCTGGAGGAACATGAGACGCCTTAAGACCTTGCCTGAGGGGTAATAGATGCAGGTTGCCTAGTCCTCCTTTCAGGAGACTGCAGCAACATGGGCACACTGGGGTGGGGAATAAGTAATGTTGAGTTGGCTCTCCACTTCAGTCCCTTTCACCGGCTTGTATTGACGCTGCCCCTTGGCCCATATTGGTGCAACTCAGCATGTAAATCTTCCATGGCGGCGGTGGTGTAAGCATCTTCAAAAGCCATTTAAGACAGGACTTCAAAATCTGCTTTAAGGAACACCAGGGAGATCTATCCTCACTGGGATCCAAAGAAGATGGTTAGGAAAGAACAGTCAGTGAGAGGTCAGCAGAAAAGCACCTGATGTGGGAGATCATTCAGGCACTTAAAGAACTGAATGAAGAGCTACAGCTCAAATTCAAGGATCTGGAGGGCATATCGAGGCGGAACAACATCAGCATTAGAGATCTCCTGTGACAGGCAGATGCACAGAACATGCAGAGCTACATGCAGGAGTTTCTCCACTTCACTAGTGGCAGACTTGAAGACCCTCTGGTGTGATTGGATTACACACACAAAGTAGGTCTGGACAGCCCAAGAAAAGAATCCCATCTGATATCTCACAAGGGTTCACTTTATCATGGAGAAGAAGGTGCTGATGGCTCTGGCACATCAAAAGGGGAAAAGACATTCAGACAACAGAGCCTGCAACTGTTCACAGACATCGTGAATTCAATCCTGCAAAGGAGAGAATTTAGACTTGTTGGAAATGGCCCTCTCTGAAGGGTCATCCCTAAACGTTTTGCCTTCTAATTTTGCTGAATTCCTTTTTGTTAGCCTTAGTACTGTGTGCACTCTACTATTGCTAACCAGTGCTAAAGGTCTTATGCAAGTAATGTTAGGTGCTGCACACATGTGGGTCTACAGATGAGAAATAGGGTTCCCCATGGGTCAGTTCAGTGGCTCAGGAGAGTATAGAAATAGGGGTCCAACTAAGTTCAGAGAGTCATAGATCTAAGTGCCCCTGCAGTAAAGGGCCTTTGTCCACATTTTATCGCCTAAGCACGGAAGTCCATAAAGGTATTGATTACTCTACCCTGGCTTTAGGCTGGAGGGGTATTGGGTAGCACACAGTTCTCTCTGCAGGGTCATCCACAAATATTTTGCTTTCTTCTTCCTGTTTTTATGGGCCTTAAGACTCTGTGCACTTTACCATTGCTAAACAGTGCTGAAGTGCTTATGCTCTCTTTTTCAAACATCATAACATGGCTTATACCCAATTGGAATATTTAATGTACTTATAAGTCACTGGTAAAGTGCACTACATGTGCCCCGGGCCTGTAAAATAAATGCTACTAATGGGCCTGCAGCACTGATTATGCCACCCACATAAGTAGCCCTTTAAACATATCTCAGGTCTGCCCTTGCAGAACCTATGTGTGCAGTTTTAAACTGTCATATCTACCTGGCAAAATAAATGTTTTTCCCAAACCTTCACTTTTTATGCATATAAGTCACCCGTAGTATGGTAGGCCTTGGACATCCCAGAGGGCAGGGTGCAGTGTATGGTGGGCCCTGGACATCCCAGTGGGCAGGGTGCAGTGTTGCTAAAAGGTAGGACATGTACTTTTAAGTTTTACTTGTCGTGGTAGTGCAAAACTCTTACATTGGTTTCGCTCTACTGCAAGGCCTATCTCTCCTATAGGATAACATTGGAATTGCCTTATTACCTTTAATAAGTATAATTTCAAAATGTGAAGAGGTAACGGATTCCTGTTTGGTGTTTCTGGAATCCTAATTTAAAATTCTAACTTATGGTGAATTCAGATTTTAAATTACAATTCTGAAAATGTCACTTTTAGAAAATGTACCTTATTTTTCTTTAACTATTTGGTGCCTGCCGCCTGCCTCAGGGCACAAGACTGTGTGTAGTTGGGAGTTGGGCATTGTGTGTTCCTCCTAGACAGTCACACCCAATGGGAGCTTAGGTGCGACTGGATGGGCCATCACTGGCAGGATGGAAGAGAGGAGCTGGGCCCAGCCTCACTCACACCCTGAATAGACTGTGTCCTGTCTCTACACAAAGAGCCTAACAACCCTGCATTTCAGTTCAGCCAGCTTTGAGAAATGTCAGGGGGGGGCATTCCATACACTTCAAAGATACTGTTTAGAAGCTTCACCCACCTTTCAGATCCAGAGCACCAGTGTATAAAAAGGACCACAGAAACCACCACTTCAGTACACTTCAGGACCAGTTGATACTCAGCCAGAAAGAAGGAGTGCTCTGCTGCTACAAGGACTGCCACTCTGCTGGACTGCTGCGCTACAGGAACTGCTGTCCTGACCTGCTGCCTGCTGCCCTCTTGCCTGGGGAAGTAGAACCGGACCTGCAACTTCAACTTGAATCTAGGAACCCAGAGTGACTCAAGGTCCTAGCTTGCTGGTCTCCTGTTCTGAGCCTCAGGGACATGCCAGGCTTCCCCAAAGCTCCTGGACACGTCTTCAGGACGTTCCTGACCCCCAAGTGGAACCTCTCAGGTCCTGGGCCCTTGGTATGGCTCTCAAGCTCTACAATTCAAGCTTTTGGGCTCTTTGCAACCCCAAATGGGCCTGTTCGCACTGTAACTGCACCTCTCACACAGAAAATCAGTGTCCATGTCTTTGCACAGCAAGAATTGATAACCCGCTCCAGCCCGGCTTGCTCCACGCACCACGCTGATCACCACCAGTGACCCTCTGTTTGCTCCTGCTGATCTTATTCCACGCGAACAGGACTCATGACACAAAAGTTGAGAAGGTAAACCTTCAGCTAAACTAATCTGGTACGGTATCCGACCCACGCTCCATTGTGGTCAGCCTGAATTTTGAATTTGTACCCAGTCCAATATGACAGAATAGCCATGGTTGGTGCTTTATGCTTTTAGGCACTATATTGCAGATTTTTTTTTTTTACTTCATAACTCCGGTTAGACTAATTCGATTTTTGTCGATTTTTGTCAGTTTAGTCTTGTATTTAATTTTGCTCTGTTTTGCTAACCTGGTGTGGGATCTTTTTGTGTGGTGTTTTCACTGTTTTACTGTTTGAAGTGTTGCACAAATACTTTACACATTGCCTCTAAGTTAAGCATGACTGTTCTGTGCCACACTACCAGGGGGTTCATTTGGGGTTTGCTTGTGCCTTACACTGCTTAGGATTGTGGTTGCTGCTTGTCCATGGCTTGCACTCCAGTCAAGCAGTAAACTAATTTCTATCAAGACTTATAACAGAATTCCTTACAATAAATTATTTCTGCATAGTCTTCATATTGAAGGGGGATAAGATGATTACAGGAAGTATCAAAGATAGTAGTAAAATCCTTAGGTTAACATGTAGAATTTATGGATTTGAAAAATGCACCTGAAAGTAAAGATTCGATTAAACTGAAACCAGTTTGTCAGAGGATGAAACTACAATGATGACAGAAGAAACCATCACCTGGAGACAAAGCAGTAACACATGCTCCTGACCTTATTTTTGCTCTCTAAAGGAGAGGTTTAGCAGATGGAATTCTTTTATTGGGGGAAGGGGAGTAATCATTTCTATCAAAGATCAACAATTTTAGAATTGGGTATCCAGTTGGGCACAGGAAGTCTGTGCCCTGCTTGCACATGGTTCTTTTAGATCTATTGTTTGATTGGTTGGAATGTTGCTTTGCATTTCTGGCAATTTTTTGTTTGGAAGGAATTTCACCAAGCCAATGGAGACTTGAAAGATGCAAGTAAGGGTAGAGAAAGGGGTCCACCTTGTGACATATTCGTAACTGCCTCCATAGGCATCACTGATGTGTGGGCAATGACTCATCATGGTTAGGCTTGTCAATTTTAATGCCAGAGTTAAAAAAGCTCTTGAATAAAAGCCTGCCAATGCTTATAATATTGTTTGACCTGAAAGAAGATATATGTTTGATCCAGAAAAACCATGTTTGTAAAAAAAGATTGGTTCTGCCTAAAATGTAAATACTTGCTGATACAGTACTCTTCCTTAGCACAACAAAAACAGGAGCAGTTGCTATGATCATTGCTCAGGGTTCCCTATATGAGGTGATAAAGGTTACTGCAGACAATGAGATGAGATTTGTAATCCTACTGCTTAAGATAGGTTTAAGAAATTGGGTTTTAGATTGAGGGGTTGAAGACCTTTCTCAAGCTGAACCAAGAAAGAGGGTGGACAAGGAGCTAATTGTGGTCCAGTACCCATTCTCCCGTGTTAATCTCAATATAAACATAGGGTAACTGTTCCAAATCTGGGCACAATTGTTGCCCCCAAAAACAAGAAAAGGAAAAGGGGTGGAGAGTAAGAGCTTAGGTCTAAACCCCACAGACTAGAGGCAAGTGCAAGTCTTGTTTCTTGATGCCCTCACACATCCCGAGGGATGTAATGCTTCATCATCGGGCATTGCTCCTTGTCGGGCCGGCGCTGCAATGCCCAACAGGTCCCCCGAAGGGTCGCCTTTGCGGAGATCTTTTATTGGTACTGCCGTATGATCAGTTTGGGTGTGAGAAGAAGGGTTCTAAGAGAAGGGTGAGTGAGTAAATGATAAAACTATCTAAGGGATACTCGGGTGAATTAAGATTAATATATAGGTTCCCTTGCCAGGTTAAAAAACCTGTAGGTTGTGTGTTACTGATGGAGCACAATGTGGCTCAGTAGCTTGCGGCCGACATGTTTCACGCCGTCTGACTGGTGAGAATGATCCCTGGTGCTTTTTCAGTACCAATGAAGTGAGTAAAAAGTGGGTAAAAAAGATTGTGAGTGGGTCAAGAACCCTGATCAGAAGGAACGGTCCACCCTTGTGTACAACTACAAGGTATCTACAGGTCTATTTATTGCCCGTTCTTGTTGCAACCTAGTCTAGAACAATAAGTTGCTCCATAGGCTAGCGTGTGTGATCGCCTGCACCGTAACGGGGTTTGCCGTCGGGTGCACTGTCTATCAGCACCTACCCATTAACGCCTGGGCCTGAATGGGTCGGTTTGGGATTTTGTTTATCTGGGCACCTTAAGTAGCACACATAAGGCTCCAGGACTGGTTGGAGACCACTTGGGGGTTCAGGACTTACTCTGGGTCCAAGTATGGGTTCAAGATTGAGGGGAGCCTTTACCTGTGGTACCGGCCATTTGGCCAGCAAACTACTCCTTGAAGTCACTCTGGTAGCCCTGCTTACAAGGCAAGATGCAGGGCTCAAACAGCAGCGCTGGTCTCTGAGGGTTCAAGGCAGGCTCCATGAAGAAAAGCAATCCTTCTAGGTGCAGCAACACAGTCTTGTGAAGTACACTCAGGTCTGAGAGTCATTCTGCAAGACCAGGAAGTAAACTGAAGGGTGGGTCTGAGGGCCCTATTTTTATTCCTGGTGCCTTCTTTGGAGCTGGGATAAGTTTTTAACAGTTTCTCTTTGAAGTGCTTGGAGTTTCCTGACACCCTTACACTGGCTCCAAGCAGACTGCAGGGACAATGTGGAGGGCAGAGTACAGCCTATTGAATTGCAAGTGTGCCTGTGGCCAGCTCCCCCCACCCTCCAACCAGGAGATGGCGCATTCAGGCACAATACTCCCACTATTGAGTGACTGTCTGGAAGGAATTCACAAAGTCTAATTATCAGTTACACCCATGCATGTGACCCAGTGGAGGCTTCAGGCGCTAAATGGCTAAGGGCAGGAAAATGGCAACTTTCTAAACTTGACACATTTTCCTAATTTAATTTAAAATCCAAATTTACCATTACAGAGGATTTTTAATTACAATTTCATAGGTACCAAAGAAGAACTGCTTGTTAGATCTGGGGGTCTCTAGTTGATAAAGACCTTTGTCCAAATAGGAACCCTTATTTCTAAGTCAGGAAAAGGGGATTACACTCCTAAATAACCCCTGCTCACCCCCTTGGTAGCTTGGCACGAGCAGACAGGCTTATCTCAGAGGCAGTGTGTTAAGCATTTGTGAATATACACAGTAATACAGTGAAAACACTACAGATGGAAACAACACAGGTTTTATAAAAAATAAGTATTCTTTATATAGACTTAACACAAGACCACAAACGACAAAAGTCCACAATACTGTACTGAAGATTGACTTAAAGATGGTAAAGTTTACTTAGTTCAAGTTGTTGATAAATGCGACAAAGTTCTCAACAAAGTACATGGATGCGTAACGCAAAATTAACAAAAGGCTCGCAAAAGGGGAGATGCGTCGGTTCCGTAGTCCGGGGGAAATGATGCGTCGTACCTCAATGCTTGTGCTGAGTAGGGGATGCGTTGTGATCCTTACCGGTGCGGGTATGATGCGTAGATTCTTGGCTTGCGGGCCGGTTGCGATGCACAAGATGGAGACTCGATGTGATGCGATAATCCGGGTACGATGCGAGAAGATGGTGCCCTAGATGCGGCGATGTGACGATGATGCGAAGACGCCCTGGCAGCCTTGCGAAGACTCTGTTCTTTGGAGTTGCGACAAGCCCTGCGACACGCTTCTCCGGTGATGCGACAGCAGGCAGCTTCGACGAAAACACGCTTTCTGGTGGATGCAGCATGCTTCTCAGGCGATGCGACGATCTCAGCTGCGGCGGCGTCACACTTCTTCGTGTTGCGACGCGCTTCCAGCCCCCAACGACACGCAGGCTTCTGCAGTTAGAATTCCCAGTAAGGAAATTCAGGGGGGAGCTAGAGATGAAGTCTTTTGTCCCTGAGACTTCAGCAGGAGGCAAGCACAAATTCAAGCCCTCTGAGAATATTCTGTAGATGATGAAAGTACTTAAAAAGTTCCTTCTCCTTTCCCTTGGCAATGAAGACACCACTGCAGGCCAACCCAGCAAACAGCACACTGGCAGAAGGGCAGTCGAAACTCCTGCAGCTTCCTTGGTTCTTCTACTTGGCAAAAGGTTTCTTGTTCCCAGAAGTGATCTAAAGTTCTTGGGTCTGAGTCCCATATTTATACTACTTTTCTCTTGGTTCTCTGAAGGCAGAGGGGCCTTTGCCCAGTGAAAACCAGTTCCTGAGCACTCTGTTTACAGGACTCCTTCTTTCCTTTCACAGTGCACGGCAGAAACATCAGACGCCCCACAAGAGGTGGAGCCAGCATTGTGGAGAGAAAGCACAGCCCTGGAGCACTTTGTTGACATGATTCCTTCTCTTCTTTCACAGTGCAGGGCAGAGACATCAGCCGCACCCCAGGTGGTGGGGCCCGCATTGTGGAGGGAAGGCCCAGCCCTATTCAGATCCCAGGTGCAACTCCTCCCTCCCATTTAGATGCAGATCTCCCTATTCACCACTGGGTTGACTCATTCTTTCTCTTGGAATCCCCCAGCCCTGTCCCTCAAACTCCAGACAAGGAATACGCAACCTAGCAGAGGCAGGCTTTGGATAGTTAGGCAAGAAAATACCTACTTTATAAAAGTGGTATTTTCAAACACAGAACGTTAAAACCAACTTTACTAAAAGATGTATTTTATCATTCTGAGTTCAGGCATACTAAATTCGAATTTCTACCATGTTCCCTGAGTCAGTTAGGATTATAAAATGTAATAATCTAACTGCTCATTCTGGCCTATACAGAACAGTAGCCTTGCAATAGTGAAAAACAAAAATGGCTGTAATTCACTATTAGGACATGCTACACACACCAGGGCATGTCCTACCTTATACTTACAATGCACCCTGCCCTTGGGCCTACCATATAGGTGTCTGATATGAAGCAAAGGGAAGGTTTAGGGACTGGCAAGTGAGTGCACGGGCCAAGTCGACATGGCAGTCACAGACTGCATACAGGCCTTGCAATGGCATGCCTAAGACACACTTTACAAGCTGCTTCTGTGGGTGGCACAACCAGGGCTGCAAGCCCACCAGCAGGATTTGATTTACAAGCTATGGGCACACATGGTGCACTGTACTAGGGTCTGACAGGTAAATCAAATACCCAATCATGGAATCACTAATTAGTACATCAATTTAACATAGGGAGCACTTGCACTGTGGCACTGAATAGCAGTGGCCCAGTGCCCAAAACATATAACCAGCAAAAACATATCAAAAACAGAGGAGGCAAACCGACAAAATGGAAGGGAGACTCAAGCCAATTATGCCAGGTCTAACATGTGTCCCCTCCAGCTGAAAAGTGGGGAGAACTACCCTTCCCCTTGGGAGTTCTCTTCACTAAGGCGGAAAAATCTGGACAGACCATCAGCGTTGGTGTGTTCTGTACCAGGGCGGTGTTCCACCTCAACAACTTTGGGTTCTCACCCCTCATCTGCATTAACCATCTGAGGGGCCTGTGGTTGATCTGAACCAGGAAGTGAGTAACAAACAAGTATGGTCTCAACTTCTTCAGTGCCCTGACCACAGCAACACCTGTGTGTGTGTCTTTGGGGATTCTAATGCCAGGATGGTATCAATCGTGGGTTGCAGGGGCGCCACCTGGCCACTCCCTACCTGGTGACCCAAGTACACCACGGAACCCTGCCCGATGTGGCACTTACTTGCCTTGATCGTGAGGCCTGCCCTTCGCAGTGCCATCAACACTTCCCAGAGGTGGCGCAGATGTTCTTCCCAACTGGCGCTGAACACTGCAATATCATCCAGGTAGGCGGCACTGAAATCCTCCAGTCCAGCCAACACCTGGTTGACCAACCTCTGAAAGGTGGCAGGGGCATTCTTCATCCCAAATGGCATAACCCGGAATTGGTAGTGCCAATCTGGTGTGGAGAATGCTGCCCTCTCTTTGGCCCCATCAGTCAAGGTGATATGCCAGTACCCGAACGTCAAATCAAACGTGCTGAGGTACTATGCAGCCCCTAACCAATCAATGAGCTCATCAGCTCTGGGGATGGGGTGCGCATCAGTCCTGGTGACTAAATTGAGTCCTCGGTAGTCCACACAGAAGCGGAGTTCGGGGGTGGCACCAGGTGCGGCAGCCTTTGAGACCAAAAGCACTGGGCAGGCCCAAGGACTGTTAGAGGATTCAATCACCCCTAAAGCAAACATCTTGGAGACTTCCTCCTTGATGTAGGCTCTGACCTTGTCAGTCACTCTGTAAGCCTTGTGCTTCACAGGAGGACTGTCCCCGGTGTCCACATCATGGACGCACCACTCAGTAATACCAGGAATCAAGGAAAATAGATCAGAGAATTGCCCCAGCAGTTTGCGACAATCTTGCTGCTGATCAGGGGTCAGGGTGGCAGAGAGGCTGACTCCATCCACTGACCCATCTTGCTCTGTTGCAGACAGGAGGTCAGGAAGAGGCTCGGTCTCCTCCTCTATTCCATCATCTGTCGCTAGGAGCATGCCCACTTCGGACCTTTTTAAGTGGGGCTTCAGGCGGGTAACATGTAGGACCTGCATAGGGTTCATGGGAGACTGCAAGTTCACCAGATAGGTGACATCACTCTTGGGCTCCACCACTTCAAATGGACTGGTCCACCTGTCTTGGAGCACACAAGGCTCTACAGGGGCCATGACCCAAACTTTCTGTCCAGGCTGAAGCTCAATCAGAGTGGCATTCTGATCGTACCACCGCTTCATTTCTTCCTGGCTGGCTTCCAGATTCGCCTGAGCGAGCTCTCTGAATCGCCGAGTCTGGTTCCTGAAGGCTAGCATGTAACTGTATACATCCTGGGGAGGTTTCCTGGGAGATTGCTCTCAGCCTTCCTTGACCAGATTCAAAGGTCCTCTTACCGGGTGCCCATACAACAGTTCCAAGGGGCTCAACCCTAGGGACTTTTGTGGCACCTCACAGTAAGCAAACAGAAGGCATTGCAAGAGGACATCCCACTTACGCCTCATCGGTTCATCAAGACTCATGATCATGCCTTTAAGGGTCTGGTTGTATCTCTCAACCAGCCCATTACCTTGTGGGTGGTAAGGAGTGGTGAACTTACAGGTAACACCACCCTCCTTCCACAGAGACTTCATATAAATTGAAATGAAGTTTGTACCTCGGTCAGACACCAACTCTCTGGGGAACCCCACACAAGAGAAAATCCCCATCAGTGCACGTCCCAGCACGGGGGCCTTCAATGTCCTGAGCGGGATGGCTTCCGGGTACCGGGTAGCATGGTCCTTCAAGACCAGGATAAACCTGTTGCCCATGGCTGTCTTGGGGTCCAGTGGCCCCACAATGTCAATGCCCACCCGTTCAAAGGGGGTACTGACTTCAGGGAAAGATTGGAGAGGAGCCTTGTGCTTCCTTCCACTTTTACTACTTGCCCGGCAAGTTTGACAGGTCCTACAAGGAGTATCTGAACTCTTCCGCATCTGGGACCAATAAAAGTGTGAGACAAGCCTTTCAAAGGGCTTGTTCTGCCCCAGATGTCCAGCTAAAGGAAAGTCATGAGCCAACCCCAGTAGGAAGGCTCTGAAGCACGGGGGTACCACCAGCACACGGGCTGACCCAGGCTCAGCAACCTTAGGCTCGCTATACAGGAGGCCGTTCTCCCAGTAGATCCAATGTGACCCTGACTGATCACCTGCTGCCCGGTTTGTGGCCTGTTGCCTCAAACCCTCAAGAGAAGGGCACTTCTTCTGCTCTGCACAAACTTCCTCCCTGGAGGGCCCCCCTTCTTGCTGCCAATGGATCAGCTCAGGTAGGTTCCCCAGTTCAGAAACTTGCTCCCCTGTAGGTTCCAGGGCATCCCCCTCAAGGTCAGCCTCCTCCTGGACCATGGGAACAAGGGGGGCTGGATTCCCATGCCCCCTACCTCTTCTCTTTAAGGCAGGTTCATGGGCCATATTTTCAGGCTCCAGGATCTCTTGAACACCCTTAGCTGCCATAGACCGAGTGGTCACACACGCCCACTCAGACAGACCCAACATCTCTAAATGGCCTTCTTCTCCACCTTAGCCCAAGGGGAGCTTTTCAAATCATTGCCTAACAGACAATCAACAGGCATGGCTGGCCTCACAGCTACTTGAAGAGTACCAGAGACCCCCCCCCCACTCAAAGGGAACTTGAGGCACTTTGCAATGGCTCTCTGTGTTGTCAGCTGCAACAACTGGGAAAAATGTATTGGGGACCACCTGCTCTTCAGACACCAAGTGACACGTAACAGCTGTATCACTGGCTCTGGTGTCTCTCAGAGCCTCCACTCTATGGCCATTGATGGTCACCCACTGCCTGTACTTTTTAGTGTCATCAGGTAGCTGATTTTTTGGGACCATTTCAAAGTCTCCTAATGAGACATGGGACATTTCTGCGGGATCCCACCCACCTCGGTACCCATCTCCTCCCCACCCAGGGCTACACTGGCCATCTGACAGGGTGGTGCATGGGGTGGCACATACTGACCCTTTTGGGGACACTGGGGATCATACCAATGGTGTCCCAACTGCTTACACCGAAAGCAGGTAACAGCCCCCTATGAACAGGTTTACCTGTCTGGGATCCTGAATTCTTCTCATGGGGAGGCTGGGAACACTTACCTTGGTTCCCTTGGGAATTACTTTTGGGTCCTTTCTGGAACTCCCTCTGTTTACCCTTGTCCCCCTCACTCTTCTGCTGGGGACCCTGCCCACCTTTGGCGGAGTCTCCCACAAGACCCTTGTGGACCCTGGTACTGACCCAGCGGTCCACCTCCTCAGCAAGCTTCCTAGGGCTAGTCAACTTGCTATCAATAAGGTGCTGGGGTAGCTCTGGAAAACAATTAGCAGACAAGTGCTCCCTTGCAATAAAATCATAGAGCGCTTGAAAATTATCCACATTGCTACCCCTCACCCAACCATCCATAGCTCTGTAAAAGTAAGATACATATTCTACCCAAGTGGTTCCCTCCAGCCTTTTACAATTCCTAAACATCTATCTATAGAGTTCTGGGGTCAAACCATACCTTGTCATCAGGGCTTCCTTCATGTGGGCATAAGACATCCTATTCTCACTGGGTAGGTCTAACAAAGTATCCCTCCCCTCACTCACAAAGCGGCCCCACAACCCCGCTCCCCAATCCTTCTCAGGGACCCAGTGGGCCAACATTGCTATCTCATAGGCTGCAAACCACTGCCCAATATCTTCATGTTTATGGAAATCTTTGATGACATCCTTGGGAATATATACCCTGCCTTCTGAAGGCACAGATGGTGCGCTGCCACCAGAGGGATTGATCTCTAAGCCCTTTGCCTTGATCTCTAACTCCCTTGACATCCTCTCATGTTCCATTCTCATTCTCTCTCTCTCCAAGGACAATCTGTTATTCTCTGCTTCCCTCTGACTCTCCATCTTAAGCTTAGCCATCTCCAGCTTCTGTGCCCGATTTCTCTCCCTGTCTTCCAACTCTCTGGGGGACAGGTCTTTGGAAGAAATACTGCTGCCAGGTGGGGGCAGTACCCCTCCCCTGGCTGGAAACACTGGCCTATCCAGTTGCCCATCTGCATTCCCAACTGGCTCCACCACAAGATCAGGGGCATTTCTTGCTTCTACCCAGGCCCTCAGCGCCTTTTGGTAGTCATCCTTTTTAGAAATGCCTGGTGTAGCAGCTTTCAATTTCTTGCAGAGATACTTGAGCTGTTTCAAAGTCTAGTTTTCCAACCTCTCTTCCTCAAAATCAAGATCCATAGATGCAACAGATGCTGGTCTATGCCTGGTAGTAAGAATTGGGAGTTTTCAGGAAAAAAAATAACAGTCCAAGGAAAAAAGATTCTACTAAAAAAAAGTATGTGGTCACGTTTGGTCTAGACTCACTAGTAGTGTACACCAATTACTGTATATGAGTCACAAATGCAGGTCCAAATCCCACCGCTGACCACCAATGTTAGATCTGGGGGTCTCTAATTGGCAATAGTATACACCTTGGTCCAAATAGGGCCCCTTACTTCTAAGTCAGGATAAGAGGATTACACTCCTAAACAACTCCTGTTTGCCCCCTTGGTAGCTTGGCACGACCAGACAGGCTTCTCTCAGAGGCAGTGTGTTAAGCATTTGTGAATATACACAGTAATACAGTGAAAACACTACAGATGGACACAACACAGGTTTTATAAAAATAAGTATTCTTTACATAGACTTAACACAAGACCACAAATGACAAAATCCACATTACTGTACTTAAGATTGACTTAAAGATGGTAAAGTTTACTTAGTTCAAGTCGGTGATAAATGCCACAAAGTACCAGGGATGCATAAGCAAAATGAACAAAATGCTCGCAAAAGGGGAGATGCGTTGGTTCCGTAGTCCGGGGGAAATGATGCGTCGTACCGAAATGCTTGCGCAGAGTAGGGGATGTGTCGTGATCCTTACTGGTGCGGGGATGATGAGTAGATTCTTGGCTTGCGGGCCGGTTGCGATGCGCAAGATGGCTCCTCAATGCGATAATCCGAGTGCGATGCGAGAAGATGGCGCCCTTGATGCGGCGATGCGACGATGATGCAAACACGCCCTGGCAGCCTTGCGACGACTGTTCTTTGGAGCCACGGCAGGCCCTGCGATACGCTTCTCTGGTGATGCAATGGCGACTCCCTCGATGGCGTCATGCTTCTCCGGTGATGCGACAGCAGGCAGCTTCGACGAAGACACACTTTCTGTGAGATGCGGCAGTGGCACCCTTCTCCAGCGATGCGACGATCTCAGCTGCGGAGGCGTCACGCTTCTTCTGGCTGCTACGCGCTTCCAGCCCCCAGCGACACTTAGGCTTCTGCAGTTAGAATTCCCAGCAAGGAAATTCAGGAGGGAGCTGGAGATGAAGTCTTTTGTCCCTGAGACTTCAGCAGGAGGCAAGCACAAATTCAAGCCCTTGGATAATATTCTGTAGATGATGAAAGTCCTTAAAAAGTTCCTTCTCCTTTCCCTTGACAATGAAGACACCACTGCAGGCCAACCCAGCAAACAGCACACTGGCAGAGGGGCAGTCGAAACTCCTGCAGCTTCCTTGGTTCTTCTCCTTGGCAAAAGGTTTCTTGTTCCCAGAAATGATCTAAATTTTTTGGGTCTGAGTCCCAATATGTATACTACTTTTCTCTTGGTTCTCTGAAGCCAGTTCAAACCAGTTCCCGAGTACTCTGTATACAGGACTCCTTCTTTCCTTTCACAGTGCAGAGCAGAAACATCAGACGCTCCACAGGAGGTGGAGCCAGGATTGTAGAGGGAAAGCACAGCCCTGGAGCACTTTGTTAACATGATTCCTTCTCTTCTTTCACAGTGCAGGGCAGAGACATCAGCGGCACCCCAGGAGGTGGAGCCAGCATTGTTGTGGGAAGGCCCAGCACCATTCAGGTCCCAGGTGCAACTCCTCCCTCCCATCTAGATGCAGATCTGCCTATTCACCACTGGGCTGACTTGTTCTGTCTCTTGCAATCCCCCAGCCCTGTCACTCAAACTCCAGACAAGGAATACACTACCTAGCAGAGGCAGGCTTTGGATAGTTAGGCAAGAAAATACCTACTTTCTAAAAGTGGTATTTTCAAACACAGAATGTTAAAACCAACTTTACTAAAAGATGTATTTTATCATTCTGAGTTCAGGCATACTAAATTTGAATTTCTACCATGTTCCCTGAGTCAGTAAGGATTATAAGATGTAATATTCTAACTGCCCATTCTGTCCTATGGAGAACAGGTAGCCTTGCAATAGTAAAAAACGAAAATGTCTGTAATTCACTATTAGGACATGCTAAATACACCAGGGCATGTCCTACCTTATACTTACAATGCACCCTGCCCTTAGGCCTACCGTAGGAGTGTCTGATATGAAGCAAAGGGAAGGATTAGGGACTGGCAAGTGGGTGCACTGGCCAAGTCGTCATGGCAGTCACAGACAGCACACAGCCTAGCAATGGAAGGCGTGAGACACACTTTACAAGCTGCTTCTGTGGGTGGCACAACCAGGGCTGCAAGCCTACCAGCAGCATTTGATTTACAATCACTGGGCACACATGGGGCACTGTACTAGGGTCTGACAGGTGAATTAAATAACCCAAACATGGAATCACTAATTAGTACATCAATTTAACGTAGGGAGCACTTGCACTGTGGCACTGAATAGCAGTAGCCCAGTGCCCAATAACCAGCATAAACATATCAAAAACAGGAGGCAATCTGACAAAATGGAAGGGAGACTTACGCCAATGATGCCAGGTCTAACACTGCTTATATGTCCCAAAACAAAATTTTGCACTTATTAAATGTAATGAGCCAATCCAATGTTATCCTATGACATAGGTAGGCCTCACAGTAGTGAAAATAGAATTTTTAAGTTTTTCATTGCTAGGACTTGTAAAAATGGAAAAGTACATGTACAACATTTGATTAGTGCAACTAGGGCCTACCTTAGGAATGACTTATATGCAATAAAAATGGAGTTTAAGGCTTGGCAAGGGGGGTTACATTGCCTAGTTGAATTGGTAGTCTAAATCTGCATTCAGGCTGCAATGACAGGCCCGGGGCATGTTTTAAGCGTTACGTAAGTCGGTGGTACAAAACGTGCTGCAGGCCCACTAGTATAATTTAATTTACAGGTCCTGGGTATATGGCAAACCACTCTACAAAGGACTTATAAGTAAATTGGATATGCCAATCAGGTGTAAACCAAGTTAAACATGTGTAAGGGAGTGAGCACAAGAACCTTAGCACTGGTTAGCAGTGGTAAAGAGCGCTGAGTCCTACATTTTAGCCACCTAAAATGAATTTGAGCGGAAAAAGTGGATGGATGACTGCTAAAAGAGCCTAGTCTAAAAATATCTGCCTAAACAACAGGGATGCATGAAACAATCTTTGTAAATTTGGGGATGTTTGTGTGAATATTTTCTTGGTGTTTCACTGTGAGTAAGTACTATACTTTTTAAGAACGGGAAGTTTGATCAGATAAAAAGTCATCTGAAAACTGTAGACTGTACATTGTACTATGATTTTAACTGGTTAAGAAAAGGGTGTTTGTTCCAAATATCTATCTATTTATCTGCGTGGTCATAACAAGGCGAATGGGATGGCTAGACTACTGTAGTGTGGTATGCCCTGGACCTAAAAAACACTGACTGACAAAATGCATGAATTGCAAAATAAAGAAGGTGGACTGTGCCGGATTCTCTGAAATACTGGCTATGTACAGCCATCGTTGAAGACACGTACGTGGCTGCCGATAGAAAAAAGAATAAAGTTTAAAATTCTCTGTACTGTACGTATCACTGATGATGGCAAGAAAAAGGCCATAGTTCCCCCTGATCCACCCCTACGTACTCACAGCGGATTCCCCGACAAACCTTGAAGAGAATTATAGACAGATGCATAGCGCCAGGAGAGCAAAGCCCAACCCAGTGGGTTGTATTGTACCTCAATTTAAGGACAGAAACCTTAACTTAGAATAGATAGATTATGCCTTTGGCTAGATTAGAGTGAAGAATATCGAGAACTGGTCATCAAAGCACCTACTACTCAGTAATAGAGGGCTTTTAAAGTCTACATGACGTGATCTAAAGCTGGCAAAGACGACATGCTTGGTTAAGTTGATAACAAATAAGAGTTTTTCATGCTTCTTCATCCAAATAATGTAGCTTCATGTCCTTGCATCAATGTTTCTAAACTTCCAAATGTGTATGAATTGAAAGACGCAATATTGCCTAATAGATATTTTTTCTTCAGGAGTGCGTTGCAATTGGTCCTATTATATTTACAATGTGCTTCTTTATTCAATCTTTTACGAATAATTATTTCCATACTAATTTAATTCTGATGAATCATTACAATGCTAGTTTTCGAAAACCTTTCTAAAAACTGTATTATGAAATAAATATCAGATATTCATTCAGACACATAACTGCAGCCTATCATTTTACACAGCAGAGGTATCACACTCGCTGTCTTTATGAATGTGATTATTTCTTTGTCATTCTAACAAAAAAGTGTTTTAGATGTGCCATGTCAGAGAAGCCAATTTTATGTATATTTACCTCCGGGAAAATTGCATCCTATGCCAATAACTGCTATATCATCTCCTTTCTCGTCCATTTTTCAAGCATGGTCTATAAATGAAACATATTAATACATGTATTATTAATCCCTGTGTGGGAAGCACTGAAGTACAATAGACAAGTGAAGCTCAATTGGACATGGTATGACTCGTAATATTTAAATGTTCAACAGGGCAGAGCCTGGATGTTGGATTTTGATCAGTTCACATAAGTGCTTCATGGTAATTGTGCAAATAATATTTTGATGCCACTGTTCCAAGTTGTGACACTATGGTACTTATTAACAAACAACTTTTAAGTTTACCGGATCTACTATACTCGGAAAAAAAACAATCCTAAATTCTTGTGATTGCACATCTATCCATAATGATACACCCTCATGATCATCAATTTGAACCCCCCCCCCCCACCTAACTCCCCCCACCCCACGTGCCCTGCTCCCTGATAGATCCATTGTTTAAGATCTATAGGGCCCCAACTACTAGGATCTTAGTGAATGATAGTTTATCATCACCAGTAAGAATACAAAGGGGGAACGAGGCAAGGCTGCCTTCTATCCCCATACTGTTTGAAACTTTCACTCAAACTTAAAGGCTGAAAGAGGGTATACAACTCTTTTAAGTTGGTGCATATTCCAGGAAAATCTCTATATATGCTGATGATTTAATGGTTCATACCTTGCATGTGATTTCCGGTGGGCTGTGTGATAGGAGCAATATAAAAAAGATGGCAGAATCTCCCGCTCTTTATATATGGGTGGATCAACTTAGTGAAAATGTCAGTTTTACCCAAGCTTACATTTTTGTTTGATAACATTCCGTTATATTTTGATAAAAAGCATCTCCTTCATTTGTAAGGGAAAATAACATCATTTATTTGGGCTAGCAAGGAAATACGTCTTTCCTGGAATATTTTGAAGAAGAAAGCAGGGGTAGGAGAATTAGGACCCCCAGACTTACAACTTTACTGCTGGGCTTTTCAGCTAAAAATATAATAGAATGCTACTTCTGCATCCAGTTGGGACCACGTTAGGGGTAATGTTATGTAAATGTAAATGTAAATGTGAATGTCAAGGTATTTGTAGAGCGCACTGCCACCAAGCGGTTTCCTGGCGCTATTACTCATACCGCTGTGGAACCTTCCTGGCTTTCCCTGTGAAGTGTCCACTCCTGAGCACCCCCAGGGTGAAGTCAGGCATCCTAGCACTGTTGGGGCCGGTGTGGAGGTTAAGTAAGCTATTGCCCAGAGTTGCAGCATGGGGCCCATGATTAGAATAGGCACCAAGTCGAGAATTGTCAGGTCCGAGGAAATTGAGCCCAAGACCCGCCAAGGCGGGAATTGAACCCTGGTCCCGGGCCAGAACTCTGCATCAGGGTCTGCAGCTCTAACCATTGAGCCACACTCCTTCAATGTTTAGGGTTATGATGGTGGGTTTGCCTGACAAAGGCCTCTATTGCAAATTCGAGGCAACAACATTTTTCAGATTGAAATTCCTACAGATGGCAGCAAGAACTTGGTATGAGGTTGGATCATTTTTGGGTATTGCCTATTAAATCATGTTGTCCCCCATATGGGAATCCCAAGAAATTACTAAGTGTTTGCTCAACAGTCTTACTAAGCTCTCTGATACAGAGTGATGTCATGAGATGGGGGCAGCTGGTGGACGATGGGCAGAGGTTAACTTGCTGCTTTGGAAACAACAACACAGATGGGACAATTTAGAGGTTCAAAATGTATCAAGTAAATACATGGCTCAAGAGTCAGGGTTGGTCTGGGACAGAATCTGGGTAAATGGAAATAGATCTCCAGGATCAACAGGTAAGGAAGAAGGAAGTGGCACGCTGGTATCAGCATTTTCTGATGACAGAGGTGGATAAATGAAAGGGCCATACGTAGCGTGGGAAGGATACCTGCTGGATACAGAGCTGTAACAGTAATGGAAAGTATCTTTATCTACACTTCACCTGGTGGTTAAACATGCTGCACTGAGGAAAATTTACTTCTTTATCCTGCAATGAATCTACTGGACCCCGAACAAATTGCCGCCGAATGCATATGTTTGCTACTTGCCCAAAACTGGAAAAACTTTGGACAGCGTTGGATAAGAGTATCTTACACTCTTTGGGAACTAATATGGAGACAAGCACTCCTTTAGTCATGTTTGGGATAGTGCAGCAGGATGTGGTTGCTGTACCAGAAACAGGCATCAGGGACCGGTTTCGGAGTAACGCCCTCATCAGCCAGGCTAGCTTGAATCTGGTGGCGTAGTGAGCATGGGACCCACATCTAGGCATTCCCTTCCCACTTAGGGCGATAAAAGTAAAAAGAACAGATGATGGACCGAATTCTGAACTAATCAAACATTCACCCCCAGTCACAGATCTGGGTTAAATCCATCATTTTTTGGGAGCCACGCCATTCCAGTTCAGACCCAGCCATATGCAAATCACTCTTGACCCTGTTCTCCATGGGAACACTCCCGCCCAAACTGCCAGGCCAGGTACTCCTTGAACCAGAAACAAGCCTCCTGGGACCGGTTTTGGGGTAACACCTCTCATCAGCCAGGCTAGCTTGAAACACATGTGTGTCTTTTACTTTACTAATAGCCACATCGCTTGCAGCAACTGTTTCCAGCCTTAACCGCAAAATGTTTTTGATGTGGGCATCCCTGTGGAGATTGGATGCATATTGTATTTTTCTGTCCTGCACTATTCGTCTTTTGTACCAAAAACTTTGCTTTTATTATGGAAAAATTACATGTTCACAAGATCCAGGGCTGGACTGGTGATGCCGGTCACCGGGCAATCCTCAGGGATGTTGGAAGGTAAAAGCCAGTTTTGTCACACGGGCTGGTTTTGTTACCGGGAGCCAATTGTTTTGTTTCGCAAAATTGGCCCCAAGTAACAAAATGAAAGGCCACTATGACAGTCTCCACTCTGCACCAAGCCCATGATGCTGCCAAACTCCCTTTCTCTTTCCCGGCCAGCACCAGCAGCAAGCACACTCACTGTAGCAGTGCAGGCTCACAAAGCACACACTTCACATGTGCTGAAGAAGCCTGCATGGCATTTTTTTGTTTAAATTAGTTTTATTGATTTTATCATCAATAAGCACAGTACAATTCTGATTGGGCACCCCAAATACCCGCATTGTGCTTCCCCTCCACCCTAAGTGGGGGTCTGCCTCTGCCACAAGGTAGGTCAATGTGTCCGTGTGAGCGGGTAATGGTGGACCATCTACTAAGAGTGCATACAACCCCCCGAAATGCAAACTCCCCCTTCCCCCCACCCTTACCCCACCTGCCCGGGAAACATCCTTTACAACGCAACTTTTACCGCGCAGTGCTTTTACATCGCAACTTTTACAACGCAAACCATTACAACGCATTGCGCTGGGGGGCGCTCTAGGATAGTGAATAGATTTAATTTACAATCCAACACCTTCCCTACTATCCACGGGGACTGGAGTTGGAATAGTAAATGAAACTATTCACTATCCAGCACCCCTCAACACTATGCGTTGTAAAGGCATGCGTTGTAAAAGTTGCGATGTAAAAGCATGCGATGTAAAAGCATGCGTTGTAATGTCATACATCCCCCCTGCCCCCCCGAATCTCCCCTCCGGTGTGTCACTGCTCCCTTCCATATGTAGTGCTAATAGCGATTGCCTGGAGTTACAAATGTATGGAGCCTGTCTCCCTGGCAAACTCATCCGTGAGTCGTAGAACCCTGAGATATTTCGGACAGGTAAGTTCTGTGAATTCTCCAGCTAGTTGCGAAATGAAAGGCTGCCATGTAGTGGTAAAGGAGTTCGCTGACTGTGTAAGTGTCACCTGTATCCGCTCCATGCCCATTATATACCAAAGCCTATGAAGTCAACCCATGTGTGTAGGTTTCCTCGTGGAGCCCCAGAGGGAGAGGATGTGATGTGCCGCTGCTCCCACTGCCAATCCCATCTGTTTTCCCCTGATCGATTTAAGTGGAAACGTAAGGGCGTTGGGGAGACCCAGTAAGGTGTAGGCTGGAAAACTGGGAATCTCTGTCTCGAAGTGTGTGTCAATGTCAGAGAGCACTTCCGTCCAGTAATCTGTCACCTCAGTACATTCCCACAGCAGATGAGTCAGTGTCCCCATCTGTCAAAGGGTTGCGAGCCAGCCCCATTAACCTGAATGGTCACCTGAGGCGCGTCGTAACAGCTAGCGACCCATGACCAGAAGCGATCCACAATTCCGAAATGCGCCAAGGTCCTGTCTAGATATCTCCAATCCACCATATCAAACGCCTTTTCAGCGTCGACCGAGAGGAGAGCTGCGTCCGAATCATTAAAATGGGCTTTATCGATGACATGCATGAGTCGCTTAGTGTTATCGCTGCATTGCCTGTTGGATATGAAGCCCAATTGGTCGGGCTCTATGATGCCTGGCAGGCAGGGGCCTAGCCTGGCCGCCAGAATCTCGGTAAAAATGTTGAGGTCTAAATGAAGCAAGGAGATGGGCCTGTATGCAGCACACTGCGATGCATCCTTGCCGGGCTTGGGCAACACGATGATATCTGCAGCGATCATGTCTTGGGGGATGGAGCCTGGTCCCTGAAAGGAGTTGAACAATTTGGTAAGTACAGGCACTAGCAGTGGGCAAAAAGCTTTATAAAAGCCTGCAGAAAAGCCATCTGGCCCTGGTGCTTTCGAAGGCTTAAGGCGTGCTATTGCCGACACTACTTCCTCTGTCCGTATCGGAGCATCTAAAGAAAGTGCGTGGGCCTCATTGAGTGCTGTAACCGACGCTTCTGCGAGGTAGGCAAAACTACCCTCTAGGTCTAAGGCTGGGTCCGCAGCATAAAACGCTCGAAATTCTTCCGCTATCTGATCATCCTCCAGAAGCATGTGCCCCCCCTTGATCCTGAATAGAGGGTATTTTAGATCGGAGGACCCTAGCTCTCAGCTTACTGGCCAGTAGACGCCCTGTTTTGTCGCCACCCACGTAGTACGTGAGTCAGAGGCGTAAAGCCGCATATTCTGCTCGGTCCAGGTCCAGGCTCGCGAGCTGGGCCCTAGCTGCCTTTAGCCGGCGCCAGATTCTGGGGGCCCCTATTCTACTATGTATCCGCTCCAATTCTAACACCTATGCCGATAACGCCTGTCTCCGGTCCTTGCGTTTCCGAGCTTCAGCTGCCGCTAAGGCTATGAGGTCACCTCGTACCACTGCCTTAAGTGCCCCCCACACCGCAGTTACTGGCACTCCTGAGGTATCATAAAGCTCAAGTATTCCGTAATACGTTTGTGTAATTGTTGTGTGACCCCTTTGCATTGTAACAGTGTCTCTCTGAGGCACCAACGACCTTTGTGTGGTTTTAGGCGGGGGAACGGTAAGTGAAGTGTGACCACCTCATGGTCTGACAATGCTGCTGGGACAATGTCGGTGTCCTGGACTAAGGAAGCGAGGTCGGTAGACTCCAGAAAGTGGTCCAGCCGGGCATATGTGCGGTGTACATGTGAGTAGAATGTGTACCCCAGGGTGTTTGGATGTGTCTCCCTCCATAGGTCTACAAATCCTCTGCTGGCCAACCACCGCCTACCCTCCTGGGAGATTGCGCCTGTGGAGCCATATCAGTGGCCTGACCTGTCCCTGTCCCCGTCCATCACCAAATTAATGTCACCTCCCACCAACGTGTATTGCAATTGAAACGCCAGAACAACTGCCAAGGCCCCTATGAGAAAGGATTCCTGCTTGGTGTTAGGAGCATACATCCACCCTATAGCCACTGACATGCCCCCCACTTGCACATTACAGTGGAGGAGAAGTATTGCTGAGGGAAAGCCCTGGAGCGCATGCGGTGCCAATCTTTTGAGAGCAGATGCGTTTCTTGCAGCAGACATATTGCGGCCTCGAGTGTTCCAAAAAGGATAGGACACCCCTCCGTTTTATAGGGTTGTTAAGCCCCTTTATGTTTAAGGTGAGAATCTTCAGGACCTTGTCACCCATGAGTGGAGACTGATCGGGCTCTTTTTTTCTCTCAGGGCAGCCGCTAGCCCCTCGCACCCTGCCCTTGCCACCCCAGAAGCGCGACACACCGGAGCCTACCCCCGTACCCGACCGCCCCCGCTCACCTCCAACAACCCCCGACCAACCAACTCCCATCCCATGCCTGAACTCTCGTCACCCCAATGCCTCCCCCCTCCCTAACCCCAACACCATTACCCTAACAAATGAGCAATGTCCCAGTCCTGCCTTCTCGCATCGCAGGGCTGTGGTGAGTTACCTGCTGAAGCGTGCAACCGTGTCAACCTCCGTGGCCCCCCGCCCGCCCCCCCGGACCCAAATTGCAAACATGACGATGAGTCGTCCCCCCATTTTAATCAATCAGTCTGATGATGAAGTGTCTTTGGCCACTTCCTGGATGGCGTTGGCCCTCTTCTGCGTGATGGTATGAGGGTCAGGCTTCATGCTTGCAGCAGGTGAGCGCCTTCGAATGACTTGGTGCCAGCCTCCCCTAGATGATTGTTGGGAGGGTTTCGGTGACTTGGACTCCTCCATCTATTCGATGCCCAACAGATTGCATGTGTCTTGGAATGAGCGAAGTTGGTGCAAGGCGCCATTCCACTTAAATATCGGGCAAAATGGATGACCCCACGACTAGGGGATCTCTTTGTCTTGTAAGAAGTCTGTGGCCACTTTGAATGCTTTCCTTTTTTGGAGCGTGATGGCTGAGAGGTCCTGATACAATGCTACAGGCTGGCCCTGGAACCGCAGGGGTTGTTTCTGCCTTGCCTCCATGAGGATTCGTTCTTTAAGCGGAAAGTCTGGCAAGAAGGCTAAGATGTCCGGGGGAGGGGCAGACGGGTGCTTCGCCAACCCCACTCTGTGAGCTCTATCAATCCTGATGACGAAGTCCGCTGACTCCCCCAGGATGTCTCGGAATAGGGCCTGCAGGTAGCTCGTTATATCTGCCCCTTCTTCTTTAAGTGGGACCCCCCAGACCCGAATGTTGTTCCGTCGGGACCTGTTTTCTAAGTCCTCCGCATGCGCCTGCAGGTCCACTTGCTGGTCTTTAAGGCCTAGGACTTCTTGCTGGAGTTGCTATATCTCCTCGCTTCTCGCCTGGTCTGCTTTCTCGATAGTGGCCACCCTCTCGCCGAGACCGTCCACCTCTCTCCTGATCTCTCTGACCTCCCCTGTGACCTCCTGCTTCAAAGTTTGAAAGTCTTCGCGAAGGGAGTTGAACAAGGTCTCTAGGAAGGATTTTGTAATGGGCACCTCGCCTTCGTTAAATTCAGTTTGTTGCCTGGTCGCCCCTGGGGAGGACGGCCCCTTGTCCCCCTTTGGCTGTCCCTTATTAAGCATCTCTGGGAGGGTGCGATCTCCTTTCTTCCTCTGGCCGGCCATGTTGTACTACTTGTTGTCGAGCTTGCCGCCCTCGGCACTGTCTCTCCCCTCCAGGTGGTCACTCCAGAGGTCACTCACCGCCTCCGGCATTGGCCCTTGTGGTCTCACTGCTCTGCTGGAGAGTGGCTTCCTTCACCCTGAGCAAGAGTGTCGGGGTAGGGCTCCGCTCACGGCCTCCTTCGATGCCCCCTAGGCTGAGCACCCCCGAGACCTGCCCCGATCTCCGTAGTCGCTGGGTCCTCCTGGCCGGACGCCTCACGGTCCCCTCGCCCGGCTCAGCATTTGGGCGCCATTTCGCGGCTTGCCGCGGCTATGCGTACCGCGCTCTTCCGCTGTGCTCCTCCCGATCAGCGGTCACTGCGGCAGCCCCACCGTGTACCCCAGCTCTCCCACCCCCGGCACAGCTTTGTGGGGGGAGAAACCTTGCATTTAACGGTCCACAGAGGAGCCGGTCTCTGGGAGCACACAGGACTTGCGACCTTCTCGCCGCCATCTTGGCCACACCCCCGCCTGCATGGCTTTTGTTAAAAAAAAATATATTAACACCACCCCACCCCCGGCCATCATTTAATCTAGTAGACAGTGCGAAGACACCACAAATTTGACGGCCCTTGTTGGTCTGCCCTTGTTGTCACCTTGGCAGGCATTTGCATGTTATTTAATGCTCAGCTTATGCTCTGTGCAGCACAGCTCATAAACATTAAGTAATATGCAAATGTGTGCTCCAACTCCGCAGTGATAAAGCTACAAGATGCAGGTGTCACTCCAGTCAATCTCCTCTGTACCCTCTTCCCTAATGCCTCTTCAAGTTTTGGACCAGCACTGTGTTTCACCTTTCTACCGGCTCCTGTGCAGTGACAGACAGACTGGAGGAGCTGGTGTGGGACTTTCTCCAGTGTCGAGCCATGAGGATAGAGGGCGGCACAAGCAGAGTGGACTAGTGCTCAGTATGACCATAACTGCTAAGTTTGCATTGTCAGACAATAATATATGCCATTTTCATGGTTTCTGGCCTTGGTCATAGGCGTTGGATGTAGGGGTGCAGGGGGCCGCTACAGCATCCCCCAAAAAATCATGGTAGACTTCAAAAGGTTAATGAGAAATAAAGATACCTTTACTTTTTTGTTTATTTTCATCTTGTCACATTTGCTGTGCATTCAGACAGGTAAAATTTCAGGCTAGGTCATCTGACAAATTCCTGTTTATTCTTTTTAAATGGGGAGTGGTTTACTTTTATTTCTGTTACTGCACATTTGGAGGATTTTGTAAAGCCAAATATCTGTAAAGGAACAGCACACATATTTCAAAGTATATCAGTATTTAGAAAAGTTAATCACATTATTTTGTTATTTTGAAGAGTGATGAAAAAAATGATTTTAAGTGGAGCAAAAAATATCAATACACTTATGGCCCCATTAGGATGGCGGGCGGATTGCCTCTGCCGGGCTGGCGGTAGCCACTGCCGGCCCGGCGGGGGCAATCCGCCCGCCATCCTCACTGAAATGACCCCCCTCCACATTAGGATGGCTGGGGGGTCCCCGGCGGACGGGAAGACCTTTCCCCGCTTTTCCGCCGGTCGCCTTTGCGTCCGGCGGAAAAAGTGCGTACATATGGTGGCAGTGTCTGCGAGACACCGCCAACCATATTACAATGCTTGCGGTCCTATGCCTTTCCACGGCAGCATTGCGCCGTGGGAAGGCATACGGTCTGTGCTTTGGGGGCCCGTTGCGGGCCCCCCAGGGTGAATGGGGGGTGAGGGGTGCACATGGGGGGTACCTATGGTACCCCCCTGCATTTGCATGCAAAATGCGGCAGGCACCGCGTGGTGCCTGCCCCTCTGTGAATGCAAATGCAAAATATGCATTTTTAACATTGCTGCAGGTGCTGCTTAAAGCACCGCCCGCCGCAATGTTAAAAAGGCATGATGCGCCCGCCAGTGTGGCGGGCGCATCATAATGTGCACGGTGGGACCCCCGCACATATCGTGGGCGGTCCGTTTCCCGCAAGGATGTCCGCCCGCCATCCTAATGGAGCTCTTACTTGGGGGTGTGAAATTATAAATATTTTTGTAGTTCAATTTCCACATGTTATCGTTTTGATGGAAAATGTGCTGCCTGTAAATGACAGTGCTACTACAGCATGCTTTAGTAATATATTTGCAACAGAGGTCTTCAAAATGCTCCACTGCCTACAAACCACATCCTCACCACCTCTGCCAGAATGGGCAAGGCTCATTTGTTGTGTTTGTTCTTTGTGGGATGCTTGGATTTTTAACAATCCTATGACTTTAGTGATGTAACTTAGATGGCAACACCCACACTGAAAATTGTTCCAGCGCCACTGACTTGGGTGCCTTTGTGTAACATTGTCATGCTTTCTGGCCTGACTGCTTCTGTGTGACATTTCTACAGTGTGTGGCCTGGATGCTTATGTGTGACATGTCCACGTTTTCTGGCCTGGGTGCTTCTATGTGACATTTCCACAGTTTCAGCCCTGGGTGCTTATGTGTGACTTTTCCTCAGTTTCTAGCCTTGGTGCTTGTGTATGACATGTCCATGCTTTCTGGCCTGGGTACAAATGTGTGACTTTTCTGCGGTTTCTACCCTGGGTGCTTATGTGTGACATTTCCCTGCTTTCTTGCTTGGGTGCTTTTGTGTGAAATGTTCGTTTTCTGGTCTGGGTGCTTATGTGTGGCATTTCCAGGCTTACTGGCTTGGGTGCTTATAAGTGACATTTCCACGGTTTCTAGCCTGGGTGCTTCTGTGTGACATTTCTATGCGTTCTTGCATGGGTGCATATGTGTGGCATTTTCATGCTTTCTGGCCTGGTAACATGTGTGTGACAATTCCACGCTTTCTGGCTGGGGTGATTATGTGTGAAATGTTCATGCTGTCTTGCCTGGGCGCTTATGTGTGACATGTCCAGGCTTATTGGCTTGGGTGCTTCTGTGTGACATTTCCCCTGTTTCTGACCTGGGTGCTTATGTGTGACATTTTCCATGCTTTCTGGCCTGGGTGCTTTAGTGTGACATTTTTGCTATTTCTGCCCTGGGTGTTATGTGTGAGATGTGTATGCTTTCTGGCTTGGGTGATTATATGTGGCATTTCCACAGTTTCTGGCCTTTGTGCTTATGTGTGTCATTTCCATGCTTTCTTGCTTGGGTGCTTATGTGGAGAAGTATGGCTCAATGATTAGAGCGGCAGACCCTGATGCAGAAGTCTAGCCCGGGACCAGGGTTCAATTCCCCGCCTCGGTGGGTCTTGGGCTCAGAATTCCATGGACCTGATAATTCTCGTCTTGGTGCCTATTCCAATCACGGAGTCCCACTCTGCAACTCTGGGCAATAGCTTGCTTAATCTCCACAACGGCCCCCACAACGCTAAGGATGCCTGGCCTCCACCTTGGGGGTGCCCAGGAGTGGACGCCTCACAGGGAAAGCCAGGATGGGTTCCACAGCGGTATTCGTACAAGCGCCTTGAGACCCTTGCGGGTGAGTAGTGCGCTATACAAGTATCAATTTACAATTTACATTTTATGTGTGACATTTCTTCTGTTTCTGCACTGGGTTCTTATGTGTGACATGTCTATGGTTTCTGACTTGGACACTTAAGTGTGATATTTCCATGGATTCTGGCCTGGGTGTATCTGTGTGGCATTTTCATTCTTTGTGGCCTGGGTGCTTATGTGTGACATTGCCATGCTTTCTGGCTTCTGTGCTTATATATGACATTTCCATGTATTTTGGCCTGGGTGAATATGTGTGGCATTTCCATGCTTTCTGACCTGCCTGCTTATGTGTGACATTTCCGCTGTTTCTACCCTGGGTGCTTATGTGTCATTTCTATGCTTTTTGGCTTGGGTACTTATGCATGACACTTCCACGCTTATTGGCCTAGGCGCTTTTTGTGACATTTCCATGGATTCGGGCCTGGGTGCCTATGTGATATATGCCAGTGCTTTCTGGCCTGGGTGCTTATGTGTAACATTTCCACGGTTTCTAGCCTGGGTACTTATATGTGACATTTTCCCACTTACAGGCTTGGGTGGGTATATGTGACATTCCCATGGTTTCTGGCATCAGTGGCCTGGGTGTTTATGTGCAACATCTCCATGCTTTGTTGTCTGTGTACGCACTGTACAAAGGCTAGTTTGACTTTCACTTTATGCTCTCTGATTCACTACTCCCTTGTGTCTATTTTTGGTGTTCTCTGTAAGAATGTATATCAGTATGTTATCTTGGTGCTTTTTGAGGTCATCTTTTATTATACTTTGAAATGTAATACAATTAAATATGTAAAGAAAAATGTCTTGTAAAAGGCACCGTTCTGGCCTTTCTTTCTCCAAAATTTCCTTGGGGGGCTTGCTCGCTGCACTGTGCTTGCTGCACTGTGCTCGCTCCCTATGCACCGTACGGGGGCTGGACTGCAAAAGATTTGCCAGGTCTGCTTTGGGTTCCCAGTCCGGCCCTGACCAGACCTACAGAGTGCGTTTTGGGGGAATTTCGGCCCCGGATCGTCATCTAAAGCTGAGAGCAACAGTATTTATTTATCTCAACTCTGGTCGCAAAGTCATTGACCCTCCAAACATGGAAGGTCTCGAACTCGCCCTCATTTGAAACATGACTAATGAAAATGGACAGAGTTAGAAAATTAGAAGAGTTTTATGCGCTATGGTTGGGCTCAATGAAGACATTTAAAGGGATTTGGAGCAATACAAGGGGTGAACTGTATTCTTGCTTATAGTTTTATTTTTCTACTTCCCTACAAAAGTTGACCTCGAAACAGGATTAAGGTTCTGTATTTTCTTGAAATTGTTTGTGTACTGCGACAAAGATGAATTATGATGTCAGTTTCATACGTCTTTATTTCGATTTTTACACCATAAAAGACATCTTATAAAATAGATACATGGTTCATAAATATCCAGTTCATAATTTGTTTAACAATTTAAAAAAAAATTCCATAGTATCCTCTAAAACATCAATGATCCAATAAAAGTAGAGTAAATAAATTCAAAAGACGTTCAGAAATTCATTCAAGATTAAAAGTTGTTAGTCTTCACCTGATCATATAACAGTTGGGTGCCTAGCTCTGATGATCCATGCCCACCCTAAGAATTTAGCCACGCCTATAGTCACACACTCAGAGGTATTAGATCTTAAAACCCAAAGGGCCTCCATACACACTCGTGAGTTAATCCTCCTGCAGATGGGTTTAAGCCATTTGCGCCGAGGGGCTGAGTAAACTGGGCAGACAAAAAAGAGGTGGCCAATGGATTCCCTTTGGCCACTACACCAAGGACAGAACTCGTTCTGTTGACCACGCCATTTGTGTGTAAACGCCCTTACAGGTAGCATACCAACTCTAAACTGATGGTAGAGTTTTCGGTCCAGGCTTCTGGTGATGCTATCCCAATAAGGCTCTAGGCGGATGTCAACCTTGTGAAGCAAAAACAGACCTGTCAAATTTGTAGACTGAGATAACAAAACATGTTGTTCTTTTACAGTCGCCCAATATAATAGTTTAAATTCTTTTTTCGACAGAAAAACATTGTTTCCAGGGTCTGACCACTGTAAACCCAAGCCCATATTTTGCAGGATGGACTTCACCTCTCGGAACCATGGGAGGTTACCTGACCCTGTGATTGATCTTAGATCTAGAATTTCCTTTGCAAATAAAACCAATTCTGGTGTGGACCATATACGTCTCCACAGAGCAACCATCCTGTATCGTGCTAGATCTTTAATAGAGTGACAGCCCATATCTGATAAAAGGGGGAGGATAGGCGTAGATTGCGGAAGACTAACCAGGCTACGCAAAAACTTATTTTGGATTTTTACCAAAGGTGCAAGATCCACATAACTCCATAAATCCGCTCCATAAAGGATTGCGGAACTTATTTTTGCGTTATAAATTTTTAAAGCTGGCAATATCCTTTTGGTTTGTGAACATCGTTGCTCCTTTACCAAACACCCCGTTAAACGAGTATATTTTAAGCAAAGGGCCTCGATCTGTGACTTCCATCGCAGCCTGTAATCCATAACCACCCCTAGGTAAGTCATAACATTCACCTGTTCTAAGTTGGTGCCATTCATGCTAACTTGACTCCGTTGTGGTTTATTTTTCCTTAGGATCATGAGTTTCGTTTTGGACACATTGATCTCAAGATCATTAATTTTACAAAAGTCCACAAATGTATTTCTTGCGGTCTGTAGCCCCGTCTGTGTTTTTGCTAAGATCAACGTGCCATCTGCAAAAATAAGAAGGCAAAACTTTCTCCCGCCCAAGACTGGTGCATCTGTTGGGGTATCTGCTAGAAACTGCACTACCTGATTTATAAATAGTAAAAACAGGGTTGGTGCCAAGACACAACCCTGCCTTACACCGCGAGTCACGGGGAAAGGCTCTGTCACTTGTCCCTGCCTACCCCATCTTACTCTAGCGAAGTTGTTCTCATGCAGTCTTACAGTTTACTCTAAAAGTTCTGGTGGCATTCCCATTTTGCCCAAAGCAACCCACAGCTTCTCTCTAGGGACAAGGTCGAATGCGGATTTGAGGTCCACGAATGCTGCATAGATAGTACCCCCACCTAAAAACACAACCTTCCAATATATCAGAATACTTGGTCGATTGTGCTAGTGCTTGACCTAAAGCCAGCTTGCATCGGGGATAATATATTTTCCTCGCACATCCATGCCTGAATTTTAGCCAGGAGCATTCTTGCTATAACTTTCAGCAAGGCGTCTATAAGACTTATAGTGTGATAATTCCCTGGTAGAGACCGATTTCCTTTTTTGAACACAGGTAGGATTTCAGCCCCTTTCCATGACTCGGGAACCCTAGCCCCATTAGCAATGGCATTGGCTAAAGTTGTTATGTATGGTACCCAGTTGTGCTGATCATACTTGAAAAGATCGGCTGGAATGCAGTCCATACCGGGCGCTTTACCCGCTTGGACCAAACTTAACGCCTTCTCAGCCTCATTATTTTCAAACACTAATGGCATACTTGTAGTTTTCGATAAGGTCAACAAGTCTCTCTCCACTTCATTCGGTGCCAACACCCGACCACAAAACTGGGTTGAGTAGTGCTCCACCCAATCCTCGGCGGATACATGATTAGCTGGTATTTGCGAGTCATTGGGCCCGCCCCTTTTCACGACCTGCCAAAATTTGATCTGGTTAGAAGACAGGCTGGCTTCGTACAATTCTAGCCAGCCGCAGTCGTCCAATGCTTGCTTCGCTTCCTTTTGGATCTTCTTATAGTTAGACCTTTCTGCTTTAATAACTGATATCACCCTAGATTTAATGGCATTAATCAAGGAGCTATGGGCCTGACGACAGATTTTATTGTACCATTTGGTACCAGAAGGAACTCCACCAACTTTCCCAGATGTCACTGGCTTCGTAAAGAGAGTTTTTAATTTGTCAAACAGTTGCTCATGTAGAGAACAGATCTGCTCGGGTGGGCCCGAATTTGCAATCACCAACTTGGTCTGTTTTACCGAAGATGAAACTTCTGGGAGATTTTGTCAAGGGTGACTGGGTCGTCCAAGACCCTACACCAAGGAACCCTGTGACAATCATTTGTGAGAGTGGCCTCCGCTGTAATACAATTTGTAGCGTTGGTTCTAGCAAGTCCCCATCAGCTTTCAAACTTAATACCAGGGGGTTATGGTCACTCTCTGGCCGTGCTGAGATTACCATATCATCTAAAAGTGACCAAAACTCTAGTTTGATTAAAAAATAATTAATTCTACTTTTGCTGGTTCCATTATCAAATGTATCCTGACCTATCCTGTCAGAATTTGCTCGTCCATTGGCTGCTCTTAAGCCCCACTCCAGGCACAGACCCAGCCACTGCAGAGCTGCCTCTGTGACCTTTTTAATAGGATTTATGGCAAGGTAAGGGACGTTCCATAATTGGTCGACCTCTCCATAGCAATCTTCTCCCTCACTAGGCAGGGGTTCAAAGGTGCAGTTTAAGTCATCTGCCACTACTATGAACTTATCCCTCCCAACAAAGTCCAATAAAAGGTCAAGTTCATCTATGATTGCTGGGCTCCGCCCTCCTGGTAAGCCCCTAGCATAGATATTGATTATATATAAATCCTGTTGATTTTCACTACTAAGTTTTAGAACCATGATATCCATATTTTGGGCTATCAATTCCAGTGGCCTATAGCCTAGGGATTGTCTGATCCAAATTATCAACCCACCAGATGGTCTTCCCTTTTTCCCCTTAATTGCTGGTTTATAAAAATTAAGATAGCCTGTACGAAAGACAGGATCGATTGCCCAGCTTTCTTGGAAGATTAAGATGTCGTGCAGGTCTATAAATCCCCCCCATTCTGCTTCATTTATTTTCCCCTTCATCCCCGCGATATTCCATGAGGCTACCTTTATTGTTAGTTCCTGTTTTGTTATATCACTAGAGTCTAGGTCTATAGTCCCCCTCCCTCCCTCACCCATCAACAGCCCACATACGGGTCCATCTACCACATTGCAACTTTTGGAGTCATCTCCTTTGGACCCCCCCCCCCCCCCCAGGGAATTTGTTTCCACATCCGCTACGCTACACAGTTTTTGGATACAACTATCCTCCCCCATGATATAAGGAGAGTTAAGAACCTCTAAACAACTAACTGTGTTAGACACTCTGTTGTTATTGGCTGAATCGCAAGAGAGTCAATCGACCCCTTCCAGGTCACCAAGCAGTTGATACCAATTCGAAAGTTGGGGAAAGAACGGGAAGTGTAACCAAATCAAAGGGGTGTCTTCCTCTAGGTCTACTATTGTGGTACGATGGTGTTTGATAGGGAGGGTCACTAGATCTACCTCGTTGGGGATAAAAATAGTGCAACGTTAGCGTTTGGACTTCACCCACTTTCCCAAATCTTGGTTTTCTACGAATGAAGTCCACCACCCTGGGCTCCCTGAAGCGGACAATAATGCAATCCCCCTCTAGGTCCTTTTGGCAATGGCCCACCCAATTTACTCTCCTGACATTGAGGATATCTGTTTTGGACATAGGTGGAAGAGTTCTATTCTTATTAAGCCAGAAATTGACTTTATTGTATAGACCCTGATGTGATTCCACTTTCCCCTCCTCCAATGGGACAACTCCCGTTAAGATTATAGTATATGGTACTGACTCTGGTGGCAAATTAACACATGGCGGTTTGGGATAAACATGTTTCCTGACCCTATTACCTTGTTCCAGTGGACGGGTAGTTTTAGCTAACCTGCTAGGGGCAGGCTGATATTTAGATGCAGCACCTTCTTTTGGGGGTTTATCCTTGTCAGGTTTATTATCATCCTTGCTTTTCCCCTGCCTTTGCTGTACTTGTTGGGATAGCCATGGTGATGGTTTAGCCAATGGCCCTAGCCCTCCGATGTTCTTTTTAGGCTGTTTCTGACTTCCAGATTGGGCATCACCTATATTTTCAGGAGGTTTTGCTAACTTTTTCAAAGTGACCATATTTTCTCTGACTAACACCTTCATCTGGTCCATTTTTATCATTTAACAACCTCGTCCGTTCTAATAAAGGCTACAGTAGGGATTTAACCACAAATTCTATCTTACCCAGGAGAGCATCATCAGCATTTTTTGTTGGGGTATAATTACTAGTGTTCCTAAGGGATGGGGAGATGGTCGGGAGTACAATTGTGTCTGTTGTGGGTGTTGTAATACACTTATTCTTTGAAACCTTCGCGGTACCCCCCAACTGTATTTTCTCTTTCCGTTTCCTTTTACTAGATTTTGGTTTATGAGGTTCTTCTGAAATTTGATTTATAGGTTCGGGACTGGAAACAGGACTAGATGTTTCGGAACCATCAGTATCAATATTCAGTAAATTGTTAAAAAGGGAACTGCTCGATGATATATCCAGAGCTTGAGCAGCAACATCAGGCTCCTGATCCACTAGCACCAGTTCCGGGTTTTCACCAATGTTGTCACTAGGGTCCAGTTGGCATAATGGGACTGGGGAAACAACCTGGCCTATTTTCCCAAGCGAAGACCGCTTCCCAGTGACCAGGTCAATAGATAGACGTTTTCGGCGAGACCAATTTCTTTTTCCAAGATACAAGTTGTCCGTTTAAAAAAATGATCAATGGTACCTGTAAAAACCCCATTCGATGTGGTGACCTGTACCAGTCTTTCTTTTCCAGATCGTAGAGGCATTATTGTAGGCAACTCAATCCAAAATCAATATCAATAGCTCGACCAATATAATGAGCAGTGACGCCAAAACCCACATGTGATAAATATATAGGAAGGAAATACAACAATCTCCGAGATGACATATAACCATAAAATATATTCCAAGACTCACTTGAAGGAGGGGTGACCCAACCCAACCTCAGACGGCCTTAGACAGCCCGCCCTTTGCCCGGGCTTAGCCCGGCGCACGCCAGCGCGCGTCCCGCGGAAGCGTTATGGGCGTTCCTAAAATAATGGTGCGGAAGAGGGGCGGGAAGAGACACCAGCTGCGCCTAGTTGTTGAGGCGCAAAGCCCTCTGACTCTTGCAGTCCTGCACTCCCCAGCAGCGGCAGCTCCGGTGAACCAAGGGATAAGTATTGCACTTCAGGTCCGTTTAGAAATGAGCAGGCAAGTCCTTCAAGCACCCGTGACAGAACAGTAGCAGTTCTACAACTGCGAGCGGCACCCCTGCTATGATGTCAAAAGCAATGTCTTTTGTCATGGATTTCCGACTCCTGATTATCAATTAAAAAACACGTTTTGAGTCTCGCTTAATTAATAGAACTTTAGTGGCATTTAGGACCCTCTGTTGCTGCATAACTGATGAAATGGGGACTTGCGCCTGATATCGGAAATTGTAGGCCTAGTGATTGGTGCATCGAGAGTGATGCAGTGAAAAGCAAGAGGACTTTAGGTTAGGTGAGCGTGCTAATGTTGCATCTGTTTTTTCATTGGATGTGCTGCAGAAAATGCATATCTGTATTTATAAACATCATTTTGGGGACAGCGTCGCTGTCTTCATGCATAACGCTGCATGGTGTGTCTAAAATAAGTCCTTCGTATCAAAGTGATATAGCAGCTGTTTTTTGTTAGTAGGTCCCATTTTAGCAAGTTGTAGAAATGCCGCGCAGAAAATGTAAGAACAAATGAGGATAATTAATGCTTGACAAATACAAACCGTCTCGGAACATCAGGGATAGTAATGATTATCAGGTATGTGCTGAGCTAAAAGAAAATTCAGAGAATGAGATGCGTTGCGATGCATCATGTCTTTTAAAAGTACTGCCTTTTATTTTGTTTGAAGAGGATGAAACCCTGCCACGTCGTGGATTGGGAAATTCAAACAATTCACAATGGGCAGACCACAGCCTTGGAAAGGGCATTTTATAAGGCCAAGCCCTGCTCCTCATTTAAAAACTCATGTTGTTCTCAAAGAAGAATAAGAAGAATCCCATGTCTGAAATTGTGTACACCATGCAAGATTCTGTAACTCCACTGTTGCCACCCGGTTTCTGCACTACTCACAAACTGTAAGCAATCACTTTGAATCTCTGTGTGTGCGGCAACACTTAAGAGGCTGTGGTGGAGGGCGCCTCCACCAAATATGACAGAAATGGTGGTAGTGGTTGTGGTGATGGTAAAGTTAGTGGAAGTTGCGGCTGTAGTGGTCGAAGTAATGATAATAGTGTGGTGAAAATGGAGAGGATAATGATGATGGTAACAGCGGGTATCATGGTAATAGTTCTCGTGGCAATGATGGTGGAGAGGGTAACGGTTTTGGTTGTAACAGTTGCAATGGTAGTAATGGTTTTAATTGTGGTATTGATGGTGGAGGGATGGTAATGGAGGTAGTGGTTTTAATGGTGTTGCAATGTTGGCAGTGATAATGTTTGAATTGATAATGATTGGGGTGGTAATGGTGGCGGGAAAGTGGTGATGTGTTGTAAACTGTTAGGGTAAAGTATTTTTGATGGTGGTGGTAGTAATAGTGCTTGTTTTAGCGGAGGTTGAATTAATATTAGTGGTGGCAGCTTTAATGGTGTTGGTGGTAGCAATGGTGGTCATGGTGGTAATGGTGATGACAGTTGTGGTAATAGTGATGTAATAATGGTGGTATTGGCATTGCTGGTGCTAATTGTGGTGCTGATGGTGGTGAAGGTGGTAGTTGTGGTAATGGTGATCACATCATTGTGGAGGTAGTGATAATGGTGGAGATAACGTGGTGGCAGCAAAGTTAATGTTGGTAGTTTGTGTAATAGTAGTGGTTATGGTGGTGTCAATAGTGATCATTTATAGTAAGCAGTTAAATCTTGAAGTCGTCGCAATAACGATATCAAATTCTGGAGATGTGATACTACTCAGGTTTTAGATACACGGCATGTGCATAAAAAAGGGTCACCCGTATGATGGTGATATTTATGATTTTTCCATGATGTGATGCAGCATACTCACAGTTCTAAAAATCTGCACCATATATATAGGAACTGTGTGGTGCACTGATCAAGACACATTTACACCCTTTCCGCACCACTCCAAGTATTTATGTTTGCTTTTATTTGTGTGATAATAGTAGAACCTATGTTTTAGAATGATAATCATTTGTGCCCACCTAGCTTTAACAGATATGAGGCTAGGGCTATTTTTTAATGTAATAGGAGACATCAGTTCAAAATGCTGTGAATTACCCAAAAATACTCTTAACAATTATTTTCATTCCTCTCTGCCAGCAATTGTTCGTAAATATCACAACCTTGACCATACCCTTCAATATGTCTTTATCAGACTGTGGGATCTGTCCACAAAAGTGACAGATGGCAAACTGCACTGGAGCTGGAACACTTATCAGAGTGGGGTGCTGGACTTTGGCATCTTTTCACTAAAACCACAAGCCTTCTGAAACAATCTTGGTGTTGAAACCACACATTTTAGCAAATGTAAATAATCATTGGTAATGCAATAGTTCTCACATTTTTGAGTGAGAGCTATTGGCATTGTAAATGGCAATGCCTTTTATTATGTGTTATGGAGTATATGTATGTGATAGGTCGTGGAATTCTGTGGGTTGGATCAGATTAGTTAGTTGTGGATTTGTGTGACGTGGAAGTGTTTGGTGTGGTGTGGAGTGGATTTGTGTAGTGTAATTATGTGGCGTAGTGTGCTGTAGAATTATGTGGAAAGTATTTATGTGGATGTCAGAGGGACGGGTGGAAACAAAATCTAGGAGGCCGGATGAGGTGCTCAATCTTGGTTGGTTTATTAAACAGCGTCAGAGTGAAACAGATTTACATTGTTCTTTTTCATTGGCTTTCCCTATTTCATCCTTGTCATTGCGATGTTTTTAGGCTGCTCCGTTCCTTTTCTGTGTCCCAATGAAGCTAGGCTCTGTGGTACAAGTATTTTCTCTTCTTTCTTCCTCTTCTTCTACAGGTTATTTCAGTAATGTTGGATGTACCCCAGGAGGATCGGAAGAAAGGAGAGAGGGCGGTGAGTATTATGAAATTCCTTTGGGTTTGTTGAAAGAGGCCTCCACCACACCGAGAACGTGCACACACAAAACGAGCAGACGTAATAATGTATTACTGGTTGAGACTGCATTACACAAAATATGCATAACATGATCACCCACTGGTGATGGTTCTGTTTACAAATGAATAAATATTTATTACAGTCCTGCACTGACTGGAAAGAAGGTGAGTTTTGCTTTAATATTACAGCACGAGGGGTGATCGAAGCTGGTGTGAGTACTTGTGAAGTTCCCTCACACGATGGCCCTTGTTTACGAGTTCTCTTCAAATACATCTGTGTACACGACATCTGCTTTGTATACAAAATATGTGCTCTGGCATTTGTTGCAAGGTTTTATCTTTTTATTTTTCTCCACTGTTTTCCGTGTTATTGTTCCGTATCGCTTGGCGCATTGAAGCTGGTTTCCTGGCATCGCTGCGCTTCATTTTATCGGGAGTGATGTGATAATAGGATTTATATTGTTAGAAGAACAATATTGATTCAGTCGATGAGAGAATGTGAAAATATATACAGAATCAAACAATTCGCTGGCTGGGAAGCATAGTTACAGAACTACCAGTGCTTAATTTGTGAAAGGATGAGTGCCGGCGCCGAAAGCACTGCTTAGAAGCCCGCAGCTGGTTGCAGTTAAATGTCAGTGCGCCGAGTACCAAAGCCGTATCTTGCCTTTTATCTCACTCCTGCAGGTCGCTGCTGTCTATCTCTTTCTAAGGGTTATCAGTCTTTCTCCAACTGTCTTTCCCATTTCTTGCTCCTGAGAAAACGTCTGCTGAGAAAGAATATGTCCGGTCCCCCCAAAAAATGAGTGCGGGACGGTGGCCACCACCGGCTCAAATTAAGCACAGCGCCTGCTCTACTTGGCAAATGAATTGTTGATTCCATTTTGTTTTTCAATTAAGTGGGAAAATGGAGTGGGAGGCGAGGGGAATGGTGACTCAGGAACACAGATGACCTGTGCAAATAATCGAAACCCAACCCCTCCTGCGCCCCACAGGCGGTTCCTTTTGCATGGTAATGGGGTCTCTCCTGAAAGGCTCAAACACATGGACTACAAGACGCAAGATGGCTCCGTCACTCAGTCGCCCAGACAAGGCAGCAGCTTCTCTGCGCAGTCTTGCCAAGAAGCAGTTAGTCGCTGGATGCTAGCTGTGCATCACTGAGGTGTGGTGGGGTAGGGTGGGGAGAGCTCGAATGGGGAAAGTATTTGATTAAGCATTGATATTTGAAGGTAAATCGTGTGTACTGTGATGCAATATAATCTTTCTAATTGCACTGTGAGAAACTGGTCGAATTGACTCCGACCACAACAAGCATTCACTGTGACTTGAAGGACCTATTTAAGAGTTCGAGCGAATGTGACTCTTCTTGTAGGAACATCAGTAGCTAGAAACAGCAGGAACTGATTCAAAGGCAGAAGAGCGAAATATTTAATTAGTTAATAAAAACGCCTAGATTCGGCTCTCCTTCAAACATTAGCACTTTCACAACAGCAGTACAGACTTTATTCTAAAACACCTATCTTTCTGGAGTTCTTCGTGACACATGCAAACAGCTACAGTCGATTTAGGGCACGAATCGGGATGAGGAGACTGGGAGGTGGGGACGACATTTCCATATTAAAACAATGCACTGAGAAGACTACTATTTGGAGGTCGCTTGCAGATCGAAGCTATACGACAGTCTTGAACAGAACAGAAATCTGTAAACACCAATGACGTGCTAGAAGCAGAATAGATAGAGTAAAAAATACAAGCACAGGATCGCCGGGCGCGAAACCGAAACCGCGGTGGGAGCGCACGAGATGCCGTCGCCGTGCCCGTGCACGTCGGCTGTCCCGGCGCAAGCTGTGGATGACGGAGAAGACACGCCGAGCTCCGACTTTGAATTGGAGCCTGCTGCGGCCGAGAGTGGCCCACTGTGGAGGGAGAGGGACACGCGGAAAGAGCCCGGTGAGTGAGGGAGGAGTGGGGGGGGGTAGAGGTAGGGGGTGTATGTGTGTGTTTGGCGGGGGTTCTCTATGCATGTGTGTGTGCATGTGTGCGTGTGTGTGTGTGTGTTTTTGTGTGTGTGTGTGTGTGCGCAGCGGGGGGGCTCTGTGTGTGTGTGTGTGTGTGCGTGCGTTGTGTGTCTGCTTACAAGGAGCCATGGGAGACAGGAAGCGCGCGCGACCTGATCCGTTTACGCGCGTGCCCATCTCTTGTCTCCTGTTTCCCTTGGCTCCTTGTAAGCAGAACTGATTGCAATAGAGTCTCGCAGCGACGATCGCTTCCCGATCCGTTCGCAGGTGCGAGACCTAAAAAGGGGTTGTTGGGAGTGAAGGAAGCAACAAAAGTGGTGGACAAAAGGGAGGAAAAAATAGGAGAAGGAAAAGTATTCCTTAGAGGGCTGCTTCTTCATCTTCTCTTTTCTTTTAGCTACACCTCTGGGAGGATACTCTTCTCTTTAGGCATCAAGAATACCAAATAAAGCAACAAAATGGAGAAGAAAGTGAAAAAAAACAAATGAAGAAAGGCAGGTCTTCCCCACTTCCTTAAACGTGGGTGAAGTATCTATCCTTTATTTAGTTGGAGGCATTTTTAAGTTTTCTCAGGTACAGTGTCCCAACGTATTCACATAAGACCCCCAATATGTGGTTAATCACAATGCCAATATGCAGAAATGCCCCAGAAACGTCAGGGGTTATAGTGCTAAAAGTGTATGAAGAAAATGAGGGAAAAAAGAGAAATAAAACAAACAAGAATCAGCAACATCATAGGAGGTTCATGTCGCTGTCGCTCAGTTAGAACCAGTTAATGCTACTTAGAAGGAAGGTGTGGGACTTTTAATATACTTCTAATACCCATCCTCCTCCCTCTTCCTCCCCATCACTCACCGCGATGGCCGCAACTCTCCTGAGTTGCGGCGGTGCACCGGCTCTCCTGATGCACCCAGATCTCGGATGCGTTGTCTTAGGTGTCTCTGCAAGCCTGGAGACCGCAAATGAACTCTTCGTCCTCCGTGGTTCTCGGCATCCTGGTCCCATCTCGGCATTGCTTGAGGGGCGTCTCTCGGGCTTTCGCGCTCCCGCCAGTGTTGCCAGATTTTGAGACCCATCCCGATGCCGCTCAAGAATAAGCCCAAATTAAACCCAACGCAACCAGTTTCAGCCCAAAAACCAGCCCAAAGTAGCAAGTCTCAAATTATGCAGAAATAGTCATCAGAACATTTTTTAAGGACAAATATACATTCTATTCAATATACAGATAGTGGGAGAAATGTAAGAATGTCAGATGTCTTGGTCTGTCCAAGTATTTACACAAAATGTAAATATAATATTTACACAGAATTTAAATAACTCAATTCTATTTCTTTTATAGCGCTACTCAACGTAATGCGGGTGTCAGAGTGCTTTACATACTATACACATTGACAAAAAATCATGCAAGTGTGTAAATCATTGTACAAGAAGTGTTGCATGACACAGTGAAGGTTAAAAGATGTAGCAGTCACATATCCTACATAGCTCAATGCGCAATATTAACCCCTTGGGCGCGGCCACGATTCTGCGCCTGTGCAGCAGTTTTATTGAGTGGGCGGGTTCATGACGGCCCCCAGCCGTCATCAGCACACGCCCACCGTGATGCATGACGGCCGGGGGCCGTCATCAGCATGAAAGGGGTTAAAAGCCTTACAAATTATGAACTGCAAGTAACAAAAGGAGTAGTCCACTAACCTAGCTACATTGAAAAATAAATCTGTCATCTGCATATTACATGAAGTGCTCAGCAGGAGACACATTAACCTTCAAAACGACTTTGATTCAGATCTGGTCCTACACAAAACCGAGATCTTTCCAACAAATACTTTAACCTCCAGAGTTCTCACCAATTATTATTCCCTGGTATTTACTGGCACCTCTGCAGATGGGATGTATGCTTTTACATCGCATGCTTTTACATTGCATGCTTTTACATCACATGCTTTTACATGGCAACTTTTACAACGCATGCCTTTAGAACGCATAGTGTTCAGGGGTGCTGGATAGTGAATATTTTAATTTACTATTCCAACTCCAGTCTCTGTGGATAGTAGGGAAGGTGTTGGATAGTAAATTAAATCTATTCCCTATCCTAGAGCACCCCCCAGCGCAATGCGTTGTAATGGTTTACGTTGTAAAAGTTGCGATGTAAAAGCACTGCGTGGTAAAAGTTGCTTTGTAAAGGATGTTTCCCCTGCAGATGTCTTAACACCATAAAATGTTTGCAACCAATTAAGCATAACAGATGTATGACCATGTGCATTATGAGATTTAACACATTTTGCATTAAACTTGTTCTGAAAAAGTGGCCTCGCCGGGTCGCCTGGCCTCGCCCCATCACACACACTAAGGTACTCACTCATTTATGTACAACAATCCGTACCGACACGACTTCTCTGGCTTGTGGTGGACTAGGCCCGACGGTGTGGGGAACATAATTTTTAGCTGTCCCAATCAGTACGACCACATCAGTAAGTTTGTGCTTGGTCGCCCCTTCCTGATTTCCAGGCAGAGTCCCCATCTCCTGGCCCTCTCCCCCTGAGATTGCATTGGCACGTAATATAGCCTCTGCAGGATGGGAAGGTGCTTTGCTGTCAGCAAGGGGGGTGCTGCTTCAGAGGGAGGGGAGAGAGAATGATCTAATGTGCGGGGGAGGGAGCGAGGCAGTGGAAATTGCTTATATATGGACTGGGGCAGGCTGAGGATACCTACGAATGAAGGAAGAAAGCAGGGACTCTAATTTTGTGCGTTTTGTTGTGTGAGGCAGGTTTGGGAATGTGTGCTATCCTTATCTGTGCCATTGCCTACACCCTGATCAAGCCGTCACCTTGTGCTATGCTAATGGCGGTGACGTGCTGCGCTTTATATAATTTGATGATCCTTCCTACCTCGTTGTTTGTCTACGTCCTCTGCACAAGACACAGCACACTGGTTGTGGACTCACTTCTTCACTGCAGGGCCCCTGTCAGACTTCTCTGTCAACTGCCAGTGCCACCCACTACTCAAGGGTAGCAGGGAAGGATGGACCCAGGCCTGGGATGCGTCCACAGGGCCCAGCAGCACACAGGCCAGGTGTCGGTGGCCAGGCCAGTGCACGCCGTCTACGAGCTCGGGACTCTGCATGTGGTGTGGGTGGGGTGAGGGTCAGGTTGGTGAGCATGAGTAGTCACTAGTCTCCGAGTCCACACACAGTGAGTGAGATTCACTCCGGCTGGACTCGGGGACCTCAGCGGGACAGAGTAAAGCAGGACAGGGCACCCAGGAGGAGGACTGTGTGTGTCCCAGGCTCGCAGCAATCATCCAGAGCAGGCCATGACTACACAGTCCCCACCGTCCTCCAATGAGTCCAGTCCACCACCACCGTCTGCCACGCGCTCCGCCAAATCCCAAAAAACGAGTGGCAACTCCAAGCTCGTGAGCATTAATAAGTACCGCGCGGGGGATGGACAAGAATGATACCCAGGGCCATCATTGGTAGTGATTTCAAGCGCTACGAGATTGACCGCCTGGGACCCACATACCTGTAGCTGAGTCTAATGCTAGGCTAGGGTGCGCAGCGCTGCTCATGTACAAGACCAGGTGCGCTTGCACTTACAAAATACACATGTGCTACTGCGACGGGCACGGCCCGCCTCACGTATGGGGGCACTGGGGGTTGGGGTGGGCCTGATGTGTGCCATACATAGGATAAACCAAGGGGCAGAGCTGCAGGCAGCATATACGGACATCATTGGAGGGACAAGAGTTAGTCACGTCGACACGCACTGTACGTACAGGCTGAGCTGGTCGTCTGCGTCCTGACCTCCCTCCTCCAATCATACTTATCCTCCAATCATACCTCACCAATGACCGCCTCCCTCCTCCAATCATACCTCTCCTCCTTCCTCCAATCACACCTCACCAATCCAGCTTGCTGCATGCTCATTCACCAGCAAGCGCATGCCAACAGACTCCTCATGGTCGGCGCCGCCCCAGGAGTATTTTTGCGCACAATGGGCTTATACCCACCCAAAAAGTAGCCCCCCTGCCAGGTATGGGTTTTTCCCGCACAAATGGGAAAATTGTTGCCCAATTGCATTGTGCGGGAAATAGCCCAATCTGGCAACACTGGCTCCCGCCCAACTCTAACGTCCCCTGTTATCCATGTGGGCCCTCCTCTTTGGGGCCATCCGGAACTGAGGATTAGCTCTCTAGGTGGGTGGGCTTCCCGTCAGCCTACACAGGGGAGGTCAAAGCGTTAACCCTTTGGTTGCCTCCCCCTTCCGTCTACACCATCGCTCCGCCGGAGCTTTGGGGCAAAGGGCACCAGGTTGGTATCGCCTTTCAGGACATGTCCCTCCCCCACTATGGTATTGAATGCAGTGTAATTATGTGGAGTGGAATTGTGCGTTATGGAGAGTGATTATGTGGAATGGAATGTTGTTTTGTGGAATGGTATGTAGTAAAAGTTAATTATGTGGTATTTAATTCTGAGGCATGATGTGAATTGGATGTATGTGTTGTGTTGTGTAATTGTGTTGTTTAGTTGAATAATGTGGTTTGGAGTCAAATTATGTGGTGTGGATTGGAAATGTGTGGAGTCGAATTGTGTGGTGTGGAACTGTGTGGATAGATTTGCCTTTTTGTTGATAAAAAAACATAAATAGGTAAGAGCTAAGCTCCAGACCTGTGTCTTTGGCTGTTAAAAAGAAAAAGACAAGGTAATTTGAATTCTTTAACTGTGCTAAACTTAACGTTGATGATGTTTTCATGTTATGTTCTTGCTTTCATCTGAAGTGGTTTTGCTTTGTGGCAATACAAAGTTGCAACCATCACAAAGGGTCTCTCATTATATTATCCTGTTTCTTTGCATCTGTATTTCTACTTGCCAACCACTAGATCTATAGAAATAATCACTAATGGCAAAAAGGTGTCACTAACAAAGCCCTACTTTGAAAACAATAGCATTAACAATATCAGCTAGATATACTACTTAGGAACATGTAGCTACATCAATAAGTGTTGACCTTAACGTTGCTCTTTTTTTTTTAAAGATACTCTTAAACTACCCTACAGCCAGAGTACGTGTGAACGGGTCACTCATCCGCTCCCTTCCCGATTGCCAGAGGCACAAGACAGGGGTGTGCACTCTCCCCCCGTGCTACTTGCTCCACATTTGGAGCCCATGGCACAAAGGGTGCTGCTGGAGAAACCATCAATTATAGGGGTCCAATTTGGCTGGAAGAGGCACACCATCAGCCTCTACGCAAATGATGTTATAGCAGCCCTGGAAGACCTGGGACCTCCATGCCGGCATTTTTCTCCGAGCTCAAATGCTTTGCTCAAGCAGCAGGTTTCAAGGTTAACATTCGCAAGTCACAAGCCCTCTGGGTTTCCCTCAACCTGTCCACTAAGGAGGTCCTTATGCAGTTGTGCCCAGTACAGTGTGCAACAGAATCGATTCAATATCTAGGTCTTAAACTGACGACCTCCACATAAGACACTGCCTCCCTTAATTACAATACATACTTCTCTAAATCTGACAAGACTTAAGCCGCTGGAGGTCATTCAGCTTTTCTTGGCTAGGCCGCATGGCTGCGCTTAAAATGAATGTGCTACCAAAGATATTGTACCTATTCCAGACACTTACTGTGGAGCTCCCCTGGCCCTCTCCAGTCACTCCAGCGGGAGGTCCTCTGTTTTGTCTCGGAACTGAGTTATAGACCCCAACGGAGGGAGGCCTCAGAATACCAACCATACACCGCTACTACCAAGCCACACAGGTTCAAACATTGCTGGAATGGTCCTGCAGTGAATCCAAAAAGCATTGGCTTTTCATGGATGGGGCCATTCCAGGCCAATCACTGTGAAAGATCCCTTTCCTCCATAGGACTCAGCTACCCAAAGTACTGTATAGCTCACCGGTCACAAGAGCCACACTGAAAGCTTGGGACTCAACCACCAAAAGATGCGGGCATACCTCATTCCGTTCGCCCCAAGCGCCTATCGTCAAAAACCAAGACTTCACAACAGGGCCTTGACATGACAGCCTTCCACCAATGGGATCAGGAGGGGTGCTGATCAATTGGATATCTTTTTGATGCACAGGGCCCATTTACCTTGAAGGGCCTTCTTCAATGCCAGAGAAGGAGTGCTACCACTGCCAGCAGGCAGTGTGTCATGCACCACTTGATACAACCTAATTCCCAGTGAACCCTCACCCCCTATGAAAATGGCTTCTTAACAAATCGTCTAACTCACGCTCATCACCAAGGTCTACAATTTCATACACCCTCCAGAACCAGCAGCTAAATCTGCAGGGCAGAGGTGCTGGGAGTCAGAGGTGGGGTGCACAGTCTCCCAGAAGGAATGGGGTGACATATTCTACCACGCACATTATACAGCTGACAATGTGTCTAGCATTGAAACAGTGACCAAGATCGCTACCTATTGGTATCTCACATACCCCAGACTACACAGAAGCAATCCAGTGCGCAACCCAGACTGTTGGACACATTGCGGGTCCTTAGTTACATTAACTCACTTGCTGTGAGATTGCCCCACCCTTACATCCTATTGGGTATCGATTAAATAGACTAACACTTTGATGCACAATCACCTCACTTTCTGGACTATGCCGCCTGGGCCTACCCAACGCACTTACATTCCCACTCCAATCACGGAAGGGAAGACAAGTGGGCATAGTCCTAGGAGCGGCCTTGCCAAATATATCATCCCACTGGGGCACAGACCGGACCCCTACCTACCAGGGGTGGTTACAAAGAATGTTGCATATACTGGGTATGGAACACATATCCTTTTCAATACAAGGAGACAGCTCCACCTTTCCAGATCTTAGGCACCCTTTTTTTTCCTTGCTAGGCACAGAACTACAGGAGCTTACCTGCCCCATGTAATTACACCTCGTTCGACATACATAACCCCCTCACAACACTACTTAGATTAGCATTGTTAGAACCACTAGGGGCTTTGGCTTCTTCCTCTTAAACTCACACAAGGCTAACCGGGGGTGGGCTGGGTGACCGGGGAGGACCAGGGGGAACACGGGAGGAGGGGGTGACTGGGGAATGCATTGGGGGGGGTTATATTGTTTTCTTAACCATTTGTAAATGCTATGATTCATATGGCCTATCCACCAGAGGCTTTTCTTGGCATTCAACAACTATACTAATAAAGATTTAAACCTAAAGATACTGTTAGTGGGTAACCAATGGAAAATAACGTATTAGCATCTGAGAAATAAAAATCAGTTACCATGCCATGAAGCTTGCATATGTTTCCTATTACAAACAATGCTACAGATCTATTACCGTAGTCTGCTCCTGCATATTGTATGCAATAGTTTGTGACAGAGTAACCTGTCTGCCGAGATTTAAATCAGGCCCTAAATATTGTAAGCAGACTTGAGTTGTTAAACAAAATTGTCTCAGCATAACAATTTGCACTGAACATAGAAGTCTGTGTGCACCAGATACTAACCTATGTACATGTGCTTGTTTTGCTACAGAAGACGGGCTACCTGTAATGTTTTCACCACAGCACGAAGGCTGCAGGTACTATGATATTTAGCACCTTCAGAACTTGGTTATTTTAAGTGAATTGTCGCGCTTTGCACACGTTTTGCATACATTGTACAATGCTCTTAGTAGATACTTTTTAATAATCTGTGGTGTATTTCTCATGACAGTTTCACTGTCTGCAAACAGTGTGCCACATGATAAACTCTCTTCATAGCGTAAACAGTGTTAACAATACCCACTTTTCTATTTATATCCACTTCTTTTCTCAGCCTAGGTTCAGTGACTGTCAAGGGTTTGATACAGATAAAGACTGTCCGTAGTAGGGCATTAGTTATGTAGCAGGGCTTCTGTATCTGAAGGAACTTATTTTTTACTGAACAGCTGTATAAAGATTGAACATCATATGCAGGATTAGTTACCCTTTGCTCTGTGGTTTATAGTCAGCATGAATTCGGCTTCCCATGAAGTGTATGGCAGAGGGTCAATGTTGCACATAACACCTGCTTGCTTTACCCATGGGGGTGTTTGTATGATATCAGTAATGATGCTTCATATTATTTTTAGCTATTTTGCACTTACTTAGCTCTAATACTTTACCAGCTTATATTGCAATGTGTACAAAAGAATATTGGTTGATGTCATCAATGATGTACTTTGAGATGTCATAAGTGATGTAATAAATGATGTCATAGAACATGTCATGAGTGATGTAACATGTAACATGTGAGGTCATAAGCAGTGCATGGCGGGAGCACAAGTTATAGTTAGCTCTGCTAACTATAACTGGTGAATTTCCATTTTTCTGTAGCTCAAAGCATTAATGTTGTCACTGACATATTCATCTAACTATAACGTTACTTTAACCTTTGTTTTTCTGAATTTCTAAGGTTTGTTTTAAAAAAAATACAAAACAGATCCTTTTTATCAAACCTAACTATAAGGTTACTTGAACCTTTGTTTTTTTCATTACATTTCTAGGGCTTTCTAACGTAGAGTAAACATTTATTACCATGTGTTAGACCTGGCACCATTCCATTTTTGCTGTTGCCTCATGTATTTTTGCTGGTGTTAGATGCGTTGGGCACTGTGTCACTCTTGTCCAGTACCACAGTGCAAGTGCTCCCTATTGTAAATTGACATATTAATCAGTGGTTCCATGTTTGGCTATTTGGTTTACTTGGCAGACCCTAGTACAGTGCACTGAGTGTTCCCAGGGCGTGTAATTTCAAATGCTGCTGATGGGCTTGCAGCACTGGTTGTACCATCCACAGAAGCAGCCTTGTAAAATGTGTTTAAGGTCTGCCATTGCAGAGCCTGCCTGCAGTCTGCTACTGCCATGTTGACTTGGCCAAGTGCACCCTCTTGCCAGTCCCTAAACTTTCTCTTTGCTTCACGTTAGACACCCCTATGGTAGACCCAAGGGTAGGGTGCATTGTAAGGGTAGGACAAGTACTGGTATGTGTGGCATGTCCTAATAGTGAATTACAGCCATTTCCGTTTTTCACTATTGCAAGGCTGCCTGTTCTCCATAGACCAGAATGGGCTGTTAGAATTATTACATTTTATAATCCTAACTGACTCAGAGAACATGGTAGAAATTCGAGATTAGTGTGCCTGAACTCAGAATGCTAAAATACATCTTTTAGTGAAGTTGGTTTTAACATTCTTTGTTTGAAAATACTACTTTTAGAACGTAGGTATTTGCTTGCCTAACCTTTCAAGCCTGCCTCTCCTAGGTTGTGTATTCCTTTGCCTGGAGTTTGTGAGTGTCAGGGCTGGGTGATTCCAAGAGGTCTGATGAGTCTGCCCAGTGGTGAATAGAGAGATCTGCATCTAGATGGGAGGGAGGAGTTGCACCTGAACCTTGAATAGGGCTGTGCCTGCCTTCCATAATGCTGGCTCCACCTCCTGCGATGTGGCTGATGTCTCTGCCCTGCACACTGAAAGGAGAGAAGGAGTCCTGTCAACAAAGTGCTCCAGGACTGTACTTGCCTTCCACAATGCTGGCTCCTCCTCCTGTGGGGCGTTTGATGTTTCTGCCCTGCACTGTCAAAGGAAAGGAGACGTCTGGTAAACAGAGTACTTCAGAACTGGTTTGGCCTGGGCAAAGGCCCTTCTCCCCTCAGAGAACAAAGGATTTTGGGGTATAAGTATTGGGACCCTGATCCCATGAAATTAGATCACTTTTGGACTACAAGAAGAAACCTTTACTGAGGAGAAAAACCTGAAGAAACTGAGGAGAGACTATTCCCAAGCTGAAGTGCTGCTTGGGGAATTGGCCTGCAGTGTTTGCCTTACTGTCAAAGGCAGGAGAAAGGAACTTTGTGTACTTTGCTTTCAACTTGTGTAGGATCTCCAAGGGCTTGGAAAAAAACTTGCCTCCTGCTGAAGTCTCAGGGGCAACAGACTTCAACCCCCTGCTCCCCAGAGTTCTTTTATAAGTGCTTGCTGCTTCTGAGGAACTGCGTGACGTAAGAAGCTGAAGGCGCGACGCAATGAGATCGAAGCGTGTCAGCGTCGCTGCTGCTGTCGTCGCACTTCTGAACAAGGGTGTCGACGCTGGAGTTGTCGCACTGCACCGCATCGAGAGAAGAGTCTCGCAACAAGGTAGAAGCATGTGGCCGTCGCTGGACTTACCATCGCACTTCTGAACAAGGGTGTCGCCTCTGGAACTGTCGCATTGTACTCGCATCCCCGAAAAGTGCGCCACCGCCGGAGCTGCTTCCGTCGCATTTCTGAACAAGGATGTTGCCGCTGTAGTTGTCACATTGTGCGGAAGCTTCACGCAATCGTGGGAGAAAAGTTTTGCAGCTGAATCTGTTGCCATTGCACTTCTGAACAAGGGTGTCGCCGCTGCAGTCCACCCAACGAACCGAGAACTTCTCGCATCCCCCGAAAAGCGTGCCGCATCTGGAAGCTTTTCACATCTTTATTTCTTTGCATCTGAACTTTGCCGCATTTCCCTCGCTGCAACATTGCTTGTCGTGGAAGCGCAAAGCATCGTAAGGTACATTGATTCAAAGTGTTGCATCCTAAGAACTGAAGCAAACTAAGCTAAGTCTGCCATCTTAAAGTAATAGTATTGTGTATTTTTGTTGTTTATGGTCTTGTGCTAAATCTATATAAAGTATACTTATTTTTTATATAAAACCTTGTGTGGTGTTCATCTGTAGTGTTGTCACTGGGTTACTGCATGTGGTCACACATGCTTTACACACTGCCTCTGAGATAAGCCTGTCTGCTCGTGCCAAGCTACCAAGGGGTTGAGCAGGGGTAATTTAGAAGTGTAATTCCCATATCCTGACTATAGGCAAGGGTCCCTATTTGTCACAAGTGCCTACCTGTGCCAACTAGAGACCCCCAAAACTAACACCGTGTGAAAAGCTGTCCGTGGGGGTTGGCCACAGGTCCTTATGATTTTTAAAGCGGAGGGGTCCACATGCCCCACTCCCTGAGCCTCATACGACCCCATTCCTCAGGTCCTTTTTTAAGTCTCGCCTATGCAGCGTGCATGTGCTGCATAGGAGAGAGACCTTTAGCCATCTGCACAGATTTGGGGGCAAAAACGTGCACGCGTTGCATTGCTTGCAATGGCAACGTGTGCACATCTGGCGATTCCCTTGCGGGAGCGCGTGACACCATATGGTGGCGCCATATTGTCACAATCATCGCGCTTTGAAGCACGATCGCGCAAGGGAATCGCGCAGGCACCCCTCCCCCCCTGCTGCCGCGCGAGGCGTGTGCTGGTTTCCCCTTACTTTCAGTCATGTTGGACAGCAAGGCAAGAATTATTGGGTCTGCCAATGCTTGTTCTGGATCCTGCTCTCGCGTTGAACACGTCATACGTTCCCGGCGTGCGTGGGTGACGTAGTTGCCCATAGTAACCTAGTGTCGCGGAGAAGAGGATGGTGAGTTCTGTCGGTTGGTGCCGCGCTAGGGGTTCTGCTGGGTATGGTAGGGGATTGTGCTGGGCAGTTCAGGTCACTGGCTCGGGATTCGTGTCATCGCCGATACATGTGATCGGAGCTGGGGCAGATTTAAGGGGCAACGCACAGCATCCTGCTGTGTTACTTTGTCGGTCACGTTAAGGATAACATGAGACGGGATTCAGAGATGCAGCGGGCTGTCATGATGCCTAGCACGCTGTGGGCTACGGACCTTTTAAGAGTCTCTTAGAGAGTTAAAAAGGCCGTCATCGAAATGCATCTGCTGTCAATTTTTTTAATGGGCTGAAGTAACGAATGGCATGTAGAGTGTGGTATATTTGTTAGACTTTGCCACCTTAGAAACCAACATGTGTTTTCCGTGTATATCATTGGTATTGTTTTGCTCTCTATTTACTTGAATGCTCTTTGGAATTCTTGGAGTCTTCCAAGTTTTGCAGAACTGACAGGTAATATTAGGAGCCAGAGATAGATTTAGTGGTTATGACTAGCTACTGGCGTGCTTCTATGCCATTAATAATTTTTTTCTTTCATTCATTGAGTAATTTCTTCTCCGACATTACTCCGCCGTGTCGTGATATGGGACAAGTCACCAGAAGTGGCCTGTCCTTTGTAGAGGTTAGGAGCTATGTTCGTGGTTGCCTTACAAATTCCTAAAGTACATACCCACCACTTGCATGCATCTTATATCTCAAGAAGAGACCTGAGTAGGACCGGAATGATAACTCGTATCAGCCCAGCAACATCTCTGTTTGCCTGCATCTGACAAATGAAATAGGAGGATATGTGCTCTGTGTTGACTGCAATCTGGGTACTAAGGTTCTTTTTGCAATGTCGTGTGCAGAATATGAGGCGAGGGTTATTGAATTTTTAGAGCAACTGAGCTCCATGAAAGAATATTCGTTTAGGGCACAACTTTAGAAGGCTTTTCTTATTTGTGTCCAGTAATCAGGACTTTGAATTTTATGTCTTGCACAATGAAGCATGCATTTAAGTTGTTGCAATGCATAGGCTGCTGTCTATAACTCCCTAACCCAGTGTTTCCTAAACTGTTGGTCGGGACTGTTTTTGCTGTTGCTGGCATGCAAATCCAAGCAACAAGTAAAGATACCTTTACATTTCTGTTCATATTGTCTCATTTGCTGCGCTTCAATGACAGAGGTAAAATGTCAGGTTATGTCTTCCAGGGCTCTCAAAGTCAGAAAAATGTTAGCAGACCTTTAGGTCTAGTGACTTGAATAGTCTTCTCGACCTAAGTGTAAGGCTTGACCCATAAACTCATCTCAAATTATGTAATCCTAATCAAATATTTAATTTCACAGATTCGTCCATTTCTTGATTATGACGTACAAGAGCAACTTAAAATATGTGAGTTCAGCATGTCTCCTCTACAAAAATCTCTTTTGTTTGATTTAATAGAGTAAGGGCCTTGTATGACTTTGGTGGTGTGGCAGCAGGCTGCCATGCCAGCGCCCTGCTGCCACATTGCGAAAGCGTGAACACCTGTCTGATTCCAACTGGAATTCAGGTTGGGCGGTCCTGCAGCGGCTGGCCCACGGTGCTGCAGTGCTAAGGCTCATGCATGAGCCTTAGCAAGACACCGCAATGGGAACGCCATTATAAGTTCCAGGAGGGCATGGACTTAAGTTACATAATGCGTTAGTTACATTGAAAAAATCGCCTGCCACATATCCAATGAAGCAAAAGACACCCAAATGATGGCTGGAATGCAGAACAAACTCAAAACATTCACCTCCAATCAATTGATCTGGGTTTAATCCATCGTTCTTTTGCTCACCATGTCATCCCAGTTTAGACCCAGCCATATGCAAATCAGTCTTGACCCTGTTCCTCATGGGAACAGTCCAGCCTGAACTGCCAAGCCAGGTCCTCTCTGGACCCGAAACAGGCATCCTGGGACCTGTTTTGCGGTTTCACCCCTCATCAGCCAGGCTAGCTTGAATCCAGTGGCACTTAGGGTAAGAATGCAAGAGACACACAAATGATGTACTGAATGCAGAACAAATCAAAACATTCGCCCCCAGTCAAGAGATTTGGGTTCTATCCATTGTTCTTTTGCTTACCATGCCACCCAGTTTAGAACCTGCCTGACATGGCAGTTCGGACTGGACTCTTCCCATTGGGAGCAAGGTCAAGATGAATTTGCATTTGGTTAGGTTTCAACTGTAATGGTATGGGGAGCAAAGAACATTAGATTTAGGCCCAGATCTCTGTACTGGGGGGAATGTTATGACATTGTTCAACATTCTATCCACCAATTGCTCTTTTTGCATCATATCCAATAAAGCTAGGTGAGTCGCAAACGTTTGTCATTTTAAAATTGGGTTGTGGCCTTAAAGTTTTGAAGGCACTGCTCTAACCTAATTGGATATGATTGGACCAGACTTCTCCAACAAGCCACTAGTAGTTCTCCCAATACCTGTAAGTTAACTCTCCTGTGTGCTGCCCAGCCTATTATATTAGAAGCTTTTGCTTGGTTTAATTGATAAATGTGTACTACAATTAAAAAAGTGTGAAAGAAAAAAAGTAGAATTTGTAGAATATATTTAAAGCTGATAAAGCACATAAAAAGTGGCATCTAGGAGACTTATTGCTCATATTATGACTGTGGTGCCCGAAGCCTTTTTTAAATTATGCGGTGATTGATCACTGCTGAAAATCTTAAATAGCATGGCCACTTATGGAATTATGTCTGAAATGATCGTTGTTACAAGATTAATAATATTAGTAGCCCAGGATGATTTTCATGAAGCGCAAGTAGTTCTTACTACAGAAAAGTTTAGAGACCTCTGGGTTAGAAGAGTGCCGTATTAAATGATATTGCGTCCTGCCTGTACAGGTTGGCATATGGAATTAGGTTGTGCAAGTATGGTGTTTTAGGTAAAGTCTGAGGGAATCTCCTTTGACAGATGATGACTGAAGAGGCTCAGTTCGACATTTTTAAAATGTGCATGTGTCTGTATGCACAATCACAGGAGGTGGTAATCCTACCCCCCTCTTCCCTGGTATAATGGTGTAAGGAGGCAATGTTGTGCCAGTGAAGGATAGATGTGTCTCATAGGGTGGGAACAAAACGTTGTCACTTGAAATGTAGTCACTGATACACCATAGTAGGTAGCGCATGAAACAACTGTGCATCAAACTTTGTAAGGTGTGATGATTGCCTTTCAGAGCATGGGTGAGCCTGGCTTGCCTGGGCAGGAGAACTTGGAAGCAAATATAGTTGCAAATGGTGTATACCCACATCGCATGCTGCCCAAAAATGGTATCAAATAAAGTCTACTGTATATTTGGAGTAGGCAGATATCCACTTCTGCCCCCCTCACCCCCCCCCAAAGATATTATGGAAATGTATTTGCAAATGTAGTAGTAGTACATTTGTAAGCACATTAGCCAGTAAAAAATTGCCAACACCCAGGGCTTACACATCTCTTTACAGGGTAATATCTTTCTGATGCAATTTTAACTTTTTCCTCCCTGTGCCTTCTAGGATATTGGTATTATGTGACCGGAGCAAAAGATATGACATGTGGACTATATTGTATGCCAAGCAAAGGCTATTTGCACTGTGTAATGCAGTATGTTTGTAGCAGAATAACTGCACTTTAAAAAAAAAATGTTATCATTCTCCGTTCAGAGGTTGCACTTAATTAGTAAAAGTTTAGCACTTGCATACATCAGTCCATAATGGAAGGATGACTAACCACTTTGCAGCAACACATCGGGACGGCTTTTGGGACCGGTACAGCTGTATTTGGTGTTGAGTTCGGGGGAGGGGGGAGGTGCTGTGTTTCGTAATAATGGGGTTAAAAGCACTGCAGTGTTACCTGTGTGTCCAGCAATAAAAATTAACCCTGGGCGAAGAACTACGCTCCGTTCGCGGAGTTTGCGGAGTTTCGGCAACTCCGCGCTCCGCGGAGAACGCGAAGTTGTCGAATACTCCGCAAACTGCTGCGTAGCGTAGTTCTCGCGCGCTCAATAGCATTTTCGCGTGCGCGAGGATGCTTGTCGGTAAGATCGAGTTGCCGAACACGCAGAAACTGCAATCTGGCACAGAATAACTCGCGAACACGTTAGTAGTGACCGGAAATAAGGGGACGCGAGCGGGCGGGACAAACCTCATGGGTAACTTTGCGCGCTACACATCCCGAGCATGCAGGCAATCAATCAATCAATCAATCAATCAATCAATCAGGATATTTGTATAGCGCGCTACTCACCCAGAGGGTCTCAAGGCGCTTGGGGGAGGGGGGTCCGCTACTGCTCGCAGCCATGTCTTGAGTTGCTTCCTGAAGCAGAGGTGGTCTTGGGTCAGGCGGAGGTGGATGGGGAGGGAGTTCCAAGTCTTGGCTGCCAGGTAGGAGAAGGATCTTCCTCCCATGGTGGATCTTCGGATGCGTGGCACGGTGGCGAGGGCGTGGCTGGTCGATCGTAGCTGGCGGGTGGGAGTGTAGAAGGTCAGGCGGTTGTTGAGGTACCTGGGGCCCAGGTCGTGGAGGGCCTTGTGTGCATGGGTGAGGAGTTGGAACGTGATTCTCTTGCTGATGGGGAGCCAGTGAAGGTCTCTCAGGTGTCCGGAGATGTGGCTGTGTCGGGGGATGTTCAAGATGAGTTGTGCGGAGGTGTTCTGGATGTGTTAGAGTCTTTTCTGGAGTTTGGCTGTGGTTCCGGTATAGAGGGTGTTTCCGTAGTCCAGTCGGCTGGTGACGAGTGCCTGTGTGACCGTCTTCCTGGTTTCGGTGGCGAGCCATCGGAAGATCTTTCGGAGCATGCGTAGGATGTTGAAGCATGATTATGAGACGTCGTTGACTTGTCTGGTCATCGAGAGGGAGGAGTCCAGGATGAAGCCCAGGTTGCGTGCGTGGTCCGTTGGTTTGGGTGCGCTGCCCAGGGCAGGGGGCCACCAGGAGTCGTCCCAGGCGGAGGGTGATGATCCAAGGATGAGGACTTCCATCTTGTCTGAGTTCAGTTTCAGGCGGCTGTTCCTCATCCACTCAACTACGTCTTTCATCCCTTCGTGTAGGTTGGTTCTGGCGGTTTCTGGGTCGTTGGTGAGGGAGAGGATCAGCTGGGTGTCGTCGGCGTAGGAGAGGATGTTGAGGTTGTGTTGGCGTATGATGGCTGTGAGGGGGCTCATGTAGACGTTGAAGAGGGTGGGGCTGAGTGATGATCCTTGTGGTACGCCGCATATGACTTCGGTGGCCTTGGATCTGTACGGGGGGAGGCGGACTCTCTGGGTTCTTACGGTGAGGAACGAGATGATCCACTCCAGTGCCTTCTCTTGGATTCCGATGTCGCTGAGGCGCTGCACTAGGGTGCGGTAGCAGACCGTATCGAATGCTGCGGAGAGGTCCAGGAGGATGAGGGCCGCTGTTTCCCAGTTGTCGGGCAGGGCTCGGATGTCGTCAGTGGCTGCGATGAGGGCGGTCTCGGTGCTGTGGTTGGCGCGGAAGCCGGACTGCGAGTGGCCGAGGCTGGTTGGGCGAGCGCAATTGGTGATCCACTGTTTGAGGTTGTTGGCTGCTTGGTTGGGGTCCGTTGAGCTGGCGGGAGGGTTCTGGCTCAGTGAAGTGGTGAGCTGGTCGGTGGTGATCTTGTTCCAGTTCCTGCGGGGAAGCTGTTGCGGGTGGTGGTGAGTTGTGGTCTTTCTGAAGCTGAAGTGGAAGCAGCTGTGGTCTGTCCAGTGGAGTCCGGTGGAGTGGCTGAAGGAGATGTACTTGCTGGAGAAGAAGACTGGGTCAAGCGTGTGTCCGGCGTAGTAGGTGGGGGTGTTCACCAGTTGCATGAGTCTGAGGTTGGCGAGGTTGTCCAGCAGGGTGGTGTTGGTGTTGTCGTTGTTGTTCTCCAGGTGGAAGTTGAGGTCCCCTAGGAAGATGTAGTCAGTGGAGGCGAGGGCGTGTGGGCTGATGAAGTCTGCGATGTCTTCGCTGAATTGTGTGCGAGGTCCTGGGGGTCTGTAGATGAGGGTGCCTCTGAGTGTGGTCTTGGGGTCGGTGTGTATCTGGAAGTGAAGACGTTAAGCGGCTGTGAGGGTGTCGTCTGAGTTGGTCGTGATGCGGATGGTGTTCTTGTGGACGATGGCGATGCCTCCTCCTGTCTCGTTGACGCGGTCTCTCCGGGTGATCTTGTATCCGTCCGGAATGGCGACGGCGATGTCGGGCGCTGAAGAGGCATTCATCCATGTTTCCGTGAGGAAGGCGACGTCTGGAGATGTGGTGTTGAGCAGGTTCCAGAGTTCCACGGCGCTCCCGAAGACGAAAAATGGCTCGCGAACGGGTCAAGCAAGCTACTACGCATGCTCGCGGAGTTATGCGTAGTTCGCGGAGTGCAAGTGCATCTTCGCGTAGCTCCGCGGAGTGCGGCTACGCGAACTACGCCCAGGGTTAATAAAAATGTCATGATAATTCTGGTGATTAATGTTCCTACTGGCGAGAGATTGGAGTTGTGTCTATTGGCAGTTTTGACTCCTCAAAAAGTAGCACAAAGGGTTAATGTGCCTGCTGCAAAGAACGCGGGCCATGAAAATCAGAACTGCATCTTATGTGGATGGCAAAGTGGGTTACTGCTTCTGACACACACATTCTTTTACCTGAGGTTCATAAATTAAAATTTGGATATAGCACAGTGACCTTTGAACTGTCATCAAAGAGCTGCATGCAAACTGCATGGTATATGTTAGAATGTTATGTTTTCCCCCCAGTCTTTTATTATCCTGATGTTGCTTAAAAAGGGTTTGTTTGGGTAGAAATGCATTCTTATGGGTAAAGACAGCCCTAACTACTGTAGTACGTTTAAAATCCCAGGTATGGGCTTCTCCAGACCAAACCCTATACTGCCCACTAGTATGGATGACGTGATTTCTACACCTTGCAATCCTCAATGGGTTATGTAACATTTCCTATAGGCCGATTTAAACTTGTCTAATTCATTATCTCTGTATAATGTGTGTGTGATGTAAAGTGCTCTGACGCCCTACACTGGTATGAGTAGTGCTATAAAAACAAATTAAATATATGTGAGAAGATGGGCTATGGAAAGATGAGGGGCAGGGATGGAGGATGGGAGTGAGGAAATCCGTGGACAAGGAGATCATTGGAGGGGGTGCCAAAAAAGATTGTTGCACCGGGCGCCGCCAGCTCTGACATGTTTCTACGTTTTTAGTAACCTTTGATAACTTTTGAGCTAGATATAAAAAATATTGCTAAAATCTGCAAATTATGCAGATGGTATGGATTATGTAGCAAGTGTAGTAAATCCATGAGTATGAAAATAAAATCTCAACTGCAGCAGAATTGCTTAATTCCAGTGGCCTTGAATGTCGGCACTCGTAGGATCAGGGAACAAAAACAGGGAGGGATTCATACTACAGATAATAAACAGTGTGTGAGGAGTGTTAGCTGGAGACCAAGCCTAACTTTAGTATTAGAAGGGTAAGAAGCATGTTTTATTATCCAAGGTGCTGCTATGCATGTCATTTAAACGTTTCAAAAAAAGAGAGCCAAGTGGGTGTGGTTTCTTACTCTCTCTGGTTGCATCTTATGTTAAGACCTTCTATAATTTATGTAAACCAGATACGTGGGGGCAGACTATCTCAGACTTCATAAAATCATGCCTTCCACAATATGCTCCTCTTATTTGATAACCACAACTTTTATAGAACTACTTAGCAGTGTGAAAACAATTGCTGATTTTGCAATTTAGTCAATTGTAGTTTAGATTTTCTCCTGGGTTTCCTGATAATTAAGATTCTGCAGCAGTGCTACTGAAAGTCTTACAACATTTGCAATTTCACTTTTTTCTCATTGTTGAAGGAATTTGCATGTCTCTTTGTGCAATTTTTCAAACGTAAAAACAATTTTAGCTCTTATTTAAGATGTTTGACTAGGATCAGGAGATATTGGTTCATGGAAATTATTGCAAGAAATTATGCTAGTAGCATTCGTCAAATTATGTAGAAGGCATATGCAACAGCAATATATTTCAGATAATGGAAGATTTAAATGGGGCTTAAAATACGATTTTGGGCAACACGTTAGCGCACTTGAATTGAATGAAAGGTAATTCTTAAGGCAGCAGTACTAAGTGACTTATGAATGTATGGATAGGCACCCTAAACACAGACCTCTGCTAAGTGTGCAGTCCCAGGGCAGATTGGCATACTTAGTCCCCAAGTCTGGCTCCCCATTTTCACTCAATTCCAGCTTTTCTGTCCACCTCCCTTCCCCCAACCTGACAGCAGCGTGACTTGTTACCAGTACTATTGCACTGAAAGATGTTACTTCAGCCTCCATCTCTAAGTGACTGGCACAGACAAGTCCTAAGCAGGAGCACACTTATCTCCTAGGCTGATAGAGAAGCACCGTAACAATTTGTCTTGCAGAGAGCTAGGAGTAGCCGATTAACCCCCTGAAAGTCTTGTTTGCATCTGTTGGCTATGCCTCTGCAGGAACACTGTCTGGGTCAACTCTTGCATGTGAATGAGCCCCACCGGCCTGATCTGTATGATCTTTTTTACCTGACAAATTATGGTTCACTAGGAACTTCTTCTCTATAATCTATACACTATAATGATTTGTAATATAGTAATATAATTTCCGGATCATTCAGTAACTATTTCAACAAGGCTTAACTAAAAACGATGTTATTATGGTCTCAAAGTAGGGCACATCAAGAATAGTGCTCAGTGCACAAAAGTGTACAAATAGTGAGAAGTAACAGTGCTATGCGAGTGTGTTTATATAGGAAAGCTATCAACTAAAAACAAATCATCAAGGGCTAGATGTAGGTAGGAAAGATTTACCGATTTTAAATTACTGAATTTTACCGATTCGGTAATTTAAAATCGGTAAATCTATGGGTCCGACATGTAGGTATTCCAGATGTGCTGGAATACCAAATCGGATGAATTGGGTATTTACCGATTCGGTAAATACCGAATCGGTAATACCCATTCATTCCTATGGGCTTTGAAGCCCATAGGAATGAATGGGCATTACCGATTCGGTATTTACCGAATCAGTAAATACCGATTCACACAAGGGTGCAGGGGGTGTCACTTTGACACCCTCTGGCACCCCCAAAACAGGCACGGGTGCCATGTGGCAGGCATACCTGCCCTAAGGGCAGGTCTGCCTGTCACATGGCATAGGTGTGCATGCACACATGTGCATGCACACCGGAATCGGTACTTTACCATCAAATTGGATTTGATGGTAAAATACCAATTCGTTAAGGCTCCTGGGAATCTGAAGAGTCCCAGCTACATATGGGTGGCTCCGAATCGGTAAATTTACCGATTACTTATTTTACCGAATCGGTAAAATTACCGAATCGGTAATTTTACTGATTCGGTAAAATAATGCCCCCCTACATACCATTCGCCTATTTACCGATCGGTAACGGCCGAAAATACCGATTTTCGGCCGTTACCGACCGACCTACATCAGGCCCCAAGTCTGTGTTCCTTGATATAGAAACACAGATTCATATCTTGGAAATGCAATACAAGACCCAGTCCGGTTGCTGTATGGTTGACATTTCAACCTTCTAAATGAATTTCGAGGTCATCATCAGGACGAAGTATAATTTAGGGTACCTAGACACTCTGAAAATTTAGATAAAAGAATTAAGAAGGAACACAACTGTCACTGGTAAAGAGGGCTCGCTGAAAAACGACTTCTTTAAATGGGAGTGCTGGAGTCAGTGTGGAAAAAGGGCTTTAATCCAATGCTCGAGTGCACGTGAGTCACGAAAACCCCTCATTCGTGATTCAGAAGTACATTTGTATTTGAGTTGCTTAAGATCAATATGGTTTCTGTTGACACATTGGTTAAGCATATTTTAACCATAAAGGTTAAGACCGAATTACAATATTGATGTGGCCAAAGACTAATAAATTACTTACGATGATGACAGGGCTGAAGAGGTCACCCACATAACCAGTTACTCTGCTTGAAGATCAGAGGATGTACTGTAAAATGTAATGTAATGATGTCTTGTAAAGCGCATGAATCACCCCACAAGGGGTATCTCCGCGCTGTAGACCGCTGGGGAACCCGTCCTGGCTTTCCCTGTGAGATGGACCCTACTGGGTATCTTCAGGGTGAAACCAGGTATCCCCGGCATATGTGGGGGGCCGTTGTGGAGATGAGGCAAGCTAATGCCCAGAGTTGCCGTGTGTGATCCCTGGTTAGAGTAGGCACCGAGGCGAGAATTATCGAGTCCACTGACCCTGGTCCACAATCCTGCTGCGTCTGGAATTGAACCCTGGTCCCGGGCCGTCCTCTGCTTCCCGGTCTGCCGCCTCTAACCAGTGAGCCACACCACTCCACTAGACAGGATGAAACGAGTGGCAGCACAAATGCCACTATCCAACTTTTGTGTGACAGCAGATGAGTTGTGTAGGAGTCACAACTTCATTTAAAGATGGCTGCCATGCTCAGGAAGGCAGAAGGTACAGTTAAACGAGCATTGGCATAGCCAATAAGTCTAGCTTTTGGGACCTTATAAGTATTTAGTTAGGCAGCACAATATCCTTACTGCAACAACATCAACCGTTGCATGGCTAAGCACTTATAAGGTCCCAAAGGCGAGACCTATCTGCTATTGCCAATGCTTTTTTTAATGGGAGGGGGGGCCAAGTATCCATCTCCCCAAGTCTTATTACATGCTGGAAACCCCATCCCCAAGCGCTTTTTTTATGAAAGGGCAACGTAGCCCCCCTCCCCAAACCCAATTAGGCCCTGGGGACCCCAAAACCCACCTACTTAATGTCCATGGAAGTAAATATGTTTGTCTATATCTATATAAGAGTGTACATTTTATCAAATCCATTGCGAATTTTCTGCTCGTAAATCATGCCGTTCACTGCAATCAAACCTGTGTTTGGAGTGATTTACATATTTAAGCTTTAATGTATTCTTAATACTTGAAATTCTAGGTGAAATCTTGAGAAACTAGAACAGTCACCACGCAAAACAAGTTTTCCCCTTGGAGAAAGCCCTTCCTCTACACCCTTCTAGCTTCTTCCTCATCCTAGAAAATAATGTATTCCTGCCATTGACAGTCTCTCTATCCGGGGTGGCAATGGGTCATGAAGACCTGTTTGCTTTCCCCAAATCTGTATGTTTGTGAGTGTTCATCAACTTGACAAGCCCCTCACCCTGTAGCACCTACAGGAGCAGATGTATTTATAAAGAATTGTGTGCAAATTGCCATTTTATGAAATCCAATTGTGAATACAAACTGATAAATCATGCCATTTGCCAATGAAGTGCAAAACTGTAAACATCTACCCACTTGCAAATGCACACCTTTTTAACCTTTGCAAGATAAGCAAAATGCGAAGCCTGCACATTGCTTCGAATTTGGGGGCCTATTAGGATGGCGGACGGACCTGCGTCCGTCCGCCACCCCAGAGGAGGAGGGACCGTCCGCAGGGGCAGCGGCAGTCCCTCCGTGCTAATTAGGATGTGACCGCCAGCCTGGCGGTCACATCCTGTATTTTTAACATTGCGGCGGGTGGTGCTTGAAGCAGCACACGCCGCAATGTTAAAAATGACCATGTTTTCCTTTGCGTGCACGAAGCTGCAGGCACCGCGTGGTGCCTGCCGCTTAGTGCACGCAAAGGCAGGGGGGTACCATAGGTACCCCCCATGTGCACCGCCCACCCCCCCTTCACCCCTGGGGGCCCGCAACGGGCCCCCAAAGAAAAGTCTGTACGCCTTTCCACGGCGGAAATGCCGCCGTGTAAAGGCATAGGACCGCTGACATCCTAATATGGTTGGCGGTGTCTGATAGACACCGCCAGCCATGTTAGAGCTTTTCCGCCGCGGTCGGAAGGCGACCACAGCGGAAAAGCGGCAGACGGAAAATAGATCCCCCAGCCATCCTAATCTGGCGGGGGTCTTTTTTCAGTCCGCAGCGGTTAATCCGCATCCTCCAGGCCGGCGGTGGCTTCCGCCGGCCCGGAGGATGCGGATTAACCACAATCCTAATGAGCCCCTTGGTCTTTACAGTCAGTTATTGTTCTGTAACTGTTTTTCTACAGAAAGGTGCCCCTACTTGTTTCTATATGGGTTGAGGACGTTGTTAAAAAAGAAGCCTTTGAAATAACTGTGATGCATGCAGTTTAGGTGTGAAGTCAACATGACCAAACCTTTATTTGATTATCGATATTGAATCTCGATATCCAGAGGGCAGATTATATTTAAAAGGTTGCACCATGATTAATCAAATTATACGCTCCTCGCTGAGACATACAGTGAATTTCAAGTCACGAATTTAGGTCCCACTATGACCGCCTTTATCTTCCTTTCTTTCAAGTCGGTAAATTGAATACCATTTAATTATATCGTGTGACACTTATTTTTCACAGTGTTTAGAAACTGCAGTTTGAATCGCTATAATAAAACAAGTTATTCATATTTGCTGTGGGAAATATAATATGCCATTCACATTTCTGATATATGAGATGGGTCACCTGGAACGTATATAAAAAGATAGCTTGATGCCTTACCTTGTGCCCGGCGTCTTCAAAATAGATAATCAAAGTGTGCTAGTGAAGCAAGCCCTGCAGCATGCACTTTATATAGTGTCCTTCCCATTTATAATCATATCTCAGTGTAATAAAGCAAGAGGTCGGCCGGGGACACAAAGGAGTTTTTTCCTTTGAACTGTTGTTACCTTTGCTTGGATGCGTCCTTTATGTTGCATCACCGGAGTAAAGACTGAAGTTCGACTTTTATTACACATGCTCTAATGAATGCGGCAGCAAACTACTTCTCAGGGACTGGACTTGCCTTAATTCTGTATCGCACAAAATCAGGAGTATGTATGCTCTGCTTGCATAATATTTTTAAGGACCCTTTGCCGTACGTTTTTAATTTAACCTGCTATTTGCGGCTGCCTGCGGCCGCCACAGGGGGCCACCTCGGAGGGCAGCCACCCCTTAGTGGCATTTAGGGGCCTTCCCACTCCCTTCTGTGGGACTCCAGGAGGAGTCCCCTCTCAGGGTGTGCTGGGCACGTCATGTCTGGCGTGCCGGGGGAATGGGAGGGGTATTCAGGCCTCCCCCGCCATTACTGGGCCTCTTTGCTGCCCAACACACCGTCTCCCACCCTACCGGATACCCGGCATGGGACAGGAAAGGGAAGTGTGAGGATGTTGGTATGTTTTATTTGTTGTTGCAGGCAGAGTTACAGGGCGATCTGGAAGCAGTCTGGCTACAGAAGGATACCTATGCAAGTGCACTATAGAGTACCTGAGCCAAATCACAGGAGTCTCAGGGGAGAGTCCTAGAACAATGATGTTGGTGCCCTGTTAGTCCTCTAGGGTGGTTGTAGGCCTGAACAACCGGGGGCTTGCCTTGCTACGCTCCGCCCTGATAGGGGCGTGAGTAATAAGGGAGCAATTTGTCACGTGGTCCACTCAGGGGATCACCCCATAAGGGTAGCGCTGATTGGGTTTCCATAGTGCTTGGCTCTTCAGGCGGGCAGGGTAGCATAGGTTAGTACGGCTACCTGCACTTGGATCGCCCGTAACCCACCACCATTTGCATACTTTTGTATGGAATAAACCTGCAGCCATAATTTCTCCAAACAAAAAAGTTGTGTTGTGTATTTATTTATGCATGCCTTTTCTACTTTGGTGCGGGTGGGGAATCTTGAGCCGATAATGGAACTATTATTTACCCTTTCTTTGTAGTGCTTTGAGACCCGAATGTCCTGCATTGATGATGTTTGTTGTTTTGGTAGGTTCTCAAAACTCTGCTTCATGCAGTTGCCGTATTCACTTATAGGCGCTGCAAAATGTTTTGAGATCGTGGTTTAATTTGTGCAGTTCAGGCAGGCATTATAGAAGTCCCTATCTCAGGGTCGCGGCTCCAAAAGTGAAGATAGCAAAGCCCCTCCTCCCCTCGCCCCCCCACTCCACCTCATCCCCATAGAGGCAGTGCCAACTCCAAAGAGAAGCTTTGGCTATTGCTAAGGACACTTCTTTGCGAAGTAGCTGTTGAACTCTGCAAATAGTTCCATTTGTTCAATGTCAATGTTTATTGGTAATGATTCAGTCAATTATATCCATTACACGATATACAAACTTACTGTTTATTTTGTGTGCACTCAATTAAAAATTAGAACATTTCTAGGAATAAGGTCAATTAACATGTTTTAAGTGCAAGTGCCTGAACTCTTTCACCATTTAGATTTGATCGAATACTGACATAGAAGCTATCTAAAACTAAAAACACTTCATTAAACGGCCTAGATAATCAGATAATTCACAATATAACGTGCTGGTGCATGAAATCATCAAGTCAATAAGTTTGATGCACTTTGAGCTCATTAAATTAGTAAAAATATCAATATTTTGCACGTGCAACAGTTATGAGAGCGACCATAATGTGTAGTCTGGGGGTGGAAAACATTTGAAAGCTTGTAAATTGATTCTAAACAGGTTGGATTGAAGCCCAGACTGGGCAAGGCCAAGCGCTGCCATAATGGCGGTTGTGTCGGTCCCCGTGGCTCGGAGGAGGTGGGGGGTCGCCGCGCCCACTGATGACGCGGTGCCCCACCTCCCTTGAGCAAACAAGGGCGGTGCCCATGGGGGTGCGAAAAAAGTGCTTCCATTTCAGCGCGATATGGAAACGTTGGGGCAGGCTGGTTTAGACCGGTCTGCCCTACGCCTACCTTTAAACGGGGCGAGGAGAGCAGGAACAGTCCCTTGTTCTCTAAAGAAGTTGCATCAGATTTAGAAAAGCATATGGAGGATGCCTCTACACAAGTGTGGAATCCTTTTGTCAGAAATATTGGTTTTACTAGGGCTCTATTTGCATCGTCTAGGTCGGGCAGCAACACGGTATGTCCAGCCATGATTCCTGCTTGAAGTTGCATAATCTGCAGGCCCCTTCTTTGTCTGGGTTTGCCTATGCTGAGATCAAATCTATTGTTGATAGACTGAGTAAACGCATATACATAATGTCACTGCACACCCTCCTGTTAATATCGTCTGAAAGGGTGAGTGAGTTCAGCTTTATTGTTCAATTACTTAAAATCGTTACAATATACTATTATTACAATAATCTAAAAGAGAAGAAAGAAAAAAGAGTTAAGATCCAACACAACTTGCTACGAACTATAGGAGAGTTTAAAAGATTAAAAACAGTTTATCCAAACTGGCAATAAAGTGAAAGTGCATAAAACTTTGTGGGAAGTATTGTCAAAGTCTCTCTTGCTTGATGGCCAGGTGGTTTCTTTTTTGTGACTCTGTTTTCTGTGATAGGGCTGCCTGGATTGATTCTGTAAATTTCCCTAGCCGCGCAACTGTTTGAGCTGTTTGGGCAGAGAAACACAGGTCTGAGGCTTCTCTGCATCGTACAAGGCTGTAGGACCTGCAGATGTGAAGAACCAGCCGGTGCCACTCGCTAGCCAGCTTTGTGCAGCAGCACAGCAGATGGAGCCAGGATTTACGATGATAACTACAAAGACGACATACTGCTGAATTGTCCTTCCGGGCCCAGGCTTGGTTAAAATCCACAATAGGCAGTGCGAGAAGTCTCATATAGGTGATTTATTTGTGGACAGGGACTGTCAGTGCTTGCTCAAAATATGGCTGTGGTTTGCCCACTGTGTAGGAAGTGTCCGGTGCTGAGAGATTGGGATGATGGTGTAAGCTTTCCAGATCTCTTTCGTAGGATATTTTCTTAACCTGTATATTCACTGTTCTTTTCGATGCGGTTACTGGAATATTTAAATTGTGCACATTTTGAGCATCTATTTCGAGCAATTCTATGGCTTCTGCTAGCTGAACCTGCCATGGAGATAGTCCTTCTTCAAAGATTGTTTGAAATAGCCTTTTCAGGGAGTTTACTGGAGCACGCAGGGTGCTAATGTAGTATTTTAGAATATTCCCTCAGCAGCTGATGTCTGGACGGGTGAGACCCAGGTCAAACCTTAGTCTTGCTTTCCTGGCCTGTCGTGGAAGTTCTAGAACCGTCTTATAGGCAGAAATTTGAAAGGTATGGCTGAGGTCTCCCAACCAGGTATGATGAATTTAAAGGGTGTAAAATCTCCAAGGAACTTAGAGAAGTAGAATCTTGCTGGAATGAAGCTACCCGTAACGGCCTGTTGATTACCTTATTCCAGGTCAAAAAGGTGATGGGGTCAAGAGAAAGCGCTGCTGGTTCAATTTGGAAAGATGCAATTGCCCTCTGTAGTTGTTGTTCCATTGGCTCTCTGGGTTCTCAAAAATAACTCTGAGACAGGCCTTAAGGGAATTCTCTGGCGCTTTCAGTGTGCGTGTATAATATTTAAAAGAATCCAACCCACAAGCTAGGGTTTGATTTAACAGGCCATATTCCAACTGAGTTCTTGATCTGCGGAAGTGCCTCTGCAGTTGAAATATTTTCTTGTACACAGAGCAAGGCAGTCAGAACGGGCACCGGGCAAAGCCTGGTGGCCCTATTTTAGCGCTGAGAGAAGAGAGGCCTGAATAACTTTGATTATTGATGCCGCAGAGGGGCTATTTATTTTCTTATTCAGGCTGGCTAAGCTGTAAATAAAGGCAGGTGATTTCTTTTTTTAGCAGTTTTTATGGGCTAAGGATTGAGAGGACTCGGTGAACAACACCCCCACATAGTTGTATTTTGCTGCTGTGGTGATGATCTTGGGCCCCATGCTGCATGGAAGGAATTTCTCATTCTTGTCTATTTCAAAATTATTTTATTGAATTTTTGCAGAGAAAAAACACAAAGAGACAAAACAGAAAAATACAAGTCATATCATTAAATTACAAGCAAGTGAGCAAGAACAATTATAAATAAGCAGTCATAAAAAAGTACAATGCAAAGTACAATCGGCAACCAAAGGATAACCAAAATCAGGAAGGGAAGGAAGGAGGGGAAGGGAAGAAGGGAAAGGGGTAAAAACATTTCATAGCATAATAAATTGAATAAATAGAGTTACCAATAATAAGCTAAAAAAGAGTATAATAATCAATAAATAAGACAGCAACAGTGAAAAAACATGAATCATAACTTTAAATATGAATCAATAGGAGACCAAAAAGATTGAAAATGCATAGAATTATGATGAACACCTTGTAATGATAATTGAGCACCTCTTCTTGTAAAGATAATCCAAGACCACCAAGCATGAACTAAAAGAGAAGTGGCATCCTTCCAACAAAAAGCAATTGATTTTAACGCAGCTGAAACCAAAAAATTAAATAACTTTGCCTCAGCATCTTCAAGAGGATGAATCAAAACAACTGATTTGCAAATTAATAATTTATAAGAAAGCAGACCAGAAATAGGCAACATTTTCAATATTACATTCCAAACTTCAGACCAAAATTTCATAATAACAGGACAATCAAATAACATGTGACGTAAAGATCCAGGATGCAATTTACAGTGCCAACAGAGGTCTGATGGTAATAATTTAGCACAAAATAAACGGAGTGGGGTCCATAAAGAATTAAAAAAAATGTAAGCATTAGTTTGATAAAGTGAAACTGGTAACCATCCAGAAATACTATTTGTCCAAATTAATGACCAAGAGTCAACAGATAGGGAAATGGAAAGTTCAGCATTCCAAAAAGTTGAAATGATATCAATGTTGGAGCCCAATGAAGAGGTAAGTTTTTTATAAAATACAGAAACTGTTTCAGAAGATACAGAAACAGTATTGAAGTAAATTAAAAAATCAGCCGAGGACATAGATGGAATACCAGTTGGGAAGGAGTCTAAAATGGAATTACACAAAAATTGGTATTTTAGCAAATCGGACTTTGGCAGGTTGCTTTTTAATTGGAGTTGAGCAAAGGAAATAAATGCACCATCTGAAAAAACATCTCTAAGATAGAAAATGCCTTTGTCAATCCATGAGGACCAAAAAGTGACATTTCTATTTAATTTTATTAAAGCGCTGTGCCATAGTGACAAATGCACCGTAGAAAGTAAAGGAGAGGCAAAATTAGAGTCCAAATCATTAAAAATTAATCTTGATGTTTTGATTATGGACGAGTAATGTACAACCTTAGAGGTATGAGACATAGTTAACAAGGAGGGCAATGGAAAAGGTTTTGCAAGTGATTTTTCAATATGAAACCAGATAGGAGGATTAATAACAGGTGAAATATTAAACCACAACGAACTCTGTTTTAAGATGAAAGCCTTATGGTACAGATAAAAATCCGGGAGGGCAAAACCAACTTGGCATTTAGGAATCTTCAAGTTTTTTATAAGCAATACGAGAAGGTTTATTATTCCAAAGAAATTTGGACAATAGTTTATCAATATCTTTATAAAATTTGAGCGGGAATTGAGTGGGTATCATTGCAAGGGAATAAAATATTTTTGGGGCAATATTCATTTTTATAGATTCCATTCTCCCCAACCAGGAAAGATGAAGGGAAGACCATTTAGAAGTTTTCGGCTTGACATAATCAAATATAAAATCACAATTTAATTTCAACGTAGCATGCAAGGAGGATGAAAATAATATGCCAAGGTATTTCAACTTGCTTTTTTGCCAAACAATATCAGGTGAAGGTAACATATCGGGAGTACAAAGCATATTTAAAGGGAAAAATTCAGTTTTACTAACATTTAATTTATATCCTGATGCAGCTGAATATTTGGAAATAATGTCAAGTAAAAATGGAACAGACGAAGTAGGATTACTAATAAATAATAACACATCATCAGCATATGCTAAAGTTTTAACAGTAACATCTTTGATGGTGATACCCTGAATATCCTCACACTGACATATGAAATTAAGAAAAGGCTCTATTCCTAATAAAAATAGGAGAGGGGAGAGGGGACATCCTGACGTGTGCCTCTAAACGGGGAAAATTGGGTAGAAATGTGACCGTTAATAAACAATCGGGCAGTGGGAGCATAATATAAAGCCGAAACCATACGAATAAAAAAGGGGCCAAAATTAAAGGATAATAAAGTTTTAATTAAAAACTGCCAATGGATTTTATCAAAGGCTTTTTCTGCATCCAAAGCCATAACACCAGCAGGGACAAGGAGTGTGGAACTCTGTTCAATGACATGTAATAACGTCTAGTATTGTTAGCGGAGTACCTATTCTTCATAAAACCAGATTGATCTGTGCGAATAATGGAATGGAGGATAGGAGCTAATCTAGAGGCAAGGATTTTAGCATATAATTTACAGTCTTGATTAATTAAAGAAATGGGACGGTAATTAGAGACAAGGGTAGGATCTTTATCAGGTTTAGGAAGTACAACAATTAAGGCTTCTGAAAAAGAACCCGAAATGGTACCTGAGGAACCAAAATGTGAAAAAATGTGGTACAAATGAGGCAATAGATGAGATTGGAATTCTTTGTAAAATTCAGCAGGGATGCCATCAGGACCTGGAGATTTATTTTTTGGGAGTGATTTGATGGCATTCAGGATTTCATCAGTAGTAACTGGTGAATCTAACCCAAGTCTGTCAGAAGGAGAAATGTGAGGTAAATGAGAAGTGTTTAAAAAAGCATCAATTAAAGAATTATCACAAAGAACTGGTTTGTTATATAAGTTGGAGTAGAAGTGCAAAAATTCCTGAACAATATCATTATGGGAAAGTGCAACTTTTCCTTGAGGGCCCCGAACGGAGGTAATTTGTGATTTATCCCTTTTAATACGCAAATAATTTGCAAGGAGTTTATCAGACCTATTAGAATTAAAGCGGAACCTAGCATTGGATTTAGAGAGCTGGACCCCAGCCCTAGTACTAAGGTTAGCATTAAACTCATATCCGAGTTTTTGTAGTTTAATTTTATATTGGGGATCATTGCAAGTAATAAATAAACGCTCAAATTGGGCTATTTGCTTCTCAAGAAGTTTGATGTTAGAGTTAAATTGTTTAATCTCATGGGCCATAATAGAAATTGTGGAACCTCTAATGTAAGCTTTAAATGCATCCCATCTATTAACAATAGAGGTAGAGTCTTCCGGATTGAACATAAAATAATCCTGAATCGCTTGTAACAATTTAGGCTTGTGAGTGTCATTGAGGACAATGCCAGTATTCATACGCCATCTAGATTGTTTAGCACAAGTGGACGAAACATTCAAAACAAAAGAAACCAAGGCATGGTCTGAGATATCAATAGTACCAATGATAGGATTAGTTGCAGATTGAATAAGAGAATGGGAAAGTAAAAAATAATCAATTCTGGAATGGGAATTATGAGGGTTGGAGAAAAAAGAAAAATCTTTACCAGTGGGAAAGTGTAATCTCCAAATATCAGCTAATTAGGTGGTATAGAGAAAAGTTTTAAAGATATGGAAAATCCTGGACGGACGAAATCGAGAGGTAGATAATCTTTCTAGCAAGGGGTCATCAATAACATTAAAATCCCCTCCAACAATCAAAGGAACTTTTCCCAACTTCAAAACTTCAGTAGTAACTGTAGCCCAAAATACAGGATCATCTGCTGTAGGGCCATAAATATTAAACAAAAAGAAAATAGAGTCATGAATTTTGATTTTAACTATAATATATCTCCCTTCAGAATCTGAAATCGTACTAAGAATTTGACAATGTAATCTTTTAGCAAAGAACATAGTGACCACATTTTTCTTACCTTTGGCAGGTGAGGAGACAATAGTATCTACCCATTTTTTATTCATGTACTGTAAGATTTTATCCTCAACATGTGTTTCTTGAACAAAACAAATATCAGCTTTGCAACTACCTAGATAATCTAGAATTTTCGTACGTTTTATTGGATGTCTCAAATCCTTTACATTAACAGAAACAATTTTAATATTATGAATGTTAGCCATTAAGACTTAGAAGGAAGGAAAGAAAGGAATCAGAACAAGAATAAGGAAGAAATAGCCAAGTTAAAGGAGTAACTCTATATAGAAAATATGAAAGGGAGAAACAGAAAAGAGAGAGGAATGAACAAACAAGAAACATGAATAGAAGCAAGGAAACACACACCCGTTCCTCAAGCATGGCCAGGAACCGTTGAAGCCCGTGAATATAACATTATTCAGAGATGTGACAAGTGAAGTCAGACTAGACGAACTCAAGTATTAGGATCTTGAGTGTCCATGGATGGAGGAGCTTGTTGGTCAAGAAACAGCCGAAGATCTTCAGGTCGTTGGAAAGATTTGGAGACATTGTCTTTCCACACACGCATCGTAGAAGGATCAAAAAGTTCATATTTGAACCCAAGGCTCCTCCGCTACGGACGAAGGGAAGAAAACTCTCTACGAATAGCCACAGTTTCTTTAGCAAAATCCTGGTGAATAAAGATTTTGGTTCCATTCACCAACAATGAAGGAATTTCTCTCGCAGCTTTTCGAATGAGAACCAAATGATGATGACGCAGGACCTTGAATATCATTTGCCTGGGTTTAGTATGTCGAGGATTCCGATGTGACGGGACTCTATGGGCTTTGTCAATCTCAAATTTTTCTGTGAATTTAATATTCAAAAGACCAGGTAGAAGAGATTCAAGATATAATCGACAATTTGTCCCTTCAACATCTTAAGGCAAATTAAAAATACGAAGGTCTTATGCCTATTACGATTTTCCATGTCCAACAGTTGAGTATGCATTGGAACTATTTTGGCCATTAAAGGTGTGAAAGCGTCAACTTTATTTTTGTTATCTTGAATTTTAATGGCATTATCCGAAACCTTCATTGATATAGAGGCCATATCTTTACGGACATTTTTGACTTCTGAGGCAATAGTATCAGTGTTTAGACGCAACGCTTTAATTTCCTACAAAATTAGTGCAAGAGAAGGTTCTGAGGATTCTACCACCTTAGATTTGGTTGGAGGAGGAGAAACCTGCTGCTTCCTTTTATTAGTAGTTGAATTCTTGGAATCCATTCTGAGGTGAAAAAATGTTCAATAATACGTAAAAATAATAAAGTGAAGAAAACCACCTCAAAATGTGAGAGAAATGATAGAACTAGTGAAGAAAACACCAAAAATCTCTTCAAAACTACAGGTGCAGCAGCTAAATTGGACTGTAGGCGTGGTTAGGCCCAAGCCAGGCTCTGTCATAGATATTACTCCGCCCTCAGGCCCTCAAAGCCGGTAATACCTGCAGGTGAAGCTGGGAGCAGGAACCATGGAGCCTTAAAGAGCCATTCTGTCGAAGGAAATCGTCCAAAAAACACTCCACAGGTAGGAAATAGCATGTAGAGGCAAGCGCCACTATTTTCGCCGACTTTTTGACACAAAATTCGTCGTCATAGGGAAATTCGGGCCGTAGTAATAACAGAGCTCCGGTGGCGGCGGCCATCTTGGTTGACGCGCTCGCACGTCTCCATTTCTCATTCTTGTAACGGCTGAAGATTAAAATGATGGTCTTGTCCTGATTAACTGTCAGAAACTTCCTCTTGTTGTATGTATGAAGGCTGTTCAAAGCTTGCTGTAAGGACACTTTTGTATGATCTATAATTACTATGAATTCAGCATTTTACAAAATATGAAGAGACTTGTGGCCTAAATGAGAGCGAGCAAGGCTGCTGTTTGCCAGTGTTTTCCCCAGATCTGTTGTATATACAATAAAGACTAGAGGAGCGAGCATGCAGCCTTGCTTCAAACCCCCTTGCATGGTCATTTTGGGGGGATTGTGTGAGGGACGGTTCTCACATGGACCCATGTTTAAGAGTAGAAGGACAGTATAGCCCTTAGAAGTTTGGGTGGTATAACCCAGAAAGACAGCTTCCTCCAAAGAGTCAGTCTGTGCACCTTGTCAAAAGCCACACTTTAATCAATAAAGCATCAGAAGAGTGGCAGCTGATTGCTGTGCTGCTTGGCGGTCCAGGGCGGTAAGTGCAGTGATGTAATCAATGGTGGAAGCTCCTCCGCAGAAGCCTGTCTGAAAGAATGGAAGGATCCCATTGTCCGAAACCTGGACACCAGTTTTTTTAGTGGTAATCTGGCATGTGCTTTGGCCTCAAGGCCAAGCAGAGCTATCAAACGATAATTGGTCAGCTTTGTTGGGTCTCCTTTCTTGAATGTTGGGCCTAAAGTAGAACTTCTCCACGCCTCACGAATTTGAGCCGAAATAAACGCATGGCTGAGTAGCAGGGTTAATACCACTGTCCAGCCCTCCGGAGGACATTTACAAATTACAGCTGGAAGACCATTGGGACGGGGTGCCCCGTTGTTTTTCATGGCATTGATCAGTTTAGAGACTTGGGCTGTTGAGGTTAGCGCCTGTTGGCCCAATGGGAGCTGATCGATAGGCCCCTATTTGCCATACAGCCTGATACTGCAGGGTGGCTTGGGAACAGATCTGTTACATGTCTCAACCCATTTGCTTTCTGAGGCTCCATTTTCCCTCATTGAGGTAGAGGATTCTAATTTTTTCACATAGAACTATTGTTTGCTGCTGGTGCTGTCTTTAAGCATTCAATGTTTTTTTAATCACTCCTCTTCTTCCAGGGCTTTCTTCACTTCCCAAACAGCTTTTTTACATCTTACGTTATTCTGTCACAGCCCTTGCGTTATTGATATTAGGGGGGTTGAACTTGCATATGCTGAGGCTGTTCCTTACCTTCTTCTGCTTCATGGTGATACCCTGAGTATACGACTGCATGTGCTGAGCCATCCTTGTTGGCTTTGGGGGATGTTGACCACACCCAGTTCCCAGAATGGACTCTATCAACTCTGTGGTCAGCGTGCCCCAATGATTTTGCTGCCCCCCTGGAAGATATTGGGGTCAGTGGTCACTCTCAGTAGCCATTTGGAGAACTGAGAGGTGTCTGTGGGCCTCCATATAATCCTCCTGACTAGATTTCTTGCTTCTGTGCTCGTTCAAGAGCCCACTGCATAATATTTGTGCACCACTGGAACCCCAACGTCCAAGGTTAGAGTCGGGGGATTGTGATCACTTTCGCTCCGGTTAGGGATTTCAAAATTAAATAAATTCTCATCCAGGAGATACTCATCAATAGTCATAATCTATGAATAATCCCCACCTATGTGCGGGATCCCGGGCCATATAGAAAATACATATAAATATATATGTATACATATGTGAAAACATAGATTTGCAGCCTAGAACATTTCCAAACTGGCAAATCTGCCGCAAAATTACATGAATTAGCATACACACAGTTGTACTCTCCCAACCCCTAAGGAAGAAAGAGAGCAGTAAACATTTGCATACAACAATGCTTTATTGCCATAGGAAAACCTGTAATTGCAGGCATTTGCCAGTAGGCTGCAGTAGGGAATAAAGAAACAAAGAAAGACTGACACCTTGCCTTTAAGGTATTAGAGTAGGGGTGCCGTGCCTTTAAGACCTGAAGGCGACCCCCTGCTCCATGAGGCACCACAGGTGGCAGTTGGGTCAGTTCTTTTTTTTGGCTCCTTCTGTGAGGATCCTGGAGCTTGAGCTCTTCAGTTTTTGACTGAAATTGTTTAGTTTGAGTGATTTGTTTCTGAAAATTTGACATCTTCTGGTTTATTAGGGCTTCTGCTTTGGTTTTTTGTGGTATTCCACTAAAATTTTCTGTCAGGATGCCTGCTTTATTCCGGAAGTGTCTTTCTTGTGACAAGAAAATGGCACTGACTGACCCACACTCAGTGTATATTGTGTGCCTTCCATCTGCACACAATCCTGACCAGTGCCACCATTGTCAGAAGTTCTCTAGATGGACCCTTTGTGACAGAGAACGTATCAGACAGACTCCATGCCATGTTGGAGAAAGACAGAAGTCATCAGGTGGGTGGCCATGGAGGCCCCAGGACGTCGTCTTCAAGCAAGCATGGCCAAAAATGGCGATGTTCCGCTTCTACTGCCCCAGGAAGAGGAAGGGAGGACGAGGATCACCTTTGACGTCGAAGTCGCCGTCGAAGAGGCCCAGACGCTCTTCTGGATCACCATTGCTACGTCGAGAGTCTCTGCCGCATCCAAGTAATACAAAAGGGAGTGGTGATGGATGTAGTATCTGAACCAATCAAACACTCACACCCAGTCAACAGATCTGGGTTTAATACATCACCGTTCTTTAGCCCTCTCTGCCACCCTAGTTCAGACATGGCCATATGCAAATCAGAATAAACAGGAAATATCCTGCAGTCGACAACTATCAAGACAAAAAAGACCGTGCAAATCCATATACCGATAAGCAAAAAATACGCAAAATTTGTACGGATTCCCATCACTCACGGAGCCCGGTGGCATGCTTCATCATCTGGGTCTCCTTCACAGGGCAACAACTCCACCCTAAGGATGGAGAAGCCCAAGGATGTTTTTTAAGGTATGATGTCCTACAGATGTGAGCAAGTATAGTAAAGAACATGTATGGGAAATGAGTGCAGTGCAAAAAAATGTGGTGTGAATTTAAAATTGAAGCAGGATCAGACTATAATTTTATTCTTGTCTGACCCTGAACAAATATTAAAAACAGTGCAAGGACGGATTTTAACAAATAATCGTCCATTAACAAGAATGGGTCAACATGTTTCAGCACCTACAGGCAAAAAATTAACCTAGTGCTTTAGTTAGGACCTCTTGGATGTGAAATGCTACTGCAATACAGTGATGTGATCAAATAATAGATAAAAGGATACACTGGGAGCTTAGCCTCCCACAGATTCCATTCCTCTCGCCTCTTGGAAAAATCTATGAGAAATATAAGAGGTGTATATAAACAGTTTAGGAACACAGTCTATGGTTGTCTTGAATCAATACATGTGGTGTAAAATAGCCATCGTACATATTCAGAAAGATCTGAAACCCACTCCAATGAGTCTTACCTCAAGAGATTGGAGGAAAAACCTCACCCCACCTGGCAACAGCTCAGGACAGAAGGAGGCTCCGCCCTAAAGAAGAGACAAACAACCAATCCTTCTTCAGTCTGGTGTATAGACTCTTCTACACATTAAAACCACAGACAAAGTCTGTGGTTTCTGAATATGTACCCCGGTGAGGTTTTGGTCCCAGATACCTTGCAGGAAACTTTTCCGGATACGGACGCTACGCCTCCAGTGATCCCGGAAACTGGCCTTTCTGAACCAAGTAATATGTACTTGAGGTACTGTTTGGTTAATGCTCTTTTGTCCTCCGAGTTGGGGGGCCTACTCCTGGATCTCTAGTGGTCCAATGTTATCCCTAACTGGTACTGGGGCCTTGGATGCGTGGCTGAAGCGGAGGACTTGCATCCTGATGGACGGAGGTACGGGGTGAGGGATCCACACTTTCTCTGGGCGGATCGTCGCCCAGACTAGCAACTGTATTTAGTAGACATGCCCGGGGACTGTCCTGAAACACTGGGTCTCTCGAGGAGCTGGGGGGGGAGGGTGGGTGGGTTTGGTTGGTTGTGTGTGAGTGTGTGTTGAGTGGGTTGTATGGGGTGGCTGTGTACGTCCTGGCACTGGCAGGGGAAGGGCGGGGTGGTGTTTTTGTTTGTTGCTGTCCTCTTGCTCGTGGGTGGGGGTGGGGAGAATGTTTTTGAAGGGGTTCTTAGATCTGGGGTTTTTGGAGGGCGGGGTAGGGTTAGTGCGGAAATTATTGTTGGCATTCAATACATGATGAATCGGACTTATATGTGGCTCATTGGGCGGGCTGGTCTTTCCGGTCTGACTGGAGCGGGGGCCCGGAGGTGGCAGGTCACAATGTATGTATGCTATGGCCCAACTGGGCGCAATCACCGACCATGGGTTTTAAGTTCTTAACTTGCAATGTGCGCGGTTTGGGTACTTGCACCAAGAGACACAGGGTCCTTTCCTTCCTTAAACGACATGGGGTCTTGTGGCATATTTGCAGGAGACCCACTTAGATGAGGAAGGCGCCCAGCGGCTGTCTAAGAAATGGAGAGGTCAGATCTTCCACTCCTCCTTCTCCACATATGCCAGGGGGGTCCTCATTTGGGTGGCCCCAGGGATCCCTTGCGTTGTCAAGTATGTCGAAGCAGACGTTGAAGGCAGATATCTGCTAGTGCGGATCAAACTAGATGACAAGGAATTATTACTCCTGAATTCCTATGCACCGAACGTCGATGACCCGACCTTTTTCTCTCAGCTCCAAGATCTTGTTGTTTCGGATCTAGATGCCCCCTTCCTCTGGTTTGGGGATTTCAATTGCATATTAAACCCTGAGTTGGACCGACATCCCCCTAGGTCAGGCATGAAGCCTCGTATGACGGTGCGACTTCGGGAAGTAATGCACAACTTAGGGGCGCTGGATGTGTGGCGAACTTGTAATCCCACTCAGAAGCTATATACATGTTATACTCCGACGCATGGCACCCATAGCAGATTGGACCGCGTACTTGCAGCTAATCTCGCCCCCATCTCTCACCTTGACGGTTACGCATCAGGCTCGATACCTGTCAGATCATGCCCCGGTGACGTGCATTGCACAATGGGCTGATCAAGCTGCCCGTCTCCGCACCTGGCGAATGCCGACTGACATCCTTCAAGATCAGGTGGGTAAGAACCATGTGGCGACTGCCCTATCGGATTACATAGATCTGAACTGGGGGTGCGGTGATCTGTCCTACTCCACTAAATGGGAGACCCTGAAGGCAGTGGTACGTGGAGCCTGTATGGGCCTCACATACAGGGTCCGGAAACAGCTGCTGTCTGAGTTGCGAGATGCAGAGGTTGTGCTTCAGCGCACCCAGACTCGACCAGATCCTAACGCTTTGGATAAGGAGGTGGAGAAGGAGGCGCAGGTGTCGATACATGACATCCCCCCCCCTTGATAAATACACATTAGGCCAATACAGACAGCGTCTCCATCGCGAAGGCGACAAATCTGGGCGATTACTGGCCTGGATCCTTCGACGCGAATTTGCGCCTGAGAGGATAGTTGCCCTGCGAGACTCAGGTGGTGATATGGTGCATTCGGAATCTGCTATTCTTGAGGTCCTCCGTTCCCACCTGCAGACCGTGTACGCAGCTGACCCCTCGGTCACGGAGGAGTCCTATCGGCCCTATCTTCGGGACTTGGACCTCCAGACCCTTTCGGAGGAGGCGGCAAAGGAACTTGATGCGAAACTGACGCTGGGCGAGATCGGCGCTGCGCTAGCCGCCCTGCCACGAGCTAAGACCCCAGGCGGGGACGGTTTCCCATCTGAGTTTTATCACTCTTTCGGGAACGTTCTGGCCCCCCTCTTATTACAGGTTTATAATGAGGCCCTGGAATCTGGCGTTCTTCCACCCACCATGAACCAGGGGGAGGTCTGCATGATCTTGAAACTGGGTGGAGATATTTGCGACCCCGCAGCGTTCCGTCCTATCACCCTGATTAATACAGACGCAAAGATCCTCACTAAACTATTGGCCACTCGCCTAGCCCCACACATGACCCACTTGATCCACCCGGACCAGTGTGGGTTTATCCCGGGCCGTAATACGGCAATGAATTTGCACCGCCTGAATCATGTCCTCCACGAGGTACGGGGGAGAGAGGGTCCTCATGTGCTTGTGTCTATTGACCTAGCTAAGGCCTTTTATACGGTAAATTGGGGGTATCTGATGGAGATGCTCCAGAGGACGGGGTTCGGACCGGTGTTTTGCAGTTGGATCCGTGTGCTCTACGGGGCATACCGTGCTAGAGTTCGGCTGGGGTCGGCCCGTTCGGAGGAATGGTCCTTGGGGAGAGGCACTCGCCAGGGCTGCCCTCTCTCCCCTCTTCTGTTTGCTCTAGCAATCGAACCCCTGGCGGTTTCTGTTCGTGTCGAGTTGGAGCAATGGGGAATTAAGGTAGGTGACACCGCAAACGTGATCTCTCTCTATGCTGACGACGCCTTATTCTATTTGACGTCCCCTGGCGATTCCCTTCCCGCGTTGATGCAGACTCTGGACCGCTTTGGCGCGGCCTCTGGGCTATGTATTAACCTTAGTAAATCCTTGATTTTCCCACTGGCAGGTTGTGCTCCTGACCCGAGCGCAGATCTCCGGTGTTTGGGCCTCAGGTGCGAGCAGGAGGCGTTCCGCTATCTCGGCATACAGGTGGCCTCCACTGACGAGGCCCTTCTGACTTATAACGTCGAACGAGTACTCCGGGCTCTCCACAAGTCTGTCACTTTCTGGAACACGCTTCCTCTCTCCCTTATGGGGCGATTGGCGATCGCCAAGATGGTGATGCTTCCCAGGATTTTGTACGTCTTGCAGAATACCCTGTGTCCGTTGCCTCCCCGAGTGTTTCGCACACTCGACTCACTCCTTACGTCTCTGCTCTGGTCGGGCGGGCGTAGTAGAGTCGCTCTGCGCACGGTGACCCGGTGCTGGGAGGAGGGAGGCCTTGAGGCCCCAAGATTTGACTTATATTACTATGCGGCACAGCTTCTTCCAGCCGCAAGGTGGTTCGCAGATGAGGAGAACTGGGAACTAGCACTACTGGCGGGCACGGCAACCGAGAAGGTTCTAAGGGAGGCCCTGATGCAGGGAAGGGGTGCAGATGAGACTTTACCCTATGTGGTGCGCCACACAGCAGGAATTTGGCAGCGATTCGTTGAGAAGGTGTTAAGATGGCCCCCCTTCCGTAGGGAGCTCCCGGTGTGGATCTTGGCCCCGGTGCTCCGGATGGAGGAGAATATGTCCTATCGAGAGTGGCGCTGTGGCGGATGCGAGACCCTGGCGGACCTCTATTTAGATGACTCTTTTGTGTCCTTTGAACGGGCTACAGAGTTTTTTGGGTTAAGTAGGGGGCAGTATCTCCATTATAGAGGGCTCCAGGACATAGCCAGAACGACGTGGCCTCAGTTCCCGGAGGCGCCTCCACTGACCCATACCCTCTACATCATTTTATCGTGTGGTAGAGGTAGGAGGCTGATTTCCCTGCTCTACTCGGCCATGCGTCGGGATTCAACCCCTCGACCGCGCCATCTTGGGCGGCCTGGGAGGCGGACTTGGGGGTGGATTTGGAGCCGGGACAGCGTAAACGAATCGGGCTTCTGACCCGAAAGGTTTCGTGTAATGCCCGCTTCAAACTCATACATTTCAACTTTGTCCACCGTACCTATATGACCCCGGTCTCCCTAAACCGCATTTCTGCGGATAGTATACACAACTGTCCTAGGTGTGGCGCGCAGAAAGCGGGATTTCCACCTAGCATGGGAATGTCCTCGGGTCAGTGCCTTTTGGTGGTTTTGGCAAGGCGGCGCCTAGCTATAACCTGGATGGGGAAGAGGGCTCCCGAGATATCTCTATGGCTGAGAGATGCTCGAGAATGGTCCCTGGCTGAAGAGACGCACATGCAGCGCACTTGCCGGGATGGGAAATTACAGAATGATCTGCTTGCTTGGAGGTTGATGTGTATGGAGGGGTTGACGGATGATGACTCCGATGCCACCAGCGCTGAATTGTTCACCCCTGATGAGTCTGAGTCCGGGAGTGATGGAGAAGGAATCGGGTTGGAGGGCCCGAGTCCGGTGTAGTGCCCCACTAGATGCACGCTAATATTCCTTGTTATGTATAACTGTGATTTGCTGTGATCCCTAAAGGTCTTTTCCTGGATATAATGACTGCACCTTCTTGGGCCTCACATAGATAGCCTGATTCTTTAAGTACTTCAATAATGATGCCACGCACGGGGGGTTTGTTTCTTGTTCTATGTGAAAACAGTGTTTTATTATAAACATTAGAAAAAAAATGCCTATCCAGAGGGATGGGAGTGAGATTATATAAAGGACATCGGACGGAGAGAACTTTGTAAAAATCAGCGAATACAATGATATATACGTATCCTTAATACACGGCTAAGTTTTTCTTGACATATGCTCTAATTCTACGCCGCCCAGCCTCCGGGATGTGGGCCTATATGGCTGTGTATTGTCCTGAAAATTGCATGTCAATGATCTTGCATTTGAGTGGCCTGAAAAGCCATGAGACCCTGTGCCTTTCTATGGTTTCGCAATAGAAATATTTTTCACAAAAAAAAAAAATCCCGGTTAAAGTTAACCAGAGCCTCGGCATCACAAAATGGATGCGGCTGCCACAGATACAAGTCTGACCTCCTGCTGCTGGGAGTCCTTCCAGCGAGGGAGGCTTGGACAATAGGTTTCCTGTCTTGGGAGGTGCTAGCACCACCCCAGACAGGCCATAGTGTATTGGGGCAGGGAGGGCTGAATGAAATGAGACACTGGCTGGGGCACACAAGGTGTCCCATGAATAGCCCGGTTCAAACCAGTTGCTGGGGCACTGCAGCCCCAGCTCTGGCGCGAAACTGGACAAAGGGAAAGGGGTGTAACCACCCCCTTCCCTGGTCCCACCCATAGGAAGGACGTAGCAGGTAATCCAGCCCCTCAGATTAGTATATAGATAGGAGCTGAGTCTAGAGACTTTAGATTTATCCTGAACTGAAACTTGAAATAAAACTCTGGACCTTCTACGATTTACTTTACAAAAGACGACTGAAGAATCTCCCTTGAGGTCAAGGAGTGACCACCCTGTGCAAACAGGCACCATCCAGCGATCAGCCCTTTACTTTGTTGATGCTCCTGCCGAAGCCCGAGCACAGAGTCCAACGAGAGTCAGACTTCCAGACTTCTCTGACCCCGATCCACAGTCCCTGCAAAGCTGAGACCTGTGGAGGTGACGAGAGACGTGGGACTGGCCATCTTGAAAAGCCTGCTCCTTGCTACTTGTGCAGCTTCTGAGGCACCCTCGAAGTTGTGCATTGGGGATTGAGAAGCCCCAGCCCCGAGCATCAACTGCACCGAAGATCAGCCCTCCACACTCCACGAGTTCTGCTTGGGGCCCTTCTGCATTTTCCTGCTTGATGCGTCTGTCCGGTTACTTGTCCGTTGGCTAGTGGCCTCTGTGACGACGAACCTTTGAATCTACACTGCCTGCCTGGTTGCTCCAGGTGGGCCCCTGCTTCCCTGCAAAGGAGAAGCCCCATAGACCTTGCTGGTCTAAACCTAAGAGAATATTCGATTCCTGCATGGGTTGCATTTGCCAAGGCCTGTTGACTTCAATCCGGAAGCTGATGCCGCCAACAGCGAGATCCTTTGTGGGACAGTCCGTATCCAGCTCCTGGTTGTCATCGACGCCTCCTGGTCCACGTGGCTGCAGAGTCAAGCTTCACGACATCACCTGATTGCTTCACGACATTGCCTGGTGCCTTCCTGGTTACTTCCTGGTCACTGGCCAGTGACCCAGACTAATTCCCCTCTGCTTTCAGGTACTCTTCATCCTCGATCCGCCCTTGGATCCAACCGGACACTTCTCTCCTGGTCGCCTGCAGCATCTTTTTCCAAGGCTCCATAAGATTCAGCGACAAAACCCGACACACTTTGACACCTATGCACCCGCTTCCTGTGGGTGAGGTAACGTGAGTACTCCGGTGCTTCTGTGGGTATTAACTATCCTAGTGTCCTAGTTTTCAGTGGCTTTCTCCTAGTACATCCGGAAGTGTCCTAAAAGAACTAGTTTCTAATTCTTTCGTCTCCATTGTTTCTCAATGGTAACTCGCGTGTGAATAGACACTGCACACGCTTCCCGTGGGCCTCCTGCTCCCTAACTCTAGTTAGTACAGTGTAGCCCCAGCAATTTCCCTAGGCCCTAGGCCTATCCTGTGTTCGTGACGTGGTTCTTATACCACTATTTTAGTATATGGCTTTACGTGCCCCTAGGGCCCTACTGTATATTGTGCAACTTATTGAATGATAATTGAGTAACTTGTTATGTGCTTTAGCCTCTGACCTCATAAAGAGTTCAGAGGGGTTGTGTTTTTAATAAATACATATATATTTTATATATAACCTGTGTTGTGTCCTTTCATTTGGTATTCAAGGGGTTACATATGGTAAAACAGCTAGCTTCAAATGCTCTCTGAAGTTTTAGCCTAAGACTGCTTTGTCCATGCTACCACTAGGATAGCTGGTCTGTAAGGTTGACTTTACAACCATCACCATAAGGGTTGTTTGGACTGATACAGGGTGCCCACTAGAATAATGGACATCACATATCAGGCCAACTTCTCACAATGAACTTGTATGTTTGATCACTTATTTTTCGCCCGTTTTAAATATGTTATTGCAAAAGGCCCAATCTCAGGAGGGGGACTATCAGTCAGTCCTTTTAAATGGCAGCTGCCCATCAGAGAACACCATGTATAAATCTCCTTGCCAATGAGGATGAACACATTCTGGCATACCTCAAATTTAATTCGGATCAAAAAATAGAATAGAAACTTAAAGCACATACTTAGTACATGCATGCACTTGCCACTGCACATCTATCTCACAAACATAATAACAGTACAAGGTGGCTCAGCGAGTTAAACATCACTGCTGACTTGGGATGTTATGAGAGGACCATACTTCTGAGGTGGGTAAATGTTATATCTTTACAATGAGTAATGTGATAGCAGTTTCAGTTGGTATTTAAAGCACTTAGAGGTGACAAGAGCGGCACTTTATTATTTTTATTCTTGTTCATAGGGTTCTCATTTCAAGGTAGCATCACACCTTAACAGCAGCCCCTGCAAAACGCCTAGTGGTAAGGGGTTATGATTTGCCTGATCTTTATGAGCAAGGAAATCGCGTCAGACTGACAACTGATTTTAGAGGATCACACAATGCGAGGAGGCAAGGGACAACTGTGATTAGTGTGCGAGTCTGCGGCTGCCCGAGGCCACCGCAGGAGGCCACTCAAGAGGCAGCCCTCTAGAGTCCGGTGCGCGAGGCGGGGTGAGGGGTATATAGGTCCCCCTCAAAACGCTGATGACCTCTTTGTCGCACCGGTCACGCCGCGGTTGCTGCCTCGCTGGACACTCCGTCTCTAAGGTCGTGTTCTGCCCACCCTTGCGGGTCCTCCGGCCGGGAGTGTTGTGCGTGTTTGGCGTCGTCTTTGCGGTGAGTGCAACTCTGTGACCCCGCCCCGTCCCTGGGCAGTACCAGGTTGCACAGAGGGCGTGGCACATTCGGCCATGGGGGGGGGGCGAGCTCATGGGAGGCACTTTTGCCCGAATTTTGTGTATGCCCTTGGGGGCTGTGCAGGACTTTGCAGGGCGGGCACACTCACAGGAGCAGGGGATGGCCTGTCCAGGCCCCCGAGGGTGGCTCACTAACGAGCATGGGTGGCCCGGTGGGTCCCGGCCTAGGTGGGGTGCATCCCGACCCTGCTGGCTCGGCGAGGGAGAGCATTAGATGAATATCCTAAGGTCTCTGGTTCGATCCCGGGTTTTCTGCAGTGGGGTTTATTGCCTGTAATGTAAAATGAACCATTACATATGATCTATTACATGTGGTTTTAGTTAACATGAAATTTCGGCTAACCGACCTCAGCAGCAGCACCGATGGTCGGGGAACATTAGCAGGGCAAGGAGTGGCTTAACCGACTTGGCGAAGAGCTGCGCTACCCCCCGCAATGTGAGCATTAGCCCCCGCCCCCTCCCCGACATCATCTTGCCGAGGGGCAGGGAAAGAAAAGGAAGATGAGCCCTGTCCCAGCGCACAGTGGCTGGCGGCAGAGACTCCTGCAGCGAGGAAGCTACGGGCACTCTTTTACCCAGACTTGCCCCCCCCCCCCCCTAACGGACAGTTCATGGACTGATTGGGGGCAGTGGTCACGCAGACCAGAGCTTTTGTGTGGGTTTGACATGTGGTCATCCTTGAGTGGCGGGTCCCATGCCTAGCACCCTCCCCCTGGGGTTTGCTTCCCATCCGGGAGTGATTCCCCCGATTGCGGTCAGCAATGGCACCCCCCAACCTCATGCGGAAATGGTTAGTCCTCTGGGAGGTCTCCATTCGATCTCCATTCCCGTGCGAGCCGCCCCATGAGATCAATACCTGCACCCTGCAATGCGCTTGGGAGAGAGGGGTGGGGGAGAGTGAGCAGACCCAAAAACCATTGAAGTGTGAAAAAAGGCCGCTTTATTGGAACAGGTGCACATTTACAAATACCAAACTCGGCAACCGCCTCACAATCTAAACCACAACCAAAATTTGTTCGTTTTTATTTCAAACCCCAAACCCCGCCCCCACCCCACACCCTCCATCACACCCGCCCCCACCCGTACATACCCAACACAAAAACCATACAAACCCCAATAACATTATAACATTATAACATCACCTTATCAAATACAAAATATCACATCACCGATTATAAACCAACTGATCATATCCCCCGACCCATATTCTCCGAACCCCACCTCAATCAGTATGAAACATCCCCCAACAAGATCTGATTACAACTAACGGGTCCAAACCTGGCCCAAAACTGACAATCACATAGCAAAACCGCCACGCACCTGTCCCAAGCGACAAAAGAACAACGCCAAAACCCATGCACACATGTCCCAAACAGCAGCCAAAGGAGAAAGAGATAATCGAAACAACCCCCAAAAGAGGGAGGGAGGGAGGGACAAAAATTCTAAGCTCAACCGGCCACCAGGTCACCAAGCCCAAAATGGTGCCCGGAAAGAGGAGCCCCGCCCATTTATAGGGGGCCGCACAATACAACTAAAAACCAGCCCAAAAAACGCCCAAATAGAATCTGCTAGAAGAAGGACCCCCACCCAGATCTCCCAAACCGCCCGGGGGAGGAGACCTCCCAGGGGTCGGCTGCCCTCCCCCAAGCCCCCCTTGGGAGAGAGGGGTGGGGGAGAGTGAGCAGACCCAAAAACCATTGAAGTGTGAAAAAGGCCGCTTTATTGGAACAGGTGCACATTTACAAATACCAAACTCGGCAACCGCCTCACAATCTAAACCACAACCAAAATTTGTTCGTTTTTATTTCAAACCCCAAACCCCGCCCCCACCCCACACCCTCCATCACACCCGCCCCCACCCGTACATACCCAACACAAAAACCATACAAACCCCAATAACATTATAACATTATAACATCACCTTATCAAATACAAAATATCACATCACCGATTATAAACCAACTGATCATATCCCCCGACCCATATTCTCCGAACCCCACCTCAATCAGTATGAAACATCCCCCAACAAGATCCGATTACAACTAACGGGTCCAAACCTGGCCCAAAACTGACAATCACATAGCAAAACCGCCATCCAGAAAGCCGTGGGGTGAAAGACTGATTCGGAGAGAGCCCCACCTTTCTGCCCCCCCACACAGACCTAAAAACAGGGGGGAAAGGGGGGGGGGGGACCCAAAAAGAGAAGGAAAGACAAGAACCTACAACACAAACGACCACTTATTCACCGACAAACTGTTGCACCGTCAGACAGCGAGACAAAACCTCCCGCAGCTCCAGCAGATATAAGTCCATACCCATTCGGGACAAATGAACACCGTCCCCCCTGAAAAATTCCACAGCATCATATTTGATGTCACTATGAACGATACGACCGAAACCCAAATCCCTGCAGAAACGAGAAACCTCCAGATTCACTTTCCTCCGAGATTTATCCACCGCCTTCGGTTTCACCGCATTCCTCCAAACCCTCCTTGGCACCAATTCTGTCCACAGAACGTGACATCCCGACCACTGTTTATGCAATAAGGCCAAGTCCTTTTTGATCGCCCGAAGCAGAACAACCCCCTTCACGGAACCTAAGTCATTTTCACCTAAGTGAAGAACCAACACATCCGGGCAAACCCCCCCTACTAACCAAGAATTCAGTGCAGGGATCAGTTCCTTCCATAACATGCCCCCTCTACCCTTCCACACCACATTGAACAAACGATCATTGAAACCCAAGGATGAACCAAAATAACTTTGACGAGCTTGCACTTGAGCTCTCTTAACGAAGGAATGGCCCACGATCCACACCGTAATGAAAGCAGCCCGAGGACCAGCCACAGAACCTGAAAAAGAAAACAGAATCAGACAGGCAAAACAGATGAAGACGCCAGCGCTCCAGCAGCCTCATTTCGAACATAGCGCCGAAAGCAATCAGAAGTCCAGCGCCCCAGGCCCATGATCTCCTCCCTCGACCAGCCCCTGTGGAAGGCCTCCGTGGCCGCCCCAATCCTGAAGGAGTGAGTACCGTATAACGACCCATCCAAACCAATATGTCGCAGCGCTGTTCGCAGTACCATGCGCAGTTGATAATTCGACACACATGAGCCATTTAAATGTCGAAAAACCTGAAGGTCCAATAACCCACCCGACATTTTCTTCCAACAGAGAGCCCATCGTAAGGGGCACGTTTCCGGAGGGGATACCGCTTCCAACCAAACCCCTTTTCCCATACTCCTCTGATCTGTTTTGGAATGGGAGAGCCAAATGTGGACGCCCCTTACCGACAGTTGAACATCCCCCCACAGAAGGCCAGGGGAGGACTTGTTGCCTAGCAATTCAGACACACGAAAAGCTCCAAAAAACATCCACACCATCAACGTGGCGAACAAACAAGCTTCCACTCTATCAGAACACACAGCCGGAAGTACAGAAATCACCTGAAACAGCTTCTGCCACGACAAAGGAGATCGCAAAGTACGCACAGCACCTCTCTCTCTAGACCACCCTTCCAACATTCTCCTACCCAACTCCACAGCCGACGGAGAGTAACCCCACAAAAGCTTACCCATAAAAGAAATACCCGCTAGTTTGCCAGAAATAGTAATTCTAGATAAATTCCTGTCCATCATACACAAAATGAACTGAACCACATCCTCAGACCGTTGCCAATCCTGCTCCCTCCAACACGCACCCGACTCCAAAAACTCTGTCCAGGCTAACTCATACGCTGTTCTTGTGGAAGGAGTCAATGAACCTAAAACCAGGTGAAGGACCCGGTGTTGCCTACCGTCCACAGGTGGTCCGGCATGGGAGTCGGCTCCTCGTCTGCCTCCAAAGCAAGCCCACGGAATCTCTCCCACTGTGAACGAGACAAAGCATCCGCAATGTCATTGTCCACGCCAGGAACGTGCAGGGCCCGAAAACAGATATCATGTTTCAGACATCCCAACAAGAACACTCGAAGGAGCTTCAAAATCTGGGGATCCCTGGCCGACTGTTTGTTAATTACCTGGACCACAGCCATATTATCGATCCGGAAAAGAACCTTTTTGTGGGCCAGATCCATACCCCACAGAGTGACTGCAACAACAACAGGGAAGAGTTCCAGAAAGGCAATACTTCTGCCACCATTCTTCCATTGTACCGGCCACTGTTGGGCACACCACCTTCCTTGCCAGTAAAGACCAAAACCCTCACTTCCAGCAGCATCAGAGAAGATCTGTACATCCCAACACCAATCCACCTCCCGACACAAAGGCACACCATTGAAGGAATGTAAGAAGACCCACATGCGTAAGTCCTCCTTCACCCCCGCAGACAGCCTCACCCGATGATGTGGAAGGGAATGACCAGACAAAGCTCTGCCCAACCTCCTACAGAAAGTCCTACCCGCCCTGACCACTCTGCAGGCAAAGTTAAGGTGTCCTAGCAAAACTTGTATCTCTTTCACAAACACTTTCTCTTTTCCCAACATGATTCCAACCAGTTCAAGCATTTTCTGTTTCTTGTCCAATGGAAGACGAGCTTGCATCAAATGTGAGTCAAGCTCGATCCCCAAAAAAAGACATGGTCGCGCAAGGACCCATGGTCTTCTCAGGGGCCAATGGTACACCCAAATAACTCATCAATGATTGAAACGATGTGAGAGCAGCTTGGCAAACCAACGAATTGGCAGTACCCACAAAGAAGAAATCGTCCAAGTAATGAGTGACTAATTCATGGCCACTCTGTTTAGTAAACCACCATTGCAGAAACGTACTGAAAGTTTCAAACAACGCACAAGACATGGAACAACCCATTGGCAAGGCCTTGTCCACGTACCATTTTCCAAGAAAATGGATGCCCAGAAGACACCAGTCTTCAGGATGGACTGGAAGCAGCCGAAATGCGGATTTGATGTCGCATTTTGCCATCAGAGCATCAGGGCCCGCCGTGACAATCAGTTGCATAGCTACATCCACCGAAGAATAAGATACCGATGCAGCTTCGTTGTCAATGAAATCATTTACAGACTCACCTTCAGGCCATGATAGATGTTGAATGAGCCGGAACTGACCAGGCTCCTTCTTGGGGACCACACCAATAGGGGATACAATTAGGTTCACCAGAGGCCAATCATCAAACGGGCCCGCCATCCTACCCTCACTCACTTCCTTGTCCAATTTCGACTGTACAATGGCAGGGTGTTCGCCTGCCGACCTCAAATTTTTGGACCAACGTCTCAAACGTGGTCCTTCATACCCCAAACGAAAACCAACCTGGAAACCCAATAACAAAACCGACCGTAGCTCGGCGGGGTCGTAATCCCGCAAAGCGGCAGCCAATCGATCAACATTAACCGGTGTACGAGCCTTTGGGCCCAGCACCGGATGAAGACTTCCCTCCCCTGGGAGCTGGAGGTTGCTGTGGTGCCACGAAAGTTCCTGAACTCTGTTGGGAAACCTGGGGACCCCCGGATGTCCTAGGACGCCAGCAACGGGATAACGGATGGTTCTTCCTACCACATTGTGAACATTCGTGACGAAATTTACAGAACTCTCTGTTACAAGTCCCTCTGTTAAAATCCCAACACGTGCCGGTAGGCGACTGGGTGTTAGAGTTGGCCCCCACCCCTCCCCGGGTGGGACGGGACTGAAAGGGACGATAGACTAAAGGAAGACCACTGGCTGTAAAAATCGTTTTACCAGAGGCAGACGAACCCATAGTGTGCTGCCAAAGGTCAGTGTCCAACTCGCCCCATTTCGCTTCGGGATCCCAAGCCATACGCGCCCTAAATTCCTCATCATATTGAGCCCAAGCGTAATCATTCCTAGTCAGCTGAGCCTTACGGATAACATCCATGTACTTAAATAATGACACGCAGCGCTCAGGGAACTTTTCGCAGTAGACGCTGGCATAAATTAAAAAGGCCGCCGTCCAATTTTCAATAGTCAAAGGTACCTTAGGGCGTTTAGCCAATTCAAACTGCTCCTCTGTAGCAGGGTTTCCGTTCTCCCACAGAACTGTGCATAGAGATCTAGAACCTCAGTGAGTTAGGATGATCCAAAACTCATCTCAGTGTCAGAAATCCCCTTACCTAGCTAGCTACAGTGTCTCATGGATCATTATGGAATGATCCATGTCTTAGACAAACCAGAACATGATCTTTAGAATACCTCAGGAATCGTGGAACACATGAACACTCTTTCGTTATATAATCATTTCAAACCAAAACTGAGAGTCAAAGAACACAAGTGCAAGTTTGAAATATTTATTATTCAATGCAAAGTTCTCAAACGCAGTATCTTGTATAATACCAAAATGCAGATTATAAAAATCAGAGTCAGCAGCATAGTCACTAATCCATAGTAAGCAAAAGGTGCTAGCATGTTATAATGCAAAATCTATAGAAATCTATAACACCTATATTTCGCGCACCCTATCTTAACATATTATTTTATATCTAAGAAGGTCTCATTCGGGCTTTAGCAGGGCGGCCCCATACCTCTCAATGTCAGTAGGAGCAGATCACATCAACAGCTACCAGCTCTCTTCATGCGCAGCACCAAGTGTCTACGTTCATTCCGTGTAACTCTATCTTAAACCCGCGTAGAGCCCAAAATGTTGGCATCAACATTATTTGTGTTATGTCTAATGTGGTGCGAGGATCAGGCCTCCCAGCAACCTTGTGTTAGGTTAATTTTAGAGTGTGCAGCTCTCAGTGTGCAGACAGTTGTACCAAGTGTACCAGGCAAAGCTGATAGCATAGAAATAACATATTATTCTCAAATAAACCACCTCACCGCTTCTAGGGTGAAAGCGACAACAACAAGTATGTGTCGTGTGCAAAACTGAAGCCGAAGGAAAAAAGGCTGTTTAAACATGTAATGCACTCATGCTAACTTAACGCAATATATGTAACGAAGTATCCATATGACACCCCCCCATTGGTCCGAGCACCGTCAAACATAAGGGAAAAGGCAATACTAAATCAGATACAAAAATTGAAAGCAAAGTTCAATAATCTTGAGCTAAAATAAGCTAAAAATATGTATGAATGAATATGTATGAATGCCTACAGTGGCCTCAAGTCTAAAAATAAAAACAAAACTTTCGAACCAAAAGTTATTCGCCAGGTCTCAAAAATATGAAATGTAGGACCAGGCCGCATCAATCCAAATGTCTGTAAGAGAAAAAAAAAAAACAAGGCACTTATCCGATATCCAAAGTCATGTGCCACATTGACGTTATCCTCAGCGACATCACGTGATTGAACTCTCCATCAGCTGAACACAGTCCATCCCTCCAATTCAGCGAGGGGAAAGTCATATTTCACAACAAAGCACTCCTCCCAGGCATGTCATGATTGGAAAGTATATGCAAAGAAAGTTGCAACAGCCTCCAGTATGAAATCACTGCCATCATCCGAAAATAGTTCTGCAATCCAATTCAGCAATGGGAAAGAACATACGTGCTCCTCCAGCATCGGATCCTCCTGTAACGTCAGAGGACAACTCGGTGGGTTCACCAGATCGCTGTGTGTCAGAAAGGCATCCGCCGCTGCAGAGATCTCCCATTGGCCCAGAACTCCATTTATCGCTGCCAAGGCCATAACTCTTTCGCCAGAACAGATCAGCTCGTGAGCCACCACGGGACGCATTAGCTGATCAAAATCGACGTCAGGAGCAGTCCTCAAGCATAGGCACAAATCAATGGCCCAATCGAACTCGCAGCTCAGGCAGTGAAACACAGGTTGGACACACGTGAAGTCGGTGAACCGAAATGACAATCTATAGGCCGTGCTTAATGCTGCAAGCGGCAAAGTTCCATAGTAATTGAGCATCCGATTACGGCACAGTGTCAGGAGGCGTTGAACGGCGTCTTGCGCAGGATGGGCATCCATGTTTTATGAAGAAAAACACCAACAGAATGCCTGCGGCTACAGCCAGCAACACAGGTAGTCCACCAAACAAACTCGAAAAAATAGTGTGGAAAAACGTGGGAATGATACCAAAAACTTTTTCAAACGTAGTCACGAGGCCACTGCTTACTAATTTAAAAAAATGTGCAAGCCCAGTCGTTGAAGAAGCATTAAAAATCTGGTGTACCAGCTCGCAGAAATGAAACGGCAAATCAGTATTTAAAAGCGCCTGCACCTCTGTGCGGGTGTTAGCTATGTGAAGGACATAAGTTTCCCGGGCCGAACTCAGGGTCACTTGTTTTTGAGACAAAAGGGCCCTTATTCTGCTTAAACCATTGAATTTTGCTTCCAAGGTTGGAATCCGTGGCCAGATGGAGACATCTGAAGACCCATGCGTGGGTGGGTATAGAACATTCTTGCAGCACACCACACGCTCTGATACAGTTACCACATAAGCCACACCAATTAATAAACCACAACATAATTCGTTGTTTAAAAGCAAATAACTACCATTAGCTAATAATGTGAATGTGGGAACCACTGCTGGAACTGGCGTGCCTTTTAAAACACATGCTAAATTTGGGCGGTCCTGATTACAAGAACCGTGTAACTGAATGTGTCTGCATATTAATGAATGGTCAGGTGACTGTGTGCATTCCTCACCATTAAGATTCACTTCTTTTCTATCCTTCAGACATCTGTATGTGTATGGTAATGACCATGCCTCGTGTAGGAATGCATTGCCTAGTGGTTCATATCGTCCTATAGCAATATACCGCATACAGTTAGTAAATTTATATAAAGGAAATGGTAATGTAATTAAACCATGAATAAGCCACGTGGCAGTAGTGGTTTCAGCAACAGAGAAAGGCAAGGATTCTAGCTTCTCAATATGTAACATAGAAAATGATGCATCACGCATTGAAAGCATGCGCTGTTTTTCAGTCAGATTAAAAGGGGCGAAAAGGGATGAAACGTTCAATGAGGTCCAGGGAACTCGACCAGCCTTAAGTGTCTGTAGGGTCCAGGCAAACTGCATTACAGAACGCAATTGATTCTGACCATGGTATAACGTGGACACTTCATCATGTACAATATCAACAACAGAAGAAACAATATTATCCAACGTGTAAATTCTGGAAGAAAGCATGTTAATACTGTTATCGACCACAGCAAGCACTTTTTCCAAATTTGCTTGATCAATAGCCCTCAGGCGTTTAGCTGCCTCAACTTGTGAAAATTTCCAAATTTCATTGTAAACAGCATAAATAAAGCGTTTAGATCTACCCCTAGTCGGGCCTTTTATAAAATCATTTAGCTCTATATTCTCATTCAACTGGGACAGATGCAGTTTAACTGCAGCCAAAGTGGAATGTTGTAACCAGTTCTGACACAATTTGCCTACTGAATAAGTAGTAACAGTGTGATCTGTTTCAAACCTGGGATCTGGCCTGATGTGTGTAAAACCTTCAGACAAACCCAAAAACCGACGTTGGCAAGCATCAGAGCTTCTTTGCCACAAAAGCCACCCCTCCGGATCAAAACGGGAAATATTAAAGGAGGAATTCTGCAAAAGTGCTTGTATCCCACTGATGGATAATGTAGTGAAATTACTCCAACCTGAATATTCTTCCAAATCAGGGATAGTAGGGGTATTTAATTTTTTAGATGTAGCCAATCCAAAACATGTTGTTTGGGAAATAGTAGAATTTAAAAACAACATGTGATTCGGGATGAGACATGCACGATGCAAAGCCTCAGTGCCTTGTACCTGCCAATCTTTGGTACCCCAAACCGATTTAAGGTCAATATCATCCTTCCATAACTCATAGCCATCCACAGATAACCTTTCTAGAAAGGACTTTGAATACAGCAATTTTGTATCAGTAAGTCTAACTTTGGGCATGAATTTCTGGTTCACTTTAAAATAAAACGACTCAGGATTTGATTGATTAAAATCTGTAAAGTAAGAGTATTTTCCCAGAAATGTACTTGAGCTCCCCTGTAAAGGAGTAGGGCAATGTTCCCACTGAGTATAATTCACAGGAACCCTCCTGGAACTTGTCTTGTGTAAGAAATGATTTCCATAATGTTGATAACAAAACAAATCACCATAATTGACCGAATCTAAGTACAAATCCTCAGCATCAAAGGCCGCATAATATTTCAAATCAGAGAACAATGCTTCTACGGCCTGAAGATCCCAATCATCAGAACGAATATTTTGCTTAATCACATCTCCCATGTTTACTCTAAGCACATTAGGATCATTAATAACTTCTGTGGGGCCATGTATCTGAAACCTAACCGCATCCCACACAATCCCATCAAGGACAGGCCAAGCAGTAATTTCTACTGAATGTAAGTCTCTCTTTAGTCTGTGTGCTGAATGTGAGGAGGAAAGAGGGGCCAATGTTCCATTAAGGTACCGAATTCCTGTTCTTTCTTTCACATAATGGCCATCGATCAGGCGGAAAAAATAAAACACAAAACCAATTGACATAAAAAGATAAAATGAAAATAGTATCAGCCAAATGTATGTCCAAGGTGGAATTAAAAAATGTTTTTTAAACAACGTGGCATATTTTGCAATAGTCGATGGTTTCTTTGAAAGTTCCGAATCAGAGTCAAAAGAGAATCTGGATTGGTTAGCCAAACGAGCATGTAAATCGGACATAGATAAATCAGCAGGATCTGCATAGGTCACCTCATCAATGTTAGTAACAGGAATAGTATTTAATAAAGGACTGGATATGGCAGGCATCTCGAGGGACACCTCCTGATCTGCACCAGATGTAATAGCCAGCACAGAGTGCCTCACCATGGAAGGACAGGATACAGCCGGTGTCATGCTATGAAGAATCGGCCACCCTGTGTGTCTTGACATTGTCAATAGAAATAAATCTGTTTTCTTTACGACCTGGAAGTGGTGGTAAAATGACTGTTCTTGTGCCCTTCACTCCAAGGACTCGAACCGGCGCTCGATATGAGGGACCAAACTCTTTCTTGTTATCGATCTTCTCTCGAACCAGTTCTCCAACCTGGGGTAGCCAGCCAACTACCGGGATCTGCAACGCATCATCCGACGTGGAGGGCAAGTGTTCCTTCGCAAGACTGTCTCTGGTCTTTTGTAGATCCTGTAAAACATTGCAATGTTCATCTACGTCAAAGGCCGCGGCCTGGGCCTGGCAGTCTGCACCATCAAGGTCAGGGACGTACATCTTGATACCAAAGAGCATTTCGTATGGGGTCCGCCCACCCAGAGACCTTCTAGGGAGATTATTAAGCGCACGCTGCACGCCATAGAGGTGGGTCAGCCAGTTTCTACCAGTGCCTATAACACGGGCTGTCAAAGATTGCTTTAAGTCGCGGTTCATTCTTTCTACTACAGAATTGCCCTCAGGCCTGTAGGGACTTGAAAACTTCACCTGTACTCCCAACGAAACCATAGCATCCTTATATGCCTTAGAGGCGAAAGCCGGACCCTGGTCCGAATGGAAAGCACCACAAGCAAAGATTCCCACAAAGACACGCAAATCCTTAATGACAGTTCGCGAATCAGCGCTTCGATGCGGCCATACCCATACAAAGCGTGTGCATGAGTCAACTGCTACTAAGATGTATTTATACGCAGTATCAGAAGAAAAAGGACCCCAGTGATCCAAATAAACACAACCAAGTGGTTTATTAGAGATGTACAACTGTGTCTGAGGCGGACGCGCAGCAGTAGAAGGCTTGATCTGCTGACAAATGTCACACATAAGGACATAATCGCGCGTCTGTTTGTACAGTCCCCGCCACCAGAACCTCTGTTGTAGCTGAGATACAGTGGCTGAGACGCCCGCATGCGCAGACGCCACACCTTCATGAGCCGCTGTAATCAGAGAAGCTCTGCGATCCGAGTTGGGAACTAGACGCTCTCCAACTTCAGGAATTTTCACATAAGGAACCTTATCGGGACTTAAGTGGTATGTGTACTTCGAAGGGAACCCCGCAGGATATTTACCTCCCTTCTCCGTGGCAGCAACAGCCGCCAAGATGTCATCATCTATTTTGCTTTTGGACCTCGTGACTGCTGCAACCAAGTATTTCGATACCGCAGACTTCGCTGCCTCATCAGCAAGCGAATTACCAACAGCGTGGACCCCCACGCGCTGGTGGCCGAGAGTATGAATCACAAACACGAGCGGCAGTTTCTCTTTAAGTTCCGCCACTCGGACCCAGATCATTTTATGTTTTATTGTGCTACCCTTGGAATCACGAAAATCATTCTGAATCCAAAAGAACAAGTTCTCATTGTAAGACTGGACACAGTAGTAAGAATCACTTACGATTAAAGTCGTCACACAAGGATCAGCGTACTCCAATGCGAGCATAAGAGCACGAAGCTCAGCTAATTGTGCGGTGCAGTCCCCTAGTGTTTGCGTGTGCACAACACTGGACTTGAACTCATCGTTCACCATGGCACCGACTACAATGGCGCTAGCGGAAACGTAGGCATGTTTAGAGCCATGCGCAACCTGCGCCGAACCATCCGTGTAAATGATACAATGGAAATCCTCCAACGGCCGCATTGCTAAAGGAGCAGGATGAACAAATTCATACTGTAAATACTCCTGCGACCGTAAAGCGGCGTCAAAAATAAACGTGACATCCTGAGATGTCAAGGATGTAGCCCACTGAATCCACCGAGGGTGCAAAGCTTTAGAATTCGGTACACTGGCTTTCGTGACCGCCTCCAAGGCAGGACACGGGGTAACAACCAACATGCGCTTTCCCTGCGACAGGGCACGTTCTTTAAGAATTGCCATCTGCACAGCCGTTAAAACTTTCTCCACAGTGGAAAAACGCAGTTCAGCCGAAGTGTACAAGTGTGACTTGTAAGCAATAGGTACAGTATCCCCTTCATTAAAAGTCAGGTACGTGAAACCCACCGTCCCAGGGATAATTCTTATCACCAGGTTGGTCTGGTTATCACGAGTCTGTAAGTAGTCAGAAGCGAGCATATCAGCCTGCAAGGACTACAGAATGGCTGAATGCTCAGGCAGCCAGCATGATTTGGAAAAAGATGGTTGTACCAAGGCATATAAAGGCTTGATACGCTGGGCATATTCCGGAATGTATGTCCTCCCGAAATTTAAAAAACCCAGTAAAGACTGTAATTTTTTCAGCGTTGTCGGAGAGCGCAACTGCGCGCACTTCTCCAGGAAGTGAGGAGCCAACCCCTTTCCCTCGTGGTTAAGTTCATAACCTAGAAACAACACTGTGTACTCCGCAATGTGTGATTTTGCAAAGTTAAACTTGTAACCCATGTCTGCAAAGTTACAAATTATGCTGTTTACTCGACACAGATGCACCCAAAGTTCGTCGTCTGTGAGATAAATGTCATCCACATACGAACATGCAACTGGATCGAAACTCTCCAAAAGAGAGACTATGCGGGCGGAAAACACTCCAGGACTATTTTTATATCCCATTGGGAGTCGTTTAAACATTTTTTGTACGCCGCCGCACGTAAAACTGGTCCATTGGGAACTTAGACCATCTAATCTATGTGCATAAAAACCATTGGAAATGTCAAGCGTGGTTTTGAACCGTTTACGATCAAGACTATTCACTAGGGCAGAGCCGTGAGTATTCTGTACTGCACAGTTACGGCAATGCGAGTTCAAATGCCGGTAATCCAAAACCAGACGATATGAGCCGTCCGGCTTGTTAACAGTAAAAAGGGGATTATTCATTGGTGACACACACGTTTCAATTACACCTTGATATTCCAATTGTTCAAGGATAGCCGCGACCGAAGCTTTAGCTTCACGCCGTATGGGATACTGGGGTTGTGGCTGCGGCTGTGACCGTAAAGGAATCTCATGGCTAGGGGACAATTTATCCCAGCCACACTGATTTCGGTACACAGCCGGCGCAAGCGCCAGAGCCCACTCTTCTGCAAAATGCAGCGCTTCCACTCTCGATACAGTGTGCGCGAAACTGGGGAGGATTACCTCCTCCCCTCGCGGAGCTGCGAGAACAAAAGGTGGGGGCCAGTCAGCCTCCGAAAGCAAAATGTCATACGTATCCGAAAGATTCTCCCAAAATACCCCTTTTACAGTTCGCTGCATGTCACCTTCAATTAACAGGACAATTTCAAAAAGTCTTTCAGGGGGAGCAACATGTGTATCAGCTGTTTCAATCACAATAAAAGTCTCAGTCGCTGTCACCTTCAACAGTGGACGGAGGGCCTCTCTCACTATGGTAATCTCCGCCGCGCTGTCCAGCAAGGTCAGAGCCCACGTCAGATTCCGAAGCCGCGTTCTCACTATCTGGGGCATATCGATGCGCCGTTAAGGCTGCGACTTTCTTCTTGGCAAACTGCGGTCTCTTTGGCGTAGAGTCGTCCCGCTGATCCCCTTCACTTCGCGTGCGGGGCTGGCCACGTCCTTGCTGGCCACCCCTGCCCCTGCCGCCCCCTCCACCACCGGTTGACGGAGCCGATGAGTCCTGAAAGGAACGAGGAGAGCGTTGGTCAGAAGCCTGAAATCTCTCAGGCGATTTAATCGTCGCGCGATCGCGCAAATCATAAACTCGATCTGACTGCGCAGGCTGTGAAGGTGTAGGACCAGAAACCTGTGTCTGCTGTTGTTGTTGCTTACCCTGCTTCTGCTTTTTAGGCCAATTTTGTTTTTTGGACTTGGGTTGTCCACCCGTTTCCGAAGACTGTCCCTGGGGCTGCTTCCTCTCTTTTTCAGAAAAAGCTTTTAAACCCTTAGAAGTGCGGCCAACCATTTTATAAGCCGCCACAATAATTCTTGCCAGCTGACGGGGTTTCTCGGCCTCGGGAATTAACGCCAGAGCATTGGCCACCTGAAAGTTCACTGCATCCCCCTTGACATTCGCAAGGATAAGACCGCAAACCGTCTCAAACGAGCCGCTCAGGCGCATACCCAATTCAACCGCCGACTCTGGTCCGTGATCATCCTGAACACGTTTAAGGACCTCAGAAAGGTTTGACACAGACGGGGTGCCATAGCACCTCGAGTAAACCGCTGCAAAAGTCTTACCCCATGTTTCACAGTCAGCAAGTTCAGGGGCTAAATCTTTCGGTAAACTTAGCGTAAGAATCCGGTGTTTTTCACCCGGAGTCGTATTAGGAAACACAGCCTCCAGCTGGTCGAATTTCTCGGCAAGCCAGTAAGGAAAATCATCCTTATTCTCTGGCTTTCTGCCCATAACGGAATTCACCAAGACAGGACTGATTTTCAAACCAGCCTGTTCCGCTCGAAGCTGCGCACCTGCGGGGGCTGCGCCATGAATATTACGACCAATGTAATGAACAAGCGCTCTAATCACTCCAACCGTGACATCATGAAGACGCCGCAGGTCACCCACATTACAAGTGGCGCGATTAGGATGAGGAGTAAATCCACCCAAAGCGGGCCAATTTGTGCCCGGAATGGACAAAGGACCTAACCTCGAAGCCGTTAAAGAATGGGGTAGGGCGCCACCAAACCAAACTCCGTGCTGCCAAGCGTCGATAGGTACTTCCAGTGCCCTGTACGGAGCATAAGCCACCGGTACATCCGAGGCAGTGTATGAATGGAAGACACCCGAGATAGCGTCCACTGCCGGAAATGTTACCCAGGAATAAAACAATTCGTACGGGTACGCATGTTCCGCACTCACCACTAGAACCACAGCTAAGCCTTCCGCAGGTACATTATATGCCCGCAAGTGGTCGCGAACCGCGACGCGGCTATGCTGCGCTATGTCCACGGCCATGTTAGCACCACAGGAAGTGAAAAGAGACAAAGAGCACTATGTAGCACAACTGGGTAGTAATTCAAAGAAACCGTTTTTAGAAAAATTCAAGCTTGAAAAGACCTATTTCAAAAATAGGTAGGTTTTCCGACACCACCGTTTACCGGAAACGGTAATGAAGGTGTCAAGGTATGAATGATATACTACTCGAGTGTCATGAAATAAGGCCAACCAAACCGTTGGGCGCCATGTAGCAGGGTTTCCGTTCTCCCACAGAACTGTGCATAGAGATCTAGAACCTCAGTGAGTTAGGATGATCCAAAACTCATCTCAGTGTCAGAAATCCCCTTACCTAGCTAGCTACAGTGTCTCATGGATCATTATGGAATGATCCATGTCTTAGACAAACCAGAACATGATCTTTAGAATACCTCAGGAATCGTGGAACACATGAACACTCTTTCGTTATATAATCATTTCAAACCAAAACTGAGAGTCAAAGAACACAAGTGCAAGTTTGAAATATTTATTATTCAATGCAAAGTTCTCAAACGCAGTATCTTGTATAATACCAAAATGCAGATTATAAAAATCAGAGTCAGCAGCATAGTCACTAATCCATAGTAAGCAAAAGGTGCTAGCATGTTATAATGCAAAATCTATAGAAATCTATAACACCTATATTTCGCGCACCCTATCTTAACATATTATTTTATATCTAAGAAGGTCTCATTCGGGCTTTAGCAGGGCGGCCCCATACCTCTCAATGTCAGTAGGAGCAGATCACATCAACAGCTACCAGCTCTCTTCATGCGCAGCACCAAGTGTCTACGTTCATTCCGTGTAACTCTATCTTAAACCCGCGTAGAGCCCAAAATGTTGGCATCAACATTATTTGTGTTATGTCTAATGTGGTGCGAGGATCAGGCCTCCCAGCAACCTTGTGTTAGGTTAATTTTAGAGTGTGCAGCTCTCAGTGTGCAGACAGTTGTACCAAGTGTACCAGGCAAAGCTGATAGCATAGAAATAACATATTATTCTCAAATAAACCACCTCACCGCTTCTAGGGTGAAAGCGACAACAACAAGTATGTGTCGTGTGCAAAACTGAAGCCGAAGGAAAAAAGGCTGTTTAAACATGTAATGCACTCATGCTAACTTAACGCAATATATGTAACGAAGTATCCATATGACACCTCCTTGGAACCCTCTTTAGCACAAACCTCCCTGTGCAGCAATTTTAACAGTTCCACATACTCACCGTTCCATATCCTTTCCTTTGTACTGAGCATCAAATGAGCCCCCAAAGGCTTCGTAACACCCATATACGGCAACTTTTTAATTTTTAATTCCTTGCTGTGAAGTACATTTTTAGTAGTGCCCAAACCAACAGTGGACGTGCCACTATCCACTTTTTCACCTGTACCGAGTTCATCCACGTTTGTACCCACACCTTGGTCTCTGACAACACGTCCTTTGTATAATTTACCATCTTTTTCAGTAGATATTAAATCTACACCAACACCAATAGAAACCATATTTGGCCGCACGGCCTGAACCACAGTCTCACCTGGGCGTAAAAGAGGCGGTTGACTGGCTTCCGTCCTCCACTCTGTCTGTGCACCGTCGTCCGCCCTCCGAGGAGCCCTCACCGAGGGGCCGAGCACTCGTGGCCTTGACGATTCCGCACGACTCCGAACCACCTGTTCCTGTAACATACTATGAGAAACATTAACATGTCCCCCCCCAGACACAATCTCACGAACTTCTCCCTCTTCAGGGCTGTCCTCATCATAATCTAAAATCAGCGATTCATCTAACTGGGAAGGGGCATTGACAACCACCGAAGTCTGTCTGACTCCACCGTTTTTGACCGACCATGGGCCTTACCAGCCCTCACGCTTGACCTTGGCGGGGATGACGACTGAACCCGTCTATACATCCCCCCGCCAGTACCACTGACGACCTGTTGATTCCCTGTAAAAGATAAGTCAGCATTATGACCACCACGTGGCACAAGAGAGGTCGTGCGTAACCCGCTCCCATGTACAACGTTGGATTCCACCGTCGAGGCTGGGAAGGTCGCGCTGGACCTGGATGCACCGCCCATGTCGAAATCCCTCGTTGGGGCCATCGAGGTCGTAGTAAACCTGCGTGTGATGGCCGCGGCGGGATCCCTCGATGGTATGGGACGTGCCGCGCCAGGCTCCACCCGCACTTCTCCTCGGCGTACTTGGGCTGCCTGCCGCCCTGCCAAGTCTGCTGCCTCAGGTCGAGCTCCCACCTGTAAAGAAAAAGGCCGGACTGGTGTGCCGGGTCCCTTACTAAAACCAACTCTATGAACAGAAGACAAACCGCCAACACTAAATCCACCACCCCTACCAGTCACCTCTAAACTCCCAGAACCACCAGCTCCTTTCCTTTTTAAAGCATCGCAAAGCCGAGGAGACGGAGGGCAAACCTCCTCATCCGAACTAACATCCAACATAGCCTGAATAATCTGCAACGCAGGCCCCTGAGCAGCAAAATCCTGAACCCTCGTATCACCAAAAGAACCCCGAGATGCAGGCCCCGAAACCACTCTCATACCAGGACACTGAAAATCCCCGGACAACCTATAGAAAGAACCCCCTTCAACATCACCCTGCTGAACAAAACCATCTCCACTCCCGTCCCCCCCGAGGGGAAGGCCTCCTACCACTTCCGACGGGCGGAAACTCCCCACTGAGGGACCCGTACCATACAAATCCCCTCCAAGGAAAGGAACTTCAGTCCACCCAGAACCCTCCACCAAACCCATCTGAGCCCATTCCCCCTCCCCCAAAGAACCGCTACCGACAGACACAGCCTCCCCTCTGATAGACACTGTGGGAGAAAACAATAACGGACTACTCAGATCCCTCCCCACGGACCGCACAAGCACACCAGAGCTCTCAGACATGACCCCCCCAGGACCTGATACTAAAGGCCGAGCGATGGACACACCACCAGAACCACCGTCAACCGTTACCGGGACCTGAACCACATGGTGACGAATAACGCTCAGAGGAGCGACCACCTCCTGTACCTCCTGACCCGGAGCACCCCGTAACGGCTGCTGCGCCACAGTCACCACATTCAAAATGGCCTCCGCCCCCCCTACCTCGGTGACGTCAGTACCCGCCACCGCGGAGGCCGAAGCCGAACGACGCGTGCAACCACGATGCCTGGAAGCACGACGGCCTCGCAAAACCGGAGCAGAGGCCGCTCTTTCACGAAAACCAACATTAGAAACCTCCCCCGACACAGAAGGAAAATCACCTTCCCCAACCACTTCCACCAACGAGGCATCTAAAGAAACAGACGGATCCGAAGACCCCGAATCACTCCCCCGACGGGCCCTAGAACCCGCCCGCCGAGTCCTGGAACGACCCCGTTCACTTACCCCGTCCTGCCTCCGGCGTTTCGGAGAATAACACGCTGCCACCACAGCCGACACCCTCGCTGAGGCCTCCCGCTGGGGACGCGGAGGCTCGGTCTGACCCCGGTCACCAATAACCAGGTCCAAACGCCCCGCCTCGCTAAGCAGGCGAATAGCCTCCAACACTCGATAATCTTCACCAGCCATAATATCGAAATAGAATAGCTACAAGGAAAGATAACGAACTACCAAAATTGCTGACAAAAATTCTAAGCTCAACCGGCCACCAGGTCACCAAGCCCAAAATGGTGCCCGGAAAGAGGAGCCCCGCCCATTTATAGGGGGCCGCACAATAAAACTAAAAACCAGCCCAAAAAACGCCCAAATAGAATCTGATAGAAGAAGGACCCCCACCCAGATCTCCCAAACCGCCCGGGGGAGGAGACCTCCCAGGGGTCGGCTGCCCTCCCCCAAGCCCCCCTTGTCATTAAGGAAGGGGCCGTTGGCCGCTGACGGGCATTAGCTACCTGCGGTTACTTATTCCCACTCTGTGTCCGCCATCGGCCTCCCCACGGGGGCCACCCTGGAGGATGGCCCAGGGTGATTCCTCCGGTTTGGCCGGAGGTGACGGTCCCCGGGCCAGCCCCCTCCCCCCCCACGCAGCAAGGGCTTGGGGTAGCATTTGTGCCTGGGGCGGATTAAGGGGGCCCATGCTATACGGCCGTGCACCCCTGTAATGCATGAGCATGTTGCACTGGCAGGGGGTTTAACAGTGTTTGTATGACCATTACTGTAAGCACCAATTACGACACGACGGAATAGCGCAACATGTTGAGGCACCATGAACGTACAGGGGCAACCAGGGTTCAGGCCATGGGGTTAATAGAAATAAATTGTGTGAAGGCTTGAAGGGATAAAAACCATCAACACGTTTTTACAGCTTTGAGTTTGGCTAGCCGTAATAGTCTGGACCAACCAAAAGCGTAGCTTTCCTGGAGTTCTCTAGCCCATCTCAGACTCGGGTGCCACAGATGCCGTCAAACTGCAGGTTTGAGACCACCTGGGAATAAATGCTCAAGTGCGGGAGGCAGTGAAGTTTACTGGTCGGGCCCGATCAGAGGCCGCAGGCTCAGGCGCAGGAGTCCGTCCACATGCTCACTGATTTCCCTTATCCCGACGATATCGGAGTCGTTGAGGTCCCAAGGTAGATTGCTTGCTTCACCCTCCCCGCACTGGTTGCACGGCGGGGTAGTGAGTAACGGGCTGTGGCGGAGAGCCCCCCCATGGCATCAGGAACAGTTAGCCACCGACCGACCATGACCCATCCCAACCCGACCCCGGTAGCAATGGCGGGGGGAGCCATGCCTGCAACAACTAGGGAGGCGGCGTGGGTGGGGCGGAAGTTGTGGAGCTGCTGATACTGTGGCCCATGAGCAGCTGATAGAGCAGGGGCGTGAGCATGGGCGGGGGCAGGTACATGCACCACTTGCCGATCCCAGACTGGTTTGTGTGCTTCTTTGCCCGGGTGGTCCTTAAACAGCGAGCCATAGATCCAGTGCGCACACCTTACTCACTAGTAATGGCCTGATGGGCCATTCATCAAGGGGGGGGGGCGCGCGGGGGGCCACTTGCACTATGGCAACATTGCGGTACCAATACAGGTGATGTCACTCACTGTGGATCCCTGGGACTTCCCACCAATTTGCAATGGATGTGTTTAGGGTGAGGTCATTTTATGCTAGCCATATATTTGAAGTTTTTTAGAGCATAGATCATGTTCCCAATTGGGTGGTGCAAATCTCGTGCATATTTCTTTCATGTAATTACAGGACATTTTCCCCCATCACCATGAGAGGGCATGGATTGTTCACTCCGGACTCCCTCCGAGTGGTCCCGGGAGGCATGCATCCTCAACACGTAAGGGCAGGGGTGCTGTGCCTCGGCCTGGACACAGGGAATGGTACAAGGTATCCCTATCGTGCAACATGTCCGGGACCAGACTTGGCGCGCATTGAGCTTCGGCTCCCAAGCCCAGTAGCTATTTCTGTCGGGGCTGGAGTGTTCTTGAGGGTTTTGGCGGCTTTCCGGAGGTGCGGCAGTGTCGCGCGGCGCTCCCCTCCACCCATCCGGTACTGATCTGGTCTGCCCTATGCCTGGAAAGGGCGCCCTTTGGGAGGGACAGCAGCGTGCTTGTCTTCTCCTTTTGCTGGCCTTGCCGAGGCAGGTTGGGGCTTGGGGAAGGGTACAGCGAGCACTGCATGGGCCTCCTGCTCCACAAGGTACAGTGGACAGGGATACACAAGCGCGGGGTCAGGTCTGGCAAAAAGACCCCAGTGCCCAAGCAGCAGTCACTGGGCAGGGAATATGTGTTCTCAGTCCCCAAGTACTTCCTTATTACTCAGCATCAATGTGCCATGCATGCTTTAGGTTTTGGGCCACACTTTAGGGGCCCGTGTGCTAGAGTGCTGACGCTGCTGTCAGGAAGTCGGGGGCCCTGAAAGCGTCCTTGTTGACAACGTCATGAGTCAGTCATTTACCAAAAATGTTAGTCTACGGGATCCACTGCATTCAGAAGCACAGGCTGGGCAGTTAAAGGCTACTGACACTGTTTTCCCATCAATGGCCTAGACGGCAAATGTCAATTTCCCCCCTACCACTGATAGACCTACACTAGAACGATTAAAATAACAGAGGATCGTTTGAAAGCTATATAAAATAGCTAAAAACATGAAGAGCCCTTCCTGATTCAAAATGGCGACCGATTCTAACATCGTAGTCATCGTAGTCAGAACCTAGCTGATAAGCAGGCAAAGCCAAGTCAGAGTGCCCCAAAATGGCGGAATGAGCACAAAAGTTACAAAATGAGTAGGAGTAAGCTGAAGTTCGAATTTCGAATTTCTGGTAGAGACACATAGGTGTAGGAAAAGAACTTGACAGAGTAAACGACTCTGGTGGGAAGTCAACAAAAAATTGTAGGGCAGGAAAAATAATAGTGCACCTATAACATACAAATATATAACAATCAAATATAGCTTTTACACCAACAACAGACGAAACTAAACGATGACTAACTAAGGAGCTAACACAGCTGGAAGATACATCAACGCATAACTCATAACCTTAGCTAGCAATAATGGCCGCTAACAACCTAGAAATGACTACTGAATGAGTTAACACAGCTGGAAGACACATCAATGCATAGCACATTACTGTATCTAGCAATAATGGCAGATAACAACTTAGAAAGGGCAGGCATAAACGCACATGCCATAAAATATACACCATGTCTATCCAAAGCAGCAGCCAAAAAGTTTAAGCATGATCTAATGAGGAAAAATCGGACATATTGATCTCTGACCCCTTGTTTAACCCAAACAAAGGCACGATCGTCAATGACCTGATATTCTTCACCAGAAGAACGGCTAAATGGCGGACTGTCATCACAGAGAAGCTCAACATAAAAAAGATTACCAATATACCACATGGCATAAAACTAACGATCATACCATCAACAAGAATTAGAGCAGACCTATGTATAACGTTATACAAGAACGGATTAGTGCTTATACAAGCAGCCAGTGAAGAATTAGAGAAATTTGACATGATTTTCCCCACCTTAAAACAATGGGTAGAGAGCCCAAGAGATCAACAACATCCACAGACCGCACAAGCAGATACCCAAGGCTCCATCCATCTTAACACCACAGACAGCACATTGCCAACACAACCTCAATAACCACAGCACCAACCGCTAAGAGAAGATACAGAAAGTATGCTTCCCGGAGAACTACTACAGATTCAACACCCAACGCCACCAAGAGACACAATGGAGACAGGAGACAGCGTGGACGGAAAGGACACTGAGAGCACAAAAACACAGACACTATTGGCTAAGACCACGCGGGCACAAACACAGAACAAAGAAACTTCGATCTCACAACATGCAACAACACTAGGAGAATTGGAGAAGAGGGAAGAGAGACTGGATGAAGAGTATAGGAAGAAAAAAGATCTAACCAGAATACCGGGTAATATTGCTTTGCAGCATAAGTGTAGGGAAGACTCAACACGACGGCTCACACAGAAGATGGCATCTCCTAGTAATAGCCCACTAAGCAGGAAGACAACTACGAGTGATATGGAAGATGCCACCCTCCCAGCGAACTCCCCATATACAACACAAAGCCCAGCTGGGAACACACGAAAGGTCCGCCAACAAATAGGGAGAGAAAGAGCTCAAGAATCAGTTAGTGAAACGCACCTCTTAGATAATAAAGGTACGGATAATAGAAATAAGAGCACAAAGGATAGGGATGCGAGAAAAGGAATGGAGCTGAATCATATCAACTCAAACCCGAAGATCAAACTGAGAGGATGACCACTGCTATTACACCACATGCGAGGGAGATGAGAAAAGGAACGGAGCTGAAAGACATCAACACAAACCCTGAAGACCAAACGGATAGGACGACTTATGATTTTACACCACATCTAACCCGGAGAGACATCCAAGGAATAAAAACACAAATTGACATTATGGCACAAGACATCCAAGGTGCACTGAAAACAATGGTAAAGATCCTAGAAATTGCGGCAAGCACACACTCCAAAGTGGAACACATCCAAGAAGTAATGAAAAAGTCTCTAGGAAAAACAAAGGAGAGGGCCATGACATTAACAGAAAGGCACAATCGGCCACACAGAAACCTTAGTTGCATAACAGAAGAAGAAACCCTTCCTCTACTTCAGACGTACGAGTCCACAGAAGACTTGGGGGGGGGGGAAATTAAGATAGTTCCGATTGACAATAATAGAACATCAAGACATAAGACAAGAAAACCAAACCTTAACAACCTACAGCAAGTCCAGCGATCCAACATCCAGCTAGAACGGAACCTGAGCATTACAAGAAATCCTCTGAAAGGCCTACTGCTCAACTGTCGATCCGCTGTAAAACACTCCTCAGACATCGCGGCACTTATCATTACCGAAGAAATTGACATAGCAATCCTAACAGAAACATGGCTTTCGAATCATCCTCTCCTTGCATGGATTTGTTAGTGCCCCCACAAAACAACATACTGAGATTGGATAGACTGAAAAAGACAGGAGGTGGGATAGCATGCATCCACCGAAATGACATAGAAATTAAACAAATACAATCAGATCCTCTGGAATCCTGTGAATACCTAGGTATTAATATAAAATCTACAGACAATCAAAGATGCACCCTACATGCCCTGTACCATCCCCCAGGAAATAATGCGGCTTTCATAGACCAGTTAATGGAGATTATCACGGATAACTCTAACAATCAAGCTAACAACATATTCCTGGGCGATTTCAACCTACACTGGGAAGACAGGAAGGACAAACAGGTTAACGCGATTAAAGACTTTATGACAGAGCTAAATCTCACTCAAGCGTGTACACAACTAACACACGCAAAAGGTGCAACACTAGACTGGATAATAGCAAGAAAAAAGAACATAGTGATCCACTCTATTGTGCCATGCGACTGGTCGGATCACCATGCAATAATCTTCCAAATTCCAAAATTGAAAAGGAACAATATCTCACAGCCCATCAAAAGCAAAAAGTGGACTCGCGACACAAAAGACTTCAACATCGAACGGTTAGTGGAGAATTGTGAGAAAGAGCTAAAGCCACCTAACAAATTGTGGAATGTGAATGAACTAACGGAGCACTACACGACAACAGTAACAAACATAGTTAACAACACCATGCCACTCAAGCTGAAAAGAATCTCAGAAAAGGACAAAAACCCATGGTTTAATGGTACATTGAATGAGGAGAGAAGGAAACTAAGAATGGCCGAAAGAAAATGGAGAGAACATCCTGCAACACCAGAACTGAAATCACTCAGAAAAATCAGAAACGAATACAACAAAAAGATCCTCAGATCCAAAAAAGAATATATTAGGTCAGAATTGGACAATGCAAAAAACAGACCTCGGAAACTATTTGAAATTTTAAGGCAACAATCCAACAAATTAGCAAAATCGGCCCAAGAAACAACTAAAACCCAGTTAAGTTGTGAAGAATTCTCTAATTTTTTCACCGAAAAGGCAAATAAGTTGGAAACAGAGCTCAAGACGGCAGCAGACCAACTGAACAACCAACCGCACACTCTGAACAAGACCACACGGACAGTCGAACACGTGGAAGCAAAAAACAAAGCGCATTGGGACACCTTCAAGTTATATGATCAGAATACCATCGCCAGGACACTAGCGGATATCAAACCGAACAACCACTACAATGATCCACTCCCCGCCAAATGTATACAAAAAATAACCCACAGCATCATCCCAATATGGACAAGAATAATAAACGCCTCCCTATCTCAAGGGATCTTGCCACACTGTCTAAAAACAGGCCAAGTGGTCCCCATCATCAAGAAACCAACAGCGGATCCGGCAGACCCCAATAATTTCCGCCCAGTCACTAATATTCCACTTCTGGCCAAACTAATCGAGAAATGCGTACAAAACCAACTGAGCCAACACATCGCGAATTTCATGCTACTGGACGACTGCCAATCTGGATTCAGAACAGGTCACAGCACGGAAACTGCGATCCTACATATAGTTGATGACGCAGTACAGGCCCTGGACCGCAATAAGACATGTCTACTAGTCCTTCTCGACTTATCAACTGCATTTGACACTGTAAATCATGTAAAACTACTAGACAGACTTCACAACAGGATGGGAATGTCGGGAAATGTGCTAAAATGGTTTGAATCCTTTCTTCAGAACAGAACACAAAAACTCTGGGTCAACCAGGCACTATCCACATCAAGTCCAAACTCGATCGGAGTTCCTCAAGGATCGACACTATCTCCATCACTCTTTAACCTTTACATCGAACCTCTGACTGAAATCCTACTAAACGCAAACATATCCTATCATATGTATGCGGACGACACACAAGTGTATATCAAGGTCGAATCCCTGGAGGACATCAAGCTACTGAATGAGGCTTTGAAAATGACACTACAATGGATAACCAGCAACCACCTGAAGCTCAATGCACAAAAAATGGAATTCCTTTTGATCTCTCCTCCGAAGAGCCACTCGGAGGTAGAAGAATGGACCAGACTGATCACAGCTTTAAACTGCACCCCTACGCTAGTGGAATCAGCGAAATCATTGGGAATCACATTAGATAAAAATCTAGACATGAAAGCACACGTCAATGCAATGGCAAAAAATGCCCGCTTTCACCTGAATTACTTAAGGAAGATGAAATAGAATTCAACAGAAGGAGGTACCCCTGATGTCTATACAGGGAAGGGGGTCTATGTATCAGAAAACAAGAAACCCTGTTTAAGCAATGGTAGGCTAAAGTGGCCAATCAAAATAGTACTAAGAGGGGTAGAAGACGGATGAGTAATTATCCTTATGATAATTTACTCATAGTAACCTATTAAAAAGGCAGGGACTAAACATTTACACAGCAGTATTAGAAAGTATACTCCATAGATCAATTTTATGTTGGTTTGCAAAAAGGTTAAAACAATTTATTACCTCCCTGTATGGGTTACAATCTACAACATGATAAAAAACATTAAGATTAAAAACCACCAAAGGTGGTGAAGCAATGATTATACAGTGGAACAAAACAGTCGACGCGGCGTTTCGGTGTATTTCTAATTCTTCACACCTTCTTCAGGACTTTTGTAAACATATTCACTCAATATCTATAAAGTTAAAAGATACATTTTACTATATGATTTCATATATATGCAAGAACCAACAACCTTACACTACTACTGCCTTGCTCAAACAATACATGACTCATATTATTAAGTGCTTTTTTTATATCTACAACCCCTAGACTAAACATTTCTTGATCAGAAAAACAGTTCATTTATAACATTGTTGATAGTATCTCATAGACATTATTTTCTATTCAATTCATGGAATTAGTGAGCTATCCATATTTACCCTACCACATGTGGGCATTATTTGAGAAGTTACCTGCTTTAATATGGACAAGGCTTAAAATTTCCTTTCCTTTACATTCGGATTGCTCTCAATAGTATGTCATACGCTGTTTGGAAATAAACATAGAGTACTATTTTAGTGATTTTACCCTTATTTTCACATTACCAAAATAGCCGGTGTTGTACATTTAGGTACGGGATTTTACCTTCGTATTTAAATGAAGAGAGCCTAAAGGTACACGGAGGAGCCACCGTCAATATGAAGGAATGGTCATCTTTTTCATAGGATCTAGAAAAGTCACATTAATTATAGCACTCATTAATTATGCTCGCTAGGGGTCTCCATTCCCTATCATGTTTATAATATGACCAGTACTACTGACCTGTTTCTGTTTATTATTCAGAAAATCTTTGTAGATATTGACCAAGGTACGATAATATTCGTTTTGCCAATCTTCACCTTCTTGATGTGATGAAGTGGTCTAATATCAAAAATAAAAGGGAATACATGTTTAGAATCCTATCCCCCTCTATATTTGGGTTATGATTGGATGTCCTAAATTTACGAAATGATTTCTCAATAATAATGTTTACCCAGTTATATATGATAGAACTACAAGCCAGTTCTCTCTTTTTAATTGTCATGGCTAGTTTTCTTATATTTGCATTACTCAAGGCAAATGGAGTTTTAGTTTTTATTTAGCCTTTGCAAAATTTCAATGAGAAAATGGCAGAATTTAAATGTTACCGCTTTCTAGAACACCACTTACATCACTGTTTTGGGTTTTGCCTTTGCAAACATTTCAATAAGAAAACGGTAGAATTTAAGTGTTACCGCTTTCTAGAACACCACTTATATCACTGTTTTTGGAAAGAGTCCTTAAGTTACATCTTGCTAAATTATCCCTCTCCCCTCGGAATAGTCTACTAATAACCCCTAGGTCTCTTAAGGTTTTTAAATAAAGGGGCATGCCGATATGCGCATCCCAGCCGGTATATTGCCTACCTCTGATATCGAATGCGGCCTCCCTGCTCCTCCGTGTGTCAGGACTCCATGAAGATTTCGAAGTAGAATGGTTATTTCTAAAATTCGTCTATTTATGCTGCCTCCGCCTAACTTGCCCCGGAAGTCGTCCGGAAGAGGCGATTACTTTAATTATATACAGCGTTCTGAAAAAATATGGTATTGACTTTGTTATTTTTATGGATACGCCGTTTTCACAAATAAGTTATGCAAAAGCATCTTTTGTGGCAGAGAAACCTAGTTTTAATGTTGTTCAGGAATTATAACCCGGAAATAGATTGCTGAACTTCGTAATCCGGCATCACGGACCCTAAATGTAACGAAGAGGACTCAGAAACCGGAGTAGCAGTAGCGGCTTTCTAAGACCTCTTCTGTTTATACTAATATATTTTATAATCCGCATAAAGAAGTTTTTAACTGTTCTCGACATACGAGAATCCAGTCGGCCATTTTGGGTTGGGACATATAAGATGAACCGGGTCGGCCATTTTAGATAGGGACATGGCTGAATAGATGATGTCGGCCCTTTTCCCTGGGACCCGTTTAGAGAGTTTTCCCATTTACCAATTCCGAGTTACTTGCATATTTTGATGATATTGACATTTTCTGCAGTTAAACATAATACATTTCATGGTAAAAACTAAATACATTTCGTGGTACATTACAATATCATTCTGTTACATTTTGAATAAACCTGGGCATCTATGATGTATTTAATGAATGAAGTTGCTTCGTTATCCTTACAACAACAAATTTCATCAACAGTAAACACAGTCCAAAAAATTATATATGTTTACTAAAGTCTTTATAATTGAACCAATCTAACCTGACAATTGATCTGGGGCTGGACTTCATGATCGCTCGCTATTCCTTTGACAATACTTTTTTTATGTGAAAACCTTATGAGTTGTATGGGGATCAAAAATACAGATAAACATGTCGTCCTACTTGTCGAAAAACAACAAGCTGTAGTTCTTTATTCAGATTTTTAGACTGACATAAGATCTAGCATATCTGACACCTTTAGGCACTGTTATACATATGCATGAGTTCACTAACCCATCTACTTCTACCTTTTATTTGTTGGGAGGAAAATGGAGAAGTATTATACCTAAGTATGACTAATCATAGCCACTTGGAGATAAGAAAGGGACTATCAGATGTTATTATCCATAAGGTACATGTGCTTGTCAATTTTGCGGTTGAAGATGAAATCATTTGCCGGGATGAATATAATTTTTTGAAAAATGAAACACCTATCATCCCTGCCTTATATGGACTCCCTAAAGTCCACAAAAATCTATTGGATCCTCCTATGCGTCCAATTGTATCCTCCATTGATTCTGTCACAGAACCCCTAAGTAAATATATAGATAGGTTCTTACAACCAATAGTAACAGATCAAAAAGCGTTTATCAAAGACACTGCGTGTATGATTGAGAAAATAGAAGGCCTGCCATTTGATATCGCCACTCAATGGTTAGTGACTCTGGACATAGAGGCCGTCTATACCAACATCCCGCAGGATGACACGATCACCATCTTAGAGGGCCTCCTAAAAAATGGGACTGATGATTTGAGTCGGCATGCAACATTCATTATTGAGTGTGCTGAAATCATCTTGAAAAATAATATCTTCTTGTTCAAAGACAACTTCTTTAAGCAGATAAAGGGGACCAGTATGGGGGCTACTTGCGCCCCAAGTCTAGCCTGCTTATATGTAGCGGCTTTCGAAGATAAGCACATTTTTAATGATATAGCACCTTTCAGCGAGAACATTACATGTTGGTCGCGATATATTGATGATATTTTTTTTATTTGGACAGGGACAGTTGAGCTACTCAATGATTTTTTACTTTGGTTGAACTTGGGAGATAAATTTAATAAACAAGCAATTGAATTTTTAGACATCAAGATTAGAGTGGAAAATGCAACACTAGGGGTGGATCTTTACACTAAACCAAGTGATCGTAACACATTGTTACATTACACAAGCAACCACCCGAATAGTCAAAAGGATAACATACCTTTCGGACAATATTTGCGCATCAGACGCAATTGCACCAATCTACATGATTTTAACAGACATGCGGATGCCCTCTCATTGAAACTCAGAGACCGGGGCTATCCTGATAAACTGATCAAACGCGCATATAAACGTGCGAAATATTATAACAGAGAAACACTTTTCAATAAAGACAAAGAAAAAATGCACAAAAACGATGATAGGCTGATCTTTGTGACTAACTATAGCATCGCGAGTAATAAAATAAAAAACATTATTAATCGTAATTGGTCTTTATTAAACAATAGACCTGGTGAGAAAATCCTGAAACCAATGTTCAGTTTCCGCCGAAACAGAACAATTAAAAATTGCTTGGTTCACACATATAAAGACAAGACCCGTAATACTTTAAACACTATCAACAGAACCCCCCTACCCACTGGAAATTTCACGTGCAATACATGCTCCAATTGTGCTTCTATGATTAAAGGTAACCTGATATCTTATAATGGCATATCATATAATGTAAAGAATTTTGCAAACTGCAAAACCAAAGACCTGATATATATGATCAAATGCCCCTGTAATAAAGCGTATATAGGCGAAACAGCCAGGGAAATTAAAACAAGAATCACTGAACACAGGTCTGCCATTAGGACAAAAAAGAAATCAGCTCCTCTGGTGGAACATTGGACTACACACAACCATAAATTAGAAGACCTTAAGTGGTGCGTGGTAGAAGTGATAATGCATAACTCAAGAGGCGGAAATTTCAACAATAAAAGGAAAAAGAGAGAACAGTTTTTTATGTCTCTATTCGATACATTCCGAACTGGTCTTAATAATAGAGAAGAATGGGAAAGAATAATCTTATAATTCGATAATAATAACATCTGATAGTCCCTTTCTTATCTCCAAGTGGCTATGATTAGTCATACTTAGGTATAATACTTCTCCATTTTCCTCCCAACAAATAAAAGGTAGAAGTAGATGGGTTAGTGAACTCATGCATATGTATAACAGTGCCTAAAGGTGTCAGATATGCTAGATCTTATGTCAGTCTAAAAATCTAAATAAAGAACTACAGCTTGTTGTTTTTCGACAAGTAGGACGACATGTTTATCTGTATTTTTGATCCCCATACAACTCATAAGGTTTTCACATAAAAAAAGTATTGTCAAAGGAATAGCGAGCGATCATGAAGTCCAGCCCCAGATCAATTGTCAGGTTAGATTGGTTCAATTATAAAGACTTTAGTAAACATATATAATTTTTTGGACTGTGTTTACTGTTGATGAAATTTGTTGTTGTAAGGATAACGAAGCAACTTCATTCATTAAATACATCATAGATGCCCAGGTTTATTCAAAATGTAACAGAATGATATTGTAATGTACCACGAAATGTATTTAGTTTTTACCATGAAATGTATTATGTTTAACTGCAGAAAATGTCAATATCATCAAAATATGCAAGTAACTCGGAATTGGTAAATGGGAAAACTCTCTAAACGGGTCCCAGGGAAAAGGGCCGACATCATCTATTCAGCCATGTCCCTATCTAAAATGGCCGACCCGGTTCATCTTATATGTCCCAACCCAAAATGGCCGACTGGATTCTCGTATGTCGGGAACAGTTAAAAACTTCTTTATGCGGATTATAAAATATATTAGTATAAACAGAAGAGGTCTTAGAAAGCCGCTACTGCTACTCCGGTTTCTGAGTCCTCTTCGTTACAATTTAGGGTCTGTGATGCCGGATTACGAAGTTCAGCAATCTATTTCCGGGTTATAATTCCTGAACAACATTAAAACTAGGTTTATCTGCCACAAAAGATGCTTTTGCATAACTTATTTGTGAAAACGGCGTATCCATAAAAATAACAAAGTCAATACCATATTTTTTCAGAACGCTGTATATAATTAAAGTAATCGCCTCTTCCGGACGACTTCCGGGGCAAGTTAGGCGGAGGCAGCATAAATAGACGAATTTTAGAAATAATCATTCTACTTCGAAATCTTCATGGAGTCCTGACACACGGAGGAGCAGGGAGGCCGCATTCGATATCAGAGGTAGGCAATATACCGGCTGGGATGCGCATATCGGCATGCCCCTTTATTTAAAAAGCTTTAGAGACCTAGGGGTTATTAGTAGACTATTCCGAGGGGAGAGGGATAATTTAGCAAGATGTAACTTAAGGACTCTTTCCAAAAACAGTGATATAAGTGGTGTTCTAGAAAGCGGTAACACTTAAATTCTACCGTTTTCTTATTGAAATGTTTGCAAAGGCAAAACCCAAAACAGTGATGTAAGTGGTGTTCTAGAAAGCGGTAACATTTAAATTCTGCCGTTTTCTCATTGAAATTTTGCAAAGGCTAAATAAAAACTAAAACTCCATTTGCCTTGAGTAATGCAAATATAAGAAAACTAGCCAAGACAATTAAAAAGAGAGAACTGGCTTGTAGTTCTATCATATATAACTGGGTAAACATTATTATTGAGAAATCATTTCGTAAATTGAGGACATCCAATCATAACCCAAATATAGAGGGGGATAGGATTCTAAACATATATTCCCTTTTATTTTTGATATTAGACCACTTCATCACATCAAGAAGGTGAAGATTGGCAAAACGAATATTATCGTACCTTGGTCAATATCTACAAAGATTTTCTGAATAATAAACAGAAACAGGTCAGTAGTACTGGTCATATTATAAACATGATAGGGAATGGAGACCCCTAGCGTGCATAATTAATGAGTGCTATAATTAATGTGACTTTTCTAGATCCTATGAAAATGATGACCATTCCTTCATATTGACGGCGGCTCCTCCGTGTACCTTTAGGCTCTCTTCATTTAAATACGAAGGTAAAATCCCGTACCTAAATGTACAACACCGGCTATTTTGGTAATGTGAAAATAAGGGTAAAATCACTAAAATAGTACTCTATGTTTATTTCCAAACAGCGTATGACATACTATTGAGAGCAATCCGAATGTAAAGGAAAGGAAATTTTAAGCCTTGTCCATATTAAAGCAGGTAACTTCTCAAATAATGCCCACATGTGGTAGGGTAAATATGGATAGCTCACTAATTCCATGAATTGAATAGAAAATAATGTCTATGAGATACTATCAACAATGTTATAAATGAACTGTTTTTCTGATCAAGAAATGTTTAGTCTAGGGGTTGTAGATATAAAAAAAGCACTTAATAATATGAGTCATGTATTGTTTGAGCAAGGCAGTAGTAGTGTAAGGTTGTTGGTTCTTGCATATATATGAAATCATATAGTAAAATGTATTGTTTAACTTTATAGATATTGAGTGAATATGTTTACAAAAGTCCTGAAGAAGGTGTGAAGAATTAGAAATACACCGAAACGCCGCGTCGACTGTTTTGTTCCACTGTATAATCATTGCTTCACCACCTTTGGTGGTTTTTAATCTTAATGTTTTTTATCATGTTGTAGATTGTAACCCATACAGGGAGGTAATAAATTGTTTTAACCTTTTTGCAAACCAACATAAAATTGATCTATGGAGTATACTTTCTAATACTGCTGTGTGAATGTTTAGTCCCTGCCTTTTTAATAGGTTACTATGAGTAAATTATCATAAGGATAATTACTCATCCGTCTTCTACCCCTCTTAGTACTATTTTGATTGGCCACTTTAGCCTACCATTGCTTAAACAGGGTTTCTTGTTTTCTGATACATAGACCCCCTTCCCTGTATAGACATCAGGGGTACCTCCTTCTGTTGAATTCTATTGACTGTACAGCTGTTTAGCTGGGAGGCGTTCTTTTTCCTTGCCAACATAAATTTATCAAGGGCATTAACCCAATCAGTGTCTCTAATCAATAATGGACACTTTAAAAACAAAAAGTTTTTCAGAAGAAGAATTTAATAGAATTGTCAACGGTACTTCTAAAAACTATACCGCCACCTCTAATACCAATAATGATGAAAATCAATGGCGCGAACTTTGGAATAATAAGAAGAAGCTAGTTCGCACTGAATTACATGCAGACTTTCTAATCGATTATTTGAAAAAAGGCATAATCCCCAGTGGTTTGCAAGTCAAGAATGAACCAGGGGTCTTTATAAGACATGAGGGCTTCATAGAAAATTGGACCCTCATTGCAAACAGATGCAGCAGGGATTGGATGTTGCTAATCATCGAGACAGCGAACGCCATCCTAATAATTGAAAGAAAGGAAATAGCCGATTTAGAAACTAAGCTAGATAATTCAGTGCTGGAAGACGCAAAGAAAAAATTAGAAGACATAAAAAGAGATGTCTCTGGGTATAGAGATTATCTGTTTAACAAAAAATCAAATAAATTCAACAAAGACGTATCCAACTATAACACCGAGATAGTCTATCCTTATACCCAAAAGGATTTCTTTGATCGGCCCAGAGAAAGTTTTCCGAACAGAAACCAAGGTCAACAACCTTGGCGTACATACCCCAAAAAACGGGTTACTTTCTCAGATTCCTCGTATACGAGTAACCACTCTGAACAAGACAAAACAATGGATAGGAATAGAGGCGGGGAAGCAACATCCACCCCAAACAGAGAACCTTTGCCTTTTTTAGGACAACGGGGACGGGGAAATCACAACAATCACAACAACCACCCGAGAGGCAATGGGAGAGGGAAATTTTTCCCTCAACCTCAACAGAGGAGATACTATACGAGAAGTCAGCCGAAATGGGACTGAGACAAAAAGCAGCTATCATCAATCTCTCAGACATCACTTTAACTAAAACGGAAATAGATGTCTTAGAGAAGGGTTTAGGATTTGCCATTAGCAACAGAGTTGACAAGTATAACCTAGCAAGGGACCTACAAGGTTTTTTTAGAAAGATCAGGTTGCAAGACTTTTTTAAGGATAAACCCCCAAAAGAAGGTCAGACTAACAAATCGGGCCTTAAACCTAAATCTACCTGGACACCCCATGTGGGCATGGTGAATAAACAAATAGACCTCTTTGAAAAAGTAGTTGAAAGTAATATTGCAGAGCTTTTAGTACACCCTTTAATAGGACCCAATAATTTAAATAAAGCGGAAAGAGCTGCTCTAAAAAATCTTGAAAATAATGAATCTTTAACCATTAAACCTGGTGATAAGGGTGGTAGCAAAGTCCTCATGAGGTCTGAAGACTATGAAAGAAGAATGATGTTACTATTGAACAATCCTGAACATTACTGTCCCTCTAGTAAACGTGAGTGGGACACCCTTATCCATAAGGTACATGTGCTTGTCGATTTTGCGGTTCAAGATGAAATCATTTGCCGGGATGAATATAATTTTTTGAAAAATGAAACACCTATCATCCCCGCCTTATATGGACTCCCTAAAGTCCACAAAAATCTATTGGATCCTCCTATGCGTCCAATTGTATCCTCCATTGATTCTGTCACAGAACCCCTAAGTAAATATATAGATAGGTTCTTACAACCAATAGTAACAGATCAAAAAGCGTTTATCAAAGACACTGCGTGTATGATTGAGAAAATAGAAGGCCTACCATTTGATATCGCCACTCAATGGTTAGTGACTCTGGACATAGAGGCCCTCTATACCAACATCCCGCAGGATGACACGATCACCATGTTAGAGGGCCTCCTAAAAAATGGGACTGATGATTTGAGTCGGCATGCAACATTCATTATTGAGTGTGCTGAAATCATCTTGAAAAATAATATCTTCTTGTTCAAAGACAACTTCTTTAAGCAGATAAAGGGGACCAGTATGGGGGCTACTTGCGCCCCAAGTCTAGCCTGCTTATATGTAGCGGCTTTCGAAGATAAGCACATTTTTAATGATATAGCACCTTTCAGCGAGAACATTACATGTTGGTCGCGATATATTGATGATATTTTTTTTATTTGGACAGGGACATTTGAGCTACTCAATGATTTTTTACTTTGGTTGAACTTGGGAGATAAAAATCTCAAATTTACTTCAAATTTTAATAAACAAGCAATTGAATTTTTAGACATCAAGATTAGAGTGGAAAATGCAACACTAGGGGTGGATCTTTACACTAAACCAAGTGATCGTAACACATTGTTACATTACACAAGCAACCACCCGAATAGTCAAAAGGATAACATACCTTTCGGACAATATTTGCGCATCAGACGCAATTGCACCAATCTACATGATTTTAACAGACATGCGGATGCCCTCTCATTGAAACTCAAAGACCGGGGCTATCCTGATAAACTGATCAAACGCGCATATAAACGTGCAAAATATTATAACAGAGAAACACTTTTCAATAAAGACAAAGAAAAAATGCACAAAAACAATGATAGGCTGATCTTTGTGACTAACTATAGCATCGCGAGTAATAAAATAAAAAACATTATTAATCGTAATTGGTCTTTATTAAACAATAGACCTGGTGAGAAAATCCCGAAACCAATGTTCAGTTTCCGCCGAAACAGAACAATTAAAAATTGCTTGGTTCACACATATAAAGACAAGACCCGTAATACTTTAAACACTATCAACAGAACCCCCCTACCCACTGGAAATTTCACGTGCAATACATGCTCCAATTGTGCTTCTATGATTAAAGGTAACCTGATATCTTATAATGGCATATCATATAATGTAAAGAATTTTGCAAACTGAAAAACCAAAGACCTGATATATATGATCAAATGCCCCTGTAATAAAGCGTATATAGGCGAAACAGCCAGGGAAATTAAAACAAGAATCACTGAACACAGGTCTGCCATTAGGACAAAAAAGAAATCAGCTCCTCTGGTGGAACATTGGACTACACACAACCATAAATTAGAAGACCTTAAGTGGTGTGTGGTAGAAGTGATAATGCATAACTCAAGAGGCGGAAATTTCAACAATAAAAGGAAAAAGAGAGAACAGTTTTTTATGTCTCTATTCGATACATTCCGAACTGGTCTTAATAATAGAGAAGAATAGGAAAGAATAATCTTATAATTCGATAATAATAACATCTGATAGTCCCTTTCTTATCTCCAAGTGGCTATGATTAGTCATACTTAGGTATAATACTTCTCCATTTTCCTCCCAACAAATAAAAGGTAGAAGTAGATGGGTTAGTGAACTCATGCATATGTATAACAGTGCCTAAAGGTGTCAGATATGCTAGATCTTATGTCAGTCTAAAAATCTGAATAAAGAACTACAGCTTGTTGTTTTTCGACAAGTAGGACGACATGTTTATCTGTATTTTTGATCCCCATACAACTCATAAGGTTTTCACATAAAAAAGTATTTTTCAAAGGAATAGCGAGCGATCATGAAGTCCAGCCCCAGATCAATTGTCAGGTTAGATTTGTTCAATTATAAAGACTTTAGTAAACATATATAATTTTTTGGACTGTGTTTACTGTTGATGAAATTTGTTGTTGTAAGGATAACGATGCAACTTCATTCATTAAATACATCATAGATGCCCAGGTTTATTCAAAATGTAACAGAATGATATTGTAATGTACCACGAAATGTATTTAGTTTTTACCATGAAATGTATTATGTTTAACTGCAGAAAATGTCAATATCATCAAAATATGCAAGTAACTCGGAATTGGTAAATGGGAAAACTCTCTAAACGGGTCCCAGGGAAAAGGGCCGACATCATCTATTCAGCCATGTCCCTATCTAAAATGGCTGACCCGGTTCATCTTATATGTCCCAACCCAAAATGGCCGACTGGATTCTCGTATGTCGAGAACAGTTAAAAATTTCTTTATGCGGATTATAAAATATATTAGTATAAACAGAAGAGGTCTTAGAAAGCCGCTACTGCTACTCCGGTTTCTGAGTCCTCTTCGTTACAATTTAGGGTCCGTGATGCCGGATTACGAAGTTCAGCAATCTATTTCCGGGTTATAATTCCTGAACAACATTAAAACTAGGTTTCTCTGCCACAAAAGATGCTTTTGCATAACTTATTTGTGAAAACGGCGTATCCATAAAAATAACAAAGTCAATACCATATTTTTTCAGAACGCTGTATATAATTAAAGTAATCGCCTCTTCCGGACGACTTCCGGGGCAAGTTAGGCGGAGGCAGCATAAATAGACGAATTTTAGAAATAACCATTCTACTTCGAAATCTTCATGGAGTCCTGACACACGGAGGAGCAGGGAGGCCGCATTCGATATCAGAGGTAGGCAATATACCGGCTGGGATGCGCATATCGGCATGCCCCTTTATTTAAAAACCTTAAGAGACCTAGGGGTTATTAGTAGACTACTCCGAGGGGAGAGGGATAATTTAGCAAGATGTAACTTAAGGACTCTTTCCAAAAACAGTGATATAAGTGGTGTTCTAGAAAGCGGTAACACTTAAATTCTACCGTTTTCTTATTGAAATGTTTGCAAAGGCAAAACCCAAAACAGTGATGTAAGTGGTGTTCTAGAAAGCGGTAACATTTAAATTCTACCGTTTTCTCATTGAAATTTTGCAAAGGCTAAATAAAAACTAAAACTCCATTTGCCTTGAGTAATGCAAATATAAGAAAACTAGCCATGACAATTAAAAAGAGAGAACTGGCTTGTAGTTCTATCATATATAACTGGGTAAACATTATTATTGAGAAATCATTTCGTAAATTTAGGACATCCAATCATAACCCAAATATAGAGGGGGATAGGATTCTAAACATATATTCCCTTTTATTTTTGATATTAGACCACTTCATCACATCAAGAAGGTGAAGATTGGCAAAACGAATATTATCGTACCTTGGTCAATATCTATAAAGATTTTCTGAATAATAAACAGAAACAGGTCAGTAGTACTGGTCATATTATAAACATGATAGGGAATGGAGACCCCTAGGGTGCATAATTAATGAGTGCTATAATTAATGTGACTTTTCTAGATCCTATGAAAATGATGACCATTCCTTCATATTGACGGTGGCTCCTCCGTGTACCTTTAGGCTCTCTTCATTTAAATACGAAGGTAAAATCCCGTACCTAAATGTACAACACCGGCTATTTTGGTAATGTGAAAATAAGGGTAAAATCACTAAAATAGTACTCTATGTTTATTTCCAAACAGCGTATGACATACTATTGAGAGCAATCCGAATGTAAAGGAAAGGAAATTTTAAGCCTTGTCCATATTAAAGCAGGTAACTTCTCAAATAATGCCCACATGTGGTAGGGTAAATATGGATAGCTCACTAATTCCATGAATTGAATAGAAAATAATGTCTATGAGATACTATCAACAATGTTATAAATGAACTGTTTTTCTGATCAAGAAATGTTTAGTCTAGGGGTTGTAGATATAAAAAAACACTTAATAATATGAGTCATGTATTGTTTGAGCAAGGCAGTAGTAGTGTAAGGTTGTTGGTTCTTGCATATATATGAAATCATATAGTAAAATGTATCTTTTAACTTTATAGATATTGAGTGAATATGTTTACAAAAGTCCTGAAGAAGGTGTGAAGAATTAGAAATACACCGAAACGCCGCGTCGACTGTTTTGTTCCACTGTATAATCATTGCTTCACCACCTTTGGTGGTTTTTAATCTTAATGTTTTTTATCATGTTGCAGATTGTAACCCATACAGGGAGGTAATAAATTGTTTTAACCTTTTTGCAAACCAACATAAAATTGATCTATGGAGTATACTTTCTAATACTGCTGTGTGAATGTTTAGTCCCTGCCTTTTTAATAGGTTACTATGAGTAAATTATCATAAGGATAATTACTCATCCGTCTTCTACCCCTCTTAGTACTATTTTGATTGGCCACTTTAGCCTACCATTGCTTAAACAGGATTAAGGAAGATGAAACCTTTAATCTCATCAGCAGATCTCAAACTGGCAATTCAAATACTAGTTATCTCAAGAATTGAATATGGATGTACAACCTTAGCAGGTCTACCGAAAATTTCCACTGCACCTCTGAAAGCATGCCTCAATGCAGCAGCAAGGCTCGTTACCGGATCGAGGAAATTCGACCATATCTCCCCACATCTAAAAGCGTTAAACTGGCTACCATACGAAGCCAGAATCCAATTCAAGATGGCATGTGTCACCCACAAAGCACTACATTACAAAATACCAAGATATTTGTCCCAGAAGATTGAACTTTCGGGAGGAGTCAGACCAACCAGGAGCGCCAATGTACTGATACTGAAACCACCCATCTTCCGAAAAAAGAAAACATACGATAGAGCCTTCTCAGGGGCAGCACCCAGAATATGGAACTCACTCCCTCCAAATATCAGGAAAATGACTAACACGACAGCATTCAAAAAGGAAACTAAGATCTTCTAAATGAGTAAGTTCCTTACATAGCCAGGAAAGGACCTCAACGACACTGCGTGCTAAACTTCTTCCTTCAGACTTAGAGAAGAAGAAAGTGAGAGTCGCTAACTAGATGGGAACTAGCCTCAAGTGCCTTATGGACCCAAAACCGAGAAGAAGAATACACAAACAAAGACAATGCCTGAACTATTTCCAAAGGAATGCAAGGATCAAATATAATCGAAGAGCCGTAGATGCTGACTGAAAGTACTTATAATGTGTAAACCGATGTCAAATACTAGACTATGCGTAAGAATACATTACTAATATGCTATGATATGTCCCTGATAGACGTATACAGATCCTACCTCACAGCAATGTAAATGTGTACGTTATTGAACTTTGATATGACCTTCACCCATCTACCTCATAGCAGTGGGATATGTTACCATATAGCTCCATATTTACTTATACTTACATATAGCTCCATATTTACCTACCTCGCGATATAACTATTTGTATGTCTTTTTGCGAATTATATACCTCATGTAGAGGTCATTGTGAACCGCTCTGATACCCAAGGGTCACGTTCGCGCTATATAAAACTCTCTAAATAAAAATAAAAAATAAAATAGGTTGCTTTGCCCGGCTTGGTTTTCTGCCGCATGCCGTGTGGCTTCGGACTGAGCCCCACTATGAGAAGTGTGGTAGACAGAGGCTTGTAAGGTTGTTATATCAGTCCGGGCAGTCAACCACTTGCATTGGGCGCCCAAACGTAAACTAATTCACAACATTTATAGTGAAGAATGTATTAAGCCTTTTTGGTGTAGTCGCAGTGTTTTGGTGCGCGTGTTTATTACCGTGGACTACTGTTCGGGGCAGTGCCGCCCGTTTACAAAACTGTAGGTACCAGCTGCAGCATGGTATTACAGCAAGGTCAAGTAGGTTCAATGTTTTAATCTTTCTATCTGCTCATCAGAAGCGCAAGAATCATACCAAGATGAACCAGTTTTTTCTTGGCAAGTCAAGTTGTGCTTCGTCCTCTATATAGAAGTGAATGTTGCGAGGCTGATAGATTAAGCGATTGCATTCTTGGGTGTACTGTAACTCCAAATTGGACCACTCCTTCCTGGTCCAGGGGGTACTATCCAGCCCTGAGACTTTGGGTTGTTGCTCAGATGCATGCAGCAAGGGCACAGGAAGGGGACAGTTTCGCCCAGCAGAACAGCGCAAACGGTTTTCAGGGCTTTGCCCCTTTAGGTTTAAAGTATTTTATTAAGTACAGTGGTACAGCAATGAAGGCACAAGTGTGAAAAGCAATAAAAAGTCAAGTACCGACAAAATAAATCATCGCTTCCTCCAGGGCTTGCTGCTCCCTATAGAGTTCAACAGTCCCAGCCTTGTCAAAGCCACCCCGGGTGGCACGTCTATATATCACACTCAAGTGTCGGACTGTGTGCAAATAACAACCCCGCTGTACCACTCTTTCAACAGAACAAACCATCCCAACAACCCCCTTGCCCCCCCCTCCCCTTCCCACCCCCCCTCCCTTCTGTCCGGTGCCGCACCAAGTAAAACGCAGACACTCGCATCCCCCATCCGTATGCGCTTCCATTTCCGGTGTGTGGTTCTCAACCCTGCATTCTGACCTCTCACGGTGTGGGGGGTGTGAGCCTCAGTAGCCTCAAGTATCTCGGGCAGGTAAGTTCCCTGAATTCGGCCGCCAGTAGCGTATGGAAGGGTAGCCACAGCTCTTGGAATTGATCAATGTCCCCAGCCAGTGTAAGTGATATTTTTTCCATTCCTAGAACATGCCACAGCCTATGTAGCCAACCCGTGATGGAGGGGATGGTGGGTGTACGCCAGTGTATTAAAATGTTCTGTATCGCTGAGCCCAGCGCAATAGCAATGTGCCTCCCCCTCCGAGATTTCAGCGGGTACATTAGGTCATTGGGGAGTCCCAGTAGAGTATAGGCCGGGAAGCGGGGCAACTCTATACCGAAACATGCATCTATCTCATTGATCACCTCCGCCCAATAATCCTGTAGCAGCGGGCAGTCCCATAATATATGTGTCAGTGTGCCAACATGCCCGCAAGTACGCCAACATGCCGTGTCTAGGAGCCTGTTCATTTCGTGGAGGCGCTCCGGAGTGTGGTACCAATACGTAGAGACCTTGGTGAAGGTTTCTGTGAGCCCTACATGATATGCGGAATGTCGTGCTCTGTACGAGATTTGCTCCCACTCCCTGTGGCTGAGTGTCCTCCCCAGTTCTCTGTTCCACCTCTCTCTTCCAGGGTTATGAAAATGAAAGGGCGGCGGTCGCAGCATCTTATACAGATCAGATATCAGTTTGGCGTCCGCCGTACTCGTCGCTAGCCACCTCTCGTAAGGCAACAGGTTCCTATCTGCCGATTCCCACACCTGCGGCTGCAGGGCCCAGTGTCGAACCTGCCAGTACCTCATCCTGTCTGCCTCTGTCAACTGGTAAGTCTCTTTGAGAGCCTCGAAGGGAAGGACCCCGTCCCCACCATATACATGAAAGAGCGCTCTACAACCCTACCCCGCAAGTGTTTATAGGCTCCCGATTCCGTCCCCGGCGCGAAGTCCGGGTTGTCCACAATGGGCGTGAACGGGGAAGGGAACGTGGTGAGGCCAAAAGGCGTGTTAGTGGCGTCCCAAATCCTCAGCGGGACCCTTGTGATGTAGGATGCATAAAGGTTCGAGGGACGGTGCTGTTTACGCAGGAACGGTATTTCTTGCAGGGGCCGGCCCGCAACCGCCTGATCCTGGAAAAGCCAGTGCTTGTCTGACTCCCATCTGCTCCACTCCACCAAGTACCTTAGCTGTGACGCCTGGAAATACTTTTGAAGATCAGGGACCCCCAGTCCACCCGCCTCCGGCGCTAGAGTCATCAATGCCTTTCTCATTCGGGGTTTGCGGCCCTGCCAAACAAATCGAGACAGATCAGTCTGCATCTGCCGTATCCAGCCCTTAGGGGGCTGTAGCGGAAGCGCCCGAAATAAGTACAGAATCTGGGGTAAGACTGTCATCTTAATTGCAGCTATTCTGCCTAGCCAGGATATCGTCCCCTTACCCCACCTCCCCAGCTCCTCTTTAACCTTCTTGGTCAGCCCTTCATAATTCGCCGCCACCATCGCCTGTAACGTGGGAGCCAGTAGGATACCCAGGTATGGCACGTGGTGCCTCGACCATTGAAGCGGGAAACGCCGCTGCAGATCCTCCCTCGTCGCAGGCGTCAGGGAGACGTCCAATGCTATAGATTTCCCCACATTCATTCGAAACCCAGCCGTTCTTGCAAAGGCGTCGAGTTCCGCCATACATGCGGGTAAGGCTCGGGTCCTCTAGCGTGAATATCACATCGTCCGCGTATAGGCTGACCGCGTGAGTATACCCTCCCATCCGCACCCCGATCACGTCCGGATTCTGCCGCACTCTCTGGGCAAAGGGCTCCATGTAGAGAGCAAAAAGAAGAGGGGACAATGGGCACCCCTGCCTCGTGCCACGTTCAAAATTAAAGCGCCTCGATCCGCAGCCATTGACACGTACCGTAGCCGACGGGAACCGGTAACAGTTGAACACCATGTTCCTGAATTTCTCCCCTATGCCCATCCGCGCCATCACCCGCTCCAGATACGGCCAGTGCACCCGATCGAACGCCTTTTCGGCGTCGACCGAAAGTAGCATCCTCTCCCCCGGGATCCGCGAGGCTTTCTCCAGTACATGCACTATCCTCTTAGTATTATCCACCGTCTGCCTGCCAGGTACGAAACCGGACTGGTCCGGTTCAATCAGTCCAGGGAGATACTGCGCTAACCTCGCAGCCAGGATCCCCGTATATATTTTCAGATCGACATTTAGGAGGGAGATTGGTCTATACGAGCTACACTGAGACCTGTCCTTCCCCGGTTTAGGTATAACTGAGACAGTCGCCCGCAGGAGGTCTGGCGGGATGGTACCAGGGGAAGCAAAGGAATTAAACAGCCTATTCAGTATGGGTGTCAAGATCGTGCAGAACGTTCTGTAGAAAAGGGAGGTATAGCCGTCCGGGCCCGGGGCCTTCCCGAGTTTTAACCTGGAGATCGCCGTGACAACCTCCTCAATCCGAATCTCATGTTCCAGGTAATCGGCCTGCGCCGGAGCCAGGGACTGGAGGTCTACCGAGTCCAGATACTCATCGGGCTCACCTATCACCGAGTCGTCCCCCGCGTAAAGCTCAGAGTAGAATTGGCGAAAACTCTCAGCGATGTCAATGTCGTCGGTGACTGATATTCCTCCTGCCCCTGCTATTTCCTTTACTCGGCGGCTCTGGTGCGCGACTCTGAGCTTGGCAGCCAGTAATCGGCCACAGTGATCCCCCCTCCGGTATAGTATGCATGTTTCAGACGCAGTGCTGCATACTCAGCCCTGTCCAAGTCCAAAGCTGAAAGAAGTTTCCTCGCCGTTTTCAGCTGTTTCCAAATTCTGGGGGCCCCAGTGCGACGATGTACTTGCTCCAGTTCCCTAACCTTCTGCGTGAGTTCCTCCCGTTTAACCCTCCTCTCCCTATTTTCGGCTGACAAAATTGCAATAAAGTCACCCCGCAAGACCGCCTTGAGTGCCCCCCATTGGGTCGCTAAGTTAGTGTCGGGGTTGGAGTTATGCAGTTGAAATTCCTGCACGGACTCTGTTATGCGCTGGACCACAGTCTTTTTATGTAGGAGGGTGTCCCGAAGTCGCCACACCCCACGTTGTGTCGGGACCGATGGGGGGAGGAAGGTCCCCGAGACCGGCGCGTGATCCGAAAGAGAGATAACCCCCACCTCGGAAGCCGTGGCCATATCTCGAACTGAACCGGAGACCAGCAGATAGTCCAACCAAGCGTATGTCTTGTGTGCGTGTGAGTAATAGGAGTAGTCCCTATCTAAGGGATGAAACCCCCGCCAGAGGTCATGTAAATCCAGATCAGCTATTTGTGTTCTCACTGCAGTCGACAATTCCCCAGTCTGTGGGTACCGCTGCACTGACCTATCCAGAGAGGAATCGAACACCAAGTTTAGGTCCCCCCCAAAATGATGTGCCTATCTGGTGACACCATGATATCCACTAAAGCAGTGTGGAGGAAGCGGTCCTGGTGCTCGTTTGGGCTGTAAACTGACCCTATGGTAAAACTGCAGGAGGCCTAATTTGAACCTATATGCCAGCAGCCTCCCCTTCTGCTCTACGAGTTTGTGTACAACTTCCCCTCTAAAGGATTTAGACACTAGGATAGCCACTCCAGCTGTTTTCGTGGTATTGGAGGAAAAGAACTGTGTGGGGAAGGAGCAGGACCGCAACCTATGGCAGTCTCCGGCTAACAGGTGCATCTCTTGAAGCAGACAAATGTCCGCTTGCGTACCCTCTAATAAGGAGAGAATTGCTCTACGTTTCGTGGGATTGTTCAACCCTTTCACATTCAGTGTCACTACTTTCAGCCCCGCCATACCAAATCAGAGTCACCTCGCGTCAGTGGCTGGGCTGCAATAGGGAGTATCAAACCATCGGTCGAATAGGCCTGCAAGCACAGGCAATGTTGAATGGACTCAGCTAAAGCACCGGACAGATCCGCCCCCGACTCCCCCCTCCTGGTTCCCTGGACCCCCAAACCCCAACTCCCCAACTCTCCCCCCTCCCGTTCCCCAACTCGGACCCCAAACTCCCCCCACTCACCCATCATCCACCACCCTCCCGTGACCCTCAGTCCTGATAGTCCCAGTCCTGCCCTTACCGGACAAGGCTGTGGTAAATTACCTTAGTGGGCGACCTGCCACAAGCATCCCCCCTCCGCCCCCACACCCCCACCTCCCCCCGAGCCTGCTCCAACCGTAATGCGTAGTCATTCTCCCCCCCGGAGCCAGGTTATGCGGTCAGTGCCACTTCATCTTCGGCCGCCGAAGACCTAGAAACAGTTCGAATTGCATTTGCCATCTCCGCCCTGATGGTGGGCGATCCCGGTCTCCGTGAAGCGGCAGACGACCTGTGCCTCGAAACCCTCCGCCAGCCGCCGTTGGCGGGATCTCCTCTTCTAGGCGTGGAGGAGTCCTCCTCTTCCGCAGTGATCCCCAGCACTTCGCAGACGTCCTGGAGAGACCGTAGCTTGTGTGATTCTCCATTCCATCGGAAGATGAGACGAAAAGGGTGCCCCCATGAGTAGGGCTTGTCGTGTTGCCTCAGAAAGTCTGTCGCAATCTTAAACGCTCTCCTCTACTGGAGAGTGGTCGCCGACAGGTCTTGATACAGCGCCACTGAATGACCTCGGAAAACGATTGTTTGCTTCCTCCTCGCCTCAGTCATGATCTGCTCCTTCAGCGGATAATCTGGAAGGAAAGCCAGAATGTCCGGCGGGGGCCCTGTCGCTCGTCGTTGCGGTCCCACTCTATGGGCTCTATCTATCCTAATGGGGAAATCTGCAGACTCGCCCAAGATGTCACGGAACAGCCCCTGCAGGTAGTCCACTATACCAGTGTTCTCTTCCGAGGACGGCACTCCCCTGACCCTTATGTTGTTCCGCCGGGATCTGTTCTCCAAGTCCTCATTATGCAGTTGTAGATCTATGTGCTGGTCTCTGAGGCGGAGCACCTCCTGCTGCAGGTGCGTGATCTCCTCATGCCTCTGCGTGGAGCTTTCGACCGTGGCCACCCTTTCGCCGAGTCCATCCACTTCTCTACGGATTTCGCGTACCTCGCCAGCCACCTCCTGCTTCAACGCCTGAAAGTCCTCCCTCAGCGTCCCAAAAAGAGACTCCAGAAACGATCTGGTGACCGGGGGCTCTCCTCCGCCCATCACTTGGGAACCGCTGGCACCTCCCGGTGGCGTCAAATTCTTGTCCCTTTTACCCTGGGATCTGTTAAGCAGCTCTGGGAGTGTGCGATTACTCCCCTTGCCACCCCTCTGTCCGGCCATCTGTCCCGTGCACCTGCAGCTCACACGTTATGAACCGCAACCCCAGCCGAGCCAACGCTCAATGCCAGGCCCAGAGCACCAGTGCTCGTCCCCGGGACCCTCCGCCTCCGCTGAACGCCTCAAATGTGTGTAGTTCCAAAGGCCTCGGCCCACCAGCCGCCCGGCCGGACAGCAAGATAGGTGCACCACTGCTCCAGCGGCAGCTGCCGCCTCTCCTCGCTCCGTGAATGCCTCCTCTCTGCAGGTCAGGCGGACCTCCTCCGCATCCGATGCGGTGACGTTGCAGCGGCCCAGGACCAGTGCGCCACTTCCCCAAAGTCTGCCACGCTATCCGGTGGCACCCACCGTGCCGCCAATGTCCACACATTCACGGGGAGCCTCCCCCTGCTCGGCCACTGCTCCCAGGGGCACGTCCCCTTCTTAGCCAGATGTCCAGGGCCGGGCGCAGCTGCGGCTTCAAGTCCCCCCCGCGTGGCGCTCCTCCAACACCCGCTCTGTGTGTGGGCGACCTGCAATGTTTCTGGGAGCTCCGCGTCGCTCTATGCCCCCCCGACTAGCTCCTCACCTCCTCTGTCGAAATCGGGGGGGGGGGGAATCTAGCGTCCAGGGCCCAGCTCCACCGTAGTCCAGCCTCTATACACCGGACGTGCGCTGCTGCAGCCTCTGAGCACCAACCGTGGAGCACCCGGGCTTTCCCTCGCCGAGTCTCGCCACTCCTCCAGCGCCGTCTCGCCGGTGTTCCGGGCCTCCGCTCCCTTCAGGCTAGGCCGCAGTCGCGGCCTCAAGTAACCTCAGGGATGGGTCCGGCGCTCCCCGGACCCAGGCGTACAGCTCCGCTGGGCTGCTGTCGTGCTCCAGCACCCCGTCGGACCACTTGCCGAGACTCGCCTGTCAGTCCGTGCCTTCTCGCCAGCGCACCAGGCCTCCACTCTCCGCCAGCTAGGACGCAGCCGCGGCCTCGATTAGTCTCCGGGGCGGGTCCGGGGCTCACCGCGCTACCGGAGACCTGGCCAGCCCTCCTCGGCCTCAGGCCTGCAGCGCCGCTGGGCGGCCGACGTGCAACGCCTCCTCGCTGGACCTCACTCCGTGATCACCTGGGTCTGCGCCACCTCCAGCTGGGCCTCAGATCTGGCCCGCACCACCACCGCTGCTCGGGGCTCCAGCGACCGGGCTCACCGCTCCTGATGCCACGGCCGGCGGGGGAACCGGAGCACAACGCAGCCGCGTTAAAAGGCTCTCCCAACCGCGCCTGGTCTCCCGGGCTGTTGAGGGGGGAGAAAAGCGTTGTTTTAAGGCTCAGGGCCTGGTCGGGTGCGGGAGCTCGGGATGAACACGTCCATTCACTCCGCCATCTTGGCCACGCCCTTCGGCTCTGCCCCTTTAAGTGATTATCAGTCGCTATTCTAATGCTTGCCCCGGTAGTGAGAAATCCACATCTACACCTTTCACAGCAGTAGAGGACTCTCCCTACACCAGGCAAAGGTGCATGTGGTGGCTTATTTATCTTATGCGACTAGTAAGCATTGACAAACCACTGAGGGGCTTGTTATAGGTATCGCTCTCCTTTGTTAGAGGTGTAGTGTGACGTTTTGTCCCGTTTTGCCATTAACATCATTGTCTCCTGATGCTGATGGCACAGGCGAGCTGCCAAGGATGAGAGAGAAGAAGAGACATGTATTGCTACGTTGGTTCGCACTGAGCATCAGTAGGTTGGGGGTGAGCCCGGCTGTCTCCGGTGCAGGGGCTGTGATTCCTGAAGTGACTTTTGTGTCCATAATTCAGCTTCTGTAGGTGGGATTCTATGTGTTGATTACATAATTGGATGTAATGACTGAGGAGGCAGAACCATGCTCCTGAAACCGTACCTGGGCATTTCTTGTGACTCTACTTGGTTCCTAACTGCGTTCCTGCATTTAGTCCTGCAGTCCTCCCGCCGCCGCGTTTAACATCATCGCGGCCGCCGAGAGTAGGACTGCAACTCCCAGGGGGCAAAGCGCACAAGCCGTGCGCGCAATTTCCAGAGCCAGGAGGCGCTTTAAAACGGACACACTCCCGGTGGAGCGGGTGCTCCTGAAACCGTACCTGGGCATTTCTTGTGACTCTACTTGGTTCCTGACTGCGTCCCTGCATTTAGTTCTGCAGTCCTTCCGCCGCCGCGTTTAACATCATCGCGGCCGCCGAGAGGAGGACTGCAACTCCCAGGGGGCAAAGAGCACAAGCCGTGCGTGCAATTTCCAGCGCCAAGAGGCGCTTAAAAATGGACACACTCCCCGCGTCGTGGGAACGCGCGCGGGACGTGCCGGGAGAAGCCAGGGACAAGGGCGGGACCGTCCGAGGCCGTCCGAGGTCGGATGAGGTTAGGCTGGGCCACCCCTCTTTCAAGTGAGATTTGGACTACTCTGTATTAATATATGTAAACTTGGAGCTAGTTGTAATTCCCTCACTTGTATCGTGATATTTGTTTAGGACCTTCAGCTTGTACCGAACTTTGTTTTGCTTAAACTGCTACAATGAACTTACGAGAAAGATAGACTGGTGCAGGTTTCCACTTCGAATGGAGTGTTTACAGGCACTATCGACCATTTTTTTCAAACGGACTACCTGTATCCTAGAGAAAGAGATAGCCCTTGCCGAATAAACGTCTTTCCATTGATCTGGTCACTGGGAAACGGTCCTCACTTGGGAAAATAGGACAGGTTGAATCCCCAGTTCCCCCAGTCACACTATCCCATTTAGACCTCAGCGATAACAATGTCATCACCTTAGATACGGTGCTTGTAGATCAAGAGCCAGATGATACTGCTATACTTTCAGATACATCGTCGAGTAGCTCCCTTTACAATAAACTAGTGAATATCGACATCGATGATAATGATACATCTGAACCTATACCTAGTCCTGTGATTCAAAATCCACCCCAAAAAGATTCCCTTAAATCAGGACCTAGTAAAAGGAAAAGGAAAGAGAAAACCCAGAAGGGGGGTATTGCGAAGGTGTTAAAAGGTAACTGTAATACAGCACCCACAGTAAATAAAATAGCACCCTTGGCCATCTCCCCCTCAAGTACGAGTAATCTCCTCCCGTCAAATAATGCTGATGATCTTCTTTTGGGCAAGATAGAATTTGTGGTAAAATCCTTACTGTTACCACTACTTGAAAGGACAAGGGGGCATATTACCAAGCAATAGCGATAATTATCGCTATTGCTTGGTTAGAGACAAAAATTTACCGCTGAGCTGCAGCTATTTCTACCGCAAATAAACCTTGGTATTACCAAGGTTTAACGCAAATGCGATAAAAATCGCCGCAAAGCATGAATATCGCTGATAAGTCAGCGATATTCATGCATTACCAAGCTAATGCTCTTAGCCATGTTATCCACCTCCCATTGGATAACATGGCTAAGAACTGCTCAGGGCAGGTGTTAGCTTTTGGAGATATTCGCGCTTAGCGCAAATATCTCCAAAAGTTGGTAATAGGAGATAGCGATGTTAGCCACTGTTTTCAGTCGCTATCATCTTGGCACGCCCACTTTGCATGTCATTAGTGATAAATATCACTGACATGCAAAGTGGGGCCCAAGATGGTCGCTATCTCCTACGAGCTGTCGCTAACTGGTGTTAGCGACAGCTAGGTAATAGGGAGATAATTTTATCTCCGCTTTCTTGGCTTTTAAATCCAAAAAAGCGGAGATAAACCCCCTTGATAATATGCCCAAAGGTTGTTAAATGATAAAATGGATCAGATGGAGACATTATTGAGAGTTAACATGGAGACTGTGAAAAATTTAACTAATCCCCCTGCACTTTCAGGTGACGCGATTCCTGGTAGCCAGAGACAACCCATAAATAACACAGGAGGGTCAGGGCAACTGGCCAAAGCTGTACCAACATCAACACTATTGCCACCTCGAAGTGCAGCCAAAACAGGGGTTAAATAGGAATGAGCCTAAACTAGCCAAAGATAAACCCCCGAAGGAAGGTGTACCAACAAAACCACAGCACGCAGTAAGCAGGCCACTTAAATCTACTCGCCAAAAGGAGCAGGACAACTCAAATAGGAAAAATGTTTATCGCAAATCACCCTATGTCAATCTGCCACTAGAGTCCGTACCATATACCATCATTTTAACAGGAGTGGTTCCTTTAGAGGAGGGGAAAGTAGAATCACATCGGGACCTATATAATAAAGTAAACTTTTGGCTCAATAAGAACAGGCCACTTCCACCAATGTCCAAAACAGAGATCCTCAATGTAAGAAGAGTAGATTGGGTGGAGCATGGACAAAAGGATCTAGAGGGGGGCTGTATAATCGTTAGTTTCAGGGACCCCTGGGTGGTAGACCTTATCCGCAGAAAACCAAAGTTTAGTAAAGTGGGGGATGTCCAAACGTTAACATTGCACTATTTTCTTCCTCAACTAGGAATTCCCGGAAACCTTCCCTTTCACACACCATCGTACCACAACAATGGACCCAGAGGGAGACATCCCCGTGACTTGGCTATATATCCCTTGTTCTACCCCCAACTCTCAAATCGGTACGCGCCTCTTAGTGGTCTGGAAGGGGTAGATTGACTCTCCAGTGACCCAAAAATTATCCATAGAGAGCCTTTCTGAGAGCAGTTCAGAGGTTTTGAACCCTGGTTACATCCAAAGGGAAGTTAGCTGTACCCAAAAATTAAACAGCCAAGAGACTGTAACTAAGGTGGGGCAAAACACAAATGGATTCGAAAATGGACTGCTGTTGGGCAAAAGAGGAAGGGGGCATATAGACCCCCACATACACGACCCCACGAACCAGGAAAACATTATAAAGTTAGCCTCATGGAACATTGCTGGGCTAAAGGGGAAATTAGACGGAGCCGAATGGGGGGCTTTTATAGACCAGCATGACATCTTACTATTCCAAGAAAGTTGGGCTCTCGACGCTGTCTTTCGTATCGGCTATCCCACCTTCCATAAACCGGCAACCAAGGGAAAAAAGGGAAGACCATCAGGTGGGCTGGTAATATGGATTAGATAATCCTTAGGCTACAGGATACTGGAACTGATAGTCCACAACAATGATATCCTGAGTCTTAAACTCCAGAGAGACAATCATCAGGCATTGTTCTTAATTAACATTTATGCTAGAGGCCTACCAGGAGGGAGGAGCCCAGCAATCATAGACGAATTAGACCGTGTATTGGAGTGTATTGGGAGGGACCAGTGTATTGTGGTAGCAGGAGATCTAAACTGCACCTTTGAACCCATGCCTGGTGAGGGAGACGACAGTTAGGGGGAGATTGATCAATTATGTAATATTCCAAACCTTGCCATAAAACCTATCAAAAAGGTCACTGAGGCAGCTCTCCAGTGGTTGGGTATGTGCTTGGAGTGCGGCTTAAGAGCTGTAAATGGTCGAGCTAAGTCAGACAGGCTAGGACAAGTTACTTTTGATAATGGTTCAACCACAAGTAGAATTGATTATTTGTTAATCAAGCTAGAGATTTGGTCACTCTTAGAGGACATGGTAATCAAACAGAGGCCAGAGAGTGATCACAATCCCCTGGTGTTAAATTTGAAAGTAGAAGAGGGATCAGTTAATTCTAAAGTTGCAAATTGTATCACAGCAGAAACCGTTTTAACTAATGACTGTAGAAGGGTTCGTTGGTGTAGAGTCTTGGATGATCCAGCCACCCTGGATAAAATCTCCAACGAAGTGTCAAAATCGGTAAAACAGGCCAAGTCAGTAATAGGAGACATAGGTTTGGTTGAGCAAATTAGCTTTATACATCAGTGCCTGTTTGATAAAATAAAAACTTTCTTCACAAAGCCGGGGAATCCAGTGAAAATGGGTGGGGATCTTCCTGGTACCAAATGGTATGACAAACCCTGCCGCAAGGCCCATAGCTCTCTGATTAGTGCCATTAAAACCAGGAATATATCATCAATTAAAGCAGAGAGGTTGAACTATAAGAGGGTCCAAAGGTTAGCGAAGCAATCATGGGATGACCACCGCTGGCAGGACCTGTATGAGGCCAGTTTGTCCTCTAACCAAATTAAATTTTGGCAGGTTGTGAAATGGGGAGTACCTAGGGACTCGCAAACACCAGCAAATCATGTCTCAGTTGAGGATTGGGTGGAGTACTATTCATCCCAGTTCTGCGGGTTGGCGAGGGCAACGAACGAAGCGGAGTTAGTTTCACCCTCTATACCCAAACCCATAAGTATGCCCGTAGTGTTTCAAAACATTGAGGCAGAGAAGGCATTAAACTTGGTTCAAAGGTGTAAAGCTCCTGGGATGGACTGTATTCCAGCCGATCTCTTCAAACATGACCAATGTAACTGGGTTCCATACATAACGATTCTAGCAACTGCTATTGCTTTTTTTTTTTTTTATTATTTTTTTTTTTCCAACTAAGCACAATGTATAGACAGTGCAACACAATTCCTATATAATTAACAAACGTTAAAAAATAACTAAGCATTACAAAATAACAATAGAAAAGACATTACAGCACATCATCTAGATCCGATACAACAAAATAAATCACCCAATACATACATAAACAAACCTAAAAAAGAAAACTACAACTATAATTAATACGCATTACAGTGCTTCAAAACTTAATCCAGCCAAGCAAAACAAATAACCCAATACATGAGCATTCCTAAAGATGTTACCCAGAACCATATCTTCTCATGACATCCCAAATCCAGCCCGCCACCTACTGATGGGTTCCCAAATTCTTAACCCCAATTGCCTTCCTCTCCTGCCTTTCCTTGCATATATAGCTTTCTCCAAGTTATACGCTGCCAATAGATTAGCGAGCCATACTTGCATACCTGGTGGGTTCTTATCCAACCATGCCCTTGCTATACAGAGCCTATATACAGCCATGGCAACAAATATGAAGTCTCTCTCCAGAAAGGTATCCTCAGCAACTATTCCCAATTGTATTTGGGCAGGTTTAAGAGTGATTTTCAAATCTAGGGATAAGTCCAAAAATCTCTCTATATCATTGATTAAAGAATGAAGCTGAGGACATAAGGCAAACATGTGTACTATGTCAGCATCTAGTGAATTACAGCGTGAGCACGAAATCCCCGTAATGCCACCCCACTTCGCTATTCTTGCTGGGGTGTAATAGAGTAAATACAGAGTTTTGCAGTGTTGTGACTGCAATGGCGCAGAGCAAAGTATCGTTCTTCCTAAGTCCAGTGACTCCTGGAACCATCCAACTTCTACATCCAATTTCTCTGCCCACTTACGACCATACTTGTCCCTATCGTCCTGCTTTATTTCTGAGAGGCTTGCATAAAAGCTACGTATTTAGCCTAATCTTCTCCATAATGTCCACCCTATTAAACCCGGTCTGCCCACCTAGCTTCGTCCCCAGAAAACTCATTATCTGCAGGAATTTAAAGAAATCCCGTCTATCTAATCCAAACCTCTCCATTAACTCTGTAAACAACACAAAACCCGCCGAATTCATCACATCCCCTACCTGAACAATCCCCTTTGCTGCCCAACCCTCCATCGTCCTGTCCCCGAAGATTTCAGGTGGAAAAGACCTATTTTTCAACAACCTTGTATACCAGTTAAATCTCCCGATACCCACTTTCTTCATAAGAGCAGTCCAAATCCTAATTCCAGCTTCCACTGTCTTGAATCTAGTTCTTTCATAGTACCCAAACTCTGTACAGGTTAGAAAACAATTTTCCACCTCCTCCCCCAAAACTGCTGCATAAACCCTATCAGAGCTATCCATCGTTCTCTGGTCTAGGCCTGCCCCTCCAATCAGCCCTTGGAGGTATTGAATCGCGGCTGCCCAATAATATAACCTGAAGTCAGGTGCTCCCCACCCACCTCTCTCTCTAGGAAGGGTCATGAACCTATATGCTCTACGGGTTTTACCCTGCGCCCATACAAATCTGTTAAGGATAGCTTCCAGTGTATTAAACCATTGTACCTCGAAAAAAAGGGGGATTGCCCTAAACAAATATAAGAATTTGGGCAATATTAACATCTTAATAACATTCGTACACCCCACTAAAGAGAGATGCAAATTATTCAGGCGTTCCAAATCCAATTTTACCCTACTCATCAAGGGAGACATATTCCTCTGCACCACAGTACCCACATCCGCTGAAATTATCACCCCCAAATATACCGCCGAGCCCTCAACCCTTTGATCCGTACACCCCACAACATGATGGTTACAAACTATTTGGGTCTTAGCCCTATTTAGACTATAGCCCGAAACCTGTCCAAAATTAAGAGCCTCAGCTTCAACCTCTCTAATAGCTCCCTCTGGGTTAAACGTCAAAACAGCCACATCGTCTGCGTAAGCCAAGGTTTTAGCCACGCAGCCCTTCAATCTCATTGGGGGGATCGCCTGATTACCTTCCAACCTATGCAAAAAAGGATCTAAATATAATGCGAAAAGAAGAGGTGATGAAGGGCAGCCTTGTCTGGTTACTCTTTCTATCTTCACTGCCGCCGAGTGGCCTCTGTTGACCCTAATTCTGGCGCTAGGGTAGCAAATGCTATTGCTAATGGAGCTGGGATACCTGAGTCTTGGAAAGGGGCAGAAATCCTACCCATTTATAAATAAGGAGATAAGTCACTACCAGGGAATTATCGCCCGATCAGCCTTATAGACGCCCTACAAAAAGTAATAGCAAGAATGCTCCTAGGCAGAATACAGGTTTGGATGAACGAGGAAAATATCCTTTCCCCGATGCAAGCTGGCTTCAGGACAAGCACTAGCACAATCGACCAAGTATTCAGATTTGTCTTGATTTATTGGAAGATTGTGTATCTAGGTGAAGGCACTATTTATGCAGCATTCGTGGACCTCAAATCCGCGTTCGACCTCGTCTCAAGAGAGAAGCCGTGGGTCGCCCTGAGAAAAATGGGAATGCCACCAGAACTATTATAGCTCACTATAAGACTACATGAGAATAATTTTGCCCGAGTAAGATGGGGTAGGCAGGGTCAGGTGACAGGGCGATTTCCTGTGACTCGTGGGGTAAGGCAGGGTTGTGTCCTGGCGCCAACCCTGTTCCTTATGTTGATAAACCAAGTTGTACAGTTTTTAGGAGAAACCCCAACAGATGCACCATCCCTGGGTGGGAGAAAGTTTCCCCTTCTTATTTTTGCCGATGATACGCTGATATTGGCAATAACTCAAGCGGGGTTACAGACTGCAATTAATAAATTTGTGGACTTTTGTAATATTAATGATCTAGAGATCAATGTGTCCAAAACAAAATATATGGTCTTAACGAAAAACAAACCAAAACAGAGTGATGTTAGTTTGAAGGGTACCAAATTAGAACAGGTCGGAGTCATGACCTACCTAGGGGTAGGTTATAGATTATCGGATAAGATGGAAGGCACAGATTGAGGCTCTCTGTTTAAAATTTGCTAGACTAACGGGGTGTCTAATAAAGGAGCAACGATGCTCGCAAACCAAAAGAATTTTGCCAGCTTTGAAAATCTATAACGCCAAAATAAGTTCTGCCATTCTCTATGGTGCAGATTTATGAAGTTACGTGGACCTCGCACCCCTGGTAAAAATCCAAAACAAGTTTTTACGCAGCCTGGTTGGTCTACCACAATCGACCCCTACCCTCCCCCTTTCATTAGATATGGGTTGTTACTCCATTAGAGATCTAGCACGATATTGGATGGTTGCCCTGTGGAGACGCATATGGTCCACCCCAGAACTGGCCCTATTTGCTAGCGAAATTATGGATTTGAGATCAATCATAGGGTCAGGAATCCTTCCTTGGTTCCGTGATGTTAAGGCCATTTTGTTGAATATGGGCTTAAATTCACAGTGGGTCGACCCTGAGAACAGTGTTTTTCCGCCTAAAAAAGAATTTAAATCATTATATTGGGCGACAGTGAAAGAACAACGCATTATCATCAGTTCAGAGTTGGTACCCTACCAGTAAGGGCTTACACACACAAATGGCGTGGTCAACAACAAAACGAGTTCTGTCCATGGTGCACAGGGGAGAAGGAAACCTTTAGTCACCTTTTCTTTGTATGCCCAGCATATTCTGCCCCGCACCGCAAATGGATTAAGCCCATCTGCAGGGTGTGTATGGAAGCCCACTGGGTCCTAAAATCCAATACCTCTGAGTGTGTGTCCACTTGCGTGGCTAAATTTCTGGGGTGGGCATGGATTCTAAGAGCTAGGCACCTACTTGTCCTGTAATAAGAGGAAATCCAGAAAGCATTTATTTTATTTTTTGGAAAGATTGTCTGAACGTCTTTGTGAATATATTTAATCTAGTTTTAATGATTTTTAAGATGTTTTAGCTTGTTAAATTATTAATTGTAATTGTGATGAATTGATTTTTGTACTCATGTTGGTTGGTGATGGAATTGAGGTTACTGTGTAAAATCTTTGAAACTGTCAAATTAATCATGTCACGAACTGGAATTTTATGAATTAAGGAAGTATTTTATCTGCTGTCTTTTATGATATAATAATCAAAATAAAGACGTATGAAATCTGAAATCTCAGTCGCTATTCTAATGCTTGCCCCAGTAGTGAGAAATCCACATCTACACCTTTCACAGCATTAGAGGACTCTCCCTACACCAGGCAAAGGTGCATGGGGTGGCTTATTTATCTTATGCGACTAGTAAGCATTGACAAACCACTGAGGGGCTTGTTATAGGTGTCGTTCTCCTTTGTTAGAGGTGTAGTGTGACGTTTTGTCCCGTTTTGCCTTTAACATCATTGTCTCCGGATGCTGATGGCACAGGCGAGCTGCCAAGGATGAGAGAGAAGAAGAGACATGTATTGCTACGTTGGTTCGCACTGAGCATCAGTAGGTTGGGGGTGAGCCCGGCCGTCTCCGGTGCAGGGGCTGTGTCCATAATTCAGCTTCCGTAGGTGGGATACTATGTGTTGATTACATAATTGGATGTAATGACTGAGGAGGCAGAACCATGCAGCACACTATGCCAAGACCGTGCCTGATGAATGGTTTTAATCCAGCGCCAGAGTGAGAGCTTGTAGAGCAGGGTCAGAATTGTTATGCGACTACAGCATGGCAAAAGTCTTTAAGGCACTTGGGAAAAATGGTGCATGCAAAGTAGTCCTTAGGTCTACCCTGGCCAGGATGGCAAGAAGGGGTTAGCGGGGGAACTAGCTATTAGCTGCCAAGTCTTGTGAGCAGACAACCTGAAGGATATGGTGCAGTTGCCCGGGTGTGAGAATCCCACACCTTCACCATCCACAGCATTAGAGTACCTCCCCTACACCAGGCTTAGGTGCACAGCCTGGGGTGCCTTTCCTTTAGTGTTGGGATGTTCGGTGTAAACCTCAGTGTCCTGCTTGGCGCCTGGGTGGCGTGCGCCGTGAGAAGTCTGCTTTGTATTATTGCATTGAGCGAAGATTTCGCTGCTCGGCCAACAAGGGCCTTTGGCCACGAGGTGTTATGCATGTGTCCCTTCTCAAGGTCTTATTGATGAATGTGCTACTGAGGACAGAGGGTAAAATGGTTGCGGTTCTGGCCGGGGTTCTGCAAGCATGGTTCATCTTTCTCACCTATTACGTTGCAGCAAAGGCCTTGAAACCCATTACTTCACTGGGCTCTGCTCACACCTAAGTTGGCCTAAAACCACACAAAGCACAGGATGAGGGTGCATTGTCAGTTATATATGGCGAATTATGAGAAATATGACAAAGGTAGCGATTATGACATCACAGACTTGATCAGAGATAATATCATGGTTCACCCTTTGTCCAAATATAGACAAGTTACGGACAGGCTCTGTTTTGCAAAGAATAGTTATTTTGTCTCCGCGTGTGACTCTTTCACAGTGCAACGACGTCAACCTGGTCTCTAACGCGGGGATTGTGCCGCTATTCCATTTCCAAAGGACTCCCACTTTCTGCTTTCGGCACCTGGCTTACGTGCAGGTGACATGCCTGGCTGTTGCGGAAGTTGATTCCTGTAAAGTAAAAAGATGGGGAAAAAGCCGGTTAAGGAGCTTTTATGTATTTTTAAAGCTAGCTGTGTTGCGGTGGCAACTTATGGGGCGGGCATTTGGGGCAACTCGAATGTCACTAGTTTACAGCTGACTGAAAATGGTTTTTTGAGATACGCCCTAGCCGTACCTGAGAGTATGTCTACCCATAACTGTCACTCTGAACTGGGTATCCCATATCTGGAAGACTTAATCAAGGCCCAACCTATTCTCCTGAGGCACAGGCTATGGACTACTGACGAATATCACCTGAACTGCCTCATTTTGGGTGATGTCTTGAAATTGGATGCTGTACAAAGGGTGAAATGGCTCTGCTACATTAAGTCATTTTGTGGTGATATTGATCATCCTGAATTTTATGATGACCCTCCGTCGATGTCCAAGATCCCTAGAAAAGCGCTGAAAAAGTAATGCTTAACCTTTTTAGAGAATCGAAGAGACCAAACAGAGCTGTTAAAAAGACTGTGAACACCCATCAATTGATTTTAACATCGAAGGTTATCCAGCCATACCTAACTTTACAGATGAAAGGTCACGAAAGGTTCCTGTTGACTCGATTTAGATTTGGGATACTGTTTAGGCTGTTGAGTTTTCCTGTAACCAATGGCTGGTCCAAGGGAATTAGTAAATGCCCATGCGATGATTTGTCCACTCAATCGGATATTCATATTTTATTCTTTTGCAGGTTTTATCTAATATCAAGAAAAAGGTGGATCTTGCCCATTTTGAAATATATGAATGTGAGACAGTGCCGCCCTGTTTTTCTAGCAATACTAAAACTGGACGATATATTTTCAGTGGCATCTGTCTCGGCCTTTCTTAAAAGTGTTTTTTATCTGCGGAAGATGATTACTATGTAAAATTTTAGTTATGAGCCTATGACATATACATGTTTTCTCGCTTGAGATTTTAACTAATTTTAGATCTGCTCTAAAGACCCACCTTTTTACAGGTGCATACCCTTAGTGGTGCTCTGCAAACTTTTTGATCGGTTTTGATAGGCGCCTTGACACCTTCGGGTTTAGTTTGCGCGATACAAGTTGCTTAATAAATAAATAAATAAACTATGATGATTGTATAAATTGTTGTGATTTTATGTACTTTTATGGTTATTTATGCAATATAACCGAATAAAGTCTTTTGATTTGATTTGATTTGATTAGTGTAATGGTCCCAATTGCGGTTGAGCTTGTTACTCATGGTAGGGAGACACTTAATGCAATGTTCAACACGTTAAGGTTAGAGTCCCACCAGTGCAGAATGGCTACATTGTCAATATGCTACGCAGCAAAGCCAGAATTGTGGCTTCAGTGATCTTATGCAACTAAGCATTGTTAAAGCCGATGGTACTGGCGTGTTGTACGGGCACTTCGGTTTTTGTAGTGTATACTCAGAGGTAATGTCAGAAGCCTCAAATTAACAATCTGCCTGTGACACCGGTTACCAGCCCAATGGTGGAAAAGTATAATCTCAAACTAACTCAGGAAATTTATACACGGAGAAAAGCACTGCGAAATACCGAGGCTGCATTGTGCAATTGGCTACGAGGGCCTTTGTGGGGAACACCTGCGGGCACCATATAGAATTAGGTACCATGTACACTGGGTGGGCATTCCTTTGCAGCCAAGGGCAGGTATCAGGTCACTTCAGTTAAGACACATTCACCTGCACTTTAGCCAGGGCAGCACTCGTGCAGTGGTAGTTGTCTTCCAACAAGTGTGCCGTGGCGCAAAGAAGTTTTGCAACACTGCGTTAGAGCCAAATAGCGACAGGATATTATAGACCTTGGATCGTCTCGATAGTCAGGAAAGGGCATGTTTTTGCATGTAATATTCCCTCTATTCCCACGGACTCGTCTGCTCCCTGGTTATCCTTCTAGGGGCCAGAACCTGAGACGGGAAGGGGCATCTTCTACCACCGATGTCCCAAATTCATTGATAGTCAATGCTGGGGTAGATGTACCCTGAAGGGCATGTTTACCTCTTGGCCTGTCCCAAATTTTGGGGTCAAATGGGGTTGGAGTATTAAGCCCACAGTCCTCAGGAATCACTCAGCATTTCTTCAATACAAATAAGGGTAGTTAGCGATACATCAGCGAGTGGGTAACATACATCGGTTATAAGCGTCGGCATGCCCAGGGGGCACGCGCGCTTCACAAAAACACAGAGCGGCAGCCAGCAGGATATAGTTTGAATATATGTCTTTCCGGCCTTACAGCTGTGTGGAGCTTGTCTCATCAAAGGGTATGCCCAGGTGATAATTGTGTGCTTCTTAGGTCCTCATGACCGATTCGGTTTGTGGTAGCACACCAAGCTGATTGTTTAAGGTCATCCGGTGCTTCCATCTCAGGAAAGGGGGGAACAAGGTGTCAAGCACAAAAGTTTATGAATAGAGCATTTGGCACGGCCAGTGTTCAACTAATTTAATTTAGTGGGGCAGGTTATTTTCCACCCCTGGGGCTGCTCAGTGTGGGCAGTGTGAAGCCCCCGCCCCCCCTACTTGTGAATATGCTAGGGTGGGGGTACGTAGGACTTGGTCAAATCCTTAATGTTAGGCTCCATTTGACCGGCAGCGGGCACGGTATAAAATCAGAGCATGGATGACTAGGGGGTTTCACCACAGAGGCAGCTGAACTGGCGTTCCCCATAATGGATCAAGGGATGACGGCCAAGGGCAGGAGGGCCTCCCTTGCTCATTGCCGCATACTTCTAGTTATGGACGCTCAGGTGCGTCCTTATATAGAAAGCGAAAGGACTGTGCAAAGGCTAAAGTATAATCCTTCTCGCCATTTAGCCTAAGTAGGTAGGCAGGTGTGGGAGCAGTCAGCTATCAAGTGGGCTGCTGTCCCTTAGAAGTGGGGCACAGGTGTGCAGGGCACACGGTGCTAGTTGGATGGCAGCTAGGTGAGATCAGCAAATTCAGGGGGCTTTGTGAGCCATGGTGTTTGAACCCGCCCCGCCCAGAGCTGGCTCAGGGCAGAGTCATGTGAAGCAGTGGAACTTTCCCATAGGAGGAATAGTTCTTGGCACAAGTACACAGGCCAGAAGGGCTCTTGGTTTCATGAGACACTAGCGGTCTAACGTCAAGGGCTATTGGGACATAGATGGGGTCTCCTTCCCGTGGATTGACAGAAGACCTGTAAATGAGAAGTTGCAGGTGAGAAAGGAGCTGTTTTGGTGGGGAGCCCTGTTGGCGACGGTGGCCGCAGCGAGAGATGTGGTGGAGTTACATGGCGATCTGGAATCAAATGGGTACAGAAGGGTACCTCTGCAGGCACATAGTGGTGCCAGAGCCCAGGAGCCTCATGGGAGGTACCTGGAAACTGTGTTGGCGCCCCATTAGTCCTTTGGGCGGTTGTGGGCCTGAACAACCGGGGGCTTGCCTTGCTACTCTACGCCCTGAAAGGGGCGTGAGTAATAAGGGACCAGGTGTCACATGATCTGGGAGGAGAATCACCAGAAGGGGCAGCACAGATGGGGTTCGCCCCAGTGCTGCTCGGCTCATCAGGCGGGCAGGTGGCGAGAATGCTGCCTGCCCTTGGATCGCCCGTAAGATAACCCTTAGCATTGTATATAATAAACCTGCAGCACTTTTCCCAATACAAAATCTATGTGGTGTGTACTTATGTGCATGCATGCTATGTGTTTGGGGGTGGGGAGTTTTGCCATGATGGTACAATGCGGCTGCCCGAGGCCACCGCAGGAGGCCACTCAAGAGGGCAGCCCTCTAGTGGCATCGGGCACCCCACACCCTCCCTCCTGAGGAGGTAGGGACTCTGGGGGAGTCCCCTTCCTGGCACGAGTGGTGCCGCGTCATGTCCGATGCGCGAGGCAGGGTGAGTGATATATAGGTCCCTCTAACCATGTTGTCGACCTCTTTGCCGCACCGGACATGCCGGGGTCGCTGCCTCGCTGGACACGCCGTCTCTCACCCTACCGCTTACCTGGCGTGGCTGGTGGTAGGAAGTATGGTGAGCATGTTGTAATCCTGTACTTTTTTTGTTGCAGGCGGAGTTACAGGGCGATCTGGAAGCAAATGGGTACAGAACGGTAGCTCTGCACAGCACATAGGGGTGCCAGAGCCAGGAGCCCCATGGAAGGTTCCTGGAAACCGTGTTGGCGCCCTGTTAGTCCTTCGGGCGGTTGTGGGCCTGAACAACCGGGGCATTGCCTTGCTACGCTCCACCCTGAAAGGGGCGTGAGTAATAAGGGACCAGGAGTCACGTGATCCAGGAGGAGGATCACCAGAAGGGGCAGCACAGATGGGGTTCGCCCTAGTGCTGCCCGGCTCATCAGGCGGGCAGGTGTCAAGAAGGCTGCCTGCCCTTGGATCGCCCGTAAGATAACCCACCATATTACATAACATTGTAATAAACCTATAGCTTTTTTCCCAATACAAAATCTGTGTGGTGTGTACTTATTTGCATGCACGCTATGTGTTTGGGGGTGGGGAGTGTTGCCATGATGGTACTATGCTGTTTACACCGGTGACACATGTTGTTTTCCTGCTTCAGCAGAAATTGTATTGCTGCGCTTAAAAAGAAGCCCGATGGCTTCATCTGAAGCCAGCTTAATTTGAAAAGCAGTAAATTCATTGATGCAGCATGCTTCAGACAGACACCCCCTTTCGGCCTGCAGGGAATGGTGTAACTATTTCGCAGACCATGCACGTGGTACATAACGTTCCTTTTCAAGTGTTGTTGTGCAAACACCAGGAAGAAAGTGCACAGGTCATATGTCAGGGTGGTAGTAAGCGGAAGAGAGGCACTGACAAAATGGACGTTTACCAGCGATGCTCTAGTTTTCGAAGGGTGTTGTAGTGTGTTCGGGTTTTGATTAGAAATTGGGTTTGCTGATGTCTAGACTGAAGTGGATTTAATTTATGCCCCTGGAGGCGCTCCAGCTAATTCCTGGCAGGAGGTCTTGTTTTCCAGTGATGCGAAGAGCGTTCATATTCTATCTACTTGCTAAGTCCTCGGGGTGACAAAGGAAACAACGACCAGATCACATAACAGTTTTCTGTCAGAGGCATTTGGATTTATTCCACATAATTCAAATAAAGCAGACTGTTAGAAATGGGGATCTCTAGTTGGCAGTGGCTGGCGACGAGGTCCAAATAGGAATCCTTCTTCCTACGTCAAAGTAAGGGGGCTACACCCTTTGATAACCCCTGCTCAACCCTGTGGTAACGTAGCACAAGCAGACAAGCCTATCTCTGAGGCAGTGTATGAAGTATTTATGACCATACACAATAACACAGGGAGGACGCTACAAACGGACACCACAAGCAGTTATAGAAAAATAGTTATCTTTATATAGACTGAACACGAGGCTTAAAGGCGCTCAAGGAGCCACCATGCACGTAATTACAGATTCACTTCAAAAGCAATAAAGGCACTCAAAAAGCATGTGGAGCAAGCTTAGTACGAGGCCGGGTCCACGCGACCCGGTGATGCACAACATACCTGAGATTTAAAGGGGCATGGCACGCAGCGTCACAAGGAAGCCAAGGTGATGACAGGCGAACTCACGGCAGCCACAGCTCCCAGCTGTAGCGGTCCACGGCGTGCACTCACGTTAATCCTGGGACAGGGCTTAAAGGCGGGCACCCTGCGGCATATGCAGGTGATAACAAGATCCTCGAAGTGGTGACTAGTGCAGGCACTCAGCGGCACAGCTTCTCAGCTGCAGTGGCCCACAATAGCGAGTGCAATGATTCTCGTAGGACAGCAATTGCGGGCACTCAGACGAACAGCTCCTCAGCTGCAGCGGCCCACAATAGCGATAGCGAGGATTCTTGTAGGATGGCAAATGAGGGCACTCAGCGGCCCAGCTCCTCAGCTGCAGCGGCCTACAATAGCTATTGCGATGATTCTCGTAGGACGGCAAATGCGGGTACTCAGCGGCACAGCTCCTCAGCTGCAGCGGCTCACAATAACAATTGCGATGATTCTCGTAGGATGGCGAATGCAGGCACTCAGCGGCATAGCTTCTCAGCTGCAGCGGCCCACAGTAGTGATATCGATGATTCTCGTAGGATGGCAAATGCGGGCACTCAGCGGCACAGCTCCTCAGCTGCAGCTGCCCACAATAGTGATAGCGATGATTTTGGTAACACAGGCAAATGTGGGCTCTCAGCGGTAACAGCTCCTCAGCTGCGGTGGCCCACAATAGTGATAACGATGACTTTGGTAACACAGGCAAATGCAGGCTCTCAGCGGCAACAGCTCCTCAGCTGCGGTGGCCCACAATAGCGATCACAATGAGTTTGGTAACACAGGCAAATGCGGGCTCTCGGCAGCAACAGCTCCTCAGCTGTGGTGGCCCACAATAGCAATAACAATTACTTTGGTAACACAGGCAAATGCGGGCTCTCGGCAGCAACAGCACCCCAGCTGCGGCGGCCCTAAATAGTGATGAGATGACTTTCAGCCCACATTCCTCGCAGTAGAACCAGATGCTCTGGTATTCTCAATAGAGGCCTCACCTGTGAGTAGAATCCCCCTCGGATAGGAATCCGGACGGCTGATGGGTGAATTCTAATGTCCTTGACACTACAGCAGGAGGCAAGCTCAAATCAGTCCCTTGGGTAGTTGCTTCACCGAGATGGATGAAAGTTTCAAAGTCCTTTCCCTCTAGTGACATGGACAGAGGTTTGTCTTGACATTCAGAAGTAGCACACCCCAGTAGGGGTTTTAGCAAAGACCTTTATACCCCAAAAGTCTTTGTTCTCAAAAAGTCACAAATCACTGAACCCAGCTAGAACTAGTTTGGTGTCTTCCTGGAGCACTTTGTTTACAAGGCTGCATCCTGCCCTTCAGGGAGAGGGGATCTGCCATCAGACGCACTGTGGGAGGTGGAGCCATCATTCACCTTGCCAGGCACAGCCCTGCTCAGATCAAAGGGTCACCCCTCCCCATACTCCAACCGCAGATCTCTCTATTCAATACAGGTCGGGCTCAGCCTGTCCTGCCCCTCCAAAACCAGACAGTCAATACACATAACAGCAGAGCACACAGGAAGGCTTAGGCAAGAAAATACCTACTTCCCAAAAGTGGTATTTTCAAACACAGAATAATAATAATCGTCACTAAAAGATGATCTTTAATATTCGGAGCTCAGGCATACTAAATTCAACTTTCCTATCATGTTCCTTGGGTCAATTAGGAATATACCAATTCATACAGTCAATTTACAATAGGGAGCATTCGCGTTGTGGCACTGAATGGCAGTGGCACAGCGCCAGAGCATCTAACACCAGCAAACAGAGGAGACAAAAGCGAAAAATGGAAGGGGGACCCACGCCAATGGTGCCAGGTCTAACACAGACGAACAACTAGTTACATATCCTTCCTTCTAAGTACCAGGATTGGCTTCACCTAAGGAAATAATGTAGATCCTGGTGAACTCTTTTTTTCTTCTGTTCCTCATTACCTCAATGGCCGCAATCAGGGGCTATTAGAAACAGTCTGACTCCGGTTTGATGCACTAAATCAATTGCTGAATATTGACATTAATATTTATAGTTCTGGTCAAAACTCTGGGGCTCTGGAAACATGCCATCATTGGGTTAAAATAACCATTTCTAGACTCATCCCCTCCTCAAATTCCTTGCATCATCTCATACCTCTTATACTATTCAGATCTACCAAACAAGCCTTTCCAAACCCTTCCCTCCAACTCTTCACCCCTCCACCTCCCGTTTACTCATCCCAAATGTCCTCCTACTGCTATGAGCTCCAAAAAAAGCATTTACAATGCAATAGGTCTCGCATTCGCAAGAGTTTGAGCCAGAGATCTTGAGGCTTTCCAAATCTCCCAGAAAATTCAACAACCTACACATGTGAAAGGACACCTCCTTGATCCGGTGTTCTTGAGTTTAGAGGACATTGAAAGGAAAGATCCTTTCCCCCTTCCGTGGTCTGACCACTTCCTTATCCCCCTTTTACCACAAGTTACCACACCTCCCACCCAATCTACACGGACTTGGAGCCGCCCTTGGGCAAGCTCTGCATGGAAAAGTGGTTCCACAAATTGGAAAGGATCAGACCTAAGGCTGACCCCTGTTCAGTTAAAGCTAATGATGACTTTTCCAATTGGATAGAGGAGTCACTGAATGTGACATTGGTGACACTTCTAACATTCAAGTGGACACGGTTGTACAGTTACCTGAACACCAACTGGAGGCTTCCAGGAGTCACTTCTGGCCTTATGGTCCTCAGTAAAAAGTGGATTGCCGAGTGACCCAGCACTGTTAAATATACCGAAACGGGTAGCACCGACAATTGCCCCTACCATCACGGACCTGATTAATGCCTCGTTGACTACAGGAATAGTCCCCACCAGCTGGAAAGGGGCTATGATGAAAGCCTTACTAAAAAAAACTAATTTGGATCCGGCGGACCTGGGCATCTATCTCCCTATCTCCCTTCTGCAAAGAATAGGAAAGGTCACAGAAAAATATGTTAACCACATTCTCTCCTGGTTCCTTGAATTTCACAATCTGCTCCACCCCTCTCAAACAGGATACCTCCTGCAACAGAGCACCGAAACGGCTTGTTAGCGGTGGTGGAAGAAAGCAGAAAGTCCTAGATTCAGGAGGGTCGTCAGCCATTATACTCCTTGACCGGAGTGCAGCATTTGATACGGTGAACCATGCCATCTTGGTTCACCGTCTCAGGAACATAGGAGTAACCCTCACTGTGTTGCAATGGCTGCGTTCCTTTTTGGAGGGAAGATTTTTTCAGGTATTCGAGGACAACACTGTGTCCAAGCCCACCTTGTGGAGTACATCAGGGCTCTTCACTTAGCCGGACCCTTTTTAGGGCTTGCGCCCTAGCGTTGCAGTACGCAGCACTCTTCGCGCAGGCGAGAGCCCTTTTGACCGGGGTTTCAAAACGGAGCATGGAATGGCACATGCTTGTGCGTGTGCTTTTCCTTTTGACTTCCGCTATTGGACTTTGAGTGCGTGTTTTTTTAAACAGAGCATGCAATAGGCCAAAGGCGGGCGCATTGCTCCGCCCATGGTCTATTGGTGTCTGTTACGCGCACCAAAGCCTATGTGGTTTCAATTATCATGCCAAGACACTGGCGCGATAATTGAAAACATATGGCTCGCTGTGGCGCGCGCGCACCACTCGCGGGCGTGTTTTTTTTTTTTTACATTTCACTGCTGCTTGTTTATCTTTTTTTCCTCTCCCTCAAACATATCTCGGTATAACTTTTCCAGCTGTTGTAAATCTTTCCATATCAACGGCTTTTAAGACTTCTTAAGCGTTATTTTTATTTAGAGGAAGTTTTCTGGCAATGAATTGAGCCATACTTTTGGATCTAGCTTTTTCTGCCTTGTCTGAACCACACAAAAGTGTTTATTTTTGCAGATTTGCACTTTCGACCTTACCTTTGAGCTGGTGTGTACTTCAGCTCCTAGCACGCAACAGAAACCATTCCTTCCAGTTAGCACATACACCATCATAATAAACTGAAGAGGGCAGTCTGAGAATGGACATTCCCCACTCCATCCACTCACTGGGTGGTCCTCCACCTGCACTTAGTTCTGTTGTTGAACCGAACACCCCCATGAGCAGTGTTTACCCTGCATTGGTGTTTTTGAAGGGCACAATACGCTGCACATTCAACAAGCAGCTCCTCAAATGACAGTGTACATGGAGCGCTACATCAGGTTGCTGGATTAAAATACACATAAACACAAAAACGGCCAGACGACTGCTTTTAAACATGTTTTCCCTCAGTTTGCGATGGCCTCTTTAAAGGATATTTTCAGCTGCAGTGCCGATCAAAGAGTTTCACTTGTGATCCTTTTTCGACGATAAACAGCACTTTATTGACACAGTGCTCATTTTTATTAGTGGTGGGTTATTTATATAAATGGGTGGCATGTAGCAATGATAACGGTTTTGCCTTGACTTTTTATTATTTTACAGGACAAGGGAAACCCAAAAGGAATAGCACTAGGGTCCTTGGGCAGTAATCTATTATACAGAACAGAGGACCCTAGTAATTAATAAGCATGGGCGGATTTTGCGGATTCGCAATCCACAAATTTGCGGATTTGCGAATTTGCGGATTGCGAAAATCCGCAAAATCCGCGAATCCTCGCGGATCTTGCGGATTTTTTTTTTGTGTTCGCACGGGTTTCTGCAAGTTCGCGAGGGTTTTGTGCAATTTCGCAAATTGCGAACTTACTTGTCAGGTCGCCAGTTTTGCGAACTTGTTGTTTCTACGTGCCCAGCCTGTTTGCAAGCCTTTCTTCATCACTGCCACCCTCTGTCACCACTGGCACTCTCTTTGTTCACCCATGCCACCCTCTGGCTCACCCATGTCACCCTCTGTGTCATCACAGCACCCTCTGGTTCACCAGTGTACATTATTGGGGCAAAGCAAAGCACTGCCATCCTCTGTCAACACTGGCACTCTGGTTCACCCATGCCACCCTCTGGCTGGCACACCCATGCCACCCTCGGTGTCATCAGAGCACCCTCTGGTTGACCAGTGAGTGTACATTATTGTGGCAAAGCACACCTGCTAAGTGCTTTAAGTTTAGCAAAATAAAATTACAACAACACCTGCCCTGCCCCAACTGACATTAATGAAGGCTGGCACCTGCTTGTCTGCTCCCTTTCCTTTCCTTTTCCTGTTTGTTGCAATTTTTTTTTAACAGGAACCTAACCGAATTCTGGAGGGCCCCTTCAGGAAGCACTACAGGGAATGGTTACAAATGATGAGGTTGATTTTTTGCACCTGCTCATAGCTTTTGTTTTTGCAAAAAATCGTTTTTCTGTAATTTCGCGCTATTCGCGAGGCGCGACGTCGTGCGAAATCGACCGTAGAAGCCGCGAACTCGTGCGAATTACCCCAAGGTCGAGTATGGGTGCCGCCATTTTGTTTGCGTGACGTATTTCCGTTTCCGCCCGCGAAGTGTAATCTCGCGGAATGAGCGCGTTGCGAATACAAGTTCGCACGAGTTCGCAAGAGAAATCGCGTGCAAACTTACTTACGCTCACGTGATCGGGCCGCCATCTTGTTTTTCATTCATTCCTGTGTCTGGACTCTGGGCTAGGTGGTGTTTCTAATCCTCTCTATATCTCTGCCATCCTTTGCTTGTTATAATATTTTTTGAATCTATTTAAATTATTATCTATCCCTCTAGTTTTCTAGCTTTATATTTTTGTGTTTTTTGCTACTTTTGTTTACTTTTCAACTACTTTTTTAAACTTTTATTTTCTTCTTCCCTAGTCTTATTCTTTTCCATTTTTTCTCCTTGTTCCTACCACCTGCCCAGACCATGGTGAAGACAGCAGTGAAGCTGCCCAAGACGGGCCCCGCAGCCCGTGCCCGGCTCCCGTGTGGCCGTTTAAGGGCGGAAATGGTGGTGCCCAGGGAGATCTTCAGCCCTGAGGAGGTGGGCTCACTGGTTTTCTATGTCCAGCGCCTTCTCCCCAGGACCATCGCGGCAGACGGCAGGATCGCTGCTGGCTACACCAACTGCCAGGAGCGACGGAAGCGGTGGGATCAGGTGTGCCGGGCCCTGTTTGACATCTCGGGGGTCCAGCGCACCTACAACCAGGTGACCCACCGCTGGACGGATATCCTGGACAGGGAGCGCGACCTGCTCGGCCTGCTGGGAGTGGAGGTCCCCGGGCTTGGTGAGTAGTAGTAGCAATTTTTTCATTACTCTCTACTCTGTTTTTTCCCCTGCTCTGTGAGTTATATTGCAAATGTTTGTTTTAACTTTTTTATAAAGAGCAATAATGCTGCCGATTACATTGATAGTAGAGGTAAATTAATATTTCAAAATCTTCTGTGCATTTCAGGTGCACTGCTCTCCTTCTCTGTGGCGGTGCCACTGCTTATTTGTTTTCTATTTTGTGTTCATTTAATTGGGCTGAGTAATGTATGAGTCTACTTTACAGAACTGCGTAATGCTAGACACAAAGGGGCAGATTTACAAGCCCCTTGCGCCACGTTTACGCTGCCTTACCTGACGCAACAGCGACGTAAACGTGGCGCATCCCTGCGAGTCATGTACAACGTGATGCATCTAGGGAGACACGCCACGTTAAGGCCTGGGCCTGCGCCACAATGGGTGCGTCCCCACACAGGGGGGGGGGGCGGTCAGACAGCTGTGCGCCTCGCAAAAGTGCCTGCGTGAAATCTACAAGATTTAACGCAGGCTCTTCCGCGACGCTGCTACGTCAATTCTTTATGCCTGCTTGGTTGAAGCAGGCGTAAGGACTGATGCGGTATGTTGAGTATTGGGCAGCCCTGAGCAGTGCTAGAGTTGCATCGCGCCTGCGACGTGACTCTAGAGATGCGCCCCTCTTTCGTCACGAGATGCGTCACGCATCTGCCTACCCTTGCACCAGGGTGTACCGCATTGTAATTGCGGCGCATCTGCCGTGACGCAAGGTTAGTTTTGCGTTACGCATTTGTTCTGGTGCACCTCTGGAGGTGTGCAGCCCAGAACTCGTAAGTATGCCCCTAAGTGTCAGATTTGCAATTACCTGCGCATCCCTGCAAAGTGTGCGGCACACCAGCACCACCCATGGTGCGCCGTATTTACAATGCGGCACACCATGGTCCCAAAACGTCACCGAAGCGTTTACGCATCGGTGCCGTAAAGGCGGCTCATTGATGGAGTTGCGTCGCAACGATGGCGCAGCTCCAGCAATGCTGCGTCAAGCCGTACATCTGCTTCATGCAGGTGTAGGGTTTGAGTGACGCATCATTGTCCTAAATGACTGATTCAAATTTTATATGTTCCCTAGCCACTTTTAGCATGCGTTCCTGCGCACGAACGCCCTCCCTTGCGCTGGAACGCTCCCTTATGGCGCAGGGCTTTGAAATGGGATGCATCTCCCATATGCGTCACGTTGTTAATATACGCCACACCATGGCGCCTCTCTTGTTGTGGCGCTGCGTCACAAAAGTGACGCAAGAACGGAGCAAAAGAGCTGCAAGGGGCTTGTAAATCTGCCCCTAGAGTAGAGGCTCAGGTGCAGTCCTTCCTTTGTAGCCCTCTTTTTGGCTGAAATAGTTGGTTCTTGTTCTTTCTAAATGTTTGATTTGGTTGACAAGGACATCGACAAGCAGCAATCATAAATGTTTTCTGTTCTTTCTTTCATGTTGTATGTCAGGTCCCCCCAGGGGCAAGCAGAAGGAAGTGGAACAGGGGGATGCTGTGGCTCCAGAGGAGGAGGATGCAGGCCAGGGCGGCGAGTGCTCCTTTGCTGGCCCCAGTAAGTTTTCATTTAAATATAGAGGACCTACTGTTGTCCAAGCGTTCCTAATTTAATTTTTTCGAAATAGTGTTTAGATAGGAGCACAATCCATAATATGACTGTTGCAGGGACAATTCTCCACAAACCGAACTATGGACACTAAACACCAGAGTAATACATTTTCAGAGTGGCGTGTTTGGCACACTGTATAAACCTGGTAGTGTCTGCGGCACGGACTCCTCCTTGCCAAAATTTGCAAAACCTTTCGCTCAGTCACTCTAGTCTGGAGGACCAAAAACCACAGAGTCTATTCAAGTTTAAAAGCTTTATTAAAAGTAAAAGTAAACACATATATTAAAATTAAGTTAGCTGGAAATGGAAAAGTGCTTGGTGCTGAGTTGATGAGTAATGGAACACATTTCTTGTGGTCGAGCCGAGCTTTCACCTGGTTTGAAGTTGATGTTGGTCTTGTCCTTAGAAGTCCAGCTTCTGTCTGTTCAGAGAAAAATGGTGTGTGTTAAAATTAAGCAAGCATTCATCAATTGTGACAAAAAAGTGCAGCAAGACAACAGCCTTCCGTGGAGAAGGAGGGACATTTTTACTTTAGACTAGAGTAGACAGTCAATTACTTTTTCTGTTGTTTTCACGTTCCTTCATTCCTAGACCAAATACTAGTGAGTGGTGTACTCTAACATTCTTAAATCTACTTTGTAGGTGGAACATCTGGTGCCGGGGCCAGCTCAGATGTGGTGGTGGTGGTAGACTCCGGGTCCGAGGACAACTCTGGGGAGGATGCGGTGGCGCAAGTGGCCAAACAAGAGACTGTGAGGAAACAGACAGAGGTGGTGGAGTGTAGAGGTAAGCTGGATCATGGTACTATCTGACTCTTAGATAGCATATGATGTGTATCTACAGAGAGTAGACGGTCACTGGATGAACTACGAAAATACTATGAAATGTTTCCGGGGGGGGCAACATCATCACCATCTCCTGAGTCCTGACATGATTGAGCACAAGTATTACATACATTTTTTTTAAATCTAACACGACATAGAGCTTAAATAAACAAAGAACCCCATAGGGGGAAGAGAAAGATCGTGTGCGGCACCACAGCAGACGACCTGGCAACTACATTAAAACAGGGAAAAACAAAAAATGCCAGAAAAAAAAATTCAATCTAAAATAAATCAGGAGGATGTGGTTATAGAGCATGGGTCCTCACAAACTTTCTCTCGGGGCCAAATTGACAGTGTGGTTTGTGGCCAAGGGCCGCACCGAAGGGGGCAGGGTCAGTGGGGAAGGGGGTTGGATCTAGAGCAACAAAAAAAACTAAGACCATGAGGTTGAACTCATGCCCCTGAAGTGGATGCCTTCGTCAACTGAGCCACCAGACCTGGCATACACATTACACACATCTTTCTTTCTCTCTCTCTCTGTCTCTCTCCCTCCCTCTCTCTCTGTCTCCCTCCCTCTCTCTCTGTCTCCCTCCCTCTCTCTCTGTCTCCCTCCCTCTGTTTCCCTCCCTCCCTCTCTCTCTCTGTCTCCCTCCCTCTCTGCCTGTCTCCCTCTCTTGCTCTCTCTCCCCCTCTCTCTCTCTCCCTCTGTCTCACTCACTCTGTCCGTCTCCCTCTCTCTCTGTCTCCCTCCGTCTCTCTGTCTCCCTCTGTCTCCGTCTCTCTGTCTCCCTCTGTCTCCATCTCTCTGTCTCCCTCTGTCTCCGTCTCTCTGTCTCCCTCTCTGTCTCCCTCCCTCCGTCACCCTCAGTCTCAATCCCTCTCTCTCTCTCCCTCTGTCTCACTCACTCTGTCCGTCTCCCTCTCTCTCTGTCTCCCTCCGTCTCTCTGTCTCCCTCTGTCTCCGTCTCTCTGTCTCCCTCTGTCTCCGTCTCTCTGTCTCCCTCTCTGTCTCCCTCCCTCCGTCACCCTCAGTCTCAATCCCTCTCTCTCTCTCCCTCGCCATCTCCCTCTCTATCTCTCTGTCCCTGTCTCTGCCTCTATCTGTCTGTCGGTTCCAGCCTGCTGTAATTACCATATTGTAATTTGTCACTGGGCCAGCACTGGATGGACCTGCAATCCGAGGGGGGGCAAGCGCCCCCCCTTGCCCCTCCCTGCGGACGCCCATGATACTGGCCTCAATAGTTTTGTACTGCGCTGGCTAGTTGCTAGTTGTACTGTGACACAACTTTCTGCTGAATCATTTTGTGTTAATCATATTCTTAAAGAGCATTGGTTACAGATTATGTCTTTCTTTCTTCATATAGTTGGTAATACTAAAACATCAAAAGCACCAAGGAGTATGAAGACTCTACTGGCCCGGCAACGGAGGCTGGATGCTACTGTTGCCCAATATCGGCGGCTGGTAGAACTGGAGGGGGAGGACACTCAGTCCAGTACATCAAATGAGACACCTGCATCCTCCTCCGTGACCCCACGTTCTGCCGGCCAGCGCAGTGCTTCGGCGATACGGAGCCGGGCTGGCAGACGCCACCGCCGAGCAGCAAAGGCTGCCCCTCACAGTACTCTAAAGGCTCGCTTGCGCCGTGCAATGCACAGAGTGTCCGACCTGGAGGCGGAGGTCCGGAAGTTAAAAGAATACCAAAATCTGTTGGAGGGCCTCCGCCTAGACCACGCCACCCTCCGGGAGCAGTATGATGCCCTGGCCCTAAGGCATGATGCCCTGGAGGCCAAAGTCAACACCATGCATCCCTAGAGTGTCCCTTGCCCCTTTTCTATAGACTTTTGGGGGGTGGGAATTGGGAGTTGGGGTTTTTGAGGACTTTTGAAGGACAATTTATTTGTTGGGGTTAGGGAGGGTCTTGCGGGAGATTATTTTGTTAGGGATATAAAAATATACTTTTTCAAACTTTATCTGAGCATAACTGTTTTTTACTACTTTTGAGCCTGGTGGGTGGTGGTTTTGCAGTAAGTTCGTTTTACTGAACACTGTCATCGTGTTAGTTCACGTGTAATTGGCCAAATGTTTTCCACAGTTAAATGCCTGTCACAGAGTTTCTTAAATCAAGAGTCCTAGGACTTTACCAGTACCACTGTCACTCTCTCGCCTCTCCTAATACTCCATTATACTACCTCCCATCCAAACGCTTATCTTACCTGTAATTTGTGTTTGAGGGCTGTCTCCCCCTGGAATTCACAGTGTCCTAAAGCGTTCTGCAGCAGGGCCCCAACTGGAGTTTCCCAGCTTGGATTTTCTGCAAAACAAAAGCAATCAACATTAGAAATGTGGCAGCGGTGCTCACAGACCCCAAAACCCTAGAAGCCCCACAGACAGCACCCCTAAGACAGGCAAGCGAGCATTAATAACGCCTAAACGTTCATGTGTAATTGGCCAAATGTTTTCCAAAGTTAAATGCCTGTCACAGAGTTTCTTAAATCAAGAGTCCTAGGACTTTACCAGTACCACTGTCACTCTCTCGCCTCTCCTAATAATCCATTATACTACCTCCCATCCAAACGCTTATCTTACCTGTAATTTGTGTTTGAGGGCTGTCTCCACCTGGAATTCACAGTGTCCTAAAGCGTTCTGCAGCAGGGCCCCAACTGGAGTTTCCCGGCGTGGATTTTCTGCAAAACAAAAGCAATCAACATTAGAAATGTGGCAGCGGTGCTCACAGACCCCAAAACCCTAGAAGCCCCACAGACAGCACCCCTAAAGCGTTCTGCAGCAGGGGACTCGTCAACGTAAGTTTCTTCATTGTGCGGAATCCAGGCATCAGCATTACGGGAAATGGATAGGGTGAGTCTGGAGGAGGAGGATAGACGACCAGGACTGAGTTCTTGGCAACTAACTTGTGAACCTGAGGAATGCTGCGGCATCAAAATCAAGACAGTTCTGCTGATGGGGTGTTGTTTGGTTGGGTGATTACAGTTTTGTTGTGAATGGGATCAAGCACTTGCTAAACAAAGAAAGACAGACACACAGGAATAAAAGTGAATAAGGACGAAAAATAAAGTTAATGAATCATTGACTCATTTTCAGAACTCGCTGTCAGGGAAGCAGAACTCGTCCTCATACTCTGCAAATTCAGTCGGTACTAGTACTTCTGGTAACTGAGGAGAACTTTCCTCAGGTAGGTTGGTGTCCTCTTCTTACTGCGTGCATTCTCGTACTTTGTAATCTGGTGGTATGAAGTGCTGGTTCATCTTTATCATGGTGAGCCGCTCCACATTTGCGGGCAAGAGGCGGGACCTTTTGGAAGTCACAATGCCACCAGCAGAACTAAAAACACGTTCTGAAGACACGCTTGCGAGAGGGCAAGACAAGTAATTGATAGCCAGGTTGGTGAGCTCTCGCCATATGTTTCTTTTCCCATGCCAATACGCCAATGGGTCCTCATTAATATTGACCGCTGTTGAGTCATCCAGGTAGGCCTGCACCATTGAAACAATGTTCTCCCGCATTCCTGTACTTTGCACTTCTGTGTCCTTTCTGGGACAAGGAAACCCTAGCTGACTTAGCCAATCCTCTTCAGACATATCGCCTGTGCCTGGTGCAGATGATACGGTTGCTGGTGTGGTTAACGGCTCAGAGGAAAAGACACTCACTTCTGCCACAGGCACAGAAGTGCTTTTTTGGGACGCCTGTTGGCCTGCTGATTCACTAGTACTGTCTTCTCCTACAGTTTCCTTCCGCTCTCTTTCAAAACGAATGGCTGACTGAGCTAGCCAACCTTTGTACTCTAACATCTGAAGTTTCAAAAGGAATTAATACTTTGCCTAACAATGGCTTTCTGTAACGTGGATCCAGAATAGTAGCACAAATGTAGTGCTGTTGTTTCTTGATATTTACAAGCCGTTTATTGCTAACTAGGCGTTGTAATAATCTCTGCGCCAACTCATATGCTTCATTCTTTCCAGCATCCTTTAATTCTGAAGACACCACCTTGACTTGGTGCTCGAGCTTCAGCAACAATGGGATAGCTTTGCTCAAAGAACAGTCCTCCCTGCTGACTTCACGCATGAAGACCTCAAAAGGACGAAGCATGTCTGTCAGGCTTTTAACTAGCTGCCATTGTTCCACCGCTAGCATCATTTCTGTCGTATCACCACCCAGGTTGTAGAAATACTCATTGACTACTGGAAACAGCTCATGCAGACGCTCAAGCATGTAGAAGGTTGAGTTCCAACGTGTTGCCACCTCCTGGATAAGTGCTTTCACTGGCATTCTACGTACATTTTGCTGGCGCCTCAGCTCCTTCTGGGCCTTAAAAGAATGGTTGAAATGTGTGCATATTCTTCTGCAGATGGTCAGTATTTTGTCGACTGCAAGTTATTTTAACTTTTGCACTAAAAGGTTCATACAGTGCGCTAAACACGGCACTCTGAAATAGTCACCGTCCGCCATGGCCTTAACTACATTGCTGCCATTATCAGTAGAAACATAACCAACCTTGCAATTTCTTTGGGGCAGCCATTGCAAGACCTTTTTGTTAAAGTCATCCAAAATGTTGTCTGCAGTATGAGTTTTCTCCATGCCAAACATGGCTAATGTTGCATGTTTACGAGCACCCTTAAAAATGTCGACCAAGTCACCACCTGCATTTATCTGTTTTGCAACCCCTGAAAAAGAGACCCAGTGTGCAGTGATGCACTTGTAATCAAGGGCTTGGCAACTGGTCCACATGTCTGTTGTCAGGTGTATAGTGTGAACAGCACTCTTCTGCAAAGCTGCCCCAACCAACTCAAGCACCTCTTTATGTAGTGCTGGAACAGCAACCCTGGCAAAATAGAACCGGCTAGGAACCTTCCATTTAGGGGCCAGTGTTGCCACGAGTTCAAGAAAACCCACACCTTCGACAAACGAAAAAGGGAGAAGGTCCACCGCTAGCATTTTAGCCAGCTTAGTGTTATACAGGCGCACAATTGGGTGGTTGCATTGAAATGGCGCATCTGAGGAGAACATGTCTGTAATGGTGCGCTGGACAGATTTACTGGATGATGCTGATGCCTTCTTCGACCCACTTCTGCTCAGTGTTGACATTTTCCGCATTGGTGTGTCTCCCAGACTCTCAGTGTGCCTCCTATGTGTTCCGGAGGGTGTGGTGCTGCCAGGGGTACTGGGTGCAACCGGACAAATGTCTGACGCTTCTTCTACCTCCCCGTCATCTTCAGATGAAACACCTAGTACGGGTACATTTTGGCCACTTGCCCTTTGGGATTGCTTTCCCTTGATGTTTGCTAGGTGTGCAAACCATTCGACAGCGTGCCTTCTTTCAAGATGACCTATCTGGCCTCCGGTACCATAGTTGGTACCAATCTTACCACGGCTAACTGTAGTCGTACAAATGGAACAAATGGCTAGGTTATCATGCTTTGCATGGACACTAAAAAAGTTCCAAACTGGGGACTGGAAACTTCTGGTTTTGCCGCACGAGGTGATACTGCCAATGCCAGATGAAGCAGTGGTGGATGAGCCTTGCAGACATCTACTGGGTTGTGCAATTATTGCAGCAATCCTACTTGAGGGAGTCGAGCTGGATGGAGGTCCCCTCTGGGGAGAAAATATGGGAGCTGTAGGTTTTGTTGACCTTGTTGTACTACTTGACTGCGTTGGTGGTGCTACCAGTGCCACGTCGCCAGGGTCACGCTCAGCATGACGTCGGGATAGGGTATAAATGTCTGTCTGCTGCATGGTCGGTGTGGCTGGAATGACGTGTGTGATGACTAGGTCATTGCTGTCATCCTGTTCATCAACATCAGAATGCACCACTTCATCAAGTCCGACGTTCGGATCCATAAGTATGAGCTTTCCGGGGCCCTTCCTTTTAACATTTGATACCTTTCTCAGCTCATGGTGTGCCTCCCTCTCAGACGTCGGAGATGGTTGCCATTCTAGATCCAAATCATCTGATGGAGCGGGGCTTGAAGAGGAACTTCTACACACCCTCCTTGATCTTTTCCTTGCTGGGGAGCTGGGAGAAAATGAATCATCAGGAGGAGTGGCTTCGTCTTCCTGACATGATACCCCGGCTCCAAAGTCAATTTCCTCCTGTGCCCCTACTTCTGGAAGAACAACCATTGTGGCCACTTGCCCCGCTCCATGCGCCGCTATATGGGCCTCTTCACTGACCTCTACTTGCAACTCTCCATGGACCTCTCCTTCTCGGCCTTCTCGGCCTTCTCCTTTTAGGACAGCTCCTTCTCGGCCTTCTCCTTCTCGGACAGCTCCTTCTCGGCCTTCTCCTTCTCGGCCTTCTCCTTCTCGGACAGCTCCTTCTCGGACAGCTCCTTCTCGGACAGCTCCTTCACGGACAGCTCCTTCTCGGCCTTCTCTTTCTCGGCCAGCTCCTTCTCGGCCTTCTCCTTCTCGGCCAGTTCCTTCTCGGCCAGCTCCTTCTCGGCCTTCTCCTTCTTGGCCAGCTCCTTGCGCATGTACTTGTGCTTCTACTAGTAGCCCATGCAGTTGTTGTTGCGGCTTTGGTTGTTCATTAGTACTTGTGAGATGAGTTACAACCTGTGTTGATTGTGTGCTGCTACTTTCTTGCGATGAGCCAACATCACTGGTCGTTGGTGATTCAACCACTAAACAGGCTACCTGTGCAGCACTCATGGTGGACTTTTGATTTTTCCACAAAAATTTAGTGGTCAAGGCACCAGTCTCCTTGGTAAGTGGTGCAACTTGCTTCTTCTTCTCCTTAGTAGAGACATCTTTCTTGCAAGAGGAGCTACGGCCACCTCTTTTTGGACCCATCTTCTTCAGATGTGGGAACAGCAGGCCGCAGCAGGACTTCTTCCTGGCACTGATGCTCAACGATGATGCGGAGTTCTTGACTTTGTGCACCTAAAAGCAAACGAAGACAGAGGAACATCAGTTAATATGTTGCATATGTGGCGCTTCAATTAATAGTTTGCAAGTAGGCATTTATGAATACACACGTGCACACCACAATATGGAAATATCAAAAATAAGAATTGCTAAATTTTTGGGAAACAGGAATTTAACATTGATCCAAGAGAGCCCACAGAGAGGGTTGTAGTTTCATGTACCACTGACTCAACCTGGGCACAATGGGTGAAAGCAAGGCAAAATGGGTGCAAGCCTATGGCACAAAGCACACTGCCTGCCTTCAAAATGGCCACTTGACTCCCATCCACATGGCCAGGAACATGCCTCAAAATGGCCCCCACCAACATAGCCAGCCCCCAACCCCTACTCCAAAAAGTAAAAAAAAACAACACAAATCACCACAATCCAATGCCATCCATCAAGTTTCAGAAGGTTTATTATGCTGCCTGCTGGTGGTTTTTTGGTGCAGAATTGCAATTTTTGCAATTTTGCGAGTGCGAGATTGTTGCTTCACGACGCGAACGTGGCGAAAAACCCGCAAAATCCGCGAACAGACCGATTCTGGGACCCCTGGGCATAATGAATGAAATCAGAGCACACTGGGAGCAGGCCTATGGCACCCCATTTTGTGGGGGTGGGCACCCACCCCCACAAAATGGACTCCTTATGGTGCCTGCTGATGGTTTTCAATTCATGTGCAGAATTGTAATTTGTGCAATTTCGCGAGTGCGAGATTGTTACTGCGAGGGACGCGAGCAGTGCGAACACAAGCAAAAAAATCCGCAGCTCGCGAACTTGCAGATTTTCGGTAAATCCGCGGGAGTTCTAGGGCCCCTGGGCATAATGAATGAAATCAGAGCAGACTGGGTGGGCCTATGGCACAAAGCACACTGCCTGACTTCAAAATGGCCGCTTGACCCCATCCACATGGCCAGGACCTGCAGGACCATGCCTCAAAATGGCCCCACCACCAACATAGCCAGCCCCCAACACCACCCCAAAAGTCGAAAAACACACACAAAAATCACCACAAACAACATCAACTTATCAACTTACTTGTGAAATCAAATTTCGAATCCAAAAGTAATCCAAATGGCCCCCTACCAACATAGCCAGCCCCCAACACCACCCCAAAAGTCGAAAAACACACACAAAAATCACCACAAACAACATCAACTTATCAACTTACTTGTGAATTCAAATTTCGAATCCAAAAGTAATCCTAAAGGCCTCAAATCCAAATATCCAGCAGCATCCACAAAAAGTAATCCTTCCCAGTCAAGATCGAATCCAAAGTGGCCAGGAAACAGGAACAGGAAGTTGGAGACTGGGGCACTTCCGGGAGGAGCTTGCTGGACAGGAACAGGAAGTTGGAGACTGGGCCACTTCCTTCCTTCACCCCTCCCCAATTGTAATTTTTGTAATTTCGCGAGTGCGAGATTGTTGCTGCCTGCGCCGCGGGCCGCGAGCAGTGCGAACACAAGCAAAAAATCCGCCGCGCGCGGATTTGCGGATTTTGCAGGAAATTCGCGAATCTCGCGGATTGCGAATTTACCGAAAATCCGCAAAATCCGCGAGCGTAACGGATTTTCCGCCCATGCTTAGTAATTAAGGATCACGCAAATAATAGACATATACTAAATAGTATATATGACCTCTGTCCAGCCGGACAGGTATTTATTTTTCAATTTTTCGTGTTAGGTTTGTATATATAACGTTCATACAAAAGTGGGCACAGCCTGTGACCCACAGAGGACAATACAAAACAGGTGACAAAACGATTATGTAAAAGCGCACAAAATCGGTCTGTACTATTATTCAGTTTTACAGACTAGGATTCAATCATAGCAACCCATTGTTTTACACAATTCGTGAGTTCCAACAAACATATGGTGCAGTAAAGTCGACGACGTTTCGATGCAGCTAGGAAATACATGCATCATCATCAGGACAGAAACTAATGTGTCATGTTTGTCTTGAGAGTCTTTTTCAATTTCATTGTCTCTCACATAAGCTTAATTGCGATCACCGCCAGAACCCCACCGCCCTGCTATCAGGCAATACTAAGATAGTTCCTAATATGGATTATTGGACCGCCGCGAGAACGAGCATCGAGCCACCACTATAATTCCCCGAATTATCCCTCTCACCGGCGATGCTGTTATGCATATCAGTGTTGACAGTCCAAACACCCCCAGGATTGCAATTAAGCTTATATGAGAGACAATGAAATTGAAAAAGACTCTAAAGACAAACATGACACATTAGTCGACTTTACTGCACCATATGTTTGTTGGAACTCACGAATTGTGTAAAACAATGGGTTGCTATGATTGAATCCTAGTCTGTAAAACTGAATAATAGTACAGACCGATTTTGTGCGCTTTTACATAATCGTTTTGTCACCTGTTTTGTCTTGTCCTCTGTGGGTCACAAGCTGTGCCCACTTTTGTATGAACGTTATATATACAAACCTAACACGAAAAATTGAAAAATAAATACCTGTCCGGCTGGACAGAGGTCATATATACTATTTAGTATATGTCTATTATTTGCGTGATCCTTAATTACTAGGGTCCTCTGTTCTGTATAATTGACTTTTTATTAGCCGAGTCAGCTTTGTAGGGCATTAACTGTATAAAAATGTTCGGCTGCTTTACATTAAGTAAGGAGGTTTAGGTGGACAGAAAGACAACGTTTATTTTTTTTCCGTTGGCACAGGTATTCTAAGGTTGCCCACAAATATTTAGTGGTGAGCCAGTGCTGTGACTTGAGCCTGCTTCCAGCAAACTCCAAAGTCGGCAAGTTTTGCCCTATGTAACCTGTTTGTATTGATTGCCTATGCCTCCGCTGTGTTTAAGCATTATTAGCACTACACTTTATTTAGGTATTAAAGTGGGTCTTGTTGAAGCAGGTGCTCCGACGGGTGACAAATGTGCTTTATGTTTTTGCATTTACCCTTGGTTTAAAAATATACTTTGATTTCGCAGCAGTTTAGGGTTGTAATTTTTTTGGGGGGGAGGGGCAATTGTACATAGTGCAAAGTTAGCCTTAATGTTTTGAAGGGTTTTACCAAGGCACTACTTATATTACAAAAAAATGGGTTTTTTTTGTAGGCATGGGGATTACAAGTTTGTCCACAATATTAAAATGGGGCGCCAGCGCTGTGATTTTAACCTGCTTTCAGAAAACACTTAAATTGGTTATTTATATAAATAGGTGGCATGTGTTAGATGTGACAGTCCTTTGGGTGGTCCCTCCTTATTTTTCTTCCTTTTGGCCTTCTATTTTTTTGTGTCCACTACATTTCTATTGGTGTTGACCTTAGGTTTCTGGGTGCCCCATTGTTATCAATTGATAATGAGGCGCAGATGCTCCTTTAAAATGGAGGCAAGAGTAGGAGTCTTTTACAAAATGTTGGCCTGCCAACTGCCAAGATGTACCTCATAGCTTGGTGCCATATGGTAACATGAGTGGTTCCAGAACCTTCTGGTCCACTCTGGACACTCTGGGCCCAGGCTATATAGGATGGAATGTTGGGCGGCCATTTTGTACAGTGAGGAGTGGGGTTAGTCAGGAGTTAAGGCTTCTAGGTGGAGAGGTTGGCGCACTAAGGGAGGGTTTGACAGTCTTCGGGCCTGCTATCCTTCTTTGCTTACGCCCCCCCTACCTGATGACCTAGCCCTGTCTTCATCCTTTACCCCAGGACCAGCGTCCTCTTGTGTTCCCCCTAAGAAAGGAACCCTAGTTCAGCCCTAGTGGGTGAAGACCCCCGAGCCGGTAGTTGGAGGGTGCAAGTGGTTGTCATGATAAGGGCCTAGGTCCTTGCCTTAATTCTCCCCCACCTGGCTGCCTTCCAGAACCCTGAAGGGACTATCTTGAGACTGTACTTCTAAGCCTACTATTGTAGTGGCATCGCAGAAGTTTCATCAAGACTGACCCCGGGCTGTGTAGCGCTTCTCGCGCTTGGTTGAACTCACGCCACTTGTTCAACAGCTGCTGCTGGGGGAGCGCGCAGTCTGGGCCTGCCTGTTCTGTTAGGCCACCGGCATTGGCGTGAAGCATGAGAGCTGCTTCCGCGATGGTTGCCTGGTAACAGAGACCCAGCGAAGCTCTGCCCGACGATCCAGGAAGAGGCGAGGCGCCAGAAGGTGAGGGGCGGGCAGTGAGGATGCCGGGCCTAATCGAAGCACTTCCTGAGTTAGCAAGTGGAGAAAGAGAGAGTCGTGGAAGAAGCGGAGGGAAGTCCAGAATCGACCCCCCGCCCCTGACAGGGCATCAGTGCGGGATCAGCCTCCGAAGTCCTGCGGACGGCGCGGAGACAGTAACGAAAGTCCGAGACTCTATCAAGTGCGCTGCATGCTCTGCGGGGGATTTCTGTCAGACCTACCATCACTAACGTAAGCGGGGATTGTGAGGTGGAGGGAGGAGACTCGGTACACCGTGACTTATGTCAGGCCGGTTCTCTGAGCAGTGTCTGGCCCTGTGGAAATCGTGACTGAAGTGCCTGAAAAACAAACCCAGCCGATCTACAGCACGATCAGCTGGTAAAATTACAGCAAGGGAGTGCACTGTTATTTACTGCAAACCTAAGAGAAGCCACAAGCCAGGGATAGATTGAGAGCATGGTTGCTTGATGCAGGAAATAGATAAGCATGCCTGACGAGGAACAGGAACCCCACATCAATGCTGGAAATTGAGTCCTATTTACCTTAAGTGAAAGTGAATACAGTCCATTTAAAGCTTGTTTACTTCAAAGTATTGGCCTGTCTTCCTGAGACATATGTTATATGGATACAATGCTTAGATAATCTATTGTTTTGGCTTATCTCTGTCATTCTAGGCAGTCAAAAGTGGAATAACTGCAGGGCTGCTTCTGGATCCTGTACTTCTCTCATGTGAAATGCAAATGTGTTCTTTACAGTAATGAAATTCCTACACCTATCTGCTTATGACTGTTATGATCATTTATGGTCAGCTAATTTAATTAGATCTTATGCTGTTTTTATGAATTAACAAAAGAATGTAATTTATTGACAATGTATAATATGCAAATTTATCAAACGGTGAAGCAACTGAAAACCTAATTGAAAGGAAAGATAAAGCTTTCCACTTTTTCTAAAGACGGTGTCGTGTCATTTTTAAGTGGAGGTGCGCTGAGTTGCTGTGGTGAGTGTGACGCAAGTACAACACAATTGCCTTGAAGTTAGGCCTTTCCACTTTGTGCCAGGCTACCCTAGGTGGACCGGTGATCCCGGGTCCAACAGTATGTAGCAATGATAACGTTTTTGCTTTGATTTGTTCTTAGCAGAGTCAGCTTTGTATGGCATTAACTGTATAAAAAGATTTGGCTTTCACATCTGTGTGTGACTCTGTATAAACCCTCTGCCTGGAGGTTTAGGATGCTTTCATGTATATAGCGCTAGCATGGCGCACGCTTTCATTTAATGTAAGTTTAATGGCTTTCGCATGTGTGTGTGACTCTGTATAAACCGGAGCCACCCTTTGCCTGGCGGTCAGTACTGCTCTGTCCCTTGGTTCTAAGTGACAAGCAGTCCCCCACCCTCCACCACTATGGAGCCGTTACCCAGCCTGGTGTTAAGTGCTAACTTCTAAGCACTTCACAGCCTGCATTGCTCTGTGGAGCTGAGCTGTTTTGGGACCGGGGCCAGTGCTTGGCTGTTCACAGCCTGTGGTCAGGGGCTAGTGCACAGCGTTTAGCTTTGAACTGTTCCCGCCACTGCATGCTCAGCAGCAAAGGTGTACAGCTCTTCTCTTAAGGCTGAGAGCTGAACGTCATCCCGTGCACTCTGAGCTCCGCAGTGCTCTGAGGTGCCAAGGTCACCCCCCTCTCCCCCTACCCCTTCTTCCCCTACCTCCTCGGTTTTGAACGTTTGCCCTAGTGTCCCTGATGTGCGGGTGTTGTATATTTGTGGGACAGCGTCAGTTTGTCTGGTTTGCTGTTTGTGTGTAGGTGTCGGCCACCAGTGTGCGCTTCTGTCTGCATGTCTCTGTGTATTTGTGTGTAAGTTGATATGTGTTTTTCTATTCTGTCCCCTCGACTCTCTCTTCCCCCTCTTCAAAGTCATCAAATTCTCAATGCTTTACAGCTGATAACCAAACTGTGTACCCATGGTTTCGTTTCTGGTTTCAAAAGTGATTCTCTTGACAGTCTGCCTAGCCGCAGCCACATGGCAGAGGTCATAATGTGACAGTTCACTGCTTGTGGTAATATTGTAGTTTAACAGTTTACTTGTTTCCCCTTACATCTCTGTATAATTTTAGGGTTTTACCCCCCCCCCCCACCCTCCCCTCACAAGTTTTGTATCCCTTTCCGCACAGACCTTCTCTCCTCGGCCTAGCCCCTCCTCCCTCCACTCAATTGCTGCTGGCAACACGCCAACGCAAGTTTCAACACATGCCCTCCAGCCCTTTTCGGCTGCTTCAAACACTGTTTTCTAAATCTTATCTTTCGCACCATCTCGCAGCACCTTGCCGCATAAATCTATTCACCCTTTACTTACTTTTTTACCTCCCCCCCCTGTTGGCCCTCCTTTGACATTGTCTACTGCAGATAAAAAGATCGTATAGCAATAAACAAAAGCTGTAGCAGTTTTAAGCCGCTATCCCTCAATAAACATACACCCACACACTATTACTACCGAAATTTAATCTGGTTCTTAACATTTCATTTTACCCTTATTGATTAATTTCCACACTTACAAGCAATTGTACTCTAGTACGGCTTTATAAACTGCTTCATGAACTATGCACAATACAAACCCGGAGCCGCATATTCAGCCCACACCTTCCCTCCCTTTCCAAAGGCCTCTACAATGGCAGTTTCAGATTAATATGCTCAATAGGCATTTGCAATACAATAGGTCACGCATTTGCGGTACTTTGAGCTAATGGCATTCTAAATGACAATGCCTTTTATTTATGTGGTTAGAAAACCTGAAAGCAATGCGTAAACACTTTCTTTTTACTTATAGTCATTGTTTACAAGAAGCAAAGCTAGCAGTAACTGCGCCTCCTTTACTGACAGCTTTGCTGCTCCTAAGCAAGGACAATAAGTACAAAATGCACATTTACACACCCCTTGCATGTTTTCAAAACACATAAATAAAAGGCATTGTCATTTACAATGCCAATAGCTCAAACTCCTGCGAATGCAAGACCTATTGCATTGCAAATGCTTGTTAATGTTTATGTAGCCCCTCTGGCAGCTATTGTAGCCCCCTCTGGGATCTTTATGGTGACCTATGCCAATGATACCCAATTGGTGGTAGTGTTAAACGAAGCAGATCAAAGGACTGAGGGCCTTTATTTCTGCCTTGAGGATGTGTCGAGCTTGATGGATGCGTTCTCATCTTAAGCTTAATGGTGGGAAACCAGAGCTCTTGAAACTGGGCAACCCCTTAAGCTTTAAATCCAACACCACGTGGCCAGCATGTATGGGCCCTGCACCTGTCCCTAAATCAGATATGAAGAGCCTGGGCAACTGGCTGGACCAGGATCTGTCCTTCATAGCTCAGGCAAGGAATACCGCAGCTATCTGCTATGGTCTGCTTAGAATGGTCCGCAAAGTCCTGCCTCTCCTCCCCTCCCAAGCCAAAAAGATACTGGTCCAATCGCTCATACTTTTCAGAATAGACTATGGAAATGCCCTATATCTGGGGGCCCCTTCTACAATTGTCAGTAAACTCCAGACTGTTCAAAATAGTGCAGACCAACACTGACTGGAGTCTCTAACAGACAATCGGCTAAACATGCACTCCACTCCCTTCTCTGGCTCCCGGTTCGGGAACGTATCAGCTTCAAGGCCTTGTGCCTAGTGCATAAGTCCATGCAAGGGAATGGGCCTCCTATCAATTCAGCCATGATCCGTCCTCATAAGGAGAATAGGAAACTTTGGTCAGACGAGCTGCATCTGGCCGAAGTCCCCAGGATTAGGAAGTCCCGAAGTGGCGGAAGGCTTTTTTCATATAATGCAGCCAAACTCTGGAATTTCCTGCCGCTGCATCTTCGCAGGAATCCAACCATCTTGCTTTCAGAAAATTACTGAAGACATTCCTGTTCCCCTAAGCTCTTTCTGTCTCTTTAGCTGCCTCTCTAGGGTCTGACCTAACGCTGGGATGCTCCTGGCTTTGCGCTTTATAAATGTCCTTTTCATTTCATTGGCATTATAAATGACAATGCCTTTTATTTATGTGCATTGAAAACCTGCAAGTGGTACGTAAACACGCCCTTTGTACATACATTCCTGGCTTACACGAAGGAAGGATGGCAGTGAAAGAGGCACAATTTGTGCCTTGCTTATCGTAAGCAACAACTATAAGCACAAATTGCATGTTTATGGTGTAGGTTTTCAAAACATAAATAAAAGGCATTGTCGTTTACAATGACAATAGTTCAAACTCTCGCAAATGCGAGACCTATTGCATTGCAAATGCTTGTTCTTTTACCAATGAGTCTGACTGTCTGTCTTGTCCCCGAGGCACCGGCTCTTCCCTTGCACATAATCTCGCCAGTTAACACTCCAGCCATGTCATTATTGCTCCATCCGCTGTCTATGCTACTTAGGAGTCTTTATGACAACATGAATCTCTGCAATAATTCGTTATTTAGACCGAAAGTGCTATGTGCTATTGCTTAGTACCAGAAGCTTTATTAAAATATCATGTTGCTTGACCCTTGATTTCATTTATTGCAGATGTCTGACAGACCATAAAAGTTGGCTTTGCCCAGAGCTTTACAGACAAGAGAGAAGGAATTGGGCACCAGGATTGATACTTGATCACTTTCTTAGAGATAATGGAGCAGGACCTTGAAAACGTACCTTTGCTACCAAATAGTTAACTTAGAACATTTGCTAAATATTTATATTTTATTTATGAGTTTTTTTACTGCATGAATGACACAGCTTGGCTTTGATTAAACATTATGTCTTCTTTAGGTTAGGCTTGTTTATGTTTTAGGATGTGAAGGCCACATGTTGAAGACCCTGTACTTCATCAGCGTGAAACTCCTGACTCCGAACCTTGCACTAATTGTATATGTTAGTTAATCTCCCTTGGATAAAGTAAACATGTTAGAGTAAAAGCAATTTTCTGATTTGACATTTTCAGATTGTTATTAACTGTTCTTGGTATGTGCCTCTGTGTAGTCATCCTCTGTTCCTCTTTGTATTAGTTCTGGTGTTCTCCAGAAGTTTTATTTCTCAATTTTTTAGCCCCTGTCCTTTGCATGTTACCTTGATCTGTTAATTCAAGGTACGAAATGCAGCATGATGCCCCTTCAAGATGATAAAGTTCGAAATGATAACTAGGGGTGGGCGGAATTTACGAAATTCAGTTTCGCAAACTATCGCCAAAATGTCAAAAATCTCCCCAAACACGCGGAAATATCGCGAAGACGCAGATGTTTTTTTCTTGCCTGTTCGCGATATTTTCTGCTTCATCGCGTTGAAAATGTCTCGCTAACTTGCCCATGCGGTCGCTTATGGGCGTGGCCATCTTGTTTTCACTTGTCCCACCCGCTCGCGATGCTTATTTCCTGTTCCGGGTCGCGCAATGCATGCTCGTGCCTGGTTGTGATACGTATTTCCTGTTCAGGAACGCTTTTACGTGTTCGCAGTGCTTTTTGCGTGCTCAGGGAGAAAATATTACGTGAACTTGCCCACGCGGTCACAATGGGCGCGGCCATCTTGTTTTTCGCTCTATTGCATCGTTCTGGGGCCTGCTTTTGAATCCTCCCTCTATCTTTTCAATCCTTTGTTTCTAGACACTTTTTTTAGATCTATTTTATTTATTATCTCTCTGACTATTTTCCTGCTTCTATATTTTTGGTTTTTGTCTACTTTTTGTGTGTTTTTAACTACTTTTGCACTCTTTTTCTATTACCAGCTTTTTCCATTTCTTTTACTGACTTTTTTAATTTTTACGTTTTCTTTTCCGCCCCCCGCCTACCCCAGAACCATGGCAAAGGGCCACAGGGCTCATCGCAGCCAGAGCCACGAGGGGTGCAGGCACGGGCCTTATTTGGGGAGGTGGAGTTGGCTGCACTCGTTTTCTTTGTGCAGCACCACCTCCCCTTAACCCTGGCAGCAGGTGGCAGGCCTGGGTTTGGGTACGGGCTCCGGGAGCATCAGCAGCGGTGGGGGAAGGTGCACCGGGCAGTGTTTCGCTGCTCTGGGGTCCGGCGCACCGAGAACCAGTTGACGCACCGGGGGTCCGATATCCTGGACCGGGAGCAGGACCTGCTGGACCTGCTAGGAGCGGAGGTCCCGGGTCTTGGTGAGTAACTATTTAATTATTACTAATTTGTGTCTGTTCTTCTGCTCTGTGTTATATATTGCTAATATCTTTTTTTCCAACCAGCTAGAATGCTGCTGCTTACATTACAGGTAAATTAAAAGTCTTCTGTGATTGTGATGACACAGGTGCTCTTTTGAATTACTAATCTTACTTGTTTGCAACTTTGCATTTGCGCTCGCTTAGCGTGATTATTATCTAAGAGTTTGTTTTAGAGAAATTAAGTTACGTAATGCTATAGTGACTCTAGTCCTTACTTTGTCCTGTCACTAAGAGATAGGGGCAGATTGATACTTAGGTTTAGTTACTTTGTATGAGTTTGTAAGTTTTTTTGTGGTATGCGTGATGCCCCCTCTGTCACGTCACGTGCTGCTAGTACCCCAGTCTTTAGTAGAACATTTTCTAGTTTGTGCAATGAGTGGTAATAGGCTTAGCACTAGCAGAACATCATTCAGGATCAATCAATCAACCAAAAATTTGGTGTATACAAAAATGTAGTCATGTGTCCTCCATTTGACCATATGCATTGTTGAGGAGTAAAAGAAGTGGAAATGCATACTTAATGTACAATTGGCATGCCTGGAATAGGTGGGCTAGGTCAGGTGGTACGTCATACTTAGGCTTAGTTAGTATTCCTGGAATCAGAATGGAAGACTGGATTAGTGTTGATAAATAGTAAATAGTCGATCCGCGAATTCCCCGATACTACTTGTTGACCAGATGAGATCGGTCAATTTAGTTATTGCAATTGTTGTTTACATAAGCGTTTTTTTAACCGGTTTTTAAAAATATTTTATTTGTTTCACACCAATCATCAATGTTTGTCTCTTTCTTATATCTTTCCTGTACAGCACCCAGGGTCAGGCAGACAAGGTCGCAGTCGGCGGGAGGAGCACAACACCAGCAACAGGAGGACACCAATGAGGGTTCCTATGCTGGCCCTAGTAAGTCTTCTTGTTTTTAATATTAATAATTCTTATTCCATAACTTTTACTGCACCATATTTTTTCCGAACTATTGTTTCTTTTTCCCAATGCTATTTTTTACCAAAAAATATCCTTCTATCTGTGCTATCTGTTTCGAAATTCTTGTTATCCCTGCCTCTGCTATGATGACTCTCTGTACTACTACTATTTGTCTGTAGTAGCTAAGCTTGCCCAGTTTGTCCATTCTTTACTTAAAAGGTTTTAAATAAAACTCAGATTCACCAGTAGCTCTAGCCATTGAGTACAGTCCTTTGGGTTGTCCTCTTGTACTACTTCTAGTCTTATTGATCTTGAGTCTTTGTTACTCTTGAGGCTTTTTTGGACAATTCCCACCAACAAATGCCAAACCAGATTTATTACTATTTTGATAAGATAGGACATGCTACTACTGTTGTAGGCATTTTGCACATACAGAACTTTGCACAAGAAAATAGGATGTTGGTGATGGGAGGTTGGACCTTTCTCACACCTCAATCAGAAGTTTAGAACCCACCACAATCCCCTGCCCGACTAGTTATAGTAGTGTCTCGTCATAAGTATCAGCTCTCCGAACCCTCCCCCCAAGATACCCAACAAGTAGACAACCCAGAACATAACACATCCGACCTCTCAGTCGTGGAAGCAATACATATGCACACCCTTCCTTTTGCTCGCTCACTCGTGTAAGTCCACACCACATACCACCGAGTCTATGTAAGTTCAAAAGTTTTATTTTGAATTCACAAGCTATCTACGTTATTCTATAATGCAGCACCAACACAAAAATGCATAACATTAAAACAATAAACACGATAAGGGCCTAGGTCCTTGCCTTAATTCTCCCCCACCTGGCTGCCTTCCAGAACCCTGAAGGGACTATCTTGAGACTGTACTTCTAAGCCTACTATTGTAGTGGCATCGCAGAAGTTTCATCAAGACTGACCCCGGGCTGTGTAGCGCTTCTCGCGCTTGGTTGAACTCACGCCACTTGTTCAACAGCTGCTGCTGGGGGAGCGCGCAGTCTGGGCCTGCCTGTTCTGTGAGGCCACCGGCATTGGCGTGAAGCATGAGAGCTGCTTCCGCGATGGTTGCCTGGTAACAGAGACCCAGCGAAGCTCTGCCCGACGATCCAGGAAGAGGCGAGGCGCCAGAAGGTGAGGGGCGGGCAGTGAGGATGCCGGGCCTAATCGAAGCACTTCCTGAGTTAGCAAGTGGAGAAAGAGAGAGTCGTGGAAGAAGGGGAGGGAAGTCCAGAATCGACCCCCCGCCCCTGACAGGGCATCAGTGCGGGATCAGCCTCCGAAGTCCTGCGGACGGTGCGGAGACAGTAACGAAAGTCCGAGACTCTATCAAGTGCGCTGCATGCTCTGCGGGGGATTTCTGTCAGACCTACCATCACTAATGTAAGCGGGGATTGTGAGGTGGAGGGAGGAGACTCGGTACACCGTGACTTATGTCAGGCCGGTTCTCTGAGCAGTGTCTGGCCCTGTGGAAATCGTGACTGAAGTGCCTGAAAAACAAACCCAGCCGATCTACAGCACGATCAGCTGGTAAAATTACAGCAAGGGAGTGCACTGTTATTTACTGCAAACCTAAGAGAAGCCACAAGCCAGGGATAGATTGAGAGCATGGTTGCTTGATGCAGGAAATAGATAAGCATGCCTGACGAGGAACAGGAACCCCACATCAATGCTGGAAATTGAGTCCTATTTACCTTAAGTGAAAGTGAATACAGTCCATTTAAAGCTTGTTTACTTCAAAGTATTGGCCTGTCTTCCTGAGACATATGTTATATGGATACAATGCTTAGATAATCTATTGTTTTGGCTTATCTCTGTCATTCTAGGCAGTCAAAAGTGGAATAACTGCAGGGCTGCTTCTGGATCCTGTACTTCTCTCATGTGAAATGCAAATGTGTTCTTTACAGTAATGAAATTCCTACACCTATCTGCTTATGACTGTTATGATCATTTATGGTCAGCTAATTTAATTAGATCTTATGCTGTTTTTATGAATTAACAAAAGAATGTAATTTATTGACAATGTATAATATGCAAATTTATCAAACGGTGAAGCAACTGAAAACCTAATTGAAAGGAAAGATAAAGCTTTCCACTTTTTCTAAAGACGGTGTCGTGTCATTTTTAAGTGGAGGTGCGCTGAGTTGCTGTGCTGTGGTGAGTGTGACGCAAGTACAACACAATTGCCTTGAAGTTAGGCCTTTCCACTTTGTGCCAGGCTACCCTAGGTGGACCGGTGATCCCGGGTCCAACAGTATGTAGCAATGATAACGTTTTTGCTTTGATTTGTTCTTAGCAGAGTCAGCTTTGTATGGCATTAACTGTATAAAAAGATTTGGCTTTCACATCTGTGTGTGACTCTGTATAAACCCTCTGCCTGGAGGTTTAGGATGCTTTCATGTATATAGCACTAGCATGGCGCACGCTTTCATTTAATGTAAGTTTAATGGCTTTCGCATGTGTGTGTGACTCTGTATAAACCGGAGCCACCCTTTGCCTGGCGGTCAGTACTGCTCTGTCCCTTGGTTTTAAGTGACAAACAGTCCCCCACCCTCCACCACTATGGAGCCGTTACCCAGCCTGGTGCTAAGTGCTAACTTCTAAGCACTTCACAGCCTGCATTGCTCTGTGGAGCTGAGCTGTTTTGGGACCGGGGCCAGTGCTTGGCTGTTCACAGCCTGTGGTCAGGGGCTAGTGCACAGCGTTTAGCTTTGAACTGTTCCCGCCACTGCATGCTCAGCAGCAAAGGTGTACAGCTCTTCTCTTAAGGCTGAGAGCTGAACGTCATCCCGTGCACTCTGAGCTCCGCAGTGCTCTGAGGTGCCGAGGTCACCCCCCTCTCCCCCTACCCCGATGTAGTGCGGTTAGCACTCTAGCAGACGCACGTACGCATCCACGCATCCGCAGGCCAGGCGTGGCCTGCGGGGTCCAATAAAAGAAGGACGCGCGCTCGGGCACTTCACTTCCGAATGAGACGATTGTGTGGTTTACTGGCTGATGCTCCGCACTTCCACCCCTGCGCACGCGGCCATGCTGGTCGCTTAGGCCTACCCACACACCCTCACCACATTGGCGACGAGTGGAGGGATACCAACCCTCGCTCCCTTCATCGGGTGGTACCATCAGCACCAACCCGCGGTGCCTACCGCGAGGAGACCAACGTGTCCTCATTCTGGCGGGTCCGCCCCAGTGACCCGAGATTGCCTGACGCACGCTGAGATAACACCACGGTTTGCCGACCTACTAACAGTCGGGTACAGCCGCCATGGGGGACGAGGCAGCGGCACCGGTCATCAACATCCCGTTCCAGCATGCTGCTGCTGGAGTGCTGCCGCCTTTCAGCGAAGCGAGTGACCCATCCACAGCATCACCCCGGTGGAAGGTGTGGTTAGAGAGACTTGAAAATTACTTTGTGGTCACCAGAGAAACGGACGACGCGGTGAAACGATCACTGCTCCTTCACTACGCGGGGGACGAGGTATTCCGACTCTTCAAACACCTACCCAATTCGGCGGGAGTAACCACGTATGCTGCTGCGGTCACCGCACTGAACAACCATTTTGACCCGCAACTGAATGTAGACTTCGAAGTCTTTAAGCTGGGGCAAGCCCGCCAACGAGAAGGTGAATCGATGGATCAATTCCACACTCGGGTCCGGGAACTGGCCAGTTCCACGGACGAAGACCAACCCAAGGCCATCAGGCGCCAACTGATACAAGGGTGTCGGGACAAAACGCTGAGGGGCCACATCCTAAGAAAGCCTGGGATCTCGCTCGAGGACATCCTTGTCCTGGCCAGAGCTCATGAACTGTCAGATGCCAGGGCCACGGCCATGGAGCAAGCACTGCACAAGATTCCCGCCAAACCGGAAACGACCAGGAATGAGCGGGCTGACGCAGTACGGGCACGACCACGTGGCCCAGGAAGAAAAGGAGCCCGGCGAGACGCACCACAGGGCCGGTGCGGATACTGTGGACACGAACCCCATGCCGCCAGAGACTGTCCTGCCCAAGGCCAAGTCTGCGGGAACTGCGGAATCCCAAATCATTTCGCAGCGGTTTGCCGCCGGAGGAACAAACCCCCAAACTCGCAGAAATCATGGACAACAGCCAAAGCGGTCCGCCAACTATCCATAGCAGAATCACCTCCGGGGAGGACAGACAATTTCCTACCAACGTCGCAGGTTGAATCAGACTCCGAGGACGAGGAGGAGGCATATGTGGTCTCCTTCGCCAGGGAACTAAAAATCAGACGACGGCCGCAGCCAACGTGTGTGATCCACGTAGGTGAGAGCGAAGTGAAGGCCGTCATTGATACAGGAGCCACCGTTAATGTCATGGGCCTACAAGAATTCAACAAGCTGCGCCCCCGCCCGGAAGTTTTAAACTCCAAGACCAAGATATTTGCGTATGGCGCCGACACCCCACTTCCCCTGAAAGGGAAAATAGTCACACCCATACGGGCTGACGACGTGGAAGTAACCGCAACGATCCATATCATTGATCGAGAGGCCGACACCCTAATAAGCAGCCACACGGCGGAGGACCTGAAGCTCATTGCTTTTGCCAACCACATACGGAACCACCAGGTAGAAGAACTTCTGGAACGCTTCCCCGAGCTGTTCAAAGGTCTTGGGTGCATCAAATGCGCACCGATCAAACTGCACATCGACAAAACCGTCACTCCCACTGCTCTCCGCCATCGGAGAATCCCATTCCACCTGCGGCCATTGGTGGAGAAGGAACTGGTGAAACTCGAGAAACTGGGGGTCATCGAAAAGGTAACCGGGCCCACCCCGTGGGTGTCGCCCATGGTCATCGTCGAAAAACCCAAGCAGCCGGGCGAGGTCCGGCTATGCATAGATATGAGACTGCCGAACGCGGCAATCAAGCGGGAAAGACATCTGACCCCGACGATGGATGACATCATAGCCGATGTGAATGGCTCGAAGTGGTTTTCCAAAATCGACCTTAATGCGGGATACCATCAACTGCCACTCGCTGAAGAGTGCCGCTTCATAACCACCTTCAGCACTCACTTGGGCCTCCGGAGGTACAAGCGACTCAACTTCGGAATATCCTCGGCCGCCGAGGTGTTTCAGAACACCATCAGGGAGCTGCTTTCAGGACTACCAGGAGTCATCAACGTGAGCGACGATATCCTCATACACTCAGCCACGGCCTCCGAACATTACAAGCACTTGCGGGATGTGTTGAAGAGACTCAGTGCACATGGAGCAACACTCCACAAGGAGAAATGCCAATTTTTCCAGCCCTCGATTGAGTTCTTTGGCTACGTGTTCAACCAGGAGGGAGTCCAGATCGACCCGCGAAAGTCGAAGTCCATCAAGGACGCCCCAGCACCCCAATCGCCCACGGAAGTGAGGAGCTTCCTCGGAATGGCCACATATTGCGGCTGTTTCATCCCAGGACTGGCCACACGCAGCGAGCCTCTCCGAGCGTTGACGAAGGCAGATGCCGCCTGGACCTGGGGCCCCAAAGAACAGGACGCCTTCCGGAGCATAAAAGAAGCACTTCTAGAGAACGCCACCCTCTCATACTTCGATCCGACCAAGCGGACTGAGGTAGTCGTGGATGCCAGCCCCGTGGGGCTCGGGGCAGTCCTGACACAAGAACATGAACCAGGGAAATGGACCGCCCTAGCATTCGCGAGCAAAGCCCTAACTCCCACCGAGGCTAGATATGCCCAGATTGAGCGCGAAGCGCTAGCTATCAAGTGGGCCTGTGGACACTTCCACCTTTACTTACACGGACAAGCATTCGTCATGGTCACAGATCACCAACCCTTGGTGCCACTCTTCAAGGGCAGTGCCCCCATCCACCGCCACGAATCGAGAGATGGGTGATCCAGCTCCAAACTTATGACATGGAGGTCATCTACAGACCCGGAGCCAAAAATCCAGCCGACTACTTGTCACGGCACCCACTGCCGCGAGAACTGACAGCCACTGATGAGGAGTGTGATGGCTATGTTCAGTGGGTGGCTCTCACATCCTGCCCCCAGTGCATGACTCTAGATGAAATCAAGGAGGCAGCCACAGAAGACCTCCCCTACATGCGGTCACTCCAGGCGGTGCAAGAAGGGTCCTGGACGGATTATCTCCGCCCCCCCCCGAGTTGGTCGGCGGCGGACAAGGAAACCCTCACCAAGTATTGGCAGATCCGCCATGAACTCAGCGCCACGGAGGAGGGCACACTCCTAAGAGGGACGCGTCTTGTGATACCAAGGCGACTCAGACATCGGGCTACCCAACTGGCACACGGAGGTCACCAAGGGGTCACCAAGATGAAGGCGCGCATGCGCGAGAAGGTGTGGTTCCCCGCACTGGAAAGCACCGTGGACGAGTATGTTAAGAACTGCATGTCCTGCCAGTTAACCAGCGACCCGGAACGACCAGTCCCCATCATCACGGAGGAAGCCTGCACAGCTCCATGGGAAAAGGTCAGCGTGGATTTTGGAAGCTTCCCCGGTGAGGGGCATACTCTGGTGGTCATAGACTCTTATTCCAAATACCCCCTCGTAGAGAAAATACAATCCACGGCTTTTGCCCACGTGGGGCCAGCACTTGAAAAGATGTTCTCCCTATTCGGCCTGCCTGGTGAACTCAAAAGCGACAACGGCCCTCCCTTCCAGGGAGCGGAGTTTGCCACCTTCATGACGACGCGAGGCATCACCCACCGGCGCATCACTCCCCAGTGGCCACAAGCCAACGGGGAGGTGGAGCGATTCATGCGAACACTTAACAAAATGTTCAGGATCGCAGTGGTCGAAGAGGCCGACCCCTAACAGAGACTGCACGAATTCCTGAGAGAATACCGTGGAACGCCCCATTGCACCACGCTGAGAAGCCCGTGGTCGTTGATGTTTCAAGGCCAACGTAGGGACTTCCTCCCCGTGCCGCCGGGGCCAAGGCGGGAAGATGAGGAACTGGATGAGATGCAGGAACGCGCACAAAGACGCCGGCGAAGGAATAACATGCGGGCGAGCAGCCGCCGCAGGGCCACACCAAGGCAACTACATCGAGGAGACCGGGTCATCATCAAGAATCGACGACCCGGGGGAAAGTTTCGGACCTTCTATGAACCAGGGCCGTGGACGGTCACCAACACGAAGGGCACCATGGTGACCGCCAACAAGGAGGGAGAAGAAGTGTCAAGGAACTCGTCGTGGTTCAAAATAGTCACTCCAGCCGGCAACACAAGTGCTGAAGCCCAGGAGGACATCCCCGAAACACCCGGAGCGACAGCACCAGAAGCGGCGAGTAGCTCTGCAGCAGACGGCGGGGGCCTCACACCAGAGCCTGAAGCACCCACACACTCCACCCCCGTCCGGAGCCAGGCCCATCACGGGGATCGAGGCTCGGGCCGCACGCCTCGTTACAGTCTGAGGCCCAACCCCCGCCCCAACCAGAAGCTCAATGACTATGTCTGCCACCTGAGCTCCTGAACTCTGCAACCGGGGAGCACGCAAGTACCCTTTCATCATTGTATATTCGTTTCATGAACAGTTTACTGAACATTTTGAAATTGTTGAAAGTTGGATAGAGATGTAGTGCGGTTAGCACTCTAGCAGACGCACGTACGCATCCACGCATCCGCAGGCCAGGCGTGGCCTGCGGGGTCCAATAAAAGAAGGACGCGCGCTCGGGCACGTCACTTCCGAATGAAACGAGTGTGTGGTTTACTGGCTGATGCTCCGCGCTTCCACCCCTGCGCACGCGGCCATGCTGGTCGCTTAGGCCTACCCACATACCCTCACCACACCCTTCTTCCCCTACCCCGGTTTCGAACGTTTGCCCTAGTGTCCCTGATGTGCGGGTGTTGTATATTTGTGGGACAGCGTCAGTTTGTCTGGTTTGCTGTTTGTGTGTAGGTGTCGGCCACCAGTGTGCGCTTCTGTCTGCATGTCTCTGTGTATTTGTGTGTAAGTTGATATGTGTTTTTCTATTCTGTCCCCTCGACTCTCTCTTCCCCCTCTTCAAAGTCATCAAATTCTCAATGCTTTACAGCTGATAACCAAACTGTGTACCCATGGTTTCGTTTCTGGTTTCAAAAGTGATTCTCTTGACAGTCTGCCTAGCCGCAGCCACATGGCAGAGGTCATAATGTGACAGTTCACTGCTTGTGGTAATATTGTAGTTTAACAGTTTACTTGTTTCCCCTTACATCTCTGTATAATTTTAGGGTTTTACTCCCCCCCCCCCCTCACAAGTTTTGTATCCCTTTCCGCACAGACCTTCTCTCCTCGGCCTAGCCCCTCCTCCCTCCACTCAATTGCTGCTGGCAACACGCCAATGCAAGTTTCAACACATGCCCTCCAGCCCTTTTCGGCTGCTTCAAACACTGTTTTCTAAATCTTATCTTTCGCACCATCTCGCAGCACCTTGCTGCATAAATCTATTCACCCTTTACTTACTTTTTTACCTCCCCCCCCTGTTGGCCCTCCTTTGACATTGTCTACTGCAGATAAAAAGATCGTATAGCAATAAACAAAAGCTGTAGCAGTTTTAAGCCGCTATCCCTCAATAAACATACACCCACACACTATTACTACCGAAATTTAATCTGGTTCTTAACATTTCATTTTACCCTTATTGATTAATTTCCACACTTACAAGCAATTGTACTCTAGTACGGCTTTATAAACTGCTTCATGAACTATGCACAATACAAACCCGGAGCCGCATATTCAGCTCACACCTTCCCTCCCTTTCCAAAGGCCTCTACAATGGCAGTTTCAGATTAATATGCTCAATAGGCATTTGCAATACAATAGGTCACGCATTTGCGGTACTTTGAGCTAATGGCATTCTAAATGACAATGCCTTTTATTTATGTGGTTAGAAAACCTGAAAGCAATGCGTAAACACTTTCTTTTTACTTATAGTCATTGCTTACAAGAAGCAAAGCTAGCAGTAACTGCGCCTCCTTTACTGACAGCTTTGCTGCTCCTAAGCAAGGACAATAAGTACAAAATGCACATTTACACACCCCTTGCATGTTTTCAAAACACATAAATAAAAGGCATTGTCATTTACAATGCCAATAGCTCAAACTCCTGCGAATGCAAGACCTATTGCATTGCAAATGCTTGTTAATGTTTATGTAGCCCCTCTGACAGCTATTGTAGCCCCCTCTGGGATCTTTATGGTGACCTATGCCAATGATACCCAATTGGTGGTAGTATTAAACGAAGCAGATCAAAGGACTGAGGGCCTTTATTTCTGCCTTGAGGATGTGTCGAGCTTGATGGATGCGTCTCATCTTAAGCTTAATGGTGGGAAACCAGAGCTCTTGAAACTGGGCAACCCCTTAAGCTTTAAATCCAACACCACGTGGCCAGCATGTATGGGCCCTGCACCTGTCCCTAAATCAGATATGAAGAGCCTGGGCAACTGGCTGGACCAGGATCTGTCCTTCAGAGCTCAGGCAAGGAATACCGCAGCTATCTGCTATGGTCTGCTTAGAATGGTCCGCAAAGTCCTGCCTCTCCTCCCCTCCCAAGCCAAAAAGATACTGGTCCAATCGCTCATACTTTTCAGAATAGACTATGGAAATGCCCTATATCTGGGGGCCCCTTCTACAATTGTCAGTAAACTCCAGACTGTTCAAAATAGTGCAGACCAACACTGACTGGAGTCTCTAACAGATAATCGGCTAAACATGCACTCCACTCCCTTCTCTGGCTCCCGGTTCGGGAACGTATCAGCTTCAAGGCCTTGTGCCTAGTGCATAAGTCCATGCAAGGGAATGGGCCTCCTATCAATTCAGCCATGATCCGTCCTCATAAGGAGAATAGGAAACTTTGGTCAGACGAGCTGCATCTGGCCGAAGTCCCCAGGATTAGGAAGTCCCGAAGTGGCGGAAGGCTTTTTTCATATAATGCAGCCAAACTCTGGAATTTCCTGCCGCTGCATCTTCGCAGGAATCCAACCATCTTGCCTTCAGAAAATTACTGAAGACATTCCTGTTCCCCTAAGCTCTTTCTGTCTCTTTAGCTGCCTCTCTAGGGTCTGACCTAACGCTGGGATGCTCCTGGCTTTGCGCTTTATAAATGTCCTTTTCATTTCATTGGCATTATAAATGACAATGCCTTTTATTTATGTGCATTGAAAACCTGCAAGTGGTACGTAAACACGCCCTTTGTACATACATTCCTGGCTTACAAGAAGGAAGGATGGCAGTGAAAGAGGCACAATTTGTGCCTTGCTTATCGTAAGCAACAACTATAAGCACAAATTGCATGTTTATGGTGTAGGTTTTCAAAACCTAAATAAAAGGCATTGTCGTTTACAATGACAATAGTTCAAACTCTCGCAAATGCGAGACCTATTGCATTGCAAATGCTTGTTCTTTTACCAATGAGTCTGACTGTCTGTCTTGTCCCCGAGGCACCGGCTCTTCCCTTGCACATAATCTCGCCAGTTAACACTCCAGCCATGTCATTATTGCTCCATCCGCTGTCTATGCTACTTAGGAGTCTTTATGACAACATGAATCTCTGCAATAATTCGTTATTTAGACCGAAAGTGCTATGTGCCATTGCTTAGTACCAGAAGCTTTATTAAAATATCATGTTGCTTGACCCTTGATTTCATTTATTGCAGATGTCTGACAGACCATAAAAGTTGGCTTTTGCCCAGAGCTTTACAGACAAGAGAGAAGGAATTGGGCACCAGGATTGATACTTTATCACTTTCTTTGAGATAATGGAGCAGGACCTTGAAAACGTACCTTTGCTACCAAATAGTTAACTTAGAACATTTGCTAAATATTTATATTTTATTTATGATTTTTTTTACTGCATGAATGACACAGCATGGCTTTGATTAAACATTATGTCTTCTTTAGGTTAGGCTTGTTTATGTTTTAGGATGTGAAGGCCACATGTTGAAGACCCTGTACTACATCAGCGTGAAACTCCTGACTCCGAACCTTGCACTAATTTTATATGTTAGTTAATCTCCCTTGGATAAAGTAAACATGTTGGAGTAAAAGCAATTTTCTGATTTATCATTTTCAGATTGTTATTAACTGTTCTTGGTATGTGCCTCTGTGTAGTCATCCTCTGTTCCTCTTTGTATTAGTTCTGGTGTTCTCCAGAAGTTTTATTTCTCAATTTTTTAGCCCCTGTCCTTTGCATGTTACCTTGATCTGTTAATTCAAGGTACGAAATGCAGCATGATGCCACTTCAAGATGATAAAGTTCGAAATGATAACTAGGGGTGGGCGGAATTTACGAAATTCAGTTTCGCAAACTATCGCGAAAATGTCAAAAATCTCCACAAACACGCGGAAATATCGCGAAGACGCAGATGTTTTTTTCTTGCCTGTTCGCGATATTTTCTGCTTCATCGCGTTGAAAATGTCTCGCTAACTTGCCCATGCGGTCGCTTATGGGCGTGGCCATCTTGTTTTCACTTGTCCCACCCGCTCGCGATGCTTATTTCCTGTTCCGGGTCGCGCAATGCATGCTCGTGCCTGTTTGTGATATGTATTTCCTGTTCAGGAATGCTTTTACGTGTTCGCAGTGTTTTTTGCGTGCTCAGGGAGAAAATATTACGTGAACTTGCCCACGCGGTCACAATGGGCGCGGCCATCTTGTTTTTCGCTCTATTGCATCGTTCTGGGGCCTGCTTTTGAATCCTCCCTCTATCTTTTCAATCCTTTGTTTCTAGACACTTTTTTTAGATCTATTTTATTTATTATCTCTCTGACTATTTTCCTGCTTCTATATTTTTGGTTTTGTCTACTTTTTGTGTGTTTTTAACTACTTTTGCACTCTTTTTCTATTACCAGCTTTTTCCATTTCTTTTACTGACTTTTTTAATTTTTACGTTTTCTTTTCCGCCCCCCGCCTACCCCAGAACCATGGCAAAGGGCCACAGGGCTCATCGCAGCCAGAGCCACGAGGGGTGCAGGCACGGGCCTTATTTGGGGAGGTGGAGTTGGCTGCACTCGTTTTCTTTGTGCAGCACCACCTCCCCTTAACCCTGGCAGCAGGTGGCAGGCCTGGGTTTGGGTACGGGCTCCGGGAGCATCAGCAGCGGTGGGGGAAGGTGCACCGGGCAGTGTTTTGCTGCTCTGGGGTCCGGCGCACCGAGAACCAGTTGACGCACCGGGGGTCCGATATCCTGGACCGGGAGCAGGACCTGCTGGACCTGCTAGGAGCGGAGGTCCCGGGTCTTGGTGAGTAACTATTTAATTATTACTAATTTGTGTCTGTTCTTCTGCTCTGTGTTATATATTGCTAATATCTTTTTTTCCAACCAGCTAGAATGCTGCTGCTTACATTACAGGTAAATTAAAAGTCTTCTGTGATTGTGATGACACAGGTGCTCTTTTGAATTACTAATCTTACTTGTTTGCAACTTTGCATTTGCGCTCGCTTAGCGTGATTATTATCTAAGAGTTTGTTTTAGAGAAATTAAGTCACGTAATGCTATAGTGACTCTAGTCCTTACTTTGTCCTGTCACTAAGAGATAGGGGCAGATTGATACTTAGGTTTAGTTACTTTGTATGAGTTTGTAATTTTTTTGTGGTATGCGTGATGCCCCCTCTGTCACGTCACGTGCTGCTAGTACCCCAGTCTTTAGTAGAACATTTTCTAGTTTGTGCAATGAGTGGTAATAGGCTTAGCACTAGCAGAACATCATTCAGGATCAATCAATCAACCAAAAATTTGGTGTATACAAAAATGTAGTCATGTGTCCTCCATTTGACCATATGCATTGTTGAGGAGTAAAAGAAGTGGAAATGCATACTTAATGTACAATTGGCATGCCTGGAATAGGTGGGCTAGGTCAGGTGGTACGTCATACTTAGGCTTAGTTAGTATTCCTGGAATCAGAATGGAAGACTGGATTAGTGTTGATAAATAGTAAATAGTCGATCCGCGAATTCCCCGATACTACTTGTTGACCAGATGAGATCGGTCAATTTAGTTATTGCAATTGTTGTTTACATAAGCGTTTTTTTAACCGTTTTTTAAAAATATTTTATTTGTTTCACACCAATCATCAATATTTGTCTCTTTCTTATATCTTTCCTGTACAGCACCCAGGGTCAGGCAGACAAGGTCGCAGTCGGCGGGAGGAGCACAACACCAGCAACAGGAGGACACCAATGAGGGTTCCTATGCTGGCCCTAGTAAGTCTTCTTGTTTTTAATATTAATAATTCTTATTCCATAACTTTTACTGCACCATATTTTTTCCGAACTATTGTTTCTTTTTCCAATGCTATTTTTTACCAACAAATATCCTTCTATCTGTGCTATCTGTTTCGAAATTCTTGTTATCCCTGCCTCTGCTATGATGACTCTCTGTACTACTACTATTTGTCTGTAGTAGCTAAGCTTGCCCAGTTTGTCCATTCTTTACTTAAAAGATTCACCAGTAGCTCTAGCCATTGAGTACAGTCCTTTGGGTTGTCCTCTTGTACTACTTCTAGTCTTATTGATCTTGAGTCTTTGTTACTCTTGAGGCTTTTTGGGACAATTCCCACCAACAAATGCCAAACCAGATTTATTACTATTTTGATAAGATAGGACATGCTACTACTGTTGTAGGCATTTTGCACATACAGAACTTTGCACAAGAAAATAGGATGTTGGTGATGGGAGGTTGGACCTTTCTCACACCTCAATCAGAAGTTTAGAACCCACCACAATCCCCTGCCCGACTAGTTATAGTAGTGTCTCGTCATAAGTATCAGCTCTCCGAACCCTCCCCCCAAGATACCCAACAAGTAGACAACCCAGAACATAACACATCCGACCTCTCAGTCGTGGAAGCAATACATATGCACACCCTTCCTTTCGCTCGCTCACTCGTGTAAGTCCACACCACATACCACCGAGTCTATGTAAGTTCAAAAGTTTTATTTTGAATTCACAAGCTATCTACGTTATTCTATAATGCAGCACCAACACAAAAATGCATAACATTAAAACAATAAACATTGTTACACTTACAGTTGCAACAACTGGAAGTCCATAGGGAAAAAAAGGGAAATCATGATAACTGAACAATGTTGGAAGCACCACCATCCCCTTGTTAGGAATCTAGTTTATATAACATTTTAAATGAAGATCTCTAAGTGAATTCTGGGGACCTCTCACCTTCGAAGAACCAAGTACTGGTAGTTGTTACATCATAAGCTCTGAAAAGCTCTGGTTTGTAGAAGTGAATCTTCTGTCCGTAATGAGAAAAATGGTGCGCGTTAGTATATTGCAAAGCATTTCTTAACCATGCTAAAAAGTGTAGCATTTTTATGGATAAGCAATATGGACTAACTCCACAACTTCATAAAAAAGTGGCTTGTTAATGTTTTGGTTGACAGTAGCAGTATGAGGTCATGTGGGCTCAAAGGTGTCTTATACAACAAGCTGCGAGGTAACGTCACATGTGCAAAAATAAAAGACACAAAGGTAAAATAGTTGCATGGCTCGGGCTAACTAAGCAAAGACTAGAATGACCCTAGGGACCATATAACTACTAGTGTCTACTCTAGTACTACCCGATTTGTACTAGTGATGTACTGTATACTATTAACTCATTTTTCAATCTTGCTACTGACCAATAGCGGGAGGTGTATATGACACCTAAAAAATGTGTAATGTTCTTTCTAGGCGCACTACCGACCACCAGTGCTGGGGCTAGCGGCGAAGGTGACGTGGCTGGTGAGGACGCTGCAGTTGCAAATGGAGCCGCAGGGAGCGAGCCAGCACCAGTGGCGGGAGGTGGCAAGTTAGATTCATAATCCTTAACTATTGACATTACACTCACTGCAAGGGTGTACCGTATGTATACTGTACTGTTGAGACTTAGGGCCCCATTAGGATGGCGGGCGAATTGCCCCCGCCGGGCTGGCTGTAGTCCCCGCCGGCCTGGCGGTGGCAAACCACCCGCCATCCCTGTAGAATAGACCCCCCGCCATATTACAATGGCTGGGGGGTCCGCAGCGGATGGAAAGACCGTCCACCACTTTTCCGCACGGTCGACATGTTGACCGGGTGGAAAAGGGTTCAATATGGTGGCGGTGTCCGAAAGCCACCACCAGCCATATTAGAATGTGCATTTTGGGATGCCTGCCGCCACGGAAAGGCATGCGGAGTATGCTTGGAGACCCGTTTCAGGCCCCCTTGGACTCTGGAGGGGTGGGGGGTGCACATGGCGGGTGCCTATGGTACCCCCCTGCCTTTCAAAGCACAACGTGGCAGGCACCGCGCGGTGCCTGTCACGTTGTGCTTTGAAAAGCACAACATGTATTTTTAGCATTGCGGCGGGCGGTGATATCAGCACCGCCCGCTGCAATGTTAAAAATACGGGATGCGCCCGCCATTGTGGTGGTCGCATCCTAATTGCCCCCACGGGACCACCGCCCTTATGGCAGGCGGTCCCTTTTATCATGAAAATGGCGGGCGGACAAAGTCCGTCTGCCATCCTAATGATGCCCTAAGTAAGTAAGAGTTGTTGTGAACGTTTGAAGAGTCAAGACACCCTTTCATTGGCATTAGAAAAGGCATTAGGCGTGGGAGAATTGAGTAACTAATGGCCTCTTGTATCTGATTTCAACTCCGCTTTGAAAGTTTTATGGAGAAAACTAAAAGTCAGATCAGATCACCTGGTGTTGAACTAAAAGGGAAAGATGGGTGGAAGGAAGATGGGCGAAATTTGCGAATTCGCAGTCCGCGAATTCATCCGAAATTGCAAAAAAAGTCTGCGAGTTCGCGAATTTTCCCGCTAACTCGCGGATTTTTGTGCCAGTTGCACAAATATGTGACCACGTGTGCCTATAACTTTGCCAGCGCGCTAAAAGGCACCGAGGTCCCTTGAGTGAGCTGGCCATTATAGTGGCGACGGGCGGGAAGACGTTTCATACCGCTAGTGTGTGGTGGATGGGGCCAAACGGGTGGGGTTTCTATGTGAGTTCACATGTATCTTGTTTATAAAGGGTTAGAGACCGAGCAGAGCAGCAGATGAGGAGAAAGCAGCCTCCTGGTCACAGGAGCTACACGGGGATGGTGCTCGGGAAACTCATGGATGCAAAAATAAGTTTGGCACAGGACCCCAGAATCCTTCAGATGTCCAAGATAGCTCTGCTGCGCGTGTTGGTACAAAGCCATTCTGATCCTGCTCAGTGGGTTCAGGCGCATGGAGCTGCTGCTGCTGGACAATGTCCCATCTCATACTAAACTGCCCCTTACAGGCATATGCTGGCGCTGGGCATTAGGGTGCAGTGGCATGCGGGTGCTCCACGCCTTGTGCATGCGCATACTGGTGCAAGGGGGGACACGTGTTTATTGGTGCTGTGTAGTAAGTTATGACTTTACATTTTGACTGCACCAGACGGTGGTACCACCTACACGGATCAGGAGCAACCAAGCCCCAGACTTCAAGGTGCAAGAGCATAATGGTGCTGTGCGGTATGGGGATATATGTACTGGGGGCAGGGGGACACTTAGCACAATGTGTGCTCACACCCAGAGGGCTCCCAGGCAATTGAGCACAAAAGATTTTCACACTAAGAGGGCTCCAAAGCAGTTTAGCAGCACGGGGGCTCACACCCACTGGGCCCCGGGGCAGTTTAGTAGCGCGTGGGCTCACAACCCCTGGGCAGCTCAGCAGCCCAGGGGCTCACACCCAGAGGGCTCCCGGGCAGTTTAGCAGTGCCGCCCTCTGGTTCATCACTGCCACCCTCTGGTTCATCAATGCCACCCTCTGGTTCACCACTCTCACCCTCTGGTTCATCACTGTCACCCTCTGGTTCATCACTGTCACCCTCTGGTTCATCACTGCCACCCTCTGGTTCACCACTACCACCCTCTGGTTCACCACTGTCACCCTCTGGTTCATCACTGCCACCCTCTGGTTCATCACTGTCACCCTCCGGTTCATCACTGCCACCCTCTGGTTCATCACAGCACCCTCTGGTTCCCCACTGCCACCCTCTGGTTCCCCACTGCCACCCTCTGGTTCACCACTGCCACCCTCTGGTTCACCACTGTCACCCTCTGGTTCACCACTGTCACCCTCTGGTTCATCACTGCCACCCTCTGGTTCACCACTACCACCCTCTGGTTCACCACTGTCACCCTCTGGTTCACCTCTGTCACCCTCTGGTTCACCTCTGTCACCCTCTGGTTCATCACTGCCACCCTCTGGTTCATCACTGTCACCCTCCGGTTCATCACTGACACCCTCTGGTTCATCACAGCACCCTCTGTTTCACCACTGCCACCCTCTGGTTCATCACTGCCACCCTCTGGTTCATCACTGCTACCCTCTGGTTTATCACTGCCACTCTATGGGTCATCACTGCCACCCTGTGGTTCACCACTGCCACCCTGTGGTTCATCACTGTCACCCTCTGGTTCATCACTGCCACCCTCTGGTTCATCACTGCCACCCTCTGGTTCACCACTGTCACCCTCTGGCTCATCACTGTCACCCTCTGGCTCATCACTTCCACCCTCTGGTTCATCACTGCCACCCTCTGGTTCATCACTGCCACCCTCTGGTTCATTACTGCCACCCTCTGGTTGATCACTGCCATCCTCTGGTTCATCACAGAACCCTCTGGTTCACCACTACCACCCTCTGGTTCATCACTGCCACCATCTGGTTCATCACAGCTCCCTCTGGTTCACCACTTCCACCCTCTGGTTCATCACTGCCATCCTCTGGTTCATCACAGCACCCTCTGGTTCACCACTACCACCCTCTGGTTCATCACTGCCACCATCTGGTTCATCACAGCACCCTCTGGTTCACCACTGCCACCCTCTGGTTCACCACTGACACCCTCTGGTTCACCCCTGCCACCATCTGGTTCATCACAGCACCCTCTGGTTCACCACTGTCACCCTATGACTCATTGCTGCCACTCTCTGGTTCATCACTGCCACCCTCTGGTTCACCACTGCCACCCTCTGGTTCATCACTGCCACCCTCTGGTTCATCATTGCCACCCTCTGGTTCATCACTGCCACCCTCCGGTTCATCACTGCCACCCTCTGGTTCATCACTACCACCCTCTGGTTCACCACTGGCATCCTCTGGTTCACCACTGCCACCCTCTGGTTCACCCCTGCCACCATCTGGTTCATCACTGCCACCCTCTGGTTCATGAATACCACCCTCTGGTTCATCACTGCCACCCTCTGGTTCATCACTGCCACCCTCTGGTTCATCACTGCCACCCTCTGGTTCATCACTGCCTCCCTCTGGTTCACCACTGCCACCCTCTGGTTCATCACTGCCACCCTCTGGTTCATCACTGTCACCCTCTGAATATCACTGCCACCCTCTGGTTCGTCAGAGCACCCTCTGATTCACCACTGCCACCCTCTGGTTCACCACTGACACCCTCTGGTTTACCACTGCTGCCACCCTCATGAGCACCACTGCCACCCTCTGGATCACCACTGCCACCCTCTGGTTCATCACTGTCACCCTCTGGTTCATCACTGCCACCCTCTAGTTCATCACTGCCAGCCTCTGGTTCATCACAGCACCCTCTGGTTCACCACAGCTACCCTCTTGTTCACCACTACCACCCTCTGGTTCATCACAGCACCCTCTGGTTCACCACTGCCACCCTCTGGTTCACCCCTGCCACTATCTGGTTCATCACAGCACCCTCTGGTTCACCACTGTCACCCTCTGGCTCATCACTGCCACTCTCTGGCTCATCACTGCCACCCTCTGGTTCACCACTGCCACCCTCTGGTTCATCACTGCCACCCTTTGGTTCATCATTGCCACCCTCTGGTTAATCACTGCCACCCTCTGGTTCATCACTGCCACCCTCTGGTTCACCACTGGCATCCTCTGGTTCACCACTGCCACCCTCTGGTTCACCCCTGCCACCATCTGGTTCATCACTGCCACCCTCTGGTTCATCACTGCCACCCTCTGGTTCACCACTGGCACCCTCTGGTTCATCACTGCCACTCTCTGGGTCATCACTGCCACCCTGTGGTTCACCACTGCCACCCTGTGGTTCATCACTGTCACCCTCTGGTTCATCACTGCCACCCTCTGGTTCATCACTGCCACCCTCTGGTTCACCACTGTCACCCTCTGGCTCATCACTGTCACCCTCTGGCTCATCACTGCCACCCTCTGGTTCATCACTGCCACCCTCTGGTTCATTACTACCACCCTCTGGTTGATCACTGCCATCCTCTGGTTCATCACATAACCCTCTGGTTCACCACTACCACCCTCTGGTTCATCACTGCCACCATCTGGTTCATCACAGCTCCCTCTGGTTCACCACTTCCACCCTCTGGTTCATCACTGCCATCCTCTGGTTCATCACAGCACTCTCTGATTCACCACTGCCACCTCCTGGTTCATCACTGCCACCCTCTAGTTAATCAATGCCACCCTCTGGTTCACCACTGCCACCCTCTGGTTCATGACTGCCACCCTCTGGTTCATCACTGCCACCCTCTGGTTCATCACTGCCACCCTCTGGTTCACCACTGCCACCCTCTGGTTCACCACTGTCACCCTCTGGTTGATCACTGCCATCCTCTGGTTCATCACAGCACCCTCTGGTTCACCACTACCACCCTCTGGTTCATCACTGCCACCATCTGGTTCATCACAGCACCCTCTGGTTTACCACTGCCACCCTCTGGTTCACCACTGACACCCTCTGGTTCACCCCTGCCACCATCTGGTTCATCACAGCACCCTCTGGTTCACCACTGTCACCCTCTGGCTCATCGCTGCCACTCTCTGGTTCATCACTGCCACCCTCTGGTTCACCACTGCCACCCTCTGGTTCATCACTGCCACCCTCTGGTTCACCACTGCCACCCTCTGGTTCACCACTGCCACCCTCTGGATCATCACTGTCACCCTCTGGTTCATCACTGCCATCCTCTGGTTCACCACTGCCACCCTCTGGTTCATGACTGCCACCCTCTGGTTCATCACTGCCACCCTCTGGTTCACCACTGCCACCCTCTGGTTCACCACTGCCACCCTCTGGTTCATTACTGCCACCCTCTGGTTGATCACTGCCATCCTCTGGTTCATCACAGCACCCTCTGGTTCACCACTACCACCCTCTGGTTCATCACTGCCACCATCTGGTTCATCACAGCACCCTCTGGTTCACCGCTGCCACCCTCTGGTTCACCACTGACACCCTCTGGTTCACCCCTGCCACCATCTGGTTCATCACAGCACCCTCTGGTTCACCACTGTCACCCTATGACTCATCGCTGCCACTCTCTGGTTCATCACTGCCACCCTCTGGTTCATCACTGCCACCCTCTGGTTCATCATTGCCACCCTCTGGTTCATCACTGCCACCCTCCGGTTCATCACTGCCACCCTCTGGTTCATCACTGCCACCCTCTGGTTCACCACTGGCATCCTCTGGTTCACCACTGCCACCCTCTGGTTCACCCCTGCCACCATCTGGTTCATCACTGCCACCCTCTGGTTCATGAATACCACCCTCTGGTTCATCACTGCCACCCTCTGGTTCATCACTGCCACCCTCTGGTTCATCACTGCCACCCTCTGGTTCATCACTGCCACCCTCTGGTTCACCACTGCCACCCTCTGGTTCATCACTGCCACCCTCTGGTTCATCACTGTCACCCTCTGAATATCACTGCCACCCTCTGGTTCATCAGAGCAGCCTCTGATTCACCACTGCCACCCTCTGGTTCACCACTGACACCCTCTGGTTTACCACTGCTGCCACCCTCTGGATCACCACTGCCACCCTCTGGATCACCACTGCCACCCTCTGGTTCATCACTGTCACCCTCTGGTTCATCACTGCCACCCTCTAGTTCATCACTGCCAGCCTCTGGTTCATCACAGCACCCTCTGGTTCACCACTGCTACCCTCTTGTTCACCACTACCACCCTCTGGTTCATCACAGCACCCTCTGGTTCACCACTGCCACCCTCTGGTTCACCCCTGCCACTATCTGGTTCATCACAGCACCCTCTGGTTCACCACTGTCACCCTCTGGCTCATCACTGCCACTCTCTGGCTCATCACTGCCACCCTCTGGTTCACCACTGCCACCCTCTGGTTCATCACTGCCACCCTTTGGTTCATCATTGCCACCCTCTGGTTAATCACTGCCACCCTCTGATTCATCACTGCCACCCTCTGGTTCACCACTGGCATCCTCTGGTTCACCACTGCCACCCTCTGGTTCACCCCTGCCACCATCTGGTTCACCACTGCCACCCTCTGGTTCACCCCTGCCACCATCTGGTTCATCACTGCCACCCTCTGGTTCATCACTGCCACCCTCTGGTTCACCACTGCCACCCTCTGGTTCATCACTGTCACCCTCTGAATATCACTGCCACCCTCTGGTTCATCAGAGCACCCTCTGATTCACCACTGCCACCCTCTGGTTCACCACTGCCACCCTGTGGTTCACCACTGCCACCCTCTGGTTCATCACTGCCACCCTTTGGTTCATCACTGCCACCCTCTGGTTCATCACTGTCACCCTCTGGTTCATCACTGTCACCCTCTGGCTCATCACTGTCACCCTCTGGTTCATCACAAAACCCTCTGGTTCACCACTGCCACCCTCTGGTTCATCACTGCCACCCTCTGGTTCATCACTGCCACCCTCTGGTACATTACTGCCACCCTCTGGTTCATCACAGCACCACTTCCACCCTATGGTTTATCACTGCCACCATCTGGTTCATCACAGCTCCCTCTGGTTCACCACTTCCCCCCTCCGGTTCATCACTGCCACCCTCTGGTTCATCACAGCACTCTCATGTTATTCACTGCCACCCGCTGGTTCACCACTGCCACCCGCTGGTTCACCACTGCCACCCTCTGGATCATCACTGTCACCCTCTGGTTCATCACTGCCACCCTCTGGTTCACCACTGCCACCCTCTGGTTCACCACTGCCACCCTCTGGTTCACCACTGCCACCCTCTGGTTCGCCACTGCCACCCTCTGGTTCATCACTGTCACCCTCTGAATATCACTGCCACCCTCTGGTTCATCAGAGCACCCTCTGGTTCACCACTGCCACCCTCTGGTTCACCACTGCCACCCTCTGGTTCACCACTGCCACCCTCTGGTTCATCACTGCCACCCTCTGGATCACCACTGCCACCCTCCGGTTCATCACTTTCACCCTCTGGTTCATCACTGCCACCCTCTAGTTCATCACTGCCAGCCTCTGGTTCATCACAGCACCCTCTAGTTCACCACTGCCACCCCCTGGTTCACCACTGCCACCCTCTGGTTCACCACTACCACCCTCTAGTTTATCACAGCACCCTCTGGTTCACAACTGCACCTTCTGGTTCATCACAGCACCCTCTGGTTCACCACTGTAGATTATGGGGAGAAAGCACACCTGCCCAGCCTCAACCGGGGGCTGGTTAATGTGTTACTGAATTTGAGCTTCAAGTCCGGCACCAGCTTCCTTATCTGTAAGTGCTTCCTGTTGCGGTTTAATTTTTGTGACAGCCTGGAGCATTGTTTATTTATGAAGGCAGGACTCACACCATTTTTTGCCAAATTTAATCCATTGTTTTCATTCTTTTTTCCATTCTTTTTCCCATTGCGTGCGTGCAACTTCACTATGGTGCAATACCTAATGGCACTAAGGTACTAACATCAACAGAGGTGGGACTACATCCAGTCCCCTGTGAATGCACAGCAATTCACTGGGGACTGGATGTAGTCCCACCTCTGTCGATGTTAGAGCCTGGAGCATTGTGCCATACTTGCAACTATTCTCTGACCCTGCTTCGAGGGTCAGAGCATGGTCAGAGAATAGTTGCAAGTAGGCAACAACTCTGGAGGCGCCGCTCAGGAAGCACTTACAGGGTTACAGCAGGTGCCCAAGTTGAAGTTAATTTCTTTAAAACCGTTTTGTAAAGGGTTACAAAGAAATTGGCTTCAACTTGGACACCTGCTGTAACCCTGTAAGTGCTTCATGTTTTCATTTTCGCGAGATTCGCGGACCGCGAAATTGCAGAAAATCCACAAATTCCGCGAACGGAACAGATTTTACGCCCATGCTTAAAGGACGGGCAAGATTTAATATTTATGACTGACAGAGAGAAGGATACTTGTGATGCAAGCATGCAAATTGCAAAGGTGGCTGATAGGAATCTGATGCATGGTTGATTGAATGCCTGAAAAAATCCTGCAAATGTTAAAGACCAAGCAAGTGGGAGGATAGATACATACCACAAATGTTAAGTACTGTGCTTTATAGTGCTACCATGCCACTATGTGTATAATTAACTTGTCTTACTGTTTTTCTAAGAGTATGTTGTACAATAGTCTTGTTTTTTCTTTTTGATATACAGCTACTCCTTCCAAACCAGAACGGAAGGAGTTGGCCGCCAAGGCACGGCGCCGGAAGCTGGAGGCGATACAAGTGAAATATCGACGGCTGGTGGTCCTGGAAGAAGAGGAGGAGGAGGCGGCTGCCGCCTTTCCATCACTTGTGCCCCCCCCCTACTGTGGCTGCAACTGCCGCGCTCTAAAGCGCTGCTTTGCCCCACTTGAGGAGGCAGTGCGTGTCCTCCAAAGACAATACCGCCGAACCTAGGAGACCCTGTTTATTACCCCTTTTTTATTTATTGTTTTGGTGGGTGGGAATGGGCGTTGGGGTTTTGAACATTTGGTTGGACTTCTTTATGGACATTGGTTGGGGTTAGGGAGAGGGGTGGGTCAGGTTTTGTGGGGTTTTTACATAGTTTATTTTGTTAGGGTTAATATTAAATCAATATTTCTAATTTACATACAATGTTGGTAATGTTTTGTGGGTGGGGTTACTGTTTTACATCACACTGTTTCCTTGCTGGTGCAGGACCGCCCATAGCCAGTGTTTGATTTAACTAATTGGCTGACTTGGTAGGACACAAAAAGATAGATGTGGCACCCCTCACTGATTGAGTTGTCTCTCTCTTCTAGTCTATGCGTTCTTTAACTGGACTCAAAGGGGTGTGTGAATTGATTGAAACCATGTCCATTATTAATTATGCCTCCCCCAAACTTCTCTTACCTTTGCTTGATGTTTAACTTAGGCACAGTGATGGCTGCATGGTGATGATGGTTTCCTGTCCTAACATGCCATGGTTGTGGTGGTGGTAGAAGTAGTAGACACTGGCAGGGCAGCAGCCTTTGCAAAAAAAGAAAATGAGACAGTCAGTCGCCTGAGAGAGACTGTTCGAGGAGTAGTAGAATTAAGTACAGTACAGAACTTACCGTGAAACAATAATATGCAAAAATATTTTACAACAAAACATAACGGTGGTGGGGAAAGCCTGCTAAACAGAGTTACAAACTATAGTTGTGTTGAGTCGTTTGACTAGGTTTAGAGTACACTTGACACAAGCTTAACAGTTAGTGCTGTGTATGAGAATGACAACACATCCTATCAATGTCAGCAATTAATGTGGATGTATATGTTCCATTGGTAAATAAAAATCACCTCTAAAATATACTGCTCATGGGTGGTCAAGCAGAAGAAGATCCTCGTTCTTCCTTGAAATTGAAGTACTGTTGCTTTCGCCACATCCGCACCAGCAAGCGTGTGATAAATTATTGGTGTACATTTAATTTAGTCACACCTCAATAAGTCACACAGCCCGGGGAAGAGGGTTAGGGATTGTTGAATGGATGGGAAGGAGGGTTTGGGGAAGGTTTGAAAATTAAAAACAGTACGCATGGACAAACAACAAAACACAATCTCTGTAGACTGCCATATCCATATCAATATGTTAAGGGAGAAAAAGGAAATGAATGCATGATGATGATTGATAAGGAGACCCGGATTACATACAGTTCTTGTTCATTTGTTCCGGGCTTACTTTTACAGATAGCAAATACAATTTTAAAATATTGGTAGGGATGAATCATAAACAGAGCAAACCTAATGATAATAATAACAGCAACAAGAACACACTGTTGTAAATATTGTAGACAAAAAAATTTATCAAATTATTTGAAAGATGATGAAAGTTGATACTGTTACTGTGTTATCCTGGTCAAAAATGTGGATTTGCATCTCGGCATTCCTCTTGGTCCTCTCGTCCATCAATCTTGGGTGTCGCCAGTCGCCAATGCCTGCCTGGCAAATGTAGATTTATTGGTAAGGTAAATGTGCATTGTAATGTTTTCCCAAGTATACCGCAAGGCTCCGCCTGTAATTGTAGATGGAAAAACAAAAGGGATATTGAGAAACAAAGTTGAAAAAAATGCACAAGTTATGGGGTAGTGCAACAAGAACACTTTCCGGGGTGGCATGTATGCATCATCTCTACTCTAGTCTGTTACCAGCATTGACCTTCAACAACAACAGGACAGTGCAGGCCCACAGTGGTGGCATGTTTCTTAGCACATCCTCCGTTTAGAGTACATTTTTTAAAAGAGTTTGACAAAGCACATATCCAGCAACATAGCATTTCACAATTTAAGTGACTAAATCAATGCACCGCAGCCGTCCCACCGCTACACTCGACTAAGCATGGGCTGAAAATTTGTTCCGCTCGCGTACTTTGCGGATTTTCTGCAATTTCGCGATCCGCGAATCTTGCGAAATCGCGGTAAAATCCGCGAATCAGCGGGGACACATTTTCAGCCAAGCACTTACAGGGTTACAAGAGCAGGTGAAAAAGTTGAAGCTAATTTTTTGTAACCGTTTACAAAAGGGTTACAAAGAAATTAACTTCAACTTGGGCACCTGCTGCTGTAAGCCTGTAAATGCTTCCTGGCACCTCGTTGCCTACTAGCAACTATTCTCTGACCCTGCTCTGACCCTTGAAGCAGGGTCAGAGAATAGTTACAAGTAGGCAATGAGGCCCCTGTCACTAAAATTAAACTTCAACAGGAAGCACTGACAGATATAAAAACAAGCATTTGCAAGGAAAGTTTGAGCTATTGGTCTTGTAAATGAAATTTTTTTTAATTTATGTGTTGGTTTTGAAAATAGCTAAATTAATAGCTTTGTCATTTACAATGCCAATAGTTATAACTTTCGCAAATGTGACACCTATAGCATTTGTAATGCAACATGCTTTGCATTTACGTGACTTAGATGTATTGATATTACAAATTACAATGGCTTTTAATTTTTTTAAATAATTAATACTTAAATAAAAGTGATTTTAATTTATAATGGCAATAGCTTGAACTTTTGTAAATAACTTTTGTGAAGATTATGTTCAGTGTATTTTATTGTGACGAAAATCCAAGAACAGAAGTGAAATATTAACATCTTTTTGTGACATTTGTAATAAAGCTTGAAAGATTGAGAGAACATATTTTAACCAGTTGTTGTTGAATGGCTGCGCAGATTGATGCTGGGGTGGCGCTGAGTGGTGCTTCGGTGGTGCTGAGTGGTGCTGTGGTGGTGCTGAGTGGTGCTGTGGTGATGCTGAGTGATACTGGGATGTGCTGAGTGATGCTGGGGTGGTGCTGAGTGGTGCTGTGGTGGTGCTGAGTGATGCTGTGGTGGTGCTGAGTGATGCTCTGGTGGTGCTGAGTGATGCTGTGGTGGTTCGGAGTGGTGCTGTGGTGGTACTGAGTGATAATGTGGTGGTGCTGAGCGATGCTGTAGTGGTGCTGAGTGGTGCTGTGGTGGTGCTGATTGGTGCTGTGGTGGTGCTGAGTGATGCTGTGGTGGTGCTGAGTGATGCTGTGGTGGTGCTGAGTGGTGCTATGGTGGTGCTGAGTGATAATGTGGTAGCGCTGAGTGATGCTGTGGTGGCGCTGAGTGATGCTGTGGTGGCGCTGAGTGGTGCTGTGGTAGCGCTGAGTGGTGCTGTGGTGGTGCTGAGTGATGCTGTGGTGGTGCTGAGTGATGCTGTGGTGGTGCTGAGTGGTGCTGTGGTGGTGCTGAGTGATGCTGTGGTAGTGCTGAGTGATGCTGTGGTGGTGCTGAGTGATAATGTGGTGGTGCTGAGTGATGCTGTGGTGGCACTGAGTGGTGCTGTGGTGGTGCTGAGTGGTGCTGTGGTGGTGCTGAGTGATGCTGTGTTGATGCTGAGTGATGCTGTGGTGGTGCTGAGTGGTGCTGTGGTGGTGCTGAGTGATAATGTGGTGGTGCTGAGTGATAATGTGGTGGTGCTGAGTGATGCTGGGGTGATGCAGAGGGCAGAAAGGCACAAAAAGCAGTCTAAAAAAGGGCAGAAGGGCAGAAAAACAAGGGAAAAACGAGTCTAACAGAGGGCAGAAGGGCACAAAAAACCAGTCTAACAGGTGGCAGACGGGCAGAAAAACAAGGGAAAAACGAGTCTAACAGAGGGCAGAAGGGCACAAACACAAGGGAAAAACGAGTCTAACAGAGGGCAGATGGGCACAAAAAACGAGTCTAACAGGGGGCAGAAAGGCACAAAAACGAGTGTAACAGAGGGCAGAAGGGCACAAAAAACGAGTCTAACAGAGGGCAAAAGGGCACAAAAACAAGGGAATAACAGAGGGCAGAAGGGCACAAAAAACGAGTCTAAGAGGGCAGAAGGGCAGAAAAACAAGGGAAAAATGAGTCTGGCAGAAGGGCACAAAAAACGAGTCTAACAGGGGGCAGAAGGGCAGAAAAACAAGGGAAAAACGAGTCTAACAGAGGGCAGAAGGGCACAAAAACAAGGGAAAAACAAGTCTAACAGAGGGCAGAAGGGCACAAAAAACGAGTCTAACAGGGGGCAGAATGAATCCCACCCTGCGTGTTTGTCCACGAAGATACCACCTTTTTGTGCAATACCTCTACTCAACTGGAGTACTTTCTACTGTCTAATCAGTAAGTGCTCCCTCGTTGGCTAAATGTACAGGGGCAGATTCACAATAACTGGCGCATCCCCAGGGATGCACCAGTTATTGTGCGAAGCAGCTCCGCCACCCATGGTGTGCCGCATTTACAATGCAGAACAAGGAGGGGTTTGGCCCAGTAGGGAAGAGGGTAGGTAGGGCCCGTTAATACCAAAGAAGAGAGAATTTACCTATGCCTCTATACACATGCTCACAACATTTAATGTAATGAAAGAGTAAACCACACTGTTAGTCGACTCAGACATTGATTTATGTCAGTTATTCGAAAATCATGAATTATTCATACTTTGTGGCAAGAGAAAAATACATAGTCAACTTTACATTGAACACACAAAAAGAGATTTTTGCAAGGGAAAAAGCAAAACAAACAACATATGAATGAGTGTGTGAATTATAGTGAACAAAACAACAACAAGTTCATGACATTGTACATAGTGAATAAATTGTGTCAAAACAGTGAACAACAGTTTTTTCAGGGTTATAATGGGATCAGGGGTACATCTTACTCAATGCTTGCCCCACTGCCTGTAACACTATTAATTATGAATTTTATTCTTGTACAGGACAGGGAATCGAACCCAACATGAATTGGGATATGCCAAGAGATTTGGGCAAAACAATAATGCTGAATGCCAACGCGTTTCGAATACCGATGTGTGAGTCATCGGATTCTCATCAGGGCGTGGAGTGAATCCATTGGAACTGTTGAGGGAAGAAGGGAAAAGGGATATACTTTAAAAACTTGAAATTTTAACTTAAGGACGCTTTTCCCATATGAATGCACCATCTGATGCAACATACCTTATGCGACCAAAATGCTGTGGTCGATTGGGTCTTTTGTTATGTAAAAAACAGTCATCGTAAGCCGTGGAAGTCAACCTGTAATGTAGTGACATAGGCGTAGTGAGTAATTGTACAGTGAAGTACAAGCAGGCACAGATGTGTGCATGCATTATGAAAAAATTACCTCTGCTTTTAGGAGCAGCCGCTCCGAGGTCGAGGCTGTGAAGGCCCAGTTTTCAATTTAATGTCCCCCTACTTGGGATCTGCAAACACAAGGGATTGCGTATTAGCGAAGAGATCGTTACTTCTGTAGCCCAACCAAATTTATTACCAAAGGATTTCTTACTTGTGTCCAAAACGGAACTTCGCCGTATTCTGTGGAAAGAAAACGGAACAGGGCGGGGAACTGATAAATGTCCTGTGTTAAATATATCAGGTAAAGCGAAAATTGCCTGTGCGCCGAGTGGCGTTTTACCGTGGATTCGGACCCTCAGGGCGTCGGGTCATAGGACGGATTCGTCTCTTGTTAAAAGCTAATTCCTCAGGGGGAAGCAAAAAAACGAGCGGATTAATGCCCGGTCTTTGCTAAAGAGGAAGCGCGTGTGTATCCGCTGATTGCCAACGCGGGTCTTACCTCGGTTGTTGAGTAACCGCTCAGTATGTTTGGATTCTGGAGGGCACAACAGCTCGCCGCCGCGAGTGGGGTGGACTGGGTTGAATGGTTTGGTCACATGACATTAAGTCCTCAGTGAAGTCACTAGAATTTAATGTACCGTTTCTCCAGGACTACATGTCCCACAATTCTTAGCGAGATGGCCCCCATGCCGGTTGGTTCACGGCATCATGTGACCTAACCATTCAACCCAGTCCACCCCACTCGCGGCGGCGAGCTGTTGTGCCCTCCAGAATCCAAACATACTGAGCGGTTACTCAACAACCGAGGTAAGACCCGCGTTGGCAATCAGCGGATACACATGCGCTTCCTCTTTAGCAAAGACCGGGCATTAATCCGCTCGTTTTTTTGCTTCCCCCTCAGGAATTAGCTTTTAACAAGAGACGAATCCGTCCTATGACCCGACGCCCTGAGGGTCCGAATCCACGGTAAGACGCCACTCGGCGCACAGGCAATTTTTGCTTTACCTGATATATTTAACACAGGACATTTATCAGTTCCCCGCCCTGTTCCGTTTTGTTTCCACAGAATACGGCGACGTTCCGTTTTGGACACAAGTAAGAAATCCTTTGGTAATAAATTTGGTTGGGCTACAGAAGTAACGATCTCCTCGCTAATACGCAATCCCTTGTGTTTGCAGATCCCAAGTAGGGGGACATTAAATTGAAAACTGGGCCTTCACAGCCTCGACCTCGGAGCGGCTGCTCCTAAAAGCAGAGGTAATTTTTTCATAATGCATGCACACATCTGTGCCTGCTTGTACTTCACTGTACAATTACTCACTACGCCTATGTCACTACATTACAGGTTGACTTCCACGGCTTACGATGACTGTTTTTTACATAACAAAAGACCCAATCGACCACAGCATTTTGGTCGCATAAGGTATGTTGCATCAGATGGTGCATTCATATGGGAAAAGCGTCCTTAAGTTAAAATTTCAAGTTTTTAAAGTATATCCCTTTTCCCTTCTTCCCTCAACAGTTCCAATGGATTCACTCCACGCCCTGATGAGAATCCGATGACTCACACATCGGTATTCGAAACGCGTTGGCATTCAGCATTATTGTTTTGCCCAAATCTCTTGGCATATCCCAATTCATGTTGGGTTCGATTCCCTGTCCTGTACAAGAATAAAATTCATAATTAATAGTGTTACAGGCAGTGGGGCAAGCATTGAGTAAGATGTACCCCTGATCCCATTATAACCCTGGAAAAACTGTTGTTCACTGTTTTGACACAATTTATTCACTATGTACAATGTCATGAACTTGTTGTTGTTTTGTTCACTATAATTCACACACTCATTCATATGTTGTTTGTTTTGCTTTTTCCCTTGCAAAAATCTCTTTTTGTGTGTTCAATGTAAAGTTGACTATGTATTTTTCTCTTGCCACAAAGTATGAATAATTCATGATTTTCGAATAACTGACATAAATCAATGTCTGAGTCGACTAACAGTGTGGTTTACTCTTTCATTACATTAAATGTTGTGAGCATGTGTATAGAGGCATAGGTAAATTCTCTCTTCTTTGGCATTTACAATGCGGCGCACCATGTGGCAAAAACGGCACAGATGCGTCATGCATCTGTGCCGTAAAAGGCAGTGCATTGCTGGAGCTGCGTCGCAAGCGCGACGCAGCTCCAGCAATGCTCTGGGGGGCCCTATCTCCCCAATGCTGCGTCAAGCCTTGCGCCTGCTTCAAGCCGGCACAGGGTTTTGACGCAGCATTGACCTAAAAGTGACTGAGTGAAATCTTGTAGATTTCACTCAGCCACTTTTAGGAGGTGTTCCTGCGCAGGAACGGCCTCCCCTGCGCCGGAACGCCTCCTGATGGCGCAGGGCTTTACAACGTGACGCATCGCTCAGATGCATCACGTTGTTAATACCCAGCACAATGGCGCATCTTTTGTGCTGCCGCTGCGTCACAAAAGTGACGCAAATGCAGCGCAAAAGAGGCGCAAAAGAGGCGCAAGCGGCTTGTAAATCTGCCCCATAATGCTTTTACTACACTGTAGCTGCGTAAAGGGCCAGAAGATGTGTCTCCAGTTACCATGTGTGCCTGTGCCTGTGTTACAAGCACACATGGTCACTGTAGACACATCTTCTGGCCCTTTACGCAGCTGCAGTGTAGTAAAAGCACTATACATTTACCCAATGAGGGAGCACTTACTGGATTAGCCAGTAGAAAGTACTCCAGGGCAAATCGCAAAAAATCGCGAATTTGCAGATTTTTTTGCGATTTTGCTGGGAAATCCGCGAATTAGCGGAACGCGAATTCGCAAATTTCGCCCATGAACGACTCCACTTCTTCAAAGACATTTAGGTCTGCTGTGGTTGTTGTTGACTTGTTCACCTTTTATGCCACTCATGAAACGTCCTCTTGACTTGTTATTATTCCATCAATCATCTCCAATACTTGTACTGACTGACTGTGAAGATCGGCCTGCAGTCGAAGTACAATTTTGTTATTACACAACAAGAGTAGAAATATTTATGACTTGAGTCACTCTTTAGTGTTTACAGTAAGACTACTAGTACAATTTGACTTCACTTCATGCACAACAAACAACAAAAACACAAACACCAATCACTCAGTCAGGTGTCCCATGCATGCCATACATTTTCATTACCATTTACCTGTTCCTTCTCATCTTAAGTTAACGGGCCGTCTTTTTCGCCTTCATCATCATGGACGGTGCTGTTGTCATACTCGGTGTGCAGTGTACAGATTGAGTCCCCTTCCTGTATTCAATCAAAAGCAATCTATCAAGCTGCAGTAGAAGTATAAATGTCTTATTAAAAATAGTTGCAAGAAGGGGAAAATTGCCTTGAGTTACGTTTAGTGTGTGGGATGATGATTAGTGCACAATGAAATAACTTCATGCACAACAAACAACAACAAAATCACTCAGTCTGCGTCCAATGCATGGCATCATTCATTACCTGTTTATACAAATAACAATCCTAGGCAACTGTGGGGTCCTTAAAGATATTGGGTACAATGGCACAAAAAAATGTAGGCACAACATAGTAAAAATAATTGATGCAGTGTACAGGAAAAACTAACAAAAGCAGCTTGAATATTCATTTATTTTAAAATGTAAATAACATGAAAAAGAAGATTTTAAAATTCACAGGAATATCACAATTAATCAATAAAAAGTTTCAGAATATACATTCATATCAATAATCATATGTAAAAAGACACAAATACAATCATAATAAACAACCAAGTGGGTTAATTAATTGTCTCAGACAATTAATTAACCCACTTGGTTGTTTAATATGATTGTATTTGTGTCTTTTTACATATGATTATTGATATCTATACTACTATTATAAAGGAAGAACTTTGAACCTTTGAGGCGGGTAAACTCGGGAACCACAGCGCCAATCCAAACACCTGTTACATCGTTGTAATTGGCAAGGTCTGTAGATGGACATAGGCTATACAAAAGAAAAAAATATACGTTATTTAAAATATTTACCTAAAAAAAAAAAGTAGTCCCTTGGAAGTAGCGCCGGCCAGCCGCGACATGCATGCTGACATCAGGAGCCAGGGAGGAGCGGCGTACGCGAGGAGGAGCGGCGGACATGAGCGCGGGGAGGAGCGGCGGACAGGCGGGGAGGAGCGGCGGACAGGCGGCGAGGAGCGGCGGACAGGCGGCTAGGAGCGGCGGACAGGCGGCGAGGAGCGGTGAGCGGCGGATGAGGTAGGTGAATTATAAATGCTACAGGCTTTCTAAAAGAACACATATAAACATTGCTTCCAATACAAAAAGAGACATTTAACATAGTCACATAGACGTTACATTGTCACAAAAACCTTATATGATCACATAAGTGCAAAGCACCTAGATATGGAACCTAATCACATAAACTCATTGTATTATACAAGTTGGTTCATTGTAAATATACATTCGTCATACACAATATTTCTAAAGACCCATCTGTTAATAACAAGATTGGGAACCAGGCACAGATCATTTTCCATTATTTGGTGATGGCACCAGATTTAGTTAGGAGAGAGGTGGCAAAAACCGGCGAGCAGTGATACATCACCTACCTCAACCAAACGATGGATATAACAATGTGTCATAAGGGGTTTTCCGCCTCCTTATCTAAAAGTTGAGGTTTTCGTCCAGCGAATAGTCCTCTGTTTATGTTCAGAATACCTGGTTATAAGAGGGATGGACATCCTATTCAACTGGTTTAAAGGACGATTATTCACATTATTCACATTATTCAACCATAGCTAATAGTCTTCTCGATATGTCTACGTGGCAAGCATACAGTCTAGCATGCAGCAGTTATTTCTCATTAAACAACCCCTTCTAGGTGTGTGTAAGAATAGCCAGAACTGTCTCTCATCCGCCTTGTTATATATATTGTATTTTGTTTAAAAAGAGCCTTTCTATACTGTTTTTCAGACTCATGCATATAGGGGCAGAGAACGTCATTTTCAGACTCATATATATAGGGGCAAAAAACGTCATTATATGTCTCATAGCTCGATGAACAAAAAGAAAGCATACGCCAAACAAATCATGGAATAGCGCAAGGCAAGGCGAGATTATTGCCCTATACTTACTTTAAAGTTTCAAAGAAACCGCTTATATAGTTTCCATGAAGTATCAAAAACGCATCCAGCTTAATATCTGGAAGCTGAAAATAAAGACATGCCATTACTGATCAGTTACCACTCAGATGGCGACTGTTAGTATCTACATATATATTCGGTATACTCACAAATAGTTAGCACAGCTGCCTCAAAAGCACGCGGTAGTTATAGTTACGGTTCCAACTTCCGCTTCGTTTCACAACGTTTTCAAGAATTAGTAGCCATGCGCAGAGGGGTTAAAATTACAATCCCAGGGTACTCGTTTGATATGCGTTTCCCGAGGAAATTCACTCTCTGGGGGCCCTGCAAAGAATGACAAATCGAAAACGATTCTGTCACATGTATACCTTTCTCGTAGTGGCGCGAGTCACTAGGAGCCCCTCGTTCTAGTACAGCTCACTCACCTTCTGTGTCTCGTTTCTGTGCGTCCCGCGTGTGGATCCGCTTGTAATCCCGGCTAACCAACTTACTGGGAAACGGGAGGTTTTTTAAATATCGGCAAAGCGCGGGTCTAAGATGGTGACGATTACGGAAGTAATAGAACGGGTAGAAAGACTACCCGTGATACTCGACCTGTCGATGGTAGGAGATGGTGAAGACATGCTCAACCAATGATTTCTAGGAACCCGTTCTAAGAAAATAGAATGGTGCACAAAATTTAAAATAGAGTGGTGATCTCCTTCGAGGATATAGTTATTAAAATAATCTTGATATGTATAAATCGACCATCAAAGAAAGCAGTAAACATTGCTTAAGTCAGAGAGTCAAAGAAATCCTCCAGGGATTATTCATAATACTGGCGTTCGGGAGAATTATGTGAGTCTTTCAAAGTATATACAGGACTGAACACTTTATCTCAGACATGGACATCCAGATATTTAGATATTTACAGTCTCAGCATGTTTTTTTATACAGGATGCTTTGACATCGGCAACCAGGTAAATATTCTACCCTGGTTACATATTAATGGGGACTAGTGTTCTACGATATAGGAACCCTATGCATAGTTGTCACGGTAGTGCATATGGTTACAGCAAATAAGACCCTATGTTGAAAAATAGGGGCATGTGCATATCCTATATGGCTCCAATAATGTGGTCCCATTCTTCTCTCGAGTTTAAGCCCCTCTTGACTGTATCGAGGTAGGAAATGTACCACTGCTCTCTTTCTTTCCTTCTTGAAACCATATTGCCACCTCTTTTACCTATTTTGATTTTTTTCCATTACTAACCAGCCAAATTCAGATTCTTTATGGCCCTTTTCTAAGAAATGGGCAACAATCGGGGCAGTTACTTTCTTAGTCTTAATAGCCGATCTATGTTCCTGGAGTCTGGTTCGTACCTCTCTCCCAGTTTCTCCAACATAGCAAAGGCCGCAAGGGCACTGAAGCAAGTAAGCAACATTTTTACTCTTACAATTATTGTGAGTCTTGCAAGTTATTTTCTTGGAATAACATATAATCTCTGACCCCACCAAACATTGGGTACAAATGTTACAGTTGCCACATCTAGTTGTTCCAATAACTTTAATGCCATCAATTGTCCGTTGGTTATCAGTTGATTCTTCTTTGTAAGTATGAACCAGCAGATCACGAAGATTTTTGTTTTTTTTTAAAGCAAATAGAGGTTTCTCTAGTGCTAACTCCTCTTCATGATTTAAAATGTGCCAGTGCCTGTTCACAATGTTTTTTATTTGATTACTAATATTTGAGAACTTGCTGACACCTAGAAGGGGTTGTTTAATGAGAAATAACTGCTGCATGCTAGACTGTATGCTTGCCACGTAGACATATCGAGAAGACTATTAGCTATGGTTGAATAATGTGAATAATGTGAATAATCGTCCTTTAAACCAGTTGAATAGGATGTCCATCCCTCTTATAACCAGGTATTCTGAACATAAACAGAGGACTATTCGCTGGACGAAAACCTCAACTTTTAGATAAGGAGGCGGAAAACCCCTTATGACACATTGTTATATCCATCGTTTGGTTGAGGTAGGTGATGTATCACTGCTCGCCGGTTTTTGCCACCTCTCTCCTAACTAAATCTGGTGCCATCACCAAATAATGGAAAATGATCTGTGCCTGGTTCCCAATCTTGTTATTAACAGATGGGTCTTTAGAAATATTGTGTATGACGAATGTATATTTACAATGAACCAACTTGTATAATACAATGAGTTTATGTGATTAGGTTCCATATCTAGGTGCTTTGCACTTATGTGATCATATAAGGTTTTTGTGACAATGTAACGTCTATGTGACTATGTTAAATGTCTCTTTTTGTATTGGAAGCAATGTTTATATGTGTTCTTTTAGAAAGCCTGTAACATTACGTTTTTTAAGGATTTTTAGGCCTCAAATTTCTGTCATTTCAATTAGATCTATTGTGTCTACTTACCATGCCTAAAATTGATCTTGTTTAAATTTCAGAATTTGTTTGGGAAACATTATTTGTACACTGTCCTGATGAAGGCGGATTATATTGACTGAACCGCCGAAATGCGTCGACGCCCTAGGAGCTAATCAGGGATTATAAATTAAGGAGAAATTCAAAATTAATGTTTTGTGTTTGGGTTTAATCCTTTCTCCCTGTGAACTCCTTTTTAATTGGAATGTTGTTTTTATTGTTTATTGTACCGTCCTATATATGTTTCCCAATTTTTAGTTTTTAATTGATGTAATGTTTGCTTAATAAATTGTTTTATACTTTATTCTTTGCCAGAGTGTTTTCACATACATTGTAATTTTCACGTGTCTACATTGCTTCCCTGTGATATGTGAGGTGTCAGTAGTTTAATGTATGTTTTGTAAGTATCTATGTACTTTTGTAAATTCGCCCAAAGGGAATTTCTTTCTGACTTGCGTCATTCGTGGAACCCTATCCCTTTGGCTTCGGGGTCCCTCTCTCTTTTGTTAGAGAATTATAAATGCTATAGGCGGGGAGGAGCGGTGAGCGTAGGTGAAATATAGGCGGGGAGGAGCGGTGAGCGTAGGTGAAATTCAGGCGGGGAGGAGCGGTGAGCATTAAATGAAGCAAAAGAGGTAGCAAACGGCAAAAGTGAGTGCATTACAAAAGTGAGAATCGTGAGCCAACAACCTATAAGAGGTAACAAACGGTGCATTACATGAGGAAAAAGTGGCGGGGAGGAGCGGTGAGCGTAGGTGAAATACAGGCGGGGAGGAGCGGTGAGCATTAAATGAAGCAAAAGAGGTAGCAAACCGTGCATTACAAAAGTGAGAATCGTGAGCCAACAAAATACAAGAGCTAGCAAACGGTGCATTACATGAGGAAAAAGTGACGTGTGCAGGTTACAAAAGTGTTCAAACGAAACAGAGGTATAATACTGCAATATATGAAGGAAGGCTCCGGGGGACCTACTGACATTACAAAAGTGAGTGCATTACAAAAGTGAGAATCGTGAGCCAACAAAATACAAGAGCTAGCAAATGGTGCATTACATAAGGAAAAAGTGATGTGTGCAGGTTACAAAAGCGTGCAAAGGAAACATAGAGGTATAATACTGCAATATATGAAGGAAGGATCCGGAGGACCCACGGACAACGTCGGGGCGGGCCGGGGCCCTGAAGCCTGATTGCTCCCGGACAAGGTCGGGGTGGGCTGCTAGTGAATGAATATTCTGAAACTTTTTATTGATTAATTGTGATATTCCTGTGAATTTTAAAATCTTCTTTTTCATGTTATTTACATTTTAAAATAAATGAATATTCAAGCTGCTTTTGTTAGTTTTTCCTGTACACTGCATCAATTATTTTTACTGTGTTGTGCTTACATTTTTTTGTGCCATTGTACCTAATATCTTTAAGGACCCCACAGTTGCCTAGGATTGTTATTTGTATAAATATTGTGCCCTGACCTAGGAACTTGCTACTGGTCTCAGGGGGTCCCCTTTTTTATATATTCATCATTCATTACCTGTTCCATCTCATTTTCACTTTTCAGTTAATGGGCAGTCTCTCTCTGCTCAGAAAGGAGGAAAGCTATAGTAGGCATCATGTTCCACTTCTTTTGGTGGGACTAGGAAAGATTTTATTTTGTCTTCTATTTAGCATCATCCAATCATCATCTGTCTTGAGGGCAATGGATTTAGGGAGATTCAGGAGGATGGAGTGGAGGAGCTGGATTCGGAGGACTGTAATGCGAAATGCAGACAGCTGAAACTCGTATATTGAAATAAGAAGAGAAGAAGACAGTGGTGATGGATTTGTTGTGATTCAAAGTTTGTTGACGGAAAGACAGACACACAAATAAAGGAAAATAAGGGAGGAAGAGGGAGGCGCTAGGGGGCGCATGGCGGAATGGCTGAGTGAGATCGCAGCTCCGCAGGGCAGACATGAGCATTATGGGATTTAAGATACCCAATGCCCGGCTTTAATGGACCCGACCATCGGAATGTGTAGGGGAAGCTGCCAGGAATAATGCACAACTACTAAACTGATTGAAAATCGGCGGATACTAACGTTATTTACCGCAGAGACTGAAAGAGCTCGGAAAGCAAAATGGCGGACGTCGGATGTTCGAAGACCGGAAAGATTTTGCATCAGCTATAACTATGCTGCCGAATGTTGTTTAATGGAGTCGGAAAGGTGAGCAATAGACTGCTGAAGCACCACTACCACGACGACTAGGCGGTAAGCTCAAGTATAAAAACCGCGCTGTGCCGAGAATGCGGTGCTAGGATAGCTGGCTCAGACAAAATGGCTACAACAAGGGGTGGTGAGGGACAGAGTCTCTGAATTAAGCAGAACGCTCTCACCCAGTCAAGAGACCAGGGCTAGATCCAACACCATTATTTATCTCACTGCCCCATCCCAGCTCAGAACCTGGCTATATGCAAATCAGTCTGTCCCTGGCCCAGTGCATCATGGGAACAGGGCAGACTAAACTACCAAGCCAATTCTTCACCAGAAAGGAGACAAGCTACCGGGGACCGGTTTCTGGCATTACAGCCGTCTTCGGCCCGGTTTGCTTGAATCCTGATGGTGCAATGAGCAAGGGACTCATGTCTGAGTAAACCCTTCCACGTTTTTGGCCACTATAGGTGTGGCAGGGTATACTCAGACATGAGTCCCTTTCTCACTGCTCCATCAGGATTCAAGCAAGCCGGGCCGAAGACGGCTGAAATGCCAGAAACCGGTCCCCGGTAGCTTGTCTCCTTTCTGGTGAAGAATTGGCTTGGTAGTTTAGTCTGCCCTGTACCCATGATGCACTGGGCCAGGGACAGACTGATTTGCATATAGCCAGGTTCTGAGCTGGGATGGGGCAGTGAGATAAATAACGGTGATGGATCTAGCCCTGATCTTTGGACAGGGTAAGAGTGGTCTGCTTAATTCAGACACTCTGTTCATCACCACCCCTTTTTCTGAATCGTTTTTGGCCACTATAGGTGTGGCAGGGTATACTCAGACATGAGTCCCTTTCTCACTGCTCCATCAGGATTCAAGCAAGCCGGGCCGAAGACGGCTGAAATGCCAGAAACCGGTCCCCGGTAGCTTGTCTCCTTTCTGGTGAAGAATTGGCTTGGTAGTTTAGTCTGCCCTGTTCCCATGATGCACTGGGCCAGGGACAGACTGATTTGCATATAGCCAGGTTCTGAGCTGGGATGGGGCAGTGAGATAAATAACGGTGATGGATCTAGCCCTGATCTTTGGACAGGGTAAGAGTGGTCTGCTTAATTCAGACACTCTGTTCATCACCACCCCCTTTTCTGAATCGTTTTTGGCCACTATAGGTGTGGCAGGGTATACTCAGACATGAGTCCCTTTCTCACTGCTCCATCAGGATTCAAGCAAGCCGGGCCGAAGACTGCTGAAATGCCAGAAACCGGTCCCCGGTAGCTTGTCTCCTTTCTGGTGAAGAATTGGCTTGGTAGTTTAGTCTGCCCTGTTCCCATGATGCACTGGGCCAGGGACAGACTGATTTGCATATAGCCAGGTTCTGAGCTGGGATGGGGTAGTGAGATAAATAACGGTGATGGATCTAGCCCTGATCTTTGGACAGGGTAAGAGTGGTCTGTTTAATTCAGACACTCTGTTCATCACCACCCCCTTTTCTGAATCGTTTTTGGCCACTATAGGTGTGGCAGGGTATACTCAGACATGAGTCCCTTTCTCACTGCTCCATCAGGATTCAAGCAAGCCGGGCCGAAGACGGCTGAAATGCCAGAAACCGGTCCCCGGTAGCTTGTCTCCTTTCTGGTGAAGAATTGGCTTGGTAGTTTAGTCTGCCCTGTTCCCATGATGCACTGGGCCAGGGACAGACTGATTTGCATATAGCCAGGTTCTGAGCTGGGATGGGGCAGTGAGATAAATAACGGTGAAGGATCTAGCCCTGATCTTTGGACAGGGTAAGAGTGGTCTGCTTAATTCAGACACTCTGTTCATCACCACCCCCTTTTCTGAATCGTTTTTGGCCACTATAGGTGTGGCAGGGTATACTCAGACATGAGTCCCTTTCTCACTGCTCCATCAGGATTCAAGCAAGCCGGGCCGAAGACGGCTGAAATGCCAGAAACCGGTCCCTGGTAGCTTGTCTCCTTTCTGGGGAAGAATTGGCTTGGTAGTTTAGTCTGCCCTGTTCCCATGATGCACTGGGCCAGGCACAGACTGATTTGCATATAGCCAGGTTCTGAGCTGGGATGGGGCAGTGAGATAAATAACGGTGATGGATCTAGCCCTGATCTTTGGACAGGGTAAGAGTGGTCTGCTTAATTCAGGCACTCTGTTCATCACCACCCCCTTTTCTGAATCGTTTTTGGCCACTATAGGTGTGGCAGGGTATACTCAGACATGAGTCCCTTTCTCACTGCTCCATCAGGATTCAAGCAAGCCGGGCCGAAGACGGCTGAAATGCCAGAAACCGGTCCCCGGTAGCTTGTCTCCTTTCTGGTGAAGAATTGGCTTGGTAGTTTAGTCTGCCCTGTTCCCATGATGCACTGGGCCAGGGACAGACTGATTTGCATATAGCCAGGTTCTGAGCTGGGATGGGGCAGTGAGATAAATAACGGTGATGGATCTAGCCCTGATCTTTGGACAGGGTAAGAGTGGTCTCCTTAATTCAGACACTCTGTTCATCACCACCCCCTTTTCTGAATCGTTTTTGGCCACTATAGGTGTGGCAGGGTATACTCAGACATGAGTCCCTTTCTCACTGCTCCATCATGATTCAAGCAAGCCGGGCCGAAGACGGCTGAAATGCCAGAAACCGGTCCCCGGTAGCTTGTCTCCTTTCTGGTGAAGAATTGGCTTGGTAGTTTAGTCTGCCCTGTTCCCATGATGCACTGGGCCAGGGACAGACTGATTTGCATATAGCCAGGTTCTGAGCTGGGATGGGGCAGTGAGATAAATAATGGTGATGGATCTAGCCCTGATCTTTGGACAGGGTAAGAGTGGTCTGCTTAATTCAGACACTCTGTTCATCACCACCCCCTTTTCTGAATCGTTTTTGGCCACTATAGGTGTGGCAGGGTATACTCAGACATGAGTCCCTTTCTCACTGCTCCATCAGGATTCAAGCAAGCCGGGCCGAAGACGGCTGAAATGCCAGAAACCGGTCCCCGGTAGCTTGTCTCCTTTCTGGTGAAGAATTGGCTTGGTAGTTTAGTCTGCCCTATTCCCATGATGCACTGGGCCAGGGACAGACTGATTTGCATATAGCCAGGTTCTGAGCTGGGATGGGGCAGTGAGCTAAATAACGGTGATGGATCTAGCCCTGATCTTTGGACAGGGTAAGAGTGGTCTGCTTAATTCAGACACTCTGTTCATCACCACCCCCTTTTCTGAATCAGACAAAATGGCAGCGCCCATAACTTTGTGATAAATACCTACAGAACGGTAAACAATCGGCGATCCGCGGCAAACTGAATTCACATACTGGGCACCGGTGACGACCGTCCCTACTGGCAAAACTGTATATGCAAGTGGTGAAAGTGGAGCTAAGCAGTGGGATTAAACAGGAGGTTGGGAATAGCACGCAGGCAGATACACACGTTGGAGGCACCGTCATGCGGGCTAGGAAGCGCACATGCGGACAAAGCGAAAGGGATGAGATTAAGCATGGGCGCAAAATCCGTTCCGCTCGTGGATTTTGCGGATTTTCGGCAAATTCGCAATCCGCGAACTCCAGCGAATTTGCCAAGAATCCGCGAGTGGAACGGATCCGGGGGGCAAAAGTTCAAGCTTGCAACTATTTTAGAATGGCGCCGGCAAGCTGCCAGTGCCATTCTAAAATAGTTACTAAGTTAGCTTCAACAGGAAGGACTAATTGAAGCAGGTGCTCGAGTTTAACTGAATTTGAGCAGCTGCTTTATTTTATCTATTAGTGCTTCCTGATGAAGCTAACTTAGTAACTATTTTAGAATGGCGCTGGCAGCTTGCCGGCGCCATTCTAAAATAAAACAGGAGAGGGGCAGAGGGCAGAAGGCAGAAGGGCACAACGATGAGTGTGGCAGAGGGCAGAAGGGGACAAAAACGAGTGAGGCAGAGGGAAGAATGGCACAAAAACAAGTGGGGCAGAGGGCAGAAGGGCACACAAACGAGTGGGGCAGAGGGCAGAAGGGCACAACAATGAGCGGTCTCGCAAAAAAACCCTGCGAACACGCAAAGCGCCCCACGAACATGCAAATCGCCCCGCGTACACGCCAAAAAAGAAAAATTCGCAAATTTTGCTGGATTGCGAATTCGCAAATCCGCAAATTCGCAAAGTGCGAATTCGCAAAATTTGCCCATTCTTAGATGAGATGCCAGATATCACCTGGGAAGAATAGTTTGCACCGCTGACGAACGAATGTCTATAAGCGGCCAGCATTGATGGCAGGACGATGAATATGCGCAACGTGAAGGTGCAATCGAAAGGAATGGAGATCTGGTGATGAACTGATGCGCAAGCAAAAGTTGGAGTAATCAACGTGCGTGTCCAATAGCAAAATAGTATACTAATGCAGTGATAACATCGGGCCAAAAAAACGCAATCTGCTAAAGCGGTGGTAGCATTGAGAACTGCTGCATGAGAGGAGAGGGATGGCGTGAGGATTGGAATTCCAGAAAGCCTTGCACCGCTACTATGCCATAAAAACCCAGACCACCCCTGGCACCACGACGATGGCAAATAACAGGCTAACTCGCTCTGCGGCACACAAAAACAAAATAGTCGCAACGCAAGTAGCCACCATGGTGCGACCCGATAAGCAACAAACCAAGATAACGTTTGAGGTCAAAAAGACGACAAAGGGCATTGAAGAACAGGCAGATGGGGAAGCCCCGGCAGAACAACAAGTGAGTAGCAATATGGAAAAAATATTACAAGCCATACAGTCAAATTTACAAGATATAAATGGGAAGTTAGATCATTTGACATGTCGTGTGGACAACATGGCGGCCAAATTGGAAAAACAAGGGGAACGGTTGGAGACGGCAGAAACATGCATATCAGCGGTGGAAGACGAGACACACACAAACACCAGCAAGTGTAACGGAATGGAAAGAGTTCTGGAAGTCATAAAAGCTAAAGTAGAGGAGTTGGAAGCACGATCAAGGCGCAACAACGTTCGAATAACGGGGATTCCAGAAACGACAAACACATGCCACATGGAGTCGTACGTTGAGAAACTATGCAGAGATATATTTGGGGCGGAAGCATTGTCACCAATCTTCATAGTAGAAAGAGCGCACCGATCCCTGGCACCTAAACCACCAGCGGGAGCTACACCACGACCAATTGTGGCGCGTATTTTAAACTACAGGGATCAAGATAATATCTTGAGACTCACGCGAGAAAAGGGACAGATAACACATCAAGGAAACAAACTCGAATTTTACCCTGATCATACAGTGGCAGTACAACAAGCACGGAAAGAATTTACAGCGGTAAAAGCGAAACTACGAGACCTCAATATAAATTATGCAATGCTATACCCAGCTCGTCTGAAAGTAACCTGGGAAGGGAAATCAATACTCTTGACGAGTCCCAAAGCAGCGCAAGACTTTGTTAAAAAAATATCAAAACAGAATAAGGCTGCGGCACCGGGAGATCAACAACAGGAATCAGACTGAGCGGTTGATAGCAAGAAAGAAGCAATGTGAAAACTGCAGTAAGGTAAACTATTGATGGGCAGATGATCAATATTGTTCCTCCAGTGAGGGGTTATGGAAAGTACACCGAAGGGGTCTCGGAACAATATAAAGGACATGTGAGACAGCCCTGTCATACTTTCAACGTACTGCTCTCCTCTGTGAGTTGTTATAAGTAATGGGGCACAGAACATTGAGGTGCTGCCTCATATGGACCACGTGATTAAGAGGCGTGAACATAAGCATTTGCTAGCTATATAGCGGGTACTGACCGCTGCCAGATTGGGACCTGAATGTTACAGTTGAGCATTATAGGAAACATGATGTTAAAATACATTGGTAAACTACGGGTATAGCTCTGCCAGTGCGATATACATGATGTTGGAGATAATATGTTGTGCTGAGGTGTCTTATTATTTTACATTGGGTTGCCAAAGTCCACACTGGTAACAAACATGTTCATGTAAATCACGGGCATGTTATTGGGCGCCTAGATGTAAGTTCCTGAAGGGTACTGTACGTGGTCGTAATCTATACATCCTGTAGTATTATGTGGCATTGGGGAAAATCCTACACTACACGGTTAGCTATCGTGAAACAGGTCTGCCCCCATCCATTTAGTTCGGTGGTGTGCCCTCAGCGGACCTCTAAAAGGGTGATCCCCACATCAGTTATGTTACAGAGGGGTGTTACACGGGGTAAGTGGCTTCGGCAAGATTGGGTTGCTGAAGTGGGTGGGAAGGGTTGGGTGCAGGGGTTTGTTCAAGTTCAGAGACCAGATCATTTCGAATGCATTGTTGATCTACATGTTATAAGGCAGAAGGTAAAAAGGACAACTGAGATCAATCACCATCATGCACAAAACAAGTTAAAACAAACTTATGCTAGAACTGTTATTTTTACGTGTTTGACAACTGAATGGCGCACGAAGTGAAAACCTCCGGTAAAACCCACTTAAACTTACTAACGTGGAATGTGAGAGGCTTTACACAGCCCAAGAAAATTAGACTGATATTTGCATGCTTAAACAGGTGGGAGATTGATACTGCTCTGTTACAAGAGACACACATAGCGCCGAACACACATCAGACCATTGGGGCGAGATGGGCAGAATCAACCTATACAGCCAATTACTCGTCATACTCACGAGGGGTAATAACATTGATTCGAAAGGGCACAAATTTCATAACAAAAACAGTGATATCAGACCCAAATGGTAGATATATTATAGAGTTGGGGACATTACGAGGGCAGAGAATAACTTTAGTAAACATATATGGGCCAAATGTGGATGTACCTGAGTTTTTCAGGAGCTATGGAACCACATGCATGAACTGCAGAACATACAGATCATATGGGGAGGGGGTTTGAATATAGCCCTGGTGGACCAAGTAGACCGTTCTACAACTCGACAGAGCCGCACAAAAAAGCTAGGGCGAAAGTTTTAGATATAATGAAAGATGTATCGTTGGCATACCTCTGGAGACACATATATCCAGACATACCAGGGGCGACATACATGAATGTGATCCCGTATTGATTACTGGCTAGGTACAGATATTGTGGTGTTGTGGTCGGAAACATTACGTACTCTTCCTAAAACGCTGTCAGATCATAATCCGATCCTGCTGAAACTTCAGATACCGAACTATGCACCACCCCCATTCCAATGAAGATTCAACGCTCAAGCACTAACAGATACAGTATATGCTGACACTATTCATAAGGCGACAAAAGAATATTTTTGGTTGAATGAGACAGTGGTGGAGGATCCGGGGCTCTTATGGGAAGCGTTTAAGGCCACGATCAGGGGAGTGTGCATGGGTATTTTGAGAGACATATGGCAACAAATTAAGAGATGTGAGGAACGCATGAAAGCATTGGAAGAGACTTATGAAAGTTCACATGACCCTACAGTGTTAGGAGAACTGCGACAATTAAACACAGAACACCAATCCTATGTTGAGGACGAGCTAAAATACATTAATAAAAGACATGTAGCTAGGAACTTCGGGGAAGGGGGTAGGCCAGGGAGAATATTGGTGACCAAAATATGTGAGGTAAAGGACATAAGGCTATCCTACAAGTAAAATCAGAAGATGGCATGCTGCAGACACAAGCTAAGGATATATTAAAATGCTTTGTAAATAACTATAGTACATTATATACCTCACAATCCAATCCACAGCTTCACCTACAGAAATTCTGTCATATCTAGAAGACGTAGCCATTGCGTGGCTGTCCGATGGTCAAAGGGAATACTTGGCGTTGCCAATAACAGTAGAGGAAGTGACAGAGGTGATACAGACCTTACCGAATGGGAAGACCCCTGGCCCAGATGGATTCTCTTGCGAATTCTATACCGGAGATGGGTCCTCTACCCATTCCATCAGTGTCTGCCCGCAATCTTGGGGTTCTCTTCGACAACCAACTTACTTTCAAACAACACGCTGTGAAAGTCTCCGCCACCTGTACAACCATCATCAGGTAGCTGAGAAAGATCACCTGGATGCTGCCTACAGACACCCTAAGGACCGTAGTCCAGGCTCTTGTCATCTCACGCCTGGACTATGGGAACATCCTTCTCCTAGGTGCCGCCAAAGAGGTAACCAGGAAGTACCAGGTGGTACAGAATATGGCAGTCCGCCTTATCTGTCACCTTCCTGCCAGATCCTCGGTCACTCACCATATGCGGAACCTGCACTGGTTGCAAATTGAGAACAGAGTCAACTTCAAAGCACTTTGCTACATGCATAAAATCATGACTGGTAGAGCCCCTCGCTATCTCTCTGCTCTGGTGCAGCAATATATCCCCCCCGTACACTTAGGTCCTCGACGCAGAATAAGTTTAAGATTCCACGCATCAACAGAGCCAAAATGGGAGGACGTTCGTTTTCCCTGCTGGCCCCCTCCTTATGGAACTCTCTTCCCCAATCTCTGCGCTCTGAATTGTGCCTTCTGAAATTCCGTAAGGGAATAAAAACTTGGCTTTTCAACACCTAATGTTATGGTTTGACATTCCTCCCTCCCTCACACCGTTCAGTTTGCCTTAGCGCCGGGAAACCTCCGGGTAGCTGCGCGCTTAATAAATGTAATTATAATAATAATAATAATAATAATATAAAAAATATGTGGATATCCTAGCTCCCCATCTAGTAGCCATGTATGGTGCAGCATTTGATTAAGCAGAACTACCGCCTACACTTCGAGAAGCGGTAATAATAGCCCTTCTGAAACCGACTAAAGACCCAGAGATGTGAAAATCCTATAGACCATTATCGCTGTTCAATGTTGACTCAAAGATTTTAGCAAAAATACCAGCAATGAGATTACAGACACTAATGACGAATCTGGTGCTCCCCGATCAGGCAGGGTTTATACCGACAAGAGCCACATCACACAACACTAGGACGCTGTTTGCCCTCTCCCACTACCTTACACCATCCACAAAGGCAGTGGCAGTCATGCTAGATGCCGCCAAGGCATTTGATTCAATAGAATGGAGCTACATATTAACTATACTGCAAAGAAGATTTATTAAATGGCTGTCTTTACTGTACACGAAGCCGAAGGCCAGAGTGAGAATAAATGGGTATTTATCGGATGCTTTTGTCATTGAAAGGGGGACTAGACAAGGCTGCCCACTTTCACAATTGTTGTTCGCGCTAGCTCTGGAGCCACTGACCTGCCTTGTCAGACAGAACCATAAACCATCGGCCTTACAATTCCCATCCAGACCCATACATATCTCCTTATATGGAGACGACATGCTATTATATGTACGTGATCCCGAGAAATATCTGGCCCCACTATTGAGGGAATACATAAAATTTGGAAGACACTCTGGTTTGGCCATAAATTGGTCTAAATCATCAATCATCCCCTGACACACACAACCACACCACATGAAACCGAATTCCCATTAGACTGCCAGACTGACCCTATAACATACCTGGGGGGTGTGGTATCATAGGAACCCGGAAGTAGTGATATGATCAAATTATGGTTGTACTATCTAAAAGCTTGAGGACAAAATTAAACATTGGATACAACTCCCACTGTCATTAGCAGATCGAATTGCGATTGTATAAATGAATTTTCTGCCTAAATTCCTCTATCTCTTCAATAATATTCCCATCCCACCTCCGGGGGAGGTTTTTAAACGCATAAAATCTCTGGTGTTGCAGCTGATATCGGCGGGCAAACAGGCACGCATAGACCTCAGAACGCTAGCGCTACCCTATGATAGGGGAGGATATGGAGTGCCGGATTTCTTATTGTATTATTTATGCGCACAAGCGCAATATGCTGCCTACTGGTACCACAAGGTGCCATATATTACACACGTAGCTGTAGAAGAGGGAGATGCGGCACCAATACATGCTGACAGCAACTCTGACTCAAAGTCAAAATAAGCTTTATTCGGCTTTTGAGAGTAAAACCATAAAAGCAACAAAAACAAATACATAAATACAAAAATAACTCAGCATAACATTGCATAATTAAAAGGGAATACATTTAACCCAACTAAAATAGTTTAACAAATCAAGGATTCAAAGCAAGTCAGTAACCCCAGATACACAGAATCCCCCTTTTTCATCCAGTGTTATAGTGATTTGGTACTCGGGAACCAGGGTAAAAGTCATGCAGGTCCCAAATACAGATGGAACCATCTCCGAGTTTGGGCTGGGTAGATCGCAAAAAGGGGGTAGTGTTCCTGCGTTTGAATTTGATTAAAATCAAGTCCCCCGAAACATTTTTGGGCAGATGACCAAGCCACCCCACCCTTCTGACACTCAGTATCCCACCATCTAGCGCGGATGGCAATGGTCTATTGTTATTGAGCCAATAAATGGCTTTATTCAGTAGGTCCTGGTGTGATTCACGTGTGCCTGGGCTGAGTGCCGGGACCCCAGAAAGAACGGTGACATATGGGGCGGCTTCAGGGGGTAGATCAATGCGATGCCCTCTTTCTAGTGAGTTAATAGGAACTCTATGTGGGGCATGTTCAGGATTCAGAGTGTCACTACGACCAGATAGAGTGGATGGTATAACAGGGGAGTCACAGGTTTGAGGTATCCTAGGAGCAATGTTGATAAACCTTTCCTGGATGTTAGCGGGGATAGTAACAGCATTTCCAGGAGTTGGATTGGACCTTGTTACAGATTTTTCGATCCTGGACAGCCTGTCCCCCAAATCATTGATTTTTGCTATCAATGGAGATAGAGCAGTGTATAATAGGCGCTCGATTTGGGCCAAAAGAGTCAATTGTAGGGGGGATACAAAGTCATTAGGTCGGGTCTCAGCTTTATCCAACGTTGATGAGGCTGGGTTGGGGCCAGGTAAAAAGGGGCTGCAGTTATTGGATGGAGAGAGGGTGATAAGAGGGGAAGCCTGGGGAGTGCTAATTGTTTGATCAGTGAGTCTGGTCACAATGGGGGGGGTAGAAGCATCCGGGATATAGTTTGTGCCGCACAGTGCGTTCAGCTCTTCCCAGATGGACATAGTAGGTGGAAGACAGGATCCCGGGGACCAATGTAGATAGTTAAAACGGTAGGGATTGAGAAGATGAATAAGTGGCTGTACCTTCTCATATGATGGGGCCAAGAGTGGTGGCCCGTCCCGTCCTCCTTGTGCCTCCGAGGGCCACAGAGGGCCCGCCCTTTGCCCGGGCTTCGCCCGGCGCCGATCCGCGCGCGGTCCCGCGACGCGGGTGCTGGTGTCCCTTTTCAAGCGCCTCCTGGCGCGGGCTTCCCGTCCGGCGGCGTGTCCCGCCGCTAGGGCGTCTGGGTAGTGTAGTTTTTGTCAAGGAAATGCCCCCCTCGCGCTGCGGCCGCTGGTCTGTGTGTGCGGCGGCGGAGGGGAGCGCTGGAGCTGCGTGGGACCTGGGTGTTGGGCAAGGTAAGCCCCCAAGTGCGTCTGGACCCCACTCTGACTCATAAACTACCGCCTCTGCATGCAGCAGACATTAATACTGTTGACGCCACAGCTAATTAACCCACAATGGTGGCTAGGCCCAATGGGAGGGAGGGTAGGCAGGGCCAAACTAGAGAAATCCAAAAAATGTGCCTATGCCTCCAATTTACAGTAATGCAAACACTGAATGCATGAAGATAAACCATAAGTTTATTAGTTTATCCCGACAAAACTTTTTGTCATTGAATCAATACATAAGTTGCACAATTTGCTTTTTAAAGAGCAGACAAAGAGAAAACCATCAACTTCATTTCTAGCCGTATGGAAATCAGTCAGACAATGTGTATATATTTACAGTGAGAAAATTTAAAGCAAAAACATTGCACTAAATCGTACGTTCATGGACATTAATAAATCAAAAAAACTTTTCAACAAACAGATAAACACTTAACAGTTTGAGAATCATGAATGCAAGAAAGTATAAGAGCAGGGGTGAATATTTCAAACAGGACACCTCCTAGCTCATAAACTGGATTCGTTAGTGTGAATAATCAAAAAAAGCCCATTTTGTATATATGACTAACAAGAGCCATTGGTGTGGAGACAAATGCCTGAAGTCAAATGCCATTTGACTGTTAAGTGTTTATCTGTTTGTTGAAAAGTTTTTTTGATTTATTAATGTCCATGAACGTACGATTTAGTGCAATGTTTTTGCTTTAAATTTTCTCACTGTAAATATATACACATTGTCTGACTGATTTCCATACGGCTAGAAATGAAGTTGATGGTTTTCTCTTTGTCTGCTCTTTAAAAAGCAAATTGTGCAACTTATGTATTGATTCAATGACAAAAAGTTTTGTCGGGATAAACTAATAAACTTATGGTTTATCTTCATACATTCAGTGTTTGCATTACTGTAAATTGGAGGCATAGGCACATTTTTTGGACGCCACAGCTAAAGCATGGCAAAAACTTGGGCATCTAGCGCACAAGCTCCCGCTGTATGCGCCGGCATTGCCGTTACACCACCATCCGGAGCTATCAGTAACTAGTGAAAAAGTGGGTATGGATCTGCTACGACAGGTAGGCATGGATAGAATAGGAGATCTATTTCATGAAGGGATGTTAAGGTGCGGCAGAGCTGACATACATCCAAAACAAGACACAACTGTTCCGCTTTACATATTACCGACTGCAAAGAGCAATGCAGAGGTTCTACCCCACATTCCCCAACGAACCGGAGAGTCTAAATACACTACAGCTCATAATAACGAACTCGGATACATCACACCTGGTATCAAGATTATACTCAACAGCACAGGCAGAAATTCCATATAATACTGATAAGGCTAAATCAAGATGGGACTCATGGCTAGTAGACCCTCTAACAATAAAATAATGGCAGCAAACATGTGCATTAGTACAAATACTCACACCGAATGGTAATTTAGGCATTATACACTACAAGTATATCCACCAAGCATATTATACACCAGCCAAAATGCAAAGATACGGCTTACAGGAGGCGGCAACATGCAAAAGGTGTGGAGAAGATGGGGCTGATTTTGTGCACCTAGCTTGGAGCTGTACGAAAATACAAGAATTTTGGAAGGAAGTCACTGACGACCTCTCTTTATTCGTTGGGGCGGAGGTGGAATGCTCAATACTAACTTGCTTCTAACACAGGTAAAAGCAGGCAAACGCAAATTTAGTGCTATATCGTTACTATTAGCTAAACGCCAAATTGCACAATGTTGGAACAATAAAAAAACACCGCAAAGCCCCAATGGCTTAGAGATATGACAAGTTGCAGAGATAGGCTTTTGACGTATGAAGAGGAGCTACCAACAAGTTCTAGACCGAAGGATTTCTGGAGTTTATTCACGGATTATGTAAGAACTCTAGAGTCAGATGAGTGATTGTAAGTTTAAACACTGAATACACAAAGTGCTTATTGCTAGATTGTTATATGTTGCCCCTGAGGAACCGACTGTACAGAGGATAAATGTACTATGTATAAACTGACGATGTATGTGAAAATGTAATGGTCTCAGTTAAGAGTTATCAAATGACTTTTCTTTATTTTGTACCTTTTGAAGAAAATCAATAAACAGATTTAAAAAAAATAATAATAATAAGGGAGGAAGACAGTAAGTGCAAGCCTAATTGTCAGGGAAGTATAGCTCGTCCTCAAACTCTGGGAGTTCAACCAGTAATAGGCAATCATGTAACACGCTACTTCCGTCACCTGAGCAGCTGTCCTCCTCTTATTATTATTATTATTACTATTATTATTATTAATATTAATTAAATTTATAATGCGCACAGCTACCCTAGACAGGGTTTCCCGGCGCAGGTAAGTCAGCTAGTACAGCTGAATAAACGGATAGCTAATCACTAAGAGAAAAGCCAGGTCTTAAGATCTCGCCGAAACTTAAGATACAGAGATACCTGTTTCATAGAATAGGGAAGAGAATTCCATAATCTGAGGCTGAGGAATGCAAAGGAACGACCACCCATTCTGGACAGTCTTCAACGAGGTGTTACAAAATTGCCTTGGGTGGCTGAACGTACAGACCGAGAAGGGACGTAAGGATGGACAATCTCCTGAAGGTAAGGAGGAGCATACCCTTGTTTGATTTTATAAACAAGGCACAGGGTCTTGAATTTAATACGACTCTCAATGCAGAGCCAGTGTAAATCCCGCAGAACAGGGGAGATGGATGATCTCCTTGGGATATGACATAACAGGCGGGCTGTGGAATTCTGGACCTTAAATCTTCCTCCCTTGATTCATGTATTGTATAATTCGGTGGTATGAAGTGCTGATTCATTTTGATAATTGTTAACCTCTCCACGTTTTTGGGCGAGAGACTGGTCCTTCTAACTGTTACAATAGAACCAGCAGCACTGAAAGCACGTTCGGAAGAGACACTTCCGACAGGGCAAGCCAGATAGCTTATCGCCAGCCTGCTGAGCTGTGGCCATTCGGCCCTTTTCCTATACCAATACTGCAATGGGTTTTGATCAATGTACACCTCTGTTGGGTCATCCACATAGGCCTGGACCATCCGCTCGTTCTTCTGGGGTGCAGCTGCTAACCTTTTTTCTGGCTCTTTTGTCTGTGCATTAGCACTGTGCTTAATACCAATGCCTAACTGTAAATACCAATCGTGTAACGATTCTACTGGGCCTAATGATCCAGTTATTGTTGCTGTTGTCGATAGTGATGGTGAGTGTTCTGAGCCAAACGCACTGCCTTCAGCCTCTTAAGTTGCACTTGATGCCCGATGCCCTGCTGCAGTAATTCTTGTGGGTTGATCTAGCGGGCTTTTAAATAGCAGCCGATTATTTTCCAACTTACTCGCTGCCTCAGGGATCCAAGTTTTGTTGCGGGCAACATCCATCTTTGAAAAAGGAATTAATGTCTTCAGTGCCAATTTTGCCCGTGGATCCAGAATTGTGGCAGAAATGTAATGTTCTTGTGAAAAAAACTTATTTTGCACCCTTGGGTTTTCAGCTAAGCGACAGGCTAAGCTCCCCACCAAGTCATAGGCTTCTTTTTTTTTCCTCTACACCTTTGTATGATTCAGACACCTTCTTCAGCTGATGCTCTAGCATTTGCAATAATGGGATAGCTTGGCCCATTGCACAGTCCTCCTTGCTGACTTCACGTCTGAAGACCTCAAAAGGACGAAGCATGTCAGTCAGGCATTTAACTAGGCACCATTGGTCCATCTGAAGGTTCATGCCTTTCACAGTAGCATCCAGTCTTTGCATGACATATTCATTGAGTGGCCTGTACTGCTCAATTAGACGATCACGCATGCAATACGTTGAGTTCCAACGTGTTGCCACCTCCTGGTTGAGTGCTTTGACTTGCATGTTATAGTCACGTTGAATGATCCTCAGCTGCTTCCGAGCTTTAAAAGAATGGCTGAAATGAGTGTATATTCTTGGGAAGGTGGTCAGTAAGTTGCTTACTATGGGTTCTTTTTTCCGAAACTCTTGAACTATAATGTTTATGCAGTGCGCCAAACACGGAACGCTGAAATAGTAACCAAGCTCCATGGCCTTAAGTACATTACTGCAAATATCTGTGGCAACAAAATCAATACTAAGCCCTCTTGGGTGCAGCCATTCAAACACCTTGCTGCAAAACTCTTCCAAAATGTTTATAGCGGTTTGAGATTTCTCCATGGCGAGCATGGCTACAGTTGCATGTTTCCGAGTAGCTTTAAAATTCTCAGCTGTGTCAAAAGCACCTTCTTCAGATAGCTTATCTCTAACCCCCACAAAAGAGACCTGGTGTGCAGTGATGCACATGTAATCTGTGTCTTAGCAACTGGTCCACATGTCTGTTGTCAAGTGGATATTGTGAACAGCACTCTGCAGCAAAGCTTGTCCAACCAATTCCAGCACATCATGATGTAGTGCCGGAACAGCAATTCTTGCGAAATAGGACCGGCTGGGAACCTTCCATTTAGGGCAGATGGCTGACACAAATTCAAGAAAACCCACCCCTTCCACAAATGAAAAAGAGAGAAGGTCCAGTGCTAACATTTTAGCCAGCTTCGCATTGTACAACCATGCCGTTGGGAGGTTGCGTTGGAACTGCCCTTCCAATCTGAGCATGCTCTCAATGGTAGGCTGAATTACTTTCCTTTGTGGTGCTGTTGTTTTCATTAACCCACTTAGGCTCAATGACGCAGTTTGTCTCATTGCAGTACTCGGTCGCCTTTGTGTCTCAGCCTGACTCTGAGTATGGCTCTTACTGCCGTGCCACTCAGATGTTGCTGAGGAGGATGTGAGCGGTACCACTACACTACTGGGGACAGGGCTAGAAATGCCTCCCTCTTCTTCACCTCCCACCGCAATATTATCGTCCACTGATTCTTCATGCCCAACTTCAATGAGTTGAGTTTTTTTACTTTGCTTTAAGTGAAGTAGGTGATTCTTCCACACGATAGTGTGGTGTATTCTGAGATGACTTGCTTGGCCCCTGGTACCATAGTTTGTACCAAGTTTACCCTGCCAAACACCTTGTCAACAAGTTGCGCATATAGCAATGTTCTCTTCCTTGGTGATAACAGAAAAGAAGTCCCAAACTGGGGAGGAGAATTTTCTGGCACTGCTGGATGTGCCACTTTCAATACCATATAAACTGGAGGGTGTGCTTGGAATGTGACTTTGTGCAGCTACACTGTGACTTTTACTACCACTACCTACTGAGATGGTTGAGCTGGATGTAGGTCCCTGCCGGGCCTTTGAAAATATGGCAGCTGGAGGTCGTGGGGTGTAACCTGTGTTGGTGGTATCCTTGCTACATCCAGCTCAGTATTTACAACAAGGGGTGGTGAGGGACAGAGTCTCTGAATTAAGCAGAAAACTCTCACCCAGTCAAGAGATCAGGGCTAGATCCAACACCGTTTTTTTGCTCACTGCACCATCCCAGTTTCAGAACCTGGCTGTATGCAAATTAGTCTGTTCCTGTCCCAGTGCATGATGGGAACAGGGCAAACCAAACTACAAAAGCCAATTCTTACACTGGGAAGGAAACAAGCTCCCGGGGACCGGTTTCTGGCATTACAGCCGTCTTCGGCCCGGTTTGCTTGAATCCTGATGGTGCAATGAGCAAGGGACTCATGTCTGAGTATACCCTTCCACGCTTAGGGTGGACAAAAGTATTTACAACAAGGGGTGGTGAGGGACAGAGTCTCTGAATTAAGCAGACAACTCTCACCCAGTCAAGAGATCAGGGCTAGATCCAACACCGTTTTTTAGCTCACTGCACCATCCCAGTTTCAGAACCTGGCTGTATGCAAATTAGTCTGTTCCTGTCCCAGTGCATGATGGGAACAGGGCAAACCAAACTACAAAAGCCAATTCTTACACTGGGAAGGAAACAAGCTCCCGGGGACCGGTTTCTGGCATTACAGCCGTCTTCGGTCCGGTTTGCTTGAATCCTGATGGTGCAATGAGCAAGGGACTCATGTCTGAGTATACCCTTCCACGCTTAGGGTGGACAAAAATATTTACAACAAGGGGTGGTGAGGGACATAGTCTCTGAATTAAGCAGAAAACTCTCACCCAGTCAAGAGATCAGGGCTAGATCCAACACCGTTTTTTAGCTCACTGCACCATCCCAGTTTCAGAACCTGGCTGTATGCAAATTAGTCTGTTCCTGTCCCAGTGCATGATGGGAACAGGGCAAACCAAACTACAAAAGCCAAATCTTACACTGGGAAGGAAACAAGCTCCCGGGGACCGGTTTCTGGCATTACAGCCGTCTTCGGCCCGGTTTGCTTGAATCCTGATGGTGCAATGAGCAAGGGACTCATGTCTGAGTATACCCTTCCACGCTTAGGGTGGACAAAAATATTTACAACAAGGGGTGGTGAGGGACAGAGTCTCTGAAGTAAGCAGAAAACTCTCACCCAGTCAAGAGATCAGGGCTAGATCCAACACCGTTTTTTAGCTCACTGCACCATCCCAGTTTCAGAACCTGGCTGTATGCAAATTAGTCTGTTCCTGTCCCAGTGCATGATGGGAACAGGGCAAACCAAACTACAAAAGCCAATTCTTACACTGGGAAGGAAACAAGCTCCCGGGGACCGGTTTCTGGCATTACAGCCGTCTTCGGCCCGGTTTGCTTGAATCCTGATGGTGCAATGAGCAAGGGACTCATGTCTGAGTATACCCTTCCACGCTTAGGGTGGACAAAAATATTTACAACAAGGGGTGGTGAGGGACAGAGTCTCTGAATTAAGCAGAAAACTCTCACCCAGTCAAGAGATCAGGGCTAGATCCAACACCGTTTTTTAGCTCACTGCGCCATCCCAGTTTCAGAACCTGGCTGTATGCAAATTAGTCTGTTCCTGTCCCAGTGCATGATGGGAACAGGGCAAACCAAACTACAAAAGCCAATTCTTACACTGGGAAGGAAACAAGCTCCCGGGGACCGGTTTCTGGCATTACAGCCGTCTTCGGCCCGGTTTGCTTGAATCCTGATGGTGCAATGAGCAAGGGACTCATGTCTGAGTATACCCTTCCACGCTTAGGGTGGACAAAAATATTTACAACAAGGGGTGGTGAGGGACAGAGTCTCTGAATTAAGCAGAAAACTCTCACCCAGTCAAGAGATCAGGGCTAGATCCAACACCGTTTTTTAGCTCACTGCACCATCCCAGTTTCAGAACCTGGCTGTATGCAAATTAGTCTGTTCCTGTCCCAGTGCATGATGGGAACAGGGCAAACCAAACTACAAAAGCCAATTCTTACACTGGGAAGGAAACAAGCTCCCGGGGACCGGTTTCTGGCATTACAGCCGTCTTCGGCCCGGTTTGCTTGAATCCTGATGGTGCAATGAGCAAGGGACTCATGTCTAAGTATACCCTTCCACGCTTAGGGTGGACAAAAATATTTACAACAAGGGGTGGTGAGGGACAGAGTCTCTGAATTAAGCAGGAAACTCTCACCCAGTCAAGAGATCAGGGCTAGATCCAACACCGTTTTTTAGCTCACTGCACCATCCCAGTTTCAGAACCTGGCTGAATGCAAATTGGTCTGTTCCTGTCCCAGTGCATGATGGGAACAGGGCAAACCAAACTACAAAAGCCAATTCTTACACTGGGAAGGAAACAAGCTCCCGGGGACCGGTTTCTGGCATTACAGCCGTCTTCGGCCCGGTTTGCTTGAATCCTGATGGTGCAATGAGCAAGGGACTCATGTCTGAGTATACCCTTCCACGCTTAGGGTGGACAAAAATATTTACAACAAGGGGTGGTGAGGGACAGAGTCTCTGAATTAAGCAGAAAACTCTCACCCAGTCATGAGATCAGGGCTAGATCCAACACCGTTTTTTAGCTCACTGCACCATCCCAGTTTCAGAACCTGGCTGTATGCAAATTAGTCTGTTCCTGTCCCAGTGCATGATGGGAACAGGGCAAACCAAACTACAAAAGCCAATTCTTACACTGGGAAGGAAACAAGCTCCCAGGGACCGGTTTCTGGCATTACAGCCGTCTTCGGCCCGGTTTGCTTGAATCCTGATGGTGCAATGAGCAAGGGACTCATGTCTAAGTATACCCTTCCACGCTTAGGGTGGACAAAAATATTTACAACAAGGGGTGGTGAGGGACAGAGTCTCTGAATTAAGCAGGAAACTCTCACCCAGTCAAGAGATCAGGGCTAGATCCAACACCGTTTTTTAGCTCACTGCACCATCCCAGTTTCAGAACCTGGCTGTATGCAAATTAGTCTGTTCCTGTCCCAGTGCATGATGGGAACAGGGCAAACCAAACTACAAAAGCCAATTCTTACACTGGGAAGGAAACAAGCTCCCGGGGACCGGTTTCTGGCATTACAGCCGTCTTCGGCCCGGTTTGCTTGAATCCTGATGGTGCAATGAGCAAGGGACTCATGTCTGAGTATACCCTTCCACGCTTAGGGTGGACAAAAATATTTACAACAAGGGATGGTGAGGGACAGAGTCTCTGAATTAAGCAGAAAACTCTCACCCAGTCAAGAGATCAGGGCGTGATCCAACACCGTTTTTTAGCTCACTGCACCATCCCAGTTTCAGAACCTGGCTGTATGTAAATTAGTCTGTTTCTGTCCCAGTGCATGATGGGAACAGGGCAAACCAAACTACAAAAGCCAATTCTTACACTGGGAAGGAAACAAGCTCCCGGGGACCGGTTTCTGGCATTACAGCTGTCTTCGGCCCGGTTTGCTTGAATCCTGATGGTGCAATGAGCAAGGGACTCATGTCTGAGTATACCCTTCCACGCTTAGGGTGGACAAAAATATTTACAACAAGGGGGGGTGAGGGACAGAGTCTCTGAATTAAGCAGAAAACTCTCACCCAGTCAAGAGATCAGGGCTAGATCCAACACCGTTTTTTAGCTCACTGCACCATCCCAGTTTCAGAACCTGGCTGTATGCAAATTAGTCTGTTCCTGTCCCAGTGCATGATGGGAACAGGGCAAACCAAACTATAAAAGCCAATTCTTACACTGGGAAGGAAACAAGCTCCCGGGGACCGGTTTCTGGCATTTCAGCCGTCTTCGGCCCGGTTTGCTTGAATCCTGATGGTGCAATGAGCAAGGGACTCATGTCTGAGTATACCCTTCCACGCTTAGGGTGGACAAAAATATTTACAACAAGGGGTGGTGAGGGACAGAGTCTCTGAATTAAGCAGAAAACTCTCACCCAGTCAAGAGATCAGGGCTAGATCCAACACCGTTTTTTAGCTCACTGCACCATCCCAGTTTCAGAACCTGGCTGTATGCAAATTAGTCTGTTCCTGTCCCAGTGCATGATGGGAACAGGGCAAACCAAACTACAAAAGCCAATTCTTACACTGGGAAGGAAACAAGCTCCCGGGGCCCGGTTTCTGGCATTACAGCCGTCTTCGGCCCGGTTTGCTTGAATCCTGATGGTGCAATGAGCAAGGGACTCATGTCTGAGTATACCCTTCCACGCTTAGGGTGGACAAAAATATTTACAACAAGGGGTGGTGAGGGACAGAGTCTCTGAATTAAGCAGAAAACGCTCACCCAGTCAAGAGATCAGGGCTAGATCCAACACCGTTTTTTAGCTCACTGCACCATCCCAGTTTCAGAACCTGGCTGTATGCAAATTAGTCTGTTCCTGTCCCAGTGCATGATGGGAACAGGGCAAACCAAACTACAAAAAACAATTCTTACACTGGGAAGGAAACAAGCTCCCGGGGACCGGTTTCTGGCAAGTAGCAGCCTTTCTGGATAGGGTGAGAATGTTGGTCTCCATCCCCTTTGGGGCGGGAGTGATGTGCGTGATGACTGGCTCCTCTTCATTAACATCATCCCCCTCTTGTACATCTATCTCTGGTACCTTCCTTTTCAGAAGCATTGTCTTGTGGCGTGCATCACTCTCAGACTGAGCTGGTGGCTGCCAAGTGGCAACACGATCATCAGAAGCGGGGCTTGAAGAAGAAGATGATGGACTAAGCCTCCTTTTCCTTGCTGGTGGTCTGGAAGACAATAGATCTTCCGAAACAGTGGTTTGCTCCACTTTGTCTGCAGGAAGCTCGATTTCCTGAAATGACCCTACTTCAGAAGCAACAACTACTATTGTGGGCTGTTCTTGCGGCTGCGGCTGTTCTTGCGGCTGCTGCTTTTCTTGCGCCTGCTGCTGTTCATGCGGCTGCTGCTGTTCTTGCGGCTGCTGCTGTTGTTGTTGCAGCTGCTGCTGTTCTTGCAGCTGCTGCTGCACACATATCTGCTGAGTTTCCACCTGCGTTGATTGTGTACTACTTTGCGATAATGACATTTCAACATCGATGCTCGTTAGTAGACTGGCTACCTCTGCAACACTCAAGGGCTTAGGCCCAGATTGTTGGGGTTGGACCGCTGGTACAGAGGTGCTGCTCCCAGCTTGGTTCCCGGATGACGCTGCTGCAGGCTTAATTTGATTGGTCCCAAAAAAAAAACATTGACCGGTACACCAGTCGTGGTTAAAGGCACTTCCTTTTTCTGTTCCAAGTTGTGGTCACACGTGTACGTGATGCGCAGCAGGACTTGTGTCTGGCTGACAGTACAACGGGTGAGGATGATGACACCTCCTCCTCTGGCTTGTAGTGCACCTAAAAGCAAATAAGCCAAGAGAAGAACATCAGTGAAATTTTGCATTTGTTGTTGTGGTTCAGTTACTACTGTAATTGTACAAACAAACAAACAAAAGAAGATGTAGTCTATCCATTTCTGAGACTTTGTCAACAAGGACTATGTTATACTACTGTGTACACACTACACTCTCAGGAAGGATAGGAAAGAGAATAAGAACCACCAAAATACAAATGTAAAGGAAGTGGGGTGGACCCTATTTGGCATTAAATTATTTGAGCGTCACATCAATCATGGAGCTGCTGCTGGCAAAGGGGGTGGATGGATGGAAGCAGTAAGCCAATAGGAAAACCATGCAGGCCTATATGGCAAAAGCAGGACACTAATATCTCCTTCCACAAAAAAAGGCCACCAGCCACATGGACACTCACAAATCACAAGCAGCAAGCAGGAGGCCTGGGAAACACCATGAACTGACAAAAGGCCTATAAAAGCCAGGCAAATAATGCATGCTAAAGCACACCGCTCTGCCTTTTTAATGCAATAAACTGCAAAAACGAAAATACACAGACCCAAAAAAGGTCTGCAGGGTGCATGCATTGCACACCAACACACACCAGACACACACAACAGAGGCATGTCTTTAAGACACCCAACATCAGAAAGCCCACCCCAAAATTAAAAACACATTTCCCAACTCAATCCAATGCCATCCATGCCCTAAATATTGTCTAAATTCAACAGACCACACAGAAACACTTGTTTAATGCAGCTGGGGCTACCTGTTCTGAGCCTACCAGATGAAAGCAGGCCTGTTGGCAGACAAGGCCAGACAAGTTTGCAGACCTAGGCTTCAAAATGGCCACCAGCCACATGGCCAGGCCCAACAACAGAAAGCCCACCCCAAACAAAAACACATTCCCAAACTCAATCCAATGCCATCAATGCTCTAAATGATGTCTAAATTCAACAGACCACACAGAAACACTTGTTTAATGCAGCTGTAGCTACCGGCTCTGAGCCTACAGGATGAAAGCATGCCTGTTGGCAGACAAGGCTAGACAAGCTTGCAGGCCTAGGCTTCAAAATGGCCACCAGCCACATGGCCAGGCCCAACAACAGAAAGCCCACCCCAAAAAAACACATTTTCCAACTCAATCCGATGCCATCCATGCCATAAATTATGTCTAAATTCAACAGACCACACAGAAACACTTGTTTAATGCAGCTCTGGCTATCTGCTCTGAGCCTACTGGATGAAAGCAGGCCTGTTGGCAGACAAGGTCAGACAAGCTTGAAGGCCTAGGCTTCTAAATGGCCACCAGCCACATGGCCAGGCCCAACAACAGAAAGCCCACCCCAAAAACACATTTCCCAACTCAATTGAATGCCATCCATGCCCTAAATGATGCTTGAAAATGAAATACATTAAAAAAACACCAAAGGAACAGTTGCTTCATCATGCACCCACCCATGACTAGCTCTGGGCCTACTGACTACTACTACCCACAACATTTAAAAAAAGAATGATAGTTACCAAAATTAAATTGTAGTTGCAGCAACTGCAATGCCCCCAATCAAACAGACACAACAACCACAGACAAAAAGAGGGATCTTTCCAGCTCAAAATCCAAAGGTAGAATGAGCAGGAGATGGAAAAAGCACTGGGAGGAGCCTGTTGGACAGGAACAGGAAGTTGGAGATTCTGTGGCACTTCCTCCCTCTCCCCCCATTTTAAACAAGCATTGGCATAGCCAATAGGTCTAGCTTTTGGGACCTCAAGTATTTAGTTATGCAGCACAATATCCTCGATGCAACAACATCAACTGTTGCATGGCTAAACACTTATAAGGTCCTAAAGGCTAGACATATTGGCTATGCCAATGCTTGTGACCCGCATAAATATCAAAATGCTCCAAAAATCCGCAGTGTATGCAGCCAAAGAATCCAGCATGTGAAACTGTGCCGCATTGTGAACAAAGTGCACAAAAGTTGAAAAACTATAGGCATGAACAGACGTGAGCAGCCCGCAGTGGATGTGAATGTACCGTTAATGAGACGCTCATGAAAGGAATCAAGCTAGGAGCGTAGGTTCAATGATTTTGGTAACGGTGATTGAGCGCACGTTAGTAATAGAAATACGAGTGCCCAGATGTCATGCATAATGACGTTCTGTGCCCCAAAGAATAGCCGCATCTCTTGACATAACACACCGTTGTCAGAAGTATAGCGGAAAGTGAGAATAGAAGACGCAACAGGTGTGGCTCTTACCTACGCTCTATTTTAAAGAAGGTAATGACACGACGTGTAACAATGTGACCATCTTTAAATCACCACTCTTGGACCAAATATATGTCCGTATCGTTCACTTGTTAATGTGACTTCTGCTCTTCCAAGTGAATGCCTAAAATCAGGGCCAAAAAGTGTCAGTGTTTTATTATATTTTTACAAAATGGGGTAACCCTGTGTCCCTCAGAACCTGGGTAAACGTGTTTGACAAAAAAGTGGTTCTGTCGGGTAATATACAATCTCTTAGGGTTAGGCTAAAGATAGCTCTAAAACACAAACAATCAAAACTCTCTGATATCCAAAGTTTTTATGTATATTAAAAACAAAGACCGATGAAACAGTAAAATGGAATTACTTCATTCCACTACAATACTGACAAATATAAGTGAAGTGACTCTAGTGATTTCAGTGACAATTGTGAAACATATGGTGACACTTATATACAAGAACGTTAAATCAATACACTTTGCAACAAAGGGAAGGGAGAGGGTAGGACGATACGTTGTTTTATCGTTCAGTGGCCAGTTTCATCAAGTAGTACGAGCGCTTGTAATCAGAGAGCGCGGTTCAGGCGGTTGCACTCGGATCGCTGTTCCCACTTCGCGGAGACATTAACGCTGCTTCGTGCATATTGAGGGTTGACCAACGGGCTACCCTCTGGAACGCATTAACATTTGATCATTCCCCATCCCCCTTTGTCTTGATAAAGACCCGCCGCGACCACCAATTGGGGCGCAACTTGGGTCGAAACGTCGACGCTCTTCCTTTTGGCCAAGATAATTCCAGGAATATGGACAATAATTCCTTGCTTTCCTTGGAACTTTTACTTTGATGAAACTGGCCACTGAACGATAAAACAACGTATCGTCCTACCCTCTCCCTTCCCTTTGTTGCAAAGTGTATTGATTTAACGTTCTTGTATATAAGTGTCACCATATGTTTCACAATTGTCACTTAAATCACTAGAGTCACTTCACTTATATTTGTCAGTATTGTAGTGGAATGAAGTAATTCCATTTTACTGTTTCATTGGTCTTTGTTTTTAATATACATAAAAACTTTGGATATCAGAGAGTTTTGATTGTTTGTGTTTTAGAGCTATCTTTAGCCTAACCCTAAGAGATTGTATATTACCCGACAGAACCACTTTTTTGTCAAGTGTTTTATTATAGTTTGGTGTCATGGTTATTTTGCGTAGATTCTGCTAATCAGGATCTCAAACAGCTAGTCAGGGTGGTTCGGAGTCTGCTTCGGTAACAGAATTCCTCAGCCCATCGGAGCATTCCGTACATCGGGAAACCTAATTTAAAACTATGGATCAGGGCAGATTGAGTTCTGCGGGTAGCTCTGGGATAGAAGGATACCATCCAACAAAACAATACCATATTTCAAAGAGTAACAAAGTTTTCTGTGTAAATGGATTAAAGGTTGAAGTGGATTATATCATCCAAAGGACCACCACAAAACTCTCCAAACACCAGTCGCTTGTAAAATAAAAATGTCACCCTAATACTATGAGGACGCCTGCCAGGCACTAATTTATCAGTGTTGGAGAACAGATTAATTAGGTTCTAATAAAATGAACTCTGAGCCCACGGTATCGGACGATGCATGACTAATAAAACAAAACATTATGTAGGTTTACACCCTCTGCTTGCTGTACTGCTTCTGTGAACCCCGAGCACACATACAAAATAGCTATGCAGAGTGCTGCTCGGAAAACAGTAACTTCTTTAATTGGCAAACTTTATTTTTATCTTAACACCTTAGCAGCTATGGAACGTCCAGCTCCAGTGCTGGACGTTCCATTGCGCAGGTGCAGTTTGAACGTTCTACGGCCGACGGCAGCACTTCTGAGGTAGTGGTGCCGTCGGCCATTGAACGTTCGAAGCACTTAAGGGGTTAAACAACTAAGGAGTGACTCAATGAAACGTAAATACGTGTAACAGAAAAGAAATAAGAAGGACAATAAACCTCTATGTTAAAAGGACCCTCACTCACCACTAGTTGGTGACATGCTTCATCATTGGGTCCCCTCTGGGGTGGCCGAATGCCCCCCCAGCGTGCTGAGGGTCCTTTTAACATAGAGGTTTACTTGTCCTTCCCAGTTGGGTGTAATCACACCAGTTCACTGGGTTGCTACCTCCTGGTTATTAAGATTGGAATTTTCCAAATCTTACAGTTACCTTAATCGGGTAGGGGCCTCTGCACAACCTGACACATTTATATTTATTTTCTGTTACACGTATTTTACGTTTCACTGAGTCACTCCTTAGTTGTTTAAGATATACTTGTTGGGGTACAGGAGTGTTTACTCGCGCCCTATCTCTCTTGTTGATATTGTTTAAACTTTATTTTTAGTCAGTGACAACCAAAGTGGCAGCCCACGGGAAGGTCACAAAAGAGAATGCAACAAGATGCCCCAGCTGTGAATCCTGACTCACCCCTTTCACTAAATGCCTGTTGATGTTATGTAGGTTGTGTTTTAAGAGCATAACATGGATCACAACGCTGACAGGTGTGGTTGGCTTTGAATCCGGAGTATTTACTTTAATGTATCATAGGAAAAGCATTGACAAAGTCCGTTTTATTTTATTGTTTGTTATTATAAAATGTTGCCGAAGACTGAAGAAAGGGGACCGATTATATGAGCAAATGCAATGCGAGTTACCCTCACATGCAAGTACTGCCTTTGCAGTGCAAGACAATGGCTCTCACAAACAACTGATACCAGGATTGTATTGTTATGTTTAAAGCAGGGTTAGGAAGTGCTGCGTGCTCATTTCCTTCCCATCATCATATAGGGATTAAGTTCCGCACCTGTGCTATTCCGAAGGCATCTTTATTAAGTACGGCTTGGATCCCAACAACCGGCGATTGTCCGGTGCAGCGGGCTTCAGAAGTAAGAGGGCATCACATTTAACGAGTACAATCGACTGTGCCTTAACACCAGCTAGGCCAGAGCTAGCAGAATCGGACTGAAGCCCTGGGGGTTGGGCAGAGGATACATTTGCTGCATAAACAGCAGCTGTCGCACCTGCCAGACCACTCCCAGCAGGGTCCTGTTCAACAACGGTGAAAAAAAACACCAAAGGTTTAAAGGTTAGAAAGTGCACGCGCAAGTGAAACCAGGCAACAATGTGAAAAACGTAAGGGATTTTACAAAGCTGGGCAAGACCTATACATGGGTATAAAAGGCAAGGAGTTGGCAGAATGAGAGGACAAAAGCAGTAGGGGTAATGTGCAGCGTAAAATACAAGCACCTAATCTTAGCTTGCTCCCATCTACAACGGCTGCCACTTTGTTTTTGCTGGTTAAAGAGACTGCTCAATTGTAGTAAAGGAAGACGAGATTGCTATGTGCGCGCATTTTTTCTCGGAGAGGTTAATGTATTATTTCTACTTTGGAACGAAGTATGAATGAAGGAATGCGGCATGTCAGATGACTTGTGGAGATGGTGCGCTGACAAACCACCTAAATGCAGCCACAATTTTTTTAGCTCTCCTGTGGCTAGAACATTTAGGATTAAGTCGGTATGCCAACGCAAAGAAACTAGGCTCAGCAGCAAGTCTGCCCCCACGAGCACTGGGAAAATTAGGGGCTGAACATTAAAGTTAACAGGCGAGGGAGATACTCTCCCCTGCTCCAAGTACTCAGAAATCTCAAAAAAGGTAAGAAAAAAAGCGCTCGCGGGCAGCAGGGGGGCCGTGATTCACTCGCAGGAGCGATAATTGCGACCAGGTAGGCCTCGCGCTCCCGCGAGTGGATCTCCTGACGTTCACGCGTTGCCATTGAAGGCAATGGCAACGTGTGCACATGCTCGGCTGAAAAGCCTAAGCCCTATGAATAGGTTGTTTTCCTTTGCAGCGCATGCGCTGCGAAGGTTCAACCTAAAAAGGACTCCTTGCACAAAAAAGGACAGCCAAATGTCAATCCGAGGAGTTGTTTTCATCCAAATCATCATTTGAAGAAGGTTTTATGCTGCTAGAGCTGACATTCTTGTCCAGATTGAAAATGTTACTTGTTCGAGTTCTCGAGCTTCACCTTACTTCCGCCGGATGTCGATGGCGCGTCCAAAATGACATGTTCGCGTTTTCTCGCTCCCTATCGCGTTGGATATGATGTGTTCGCGTCCTCACGCTCTCGCTTGCAGTGGAGAATGACGTGTTCGGGTTCTCTCGCTCCTTGTTGCGTTCGATATGACGTGTTCACGTCTTCACGCTTTAGCTTGCGGTGGAGAATGACGTGTTCGAGATCTCATACTCTCGCGGTGCATGATCGCGAGACGAATGACGTGGTCGCGGGCGCGAACTCACGCGAGATAGCGCCAACAGCTACCAACATCTCGTGGAGCATGCAACCGGATTGGGAAAACTTGTCGGTGAACGCGGGGATCCAGGTAAGGCAATCGCGTGCGCGAGAGCGTATTTTTAAAGCTCGAGCATGAAAAAAAATTCTGGTAGGCTGCGGATCGCGGACATTTTGGCATTTTTGTGCTCTCCGCGGAAGGCGAAAATGTCAAATTATCGCAATTTCCACAAGCGGAATGGAATTTGATACCCACCCCTAATGATAACATCCGTTTTTTTGTTGACCACCAGGAGAGAACTTTAGAAATTCAAATAAATGCCTCTAGATGGAACTGGTTTTGCCCATCCAGTATGAGAAAAGGGTTGTTAAGGGTGCAATTTAGGAGAATGTGTACAATATGTGGTCGTGTTATGCTTCACAATAATTTGGACTTGTAACTGTGTTTTCTCCTCGATGCAGTTATGGAGAGAAAACGTCATGCACAAAATTACTCTTATGTTTCCATTTACATATGTTGAACACAGCCCAACACCCTTCTACTTTTCCTACTTCTAAACCCCCTTCACCTCCCACTTTTCTGTGGTTTCTAACCTCCCCTGTTTCTCTCACCCACCTCTACCGCTCTCTGTTGTGTTTCTCACCATCCTTTCCCATGTCCCAAAAGCCCCACACTGTTTTTTTAATCAACAGATGCCAGATTTCGAGGGCACACTGAGGTGGTGCTAAGTAATGCTGAAGTGGGACTGAGGTGATGGTGTGCTGGTATAGATATGATGCTCAGTTGATGCGGAATGATACTCAGGTGGTGCTGAGTGATGCGGAGTTGGTGCTGTGTTGAGGTGATGCTCTGCTGAGGCTGATGTGGTGCTGTGTTGGTGGTGGTGCACTGATGTGAAAATGATGCTGTGCTGATGTTTATGTTGTGCTGCGTTGGTGCTGAGTTGGTGCTGTGCTATTGCTGAGTTGATGGTAAACTGATGAGGAGGTAATGCTGAGGTGGTGAAGAGGTGGTGCTGAGTGATGCCGAGGTGCTGGTACATGCAATGGTGGTGGTGCTGCACTGGTGCTCAGGTGATGCTGAGTGATTTTGAATTGGTGCTGTGCTGAGGTGATGTTTCACTGATGTTGAAGTGTTTTTTTTAGCAGTAGGAGGTGCACCAAACACAATTTATATAGTACGTTGCTATTTCATCAATTTCTTCTTTTATTTGAATATTAGTTCATAAAAACAGCCAAAGTGTTTCATTCCTCAAAGATACAACATTTGGGAACTTCATCAGGGCTTATACCACCTGAACACCACAACCTCAGCATCAGCACAGCCCCATCTCAGCATGAGCACAGCACTACCTCATCAGTGCAGCACCACCTCAGCACCAGCGCAGCACCACCTCAGCATTAGCACATCACCATCTCTGCATCAGTGCACCACCACCAACACAGCCTTCCAAATTGTGATCAATCAATCAATCAAAATCTGAATAAACTCAACTTTCTTTTAATAAAAAAAGACTATTGTGTTCTACTATTTTGTGTTTTGATACTAATCTGCTTCCAAAGATGAGAATCCTTGCCATGTCACAATTTGGAAGGATCTCTAAACCCAGAACAGCAATTTTTATTATAGCTCGAATTTCACAAATTGCGGTATAAGCCCTGATGAAGTTCCAAAAGGTTGTATCTTTGGGGAACAAAACACGTTGGCTGTATGAACTAATATTGAAATAAAAGAAAAATTGATAAAATAACAACAGACTATATTTATTGTGTTCCGTGCACCTCCTATTGCTAAAAAGAGTTTGGGCATCTGTAACCAGTAGCACCAAAAGGTACTAGAGAACTGTGCACAATCATCCTGATACGGTAGCAGTGATATAGGGATAGTGCTATCCATTAAGTCTGTCACCTTGCTTTGTTTTTTATGTTGAAGTGGTGCAGTATTGGTGCTGATTTGCTGCTGAGGTGGGACTGCTTTGGTGCTGAGGTGGTGATGTGCTGTTGGTGCTGCACTGATGAAGAGATGGTGCTGTGCTAATGCTGAGGTGGTGCTGTGCTGGTGCTGGGGTGGTGCTGAGTCATGCTGAGGTAGTCCTGATTCATGCTGAGGTGGTGCTTCTGCACTGGTGCTCAGGTGGTGCTGTGCTGGTGATGCTTTGATGCAGAGGTGGTGCTGCACTGATGCTGAGTTAGTACTGCACTGGTGGTGGCTCACTGATGAGGAGGTGGTGCTGTGCTGATGCTGAGTTGGTGCTGAGTGGTGCTGTGGTGGTGCTGAGTGATGCTGAGGTGATGGTGGTGCATTGGTTCTGAAGTGGTGCTGAGCTTATGCTCAGGTGGTGCTCAGTAATGTTGAGTTGGTGCTGTTCTGGGGTGGTGGTGCGCTGATGCTGAAGTTGTGTTGCGTTGGTCTGGAGTTACTGCTGAGGTGGGGCTGTGTTGGTGATGCTACACTTATGCTAAGATAGTGCTGTGCTAAAGCTAAGATGGTGCAGTGGTGATATTAAGGTGGTGCTGCGCTGGTGCTGAGCTGGTACTGCGCTGATGCTGAGTTGGTGCTGTACTGGTGGTGGTGCACTGATGAGGAGGTTGTACTATATTGATGCTGATGTGATGTTGAGGTAAGGCTGATTCCTTCATCACCACCATCCTTAAACAGTATCCCTTAAGACTCCATAACCAAAATGTTCAGATACATTTAATTAGTTATGAGGTACAAAGAATGGCGGATTTGCTATAGTGACCCGCCGATCAACCTTACTTCTCTTGGTCACATATAATTACAATTTCATCCCAATTTTGCACACAACGAACAATATAGAGTGCAGCTTTGGCAATGGATGCACATCCACCTAGAGCATAAACTGGCACCTCCTGCCCAAATAACAATTCAGGCCGTAGGACACCTCAAATTGAGTAATACACCAGTGCACATCAAAATAGTCACTTTTATCTTCTGTGCAATTATAGCACTTTTCTTGTTAGTCCATATTCTTTGTCAGAAGCAACTTCCGAAGACCATAAGATGTAGAAAATTCAAGCTTTTATTTTTCAATTGATCCACAGCCGACGCGCGTTTTGCCCTGTTCGGGCTTTCTCAAGGCTGTAAGTCGTACATAAAACAGAAAAGAAAAAAAAGCATATACTAAATCCTAGGCGTTTTGATTAAATTAACGCAAATGTACATAGGATTGAAAAGCTTTTCATTCTTAATCATGCATATCTTGCATGCATTACACTTACGTATGTAATGGCCACCATCACAGTATAAGTGGGTTACATCACTGTCATCAACCTCATTATAAATAAAGATTGATGACAGCTCCATGTTGTGAAGCACCAAGAAAGGGCGAAGCACGCTACGCATCCCAAACAATCCAACCAGTGTTGCTCCATGCTACTGCAAAATCTATTTGTGATTGACACCGAAGCGGGTAAGTGAAATCCATTAAAAACAATGCATAGTCGCATCCAAAGTGTCTGTAAACACCCGATATCGAGATATATGACTCCATGCTACCGCAAGACCCATTTGTGAATAACACAGAGACGGGTAAGTGAAACCCATTATAAAACAATGCATAGTCGCATCCACAGTGTGTACAAACACCCGATGTCAAATTATATGACTATCAAAAGTCTGGAGTGTCTCTAATACCCTGTAACAAGCCAAAGCATGCACACACAATGTATAAGACATCCCAGCTCACCTCTATTGCGTCATATCCTATATTGTGTTCTTTATTAATGTCAATTTATTGATTGTAAAACCACTGGTCTATCTTTAACTGATTTATCTATAATAAAATTCACATGGAAAAACGAATTTCAGAATTTCTATGCCGTATCCTATTTTGGAAACAATGTTAAGTTCATCATAGATGTGCCAAAACAAATTCGTACCTTCGCTTGTACAGTAGTATCGACAACGGGTAGTTCTTTAATCTTTTCCAAGGACGAGGTGTAGTATGTCAGTCTTCCAAACAGTGATGCTATTATGGAGCCATGATAAGTCCCATTTAGCCTGTAGGGTAAATCATATATGACATTTAATTAGTTATAAAGCGCCACTCATATCAGTGTAGGGTCTCAAAGCACTTTGCATCACACACAAATTACAAGAGACAATCAATCATAAGTGTATAAATGAACGTAAAGGGAATATTACATAAGACAGAGGACTACAGGGTGTGGGAGTCACAAGTCATGCATATTGGTAGGCAGCATTGCTAAAGAGTGCTTGGGCCCCAGAAGCACAAACTCAGAATTGAGGGGTCTCTTAAATAAAAATAACTGATTTCTACCAGATGAACCCTTTTTGCAACATTAATATCTGCTGTAATCTATACACCCCCACCACATATATTAGCCTATGGTTTGCATTAGCTAGCTCGCAGTACCACTAGAATCTTCTATTATCAGAGAGATTCGTTTTTGGCAACCTCAGAACCCAATATCCTCAGACTCATGGACACAATATATTACTTGTCACCCAGTCACTCGTCCTTGCTTGTTTTTCTCTCAGTGAGATACAGAGAAGAAACAGTTGACTGTGTTTACAATAAGAATTTATTGTACAGTAGTTCTTTTCATGTATAATAAGTGCATTGTTATGACTGCAACACAGTAGCAGAGATATAGAACCAGCAGTACATTGAATAAGAAGGAATAGTTTTGTTCTACCATTTTGCAAGTCATAAACCTATACATGAATATAGAATGCATTTACAAAATGAAGTGCTTACTCCTAAGATGCCTGTATAGATGTACCTAAGTGTCCCTAGCATGTCAGTAGGTGCCATATAGCCTAAGCCTAATAGCCCATAATTCTAAGAGCCAAGAATCCCACCAGGCTTTAGTCAAACCCCCATACCTGAGTAGTGAGAGTGTGGGACTTCGTCCTGGACTTGAGCTTCTTTTTTATTTATTTTTATTTATAAAGTTTTATATAGCACAAACTTGACCCAAGATGTTATCAGAGCGCTTTACATTTAGGATTGTTGCGTTACAAGTTACATCAGATAGGAGCATAGTAAGGTACAGCACACATAAACAATGTATCAAAAATTCGTAGGAGGGAGGGGAGGAAGGAGTAAAAGCTGGGAGACGAGGAGGAACAATACCCAAAGATCGGCTGGGTAGGTGTCGGTCAAGGGGTAAAATCAGGGCCAGGCTCCTCATTAGCTGTCAAGCAGCTCCACTGGTCATCGGCCATGTTGCTCAGGTCTCAGCGTTCAGGAAAAAAACAGTTTTTAGTTTATTTGAATTTGAGAAGGTTATATAGCGCTATCTAGACCCGGAGGTATCAGAGCGCATAACCAGGGGAACGTTGTATTATAAGGTACATCAACAAGGATTATAAAGCGCTGGCTAGACCCGTAGATATCAGAGCGCTATAGCAGAGGAACATTGCGTTACAAGTTACATCAGTTACAATAGCGTAGTAAGCTACAGTAAACAAACAATGCCGTTGAGAGAATTGATAGGAAAAGAGGGGAGGAAGGAACCATAGCAGGGAGACGAGAGAAGAACTGTGTCCAATGTTCGGAGAGCCAAATAGAGAGGGAGTGGGGCGAGGTAGAGTGAGAAGGGAGAGGACGAGGAGAAAGACGGAAAAGAGATAAGGGAAAGTCAGCCCAATGTTACCTTGTTGTCCTAAGGATCGGGGTGATGCTCAGAGGGGTCCACCTCTTGGTCTAGGAAAGAACACATTCTGCATGCATATTATGGTATCATTTGAAGCGTTGATTTAATGGAACTGTAACAATGGCTGTTTTTAAGTAGTGGTTTAACTTTTTTACATGATTTAGATCTGCAGTTGCTAGATGGCATGCTGTTGCTGTGTTTTTGTGCCTGTTTCTGGAGGAAATCAAAGGAGGCAGACTTAGACTTAAAACCACAATAATTAATTGCTTGCATTCCAAGCTGCCATAAACTCTAAGCAGCTACGGGTCTGAGCAGCCACAGTTTAACAGGAGGTTGAGAACATAATAAAATAGTCCTCCCACGAGCAGATCGACAGAACAAAGCCTAATGATATTGTACTAAGTCCCTGATCCTTGGAGGAAAAGGAGGGAGAAAGAGGCAGGACTGGCCTCTAGTAAGCAATGTTTTTTAAAGGACATTGAAACAAACAAATGAGAAGCAAGGTATGGCATTTGGCCCACAGAGATACATGTATACTAAAGTATACAAGAGGTCCTACACTTACGCTCTACCTAAAAAGCGATCACAAGTCAGTGTTGGTCGCATCAGAGCATTTTTTTAAAGCCTTGCTGTGCTATGCAACATAAAATAAATCATTAATACAGCCAAAAGATTTTGCATATGCAATCTGTGGAATGCTCCATTTTTCATTAGGGTGCTGTCACATGCGAACTCTTTATATGGAATCTATTCATGCCGCTTCCTGCTGTTGTATGCAATTTTACTTTATATTTAACTACCACTTCTGAATTGCTAACAGTACATTTGGGCGCTACCTTAGATGGCGTTACTCTGTAAATTGCTGCTCCGTATTACTTGTACTATTTATCAGGTGGGTGATATCCAAGAAGGGATTTACCATGAACCTTGCATGCTTAGGTTTTGCCTGTGTAGCACTTGAACTGTGCTTGTTTGGCTTGTCCTCTGCCCTTTGCCTAATCTCCCTGTGGCTGCACCCATTTCAAGTGTGCTAGTCGGCTGCATGTTTTTTTGTTGTCTTTCATCCTTTACCAAATCTCCCCATTTTATATTATTACCAGTTACTGCACAATATATTAACTTTCTCAATAATCAAGTCATAACACTTTTACAGAGTTTCAGTAACTTATCTTCTGCAACTGCTCACCAAGCTAAAACTTACAACAACAAAGAATTATTATTAATCACATAGGCAAAGCAAATTGCATTTAACAAATGCTTGTTGGGCCTTATAACTACTGTCTAAAAGCCCACAGACATAATAAACAAAGAACAGCACACAAGCCGCAACACTGGAATATGTCAATAACAAGGTGAACTGTTCCTAACAGAAGGAATATGATCAATACGGAAGGGGGAGAATATCTCCAATAAGGAGCAAGGGCACTCACACACCCTGGAAGGTGTCATGCTTCATCATGGGGAAGATCCTCATTGGGATGGCACTGCAATGCCCAATGGGCCCCACGCAGTGGCTCTTTGCAGGTCAACAGAAAGTCTACAGACATCACTGCGATGAGATTCTCAAATAGGGCCATATGTAGGTAAATATATTTTACCGATTCCTAAATACCGAATTTTACTGAATCGGCATTCCGGAATCGGTAAATGAGATGTAGGAAAAAAATGTAGTAACATTTACCGAATCGGAAACATTCTGAAAATGTGTACCAAATCGGTGTTTACCGAATCAGTATTTACTGAATCGGTAAATACCGAATCGGAGATTCAAAATACAAGCCATTGAGGATTAAACCAATCCTGTGCACCCACCCCACCCCACAACCAGGAAGTGGCCACACCCATGCAGGTGCAGACAATCAGAACCTTCTGGAGAGCTGGGAGCGACTGAGCCACTGGCTGAACATTGCTGAGGAGAACTGTAGGATGGTATCCAATGAATCAGAGAGGGAAGGAGCAGAAAGAAAAAGGAAAATTAAGTTCAGTGCAAGTGAGCTTCAGGTCCTTGTGGAGGAGGTGGTGAAACACCACACCCAGCTTTTTGGTAGCAGAGGTGGTGAAAAGGAACATCTGGCTGGCAATCCAGGCAAAGGTGAATGCCATTGGGGTGAGCCCACATGCGATAGATGACCTAAAAAAAAGGTGGTATGATCTTCGTATCATTACCAAAAAGAAGATGGCTGCACAGAGGAACGAGGCCAGTGTCACAGGGGAGGAAGGAGCAGGGCACCTGCCCTCACTGACCTGGAGCAGCTGGTAGGGTCAACCCTGGAGCCCAAGAGTGTGTCTGGAATCGGGGATGCAGACAGCTCAGCCAGAGCTGCCACAAAACAAGGTAAGAAGCATGCACAGCAATCCTCCCCCCTTCCCTATCCCCATTCTCCAATGTGGCTGTGTGACTCACACTCCAGTACAGGTTTTGGTATACACCAGCAGTGCATTATGGGAGATGTAGTCAGTGAAACACCCATCATGACAGTCATCACACTAAACAACATGGCATGCCACACACATCAGTCAGAAGCAGAAGAGGACATTGAGATAGTGTGACAGGATTGTAATTCAATTTTGAAATGCAGGGCTGCAGGATCACTGAGCTAATGTCCATATATGTCCACAGGAGAGTCATCGTGCAGGACTGCGCAGGAGAAGGAGGGAAGGGCACCCTGTAAGGGAAGAACTGAGGATGCCAGCACAAGTGCAGGTCACAGCGCTCAATCACCACTGGCACCAACACCACAGGCAGCTGCACCACCAGAGCCAGCCACAACGGCGGAGCCAGTACCGACACTGCTGATTGAATCACTACCACAGCAAGCGTCACAAGAACTGTCAGCCTCACCAGCATAAACATCACCTGTAGTGGTAAAGCCCAGGAGGCATGCTGTTGCCAATCTCCATGTCATGGAATCGACCTCTGAGAACACAATGGAGGGTGACACACCAACTGCTCCACTGGAGGAAACAAATGCTGGACTGCAGTCCACCTCCGAGGGTGTGCACACAGGTGCGAGACACCGCAGGGCCCTGGAGCATAGCACAACTCGGCAGGGTGATGGGGGCTTGAGGCCAGTATGGTCAAGGTGCAGCGCCTGCAGGGGAAGGCTGAGGAAAAGTGTTCTTCTGATCTGCATTATTTGTACCGCTACTCCATTTTTTTTTCACTGCCATCTCGTGTCAAACACTTCCACATGACCCACCTGGTCGTTTCTGCTGATGCCCAAGCAAAATTCTAACTGACACGACAAAAACCATCTTGCAGCCTGCATTTCTGTCACACACCCAACCAACCCTGTTCTCTGCAGTTCACCAGAAAGCCACGAGACACTCACACCCTGAGTAAATAATTTGTTTTCCATCTCCTGCTCCCAGCCTGGTAAACATCCTTGACACCGTGATCAGGTTATCTGGACAATGGTCTGACTGCTGGGCCTTGATCAGGGTGATTAAACAATGACTTGAAAGACTGGGCTTTGATCAAGGCAATTGAACAATGACCTGAAAGACCGAGCCTTGATCAAAGCCGAGTGAACAATGATTTGTGCACCAAGCCTTGACCAGGTCACCAGCTACAAACATCGTCTGGATCTGGTTATCAACTGTAAACACTGCCCTGATTAAACAATGAACTAACAGCCAAAAAGACTGGGATGAAAAAGTATAAAAGGCTTGTAAGCTGCAGAGTGAATTAGCAGCCTCCTGGGTTTTGTCTCTTGCTTGCTTGGGACTCTGTTCCATAGCCCAGGCTATTAAATAAATCTCGGTTCCTCCTGCAGACGAAGGCTCCTGTGTCTCCTTTTACTAAATATTGAAGGTATGGAAGACTTGGGCAGTTCCCCCGCCACCGAGACCCAGTAAGTGGGTTATTCCAGTTCTTCAAATGGCGCGTGAACAGGGACTCCACGAGCACGAAGGTCAGGCCCGATGGATGTGAGGGGGTGCACGGAGAGACTCCGACAGAGGTACCCTACCCGAGGTATTCTTGCAATCCGGTAAGCCGAAGGACTAGCCCACTGTACCTCTCCACCCGGTCTGGGCCACTTGACCGCATTCTCACTGGTGTCTCCTAGCAAATAATTTCTGAAGCAGGACACAGCCCTACGTCTGCAGAAGAGAACTACCCCTGTAAGGTAAGGGTGGACTGATCACCCACCAAGTCTGTATGATTCTGTTATTGACTTTCGCAAAAGCCAAGCTGTTATTGACTTTTCCCTAAGTCAAGCAAGCGAGGTGAATTTTAAAAACCTGCTGGTGTCTGTTCTGTATGATTCTGCTGTTATTGACTTTTGGAAAAGCCAAGCAAGCGAGGTGAGTTTTAAAATGCGCTGGTGTCTGTTATCTGTTTTTTAAGCATGCCAGTCAGTAGTAATTTAAATTATGTTGTTGTATGTGTACACAGGACTCCCAGCTGGAGGCGGCTTGTCCCCTTCCTCCAGAAGGGAACCCTGGCCATACGATGTATGTTAAACATGGCCCTTCTGCCATCAAGAAAGAAAACAGGAACGTATGTCAATAGCCGACCACGCCAGAGAAAATTTACAAAATCAAATGACAAAGTCAGTAGAAATAGCCGATAGGGAGCATGGGGCCCGGGTACAAAAATGTTATCCAGCTCGTGAGGAGAAAGGAAAGGGCCATATGGAAGGGGGAGAAGAAGGTGATTCCTTGCTTGATACTATGCTAGAAAGCCCTCCTGCATATGCACCAATGTACCCTGCCCTGACGCCTCACACCCCGCATGTTTCGCCGCAACAACCCACTTCTGCCCCCACTGCCCCTCTTACTGTTCTCCCTGTCACACCAACCCTCCTGATTTTTCCTATGACACAGACCACACCCGCTATCCCTGTCCTCGCTGCAGGAATGACAACAAGTCTACATCCGCTCAACCGACAGATTTACCCCTACACGCCCTTTTCCTGCTTCCCCATGGTCTACAGTTAAGCAGGATTGATATAAATTGTTGAATTCACCCCGACTGGCCTTCTTGCGCTCTGCAGTCAGCTTTTCGTCCCTTTGAGAAAATGACCTACAGAGGCAACAGTGTGAATGTTGGATAAATAACGTGAATATTTATGCCTTTAAAGAAATATGGTCCACCTTTTCCCAGTGGACGATTATGGAACAGACCACCTGGGCTGAATACATGTGTACCCTGGTCATGCAAAGATTTGAGAATGCACTTAAGCAGATACCCACCGGTTTACTGGACCTTAGGTCACAAATAAAAAGAGGCGATGTTCAGGGAGAGGGGATGTTTGGCGCTATGTCTGCTTTATGGCTTACCGTAATATGACCGCTTTTTAACACCCCTCTAGAAACAGCTATGCCAATGAGAGAGGCATCCCCTGTCTTTGTTAACGCACTTACAGATGCCCAAAATAATGGTCGAGGGGCTGTTGAGGCACACTGGCGCAGACTTTGGGTTCATGTTCCCTGGAAAAGGTCAGAAGTAATGCAGCTAAAAGGACAATTACCAGATCCCCGGAAGAATCCGGCTGCCTTTTACAGAGAATTAGGTCAGATTATATCTGCAGGTACTTTTGTTCTTGAGGATATAGATTTACTTTTTGGTACAGTTGTCCCCACTGAGATTTGGGACAAAATTCGACATACTGACCATGAAGCAGCATTGGGAGGTAAATGGGCTGACCTGGAGGCTATGGAAGAAGCAAGGGTAGGAGGGACTAAACCAGAAGCTGCCATCCTGACTTTGCCCGGTAAAATAAGGACGTTTCTGAAAACACTTTTACCTGAAACTGTCATTAACTGGGATAAAATAAACGCCTGTAGGCAGCGAAAAGATGAGAATGTGGCTGACTGCTTTACCCGTTTTGAGACAGAATACAAGGGACATAGTGGTTTGGATCCCCGCACCCCAGGTTCTGGCCCAGTGTTTGTCGATAAGTTTGTCAGCAACTTGCTTCCTGAGATTTCCGCCAGGCTTCAGAAAGTTGAAAGTACGTGGTCTACCCAAACTATGTCTGGTATCTTGGCTATGTCACAATTTCACGAGAATAGGGACAATGAGGATAGAGACAAAGAAAGTAAGATGGTTAGGGATCTTAAGAATAAGGCACTTCTGCAGCAGGCTTACACTCCCTGAGGTCCCGATGCCCACAGGAATTTCAGACCTCAACTCCAACCCCCTCCGAGGGTTCGCCAGTCTACCCCCTCCAGCCCTCAATGTACGGGAGCCCTCCAAACAGATCAGTGTGCTTATTGTAAGGGGTACAGCCATTGGATAGATGAGTGTCCTGTGTTGGCTGAAAACATCCGAACAGGGAAGACTCGGCCTCATGCTCCCAGGGAGGGGAGGCCGACTAGGGACCATGGCCCGCCCCAGCAACAGTATAAAGAATGCAGGCCCAGGGATGATGCTCCCATCCGGCAGCGTCTGGCCAATAGGTTTGATGGGTACGAAGCAACACGCACTTATTACAATGATGATTATGATGAAGTTGATGAGACAGGGTCCTACCAAGCATAGGACAGCCAGGAAAGGGGTATTACCAGAGTGCAAATTCCAGTGGATCAAAGGGGCCCGTATGTTTAAATGTCAGTTGTGGGGAATGATCAGAATTTTCCTTTGGATACTTGGGCCACCAGGTAGGCATGGGCGGAAAATCCGTTCCGCTCGCGGATTTTGCGGATTTTCGGGAAATCCGCAATCCGCGAGATTTGCGAATTTCCTGCAAAATCCGCAAATCCGCGAGCAGCGGATTTTGCTCGCACTGCTCGCACTGTTCGCGTGAGTTCGCGCCCCGCGAATAAGTGCGAAATTGCAGAAATACGATCTAAGCAAAACTGAAAGTAACTACTTACCAGGTTCAAAAGTTCAGGCACATCTTTAGTAGCCATTTCCTGTAGTGCTTCCTGAGGGGCCCCTCCAGAGTTCAGTTGCCAGTTGAAACTATTATGTGACCCTGCTCTGAACCTCAGAATAGTTACACATATGCCACAAAGGTCATGAATTACAGCTAAGGGAGACAAGCAGGAGCCAGGCTGGAAGTTAAAATCCATTAATCAGCCCCTAATTCATTATTGTCAGTTGGGGCAGGGCAGGTGTTGTAACTAATTTTGCAACAATGAAAGCACTTAGCAAGTGCAAAAGATCACTAATCAGGGCGCACTAAGGAAGCAGGTGCCAGCTAAAAAAATATTCTGTGACACATTAATCAGCCCCAAATTAATTCAGGTCACTTGAGGCAGGGAAGGTGTGCTTTGCTTTGCCGAAAATAATGTACACTGGACAACCAGAGGGTGTGGTGATGAAACAGAGGGTGGCATGGGTGGGCCAGAGGGTGGCATGAGTAGTCAGAGAGTGGCAGTGGTGACAGAGAGTGGCAGTGATGAAGAAGAGTGTCCCAAACAGGTTGGACACGTAGAAACAACAAGTTCGCAAAACTTGCGACCCGACAGGTAAGTTCGCAAATTGCGAAATTGTAAAAACCCTCGCGAACTGGCAGAAACACGGGCGAACACAAAAAAAAAAAAATCCGCAAATTCGCGGGAATTCGCGGATTTTGCGGATTGCGAATCCGCAAATCCGCAAAATTCGCGAACGCGAGATCCGCAAAATTCGCTCATGCTTACCACCAGGTCTTCTATTGCATGTCTGTCAGTTCCGGAGGCACCCCTTTCTGGCAATATGAATGTCTCCGTGGGTTTTGCAGGAACACCTGTGACCAGCCCTGTCTCTGAACCCCTCCCTCTCGATATTGGCCCTGCACATGTTGACGCTCCCTTGGTCCTTACTACAGGTTGCAGTAAAAACCTGTTAAGCATGGATTTACTGAAAGCTCTGTATGTGACCATTTCATGTAGTCCCCAAGGTGTATCCCTAACTATTTCCCCCACCACTGCTTCCTATATGTATCTGTCTGGTTCCTACCAGAATTGCAGTGTTTACCTTCCTCCCTTTGGGCATTATCAGACACTGATGTAGGGTGTCTCACCATATCCCCTCATGTGGTACACATACAGCCAGGTGCACTTCTCCCCCACCTCCGGCAGTAGCCACTGCCCACGGGAGGAGAAATGGCCCTTTTAACAATAATATCTGAATTAATGGACAAGAGCATAGTGGAGGAGACACGTGGCAATATCTGTAACAGTCCCATTATTCCTGTTCTTAAAAAGACCAATGGAGATGCTCTCTCCCCTAAAATATACAGATTTGTAATTGACCTTAGAGCCCTTAACAAAATAACAATCTCCTAATATTCTATTGTCCCCGACATTACAGCCCTCTTAACGATGGTCCCTTCTGATGCAACACACTTCTCTGTCATTGACCTGAAGAATGCTTTTTTCAGCATTCCTATACATCCTGACAGCAGAAATCTTTTGGGTTTATCCCTTGGTGGGCTTAGCTTTAGATTCTGCCGCGCCCCTCAAGGTTTTACCGAGAACCCCAGTATCTATAGCCAAGCCCTAAAACATCAACGAGATTCCTTGGAACTCCCTGATAATTCCACACTATTACAATATGTAGATGACCTCCTCATTGCTGAAAATTCTGCCCCAACATGTAAAGAAGCTAGTCTCTGTTTGTTACGCCACCTTGCCCTCCATAATCACAAAGTCTCTTTGAAAAAGCTTCAGTTTTGTCAAGAGAAGGTGACCTATTTACGTAATCTCCTCTCGAAGGAGGGAAGACAGCTCACTGCTGATCATGAAGCCATTATCAATGCTATGAAGGCCCCACGAACACAAAAGCAGGTGCGAGCCTTCATAGGCATAACCTCATACTGTAGACAGTGGATTTCCAATTTTTCGGCCATGGTCAAACCTCTTCTTGGCCTCACTACTAAAGACATCAGACAGTTCCTTTCCTTGGACTAGAGAGCATGTGCCTTTCAAGATTTAAAAAAGGCTCTGTGTACTGCTCCAGTCCTCAGTACTCCTGATTATAACAAACACATTTTTCTTTTTGTACATGAGACAGACGGCTGTGCATGTGCAGTATTGACCCAGATGTTCGGAGGTCACCATCGGCCATGTGCCTATTTTTCAGCCACCTTGGATCCTGTTGCAAGGGCTCTACCAGGATGCATATGGGCGACTGCTGTGGCTGCCCTCATGGTCCGTCAGAGTGTGGGGATCGTCATGAACTCCCCCCTGACTCTGATGGTCCCCCATTCTGTAGATACCCTCCTTAATAACACTAAGACACAGTACCTCACTAGCGCACGACTCACAAGATTTGAACAGACACTCTACCAGCCACATTAACATCAAAAGATGCACTGTACAAAACACCGCCACGTTACTCCCATTGGATACTCAGGATGCCCGCTTAGACCCACATGACTGCATATTAAGGACAGAGGAGGATACGAAGGGACAGGTTGACTTCCAGGACACCCTGATAGCAGAACCAGAAGGTACACTGTATGTAGATGGATCATGACTCAGAGGGCCAGATGGTAACACCTCAGCTGCCTACGCTCTCACAACAGTAGGGTGAGTAGTAGAAACAGCTCAGATTCCACAGTGCTCTGCTCAAGCAGCAGAAAAAGTGGCCCTCACTAGAGCTTGTGAGTTAAGCAAAGGGATGACGGTAAATATTTATACTGACAGCCAATATTCCTTCGGGGTGGCCCACAACTTCGTGAGGTTGTGGAAAGAAATGAATTTCCTTACTTCCCATGGGACCAAAATTCAACATGGCTCCCTAATTCACCGACTGTTAGACTCCCTGACACTCCCCGGAAAGGTGGCCATTATAAAATATAAGGCCCCTAACAAAGTGACAGATGATGTTGGAAAAGGCAATGCCCTGGCTGACCAAACGGCCAGACAAACAGCTCTTAGAAAAAGGGAAGGAATGTATGTAGGAGGTCCCACTAGGTGGGTGGCAGACCAGGGCATGGTTGAAAACACAGTACAGAGTGTGATTGATATTCAGTCCCATACTACTCCTGAGGAACTAAGAGTGTGGAAGGAGCAATTAGCAAAGGAGGGAATTGATGGTTTTTGGGTCTGGACGACTATGGAAAGACAATGGATGTTAAGGAATGAAGAAGAGTTCTCCCAGTTAGTTTAAGGTCCAGAGGGGGGAGACAAAAGTGAACTAGGCATAAAGGGTACCTCTTAAAGGACCTATATTGCTTTTACCAAAGGAATATATCCAAAAAACATTTACATGTGAAGGATGCTAAAGACGGAAGCCAAGACATATAGATATTACTTAAAACATATTTTTATTTATCTTTTTTTTGGGGGGGGTTTGATTTAAGCTATTATTTTATAGAGATTTATGCATTTATACATTTTATTTTGTCACATAACTTCCCTGACAGAAATTCGTAAACATTCATTATACATTTTAAGGATTTCAAACAGTGCAATTGAATAAAGTGCAATTAACAAAATATGGTGCCCCCTAACAGTACAGTATCTTACTAACATGCATACACTCTCACATAACAATCATACCTCTACATTCATTTAAAAATACATAACAACATATAAACAGAACTAAACAAAATAAGACAGTAACCCGAAGGTACAGTTGGTGGTTCACTGTTGGAACATAGATTTGAGAATTCCACCAATTAATCATTGATATGTGTGTTGTTGACCAATCTTTGATTCATTGTCCAGGTCTTGTTTGGATGTACGGCCTACGTACGTTTCGGTGATAGTGCGTTATTGGATCACCTTCCTCAGGGCCAGGAAAATTAAACAAGAAAAAACTAACATATATACTCAATCAATATATAAAGGTTAAAAAACACAGGGGCAGTGCGATTTTTTCTTTTTTCTATTTTTAGTAAGCATGGGCGAATTTTGCGAATCTTGCGTTCGCGAATTTTGCGGATTTGCGAACTCGCAATCCGCAAAATCCGCGAATTCTCGCGAATTTGCGGAATTTTTTTTTTTGTGTTTGCACGGGTTTCTGCCAGTTCGCGAGGGTTTTGTACAATTTCGCAAATTGCGAACTTACCTGTCGGGTCGCAAGTTTCGCGAACTTGTTGTTTCTACGTGTCCAGCCTGTTTGGGACACTCTTCTTCATCACTGCCACTCTCTGTCACCACTGCCACTCTCTGACTACTCATGCCACACTCTGGCCCACCCATGCCACCCTCTGTTTCATCACAGCACCCTCTGGTTGTCCAGTCAGTGTACATTATTGTGGCAACGCAAGCACACCTTCCCTGCCTCAAGTGACCTGAATTAATTTGGGGCTGATTAATGTGTCACAGAATATTTTTTTAGCTGGCACCTGCTTCCTTAGTGCTTCCTGATTAGTGATCTTTTGCACTTGCTAAGTGCTTTCATTGTTGCAAAATTAGTTACAACACCTGCCCTGCCCCAACTGACAATAATGAATTAGGGGCTGATTAATGGATTTGAACTTCCAGCCTGGCTCCTGCTTGTCTCCCTTAGCTGTAATTCAGGACCTTTGTGGCATATGTGTAACTATTCTGAGGTTCAGAGCAGGGTCACATAATAGTTTCAACTGGCAACCGAACTCTGGAGGGGCCCCTGATGAGCCTGAACTTTTGAACCTGGTAAGTAGTTTCAGTTTTGCTAAGATCGTATTTCTGCAATTTTGCACTTATTCGCGGGGCGCGAACTCACGCGAACAGTGCGAGCAAAATCCGCTGCTCGCGGATTTGCGGATTTTGCGGGAGTTTCGCAAATCTCGCGGATTGCGAATTTATCGAAAATCCGCAAAATCCGCGAGCGATACGGATTTTCCGCCCATGCTTAATTTTTAGTCACATATGTACAGGTGACATGTACATATACAGAGGCGGAGGTTCTATTACCCTCTTACTGCTACAGGTAGAATAATGTCTGCTATGCAGAGTAGGTTGATATTGTAGAATGATCCAGGAGTTGGTTGTGGATTAAGGAACTCCGTATATTTGTGGATGGAACAATGTGCTTTTTTAGTAGTATTGTTTCATCATGTGTTTCTGGACATTTGGCTTTATACATTCAGATGCCAGAATTTGATAAAGAAGAATGGCCTCTTCACACCTTTGGTGTTTAGACAGTCACTGCAGCAGTGGGTCCCAGGCGTGTCCGCACAACGTACGCTGTGCGGACACGCCTGGGACCCACTGCTGCAGTGACTTCTTTATCAAATTCTGGCATCTGAATGTATAAAGCCAAATGTCCAGAAACACATGATCATTCTACAATGGCATCACCGCTGCCCGGGCCGCGGTGATGCCAGAATAGGTATTCAGCGGGGAGTCGCCTGCAAAAATATATGCGGCGTGAAGATAACCGCTCACCGTGTTCGCCCATGAGGACTTACATTGACGTTCCTCCTGTACCTGACTCCAGCAAAATTGCTGTAGTGGTCTTGAACGGCTTATATTAAATACTAAATTTAAAAAAAGAAAAAATTATTTTCTTTTTCTTTTCACACAAATTCCTCACGGCAGGGTGCACCTTAGGGCGTGTACACCACCGGAGGATCACATCATATGGTCCTGATGAAAGCTGAGCGACTTGGGCTCTTAAAAGCAGAAACATGTCAACCAATCTTTTCCACTATGGACTAGGGGTCTTTAATAACTGAGACCAACCCTATGGGTGCATTTATATCTGTTTTTAACCCGTGCAAACCGGACTATTAATAAAGTAGTTGAAAGTCACGAATTTGCACTTTTTATTCTAATTCTTTTTCTCTTTTTTGCACTCACCTAGCTTAATTTGGCCGGAATACACCCTCAACACTCACAAGAACCAGCTCCGCTGTAAACAGGCGTTGAAGCACACTGGAAAGACACTTGGTACTTCCAGTGGGAACCCAGTGATGAAGCATGTCACCACTAGGTTGGTGAGTGAGGGTTCTTAAATTACCTTGTATTGTCTTATCCCTCTGTTTTCCCTTCCACCTTACATATTATTTTGAGGTTGTTTGTTTGATCTTCACTCCTCTGTTGTTAACCACCCCCAGTCAGCAGGTCTAGTGGAGGTGTACAATGGCATCCTAAAAACTAAAATGTCCAAAATAGTAGCCGAGACAGATGTCACTTGGGTTGATGCTCTGCCCTTAGCCCTACTGTTCACAAGAACAACGGCCCACACCAGAATCGGCCTGTCTCCCCATGAAATTGTGTTCGGGAGGCCTGCCAATGTATGGGGTGTCCCGTGGCCTAAGAAACTGTCTGATGTTAAATACCCTGTATTAACGGATTACCTGTCCAGTCTAACTAATACCTTTTGCACTCTTTATCACCAGGTGCATGAGGCTATACCTGGCAAAAGCGAGGGCCAACGTCGCCACACGTCATCCAACCTGGAGATTGGGTCTTGGTGAAACATTTTCAACGGACTAAGAGCCTCGAGCCCCGCTGGACACAACCCTGACAGGTATTACTGGCCACCCGCACTGCCGTGAAAGTAGAAGGTCAGAAGAATTGGGTGCATTCATCACACTGCAGGCGTGTGCCTCGGCCCCTCCCCTATGATCAGTGGGTGAGGGAAGGACTAGGAGATTCAGAAACAGAAACAGTCCCGACGTTTGTCCCACTCAGCGATGCTAGACTGCATTCTACATCTACGGAAGCAGAGAGTGACAGCATACTGAAAGGAAGGGTAGAACCCTCCCTTAACACTGCGCAACACCAAGAACAATTGTTTCCGGACCATACTGTCCCTACTTCCGACGATACAACTTGCGCCCCTGAGGGAAGGCTTGCTCTTGACTTCACCAAGTACCTATAGGCTGTAAGGCTGTGATCTTACTCGGCTGAGAGTAGTGCTGGTGTGCCAGACTAAGGTAAGCCATAAGGGCCCTTGGCACCTGTGCCCAGTGAAGCAACCACCAATCACAGACAGCCACTAGAGGTCCCTGGCTTAGCACAATGGCCGCCGTCCAAAACACCCGAATTCAGAAACAATATGTCAGCCTTCCGACATAGTAAATGCTTCATGGTCACCGTGGTGACGCTGTTTGTCTCCCTCATCCTGTCTATCCTTGGTTGGCTGTTACTAATCTACCATCCTGTTACCTCACCAACTCCTACCCCATCTCCTGCAGAACACCAGTATTACACGTTACCAGCCCACGAATTACCCCGCCGTGTAGAATTCTTCAACAACACCTTCATCCAAATGTTGCATCATCACCAGCTAATCATGAACACTTCCAACTGCTAGGTGTGTGGACTGATGCCGCATTCCATGATACACCCTGTCCCATTCTTTCCCTACGTCTTTTCCATCTCTGGGTCTTGTCTTGCATGGTGGATGTTGAAGCATGAGGCCCACACCGTCAATGGTACTGCCAATTCTGCCCTTGGAACATTTCGGGATGAGTTTTGGCGGAACAGATCCGGCCATGTCAATGCTCCTTTTTGCCCGACCAGCTCATCCACAATGCTACTACCACCAGATGAACTCGGTGAGATGGTAATATTCAACTCAACTAATCCCTGAACATTTTCCAGATTCCGCACAAGAAGGATACTGCCTGGTGAACGAGATACTGTGAATGTCATAAATGTGCAAGGCTGTGTCTGCATTCATGGCCTAGGGACTAAGAAAGTTGGTTCCAGTACGTGTGATATCACAAAAACTTTAAACTCTACATCTCCTCCGAAGCTGGTGATATCCCCCAACACCTATTTCATCTGTGGCACTGCCGACTACACTTGGCTCCCCCGTAACTGGTCTGGTACCTGCTATCTGGCCTTCCTCCTTCCACCAACGTATTCTACCCATGGAGGTTGCCACCTGTTAATGAAGGGCGCTCTGCACAACTCACGTAGGGGCGTCATATCAGCCGAGGATACAGCAGGCCAGGAAACCGGGGACTTCTTTAAAGGTGTCCTTCCTTTCTGGCGCCCCATGGCCAACAGTCGGGCTGTACGAGGACTGACCAGGGTCCTTGAAGCCACCATCACAGTACCAGCTGGTGTCCTTTCCAACATCACTGCACCACCTTATAACACTTCAGAACCGCATGGTCCTAGACGTCATCCATGCTGATTGTGGCGGTGTGTGTAAATTGATCGGCTCCAGCTGCTGCGTGTTTATCCCAGACAACGCACCTACAGTGTACGATGCCATCCAACGTCTGCATCGCCTTTCTTCCGAAATTCATCTGGATGAAGGCAACTGGTCCCTCACAGGCGGATCTGGGGCCTCCTTTCCCAGTGGGGGTGGAAGATCCTCATCTTCCTTGCCTTGGGAGTAACTGTCCTGGTCTCCTGCTGTTTGTGCTTTCAGTGTCTGCCAGTGCTCTGTACAATGTGTGTCCAGACCATCAAGCCTCCACCCTCTAACATTCACAACACCAATATGATGATGATGCTCTAACAAGAAATGGATGGCCTTATGAACATTGACATTTCTTAAAGTATTTGCCACTCAATGGCAAAGGGAGGGTCTGAGGAAAAGTGTTCTTCTGATCGGCATAATTTGTACCGGGACCATTGCTTTTTCATTGCTATCTCGTGTCAAACACTTCCTCATGACCCAGCTGGTCGTTTCTGCTGATGCCCGAGGAAAATTCTAACTGACACGACAAAAACCATCTTGCAGCCTGCATTTCTGCCCAGGAACTGTCACACACCCAACCCCCCTGTTCTCTGCAGTTCACCAGAAAGCCACGAGACACTCACACCCTGAGTAAATAATTTGTTTTCCATCTCCTGCTCCCAGCCTGGTAAACATCCTTGACACCATGATCATGTTATATGGACAATGGTCTGACTGCAGGGCCTTGATCAGGGTGATTAAACAATGACTTGAAAGACCGGGCTTTGATCAAGGCAATTGAACAATGACCTGAAAAACCAAGCCTTGATCAAAGCCGAGTGAACAATGATTTGTGTACCAAGCCTTGACCAGGTCACCATCTATAAATGTCGTCTGGATCTGGTTATCAACTGCAAACACTTCCCTGATTAAACAATGATCTAACAGCCAAAAAGACTGGGATGAAAAAGTATAAAAGGCTTGTAAGCTGCAGAGTGAAGCAGCAGCCTCCTGGGTTTTGTCTCTGACTTGCTTGGGACTCTGTTCCATAACCTGGGCTATTGAACAAATCTGGATTCCTCCTGCAGACGAAGGCTCCTGTGTCTCCTTTTACTAAGTATCGAAGGAATGGAAGACTTGAGCGGTTCCCCAGCCGCCGAGACCCAGTAAGTGGGTTATTCCGGATCTTCAAGGCCATACAGTCAGTGCAAAGACAAATGCGGCACCTAAACCATAACATGGTCAATATTGACAGGGACATCAGCTCGATGGTTATGTTATGTTATGTTAAATTAACTTATTGAGCGCGCTAACACCATTAGGTTTCTTGGCGCTATACAGAGGGAGCAGGGAGGAGAGACAGAAGATAACATAACACAGAATGACGGCTAGTAATAAGCTGCAGTGAAAAGGTGAGTTTTGAGGGAGGATCTGAATGTGGTGTAGGGGGAGGGCAACCTAAGAGAAAGAGGTAAGGTGTTCCAAAAAGACGGGGCTAAGAAAGAAAACCTGAGGCCACCGTGTTTCTTCCGCTTGAATCTGGGGACAGAAAGTAAGGCCAATTGAGATGACCGAAGAGTGCGGGAGGGAACATAAGGATGAAGCAAAGAAGAAATGAAGGAGGGACCATGACCAGTGAGGGATTTAAAAATGATGCAACCAAGCTTAAAGTTGCAGCGGGCAGAAACCGGAAGCCAGTGGAGACTTTTTAGGAGAGGTTGGACGTGCTGATCTCTAGGTTGATGATAGATCAAGCGGGCAGCTTGATTTTGGATCAGCTGGAGTCTCCTAAGTTGGTATGCAGGAATGCCTACGTAAAGTGCATTTGCGTAGTCAAGCCTAGACATGACTAACGCAAGCAGGGCCAAAGTGAGGGCATCGGTGGTAAGTAGGCGGGAGATTTTGCGTATTTTCCTGAGCTGGAAATGGCTGGAGGAGACTACAGCGCTGATCTGGGGTGTCATAGAAAGGTCGTTGCTTATGACAACTCCCAGACTTTTTGCTGAGTTGACAGGGCAAGGGGGGCTGCCCAGACTGGCAGGCCAAAAGGAAGAGTGCCAGGGATTAGAGGGCCCCCCGACAAGCACCAGCTCAGTCTTGTCGGGGTTAAGTTTCAGATGGTTTGTGCCCATCCAATCGCTGATGAAGCAGAGGGTGTTTTGGAAAGTGGAGATGGATTGGTCACTGGAGTCGATAGTGAAGACCAGTTGAATGTCATCCGCGTAGTTGAACGCGGAGACATTGAATTGGCGGAGGGAACGGATAAGCGGGGCTAGGTATAAATTAAAAAGGAGAGGGGATAAGGAGGATCCCTGCGGGACACCACAGGTCAGCTCGACTTGAGAGGCAGAAAACTGGGACAGTCTGACAGCTTGATGGCGGTGAGTCAGAAAAGAGCGCACCCAATTCAGGGCAGTGCCCTGGATGCCAGCCTCTCTGACACGGTCGACCAAAATATCGTGGTCGACCGTGTCAAAGGCGGCTGACAGGTCTAGAAGAACCAGGGCCTGACAGGTGTTAGAGTCGGCGCCCCTGCGTAGTTCGTCCATCACACTTCCCTCCTGAGCTCATCAGCCCCTTCTACTACGGGACCCCCCACTTCCATTGACTCTCAGTCTGATAATCTTATCCAATGGCTTGTCTCCGCCGCTGACTCGGTGGCACCTCTAAAACCTGTTAAGACGCGGCGCAGTCACGACGCCCATAGGTGGTTCACCGAAGAACTCAAGGCACTGAAACTTAGTCTCCGCCAGGCCGAAAGACGCTGGCGTCGAGGATATACTCCCGAGACAAAAGCTGTCTTCTCTTCTCAGCTGAGGGAATACAAGTCTGCTATAGCCCGGGCTAAATCCAGCTATTTCTCCAATAAGATTTTGAACTCTACTAACAAATCTAAAGACATTTTTTCTATTGTTGAGGAATTATCTAACCCGGCGAGAGTCACCATTGCCCCGCTTCCCTCCCAGCCTCTGTGTGACTCCCTGAATCAGTTCTTCGTGGACAAAATTGTTAAAATCAAAACCAGCATTTCTGCTCCCGTTTCATCCACTTCTTTCCCCCCCAGCACTTCCTTTCACCCCATCACCCACACCCTATCCCAGCTCCCCCTCATTCCAGAAGAGATGTTTCTCTCCCTTTTGCTCAAAGTTTCTTCTGGCTCCCCTAGCGACTGTTGCCCCCCCTCTGCCCTGCGAGAAGCTTTTACTTCCTGCCCGGACCCCCCTTTAGCCCTCTTAAACAACTCTTTAACCTCGGGGGTGGTCCCGGGTTCCTTCAAACGGGCAGAGGTGGTCGCCATCCTGAAAAAACCCACGGCTGACCCGTCCACCATGAGCAACTATCGCCCTATCTCCCTCCTTCCCTTCCTTAGCAAAGTCCTGGAGTCCCATGTCACTCAAACCCTTACTTCTTTTATTGAGGACTCTTGTGTTTTGGACCCCCAGCAGGCTGGGTTCAGACCTGCGCATTCCACAGAAGCAGTCAGAGGGCATCAAGGAGATGGCGGAGGGAATGCGGGAAAGGTCCCAGTCTTTGATGGTACTCTGTGACAAACTGGACGAGGACAGGGTAAGAAGGTACAGGGAGAGGCAGCACACCAAGGCAGTGAACCGCCTGGCAACTGCCACTTCCCTGCTCTGCAGGCGCTTCATGGCAATGCTGAAGGGGCTTGTGCACTGCTGCACTGATGTCACCAGGGGGATGGGAAAGGTGTCAACCGCACTGGAAGTGCTGAGGACCACCCAGTCAGCCAACGCTGGTGCACTAGTTGTGGGGGAGAGTGATGAGACCACCAGCAGGAGCAGCATTACCCCCCCTGTCCTAGACACACAGAGAAGCAGCCGGCGGTATGCTGCAGGCCCTGGCTCAGCAGACAGTGACGAAGGGCAGCTGCAGGCATCCAGCACTGTTGCGCGTGGGTGCAAATGTTAATGCTGCCCACACATTTATGTACATATTTAGGGTGAAGTAACCCACAACTACCTATTAAGGTTGTCAGCATTTGGATTGGCATGGTGTGCCATTTGTTCTTTGTCGTAGTGGCCAGTTATTAAACTACGTCATGAACATGCAACGCCTGGCTGTGTCTCCTTACTTACTTAGAAATTGTTGCGTGTGATCTCTGCCCGTCTCTGTCTCCCATCTGTCGCTGGCGCCAATCCTGCTGTTTTGGGCTCAGGCTGTGCATCTTCATCATCATTGTCCTCAATATCTGTTAATTCTACTGCTGTTCCTTTCCTAGTGGCAAGGTTGTGCAGCATTGCGCAAGGTGCAATGATTTTACAGCCGATGAGGGGTGAGTACTGACGTGTGCCTCCGCTTTTGTGGAGGCAGCGGAACCTGCTTTTTAACAGCCCAAAGGTGCGCTCCACGACATTACGAGTAGATTTGTGTGCCACGTTGTATCGTCTCTCACTCGGGGTTCATGAGATCAGGTAACGTGTCAGGATGAACGAGCGGACGGCATATGCACTATCGCCTATCAATCAATCAATCAGTGACATTTATAAAGCGCGCTACATACCCGTAGGGTCTCAAGGCGCTGGGGGGGGGGGGGGTGCCGCTACTGCTCGAACAGCCAGGTCTTCAGCTTCTTCCTGAAGGAGAGGTGGTCTTGGGTCAGGCGCAGGTCGGACGGGAGGGAGTTCCAGGTCTTGGCGGCCAGGTAGGAGAAGGACCTTCCTCCTGTAGTCGCTCTTCGGATGCGGGGGACGGCGGCGAGGGCGTGGTTGGCTGATCGGAGGTGGCGTTTGGGAGCGTAGAATTTGACTCGGCTGTTGAGGTAGCTCGGGCCTTGGTCGTGTAGGGCTTTGTGTGCGTGGGTGAGGAGGCGGAAGGTGATTCTCTTGTTGACGGGGAGCCAGTGAAGGTCTCTCAGATGTCCGGAGATGTGGCTGGATCGTGGGATGTCGAGGATGAGTCTGGCTGAGGCGTTTTGGATCCGCTGGAGTCTCTTCTGGAGCTTGGCGGTGGTGCCGGCGTAGAGGGCGTTGCCGTAGTCCAGTCGGCTGGTGACGAGGGCCTGGGTGACGGTCTTCCTGGTCTCTGTGGGGATCCACCAGAAGATCTTTCGTAGCATGCGTAGGATGTTGAAGCACGCCGAGGAGACGTTGTTGACTTGCCTGGTCATGGAGAGGGAGGAGTCCAGGATGAAGCCCAGGTTTCGTGCATGGTCTGTCGGTTTGGGTGCGGTGCCCAGGGCGGGGGGCCACCAGGAGTCGTCCCAGGCGGAGGGTGAGGAGCCCAGGATGAGGACCTCCGTCTTGTCCGAGTTCAGTTTCAGGCGGCTGGTCGTCATCCACTCGGCTACCTCTTTCATCCCTTCGTGCAGGTTGGCTCTGGCGGCGGCGGGGTCGTTGGTCAGGGAGAGGATCAGCTGGGTGTCGTCGGCGTAGGAGATTATGCTGAGGTGGTGTTTGCATACGATGGCCGCGAGGGGGCTCATGTAGACGTTGAAGAGGGTGGGGCTCAGGGATGATCCTTGGGGGACGCCGCAGATGACTTCGGAGGCCTCTGACTTGTACGGTGGTAGGCGGACTCTCTGTGTTCTCCCGTCGAGGAAGGAGATGATCCATTCCAGCGCCTTGTCCTGGATTCCGATGTTGCTGAGGCGCCGTACTAGGGTGCGGTGGCAGACCGCGTCGAATGCCGCGGAGAGGTCTAGGAGGATGAGGGCCGCTGTTTCTCCATTGTCCATCAGGGCTCGGATGTCATCGGTGGCGGCGATGAGGTCGGTCTCGGTGCTGTGTTTGGCTCGGAAGCCGGACTGTGAGGGGTCGAGGGATCCGTTCGTCTCGAGGAAGGCGGCCATCTGCTTGTTGACGGTCTTCTCGATGACTTTGGCTGGAAACGGGAGAAGCGAGATGGGGCGGTAATTCTTGAGGTCGGTGGGGTCCGCTGTTGGTTTCTTGAGTAGGGCGCTGAGTTCGGCGTGTTTCCAGCTCTCAGGGAAGATGGCGGTTTCGAAGGAGGTGTTGATGATGTCTCGCAGGTGGGGTGCGATGACAGCGTCGGCCCTGTTGAAGACGTGGTGAGGGCAGGGGTCGGTCGGTGATCCGGAGTGAATGGAGTTCATCGTGCGGATGGTGTCTTCGGTGCTGATCGGGGTCCAGGCGTGGAGGGTGGTGGTGGGGGGGGGAGGTTGGTCGGTCATGGTGTGCGTTGGTTGGTTGTTGAAACTGCTGTGTATGTCCGTGATCTTGTTGTGGAAGTATGAGGCGAGGGAGTTGCAGAGGTCTTGCGATGGGGTGATGTCGTTGTTTTCTGCGCTGGGGTTGGAAAGCTCTTTCACGATGTTGAAGAGTTCCTTGCCGTTGTGTGCGTTGTTGTCCAGCCGGTCCTTGAATGCTGTTTTCTTGGCGGCGCGGATCAGCTGGTGGTGTTTCCGGGTGGCAAGTTTGTAGGAGGTCCTGTTGTCCGGTGTCGGTTCCCTTTTCCAGACTTTCTCGAGGGCTCGGCAGTTCTTCTTGGAGCTCTTGAGTTCGTCGGTGAACCATGGGGCCTTCTTGCTGCCGGGTCTGCTAGGCGGGGTCCTCAGCGGGGCGAGTTCGTCAGCGCAGTTGCTGATCCACTTCGTGAGGTTGTCGGCGGCCTGGCTGGGGTTCGCTGAGCTGGCAGGAGGGTGCTGGCTCAGGGAGGTGGCGAGCTGGTCTGCTGTGATCTTGTTCCAGCTTCTGCGGGCGGTCTGTTGCTGGTGATGGTGGGTCGTCATTCTCTTGAAGGTGAAGTGGACGCAGCTGTGGTCCGTCCATTGAAGCTCTGTGGCGTGGCTGAAGTCGATGTCTGTGCTGGATGTGAAGACGGCGTCGATTGTGTGTCCGGCGAGGTGGGTGGGGGTGGACACCAGTTGCTTGAGTCCCAGGTTGGCGAGGTTGTCGAGCAGGGTGCTGGTGTTGTGGTCGTTGTTGTTCTCCAGATGGAAGTTGAGGTCTCCCAGGAGGATGTAGTCAGCGGAGGGGAGGGCATGCGGGCTGATGAAGTCGGCGATGTCCTCGCTGAAATGCGTGCGTGGTCCAGGGGGTCGGTAGATCAGGGTGCCTCTGAGGGTGGTGTTCGGGTTGGTGTGGATCTGGAAATTCAGGTGTTCGGCGCTGGTCAGGGTGTTGTCGGTGCTGGTCGTGAGGCGGATGGTGTTCCTGTGGATGATGGCGATGCCTCCTCCCATCTGGTTGGCGTTTCGGTCCCTACGGACGATCTTGTAGCCCTCTGGGATGGCGATGGCGATGTCGGGTGCTGAAGAGGCGTTCATCCAGGTCTCCGTGAGGAAGGCGACGTCAGGGGCTGTGGCGTCTAGGAGGTTCCAGAGTTCGATGGCGTGTCTGTGGACGGAGCGGGTGTTGAGCAGGATGCACTTGAGGTGGGTGCTGCTGGTGTTCGACTTGGCGGGGCTGGGCCGGATGCAGGTGAATTTGCAGGTGTGGCAGCTGAAAGGTCCGTGGGTGCGTCTAGGAGTGGCTTGGTGGCATTCTGGGAGTCGGCCGGTGTTGAGTGCGATGAGGGTGGCGGCGGAGTACGTCAGGCGGGTAGGTCGGGGTCTTCGTGGGCCAGGGGTCCTGGCGCTGGGCGCGATCCGGTCGCGGACGGGCGCAGACGGGCTTACCTTTGGCGCGCCTTCGGCGCACAATCGGCGCGCCCGCTGCGCGTGACCGCTGCGCGTTCGCACGGTCGCCATTTAAGGCGAAGTGCGCGGGTGGGCGGAGCAGCTGGGAGGCGGGAGCGGGGAGGGTTACAGAAGGCAAAAAGGGGCGGGGACAAGCGGCGGTGGCGGGAAGGGAGGGCGGGGGGCGGCGAGGTAGGCGGACAACAAGGAAGGAGAGCAAACACGGAAAAAAAATGAGATTACAGTAAAAACAGGCACAAATAAGCGCAAATACAGGGGAAAAATAGAGATTACACCAAACAAGCACAAAGAACCGTAAAAACAAGGGCAAAATCACTCGCAGCGGCGGCAGCCGGCAAACGAGGCAGCAGCGAGGCAGAGGGCGCCAGGGGGCACACGCAGCAGCTGGTGGCCGTGCGGCGCGGGGGTGTCCCCTATGTGGAAAAGAGATAGCCATTAGTCACATGCATAACAACACCTAGATCTGCAGTATCTATCAGGGTGTGTCACAGTTTTTTACCTAGCAGGTATCCTTCTCCGAATTCCCCTGCTGTCAGGCATGTGTAGATCCCACTGTTCTGGAAGATAAAGGAGTCATGGGTGCTTCCTGTGAATTTGGCCACAATGTCTGTGATTATGTTGGCAGCATCACAGATTACCTGCATATTTATTGAGTGTGTGGACTTTCTGTTCCTGTAGAAGTACTCTGTGGCTGGAGGTGGGCAGATTGGAATGTGTGTGCCATCAATTCAGCCAATCACATGTGGGAACTGTGCCATTTGGGAAAAGTCAGTCTTTGTCCTCAGCAGTTCCGCATGTGTGTCAGGGAAGCTGATGTAATGATGTATTCTCTGCATCATGGCCTCCAGGAACTTCCTGAAGAAACGGGACAGGCAGCTTTGGGACACCCCACCTACCGCAGCTATCACCCCATGGTAACTGCCAGATGCAAGCAGGTTTAGGCTACAGAGCACCTGCACATGTGGTGGTATGGCGTGCGCCCTTGGTGTTGGGTGCTCCAGGAGTGGGTGCAGGTCCCTTATCAAGTCCAGGATGGTGTGGGGGTGTAGCCTGTACCTTTCATGGATCTCTGCCTCAGTAATTTGGAAGAGTGTGATCCGCTGTCTGTAGACTTGCTCCTCCCATCTACAGTGCCTCTCTCCTGCTGCCTGTAGCTGTAGCCGCCTTGCTATCGCATAGAATGCCGCCATTCTGATTACACTGTTGCATTTTGGGGCCTGTTTTATGGCCTGCACCTGGTTACCACCTGCTTTCAATCCATGGTAATTACCGACTCTTAAATACTGAATTTTATGAAATTCTGTATTTTACAAGTTACCTACTTCTCTATTCTCATTTTTACTGTTTCTTATTTACCGATTCGGTAAATACCGATTCGGTAATTTAGAAATCGGTAATGATGAATCGGTATTTACCGATTCATATTTACCGAATCCTTACTTTTGGCCTCCTACATCTCAAATGCCTAAATACCGGTCGGTAACGGCAAATTTACCGATTTTCGGCCGTTACTGACCGTTATTTAGCTACCTACATATGGCCCTTAGTGTGCTGTTATCAGGAGCTGGCCTGCTGTGGGCTCTTGTTGGGACCTTAACCATAATCTACATACTGTCAACAAAACACAATAATGAAATAATATAATATAAAACTAACAAATTCAAGTCCTTGCTTATGCTAGCCTCACAACCTGCCTAATCACAGTGACTTATATCAAGGAAAGAGCATCATTCCGTACCCTAGGCATAATGTCATTATGTTATGTAGTGGTTCATTCCCCTGGAGGCAGAACTGAAGTTTCAGGCTGCTCGCAGTACCACAATCACCCAGGTTATGTAGCTATTACAGGATTTAAGAAGCTGCATTTTCCTTCCTACTATGTAGATTGAACAGGCTTTTCCATTAGGCAGAAGTGTTACACTGTGTGTGATACCAAACATATAGTTCTGACATTAGACAGCAGAACTATCTTACATTAAAGAAAAAGAACAGGAACAAGGCTCAAGGGAGCGCTATTTTCAAGTGACACAGACAGTTTGAAACTTGACAGCAACAGAGCTGGCCAGTGGCATAGCAAGGGAGGGTGGATGGTTTAAATTCTGTCAACTCAGAAGAAGCCACAATAAAAAGCTTTAACATGGGTTCACTGAGATGAGTAAAAACTGAAAACCAAGATTACGTGTGGCTCACACTCCACTATCATGACAGAGTGAGGAAGGCTGGTGGTGGGAGAGCCTACACAGTCTTAAATGGGCACATTTATCTTCCAAAATGTAGTGATAGGTTCCAATTTGCACAATGATTAACCCTCTAAGATGTCTGGACAAACATGCAGGTCACTGTCAGCCCTAGTCTCGAGATCACAGCAGCTTGGTGCGAGCTGCAACATCTATAACACATTTCAAATAGCGAATATACTAACTGAGGCACTGAGGGACCCTCCAGGCCTGGGTGCCTCCCAGCACAGCGGGGTCTTGAGTTACACACCTAGGCAACTGAATAGAACTAAGAAGCCTCCAAGTGATTGTTTCGTTACTTGGTGTGACAGGTATTGTTACAATCTTGTTTCTATCCCAATCAAAAAAATTGTCAAAAGCAGTCAACTTTCACTTTTGCGGAGCAGCTGCAAAGCGCTACTATGAATAAACACTGGCTGTGCAATTAGCATACATGTAGGCAGCCAAAAGGGTCTCATAGGACAGGTAGTCTACGGCACCCACCGCATGGGCTTGCTTTACGCCCCTGCAACCACTTTTTACCATCTGGCCCAAGGAACTCAACCCCACCATGGACATAATGAGAATAGGAACTCTAGCAGTGATCATGAACACCAAATTTTCCAAGCGAATCAGGTGTCAAGAATGTCCTTCTATATCATGAGAACTCCTTGGCATAGATTCAATCATCTACACTGTCTACAAAAACTACAGGCCGGTATCACCCTTACCATGTCTCAGGTACACTGTGCAAATGTTTTTTAACTGGGGGCCTACTCTTCTTACTTTGAAAATTGTAAAGGATTCAAAATGGGGTAGCAAGATAGTTCCTCGTCTTAGCTATTGGGAATTCATTTTGCTATTTTTCTGAGCAATTCACTGGCGCTTTACAGCCAGACACTCCACCATCAATGCACTCTACATTGTTGCCTTAGGTTCATTAAGACAAAGCTCCCTTTTCCAATTAAAGTTACAGATATAGTTAAAGAACACAAACTAGACTTTCACCTTGCATTGGACGGAAAAGGCATGTCCATGGTAATGGATGTCTTCTCCTGCCCTGAGTGTCCAATTGTACTGTTGGTCTGGATTCCTAATTCTGATCTTTGTGGTTATACGCAAACAAGGATCATGTGTGTGCGCTATAATATAGGCCTGTCCCGTGGATTCTGATCTTGTTGGACCAGAAGGGCGCCCAAAGCACTAGCCTTATAGTGCAGTTTTGGAGCACAAGCGCTGTAGTGGTGCATACTGTATAGTGATAGGTAGGAACAGGTTCTTTTTAGCCTGTGTCAACGGAGGGAGGAAGAGGGAGCAGAGAAGTACGTTCTTCAAAAAGAAGCAGAACCCCAATATAAAACGTTTGCATTTGGTATCTGGAAATGGACTACAAAAAGGGGAGTTTGAGATCCCAAAAATGGCCATCTGCCAGGTGGGCTGTGTGGCAAGGGGGAAGCTCTGCAAGACTTCTACCTGTGACCAGGACTGCGGGCCTAGGCCTGCTAGTCTCCTTGCTGGTGAGGGGACATTACCAAGAGAAACCAAGACCACCTGCCCTAGAGCCTGAGGCACCAGCACATTCCTGCTTGCCAAGACCAGTGTGCCCTGTGAGAAAAAAGAGAGTGCTGGAGGGAGCAAGGTCCAGTGGGGAGCCCTGTCAAGTGGATTCTGGTGCAATGTGTGAGTAGACTGCTGCTGTACCTATCAGGTCGTTGCTCATGTGCAGAACTGAGTCGACGATCCAGTATGCCAGGAGAAGGCCGCCATGAAGATAGCTGTGGGAAAAGATTGCCATAAATAAGGGCGGAAGCCTGCGCGGCACAGAGGCGGTGACCCTGTGTGTATATATTTGGGAGTTATTAGAGCAGAGACACAGCGCCTACAGAGAATACTGAATGCGGCAGTCCGACTGTTGTTTGGGCTCCCCAGGGTTTGCCATGTCTCAGAATTCATTAATAGACTTCATTGGCTCCAAGTGGAAAAGCGTGTTCTTTTGAAAACTCTGTGTATTACCGGATTCTCAACGCCCAATACCCAGAAATACTTGTAGACTTTCTTAAACCGTACATGCCGTCCCGCCTCCTGTACTCCTTTAAACAGCACCTGGCGGTTATGCCAGAGCCGTAGGACGTTCATTTTGAGCTTTAGCTCCAAAAATGTGGTACTCTCTCCCAGGGAAAACACCAGAAGCATTTATGGTCATATAGCTTTTCATAAGGCTATAAAAACATATCTGTTCTCTAATTAATGGGTTGGGGCGTTGTCTCTGCCGGTCTTCCTTTTGCTGTCTGTGCTTAGCGCTGGGACGCCCCTTTGATGGGGCAGCCATGCGCTCTACAAATTGTATAACATAATATAACATTACATAACAAAGATTGCATCAGCTGCAAAACACAGCTACAAGACTAAATCTGGGATTAAAGAGAAGTGCACCCATCTCCCACCATCTACAAAGCTTCACTAGCTGCCAGTAAAACAAAGATAGTATTTTAAGTGTCTGCGTCTCTCCCATAACACATCTATAACACCATCCAAGAAACTTATAGGGGCTTTCTTTTTTCCTGACACAAACCATCACGGGATGTAAGGTAGAAATATATGTCGTTGGTTAAAACTCCAAGAATCAAAAAACCCAGATTGGAAGGCTGCTCATTAAAGGCGGAGACAGCCAAGGCCTGGAATTCCTTGCCACTGCCTCTGTGTTCTCAACCAACTATTTCCATCTTTTAGGAAGCAACTCATAACTTTTCTGTTTACATCCGGTTTTAACTTTAGATTGCTTCCATATTTGCCCTCCCGCCAAATTGAGGGACAGTTTTTGATTTCTACCTCACAAGCGCGGTGACACTTCTTTCTGAAGTATCTGTTCACACTTTACAAATGGCTTTTATCAATCAGTCAATATTAGACCGGTGGGTTTTTTGCAGGGTAATTTCACCCAGCTTAATTCTAAGCAGGGGTGCTGCTGTCTAAAAGCAATAAGACACTTGTGTGAAACGTAAGCACTGAGTTGGAATGGCACTTTATTAAGGAACATTTCTAATTCAAAGAGAAAGTCAAAACCACAGTTTCTATGAATCAAATAGCTTCATACAATTCAAAGTATATAATCAAGTGTCCTAGAGACACATCACAAATGATTAGCTAAAACCATGCAATATTATAATCTTTAAGAAAACTTCACTGCAAGCAAATGGGAGAGGATGAGAGACCAAGAACGAGAGAGAGACAAAGATTCCAATCTAAGTTGAACACTACAACTTCAAATAGGCTGGTCGACTGCGGTCGACCGGGAAGCACACTGCATAGATACTGCATAGCTGGTTCCAAGACTGAGCAGTAGAGCACATCTTTTTATACCTGTTTAATGCAGAACCGATAACTACAAAATCAGAACTTGACCGTAAGCCTTTAGTTACTGCGTCACATTATCAAAAATGCAGAAGTGTCATTTTGGTGCAAAAGATGTTATTGGAGGGTCACTGATGCTTGACCGCAGATCATGAAGAATTTTTAGACAATTATCATAAATAGTTTACATTACTTCTCAGAAATTTTATAGAACAGCAGAACTGTTGCAAAGGTCAAAGGTCGATTTCTCATGGCATGGTGCCGTCATGGTTTCAAAAGCAAGCAGAAAGACGCCAAATATCGGATATGAAGCAATGAAATGTAATAGCTAGTCCCCGCCCACATCTTGCCAAATGTTGTTCTTGTAATTCGGAGATGTTTTCATGTCTAAGCTAGCTCACTGTGCTGCGTACGACCAAAATGCACATTTGAGACCAATGAGCCTGGTAACTTTGTATGTCAAGATAACAGTGAGCTGAGGCCTATACTTTCGTTGTGGGGAGGGAGATGGGGAGGCTGTATGCTCCTAGGTGGGCATGGGGCCTTTGGTATCTAGTAAATGCTTTAGATAGAATGATCAAGGTAACATATTCCTATATTCTGGCTGGTGGGGGCTATATATGAGGGTTTCATGCTACAAGTGTAGGGCAAGAATTTGTTTTATGGCTTTTATATGGTAAAGTGGGACCCTGCTTTGGGTTAAGTTGCCGATAACTGTGATTGGAAATAGTGCTCTGATTAAGATGGTAGTACTGCCCAAGTTTCAATATTTTTTCAATAACGTTCCCATACACCCAACCGCACAATTTTCAAACCCACTTCAAACATTACTGACCAGGTTAATATGGGTCAGGTAGACAGCCCACGGTTAAGTGGACTACATTAATACTTCCATTTCAGAAGGGGACGGGGCTTAAGGTATAAGATACAATTCTGTATTAGAACTGCGTATTGGAACAACCTGAATTCTACTGCCACCACCCCTCACCCACCTCCTCAGCGCATGGTTGTGGAATCAGGTGTGGCTGATCATATACCTCTAAATATAATTGTTTGTCAGGTAATGCTGTGCTTCCCCCAGAAAACCAACTCAGTTGCCTATATAGTTTATGCATGAGAATATCTTTCAAAATATTCTGGTTCCTATTCTGATGCCATAATCCACCCATTTGCCCCTTACAGACAACCTTCTACTATCCCTTATAGCAGATCCCAAGGATGTGGACCAACTCAAAATTAAGAGCTTTTTCCACACTGGGAAACTGTTCAATAATGGGAAATTCCTGTCTTTAGAGGCATTTATGGTGCCCAGTGGGGTATCACCACCAGACATGTTTCCTTAGCAGAGATTGAAGCTGCCGATGAAGCAGCACCTGAGACAGTTCCTCCATGAAACGACCCAAGAAGTACCACAATTTCTCGTCTAATTATTGCACTTGGGATTAAACAATTAGTTTCCAAAATCCACCTCATGTCAGTGATGACTAAACCTAAAACACCGCTAAAGACCAGAGTGAGGTGGGAGAGCAGCTTGGGAAGGTAAATCACTTAGGCACAGTGGAGATAGTGTTGTCAACAAATCCAAAAGGTTTCCTTGAATGGCCGACATAGGGCAGTTCACTACAAATTCCTACACATGGTTTATTATATAGTGGCTGGACTTAGTAGCCTTTGACACAGAGGGGAACCAAATTGCCTCTCTGAGACCAAGGGCCATATGTATCAAGGTCCCGTTTTGTGATTCTGAATTAGCGATTTTTTGCGAATCGCAAAATCAGAATCGCAAAACGGTATGTATGTAAGAAATCGCAAAAGAATTGAGATTTCAAAAAAAACTCTATTTTCATTGCGATATCCGAAATAGCGATTCCTTAAAAGAAAAAATCGCAAATTAGCCAATTTCGCAAATCTGAGAATCGGTAACTCAGGTGCAGCCTGATGACATCACAACCAGGAAGTGTGACTACCCATGCTGCACCTGAGTTTCTGAAGCACAGACAGAGAGAAGGAGTGGTGGAGAGGGAACTCTGCAGTGGAGAAAAGAATGCAGGACAGAGGAGACATGCCCAGCCAGGACACCCCTCATCAGCAGCAGGGGGAAAACCAGAGGAAGAGGAAGCAAAAGTTTTCAGAAGCTGAGCTGGAGGTGCTCATTCAAGAAATGGTTACAAGCCATGAACACCTTTTTGGAAAAAAGTCACTCAGGGTGCCTGAGACAAGGAAGTGGCGCATATGGGCAGACATCCAGCAGAAAGTGAATGCTGTTGGGGTAACACACAGGAGTGTGGAAGACTTAAGGAAGTGCTGGTATGACATGCGCCAGCGCTCCAAAGAGAAGGTGGCTGCCAGGTTGGAGCAAGCCAGGAAGACTGGTGGAGGGACCTCCACTGCCACTGACTCAACACCTTTGGAGAAACTGGTGGAGAAACCATACTTCCTGAAAGTGTCATGGGCGTGGCCAACCTGGACAGCTACAACCTCCCGGGACCAGGACAAGGTAAGAAGCATGCCATCACACCCCTGACCCCCCCCAAAATACCCCCACACACCTAGCAGCGACCCAGGGGCAGGACAAAACTAGAAGTCCAGTGCAGGACACAAGCACACACTGCAATGCATTATGGGAGATGTAGTCACATGCACATTACAGTGGTGCTTTTACACCCAGCCAATCCCCAATTGCATGTGCAAATCAGGAAAGGAAAAAAGCAAGATACATGTAATCCCAACAAGTGATATTTAATAATTGTCAAGTGCAAGTCAGAACAGTAAATAAATGTGTACTTTTACGTCCACAGCACCAACTGGAACACAGGCAACAGGCAGTGGGAGACAGGGCGATTCCCCTACCAGACAAGCGGCATGGCAGGAGGATGAAACAGAGGAGGAGGCTGGCCCAGTGAACCCTCCAGAGCACCGCAGGAGGAATGTTGTGCTACCACTACCCCCATTGGAGGACGAGGGCCAGGACACTGATGGCGATGTCCAAACTGACACTACACAGCCAGAACTACAACATCACTCACGTGCAAATCCGATACCAGTAGACCCAACCAGGCATAGGTCCCATGCTTCCAGCAGTGCTGCAGACCCATGGGATGGGTCTGTGTTTGGCAGACTGGAGTTGCACATGTTGCAGGTACAGCGCCTGCAAGCAAAAAATATAAAGTCACTACAAAGGGAAGTCAGGGCAGGCTTCAGGGGCATGACAGGTGTCATGGAGACAATCTGTGCAGAACTCAAGGCCGACCGTGCAGCTAGGCGCAGGGAGATGCAGTGCCTAGACTTGTACACACGGGCGGTGAACTGCCTGTCCTCTGCCACCAATGTTTTATCAAGGCACAGCATCTGCATGCAGCGCAAGGTGGCGCACAACAGCCAGGACGTGGCAAGGGGACTTCTCCAAATTACTTCGGCTGTGGATGAGCTGAGGGCAGTCCGCACTACTGAGCCAGGAGTCCTGATTCCCACTGATGAGGACGCCCTATCAGGAAGGAGTAGCGTCACCCCCCCACCCACCATGGAAAGGCGCAGTAGTTGCCGTACCTGTAGGCCTAGTGGCCCAAGTGAGGGGGGCACCGTTCAATCCCAAAGAGGGGCTTCCTCCCGACAGCACCACTTTTGAGGAGTAGTACATGAGAACACAGGATGTGTGCAGCTACCCACTTCACATGGACACTTGTCCCTGATGGGAGCCTTGCACTGTGCAGGAACATGTGCTGGACATTTGGATGGACATTCTGTGTCACTCAGGCTGTGTGACGTTAATAATCCTGATGTTAAGGAATAAAACACAGTCGGACAATTGATATCTAGCATTGTGTCATTTTTTCTTACCTAGAAATAGTTGCTTCTAATCTCATCTCGCCTCTGGTGCCCAGCAGCTGCACCAACTACACCGGCTGGCATGCGTCCTGGAGCTGGCCCCTTCACATCTGATGAGTCTGATTCACTGAGCTCCACCGGTGTGCCTTTCCTGGTGGCGTTGTTGTGCAGCATGGCACATGCTACCACTATCTTGCAACAGGTCTGTGGGCCGTATTGTAGTGCCCCTCCACTCTTGTGTAGGCATCTGAATCTGCTCTTGAGTATCCCAAATGTCCTCTCAATGGTGCCTCTAGTTGCTATGTGGGCATTGGCTGGATTCAGGTAGGGCGTCAGTATGAAGTCACGGACTGCATATGCACTGTCACCTGTGGGGTGGGAGGAATATGGTTAAACACTGTCATGCACATGCTATCCTTAACAAGTGTGGCCTCTGTTCAAATGCATTTACCTAGCCCTCGCCAAACTCCCCCTTGTCAGTCTACGGTGTATCCCTCTGTGACAGAAGATGAAAGAGTTGTGCCTGCTGCCAGGGTATTTGGCAACAATGTCTGTGATAATGTGTTTGACATCACACACCACCTGTATGTTCAGGGAATGGTAGGATTTGCGATTTCTGAACACGTACTTATTCTGGGAGGGGGGATATTGCAACGTGTGTCCCATCTATGCATCCGGTGACGTGGGGAAATTGGGCTATTTGATAGAAGTCCTGTTTGGTCTGGTCTAGTGCCTGTGGGGTGTTTGGGAAGTGAATGTGATGATGTGCTGATGCAGCCTCTGTACCATGGCATGAAGGAACGCGTGGAAAAAACGCAAAAGGGCATTCTGTGACACCCCTCCTACAGAGGCAATCACCCCTGGAAACTACCAGATACCAAGAGTTGGAGTGAGCACAGGACCTGGATGTGGGTGGGAATGGAGTGTGTCCTGCGTGTGGGATATTTAAGGAAGGGTTTGAGTTCATCAATTAAATCAAGGATGCTCTCTTCATCCAGCCTGTAGTGTGTATAGATGTCCTCCTCAGTGCGCTGGAAGATGGTAATGCGCGCACGTAATATCCTCTCCTGGCGTCTCCGCCTCTGTGCAGCAGCTCTGAGTCACAGCCTCCTGGCTATCACGTAAAGCCCAGCCATTGTGAAAAAAACTCTGTTGCATTGTGGGACTCCTTATATAGTTTGCACCTGGTTACCACCTGCTCCTACTTAGTGTTAATTGCGATTCTCTAAAATGCGAATTTCGTGAATTCGCTAATTGTGCTTTTTTCATACATTCCGTAGCGATTCCTTTTTTTGAGATTACCCCATTTTCGCTTTTGCTAACTAAGGTAATCGCAAAATAAGGAATCGCTAGGGAAATCATAGCATTCAGGGTCTCGCAACGTAAGGAATCGCTATTTTAGCGATTTCTCATTTTGCGATGCGATTGAGCTTCATACATTGGGAATGGCGATTTTTTTGTTGCAAATGCTGTTTTTTGCGATTTGCAGCAATTGCGACTAAAAATGTGCTTGATGCGTATGGCCCCAAATTCCTACACTTGGCAGGGAGTTGCCCTCATGTAATGCAATATTGGGTGGAGGTATTTAACGATTTGTCAGTGATGGTTGATCTGCAAATTACACCAGACCCTTTTACTGCACTCCTTGGATATGTCAGAGACCTTCTTCCCATTGCAGATTGTAAGTTCACCTTCCTATCAATATTCGTGCAAAAAAGACATCCGATTATGAAATGGGGCATGGCCACTCACCACAGACTGCAGCATGGCACCAGGATTTGGTATACCTCAATGAGAACAGTCTATGCTATCCTCAGATGAAACCTCCCAGCATGTGGCTTAGAGAGTTTTGGCAACTACTGTGCAAATTCTTGGATAGACATAAGAAATAAACAATTTTGTGGTGTGATTCTTTATGCAGCTGGGATGTGGAACATTTTCTCATCGAATGATATTGGGGAGATAATTGTACTACAATGTATGTGAATAGATATAAGGAAGATGATTGACATCAAATATCAATTATGTTATTGATGCACTGTATAAGTTTCCACGTGGGTGACCCACTTAAGGCACGAGCCATGCTCAAGACACTTTCGGTCCTCTTAGAATCTCAAGCACTAACCGAAAAAATAAAGCATAAACCTTTGGTGGTAAAAGGAGCAAAAGAAGTAGCCATCTAATGGAATAACTTCATAATGTGAAACAGAAAACCTGGAACCAACCCTGGCATTTCCGCTTTAGCAAATTGTGTAATCTTAGAAAAATATTTTGTTTTGTAGAGCCTCCTTTTCCTTCATGATCACAAATGAGAGTGCCTTATAATTTGTGAGTTTGGGTGTGGACTGTAAAAACAAGTATTTGCAATGCAATCAGTCTCGCCTTTGGGACCTTATAAGTATTTAGCGATGCAGCACATTCTTGCACATTACTACAACGAGGCTGGTTTTGTTAGTGCTTGCCTACTGCTAATAAGGACTAATAATGAGAGCATCACCAGCTGTGACAACGCTACATGTTGTGAAGAACTTAACAAGTCCCAGTATTCAACTCTTGAAAAGCCGTCTTGTATATTGCCTTCATAACTCAAAGTACCAACTGCATAGAAATGTATACAATGTTAAACACACAATGAAAACAAAGAATTAAAAAAACATCATTTGTTGTTTAAAAAATTGAACAATTTATTACAAATCAATAAAATAGATGTTAGATAACATCAGTACAGTGCCATACATTAAAAATTATATGTATTTAAAAATGTGCTGACACACATGCAGAACAGTAAAAAATTTACAAAGCTCAAAGTTGTCAAAGTTGTTGACGCAGCGTTTCGGTGTATTGCGATATCACCTTCATCAGGACAAAAAATTCTGCGGAAGTTAATTATCCCTCTCGTTTTAATTGGAGGTTGTCTGCTCGTGATATCTCAAAGGATAGAGGTTTCTGTAAATTTCAGGAACTCTGTAGTGAGGAAAGTGCCGGAGGGGGGCCACCGTATTTTAGAGAATATATCACCTGAAGACAGGGTTATGTGGCCCTCACAGAAGTGTGACTGGATTCTTTTAACTTGTACCAGCGCTGGATTTTCGTTTACAGTGTCTCATTCAATTTGACCTGGATATCGTAAATCGGCCTCCCTGCACCCCTCACGGCTCCTCGCGGTATCATACACTACAGAGTTCCTGAAAATTACATTATCTTTAAGAAATGCATGGGTTGGCTTTCGAAAGGTTGTGACACACAGACAGTTGGACTTACAATGTTGGCACCAAAGCACTGTGCACGCGTGCATGAAACATCAGTACTGTTTTATTCGTTTGAGCAAAAATCGCCTACTTTGCGGTTGAACAAAAGCATTTTTTTTTAATTCACAATGACGGGCGCGCTGCCAATATGACGGTAGAGATGTCAGCATAAGGACTTCAGAGTACATGAATAACATAAAATATGCAAACTGATAAACTCTAAAGTCACATAAGAATGGTAGTAAGTACATATGTCTACTACAGATACTAGTGGTTAGAGTTCCATATATACAAGTTGCAAATTCACTCAAGGAAAAGATACAAACAGAGAAACTCTAAATTCACATAAGAACGGTAGTAAGTACATAAGTCTACTACAGATACTGGTGGTTAGAGTTACATATATACATGATGCAAATTTTCTCAAGATGACATCTTAAGAAGTAATCAGAGTTAACAGATTATATATTTCATATTTACAGAGCATGATCTTCTTGCCGTCGTTCAGCCAGGCGTTCAGGGTACTGTTGCACTCATGGGTGGTGGTCTTGGACCTGGAGGGAACCCCGAGGTGGTGATGGCCGTAGGGGCTGAAGGCTGGGTGGTAGTGGGTGGAGGCTGCATGCAGGATCCGCCGGCTGATGTTGAGCTTGTGCAAAGTATGGCAATGTTATTTTAAATACTTTCACTTGGCCATGTTGCTTCATCTGTCAGAGTGTGTGTAGGGTTGGGTAGGACATGTGAGTGTACTGGTGTTTGAGGGTAAATGCAATTGGCAATAGAGTTAGTTACAATGGGGGCTGAATAAGCTCTGGTCTAAGAATAGGATTAGAGGTAAGCATGGTTTTAAATGTGCAGGGTCCGTCCAGGACTCACACCCGGTAGGAATTTAAAACGACATCGAAACAGGTCACTTTTGGGCCATGTAGACATGTCATTAGGGGCTAGATGTAGGTAATTTCTATTTACCGAATCCTAAATACCAAATTTTACTGTTTCGGTATTTAAGAATCCGTAAATAGAATGTAGGTAAAAAATCGGTAAATATTACCGATTCAGTAATATTCGTTATTAATAGGATTACCTTCCCATTCATTCCTATGGGCCTGGAGGCCCAAAGGAATGAATGGGAAGCCATTCACTATTACAGATTCGGTAAATACCGAATCGGTAATAGGGGGAGCACATTCAAGGGTGGCAGGGTGTCCACATTGTCACCCTGTTGCACCGCTGAATCGTGCATGTGTGCACATGTGGTACACATACATAGGATTTAAGAATTTAACGATTCCTTAAATTAAGGAATCGGTAAATTACCGAATCCTTAAATCCAGCCTCCTACATCGCAAAGGGCTAAATACTGGTCGGTAACGGGAAATTTACTGATTTTCACCCATTAGCGACCGGTATTTTCCCACCTACATCTAGCCCTAGGTGAATAGCCATTACAATGTGACTGTTTGACTGCAAGTCATTACATCGCATGCGTTACAACGCATGTGATGTAACAACGCGTAACCATTACTACGCATGCCATTACATCGCATGCCCTTTTACGACGTATGCGATGTAATGGCTATCCACATCGTTGTGAGGAAACTGAGGCTCTTCCGTTTCCTCACAACGACATGCACCGCCCCTCAGATAACGCTGGAACCAGGAGAGAGGAATGACGAGGACAGAGAGGTAGGGGGGATTGGGGGAGGGTCGTGCAGGGGGTAGTGTTTCAGTGTAGGGACCGGACTGGAGGGTGGGGGAGGGTCGTGCTGGGGGTATTTCTTTAGGGTTTTGGGTAGTGTTGTGGTGTTTCTGTAGTTTAAGGTAGTGTTTTAGGGTTTAGGGTACTGTCAGGGGTCGTGCAGGGTAGTGTTTCAGTGTAGTGACAGGAATGGGGAAGGGGAGGGTCGTGCTGAGGGTAGTGTTTTAGGGTTAAGGTTAATGTTTTTTTTTTTCTAATTCCTCATTTGCCGTCTCGCTACCCATATCTTCTAACTTAGTCCACTACTAGGCTTTTTTATCTCATAAGCTGGTTAGAGTAGTGAGGCATAAACTCCACCTATTTTGAGTCTGGCCATTCTTTGAGCGATCTTTCTTGGCCATCTGACTCATCAAGTGTGTCTTCCTCTTACTTTGTTTTCGTCCTAGAATCCCATATAATAAATACCAGCGAGATAGGCGCGGGCTTAATCATCGGAAAATCATACTCAATATTATTCAACCAAAACATGTAAGGAAGGGTACCCAAAATCCTCGATTTCTCTTGGTATGATCTGAAGTATCAAGCTTAGCCATATACCTCATGGCTAAAATCCAATCCATTAAGTTAGGGCTAAATGGTGAGACCTATAACTTGCATATCTCTCTACGAGCTAGAAACATAGCATAAAAGGTAAGTCTTACATTATTATTCATGCTTTTATTTTCTAAATCATATCTTCCCGTTATGATTAATTCGGGGCTTACCTCAATGCGCAGATTCTGAGATTTGGATAGACAATTACTTACATCCAGCCAGAATTGCCTTATATTCGGACAAAAGACGAACATATGAAGATCATCCACATTTGGGGCCTTACATTTCGGACACCCCACGACTCCGCCGGCTTTAAATTTGGATAATCTGCGAGGAGACCAATATGCCCTATGGATAGTAAACAAAAGATTTTGCCTTAAATTTGCGGGTTTAACAATACTGTGAAGCATAGACATTGTTACTTGCCATTGGTTCTCTGTTGCGATCTTTGTCAAGCATTCCATCCACAGGGCTTCCGGGAGCACAAATGGTCCATCTTCCATTTCCAGTATCGTCCAATACCATGTGGCCACTTCCTTCTTAAAGATCCCTATTCCAAGTTTCAACTCAAAATCATTCTGAGTCCCAATTACATTTTCCGGATCATTTGCCCAACTCTGAATCTGTAAATACTTATATCTCGAGAAGACCTGACTCCACAGTTGTTGGCAAAAACCCAAGGCAGCAGTTTACCATCCTGAAACAAATCTTTCCATCTCTGCAGAGCAGCCTCTTTTTTCAAATGCAAAGCCAAAGCATCTTTTGTCCAGAGTGGAGTACCAGGAGAGTCCCATATTGGGGCCATATAGTTAAAATAAGGCAATTTAGGTATTCTTCTTATTTTGTACCATACCTCCGCCAAGTCCCGTAAAATCTTAAGTCTCACCTTTTTGAAAAATTTAGAATCTGCAAACTTATATAAAAAACCAAAATCATTGTATCCAGAACTTTTCAGCAGCACACCAAATATTTCTCCAATCGTAGATTTAGATAGGGTACCCAACAACATCCTGCAATTTTTTTAACAAAAAGCCCATGCATAAATTTGTAAGTCTGGAGCAGCCAGACCACCTTGATTGATTCTCCTCCTTAACTTTTTCCATGATATCCGTGAGCCCTTTGATGCCCAAATAAATGATATTATCTCGCTCTGTAGCTTAGCCAACCATTCTTTTCTAAATCCAAGTGGGATAGTCTCAAACAAAAACGTGATTTTTGGCACAATCACCATCTTCACAAGATCAGTCCGACCATATAATGACAGGGGGAGGTTCATTCATCCTTTTAAAGTGGCCACAACTTCCTTTTTAATCCTAACAAAGTTAGTTTTAGCAAGATCTTCAATATTTTGAGTTATCCTAACCCCCAAATACCTCATTTCTGATTTAATGTTACCCCCTCCGTATTTAGGTTCCAGGCCATTATCTCAGTCTTATCCTGATTTATCTGATAACCTGAAACATTACCAAATTCCTTCGTTATTTTAACCGAATTCTCCAAAGAATGATGCAAATTAGAAGAATAAATAATAATGTCATCTGCATATAAACTCAGTTTTTTTGACCAATCATCAACTATAAAAGGGGGTATCTCTTCTGAGGCTCTAATTCTGCAAGCCATTGGCTCTATATATAGATAGAAGAGAAGGGAGATAAGGGACACCCTTGTCTGGTGCCACGCATTACTTTAATGGGGTGGGTAAGAATTCCATTAAATAAAACACGCGATATCGGTGAACAATACAAAGAAAAAAGAGATTGCGTAAATTTCTCTCCTAAGTTGAGATATTGCAATAGTGTTTTCAAAAACCTTGGCGGCGTCTAAAGCGATCACCGCCAAGGGATACTCATGTCTGGAAGCCATATCTATTATTCCAATCAAAGTATATGTTAATTCTTTTAAGTATCTACCCTTAATAAAACCTTTTTGGTCTTCATGAATCAAGTTATGAATAACCTTGCTGAGTCTATCGGCTAAAATGTTTGAAAAAAATGTATAATCACAGTTCAAAAGTGATATAGGTCTATATGCGTCCAAACTACTAGATGATTTTCCTGGTTTAAGTATTAGGGTGATTGATTGTTGCCTCATTCCAAGAGCTAGGTATTGTTACCTCCCCTCTAAAAACTTGATTAAACAGTTGGCATAGTGTGGGAGCCATTGTATCCACTAGGACTTTACATACCTCAGCCGGGAGACCATCCGGGCCAGGTGCTTTCCCTCTTTTACTTTCCTTGATCACTTTGACCACTTCGTCTTGCGAAATTTCCCTATTTAGCTCTCCCACCCAGTCAACAGAGAGTGGTTTCAATAGATGTAACCAGCTTTCCATTTCAGTTTTTCTTGGACAGAGGTCTTCTGTATAGACATTTACAAAATAATCGTGAAAAGCTTCTGCAATTTTTTACTTTCTGTGATAACTTCTCCTGAATCCATCTTTTTAATTTCTTTTATTTGGTTACGTACAAGATCTTTCTTTGCTTTCCACGCTAGCAGTTTAAGGTTAATGTTGTGGTGTTTGTGTAGTGTAGGGTACTGTATTAGGGTTTAGGGTAGTGTTGGGGGTCGTGCAGGGTAGTGTTTGAGTGTAGGGACTGGACAGGGGGTAGGGTGAGGTTTGTGCAGGGGGTAGTGTTTAGGGTTTAGGGTAGTGTTGTTGTGTTTCGTGTAGTGTAGGGTAGTGTTTTAGGGCTTAGGGTAGTGTCGGGGTCATGCATGGTAGTGTTTGAGTGTAGGGACTGGACTGGGGGTAGGGGGAGGGTCGTGCAGGGGGTAGTGGTTTAGGGCTTAGGGTAGTTTTGTGGTGTGTGAGTAGTGTAGGGTAGTGTTTTAGGGTTTAGGGTAGTGTCAGGGGGTCTTGCAGGGTAGTGTTTGAGTGTAGGGACTGGACGGAGGTGCGGTAGGGTCATGCTGGGGTAGTGTTTTAGGGTTTAGGGTAGTGTCGGGGTCGTTCAGGGTAGTGTGTGAGAGTAGGGACTGAACAGGGAGTAGGGTGAGGGTCATGCAGGGGATAGTGTTTTAGGGTTTAGAGTAGTTTTGTGGTGTTTGTGTAGTGTAGGGTAGTGTTTAAAGTTTAAGGGTAGTGCTGGGGGGGTCTTGCAGGGTAGTGTTTGAGTGTAGGGACAGGAATGGGGGACGGGGAATGGTCGTGCTGGGGCTAGTGTTTTAGGGTTTAGGGTAGTGTTGTAGTGTGTGTGTAGTGTAGGGTAGTGCATTAGGGTTTCAGTTAGTGTTGGGGGGTCGTGCAGGGTAATGTTTGAGTGTAGGGACCGGACTGGGGGTTGGGGGAGTGTCAGGCTGGGGGTAGTGTTTTAGGGTTTAGGGTAGTGTTGTGGTGTTTGTGTAGGGTGGAGTTTTAGGGTTTAGGGTAGTGTGGAGGGTCATGCAGGGTAGTGTAAATGTAGGGAGAGGACTGGGGGTCACGGGAGGGTCATGCAGGGGTAACAAATTAGGGTTTAGGTTAGGGCAGGGTAGAGTCACTTACCTTTCAAATTTATACCATGAGTATACCTTTACCACGCATGCCTTTGCATTGTAATGGCATGCATGATAAACTTATAGTCGTGGTAAAAGTTTGAAATGTAATGGTATGTCGTTGTCATTAACATCTCGTAGTAATACCCGCGTTGTAATCGCACGCATGGTATTGGTATGTGATGTAATGAGTCATATTCATGTCAGTAACTTTTCATGCAAAATCAACATCCATTTCTGAACAATCTGTGTTAAAAAACATTAAGGTAATTCATGCTGTTCCTGCTTATATTCCATATGCTTTAATTAATCTTGCATTCTATATGCATGTTTGCTTTGATGTTGTATTACTTTTTTTCCCGGGACATATTACTCTTCTCTAGTGCATACATTGAATCGAGTTGCATCCAGGTGTGTATAAAGGGGCGGCTGAATGCAGTGCGAGTTTCTGTCATTGCCTATCAGAGGCGAAAAGCTGTTCAGAATACGTGATCATTCAATGCTTGGCCTCTGTGCAAAGCGCTCAGCGCAATGGTCACATATGTTTGTTGGAATTCTATGTATATGTGTGAGCAGGGTAGCACTCTACAGCAATATTTGTGTATATGTTTATGCTACGCCTTTAATTATATAGGCACCACCCTTTTCAAGATGCTCTCACTTTTTTTTAACCCACTTAAAGCCCTGGTTGGCAGGGTGGCTGTGGTTGGGGTCAGGGAGATTAGAGGGGTTAAAGTGAGTTCTGGGGTAGGCTCAGGGCTGGGGTTTAAATGGGTGGGTCTTGTGGTTTAGATATGGGTTGTGGAAGGGTAGTATTGCGGTTAAAGTGACATATTACCATGCCAGTGCCTGCTCAGCGGCCCTCCCCACCCCCCACAGCCCCGTTCATTGCATTGTGGATGCAGATGGATTGGGTCTTCCTCGCTAAAGAGCTTCTTATGCATGTTAGCTGATTTGCCGGCTTTAGTTTTCTGCTGGAAAACAAGAAACAAAACCTTAGCTCAGACCAGAAACAAAATCTTAGCCCAGGCGGCACATTGTGCGTGCCCTGCTGTGCAAGAGGCGGCTCGCTCTTCTATGGGGCATGCATAAGACTCTTTGCCTGGTAGCTCCTGGAGATAGATGCACTGTTATCCCAATATTGCTACACTGAGGACTGGGCTCCACTGCTGCACTGACTGCGCCCCTGAAATCACAACGGGCATCGATACTGCCTCCCCTCCACCCCCCAACTAGAAAGACTGCACCCATAGTTTCTGGTTGCCCCCAGCAGATATTAAGAACCCCAGTTCACTGCTATATCACTGATTTTAACAACACCCCCTTGATTTAAAGAGAGCCCCCCGCTTTCACATTCCACCCGTTTATTGCACAACTGCTTCCCCATCCCCACCTTCAATGACTGCACCCTTGGTTTTGCATCTGCCTTTTGAAACTGTACCCCTGGTTTTAAGACTACACCCCCGAAATGGAGACGGCATTGCCTGTTTTTTTTTAGGCCAGCACCCTCAAGTTCACTGACAGCCCCTTGGTTTCAAGAGTGTGCCACCTGATTTTGACGTTGCGCCCTAATATAAGACTGCACCCCAGGTTTTAAGACTGTACCCCTGACTTAAAGACTGCACCTCCAATTCCCATTTCTCCTCTTGATTGCTGCACAACTGCTTCCCCACATTCATTGACAGCACCCTTGGTGATCTGAAGATTGTACCCCTGACTTTGAGACTGCCCTCTTGGTTTAAAAGTGCACCTCGGCGATCATTGACTGCAACCCCAGCCAGGTGACCCCTCCATCTGCAGGTTTTCTTGGCACTCTCGGTCCTGCCCCTGGGGGACAGTCGGAGTCAAGGATGGACCAGGGGTTCCTGGTCGGGTTTGCCTCCTCTGCTGCCTCTCAGTCGGTAAGTGTGGGACAGACCCCATTACATGGGGTGCTTTGCAAGCTGCAGCCCGGTAGTAAGGGGGCGCCGACAGAGGGAAAAGGAGAGAAAAACAACCGAAGAGTGCCAAGAGGTTCGCATAACTGAGCGGCTTTTTCATTCATTTCTTCTATTTTCTTTCCTTTTTTAACCAGTAGTCTTTGTTTGTTAATTTTATAGGCGTCGTGCTAGATGTGGGCCTGCCCCCTTGTTGTTTCATTCCTTTTTAAACGGTGCAAGTACTGAGCCAGACACCAGCCGAATACGGCCACGCAAGGGCCCATGGAAAAGGAGGATGCCGTCCTGCATAGAAAAAGCACCCAGATGCACGCCTAATATCTGTCTCACAGAAACTTCCCTCTCTGTGCTGTTGCCTGGCGGTACCTATCGAACCCTCCCTGGGCATCAGTGGAGACATGCACAGACACCCACGACGGACCTTCTCAGAACGGCCAGGGATCCCATTAGTCAATTTAAACCTCATCACGTCCCAAACTTGGATCAGACATCGCCACCCTAGAAGGCCGTGCCCACAAACAAAACTAAGGGACGCTCCTTGCAAATCCTGGTGATCCGCAGCACTGAGTGGGCAGGCTTCTGATTCAGTAATCAGTTTGTTAGTCCCTCCTTAGTACCGGCTTTTCGTCATTTGTAACCTCCCATGGCTACTGGCCCCTTTACTTCTGTTGTTAAAGTGTCGTCTTTATTAATCTGTAAGTGGCGAACCAGTAGGAAAAAAAGAAAATAGTGCTTACAGACTATAAAGACGAATAGTGTAACAACAGAAGTAGAGGGGCCAGTAGCCATGGGAAGTTACAAATGAAAAAAAAGCGGTACTAAGGAGGGACTAATAAACCGATTACTGAATCAGAAGCCTGCATTTACGAAGGACAAAGACAGAAGCCAATGATAAATATGGCCGGAGAGTGGGCAGGGTTTATCTTCCATACTCCACTACAGCAGATTGCCAGAGCAGCGCATGTGCGCTGCTGACTCAGGCTTGACCTAAAAGTAATCTGATGTTAAAGAAACCCTTTGTAATCCTAAAGAGATTATAATATTTGCATATGATTTTCGCTGCATGATGTAGATGAAAATTATTTTCAGGGCTCGGCAGAGTCATAGCTACGGAGGGGCGGACTAGCCTATAATTTTGTATTGCCCCCTAAAAAATTGAGGTTTTGCTCTTGTTATACGTATTTTCCACATTATTATCTGAATTTGTGTTGGCCTGATCCTAGGATGGGTGTAATAGGAGATTGCACTCTGTGTTTTGACTAAGGGACCAGGCTGGGAAGGGACTCTTCTCTGAAGAGAGTCATTGCAATCACTCACAAAGAGGCAGAGAGGGGGCTCTGGGTCGAGACCTCCTTGACTTTTGCTCACTCTGCTCTTCTGCCAAAAACAAAATCATTAACTTGGAGGTGCACTGCCCTGGAGTTTATCTGTGCACATAACCAGGGAACTGCTTCTGTTACTTTCTCAGGCAGCGCAGGGTGGAAAGGTGCTGCTGCTTTAAATGCACCCAGAGCCTGGACCAGGTTTGCAGCATGTCACTTGCCACTTGCCGCCTGCCAGAGCCTCCTCTCCTTATTGCATGTTCAAAACTCTGTTTTTGTTTGCATTATGTAAAACTGTAAAAAATAAAATAACGATTGTTGTCACACACTCTAATCTCCCCTGCCAAGAATTAAGGACAAGCATTGGCATAGCCAATAGATCTCGCCTTTGGGACCTTATAAGTGTTTAGCCATAGCTTTTGGCTTTGCCAATGTCTTTAAGCTGTGGCGTAGAGCAGTGTGGCTGCTATGCAGCATGTTGTAAAGGTATAATAAAAAAAGTGTTGTATGCATTTTTGTTATTTTATATATATCCAAGAAGATATTATGTAGAATTGAATGACTATATTAAAAAAAAGAATTATTGCAAAAAATGGTAGTGAGGTGGTGCTGCACTGGTGCTGCGCTGGTGTGCAAGTGTGCGGAGGTGGTGCTGAACTGGTGCTGAGGTGGTGCTGCGCTGGTGTTGAGATGGTGCTGCACTGGGCCTGAGTGATGCTGTGGTGATGCTGTGGTAGGGATGTGGTTGTGCGCAGGTGCTACTGAATGATGGTCAGGTGATGCAATGGTGCTGCTGAGTGATGTAAAAGTGGTGCTGAGTGACACTGACTGGTGCTGTGCTGATGTTGAAATGGTGCTGAGTTTGTCCCACATCCTCTCACCCGCTCAACACCATACTGCCCCACTGGGAAAAACTTGCACTGCCTTCAGCTAGAACACAATTGTGCCCCGCTATAAACACCTTGATGTGACTCTATTCAAATTATGCACTAGACAACTGTTAAATGCTGCCGGGAAAAAAAAGTAATATCTTGGAAAAAGGCAAAAGCAAACACTCATAGAGAATGCAAGATTAATTAAAGCATGTAAAATGTAATCAGTTACAACCTTAACGCTTTTATACACATTATTCAGAAATCAGTGAGTGATTTTGACTGAAAAGTTAAGGACATGACTTCAGGGCCCGGAAGGACACCTTTCAATGTGCATTGCCTATATTCTTACAAAACGGAAGCAGTATGGTTTAACAAGACCACATCTCTGAACACAGAGCTGCGGTACACACTTTATAAACTAAAATAAGGAAAACAGCTGAAAAGGATCACATTAAACATTTTCTAATCCATACATCAACTAGGTACTGTAGGACCGCCGGTGATAGTGCACTTGCCCACCCGCCCTCTCCTCTGTGACCCAGTGAGAGCATGGTGTCAACAACAATGCCAGAGCTCATTTAAAACACCTGTATTCCATCACAGCAGTGACATAATGGGCTAGGGAACAGCAAAGAGGAGTCAGCAAGGCATCTGCACTGCTGATGCTAGGATTGGAGGCCGGGAACTGTGTTTGGGCCACAATGAGAGGCCTGCTGGGGGGATTGAGCTGGGGAAGGTGCCACCGAGCACGCAGCAGGACTCGGGAGGTGCAAAGATGGGGCATTAGTGCTACAGACGCCAGCTGGTAAATGCATATTTTTGGGACTACACTGTCATTGCTGGTGAAGCAGAGAGCAAAATATAAAGGCACACACGTACATAGCCAATGAAAAAATGGCAAAAACTTCCTAAGCAGACAGCAAAAAAAGCAGAAGCAGACGAGTTCTGCGGCAGTTCTCCAGAGCCCACAAAGTACATACAACAGATAATCCTGCAGCGCAAGCACTGTCAGCTCGACCTAAACAAGCATTTACAATGCAATGGTCTCGTCTTTGTTAAAGTTAGAGCTATTGGCATTTCTCATGACATAATTTTTGGTTTTAAAACATATACATAAATGGCATTGTCATTTACAATGCTAATAGCTTAATCTCTCGCAAATGCGAGACCTATTGCATTTGCACCCACACCCATACATAGAGTCACACACAGAGCCACACGCACCCACCCACACACACAGAGCCACACACTGAGCCACACACACAGAGCCACAGCCACACACAACCACACACACACAGAGCCACACACACACAGAGCCACACACACACACAGAGAGCCACACACACACACACAGAGCCACACACACACACAGACAGAGCCACACACACACACACACACAGACAGAGCCACACACACACAGACAAAGCAACACACACACACACACAGAACCACACACACACTCACAGAGCCACACAGACAGACAGAGTCACACACACAGACAGAGCCACACACACAGACATGGAGCCCCCACTCACGGGGCTCTGCAAATGAGGGGAAAGTGTTGGGGCAGCCCTCTGCCAATCAGGGGCTGCAGGTGGTTTGCCGAAAGCAGAGTGACTTTCCAGAGCGTTTACCTATTTCTTTGTCCAAGCCATCACACGCATTCTGCAAGACATGCAATGGCATGGCTTTGGGAGGTGAAGGGGTGTGGGGATGGGCTCCAAAACAAGGAAACTTGCGGGGGGCCTCTGTTGTGCCCGAGTCTGGGCCCAGAGTTTAAGAGTATAAGAACCAAAACTAAGATGCATCGTAGGGAGGCAGGTTGGGGAATAAAAAGGAAGATCTATGAAGGAGAGAATACATTTAGAGAGAGACCAAAACATGGGAATCGGAAGGAGAGAGGAAGGTGTGAATATTTATAGATTTGTATCCTTTCATGTGTGTACACAGCTTCCTCGCACACATATGCCTGAATGTCCAAAATGAGAGAAGTGGCAGTCCCATGCACAATTAAGCATATCAAAACGTGTTGCTCCTTTACTTATAGTGGAATGGAGCGGTGGATTTAAATATCCTGTGCCTTCATTCCTTTACCTTTAACCCCAAGGGAGTTCTCAGAATCCGTTTCTTCTTTTAAATCCTTTCGAAAACTCGGCACAGCATGTGTCACTTCAGCTCTGAGGAAACCTCGAGCTCTAAGTCACAGGCCAACGCTGACATGCAAGGTTTCCACGTGGCCCGCACAAGGGAACCTGGGATCACACGAGACCTCCCCGCCCCTCCCTTCTCCTGCCCCCAATCTTCGGGGTCGTGTTAAACATGACATGGTATCTCTCTGGCAACCCGGCTCTCTACGGGAGGCTTGACTCGGACCTTCAATACAAACTATTTCAGGAGCCTCTGGCAAACCTGTGCAACTGTGAACGACAGCAAACTGCTATTGGCATGCCTCAGCACACAACATTGCAGCCTAGCGCCCAGATATGCGCATTGATTTACAGAAGCACTAAACCACAGATCTGCAGTCGGAGTCTTTCCACCCAAAACAATGTGGGCCTAATTCACTCAAGTTTGGAAAAAGTCTGCAATTTTCTACAGATCGGCAAAGTCATATTTTTGGAGTAAATGTTGACTTTTTTTAACACTATTCAAGAATTTCAGAAGTCAACTGTTACAGATTTTATTGAGTACTCACATAAAATAGTATTCCTGAACGTGTACAGTGAATTCAATGGTGCAATGTTATATTTAACTTTTTGTCTTCACAAAGAGTGTACTTTGTGGCCTGATGAAACAGCTAATCTACCAGAAGCCTGCACCCACCAGACAGGCATCGGGATGACTTTGGATATGATAAAATTGTGCGGGGCTACAATCTCTCCCCCCCCACCACTTTCTCAAACCAGTACAAATTTTTCAATCACAAATTTTAGGGTGAAATATTTTTTTCCTTCATATTTCATGCAGAGTCATGAAACTGGGCCAAAGTTTTGAGTGATCAATAAAGTGTTTTTCCTGTGGCCTAGTGGTTTTATTCATCACAACAGAATTGCTGACTCTAATACAAAACATGCTCAGCAATAGCAGCCCTCTGTTAACGGTTATGTCATGGTGTACACTGAAGGAGCACTTTGTGGCTTATCTCCAAGGGACAAACTCTGCAGAGAACGTTCGAGGTCAACCGCTAAGATTGTTCCTATATGGTGGTGCAATGCTAAATAAGCTGGCCAACTTACATATTAAAAATTCCTAGCCCATAAAGATCTTTTTATCGAATGGCAAGAGGGGTACTTTGCGCTTATAGTGTTATTATTAAATACGGATAGTCAATCAGGCTTAGTATTGCTCAAAGGTTGAGATACAGTCCCTGCCACACTGTAAAAATAGACAAATAGATCTGTCTATATAATGAACATTATACAATTCTCTTCCTGAGCAGTTACTAAAGCAATATCTTAGAATTTAATCAGCAGGAAACAATCAAATTATATCTAAGCAAATCAGAAGAAATTAGTCCAATATGTATCAAAAACTTCTTCTTTATTTTCTTCTTTCCAGTCATTCAGTACTTTTCCTTTCTTTTTTCTTTGCCAACACGTGTTTCGTCCTAACTATATACAGTTAATGGACTTCGTCAAGGCGAATGAGTGTCTGTTTAACTATTTTAGCTGATGAAACTTCGGACAGTCAAACCTTGGATTATCCTTCGTTATTTTAAAGAAGCCACAAAGTTCCACATACTTTCGTGTTTTCGGATATCACGGTCGAGAAATATATATAATCGGATGAAGCGTGAAAAGAACCTCGGTATAAGGGGATCCTGGCGTACTCGGCGTCTAGTTAAAATAACGAAGGATAATCCAAGGTTTGACTGTCCGAAGTTCATAAAGATCTTTGCTCAAGAGCAAAGACATTCTGGATGGATTTGTTCCAGACTTGGACCAAAATATAGCATTTGAATCAACTTAGTTTTTGGGATTTGTCTAGTTTACACTTCATGTTATGTTTAAATCCATTTGACAGTTTTTGACAAATTTAGGAGATTATATTTCGGAAAACATGTAAATTGGGAAACCGAAATCAGAATCTGAAATCGAAATCTGATTGGATGACATGTTAAACAACACAGGCCATAGTGTGTACGAGCTTCACTCTAGAAAAAAATTACTGGAACCAAAACATCTCTGGAAAGAACAGATATCCCATCCCAAGGGGGACTACAACCCTACACAAAAGAATGGAAAATGTATTTTTTACCCTCGCTGGTCGGCTCCCTCTTCAGAAGTGGTGGGGGCAGGCACCGGCAGTGTGCTTCGCGCCCCCTCCGCAACAATAGGCGGCGGGGCTCTCTCTTCTTCCGGGGCTCCCTCCAGCACATGGGAGCCCCCGGAACAATTGCGCTGAGACCCTGCCTTCACCGGGCCCCCTCCTGGGACCCTGGACTTTTCCTAGCGGCACTCGAGGTGGCGGGGGTGGCTCCCAACCTCCTCCCTCGAAGACTTCCTCAGCTGCCGGGGGGAAGGGGGTCTCTTTCTGTTGCGCGGCCGGTCTCCCTTCCTCGCTGGTCGGCTCCCTCATCAGAAGTGGTGGGGGCAGGCACCGGCAGTGTGCCTCGCGGCCTCTCTGCAGCAATAGGTGGCAGGGCTCTCTCTTCTTCCAGGGCTCCCAACAGCACATGGGAGCCCCCGGAACACTCGCACTGCTTCCCTGCCTTCACCCAGGCCCCCTCCTGGGACCCGGAACTTTTCCTAGCGGCACTCGAGGAGGCGGGGTGGGCTCCCGACCTCCTCCCTCGAAGACAACACCACCATCTTTCTCCGAGGTCATGCAGAAATGGAACAGAGAAATGCCCTATAATTTTCAGACTGGGGGGGCGTGATTTTCTTTCTCTCCTCTTCCCATTGGCTGGAATGCAAACAACAGGCGTGTTTTGACTTTTTGTTGTTTAGATTCCAGCCAATGGGTAGAGGGGAGTAAGAACAGGAAAAAACACACCCCTCAATCCGAAACGGACGGGGCTTAAATTGACAGACAAACCCTCTTCTCCAATGGCTGGCCGCCGTTTAGGAAGCCAGCCAATGGAGAAGAGGGGCTGCTTTCAGCCCCACTACTAAGAGACATAACATCTCGCCAGCGAGACTGAGCAAGCGCAACCTACGCTAGATGAGACCTAAAAAGGGCTTTGATGTGCGAGGTAATTCTTTGAGCGAGAGACTGGAGTGTGGTTGAATAAGATTGGCATCAACATTTTAATATTTGTAGTTTTACAAAATTTAAACAAACACAGAGCTTGAAACCCTGTTAGAAACACATTTGTTCTCCTAGGGGTTATTGCTGGGTTTCACAGAAGGTTTTTCTTTCTTACCTTATGCTGTGTTAGGAGCATACAAAAAAAAGTTATGGCAGGCAGGGGGAGCGTGACAATACTGTGAAGTGGCCTGCATGAGCAGGTTACTCTTTGTGCATACTTCGAGTCTCACAAGAATAAACCCTAGTGCCTGCTGAAGTCCGCCGAGGAAAAGTTTTTTGCAGGGCATAGGCAGGCATTGGAATTCCTTTCCAGAGTCCTCGCCCCTTGCCCATCCAAGCTCACATTTAAACCAATAGCTTGAGGGCGGGCTCAGGCTTTAATATATTGACAGCTGTGGAAGGAGAGAGCAAAGAGTCATTTACAAGCGCAATTTAGCTCTTTACGTTATTTCAAACCAATCATTCGGCAATCTGCACGGAATCGAGTTTCTGAGTACCTAAATCGGGAAGTGGGAGGCTAGCCTTTACATCGGTAGTCTCCCGCCTGAATCGGGTGGGTGGGTTGGCATGTATGATTCTACTGGCCCATTTCGGTGCCTTGAGGCCCTTAGGGCCCTCCGTGCTACAACAGCTGGTATCCTAGTATTTTCATCACTGTTCTACCCCTGCAGGGTATTGCTTGTAGCATCAGTGTGTCCTACGGCAGTGAGGGTGCTCCAGCTAGCCAAACAATCAGCAGCTCAAAGCAGCAAGTCAACTGTCGCACGCACCCTGAATTCTTATTATACGTGGATCAACATATTAGTGTATTGAATCAAACACATCCTGAGTTCACATATTTGAAGGTGTGTACATGTGCGATAATGAAGAACAAAATGCAGCATGGGTAAATACATATTTGCTTCGAATCACACAATTTAGTCAAGCTTGGAAGCCAGGATTGATCCCCAGTTACATAGTTTCACAATATGTAATTTAGCTGTTAGTTGGGAATGTCTTTTTGTAATATGTCTGTTTAAGTTAATGGTTAAGGATTTTACTTTAACCCTGGAAAGTTGAAGAGTATCCCCTCATAATATCACATTGTGTCACTCCATTGAGAACCATGTATTTAAACCTAAAAACATAAGATAAAATTATCTCCCTATTACCTAGCTGCCGCTAACACCAGTTAGCAACAGCTAGTAGGAGATAGCGACCATCTTGGGCCCCACTTTGCATGTCAGTGATATTTATCACTAATGAGATGCAAAGTGGGCGTGCCAAGATGTTAGCGACTAAAAACAGTCGCTAACATCGCTATCTCCTATTACCAACTTTTGGAGATGTTCGCGCTAAGTGGGAATATCTCCAAAAGCTAACACCTGCCCAGAGCAGTTCTTAGCCATGTTATCCAATGGGAGGTGGATAACATGGCTAAGAGCATTAGCTCGCTAATGCATGAATATCGCTGACTTTTCAGCGATATTCATGCTTTGCGGCGATTTTTACCGCATTTGCGTTAAACCTTGGTAATACCAAGGTTTATTTGCGGTAACAATTGCCGCAGCGCTGCGGTAAATTTTTGTCTCTAACCAAGCAATGGTAATATGCCCCCTAGTTTCGACAAGCCCATGTGTACCCTGTGTTTTTATTGTATCAAACACAAAAGGGTTTTGTACAGTGCACATCCTGAGCTCACATAACTGAAGGTGTTCTCAAATGAAGAAAAAGTAGCACAGTGAAATAAAATCTTTCTCTAGGACCACACAATTTGGTCAAGCGAGGAAGCAAGGATTGATCGCATTTTTTTGTAGTTTCACATTGTACAATGTATACACTAGGTAGGCTATTTCTTTATATCTCCTGTTTTACAGCAAAGATGAACACTTTGACTTTAATTCTTGGCACCTGGGCGTAGAGCGTGAGATGCAGGTAGAAGACACATTCAGTGTTGCTTTTTTTTAAGGCCAAGAGTCCAAGAGGCACCAGAGCTGAGCTGCAACAGGTATCTTGCTTGAGCTTTCAGTGACTCACCTACATCTACTTTTTCACCACTACAACCAGCAGCAGCATGTAGTGCCAACGAATTGGTTAACCAAGTCCAGTCCTACTGTGGCTTAATCCTCTCTTTTTTAAACAGGCACCATCTTCAAAGTGTTCAGAAGCTATTATGTTTCGAGCTATAGAAGCAGAGCAGCATTAATTCAGAGCTATTAGCTGGATCCTGTGCTTAATTTGTCAAAGTGAAAGAGCCCAAAGTAGTGCTCACAATTCCACAGTGGCACTATCACAGGATCGGGATGCCAAATACCAAGGCTGCATAGTCTTGATTATACCTCATAACTCTTTAATCCACACCACGAGACACTTCCTGCCTCTCTCCTACACTCTTGAAGGTTCTTTTCATCACTGTTTTCTCCCTTTATGGATGTATGTTCCACCTTCAGCCACTGGTGCAAAAAATATTTAACAACACCATCAGGATTCAAGCAAGCCGGGCCGACGACAGCTGAAATGCCAGAAACCGGTCCCCGGAAGCTTGTCTCCTTTCTGGTGAAGAAATGGCTTGGTAGTTTAGTCTGCCCTGTTCCCATGATTTGCATATAGCCAGGTTCTGAGCTGGGATGGGGCAGTGAGATAAATAACGGTGATGGATCAAGCCCTGATCTTTGGACTGGGTAAGAGTGGTCTGCTTAATTCAGACACTCTGTTCATCACCACCCCCTTTTCTGAACTGGTGCAAATTAAGCACTCAATGGATCATGACTGTGCACTACATGAAGGAGAAGTAACACAAGTATGGAACCTTTTGCCTGTCATAATCTTGTTTTAGACTCTCTCAGTGGGACTTAGACCACATTATATTTCTACTGATTGTAGGGTGGCTAGGTTTCCCAAAAGCAAAAGCCAGAACAGTCTGTAAGCAATTATGGTCTTGCACCTTTCACAAACCTCACCCGAATCTGGGCAGCAGCATCAGAGGGAGCCTGGCAAGCCTGCACCTAGGGGGAAGCCTGTTACCCCTTCCTCGCTCCTCCTGTGTCGCGGACCGTGCGCTGCCCAGCCTACAAGATCCAGAGGGCAGCGCAGTCTCGCGTGAGGAGAGGAGCCATTCCACGTGACCCTGGCCCTTTAAATTGCACCGAGGACGTCCGCGGCACGGGACACACCTTTCACAAACCTCACCTGAATCTGGGCAGTAGCATCAGAGGGAGCCTGGCAAGCCTGCACCTAGGGGGAAGCCTGTAACCCCTTCCTCACTCCTCCTGTGTCGCGGACCGCGCGCTGCCCAGCCTACAAGATGCAGAGGGCAGCGCGGTCTTGCGTGAGGAGAGGAGCCCTTCCACGTGACCCTGGCCCTTTATATTGCATGGCGACTTCCGCAGCGCGGGACGTGTGGGGGCGTGCCCGGGCGAAGCCCGGGCAATGGTCGGGCCCGTCCCGCGCCCGTCAGCGGCAGGAAGAGGCAGGGCAAGGCCCCCCCTCTAACATTTGGACTACAAGAGCTCCTATACAAGGACGAAAAGACTATAAGGTACTGAGGGGATCTGGAAGGGGGTTCCTGTTCCTTTGCGTTCAATAATCTGCTTATATAAGGTGTATCTAATAGCACCATAAGCTACGCAGGAAGGACTGTGTAATAAACTTAGCTGTTAGTAATGGGTAAAAGGAAGTTTATGGAGGGGGGGAAGCACTCGTACATGTAAAAAAGGGGAAAAAGGCAAAAAAGGCGAAACATGCGGCCGCCAACTGTATCCTCACAAGTATCGAAGCTATTGTTAGTGAGTGTGAGGAGATCCTAGTGGGGAACCCCAGTAATAAAGCGGCGGAAAATCCTGATTCTTTAACTGGAGCTCCAAAGCAGAATCGGAGTAAAGTGATCCCTGCAATCTTTACTAAGAAACCCACACTTACCTGTTCTATCTGTGAAGTCCATAGCACCTCCGAAGGCCTCTCTGAGCTAGGTGTCATAGAGCTACCAAATGGGTTTAACTCTCCTACCAAGACTGACTCCCCTATTAAAACATCAGAGAACATTAATCAGGCCTCGCATGAGGCACCATGTGAAATAGGTATTATTTGTACCAACAGATTTGCTGTCCTAGAAGGGGAATCAGAGGATTTAATTGAAGTTTTAGCTCAAGGGACTAGAGAATTAGAGACTAACCTAGATGGTCCTACGGAATGCTCTAGAAGTCTGCATTCGAACAGGAGGCTCATGAAGAAAATGGAAAACCTGGAGAGGGAATTGGCCTTTATAAAAAAAACATTGAAAGAGCTAACACAGAAGGGGGAAGTGCATAGAACTAAAGTTCCACAATCAATAACACTACCCAAACTGGTAACAGCATCCAATATAAGAGAAACTCCACACATGAATCCTAAAACAGTAGGGGGGCCCCCACTGAAAGGAATCTCGGCCCAAAGTTAATTTGGCAGTAATACCCCTGCTGGGCAGCACAGCTCTGGTTCTTATGCAGATGTAACGAAATTACGGGGAGTAAAGGCAAAGTGTAAGAATCCACACCCGAGTAAAATAGATCCCAGTTGCATGACTCTGGCTAAAAAAGGGATGAGCGCGGGTGACCCTGTGAGCACTCAAGTAAAAAATACAACCCCCAGAAACCTAAATGCAACTGTTTACATGACCGGGGTTCCTAAGCTTAGTAGGCACGCCGGTCATGAGAGCAGAGAATCTATTCACAAGAAAGCAATCCACTGGCTACGCTATGTGAGGGGGTGTAGATCAACCATTAGGGATGACATGATCAGTGTTAAAAGATTGTCTTTGTTCAGCTCCCATACTGATTGCATCGAAATACAGCTATGCAATTCAGTACTTGCAGAGAACTTAGTGGCTCTAGAGTATCGGACATGTCCCCCTAGGCACTCTAACATCCAAATTAGGCATTTGCCACTATGGTCTATAGATCAGGATGATTCTGAATTAAACAGTATAGATTGACTATCTAAGGGTAACTACTTGAACCGCCCAGTTGAAACACATAACATGGTCGAGTTCGAGCATTTGATTAACGTCACCAGTGCAACCCCAAGTTACAGGAGTATAGAAGTGATGGGTCTGGGTATTGAAGGTCCACTAGAGCTAGAGAACTTGACCCACAAAATCAGCGCAGCTCAAAGCTCCCCTAGTATAGAGGTGATGGGTTTGGATGCTCAGGGCTTGCACAGTGGAGAGGAAGAAAATCCTAGTGTGATCCGGGTCCTCTCCTGGAACATAGCAGGTCTCCAAAAGAAACTGGCCATCCCAGAATGGAACGATTTCATTTATAAGTACGAGGTCTGCATGTTCCAGGAGACTTGGAGCTTGATCCCCCTATATAAGTCTGTGTATTCCGCCTACTTTATTACGGCAACTTGCCTAAGGAAAGGCCGGCCATCGGGGGGTCTCCAAATATGGGTCAGTGTGGCTCTGAATTAGGTTGTTACCATGCATAATTCACTCTCAGATGATATCTGACACTTATCTTCTAAGGGTCCCCACAAAGGTAGCACTGTGGAGCTGTTTAATGTGTATGCTAGAGGCACCTCAGGGGGACAAACTTCAGTTACCATAGCATCGCTAGTAACAGCGTTAGCGGGTATTTCCCCCTTGTCTAACATTATTGTGGGAGGCAATTTTAATTGTACATATGAACCCTTAAGTGAGGAAGATTTTCTGGGAATTAGTGAGGAGGATCTGAGGCAGTCTATCCCTCCATTGAGTTTGGCGCCAATTAGGAAATGGTCACCCAGGGCGATTCAAATTAATGCTCTAACGTTAGTATATAATCTACGAGCATTGAATGGTAGGACCATTTCTGACCCAAACGGGGCATTGACCTTCAACAGACTTAGTGGTCCCTTGCGTATTGATTATATATTACTCGATACTCGCCTTTGGGGGAACCTATTGGACATGAAGGTCAAACAAACGCAGGATAGTGATCACAATCCTCTGTGCATGAAAATTAGATGGGGAAGCATGGGTGAATTATCTAAAGTACCATTAATGGCAACAAAAGAGGTAGTGCCTTCTAATTGTAATCGTAGACTAAAATGGCCCAAGGTTGCATGTTGAGAGGACAAACTGAGCAGTATTAAAGAGCTAGTGCAATTAAAGAGTACGGAACTCTCATCATTCTATACCACCCAGGGTAATGAGCAGGGTCCTCAATTAAGCAAATCTTACAGAAGCTTAATAGAGAAATTGGGTTCTTTCTTTATTGTTGGGGAGTCTAGAGGGCATAAGGGTAAAGTAATTAAATGTGGTAACTTATGATATTCGGCCGAATGTAGGAAAAAGAGAAAGGCCATAATCATCGCCCTCAAGAGAAAGGATCCTGCAGCTGTAAGGGTTGCTAGAAAGGAGTATATTAACACTGTAGAACTGGCAAAGCGGGATTGGGAGGAAGATCATTGGCAACAGCTTAAAATTGCGACCCGTTCAAAGGACTCTACTTTGTTTTGGGAATTGTTAAATACATTTAATAGAAGGGGAGTAGAGCCCGTCCCAAATCACATAACTGAGCAACAATGGTATTTAAATTTTTCTGAAATGTACAGCGGTGAGGTAGAATCTGATCACACACAAGTTGTTCCAATAGAACCTGCCTTAGAGAATTATGCACCAGTAGAACCTTTTGCCATCCAAGAGGTACATCTGGCTATTAAGAACATAGCCCCGGGCAAGGCCGCAGGTCCGGACGGCTTGCCAGGTGATTTATTCCTATATGACCCTGTGCTGTGGGCCAATTTAATTTCCCTTGTAATGAATCTGATTGTACAGGGTCATACTGTCCCTGAGTCGTGGAAGGGAGCTGAAGTTGTAACCATATTCAAGAAAGGCACTAGGGAGGACCCTGCCAACTACAGGCCGATTAGTTTAATCGATGCGGTCCAGAAGGTAGCGGGCAGGGTTATTGTCCCCAGTATAGGGTCCTGGCTTGATGAAGGGAATATTTTGACTCATTTTCAGGCGGGTTTTAGGCAAAAGGTGGGTACGATGGACCAGGTTTTCAGTTTCTTTGCGGTATATTGGAAGTCTGTGTCCATTGCAGAAGGCAGTTTATACCTGGCCTTTATAGATTTGAAAACCGCCTTTGACCTGGTGCCCCGCAACAAGCTTTGGCAGGTGTTGCAGGACATGGGTTTTCCACGATATCTCCTAGAGTTTATTAAGAAACTTCATCAGGGTAATTACGCCAAAATTAGATGGGGGAGCCAAGGACAGCTGACTGGGAGGGTACCTGTAAATAGGGGGGTCCGCCAGGGCTGTGTGATGGCCCGACTCTGTTCTCTCTCTTTATCAATGGGGTGGTAGACCATTTGAGAGAGGACCCAACCGATGCCCCAGTCCTGGCGGGGGAGAAAACACCTACCCCCCTCTTCGCAGATGATACCCTCCTGATGTCCAAAACCCCTGTGGGTCTTCAGAAACTGCTAGATAGATTTAGCTTGTTCTGTGAAGAACGGGGTCTGATTGTCAATACTACCAAAACAAAGTTAATGGTATTGTCTCTTTCAAAAAAAGCAAGGAGGATTAATAGTACCCTTAACGGGTCACCGTTAGAGGTGGTGGAGGCATTTGACTACCTGGGAGTCAGGGTTAATAACAGAATAAAATGGGACTCCCATGTGGCCAAAATGCTTCTAAACCACAAAAGAGTGTCAGGAGCAATCTTGAGAAACCAGCGAACCTCTATTAGCAGACTAATAGCCCCGGCTCTTGTATTATATGGATGGAAGGCACTTGCCTCTGCAGTTTATGGCTCAGCACTGTGGGGGTTTGAGAACACCACAGACTTGGTTAGAGCCGAGAACAAGTTCTTGAGGGATTTAGTTTCCCTCCCTCTTTCAACACCCTTAAAGCCCCTCTTCCATGACATGGGTAAACGTTCAATCAAAGACATAGTTCGCCTTCGTCCATTACTGTTTTGGGTGCGCCTGAGAAGGACACCCATATTGGCAAACTATGCATTAGTGTTGGACGAACGTATCAATTTGATCAGCTCAAAGAAGATCGTGTGGCTGAACAAATTGAGACAGTTGGTCATAAACCTGGGAATGGGTGAATTTTGAATGTCCCAATCCCCACCACCAAAACAAACTGTCAAGAAAATCTACTGGGAGTGAGTGCAGGCTGAGAAATTACACAGCTCTAGGTGGGGGGGGGGCTCTAACTAATCAATTTCTAGAGCATAAACCTATTAGGAAGCTTGAACCTTTTTTAGATTTTATTCAAATTCCAAAAGACAGATCTCTCTTTTTAAAAATGAGATATGGGACACTCCCACTAAATGAATTTACTGAGAGTTGGAAAAAGACAAGGTCCCTTCATGCTACCTGTCCAGGTTGTTCATGCCCGAATGAGTCCTTACCGCACTTTTTATTTGCCTGCAAAGCATATAAGGGGGCTAGAAGAAGATGTCTGAAACCAGTATGTAAAGAGCTGGGAGTCAGACAACACAGGATGGCTCTAGGCATCCTCACAACAGATACAACATCCCTAACCATTGTATGTGGGGTTGCAAAGTACCTGGGAAGGACCTGGCAGATACGTACTAAGCTGGTAAAGAGTAAAATGAGCTAGATAACTGTACATTTGTCAGATCATATGTACATGACCATTTCGCCACAGCACTTTAGGCTTTCGCAGTTCTTCTTTTTATTGTAAATAAGTCTTTTTATCGTTTTTATTGTCTGTAAATTGGATACATGAATTTTTATAGTTGTTTTATGATTGGAGATGTATTTACTTTTATGATAAAATTTATCGAATAAAGTATTACAAGAAGGTATTGAACAGCTCTAAAGACATTGCTATTGATATTGTTTTTGTGGTAATCAAACAGTAAAAATGAAATGGAAATGTCGGGTTCCACTTTAATGTTTTTAATTTCAGTATGGACATATGGGGTTGTAAACAAACCTGGGCTATGGGGATCTGCTGAGCCTAAAATAGTATAATAGCTGATCTTTGTGCTCACATTTGGTAAGCATACCATGAAACAAAAACAGTGTTGCAATGCAATGACTTAAAAAAATCAAACGTAAAAAGGAGAAAGGTTACCCTATAGATGCTGCAGGGATGTGGTATGTATGTAAACCAAAAAAGACATAAAACCCTGTCATGAAGTATCTAAAAAAAGGAGAAACCTCCTTATTAGACACGACAGTTACACTTGTGTTTGGACGTGGGATAGTATCTACTTTCTCAACCTTATCTTTCATACCACACGATATGTTTTACCACTATATAAAGTATCACAGTACAGTACAATAGAAATGTTCTTAATACAGTTGTAAGTATGTTAAAAAATTCATTTTATTCATTAAAACCACAGTATATATTCATGTCCTCATTCGTATACCTCACTATTGTTACAATCTAATTATGCAGATATTTCAACCATACAAAGAGAATTTTTAAAAAACAGTCAACGCAACATTTCAGTGTTGGACGAATACTTTCACCTTCATCAGGACGAGAACATTTTTCTTTTAAAATCTTAAAATATAAATTGGATTATGTTTAATCAATTACATAATCTTGGGGGGGTTCAAGTATTCCACCTCCGTATCAGCCTCTTAATTAGGGCCCTTTTATGATTTTTGAACATTTCCTGAAATACCCGTTGGAGCAGGGAGGCCGCTTTCCCCTTGACAGTGCATATAACTCAGCACGAATTATAAAAGGAACCAAATAAATATGGTGGTTTTATCAAAAGAAAAAGCATATGGTTAAGTGCCCACATGAGGGGCAACTGCGATAAAACGATTTTTCAATTGTCATTGAGCATGGGCGAAATTCGTGAATTCATGTTCTGCGAATTCGCGGATTTCCCAGAGAAATCCCCAAAAAATCTGCGAATTCGCGAATTTTGCCGCGAAATCACGGATTGTTTTGCGCTTTGCCCTGGAGTACTTTCTACTGGCTAATCCAGTAAGTGCTCCCTCATTGGGTAAATGTATAGTGCTTTTACTACACTGCAGCTGCGTAAAGGGCCAGAAGATGTGTCTCCAGTGACCATGTGTGCCTATCACACAGGCACAGGCACACATGGTCACTGGAGACACATCTTCTGGCCCTTTATACAGCTACAGTGTAGTAAAAGCACTATGGGGCAGATTTACAAGCCGCTTGCGCCTCTTTTGCGCCGCAGTTGCATCACTTTTGTGAGGCAGCGGCGGCACAAAAGATGCGCCATGGTGCTGGGTATTAACAACGTGACGCATCTGAGAGATGCGTCACGTTGTAAAGCCCTGCGCCATCAGGAGGCGTTCTGGCGCAGGGCAGGGCGTTCCTGCGTAGGAACGCCTCCTAAAAGTGACTGAGTGAAATCTACAAGATTTCACTCAGTCACTTTTAGGTCAATGCTGCGTCAAAACTAAGCATGGGCGGAAAATCCGTTCCGCTCGCGGATTTTGCGGATTTTCGGTAAATTCGCAATCCGCGAACGCTCGCGAATTTACCGAAAATCCGGTGATACAATTTTGCGGCGCACGGCGTTCACTTACCGTCATTCAGCGTTTGCCGAGTTGTTTTTCTCGATATTTTGCGAGTGCTGCGCCATTTTGGATCTTGCTGCGGGATCCCGCGGGAGTTTGCCGAGCGCGATTACGTCATCGCGGCTTGCCACCTTCCACAGCGAGAGTTTGTCAACGCAAGTACGCCGTGATCACGTATCGCGGGAGTTCGCAATTGCAAACTTGTAGATGCGGCGGGCAGCAACAATCTCGCACTCGCGAAAATACAAAATTTGCAATTCTGCACAAGAAATCCACCAGCAAGCAGCATAAACCTTCAGAATAACTTCTCAGGTTGACATTTGCCTGCACTTTTTTTTGCAAGGAGTCCATTTTGGGAAGGGGGGGTGGGAGGAAGGAAGTGCCCCACATTCTCCAACTTCCTGTTCCTGTCCAGCAGGCTCCTCCCAGTGCTTTCTTCATGTGCTGGTCACTTTCATTCGGATTCTTCACCTGGAAGGATTACTTTTTGTGGATGCTGCTGGATATTTGGATTTGAGGCCTTTTTGACTTTCTTTGGATCACTTTTGGATTAGAAATTTCACAAGTAAGTTTGTTTGGGGCATTACAGTTGCTGCAACTACAATTTTGGAATTTTCGATTTTTGGGCTGTTTTGGGGCCTTTTGCCCAGGGGTACTCAGTGGTGGGTGGACTGAGTCTTTCTGTGGGGTGTCTTAAATTTAAACATCATGGAGGGCCTTGATGGCTTGGGATTGTGCTGATTTTTCTGTGATTTTCGTTTTTTTGGGCTGTTGTTGTTGCCTTTTCACCAGGGGTAGTGAGTGGTGCATGAGCCTAGTCTTTCTGTGGGGTGTCTTGAATTTATACATCATGGAGGGCATGGATGGCATGGGATTGTGTTGATTTTTTTTTCGATTTTTGGGGGTGTTCATGGGGACAGGCCATGCGGGTGGGGGCCATTTTGAGTGCTGCTACAGGCAGGCCCCGGCCATGTGCTGGGACGCAGGGGGCCATTTTGAATGCAGGCAGTGTTCTTAGGTCTGCAACCATTTTGCCTAGCTTTCAACCTTTATGCCCAGGGGCAGTGAGTGATGCATGGGCCTAGTCTTTCTGTGGGGTGTCTTGAATTTAAACATCATGGAGGGCAAGGATGGCATGGGATTGTGCTGATTTTTCTGTGTTTTTCGATTTTTTTGGGGTGTTCATGGGGACAGGCCATGTGGGTGGGGGCCATTTTGAGTGCTGCTGCAGGCAGGCCCCGGCCATGTGCTGGGACGCAGGGGGCCATTTTGAATGCAGGCAGTGTTCTTAGGTCTGCTACCATTTTGCCTAGCTTTCAACCTTTATGCCCAGGGGTAGTGAGTGATGCATGGGCCTAGTCTTTCTGTGGGGTTTCTTGAATTTAAACATCATGGAGGGCATGGATGGCATGGGATTGTGCTGATTTTTCTGTGTTTTTCGATTTTTTGGGGTGTTCTTGGGGACAGGCCATGTGGGTGGGGGCCATTTTGAGTGCTGCTGCAGGCAGGCCCTGGCCATGTGCTGGGAGGCAGGGGGCCATTTTGAATGCAGACAGTGTTCTTAGGTCTGCAACCATTTTGCCTAGCTTTCAACCTTTATGCCCAGGGGTAGTGAGTGATGCATGGGCCTAGTCTTTCTGTGGGGTGTCTTGAATTTAAACATCATGGAGGGCCTGGATGGCTTGGGATTGTGCTGATTTTTCTGTGATTTTCGTTTTTTTGGGCTGTTGTTGTGGCCTTTTCACCAGGGGTAGTGAGTGGTGCATGGGCCTAGTCTTTCTGTGGGGTGTCTTGAATTTAAACATCATGGAGGGCATGGATGGCATGGGATTGTGCTGATTTTTCTGTGTTTTTCGATTTTTTGGGGTGTTCATGGGGACAGGCCATGTGGGTGGGGGCCATTTTGAGTGCTGCTACAGGCAGGCCCGGGCCATGTGCTGGGAGGCAGGGGGCCATTTTGAATGCAGGCAGTGTTCTTAGGTCTGCAACCATTTTGCCTAGCTTTCAACTTTTATGCACAGGGGTAGTGAGTGATGCATGGGCCTAGTCTTTCTGTGGGGTGTCTTGAATTTCAACATCGAGTTCGTGGTAGAGTTTGGAAGCACAACAGCGTCATTTTGAACAGTTAGAGATAGCAACTAGGAAGCCCAGATCCTTAATGGAGAGGATAACGCAACTTTGATAGTGAAGTATCAAGAAGCATTCCCCGCAGGTGCCGGTACGTGCTTGAGCACAGATGGTTTTGGTGCTCACACACAAGTGATTATTGTCTTTCCACTTAGACTTATTTCTTTCAGTCACAGCTACTTAGTATCAACTGAGAGATTGAGATTTATCAACTTTACATTTTGGAGCACTTGAATTTTGATAAATGACATTGAGGAGTTGAGAATTCCCCTGAAGAAGGGAACCCCCCGAAATGCATTGGGCCTATTTTTCAACTATGTCTTCACTTTCATCAAAAAGTTTTTCAACATCAGAGTTATTACAACAAATTTATAATGTGATGACATTTACTTGTTAATTTTCAGATTGTGTATTGATTTCAAAATGAATATGTTGAAATGAACAAGACTTACAAGCAAAAGATTATATAAAGTTACGTTTTGAAAAAGAATTTCTTTCTTTGAATTTTCTCTTTGAGTGATAACATTGAAATATTATAGGTTATCAATTGTTCACATTGGTTATACTTTAAACATATAGGAGTGCGCTTGGTAAACTAGTGGAATTTTCCACCAGAGGTTGATTGTGTCTTGAATTTAAACATCATGGAGGGCCTGGATGGCTTGGGATTGTGCTGATTTTTCTGTGATTTTCGTTTTTTTGGGCTGTTGTTGTGGCCTTTTCACCAGGGGTAGTGAGTGGTGCATGAGCCTAGTCTTTCTGTGGGGTGTCTTGAATTTAAACATCATGGAGGGCCTGGGATTGTGCTGATTTTTCTGTGATTTTCGATTTTTTGGGGTGTATAACTGAACTGATGTTCCTCTGTCTTCCATTGCTTTTAGGTGCACAAGACTCAAGAGAACCACCAGTGCCAGGAAAAAGTCCTGCAGCGGTGTGTGTGTGCAGCATAACGTCACGCAACGTCACGTCTGGCCACATACAACTCTGCAACTCGTGCTACTGTGGCCTGCTGTTCTGACCTGCTCTGAAGAAGATGGCCCCAAAAAAAGTTCCCCGTAGCTCCTCTAGCAAGAAAGTTGCCAGTAAGGAGCAGAAGAAGCAAGTTACCAAGGAGACTAGTGTGCCGCCCGCCACATTTTTTGGGAGTAAAAAAAAAAGTACGCCTGCAGCAGCAGCGGGATCTGCTGGGGACCAAGCTGGGAGCAGCAGCCCCGCTCCATTGGGCTCAGAGCCACCACCACCACGCCAACTTAAGTCCAAGACCTTGAGTGCTGCAGAGGCACTTAGTCTAGTTGTTCAATCACCATCGACCAGTGATGTTGGCTCATCGCAAGAAAGTAGCAGCAATATCCCTCAATCAACACAGGTTGTTGTAACTCATCTGACGAGTGTTGAACAACCACAGCCGCAACAACAACCACATGTGCAAGTACAAGCCCAAGTACTTGCGGAAGGAGAGGCAGCGCAAGGAGATGCGCAAGCAGAGGTGCATGGAGGGTCACAAGTGCCCACAATAGTTGTTCCTCCAGAAGTAGGGGCACATCAGGAAATCGACAATCAAGCTGAGGTATCAGTTGAGGAAGCCACTCCTCCTGATCATTCATTGTCTTCCTCATCCCTAGTAAGGAAAAGATCAAAGGTGGCATCTACATCTTCTTCAAGCCCCCTTCCTTCTGATGATATGGATCTAAATTGGGAACCACCACAGCCGTCTGAGAGTGAGGCACACCATGATCTGACAAAGGTAATTAAGCGTAAAAGGAAGCTCGTCCAACGTCTCATAGTTATGGAGTGTGAAGAGGCTCAACAAGAAGTGGCGGATACTGCTGCTGATGAAGACTGTCACGACGACGACCCAGTCATCATAAAGGTCACTGCAGCCCCAGCGGGCATGCAGCAAACAGACATTTTGACCCTAGCCCGAGAAGCTGCTGAGCGTGATGATGTTGTCGACGAGGAGGCAATGGCAGAAACACTACAATCATTGGAGTTAACTAGTACACCAACACGTACCGCTTCCATATTTCTTCCTCGCCAGAAGGGACCTCCATCCACCTCGACCTCAATTAGTGGTGGTGAAAGTGCAAAACGTACTAAAGTTCGGCAATCCACATCCTCCACTTCATCTGGCATTAGCAGCAGGACCACCACCGCCAGTATCAACGCCTCCTCCGGCCCCGAAAGACATTTCAAGTCCGCAGTTTGGGACTTCTTTAGTGTTTGCCCAAAAAAGGAAAACCTCGCCATTTGTAGCATTTGTAAGCATGCAGTTAGTTGTGGTAAGTTTGGTACCAACTATGGTACCGGAGGCCAGAGAGGTCATCTTGAGAGACAGCATGCTGGCCAATGGTTTGCGCACCTAAAGGAGATCAAGGAAGCCGGAATTGCAAGTCAAGAAAACGTTGATGTTTCATCTGATGATGACGAGGAGGAAAAAGACGTGTCAAACACTTCACTTACACCCAGTACCCCTGTCAGCAGCACACCCCATGTGAGCCACACTAAGAGTGTGGGAGAGAGTGAGACACCAATGCGAAAAAGTTCATCAACGAGCGTAACTGGGTCGAAGAAATCATCATCATCCGGTAAATGCTTGGTCCAGGGCAAAATTTAGAACCATGTTGTTTACAGAAGCGCCATATGAACGCAACCACCCACTGACGCGTCTGCATAACACTAAGCTGGCTAAAATGCTAGCTCTGGACCTTCTCCCTTTTTCTTTTGTAGAAGGGGTTGGTTTTCTAGAATTAGTGGCAGCGCTCTGCCCTAAATGGAAGGTTCCTAGCCGGTTCTATTTTGCCAGAGTTGCGGTTCCAGCACTACATGAAGATGTGCTGGAGGTGATTGGGGCAGCTTTGCAGAAGAGTGCTGTTCACACTATACATCTGACAACAGACATGTGGACCAGTGGCGCAGGCGCTGATTACATGTGCATCACTGCACACTGGGTCTCTTTTTCAGGGGTTAAAGCAAAGCTAAACGCAGGTGTTGACCCGGACCAACTTTTTAAAGCTGCTCGGAAACATGCAACACTAGCCATGTTTGGCTTGGAGAAACGTCACACAGCACAAAACATTTTGGATGAGTTTAACACAAAGGTCTTTCACTGGCTGTCCCCAAAAAAACGCCAGATTGGTTATGTTTCCACGGATAATGGCGCCAATGTAGTTAAGGCCATGGAGCTGGGTGACTATTTCAGAGTGCCGTGTTTGGCGCACTGTATAAACCTGGTTGTTAAAAAATTCTTGAGTGATGAAGACAGTCCAGCGTGCGAGGTAGTGGCCACCTGCCGAAAAATGTGCAACCATTTCAGCCATTCTTTTAAGACCCGGAAGCATCTGAGGAGCCTGCTACATGAACGTCGAATGCCAGTAAGAGCACTCATCCAGGAGGTGCCAACACGTTGGAACTCAACCTTCTACATGCTTGAGCGTCTGTATGAGCAGTATACGGTACTCAATCACTATTTCTTAAAACAGGGTACAGCTCAGAAGGACCTGAGGATGGATGCGGCGCAATGGGACCTAGTTAAAAGCCTGACAGACATGCTTCGTCCTTTTGAGGTCTACACGCGTGCAGTCAGCAAGGAGGACTGTAATTTGGGAAAAGCTATCCCATTGGTGTTCATGCTGGAGCACCAACTGAAGGCGGTGTCTTCTGTGTTTCAAAAAGATGAAAAAAACCAAGACCCTTTTGTTTTGGCGGAGAAATTATTAGAGTGCCTACGTGGTGATGAACGTCTTAAAATGATCCACTCAGAACAGCATTACATTTGTGCTACTATTCTGGATCCACGCTACAAAAAGGCGCTGGCAGGCCGAGCATTCTTTCCTTTTGCTGATGAAGATGTTACAAAGTACAAACGTTGGCTAGCCTTGTCAGCCAAGAGGTTTGAAAGAGAACGGCAGCTCATTGAAGGAAAAGGCAGTACATCAGCATCAGCAGGCCATCCCCAGTCAAAAGAATTCACTTCTGCACCTGTGGCTGTGGCACAAGTGGCCTCTCAGCCGTTAAAGACACCGGCAACCGGATCATCTGCACCAGACACAACAGTAACATTGGATGCTGAAGAGGATTGGCTAACTTGGCTTGGGTTTGGTTATCAAAAGGTCACAGCAAAAAGTAAGCAAAGTGGAGGAACCTTGGAGGACCTTGAGTCGATGGTGCAGGACTATCTGAATGACTCAACAGAGGTCTATGTTAATGCTGACCCATTGGCGTATTGGCATGGGAAAAAAGAATTGTGGCCACATCGCTCCAACCTGGCTATAAACTACTTGTCTTGCCCACTCGCAAGCGTGTCTTCTGAACGTGTTTTCAGTGCTGCTGGTGGCATTGTAACTCCCAAACGGAGCCGCCTCTCGCCCAAAAATGTGGAGAGGTTAACAATGATCAAGATGAATCAGCACCTCATACCACCAGATTACAAAGTACGAGAAAGCACGCCGCATGAAGACAAGGAGGACAGCAACGTAGAAGAGGGAATTTGTTCTCTGTTCGGTGACACTGACCTCACCCTGCCTGAATTCGCAGAGTATGATGACGAACTCTTATTCTTATTCCCTGACACCGAGCCCTGAAAATGAGACAATGAATCAATAACTTTCTTTTTCGTCCTTATTCACTTTTATTCCTGTGTGTCTGTCTTTCTTTGTTTTGCACAGTTAATTTAATTCAAACTTTAATCACCTAATCACAAAAACAAGCCCATCAGCAGAACTGTCTTCACTTGTTTGCTTATTGATTTGAAGGTGTCGCAGTCTGCATTCCTCAGGTTCAGAAGAACATGCTCCTCTATCCTCCTCCTCCAGACTCCTATTTCCCTCAAAGCAGAGGGCTGGATTACGCCCAATGAAGAAAGACTCAGCACTTGTGGGGGTGTTCTACTTCTTTGTGGGTGAGTTGACGGCTCTGGGGACATTGCTGGGAAGCTCTAATACCGGATAAAAGTGGTTTGGACCAAATCGGAGGCGGACATTTTTGTGTGTTTTTGCTGAATTGCTTGCCTTTGAGGTGCTCTTTGGGGGGGTTCCGGGTGTTTGTGGGTGAGTTTTGGGGTCTGGGAGCACTGCTGGGACAGTCTAATTTTGATTGCATTTGCTTTTCAGGAAATCCGTGGTGGAAAACGGGAGTTATGACCTAGCTGCACAGCGCGTTTGGACCGAAGGCCGAGAAATATTGTAAGTATGAGATTTTCCTTTTTTTCTGTTTGGGGGTGTTGTGCTTTTTTGCGGGTGGGTTGGCGGGTCTCGGGGCATTCCTGGGAAGGTCTAATACCGGATAGAAGTGGTTTGGACAAAATCCATGCAGAATTTCTTTTTGCTATTTCTGACATTTTGCTCAATGTAGCGTTTTCGGGGGCCTGTTTGGGGGGCTTCCTGGTGTTTGTGGGTGGGTTTCGGGGTCTGGGAGCACTGCTGGCTATAGATACTTTAGTTTGCAAGAGGTTTGAAGCAAATCCATGGTGGCAGAGGGGAGTTAGGGCCTAGCTGCAGAGCGCGCGCGGAGTGATTTTGGAAATTGGCAAGAAAATGACTAAGTCCCCATTTTTGTACTTTTGCTTTTGGGCTGTTTGGGGGTCTTTTACTAGTTTTCTCCTGGGTTGACGGCTCTGGGGCCATTGCTGGGAAGCTCTAATACCGGATAAAAGTGGTTTGGACCAAATCTGAGGCGGACATTTTTTTGTGTTTTTGCTGACTTGCTTGCCTTTGAGGTGCTCTTTGGGGGGGTTCCGGGTGTTTGTGGGTGAGTTTTGGGGTCTGGGAGCACTGCTGGGACAGTCTAATTTTGATTGCATTTGCTTTTCAGGAAATCCGTGTTGGAAAACGGGAGTTATGACCTAGCTGCACAGCGCGTTTGGACCGAAGGCCGAGAAATATTGTAAGTATGAGATTTTCCTTTTTTTCTGTTTGGGGGTGTTGTGCTTTTTTGCGGGTGGGTTGGCGGGTCTCGGGGCATTCCTGGGAAGGTCTAATACCGGATAGAAGTGGTTTGGACAAAATCCATGCAGAATTTCTTTTTGCTATTTCTGACATTTTGCTCAATGTAGCGTTTTCGGGGGCCTGTTTGGGGGGCTTCCTGGTGTTTGTGGGTGGGTTTCGGGGTCTGGGAGCACTGCTGGCTATAGATACTTTAGTTTGCAAGAGGTTTGAAGCAAATCCATGGTGGCAGAGGGGAGTTAGGGCCTAGCTGCAGAGCGCGCGCGGAGTGATTTTGGAAATTGGCAAGAAAATGACTAAGTCCCCATTTTTGTACTTTTGCTTTTGGGCTGTTTGGGGGTCTTTTACTAGTTTTCTCCTGGGTTGACGGCTCTGGGGCCATTGCTGGGAAGCTCTAATACCGGATAAAAGTGGTTTGGACCAAATCTGAGGCGGACATTTTTTTGTGTTTTTGCTGACTTGCTTGCCTTTGAGGTGCTCTTTGGGGGGGTTCCGGGTGTTTGTGGGTGAGTTTTGGGGTCTGGGAGCACTGCTGGGACAGTCTAATTTTGATTGCATTTGCTTTTCAGGAAATCCGTGTTGGAAAACGGGAGTTATGACCTAGCTGCACAGCACGTTTGGACCGAAGGCCGAGAAATATTGTAAGTATGAGATTTTCCTTTTTGGCTGTTTGGGGGTGTTGTGCTTTTTTGCGGGTGGGTTGGCGGGTCTTGGGGCATTCCTGGGAAGGTCTAATACCGGATAGAAGTGGTTTGGACAAAATCCATAAGGAAAAGCCTTTTGGCACTTTTTGTAACTTAGGGTTCATTAGGGTTAGCCCTAGCAGCAGGATTGCATGTGTTTCGGGGTGTTCTAGATTTTTGCAACTGAGTTCTGGGGTCTTAGAGCACTCGTGAGAATGTGTAATTTTGGTTGCAAGTCATTTGAAGAAAATCCATGGTGGGAAAGGGGGGATTTGGCATAGTTAAAGAAAGCCTTTGCCACTGTTCTTAACTTAGGGCTCGTTAGGGTTAGCAGTATTTCTATTGCATGTGTTTTGGTGGGGGGGTTTTCGAGTCTTGGAGCGATGCTGGCTATGGATACTTTTGCTCGCTTGCAAGTGGTTTGAATACAATCCACAGTGGGTAAGGGGGTATTTGGGCCTACTTTTACTTTCAAAGTACGTTTTGTCACCAGTTTTCTGCTAGGCCTCGTTTTTTGAGATCTGATTGGGGGTCTTCTCCATTTTTGCGACTGGCTTTAGTAAGGGTCTGGGTGGGAGCACTGCTGGGAAGGTCTAATTTTTTTCTAAAACACAGTTTACAGTACACCTAGCTTGAGGGGAAAGATCCGCTAAATTAATTTGCCCATACTTAATTATCCTTTAAAAGGTGACTCAGACAGAGTACGCACTTTCAAAAATATTGTACTGTCTATTAGGAAAATCAAAGTGTGACTTTTTGCACTACACAGCGTACATACCTTATATTTATTTATCAGTGGTGTTGTAATATATATCACTTCCTGTTTTTCGTTCAATAATTACAGGCCGGGTTTCAGTCTGTGCAATGGGGAAAAAAGGATGGAGTCAGGCTTCACATTAGCGAGCCGCAATTCAGCATCCGCCAGGCAGGCAGTGGACAGGGTGTCTTCTGGTCACCAACATTGATGGACGAAGCGTCAGCTGGAATGGAGGAGTGCCACTAATAAGAGGAATTGTTTGCTGCATGCAACTTACTTACCAAATTCAACAGGACAACTACAACAACATACAGATACACTATCCATTGTTTTCTTCTATGAGTGTGACTGCATTTCTTGGATCTCTCTCTGCTTCTAAATTGATCCCTACAGCCATTCTATAGGTTTTACTTCGGCTATTTTTTAAACCTAATTTAATGTAAGAAGTGTTTCTCTGAGTGCAGAGATAGGCAAGTGAAAACGCTGCAGCCCTGTACTGTCGCATTCTAGTACTACTTACTTTTCAGTAACAATGCATGCAGTAGTGCATGCACTTCCTTTATATCACTTAAAAGATTTATGGTTAGCTTTGTACCCAAAGATTTCTTTATCTTCAATTATTGTTTGTCCATGCTGTACTTTTTTTTTCTTCTCTCAACAAAACCTTCCCAAAAAGAAACCCCCATTCCCATCCATTTTCCAAACCCTAACCCTCTTCCCCCGGGCTGTGTGGTTTTGCTTGATGTGTGACTAAATGACATCAATAATTCCACACACTTGCTGGGGAGGATAAGGTCATAGCAACAGGCTGGTGAAGGAATCCGAGGATATATTCTAGACTTACTCAGCTTCAGTACTATTTCTTGTAGTAGTAGCCAATGTCAAAGAAATCCAACACAAGTACAAGTTATACTTTCAATACTTTACCATTTGTTAGGCTACATTGTGGCACTGTTCTAGTGTACTGTCACCTGCTATATTCTCTATCGTACCGTTGTAATGCTACAGTAAGGACAAACCAGGTTTCATTTTCTTTTTTCCATAGGCATGCAACTGCCACTGTGTCACACCACTAGTACCACCGCAATGAGGAGGACATTTTATCCGCCCAGGATTGCCAACCTTAATCGCCATTTCCGGTGGAGCCAGCCCTGGGCCTAGCCCTACTTTCAAACACAAATTACAGGTAAGATAAGCGTTTGGTTGGAGGTAGTATAATGGAGTATTAGGAGAGACGAGAGATTGACGGTAGTACTACTAAAGTCCTAGGACTCTTCAGGAAAACAAACTTACTGTTAAACCCCCACCCACCAGACTCAAAAGCAGTAAAAAACAGGTATGGTCAGATAAAGTTTCAAAAAGTATATTTTTGTAGCCCTAAGAAAATAATCTCCCGCAAGACCCTCCCTAACCCCAACGATTGTCCTTCAAAAGTCCCAAAAACAACCCAACTCCCAATTCCCACCCCCCAAAAGTCTCTAAAAAAGGGGCAAGGCACCCTACGGCAGGGTGCTGTTGACTTTAGCGGCCAGGGCATCATACTCCTTGCGGAGGGTGGCATGGTCGAAGCGGAGGCCCTCCACCAAGTTCTTATAGGTTAGGACCTCCTGCTCCAGGTAGGACACTCTGAGGCATAAGCGGTGCTGGCGTGCCTTGCAACTCCTGTGGGGGGCAGCTGCTGTTTTTGCTGCTCGGCGGTGGCGGTTGGCTTTGGTAGCCCGGCTCCGTACCGCTGGAGCACTGCGCTGGCTGGCAGCCCGTGGGGGCACGGAGGAGGATGCAGCTGTCCCAGTGGATGTTGTTGTACCGGTAGACTGCGTGTCCTCCTCCTCCAGGGCCAACAGCTGCCGATATTCGGCGACAGTGGCATCCAGCCTCCATTGCCGGGCCATTCGAGCCAGCTCCCTCCTTGATGGTCTGTTTGATTTGGAAGGAGCAACTATATGAAGAAAGAAAGACATAGTCTGTAACCAATGCTCCTTAAGATTAACACAAAATGATTGAGCAGAAAGTTGTGTCACAGTACAAGTAGCAAATTGAAAACACAGTACATAACTATTGAGGACAGTATCTATCTAACCTCCCACTTCTTCATCCTTGCTCTAACATTAGTTGGAGTTTAAGGAACAAATTCTACGAGCACTATGGACTTCCATTACAGTCGACTATGACAGTACACCAGTCTTATGCTTCTTTTTCTCTCTTGTTTAGGAAAATTGGTACGTTATCTTATGCAAGTCGGCATAATGCCAGCGCAGTGAACTTGCACCCGAGAAAAACAGACGCACACCATGATGAGTGAGACAGACTTGCGTTACTGTACCGGTCCAGTACATGCAGGTGGTGAAGCTCTTACTTTTCTATTACAGGTGGCACTGAGAATACTCTGTTAAAAGGGCTACTGCTTAATTAATTTAGCTTTCACCCTACAGTGCAAATGAGTACTAGAAAAGGAAAATGAAGAAGCTAAATAATCTGATTATCTATCACTTCACATGGGATGTATTTGATGACATATGGGATGACTTTAGGTGCTTTGCTTATTATTAAGTGAACAGTGATACACCCACACATGAATGACGTACTACTACTAAACTAAAGTTATTAAGAGAGGTAGGGAGTGTCCACCGTAATAACCGGATATATGCTACGCTTGCAGTTGCAATACAAACTACTGCTACTATTCATGGTAGTATTTGGACAAAATTACAACTTCTTTTCCTTGCCTTTCCTACACTGGAACGGACGTGCGGGTGCGGTGTTACATGCTCTTCAAAGTAACACTTAGTTCATCCAGTGACTGTCTACTCTCTCTAGAAACACATATGCTATCTAAGAGTCAGATAGTGCCATGATCCAGGCATCCATCCATTCAAAGTATATGCACACATAAAGTTTCTGTTTCACCCACCCAGGCTGTTCTCCTTCCACCCATCCTTGCTTCATCATTCACCCAGCCATGCACCATACCATATTCTTTCCTTCCCAGCCACCTCAGGGACCAAGCAAACACATATCATTCTTCTTTGCCAGTCATCATTAAATTTCTCGTCCTTCCACACTTACTTACACCCTTCTTTCGCTTTTCGTTCATCCCATCCATCAAGTTCATCTCAGATCTGATTGGGATTCTTCTCGCCAAAAACTTCACAGCTAAGTCGAAGTACATTTAGAGGAGGCTACTACCTGGTTGATTTATGATACACCCGTGCAGAAAGCAGACTCTGCAGTCTTCAATCTCAATAAGTAAGGAATATATAGCTTACCTCTGCCCGCCACCACCGTGTTAACCCTCACAGGCACGTCCGGCACTTGCACCGCCTCCTCCCCAGAGTTGTTCCCCTCGTCCAATACCACCACCTCCGCGCTGGCCCCGCCACCAGATGTTTACTTTTAATAAAGCTTTTAAACTTAAATAGACTCTGTGGTTTTTGGTCCTCCAGACTAGAGTGGATGAGCTAAAGGTTTTGGAATTTTTGCAAGCATGAGCCTCTGACACTTCTTGACTCTGACTCCGTACTCTTGTCCTGCGTTGGATAATCTAATCATCATTGGGGATCAATCATCGGTGACTTTGGGAGCTAAATGACTCTGCCACACTATCTAGTCGGTAAGGAGATTGGGGGGTTTTCAACTACAAAGTCTGTTATCACTGAGGTATGTGGAAAGTCTAACAGCACCTATTATAATTGATAAGCTAAGCAATGCATTATTTAGTGTCCATAGTTCTGTTTGTGCAGATTTGTCCCTGCAACAGTAGTAGAATGGATTGTCCTACTATCCAAACCAAAAGTAAAGTAGTAACTTATTCTTTCTTGGTGGTCATTCACCTTTTTATTGTTGGCAATTGTCAAAGCATAAACATTTAGAAGACTTGAAAAGACATTATGGACAATCCGAGAGGACTGCACTCAGTGCATAGAGCTATTGCTGACTAGAATGGGAGTCCAATGGAATTGCTAAATGTGCAATCTTAGTTAGCTACACAGACAGACTAATAAGAATATTCTAGTAATACCACAGGGAGTCATAGTCGAGGCAGGATAAGAATTTAGATCCAGTCTACAAGAAGATCGAAGACGATTTAGGAAAAATCGACTGAGGAACGCTAGGAATAAATAGGTACTCTATATTAAAATTAAAACTTACTGGGGCCAGCAAAGGAGCCCTCGCCTGCCCGATCCTGGCCTGCATCCTGAACAGCACCCTCCTCCTCCTCCTGTGTCCTCTTGCCCCTGGGGGGAGCTGATGTACAACATGAAAGAAAGAAAGACCAGAAAACATGGATGATATTTGTCAACCAAATCAAACATTTCAAAAAAACAATAACAAAATATTTTGGCAAAATAGCAAATAGACAACTATTCCATGGGATATATTGACCGATCTTGTGTGGTCTACTACGTTATTAGTATTGCTTGATTTGCGGACCGTCGAATTGGAAAGTTCTTATGTAACTCACTAAACAAAGTACTAAAAAGGTTTGCCTAGGATTGGCAGGCAGCAGTCCGCAGCACGCGAAGTGACAGACAAAGTCCATCGTGATTGCAGATCAGCGACAACACTAAAGATTCCTACTACATTAACCAGTCATTAAAATACTCAAACTATCAATCCACCACCACTATTTCTTCTTATCGCCATGTGTACAAAGGAAGGACTGGACTTGAGTCTGTAGGGGCAGATTTAGAAGCCCCTTGCGGCTCTTTTGCTCCATTGTTGCGTGACTTTTGTGACGCAGCGGCAGAACAAAAGAGGCGCAATGGTGCGGCGTATATTAACAACGTGACGCATATGGGAGATGCATCACGTTGTAAAGCCCTGCGCCATCAGGGGCGTTCCGGCGCAAGGGAGGGCGTTCCTGCGCAGGAACGCATCCTAAAAGTGGCTGAGGGAAATCTACAAGATTTCAATCAGTCACTTTAAGGACAATGATGCGTGACTCAAACCCTGCGCCTGCTTGAAGCAGACGCACGGCTTGACACAGCATTGGGGAGATAGGGCACCCCAGAGCATTGATGGAGCTTCGCCATTGTTGCAACGCAACTCCAGCAATACGCCGCCTTTACTGCACAGATGCGTAACGCTTTGGTGACGTTTTGGGCCCATGGTGCGCCGCATTGTAAATACGGCGCACCATGGGTGGTGGTGGCGTGGGGCACAATTACTGGCGCATCCCTGCTACTTTGCAGGGATGCGCCGGTGATTAAAAATCTGAACCTAAGTGTCTAGCATTACGCGGTTCTTTAAACTACACTCATACATAATTTCACAGGCCAATGAAATGAACACAAAATCGAAAACAAATAAGCATAGTAGCAACACTACTGAGAAGGAGAGCAGTGCACCTGAAATGCACAGAAGATTTTGAAATATAATTTACCTACAATGTAATCAGCAGCATTATTGCTCTTGGTAAAAAACAAAAATTTGCAATATAATAACACACAGAGCAGGAGAAAACAGAGTAGTAAAGAAATAGCTACTACTACTCACAAAGCCCGGGGATCTCAAGGCCAAGCAGGTCGAGCAGATCGCGTTCACGGTCCAGGACATCCGTCCAGTGGTGGGTGGCCTGGTTGTAGGTGCGCAGGACCCGAGAGTGGTGGTACATGGCCCGGCACACCTTCTCCCACCGCTTCGGGCACTCCCGGATCCCGTACCTGCTACCGATCCTGCCGCCTGCCATGATGGTCCTGGTAGGCGGTGCTGAACATAAAAATTTAGTGCGGCCACCTCCTCCGGGCTGAAGATCTCCCGGGGTGCGACTGTCTCCCCCCTCAAACGCCCGCACGGGAGCCGGGCACGGGGTGTGGGACCCTTCCCCTTCTCGGGATGCTTCCCGGCTCCCTTCACCATGGTCTGGGCGGAAAGGAAGCTAAATAATAAAGAAAATAGAATAGGGAAGAGAAGAAAAGAAAAGAGTTTAAAAAAGTAGTTTAAAATTAACCAAAAGTAGCAGAAAACACAAAAATATAGGGCTAGAAAAATAGAGGGATAGATAATAAGTAAAATAGATAAAAAAAAACTTCAAACAAGCAAAGGATGGCAGAGATTTAGAGAGGATACAAAAAGCATGCCCAGAACCATAGCAATGAATGAGAAACAAGATGGCCGCGCCCGTTCTCGACCGCATGGGTAAGTTCGCGCGAGATTTTCCTTGCGATCACACGCGAAATTGTACTAGCGAGCCGCACACTTTGGCGAGATTACACATCGCGCCCGGGAATGGAAATACGTCATGCAAACAAGATGGCCGCGCCCGTGAACGACCGCAAGGGTAACTTCGCGCCGTTGCGCTACAAGCGGCTCGCTAAAACGGACAAAACTTTGCGAACTAACACGCCGCAAAAAAACAAATCGCACATTTGCACGAATTCGTGGCTTCCGAATTCGATCTCGCGCAAGTTCATGCCCCGCGAATCCCGCGAAATTGCAGAAAAACGAGTTTTGCAAAACTGAAAGCAATCAGCAGGTGCAAAAGTTCAAACTCATCATTAGTAACCATTCCCTGTAGTGCTTTCTGACTGGGGCCCCTCCAGAGTTCAGTTGCTAGTTGCAACAATTGTATGACCCTGCTCTGACCCTCACAGCAGGCTCATAGAATAGCTAAAAGTAGGCCACAAAGGTCCTGGAAAAAAAAATTGTACTGCAACATAAAGCAAATTACAGATAAGGAAGCAGGTGCCAGACTGGAATTTTAAAACAGTGACACATTAATAAACCAACCCCAAATTAATTCATGTCAGTTGAAGCAGGGCAGGTGTGCTTGCTTCCCCCCCCATAATCTACAGTGATGATGAACCAGAGGGTGGCATTGATGTACCAGAGGGTGGCATGGGTGAAACAGATGGTGGCAGTGTTGAAATAGAGGGTGCTGTGAACCTGTGATGATGAACCAGACGTAGAAACAACATAGTCGCGACCGTTGCGTGCCGATAAGTAAGTTCGCAATTGTGAACTGGTACAAAACCCTCGCGAACTGGCAGAAACCCTTGCGAACACAAAAAAAACAAAAAAAATCCGCAAATTCGCGAGAATTCGCGGATTTTGCGGATTGCGAGTTCGCAAATACGCAAATTCGCGAACGCCAGATTCGCAAAATTCGCCCATGCTTAGTCAAAACCCTGTGCCTGCTTGAAGCAGGCGCAAGGCTTGACGCAGCATTGGGGAGATAGGGCCCCCCAGAGCATTTCTGGAGCTGAGTCGCGCTTGCGACACAGCTCCAGCAATGCGCTGCTTCTACGGCACGCATCTGTGCCGTTTTTGCCACATGGTGCGCCGCATTGTAAATGCGGAGCACCATGGGTGGCGGAGCTGCGGCGCACAATAACTGCTGCATCCCTGGGGATGCGCCATTTATTGTAAATCTGCCCCTATACATTTGGCCAACGAGGGAGCACTTACTGATTAGACAGTAGAAAGTACTCCAGTTGAGTAGAGGTATTGCACAAAAAGATGGCCTCTTCATGGACAAACACACAGGGTGGGATTCATTCTGCCCCCTGTTAGACTCGTTTTTTGTGCCCTTCTGCCCTCTGTTAGACTTGTTTTTCCCTTGTTTTTCTGCCCTTCTGACCTCTGTTAGACTCGTTTTTCCCTTGTTTTTCTGCCCTTCTGCCCCCTGTTAGACTCGTTTTTTGTGCCCTTCTGCCCTCTGTTAGACTCATTTTTCCCTTGTTTTTCTGCCCTTCTGCCCTCTGTTAGACTCGTTTTTTGTGCCCTTCTGCCCTCTGTTTTCCCTTGTTTTTCTGCCCTTCTGTCCTCTGTTAGACTGTTTTTTTGTGCCCGTCTGCCCTCTGTTAGACTCCTTTATCCCTTGTTTTTCTGCCCTTCTGCCCTTTGTTAGACTGCTTTTTGTGCCTTTCTGGTCTCTGCATCACTACATCATCACTCAGCGCTACCCCAGCATCACTAAGCATCACCACACTATCACTCAGCACCACCACATTATCACTCAGCACCACCACAGCACCACTCAGCACCACCACAGCATCATTCAGCACCACCACAGCATCACAAGCACCACCACAGCACCACTCAGCGCCACCACAGCATCACTCAGCTCCACCACAGCATCACTCAGCACTACCACAGCATCACTCAGCACTACCACATTATCACTCAGCACCACCACAGCGCCACTCAGCACCACCAAAGCATCACTCAGCACCACCACAGCATCACTCAGCACCACCAAAGCACCACCACAGCACCACTCAGCACCACCACAGCACCACTCAGCACCACCACAGCATCACTCAGCACCACCACAGCACCACTGAGCACCACCACTGCACCACTCAGTGCCACCACAGCATCACTCAGCACCACCACAGCATCACTCAGCACCACCACATTATCCCTCAGCACCACCACAGCAGCACTCAGCACCACCCCAGCATCACTAAGCACCACCACACTATCACTCAGCACCACCATATTATCACTCAGCACCACCACAGCACCACTCAGCACCACCACAGCACCAATCAGCACCACCACAGCACCACTCAGCGCCACCACAGCACCACTCAGCACCACAACAGCATCACTCAGCACCACCACATTATCACTCAGCACCACCACATCATCACTCAGCACCACCACAGCACCACTCAGCACCACTACAGCATAACTCAGCACCACCACAGCATCACTCAGCACCATCCCAATATAACTCAGCACAACCACAGCACCACTCAGCATCACCACAGCACCACTCAGCACCACCACAGCACCACTCAGCGCCACCCCAGCATCAATCTGCAAAAACCATTCAACAACAACTGGTTCAAATATGTTCTCTCAATGTTTCAAGCTTTATTACAAATGTCACAAAAAGATGTTAATATTTCACTTCTGTTCTTGGATTTTTGTCACAATAAAATACACTGAACATAATCTTCACAAAAGTTATTTACAAAAGTTTAATCTATTGCCATTCTAAATTAAAATCACTTTTATTTAACACCTTGGCTGCTATGGCTTTTCCCCTCCTGTGCTGGAAAAGCTTGAAAGGCCTTATTGCATGACGAGCTCAGCTCGTCATAAGCACAGCTCCAGTGTGCCTCATGACAAGCTGAGCTCATCATGAGCATGGAAGGGGTTAAGTATTAATTATTTAAAAAAATTAAATTCCATTGTAATTTGTAATATCAATACATCTAAGTCATGTAAATACAAAACATGTTGCATTACAAATGCTTTAGGTGTCACATTTGCGCAGGGGCGTAGCTAGAGCTTCTGGCGCCCGGGGCTATCCCTCAGATTGCCGCCCATGGCAGGTAGCGGCGGGGAGGGTGGATCTGGGGATAAAATTTCGGCGAGCAGCAGGGGTGGATTGGCAGGGTTTAAGTTATGACGCCACTCTCTACTCCAATGCATAAGAAAGGGTGTGAAACTGCGGCGTAAGGATAGAGCAAACCTCGAAGGTCAAGTCTCAGTTGATGAAGGCCCACCAGCACTAAAATGGCAGATAAACGCATAAGTAAATGTATCCCTTCCTCCTCTTACACCACTCCATACTGAACTGCTGCTACAAGACCACAGCAGTAAAACTACCCGCTAGACATCAAGCACACCATCAAAACAACTCCCACATAGGTCACACTCTACACCCACACTCTACCAAACAACGACAGTATTTAGAAACATGGGCAAAGCTATAGCAATAGAACAGCTTCATTATCTCTTCCATCCATGCATCTATCTATTCATTCTTTCACCTTTCCATCCACCTACTGGCATCTACTATTTCACCTTTAGATTCTGTCATCCATTCATTCTTTCATCCATCATTCAATATTTCCCCATTCTATCCATTTATCTATCTAGCCATCTATCCAATTTGCCATCCATCTATTATGCCATCCTTCTGCCCATCCATAGTCTAAAAACCAACCATCCACTCTGCCACCCATTGATCTATTCACTCTGCCATCCATTCTCTTTGCATCCATCCTCCACTCTGTTATCTTACCATCACCTCTGCCATTCATTGATCAATTGACATCCTTTCTTCAAATTAATTAACTCTTCCATTCATCTACTCAGCCATCCATCAGCCTACTCTGCCATCCATCCATCCATCCATCCTCTCTTCCATCCATCCATCAATCCACTCTTTCATTCACCCGCTCTGTCATCCACTCTGCCACTCATTCACCAGCCATCCACTCTGTCACCCATCCATTCATCAACTCTTCTATCTATCCATTCAACCACCCATTCACTCTGCCATTCATTCATTCATCCATCAATCCACCCACTCTGCTATTCAACCACCCATTCATCCACTCTGCCATGCATCAATCCCCTCTGCCATCCATCCATCCATTCTGCCAACCATCCGCTCATCCATTCATCCATTTATCCACTCTGCCATCCATCCTGCCATTCATTCATCAATCCATCCACTCTGCTATCCAATCATGGATTCAGTCACTTTGCCTTTAATCCATTCACTCTGCCACGCATCCATCCATTTACTTTGCCATCCATCCATACATTCATTCACTTTGCCACCCATCTATTCACCCTGCCATCCATTCATCATCCATCCACTACGACTTCCATTCACAGATCTTTCGCCCACTCATCCATCCCTTTACTCTATCCTCCTTTCAGCTGTCCCTCCACCTATTCATTCACTCAACGATTCATCCATTTGTTCTGCCATCCTTTCACTTGCCCATCCACCTATCCATTCATGCACTCACCCATCCCTTTACTTTACTATACTTTCATGTGTCCATCCATCATCATTCACTTCTTTCACCCACTCATTCATCCACATATCCATTCATCCTCCTACTCCCTTTTTTCTCCCTTTTCTTCCAACATTCATTCTTTCTTTCCCTGTTCTATTTTTCCAGCTGTTGGTTTTCGTCTGTGGCTGTGGGAGTGCTTCCGGTTTCCACTGAGACACGTTTGGTGTCCTTCTTGCTGGTCCACAAAATGTAATTAACTGAATGTTTGCTTATTGCGGCGCTGGGAGTGAGATAACAGAGCACACGAGGACGACGGACACGAGAGCAGAGAGACGGGCGGGGCGGCGAACATAGGAGGATATTTGACTTTTTGGGAGCAATGCATTCAATGTCGGGCATCGGAACACCTAAGAGAAACCGAATGAACAAGTGCAGTGCAATCCTAACTAAAGCTTACCTAGGAGGACCGGACCTCCTTATGTAGGCGGCTTGGAGCGGTGGTGGTCGGTCTCAAACTAAGTGAGACTGATGTTCTTAATGTAACTGGACTGTCTGCAGAAAATACCCGGCACTCCAAGAGTGCGTAGTGGTGGCGCGCGAGCGTGCGCCTGCGCATTACTTCTGCATTTCAAAAGCACAGTGCGGGGGCTGGCCCAAAATGCCCAGGGCCTTCAATGGTAGCTCTTTTGCGCGCTTAATATTGACGGTCTGGCCCCTGGGACCAGGTCCGCGTGCACTTAGATACACGTGAGATGTGCAGTGCACTGTGCTGCTCGACAATGTGCCTAAGTGAATCCTGGGCTGGCCACTAGTATAACGCAGCTGCCGCCCCCAAAATAGTGCCGCCTGGGGTGGACCGCCCCCCTCGCTCCCCCCTAGCTACGCCAGTGCATTTGCGAAAAGTTATGACTATTGGCATTTTAAATGACAAAGCTATTAATTTAGCTATTTTCAAAACCAACACATAAATAAAAAAAATTGTCATTTACAAGACCAATAGCTCAAACTTTCCTAATGCGAGATCTATTGCATTGCAAATGCTTTTTTTTTATATCTTTCAGTGCTTCCTGTTGAGGTTGAATTTTCGTGACAGGCGCCTAATTGCCTACTTGTAACTATTCTCTGACCCTGCTTCAAGGGCCGATCAGGGTCAGAGAATAGTTGCACGTAGGCAACGAGGTGCTAGGAAGCACTTACAGGCTTACAGCAGCAGGTGCCCAAGTTGAGGTTAATTTCTTTGTAACCCTTTTGTAAAAGCTTACAAAAAATTAGCTTCAACTTTTGCACCTGCTGCTGTAACCCTGTAAGTGCTTGGCTGAAAATTCGTCCCCGCTGATTCGCGGATTTTACCACGATTTCGTGAGATTCGCGGATCACGTAATCGCAGAAAATCCGCAAATTCCGCGAGCGGAACGAATTTTCGGCCCATGCCTAATCATCATCTGCATCTATTAAAACAAAACGTTGGCTCCAACGGGCAAATTGACAGGATTATCATTAAAAGGCCCCTTATAAAGAGGCTGATACGGAGGTGGAATACTTGAAACCCCCAAGATTATGTAATTGATTAAACATAATCCAATTTATATTTTAAGATTTTAAAAGAAAAATGTTCTCGTCCTGATGAAGGTGAAAGTATTCCTCCAACACCGAAAACCTGCGTCGACTGTTTTTAGTATGGTTGAAATATCTGCATAATTAGATTGTAACCCATAGGAACGTATGCGAATGAGGGCATGAATATATACTGTTGTTTTAATGGGTAAAATGATTTTTTTAAACATACTTACAACTGTGTTACGAAAATTTCTATTGTACTGTACTGTGATACTTTATATAGTGGTAAAACGTATTGTGTAATGAAAGATAAGGTTGAGAAAGTAGATACTATCCCACGTCCAAACACAAGTGTAACGTTCGTGTTTAATAAGGAGTTTTCTCCTTTTTTAGATACTTCACAACAGGGTTTTATGTCTTTTTTGGTTTAAAAAAATTAAAGACAAACTATTTTGACAAGTTCAGCTTTTATCTCTTCTTTTGCAGTAATGGTAGCTGCCAGGTGCTCCACACCAGCTTTTTTTTCATTGTGGGACTTGTGGTCCTTGTTTATAATTGGGTAAGCAAGACTAGAAGTACCAGAACCAAAAGAGAAAATGTGAAGGAGTACAGGATAACAGCTGATTGGTTCTTCTTTATTTTTGAGTACAAGGTACAGAAACACCCTAGCCACAGAGAAGCCAGCAGCAACTGACTGTCTGTCCTTGGCAACCAATCCAGCACACCATGCATTCTAGATTCTCAAAGGTAATAGGTTCCATATCTGTGTAGCTGGCTAACACAGAATAACACAAAGGTAAATACCACACACCTTCCCCCCAATACAAATATAACATAGGGAGGATAAGATATACATTCAGTCTAAAACATAGCCAAGCAGTTTATGTGGAGTTTTACAAGTGCGAGTGCTCATACGCAGAGGAGAAACAACCCTAGCAGAAACAAGTTTAATTTTTCTGTCACTAAGAACGCAAGAACGTACCGGAGCAATTCGATTAAAATTCCAAATGTGTCCATCCTCAAGTTTTACAGCATTAGGAAAGAGTTAGTCACAGAACAAGGAGGAGAGAATTTTGAACTACCACACTTCTGGGGAATGCGTACTCTCACACGGTCACCCACACTAACCAAGGTACGAGAAAATGCATGTCTGGTATTGAAGTTGACCTTTATTATTATTATTAATATATTCTTATATAGCGCCAGATTCGACCCCCGAAGGGGTATCTCCGCGCTTGCCTTGGGAACCCGTCCTGGCTTTTCCCTGTGAGATAGCCCCTACAGGGCATCCCCAAGGTGAAAGCCAGGCATCCCGCCGCGGGGGGCCATTGTGGAGATTAAGCAAGCTTAATGCCCAGAGTTGCAGAGTGTGAACCCATGATTATGTCAGGCACCGAAGCGAGAATTATCGAGTCCATGGACATTTGAGCTCAAGACCCTGCCGCGTCGGGAATTGAACCCTGGTCCCGGGTCTGACCTCTGCTTCAGGGTCTGCCTGCTCTAACTAGTGAGCCACACTTCTCTACACTTTCTCTTGGCTGACTTGGGATCCTGATGAGTACGCCACTGAACATCCTCACAGGTGTCAATATCAGCACTCTTCCCTCTCATCCAAGTCTGAAACATGTAAGTATTAGGAGTGTGCCCTCTAAATAACTCAAAAGGGTCTTTCTCAGTGGTAGAATGAAGAGTCAAATGATGTTTCATAACTCTCTCAACAATTTCAGCTTTCCAGTCGCGGTTTTGTTCTTTGGCTAATTAAATTGATTCTTTCATGACACGGTTGAATCTCTATACCATTCCATTACTTTCTGGATGATAGAGAGAGCAACGCTTGTGTTCAATTCCTTTCTTGTCCAAGAACTCCTCCATTTCTCTTGATACCAGCTGTACACCATTGTCTGTCAGGAGAGATTCCGGAAGACCCTGCCTGCAGAAAACATCCTCTAAGAACATTATAACATCTTTAGTCTTTATACTTCATGTAACTTTGACCTCTGGCCATCTAGAGTACATGTTAATCAACACAAGAACATAAAATTGATCCGTCTTGCAGGAGACAGGCCCCAACAGATCTAGTGCCACATGCTGCCAACAACGTGTGGGAGCCTCTAGTATAACCATTGGCTGAACTCTAGTTTTACCAATTTTATCACAAGCATTGCACTCCAAGCAATCTCTCACTATTCGCTCCATATGCATATCAATTCCGGGCCACCAGAAGTGTAAGGGAACTCTTTCCTTAATCTTAGAGATACCTTGGTGGCCAAATGCTGCGCCTAGACACCTTAAGGTATTATTTGCGCATTAAAAATTCCATAAATAAATAAATTGAGCCAAATGAACTATTTCCTGCCCGCGGGAATTTGGAGTGACAAGACGCGTTCCCTTCCAAAGTAAATCATCATTCAACGAAAGTTCATTCCTTACATTCCAGAATTTTCTATCACCTTCAGTCAAAGTCCTGCTACTGTCCAGCCTCCCGACACTAATTTTCGCACATCAAGCAAGTCTCTGTCACTTTTCATAGAGTCTCTCCACCCTTGACTCAGAAACAACACCTTCAACTATCTCACATACTTTGAAGTCATCAATCTCCCATATATCTTCAGAGTCAGGAGATGTTTAATTCCCTTGTTTTGAAATCATACGAGAAAGGCAGTCTGCCACTTTGTTATCCACACCCGGGATGTATTTTACAACAAAGTCAAAGTCTTGGAGGGATATGAACCCCTTGCATATTCCTGAGGAGACAGCATCTGATGCCTTTTTGCAGAATAGATCTTTCAGGGGCTTGTAATCTGAATGGACAACAAAAGAGGTACACCAGAGAAACAGCATGGTTTCTTCTTTGCCATCCCTAGTTTGATTAAGAAGGGCACCTAAACCACATGAACTGACATCAGTGACAAGAATGGAGCTTGAAGAAGTGTCAAAGCTCTGTAGAGAATGAGCGGAACAAAGAGCTGTTTTGAATCCCTCAAACTCCAACTGGCACTGAGAGGACCTTGAGAATTTCACACCTTTCATTAAGAGTGACCTGAAAACAAAGGTACGACATGCAAAGCGAGGAATTCATTTATTGTAGTACTCGGCCATACCTAGGAAGGTTATAAGCTCATCCCTGCACTGTGGGACTGGAAGTTCCTCAATAGTTTTCACCAGCAGATCTCCGGGCCTAACTCCCTCACTAGTCAAACAATGACCTAAATAGTCAATCTCAGAGAGATTAAACTTGCATTTATTTTCATGCAGAGTCAGACCTCTCTCCTTGATTCGCTCCAGCACCCTCCTCAGTCTTGCATCACGTTTACTCTGAGATGAGCTGTGGACTAATACATCATCCTGGGACATCTTGACCCCCTCCACACCACTCAGCACGTCTTTTATGATTCTCTGAAAAATGGAGGCAGCAGAGATCAAGCCAAATGGGAGACGCATGAACTTGTATGTTCCAAAAGGAGTTATGAAGGCTGTCAGGACCATGGACTTTTCATCAATTTTGACCTGATCATATGCTGCACGGAGATCTAAAGTGGAAAAGAAGCGTGCATCCCTCAACTGAACTAACATCTCAGTTATATTTGGGAGAGGGTACCTGTTAGTAATCACCACACGGTTGAGGGTACGAAGATCCACACATAAGCGCACCTCGCCGGAGGCTTTGCGCGCCAGAACTACTGGAGCTAACCATTCACTAGCCTCTGTTTCAACAATAATACCTTCTTTCTTTAATTTCGCAAGCTCAGATAGCATAGACTCCCTCATGGCCAAAGGCACACTGCGTACTTTACATGTGACAGGTTGAGAGTTAGGCTTTAATTCAATTTTGTGTGTGTAGCCTGAAAGACAACCCAAATTCTGGCAAAACACTTCTTTGAACTCAGAATGTAGAACACAGCTTGAATCATTCACACTGGAAACAATATCTGCACACCTCTCATTTGGGACAAGCTTAGAAGAAGCCGATTGTGTGGGGATGTCTCTAAGAACAATGCAGGGATCTCCACCTGAAACTAAAGATACACCTAGGTCAGCCTGGTGAAACCAGCGGATTATGCTGTCACCTCTGCATGAAACATATACCTTTTCAGCAGTTAGCCTACTCTTGTATTCAATATTGCCGATGAAGTAACCAAGCAATTTTATAGGTTGGCCACTATAGGCTAACGGTTTTGTATCTGGTTTGTATATCTTCACTTTCCCATGAAGGTTTAGATCAAATAATTCCTTAGGAATAGGAGAGATCTTTGCCCCAGAGTCAAAGAGCATCCTAATGTTGCAGTTATTTACCATTACCACGTCAACAGGGCCCTTACTCTTGTTATTACCTAATAAAGCAATAACCTCCCGACAATGTAATTCATTTTCATCAGAATCACTTTCACTCAATTACAATCTCCTTGACACGCCTGTTTGACTTATTCTTTTTAGCTCTACAAGCTTTGTATATGTGTCCTACTTTTCCACAGTTATGACACTTAGACGTGAGAGCAAAACAAGACTTTTCGTTGGCAAGATGACCTAGCATACCACAACAATAGCATATTATCTTTGTGCTACCATTAAATTGAGAGATAGAGTGGGAGTTAGTTTGGGAGTTGAAGTTAGAGTGGTAGTTAGATTGACAGATGATTGAATAGGTTCACGTTGTTTTCAAACTTGCTTTGATGTTTTTTTTACAATACTGTGAATCTTTTCTTCTGAAACACCATTATCCTTTTTTATTACCTCTACGCAAGTGAGGGAGTGTTCTATTCTCTTTGCAATAGTAACAAGCTCGTCAAGTTTTGGATCATCTTTTTGCCAAAGTTCATCTTTAATTTTTTCTATTGAGCAACCAAGCATACATTGATCACGTATGCGTTCTTCAAGAGAACAATCAAATTTACATGTGGCCCCCAATTTGCGCAAACCAGTAACATATGCTTCAACAGACTCATCAGATGTATGTACTCTCCTTCCAAAATGATAACGTTCAAGGATGGTACTGACCTTTGGAAGATAATGTTTATCTAGTTTTTTAATCAAAATACAACAGTTCTGTTGGGAACACACTTCAATTGAACACAATACTCGATACGTAAATGTAACCATATATCCCATGAAGGATATATACGAACAATGAACACTTAACACAAATGGGAAAATGGTAAATCTTTAGTATTCAACCTTTTATAGATGTAAATTCTACAAAGTATTAAGCATGCTGCCCAATACAAACAAAGTGGTACAAAAGGGGGTGGTGATGGACGGAGCATCTGAATCAATCAAACACTCACACCCAGTCAAAAGATCTGGGTTTAATCCATCACCGTTCTTTAGCCCACTCTGCCACCCCAGTTCAGACATGGCTATATGCAAGTCAGTCTGACCCTGTGCCTCATGGGAACGGTCCAGCCCGAACTGCCAAGCCATACCTTCCCTGGACCGGAAACAAGCTTCCGAGGACCGGTTTCTGGCATTTCAGCCGTCTTCAGCTCGGCTTGCTTGAATTCAGTGGCAAAGGGAGCAAGGGACTCACGTCTGAGAATACCCTGCCAACTTATGGCAAACAAAGTGGTACAAAAGGGGGTGGTGATGGACGGAGCATCTGAACCAATCAAACATTCCCACCCAGTCAACAGATCTGGGTTTAATCCATCACCGTTCTTTAGCCCACTCTATCACCCCAGTTCAGACATGGCTATATGCAAATCAGTCTGACCCTGTGCTTCATGGGAACAGTCCAGCCCGAACTGCCAAGCCATGCCTTCCCTGGACCGGAAACAAGCTTCCGAGGACCGGTTTCTGGCACTTCAGCCGTCTTCAGCCTGGCTTGCTTGAATCCAGTGGCAAAGTGAGCAAGCGACCCACGTCTGAGCATACCCTGCCATCTTATGGCGAACAAAGTGGTACAAAAGGTGGTGGTGATGGACCGAGCATCTGAACCAATCAAACACTCACACCCAGTCAATAGATCTGGGATTAATCCATCACCGTTCTTTAGCCCACTCTGCCACTCCAGTTCAGACATGGCTATATGCAAATCAGTCTGACCCTGTGCCTCATGGGAGCAGTCCTGCCCGAACTGCCAAGCCATGCCTTCCCTGGACCAGAAACAAGCTTCCGAGGACCAATACAAATAAACACATGGACTGTGAATACATAAAGTGTGTGGGTCGTGACTCGTGACTAAGTGTTACAGGTGATTGAACATGTATACATTGAAATATAAAATTTCAAAATATCCACTGTAAATCACATATGTCTCAGGAGGTTAAATTGTTTCTTTTGTTCGTTGGGACTCTGTGCAGACGGATATGTACATAGAACCTCGACGTTTCGACCCTAGGAACGATGCGCTGATTTACGTGTATGTAGAGCGGGTCTTCATCAGAACTGAATTATGGTAGGACAGCCTATGAATGTAAATAACATAAGGTCAGGACCATCTGTGTGTCATTGTTAAAAAACGAAGGGGGACCCCTTTCTAGGCTCACCTTATTGATAGATGTGTGATTCGTCTGATCTTCAACTTCTGACGAGGCTTGTCAGCCGACAAGCTCTTGTGGCATGTTTGATGTACTTGTTCTATAATCAATGTACGAAAGAGACCTTAGAATGCAGATAATAAAAGATGGTTTACTGTTGTTGAGCCCACAGTGATTAGATATTAGCATACCTTTCACTTCAGTAGATTCTTCTGCACCAGCCGGTGGGAAGATTATGAGGGTCTGGGCCGCCTTGGCGATTGCCTAAGGGATTGAGGGTTCAGGTCTCAGTTAATCTGTGCGCGTTGTCGCCTTATTCTTTAGTGACTGTGTGTGCATTAGGTGATGGTGGTGATGAACGTACGCATTGTCCTAGTTCTTCTGGTGCCCTTTTACTACCCCAATCATATTGGTAATCAAGGATGGAACAAATGGGTTCAGCTAGGTTAAAACCAAATAGAGTATATGCTGGTATCTGAGTTTATTACGCCAGTTTTATGTAGCGTTAAGTGACACATTTTGTAAATCTGTTCCCTCCCAGATAAAGATTAGAAACATTATTTAAAAATGTGAGCCGAGTGTAACGCGTCCGCTCGATTGGTGCTAGTGTTGCCACAAAGTGGCAATTATTGCGCGAATACTAAGGGATGTGATCTAATTGGAAAAGAGTCTAAACATCGTTGTGCTGGTGCGGGGAGCTGGCCATCGTAACATCCTTTACTAGGCGATGGAAAATACTCCATGCTGCGTGTGCATAGTGTTGCGATTCAAAGTTACATAAGTATTATCAGTTTGTATATGTGTAATTGCTCGGTTCACCGATGATTATGCCAGATAGATCGTGTTACAGTTTTGATGACGCGTGCCTACGTGGGAAATTTGCGATCTAAAGTGAAGCGCTGATTGTGCCTGCATAATATTTAAAAAAAGAATGCTCATGTAAAGAAAACCAACGCATACTGGTGATGGTGATAGTACTGCTCATTGTTCGAAGCATTCGGTACCATTGTGCCAGGAGTGAAGGCATGCGATTGTGTAATTACTCGAGCGTGCAGGAACAGACGTCTCTCTCTGTCAGATCGATTTGATGTATGCCGACCCAGGCTCTCGAACGCGTCCTAATTGACCTGCGCTGAGAATGGCGTGCGTGTCAGACGTGAGTGTCGGGGCAGTGTGTTTCCGGAGATTTTACTTCTATGGCGCGCTCAATGAGTGCGCAAAAATTCTTAAAGTTATCATGCTGTAACGGTTGGAGGCAATCTTAATTAGTGTGGCTACAGTGATATTTTAACCATATTGTGCATATGTGTGAAGCTAAACTGGGGCCTCAATGTGCGGACGTTTAATATCCAAATGGTAGCAACCGACTAACTATAGTGTGAGCTTTTTGGTGTAGGAGGTTGCACAACCCATCGGGCTTGTCTAAGTTGACACATGATGAATATCTGTTTTGAGGATCATCAGTTATAATAAATTTGACACATATCTGGATTGTAGAATTACATTCCTATAAACAGTAATTTATATACATTTTCTGAAGACACCTTATGGTTGTCTGTTACAAGGCACATCAGTCATAAGCAGTTTGACCTATACATAGATTTTAAAATTACAGCAATCTTAATTAGTGTGGCTTCAGGGATGTTTGACCATATTGCGCATATGTGTGATGCCAATCCGGAAACTCAATGTGCAGCCGTTCACTATCCAAATGGTAGCAACCGACTAAGTCTAGTATGAGCTTTATGGTGTAGGAGGTTACACAACCCTTCCGGCTTGTTTATGCTGACACAAGATGACATATATACGGATTGTAAAATTACATTCCTATGAACAGTTATTTATATACATTTTCTGAGGACGCCTTATGGTTCTCAGTTACAAGGCACCTCAGTATTAACCGCATCGCTGCGGCGGCTTTTCCCGCTGTGCGCGGCAAATTCGAAATTACCGCGTTACGTGACGAGCTGGCCTTGTCATCCGCGCAGGACAGGTAAGCAAGATGACGAGCCCAGGTCGTCAATAGCCTCGAAGGGGTTAACCGATATAGCATATACATAGATAGAATTTACAGTCATATGGATGATCCTATATATCGGCACTGTATATACATACTGTGGATAAGATACAGGATAGGCGAACTCTGGTGTATAGGCATTTCCATAGTGTTAGATCTGATTTGTATATATGGGCTAGCTAGCCTAGCTAGACTAACAACTTGGGGGACTTGGTGTGATGACCATGTCTGTGTCTGGTTGCTAGATGGTGTGATTAGCAAGACCAGGTTATGGTAGAATTACAGTCTACTCATTTGGAAAGAGGTTTCCTCCTGTTCGTTCAGGCCATGGATAGTGGCTTCAGTAGTATGTATCCAACAGCATTCCTTAAAATTGAGTTGGTTTGCAAAGTTGCCGTCTCTTTGGTGAAGGGTCACTTTTTCAAGTACTGTCCATTTCATCTGGTCCTGTGTGTGACCTAATGTTAGGTAATGGTCTACCAATGGTCCTCCCTGTAATTTGCATTTAATTCTGCTTTGGTGCTGTAAAATTCTGTTCTTTATTTTTTGGGTGGTCTGGCCAATGTAGATCAGTTGGCATGGGCACCTTATCGAATATATGAAGTTTAGGCTGTTGCAATTGGTGAAGTGGTTAAGTGTTTAAGTCTTCCCACGGTGCTTAATCATTTTGCCAGTTATTGCATATTTGCATGGTTTACAGCTGCCACATCTTTGGTGTCCGGTGATGGGTGGAAGGCCTACCTGCAACCTGGTGTCTGGTGCCGGTACTGGGTCTCGGAATGAGGACACAACATGGTCCTTGACATTCTTTGCCCACTTGAAGGAGAACATGGGGACTTCTGGTATTCCAATCTCTGTGCCTACCAGGTTCAAGTATTTTCTGATTATTTTGTTAATTTCATGGCTTCTTGTGTTAAAGGTAGTCACACAGATGAGTCTGTCCATGTCTCTATTTTTAGGTTGTATTTCCAGTAAGGTCTCTCGTGATCTATACCAGGCCCTTTTCCTGGCTCTGTTGAGGAGCCCTTTAGGGTATCCTCTATCTCTTAGTTTGGAGATGAGCAGATCGCATTCATTGAAATAATCTTTTCTTCTTGTGCAATTCCTGCAAACCCGCAGGAATTGGCCATATGGCAGATTGTCCTTCAAGTTCCTGGGTGGTGTGAGTTGTATCTTAAAAGTGTGTTGCAGTCCGTGGGTTTCTTGAATAGGTCCATTATGATTTTCCCATCCTCTACTTCCAGAGTGAGATCCAGGAATGGGGCGGACTCTTTGCTGTGTGCAATGGTGAACTGAATGTCTGTTGAGCGGTCATTTAGCCATATTAGGAACAGCTGGAGTGTTTCCTTTGTTCCGGTCCAGATCATCACAATATCATCGCTATATCGATTCCAAGATGTTATATTGACCTTATATGGATTTTGGTCTGGATATATGTGCTGGTTTTCAAAATCGTCCATGTACAAATTAGCTAGACTGGGGGCGATTCCGGTCTCCATAGCTACTCCAATACACTGATGGAAAAACATGTTTTGGAATATGAAATCATTTTTTGTCATGGCAATGGTTAGCAATTGGGTCAAGAATTCAGTTGGAATCCAATGCGGTGTAGGGCGAGTGTCTAGAACTTTCCTCATGACTGTAATTGCTTCTTCCTGCGGTAAGCTTGTATATAACGAGCGCACGTAAAGTGTGACAAATAGTTGTTTGGATTTGTCGAACGGCTGGTCCTCTAAAATTTTAATGGTGTGCATGGTGTCTCGTGTGAATGATCTGGTTTCCCATACAAATGGCTGTAGGAAGGTGTCCAGGTATTGGTTGACTGATTCTAGGAAAGAACCGCAGCCTGAGACTATCGGTCTCTGAGGTGGTCGCTGCAGTTTTTGTGGACTTTCGGAATCGTTTAGATCGTTGGGATCCTCGGGGTCTCATTGTTCAGGAATTTGGATTTGGATTCTGAGAGGAATCCTTCTTCTACTCCTTGTTCCGTGAGTTCATTTATAAGTTTGGCAATCTCCTTTATTGGGTCCCTTTGCATGGGGATATAGCTGTTCTCCCAATCAAGTTGGTGTGTGATCTCTGTAATGTAGTCTTCTCTATTCTGGATTACTACTGCCCCGCCCTTGTCTACGCTCTTTATAACAATAGATTTGTTGTTTTTTAGTGAACGCAATGCCTCTCTTTCTTCTTTAGTGATGTTGTGCTTAATGTATTTTGTGTTCTGTAGGAGGTTCATGACCTCTGACATCACAACTTTCTCATAGACAAGTATTCTTTCGTTCATGAGGTGACTAGCCGGATTAAGGGTGGATGGAGGACGAAAGTCAGTTTCAGCTGCTTTTCTTGTGTATTTCTCTCTTAGCAAAAAAATATTTCAGGCGTACTTTCCTGGATTCTTTCTCGAACTGCCCAAATTCCGGGAGGGATTCAGCTTCGTGGCAAACAACTGCTCCAGACACTGGATGGTGTTAGGTGTCGAAACAGCACTGGAATACATGAAGAAATTAACCCAGGAAATTGCAGACCTAAAAAAAGAAACCTTGGAAGAGAAACCTTAAAGAAACGCCAGAGAGGCCCTGGAACGGGCTGAAAAAGCCACTGCCGAATTCAATACTATAACACTCAACAAAAAATTGGAGAAATTAGCCAAAGATATCAAGGCATATGATAAGAGAGTGACAAATCCATACATCTGTGATGAATATTACATCCAAGATTCCCAGGGATACTACACAAATCGCAACAAACAGACTAACAGAACATTTGCCACTTTTTCGAATTCTTCCTTTGGGAGTGGCCCTGAAAGCGATTCAGAAAGAGAAAGCACCAGCTCTGACCCCAGAGGATATCAACACGGACCTCTCTACAAACCAAAAACATTGAGCTTCCCTACTGGAGTACCACAACAAGTGGGGTTATACTACCAAGATTCATTTGACCCTCAGAATTCTTCTTCTTTTTTAGGGGACCCTACTTGGAACAACAGAGACCCCAGCTGGGGACGTCCAGCCAGATGGAATCAAGGAAGAGGCAACCGTCGGGGCAACTCCAGAGTCCGATTCCAACCACAACCACAGCAGAATCATGGAGAAATCAGCACGAGACGCCAAACTTACAGCTGGTAATTACCACCACAACAGCAGTACCCAGTAGAAACACCACACCTCATGTAACCTACACAGGCAAAGGAAATGTTACAAACAATGAAGACCTCATCTTAAACATCTCAGATTATATCCTGAGCAAAGCAGAGCAGGATATCTTGGCCAAGGGTTTATCATTTGTACCCACAGCACCCCCGGACTCCTTCAATGTCAAAATGGAGCTCCAACAGTTCTTTAGGAAAGTACGCCTAAAATATTTGTTTGCTAAAAGAGAGGAATACACAAGAAAAGCAGCTGCAACTGACTTTCGTCCTCCATCCACCTTCAATCTGGAAAGTCACCTCATGAACGAAAGAATACTTGCCTATGAGAAAGTTGTGATGTCAGAGGTCATGAACCTCCTACAGAACACAAAATACATCAAGTACAACATCACTAAAGGACAAAGAGAGGCATTGCGTTCACTAAAAAACAACAAATCTATCATTATAAAGAGCGCTGATGAAGGCGGGGCAGTAGTAATCCAGAATAAAGAAGACTACATTACAGAGATCACAAACCAACTTGATTGTGAGAACAGCTATATCCGCATTCCTCACAGAATCTGAATCCAAATTCCTAAACAATGAGACCCTGAGGATCCCCACGATCTACACGATTCCCCAAATCCACAAAAACCTGCAGCGACCACCTGGGAGACCGATAGTCTCAGGCTGCGGTTCTATCCTAGAACCAGTCAACCAATACCTGGACACCTTCCTACAGCCATTTGTATGGGAAACCAGATCATTCATACGAGACACTATGCACACCATTCAAATTTTAGAGGACCAGCCGTTCTACAAATCCAAACAACTATTTGTCACACTTGACGTGTGCTCGTTATATACAAGCATACCGCAAGAAGAAGCAATTACAGTCATGAGGAAAGTTCTAGACACTCGCCCTACACAGCATTGGATTCCAACTGAACGTTTGACCCAATTGCTAACCATTGCCATGACAAAAAATTATTTCGTATTCCAAAACATGTTTTTCTATCAGTGTAAAGGAGTAGCTATGGGGGCCGGATTCGCCCCCAGTCTAGCTAATTTGTACATGGACGATTTTGAAAACCAGCATATATATCCAGACCAAAATCCATATAAGGTCAATATAACATCTTGGAATCGATATATTGATGATATTGTGATGATCTGGACCGAAACCAAGGAAACACTACAGCTGTTCCTAATGTGGCTAAATGACCCCTCAACAGACATTCAGTTCACCATGGCACACAGCAAAGAGTCCGTCCCATTCCTGGATCTCACTCTGGAAGTAGAGGATGGGAAAATCATAATGAACCTATTCAAGAAACCCACTGACCGCAACACACTTTTAAGATACAACTTACACCACCCCAGGAACTTGAAGGACAATCTGCCATATGGCCAATTCCTGCGGGTTCGCAGGAATTGCACAAGTAGAAAAGATTATTTCAATGAAAGCGATCTACTCATCTCCAAGCTAAGAGATAGAAGATACCCTAAAGGGCTGCTCAACAGAGCCAGGAAAAGGGCCTGGTATAGACCATGAAAGACCTTACTGGAAATACAACCTAAAAAATAGAGAAATGGATAGACTCATCTGTGTGACTACCTTTAACACAAGAAGCCATGAAATTAACAAAATAATCAGAAAATACTTGAACGTGGTAGGCACAGAGATCGGAATACCAGAAGTCCCCATCGTCACGTTCAAGCGGGCAAAGAATGTCAAGGACCATGTTGTGTCCTCATTCCTAGACCCAGTACCGCCACCAGACACCAGGTCGCAGCTAGGCCTTCCACCCATCACCGGACACCAAAGATGTGGCAGCTGTAAAGCATGCAAATACGCAATAACTGGCAAAACAATCATGCACCGTGGGAAGACATATACACTTAACCACTTCACCAATTGCAACAGCCTAAACTTCATATATTCGATAAGGTGCCCATGGCAACTGATCTACATTGGCCAGACCACCCAAAAAATGAAGAACATAATTTTACAGCACCAAAGCAGAATTAAATGCAAATTACAGGGAGCACCATTGGTAGACCATTACCTAACATTAGGTCACACACATGACCAGATGAAATGGACAGTACTTGAAAAAGTAACCCTTCACCAAAGAGGCGGCAACATCACAAACCAACTCAATTTTAAGGAATGCTGTTGGATACATACTACTGAAGCCACTATCCATGGCCTGAACAAACAGGAGGAAACCTCTGTCCAAATGAGTAGACTGTAATTCTACCATAACCTAGTCTTGCTAATCACACCATCTAGCAACTAGACACAGACATGGTCATCACACCAAGTCCCCCAAGTTGTTTGTCTAGCTAGGCTAGCTATCCTATATATACAAATCAGATCTAACACTGTGGAAATGCCTATACACCAGAGTTCGCCTATCCTGTATCTTATCCACAGTATGTATATACAGTACCGATATATAGGATCATCCATATGACTGTAAATTCTATAATCTATGTATATGCTAAACCACTTATGACTGAGGTGCCTTGTAACAGAGAACTATAAGGTGTCCTCAGAAAATGTATATAAATAACTGTTCATAGGAATGTAATTTTACAAGCCGTATATATGTCATCTTGTGTCAACATAAACAAGCCCTAAGGGTTGTGCAACCTCCTACACCAAAAAGCTAACACAAGACTTAGTGGGTTGCAACCTTTTGGGTATTAAATGTCCGCACATTGAGGTCTCAGATTAACTTCACACATATGCACAATATGACTGATGTGCCTTGTAACAGACAACCATAAGGTGTCTCCAGAAAATGTATATAAATAACTGTTTATAGGAATGTAAGTCTACAATCCAGATATATGTCAAATTTATTATAACTGATGATCCTCAAAACAGATATTCATCATGTGTCAACATAGACAAGCCCGAAGGGTTGTGCAAACTCCTACACCAAAAAGCTCACACTATACTTAGTCGGTTGCTACCATTTGGATATTAAACGTCCGCACATTGAGGTCCCAGTTTAGCTTCACACATTTGCACAATATGGTTAAAATATCACTGTAGCCACACTAATTAAGATTGCCTCCAACCGTGACAGCATGATAACTTTAAGAATATTTGCGCACTCATTGAGCGCGCCATAGATGTAATATCTCCGGAAACACATCGCCCCAACACTCGTGTCTGGCATGCACGCCATTCCCAGCGCAGGTCAAATAGGACGCACTCGAGAGCCTGGGTCGGCATTCATCAAATCGATCCGACAGAGAGAGACGTCCGTTCCTGCACGCTCGAGTAAGTACACAATCGCAAGCTTTTACTCCTGGCACAATGGTACCGAATACTTTAATTAATGAGCAGTACTATCACCATCACCAGTATGTATTGGTTTTCTTCACATGAGCCTTCCTTTTTTAAATATTATGCAGGCACTATCAGCGCTTCAGTTTAGTTCAGAAATTTCCCACTTAGGCACGTGTCATCGATACTGTAACACGATCCATCTGGCATAATCATCGGTGTACCGCGCAATGACACATATACAAACTGATAATGCTTATGTAACTTTGAATCGCAGCACGATGCACACGCGGCATGGAGTGTTTTCCATCGCCTAGTAAAGGATGTTACGATGGCCAGCTCCCCGCACTGGCACAACGAGGTTTAGACTCTTTTCCAATTAGATCACATCCCTTAGTACTCGCGCAATACTTGCCACTTTGTGGCAACACTGGCACCAATCGAGCGGACGCGTTACACTCGGATCACATTTTTAAATAATGTTTCTAATCTTTATCTGGGAGAAAACAGATTTACTAAACCTGTCACTTAACGCTACATAAAACTGGGGTAATTATTTCAGGTAGCAGCGAATACTCGGTTTGGTGTTAACCTAGCTGAACCCATTTGTTCCATCCTTGATTACCAATATGATTGGGGTAGTTTAAGGGCACCGGAAGAACTAGGAGAATGCGTGCATTCATCACCACCATCACCTAATTCACACACAGTCCCTAAAGAATAAGGAGACAATGCGCACAGATTAACTGAGACCCGAACCCTAAATCCCTTATGCAATCGCCAAGGCGGTCCAGACCCTCATAATCTTCCCACCGGCTGGTGCAGAAGAATCTACATGAAGTAAAAGGTATGCTAAGACCCAAAAACCGTGGGCTCAACAACAGTAAACCATCTTTTATTTTCTGCATTCTAAGGTCTCTTTCGTACATTGATTATAGAACAAGTATGTCAAACATGCCACAAGTGCTTGTCGGCTGACAAGCCTCGTCAGAAGTTAAAGATCAGACGAATCACACACCTATCAATAAGGAGAGCCTAGAAAGGGGTCCCCCTTCTTCGTTTTTTAACACTGACACACTGAAGGCTGTCCTATCATATTCTAGTCCTGATGAAGACCCGCTCTAGATGCACATAATTCAGCGCATCGTTCCTAGGGTCGAAACGTCGACGTTCTATGTACATATCCATCTGCACAGAGTCCCAACAAACAAAAGAAACAATTTAACCTCGACTATTGTGATGTACAGTGGATATTTTGAAAGTTTTTATTTCAATGTATATATGTTCAATCACCTGTAACACTTAGTCACGAGTCACGACCCACACACTTTATGTATTCACAGTCCATGTGTTTGTTTGTATTAGACAGCATGCTTAATACTTTGTACAATTCAAATCTATAAAAGGTTGAATACTAAAGATTTCCTATTTTCCCATTTGTGTTAAGTGTTCATTGTTCGTATATACCCTTCATGGGATATATGGTTACATTTACATATTGAGTATTGTGTTCAATTGGAGTGTGTTCCCAACAGAACCATTGTTTTTTGTTTAATTACCCACCCAGGTTCTGAGGGTTACCCCATTACACTTAATGGTATCTAGTTTTGTAAGGCAAATTCCAAATTCATTGAGGCTATCTGACTCATCATCAGTAAGGTTCGAAAGATGTTCAAATACCTCTTGCCTTTCAGAACCTAGACAGTCTAATAGTAATGCTGATTTCCTTTCAGCACTCAGAGATACTCCGCAAACCCTTGTATAAGTTAAAAAAGCGTATTTCCATTTTGACCAATGTAGAACTGGATCGCCAGGATTAGATAGAAAGAACGGAGGAGGAGTTACATTTTGCATAATGTATCCAAATGATTTGTAAAATAAATATAATAGTAATTTTCTTCTGAGCAAGAAGTTTACAAAAGTACAGCAGAGGTAAGGTGAACAATAGATGAACAAGATAATCAATGTATTTTGCTTGTATTTTAAACAAAGTGTAAAATCCCAGTAAAATGAAATTCAATTTTGAATGTTTAGTGAGAAGCAAATTAGTTCATGTCCACCTGCGTAATAAAGTTATGCTGTGTGTGTTAGTGTGACATTGCAGTTGTTTTACCAAGAATGCAAATTAAATATGACACACTTTTTACGTTGTAATGTTGTGTGTGTCAGTGTGGTAGAAGAACAGGAAACACAGCTGACACACTAACTTGTGCAAGAAATGCGGTGTGCGTCAGCGTGAAGATGTTGTAGAACAACAGGAATCACAGCTGCAGTGCTTAATTTGTGCCGGTGCTTTCCGGTGCTTAGCACCGGCACTTATTTCTTAGGGCCGGGTCTACACTCCATATTGCCTCTCTTCAGTTCACATGGGTCTTCCCATTCAATGCTGCACGGGCGCAACAGGCACACTCCGCTACTCCGGGAGAAAACAGCTGAGCAGTGCCTGCAAATACTCCTGCCTAAGGCTAATGATCGAAAATAAATTGTTTTCCCCGTCTGTTTTCACGTCCCTCCTGCTTGAAAAGCTGCGCAGCCGAGGTCAGCCTTCTCTGAAAGACACTCCCCCCACACCCTCTAACTTCCGCCCGCCCCCGCCTCTCCGCTTCTACTTCCTGCCCCTACAGTGATCCTGACGCTGCATTCTGATATCAGAAAAAGGCGGGCATTTTCCTTTCTAGAGAGGGAGCATTTAAAAAGAAATATTACCGTAGCCCCCGGCATGCTCCTCCAGTCCTGAACCCTGTCTGCCACGGTGTCACCGGACTGTCTTCGCAGGTGCCGGGTGCAGCAGCTTCTATGTCATGTTTCAAGGCTCGGCTGTGGGGCGCTCCTTTCATAGCACAGGGCTGAGTGATCCTGTGACCCGAGGATAGTGGGTTTGAGGCTGAGCAGTTAACTGTTTCTCTGGGTGGCTGAGGGGCTCTTGGTCGCTGTGTGTTACTGTCTATCACTGAGAGCAGCATGGCCCTGCCACCCAGCACTCCACATTGCTGGCCGCTGCTCTTCCCGGCACTGGTGGGACCCCAAGCGGAACATTCCCAAGGTACAGCTTCCCTACTTTCTCGTTGGAGGCCATTGAGGGAGGGGTAACAGCAAGTAAGGAATAACATTTTTATATCCAGCACATTGTTGTAAACGTGATCCTGGGCAGTAACTGTGAGGGTGGAGGGGAAAAGCTTAGGGAAAGGGAGATTGGAAGTGAAAGCCTACTAGAGTAGTATCAGCTTTGATATAGGGCCTATGACATTCAGAAGAAGTAGTGGAGAGTAGTAGTAAGGTTCAAATAGTGCAGTTTGCGGCCTGATGGGAAGGTGTCAGTGAACTGAACATCAGCTATGTAAGCTCTGTTTAAATGCATGCTGGGAGGCAGCCAGTAAGAGCTCAGGGACCAGGGCGATTTATATTTTCGTAGCAAAGCTTGTGTCAGGGAGTGTTGACTTTTGACACCTGTTGATTTTAGGCGCATTATTTTTGTACTACAGAGTGTGCTGAGGTTTCAGGGCAGGTAGGGCACGCGGCGAGGTGACAGAGCAGAGCGCATGCCTGCACTATACAGCAGGAGCGATGGGTTTGTCAAACCAATTCTACATTTTCTCAAATTGTCTGTGAGATCAAGATGTTTAGCCAATTTTGAAGCAGACAACAGCAAAATGCATTTCTCGTTCCACTGAGACATTCCAGTGCATTTCTGTGACTGATTATCTTGGGAAGGATCACTACATAATCTGGCCAGGGTATATCTTATTTTTATTTATTTATTTTAACTCTTAAAAGTAGCTAGGCCCTCCCTCAGACTGATTTTTTAGAAATATACTTGCTGCGCAGTGTTGACCTACACATTTTCAGATATTAATACATTAACCAGTTTTGCTACACAGATTAACATTTTTCTTCATTTTGCATTGTCCTCCAATGAACACACCCAACTAGATGCAGCAGCTGATGTGGCACTTTTTTGGACTACTGTGGTAGTGCTGGGGACAGATAGGAGCATTGCTGATTTCATGTCAAGGGCAGAAGATGTGGCATAATGGTCAGAGCTGCCCACTTTGGAATGGAGGAACCAGGTCCAGCTTCGACCATCGTGTCCACGCTTGCCTAACAAACAAATGAATGCGGCCCAGTGTAACGTAACTGGTGCTCATGTAAAGTGTTATAATAATCTAAAGAAAAAAGGGTGAAGACAAGATGGAGAGTAAAAGTACAGTGAATAGCCTGGGCCTCCCGGACCCTAATCCAGAGAAGACAATTACCGCCCAAGTAGTCAGCAGTGCCAGTTGGGGATGTGGTTGGAGCAACTAGAGTTAGTGGGTAGAGTCACAGGTGGAAGTGGGTGGAGCCGAGGGAAGTGGGTGTGGCCTACCCAAAAAATTTGAGCACCTGCACTTCAAAATTTACAAATTAAGCACTGCACACACACACTTCTTATATTGTGTAATGCTGTGTGTGTCAAATTGGCAAAAGAGAACAAGAATTACAACTGGCACACTAACTCTTGCAAGAAATGCTGTGGATGTCAGCATGAAGTCTTTGTAGAGGTTGGGCAGGTAACTAGTAACACAGGGACCAAGTAAGCTGTGCGTGACAGCGCTGTATTTATCTACAAAGATAACACAGTATTAACTTGTGTTGTATGCAATAGCAAATAGCTGACATGAAGTATTTTTTTAAAAAAGAATTTCATTGCATATACCAAATATATACACAGTCATTCGCCTACAACCCTGGGGCCGGCAGCATGGTTTAGTGAGTATGCTAACACAGCTATTAAGCCAACAACCCAAGGGGCAGGCAGCGATTGATGACCAAGAATGGAGGGATGTCATACGAAAAAAAAAAAAAGAGAAAAATCAAAATGTAATAAAAGGTCCCTTAACTATGCCCATTCAGCCTATGACCGTACGGTGCCGTCCAATCGCACTTTAAGGGTTTAGATTTTGCTTAAGGGTGAATACTCGGAGGGGCATGGAACCAATCCACCTGGCCAGTACTAAACTAGGACTTCATGCCCCCCAGAAACATTGACAGCGGGGAGTGTCATCTAAACACAGTCTCGGTGTTGCCCCCAAGTGGTTCAACAAATGTGCACTGCCTGGTGTTGAGTAAGCAGTGTTGACAAGTGCAGTGTCGCCTAGGTTTGTGGGGTTAGCATCTGCAGGGTCTGAGTGTTTGGTAAGTAGATAGGTTGTGTAAAGTCCCCAGAAATTCTTGGGCCTACCTCTAGGAGGGAGCAATTCACTAAAAGTCTCAGTTTGAGTGCTGTAGTATAGCATGTCTTGTGACCACTGTGTGACTGTGGGTAAAGAGCCCCTCGACCAGCACATTGCTACTCGCCTCTTCGCTATGAGGAGACCCATATCCACCAACCTACGCACTGATTTGGGCAGTTGTTTAGTATACCCTAGAAGGGTAAGAATTATGTCCGGGGCAAGTTCTGGGTCTATTATGTTCCCCAACTCCAGAAATATGGTTTCCCAATACGCAGACACCCCTGGGCACTGCCACGCCAAATGGAAAAAGTCTGCAGATAGTGTTCTGCATCTGTCACAAGCCGGTGTCTCTCGAAATCCATACCTGTGTAAGTGCTCTGGCGTGTAGTACACCCTATTAACATATTTAAAGTGAATCAGCTCATGTCTCCCGTGTAATGAGATACGCCTAGTGTTAGTGCAACAATAATTCCACATAACGTCATCTATATTTTGCTACAAGTCACGTTGCCAGGCAAGTCTGGCTTTAGTATACTGATCTGCCCAATGGGACATACCTATTTTATATATATATGAGTGACCATTTTCCGCGGTGACTTAGCTTTAATTATGTAGGTCAGTTCTGGGATTACAGAGGGTTCCAGTAGCTTGTCTCCTAAAATACCGCGAAGTGCTCTCCGCACTCTATGAAATTGAAACCGTTGGAGCATAGTGCTAGCTACCACAGACCTCTCCACATCTTCCCAGGATTTAAATTCACTGTCTTCAAATAAATCACCAGTCGTCGCTATGCTCAATGACTGTAACGTCCGGATAACCCCTTTATCCTTGCACGGAACCAACATAAAGGGTCCATTCCATGTGCATGTCAGGAGAATAGAACTGTGCCCGAGCCTGCATATGCAATATATTATGCCATGCATGCAGAGTGGAGTTAAGCAATTCTAGTATCCCTGTTCTGTGGTAGGTAGGCTCAAATATCAGGGCTGGTAAGGGAAGGGGAGCAGCGAAGAAACTCTTCATACGCCGAAACTGAATATCCGGTGCACCATGCATACAATATTAAGCTGGGGCACCATGTGCCGCTGTATAATACCGTTTTAAATCTGGTGCGCCCAACCCCCCCAAGTGATATAGTAAAGTGAGAATCCGCCAATTCACTCTCGCTTGTTTACCTGCCCAAGCCAGTTTTACCAACAGTGTGTTAACTCTCCAAAAGAAAGATACGGGCAAACAATAGGAATATTGGTAAAAAAAGGAACAAAAATCTCGGCATGATCAATATCTTCATGATAGAGATTCTACCAAGTAAATACAGTACTATTTTAATCCAGGCTTCCACATCGTCCTCCAGTTTACTGACTGCGGTGCCGTAATTTTATCTGATCACAATCTCCGAGTCCTTGTGTAGCCAGACTCCGAGATATTGAATTGCATCGGTGGTCCAATGCAGTGGATAGTCCAGTTCGAAAGGTTTGCGTGGCTGGGGTGATCGGAAACATCATTGACTTAGGCAAATTTACCCGACAGTGCTCCGAAGTGCACCATCTCTCTAAGTACGATGGAAAGACTGTTTTCCGGCTCATGAACATATAACAATGTGTCATCTGCGTAGGTTGACACCATGATGTTATAATTTGGAAAGAGGACACCCTTGTGGCTATGATACTCTCGTAGAGCACAGGACAACGGTTCAGCTACCAATGCATATAGGATCGGGGAGAGCGGGCAGCCCTGCCTCGTGCCCCTAGAAACCTTGATTGACTCCGTCACCAAGTCGCCAATTTTGATTTGCGCCGAGGGAGAGTTATAAAGTACCCCAATCAGTTGGAGAAAGACTTCGCCCAAACCCATCCTAATTAAAACTTGTCGCATGAAGGGCCATTCGACAGAGTCGAAGGCCTTGTCCATATCTAGGAAGACAGCGACCGCTTTGGTGCTCGGGTTAGTGTGTTGAAATGTGCCAAACACCGTGCATAGGTTGTATGTGAAGTTCCTGTTCGGAATAAACTCTGCTTGTTTCGGGACCACCAATACCTGCGAGATGGATCAGCACCTTGCGTAACTTCCGGTAGTCATTAAGTCCCCTCACATTCCACGTAAGGGCATGCAGAGAACCAGGGGTTACTAGTATACTTGTGTCACCTCCTCCAGATACTATGCATAGTGGAGTCCAGAATGTACCTCAACCCAAGCAACACAGTAGCAGAAATTCCTACGTAGGCATATGAACAAGGAGCACCCAACAACAGCAAGAACCCAACGGTCCCTCTTACCAAACCCCCAAACAACAGACCACCCCCAACTCAGCCGTGACTCTTCCCCGATAACACTGTATGAGTAGGGTAGCACACCCTTTCTTTCCAACAATTTTAACCTTATATTAAATTCACCAAAGTTAAGCATTGCATGCTCAAGAGGACGTGCTCAGCCCATACAGCACGTAAGTAACTGAACAGCATCAAAATGGGGCACCTTTTGGCTCCAAGTCCGTGGCACAGCATTCTCTCAGTTGCATTTGCAGCCTTGTTTAATTATTAATCTCTTTTCTCGAGTTTTTCTCTTTTTCAATAGTAATCATTTTCCCTTTTGAAAGTTCATCACAATTTTCATCCACACGCAAAGAGTAGCAATTTCCAAAGTTTCTCATATTCCTGCGGGGCCATCAGGTGATGAACATGCTAAAGTCAATGGGAGGGTTCATGGGAGGAGGGGTTTACGCGCAGCTCAAAAACCGAGCGGTTTGAATGTAATGGTTATTCTGCTTCAGATCGAGTGAGGAAGTTGTTAAGCTATCAACAGGTTTGTGAATAAGAAGGGAAAATGAAGGGAATTGATGGAGAGAGCGGCGCATGGGTAAATACACTTTGTACACATAAGTAGTTTTCATGAAGAAGTAGTGTACTGAAAACTCAGCATGTTTATTATCAATAATAAGAAAGGAAGGCATTTCAGTGAGTTTGCTCATAGTCCACTGGTAGTTTGCTTCAAATCGAGTTAATAACAACAGCAACAGTGAAGCGCATGAGATTGTGTTTTAAATATTGATGAATTGATGATTAATACATATTTAATTGTACTATTTCAGTCACCCCTGACGAAGGACCTGGTGGTCTGAAATGCATTGGGTTTGAATAAACTGCTTTTTAATGGATTTGGCATTTGTACGTGTTTTTGGGAGAGGTTCGGATGGCCCTGCAGGAATATGAATAAACTTGGGAAATTGCTACTCTTTGCGTGTGGATGAAAATTGTGACGAACTTTCAAAAGGGAAAATGATTACTATTGAAAAAGAGAAAAACTCGAGAAAAGAGATTAATGATTAAACAAGGCTGCAAATGCAACTGAGAGAATGGTGTGCCACGGACTTGGAGCCAAAAGGTGCCCCATTTTGATGCTCTTCCCTGATAACCCCAGAACACCAGCCCGCCGACCCCCCCAAAAACGCTTATCCACCCTTTAGTGTGATACACTCGTGGGAGGATGTAGCTCGACTTGCTAAAGGTAGCGCTGAGAAAACCATAACATGAAACATCCTATCCCCGTGCACTGTCAGTGAATAGATGTGCATTCCCACAGGTTCATTATATTCAGGCATCAAAGAACACAGAGTTCACTTCGAGCAGTTGAGCATACTTATCGCCAAATTGCCAGTCCACTTTGTTAGTCCTGTCCGTCTAAGGAGCCCCCAGCTGCCTCATCCATAAGCTGCCGTTCCGGAGTACTGTGTCGCTCCCTGGCCCAATTTTTCAAGGCCCTATGCAAGGCCTTCGGGTCAGTGAAGATGTGGGAATGGCCCTGTCTGTTGACACTAAGCTACGCCGGATACAGCATGGCGTATTCTATGCCCATGGCGACGTGCCTCCTGCACATGAATTGTGAAATCAGAGAACAAGAATATCTCTGAGCATTCATATTTCATTGACCCCTTTTCCCTTGCCAGTTTAAGGGCAATATCTCTGTCTCTGTAGTTGAGCAGTTTTGCAATAATCAGACGCAGTGGTGCCCCGGGGATGGACGTGGACCCAGGGAGCGGTGCGCTCTCTTCACCAAAAGCATGGCAGAGAAGACCTCATCGCCAAGCAAAAGGACCAACAGGTTTTTAACAACATTTTCCATGTTGCCCGTCCAGGTGGTCTCCGGCAGGTCGACGATTCTGAGGTTACAGCGACGGGAACGGGCCTCCAAGTCCTCCGTCTTGTCTTGAACAACACGCAGTACCCTGACCAATTGCTTGTGGTCCGAGTCTAGTGTGGTGTGCGCTTCTTCTACCTCTGTCAATCTCCGTTCCGACATGTCTAAGCGCTCCGCATGTTTATTTAAGCGTACTCCCATTCTGTCTATCCTGTAGGAGAGGGCGTCCATCTTTGTGCCCAGTGATGCAGTATCGCTTTGCAGGCTTTTTTACATGGCTACTAGCATCCCCCGGATGTCTGCGCAGGAATTGTCGGACACGGGGTGATCTGGGACCTATCCGTCCTATCTGCAGTGGCGTCATGCAATTTTGACCGCTTCTGATCGAAGGAGAATTTGGGCTGAGCTCTGTCCACTCTACCCATGCTGTAACTCGTTGGTTTCACTCCGCCGATACTCACCGTAGATCCAGTCCCACTGGTATGAGCACCAAATGACCACCTAGGAGTGGAGGAATCCCGACCGCACAAGTCTCCTCTATTGGCCATTCTGCGACATAGCATCAAGGTGTCTGAAACTGGGCTCTCACATTGACGCACAGGATATCCCCTTGAACAGTTGTGGACTGCCACGAACAATCAGAACAGGCCACCGTCTGCAGACAGCGAAAGTGTACCACAAATTGAGCGATCTGCGCCTCCCGCTCTTGGTTCCCTGTGCAGCACTCTCTGACAATTGTAATCACAGGAGCCCAACTCCAGGGAATGAAGGAGTGAGTGGCGAAGATTGAGCAGACCCTGTCCCACCTGACGGGAATCACAAGTCATGACGCACAGAGGCAGTTAACCCCGCCACATCACAGTAGGAGCCAATACCCTCAAGCGTCTGGGTCCTCTTCGTGCCGGCACCCCCCTAACGGGCAGACACTGAGGAGAAATTACGGTTGTCTCCTTGGCTCCCAAACCCATTTCTACAGATCAGCACACATGTGGGACTCATGCTGTAGTGAAGTATGCCCCGGGGGCTGACAGTCACTCAAGTGCCCAGGAGCGATGGCAGAGTTAGCTGGGGCCCCAAGCTTCCAATCCTGCATCCGTGAAGCAGCACGCATACATGTGGATCAGAGCAGCAACAAGGATCGCACGCTGACTCACTTGTGCCCTGCAAATGGCCGTGGCTCGGGATCAGCCAGACAGTTCCGTGAGTCAGCACGTCTCCCTCGCTCTTCACTTCGCTGAAATCAGCCCTTCGAAAGTCACCTCAGGGCGCGCTGCAGACCCCAGACACAGGAAATCACTCAGTCAGGCAGTCTCGTCACGCTGAAGTGCGGGCCGCCACGCCGCTTCTCCGCAGCTCACCGTGCAGAAGGCCCCGCCGCACCATTCACTGTGGCTCGAGGATCTGGTCCCACCCAGGCACACCACACCGCTGCAACGTAGCTCCGCTATTCCGGAACCACAGGGAGCTGGAGTCAGATCGACAAGTTCCGGATGGCATCCAGAGTTCGTGCCGCTGTAAAGGACGTGTTTGGGTGCAGCGGGAATGCCGGATATTATAAAGGATAGTGCTGCAGTGCACGGAGCTATGGACTCAAGCGGCCATCTTGGTCACGAGCTATTTCCGCCCCCTCCAGCTGACATGAAGTATTTAAAATTGCTGTCTTCAACAGCGCAGAAGAGAGGTTAAAAAAATAAAAAATGCTGATACGCAAAATCGTATTGACTAACAGCCTTATTCATGAAGCCGAAATCGGCTCGCAAAGGGCCAGATTCTGAGAATCTGGCCCTTTATTATTATTATTATTATTATTATTATTATTATTATTATTATTATTTATTTTTATAAAGCGCATAGTCACCCGGAAGTATCCCAGCGCTAGAGAACCCTAAAACAGAAAATCTGAGGACCGAGGCTGAGTTCACGGGGAGGGCATAGGAACTAGGGAAAAAGATGTGTCTTTAACAACTTCCTGAAACGCAGATATTGAGGTTCAAGACGTAGGTCACGAGGAAGAGAGTTCCAGAGACGGGCCGCTTGTACCGAGAAACGTCTTCCTCCTGAACGGACTTTCCTAAATCTTGGGGTGTTGATAAGATTTTCTGCGTTGGAGCGGAGGGATCTGGTGGCTGTGTAAGGGGTGATAAGATTGCGAAGGATTGGGGGGCCTTGGTTGTGCAAAGTTTTGTGCACAAGACACAAGGCTTTAAATTTGATTCTCTCCCTTATGGGGATCCAATGAAGGAGTTTGAGAGCGGGTTTGGCCGATGATCTGGCCGGGGTGTTGGTGATAATCCGGGCAGCCGTGTTCTGAATTCTCTGCAATTTATTCAGAGTCGCTTCCGGTGCGCCCAAATAAATCGCGTTACTATAGTCTAGTCTTGATATTATGAGACCTTGGACTAGTAATTTTTGCGATTTAGGAGGAAGAAGGGGCAGGACTTTCCTCAAGGATTTTAAAAGACCAAAGCAGGTCCCTATGACCTTCTTTGCTTGCGGGGCGAATGAGAGTTCAGAATCTATCCAAACACCCAGACTTTTCACCTCAGTCTTTGGGTCTGGGGGAGGACCTAGACAAGTTGGCCACATGTCCAGGGGGAGTGGGGTTCCTTTTGGGCCAAGTAAAAGGACCTCAGTTTTTGTCCCGTTTAGCTTCAGGGCTGATCTATTCATCCAGTGATGGACCTGCATGAGGCAGTTGAAGAGATCAGCTTTCTGTTGTTTGGGATGGGACAGAGACACCACTAATTGTGTGTCGTCAGCATAGCTGACGACACTCACTCCGAAAGGGGTGATAACCTCCTCCAATGTGGACATATAGATATTAAACAATGTGGGGCTCAGGGAGGAGCCCTGAGGCACACCACATTGGAGGGGCATTTCGGAGGAGCGGGCGTTCTTCTCCCAGATCTGATAAGATCGTTGTGCCAAGAAGGATGAAAGCCAGGATAAGGCTGTACCTTCCACTCCAACTCTTGCCAGTCTTTCGATGAGGAGTTGGTGGTCAACGGTATCGAACGCTGCGCTAAGGTCGAGGAGGATCACTGCCACTGATCCTCCCCCGTCCAATAGCGTTCTGGCTTCCTCTACCGCCGCCAGGAGGGCGATGTCCGTGCCCTGTCCTGGTCGAAAGCCCGTCTGGGAGTTTTTCAGTTTGTTATTGGCCTCTAGGAACTGCGAGAGTTTCCTGTTGACAAGTTTTCCCGCGATCTTACTAACTCCTGGGAGTAAGGAAATGGGCCTGTAGTTCGCCAGGTTCTCCGGGTCAAGAGCAGGTTTCTTCAGTAAGGCCTTTACCACAGCCTTCTTCCAGCTCAGGGGTACAACTCCCTGTTGGAGTGAAGTATTAATCAGATGAGTGAGGGAGGGGATGATAGAGGGGGCTACCTCCTTTGCTCCTTTGCGAGTGCGATTTTTGCTTTTGGGATTCAGCATCCCAAATGCAAAAATCGCTAATTGCGATCTCGCAATTTTGCGAGGTATTACATTTAAGGAATCTCTATTTGAGATTCCTTAAATGCAATTCATCATCCAATTTTTTTTTCGAATTCGCAATTTCTGGCCGCAATTTACCGCGAGGTCAGACCTCGTGGTAAATTGCGAAAACTCAGAAAAATGCATTTAAATGCATTTTTCTGAGTTGCATGTTACACACACACATGTCCTTTGGACATGTGTGTGTGCAACACCTGTGTAAAATTTCATTCGAGGGGTGCTACAGGGTGTCCTTTGGACACCCCTGGCACCCTTCAAATCGCTATTTTATTTGCGATTAGCAAATTGCTAATCCCAAATAAGGAATACTCCCTATACATTCCTATGGGCCTTTTGGCCCATAAGAATGAATGGCGAGTTATTCCTTATTTGCGATTAGCAATTTGCTAATCGCAAATAAGGAATATGTAGGAATCGTATTTCTTCATGCAATTTCTACATGAATCCCGTTTTGCGAGTACTTAATAGCGATTCGCTATGAATCGCTGTTAGGGGCTCGCAAAACGGGAGAATAATGAATCAGGCTGTAAGTAAGCTATGTGTATCAGCGTTAAAGTGCAGTGCCTGTCAGCGCTGTTTGAACAACAAGCAACTCGTAATAGAGTATTTAATGAATGTGCCTTGTAGAGTTGTAAAGTTGTATGCTGTGCTAGTCAGCGTTGTTTGAATAACAAGCAACTCGTAATAGCGCATTTATGAATGTGCACTGCAGGCTTGAGAAGCTGTAGAGGTTCCATATCTGTGTAGCTGGCTAACAAAGAATAATACAAAGGTAAATACCACAGAAAACCTAGACTGGAGCAGTTAGTGATACATAGCCCTGAGTACTTTTTGTAAACGTATAGTATGGTCCAATACTAGTATTGAGGGGTTTTGGTCTAGTATAAAAGACAAGGCTGAAGGCTAAATGGTTTATAAATATCACTATAAACCCAAAACTGCAATATGGATGCATATTAAACATGTGACCCCATATGTGCTTTTTATCTTACATGTTTCTTTCAGGTAGTTAGCTGAAAAGTCTGTTTGACTCAAAGTGCATCTAACACTGAGCACTGGTTGGAATTAAAATGCTTAGGTTTGAGGTTTATGAATAAAGTGATAATAATACAATGTGAAATGGGACAAGCCAATTGAGTTTTGCGATTCTATGGCTGTAGTGCTAAACACATAATTATAGTTTTACCACATAATTTGCTACATAAATTCACATGATAAGCATATTTAAAAAAATGTTTCTTGCTCAAAACAATGAAAATAATAATACCAGAAATGTGTAGCATAACTCACCTTTTTTGCATCATAATTCGAGCTGCCTTGCCATGGAATTGTAGTGGCCCTGACAATGCCAAAGATCTGGAGAGTCATTTGAGGGCTGTCATTATGACTGTGGGACCTGTATTTCTCAAGGACCCTGAACTTGTTCCCATATTTCATGGAGACCTGTGTGAAGTATGGGTTTTTATACAACTGACTTTTGTGCAATAACATCATCCACGTAGATATATAGATAGATAGATAGATAGATAGATAGATAGATAGATAGATAGATAGATAGATAGATAGATAGACAGACAGACAGACAGACAGACAGATAGATAGATAGATAGATAGATAGATAGATAGATAGATAGATAGATAGATAGATAGATAGATAGATAGATAGATAGATAGATAGATAGATAGATAGATAGACAGATAGATCAAAATAAAGTGATATGAACAAAGATAGAGATAGAGAAATATGTTAAAGGTATAGATAGTTTGAAAGATTATTAACAGTTTGTTAACTAGATAACATTAGAAACAGATACAGATGTCTCTCCCTGTGTCTTCCTCAGTCTCTCCCTGTTGTTAGTTCTCCCTGGCAATCTTTGTCTATATCTTTCTGCTTCAGTCTCTCTCACTCTCTGTCTCTCCCTTTCACATTCTGTATCTCCATGACTCCCTCTTCTGTCTCTCCCTGTCTTTCCCTGTCTTTCCATGCCTTTCTTGGTCTTTCTCTGCTTGCCTTTTATCTCTAATCTTGTCTTTCTTGTCTGTCTTTTTTTCTTTCTGTTGGCATCTGTGTCTAAACTTGTCTCTCTCACTTTCTCTTTCTATGTCTCTCCCTGTCTTTCTGACCTTTAGGTCCCTGCATTTCTATCTCCTGCACGTTCCCCCCGTATCTTGTTTGTCTCCCCCTATCTTCATCTCTGTTCCAGATGACTTTCTTTGCCTCTTCCTTTCACTCTCTTGCTGCCTTTCTGTACTTTATTTCTATTTATTTTTTGTCTCTCTATCATTCCATGTCTTTTCTGATGTATCTCTATACCTCATTTTCTTTCTGCCTTTCCATGCTTTCTATCCCCCTTGTCCTTTGCTGCTACTTCATCTTTCTGTCCTTCCCTGTCTTTATATCATTGTTTTTGTCTGGCTCTCCCTGTATCTCTAGTTTCTCATTTTCCTTGTCTTTATTTAACTTTTATCTCCCTATCTTTCTCTTTCTTGTCTTGTTATTTTGCCCCTGCCTTACCTACTACCTCTTTATATAATTATCTCTCCCCATTTTTCCCTTTCTTTCTCTGTCATGCATGTACTATTTTAAGTCACTACTGTAATTGGCACATAACTGACTGATTGTTTACTTAAGTGGAAAATAATAGCTTTATTTTGTTATTCACAAGTGGTTACTCAAGGAATCAACCGTGCAGAGTATTTCTCCGTTTGCACCTTTTTTGCAAGAACCTGGTGAACCACAATTAGAATGGAAGTTGTGGATTCACTATTTCAAGGTGTACTTAATAGCAATTGACGCAACAAAGTGCAAACTTGAAAGAAAAAAAGGTTTGATGTAATTTCATTTTGGGGTAGAGGGCCAAAATATATTTGATCATTTACTGGAATATGAAGATCTTAATGGAGAAAATCTTGATAAATTTGATTGTGCTATACCACAATTGGACAAACATTTCTCAAAAACTAAGAACTTAGTAGTTCATAGATTTAAGTTTATTACCAGAGTCCAAACACCATCTGAAAGAATAGATACCTATGTCACAGCCTTGAAGGTTTTAGCTTCTACGTGTGAATTTCAAGATTTCACTTCACAGTTTATTAGGGATCAACTAGTAGTAAGACAGCTTGGTAGCGCGGCATCTTAGCATGGATATGGTGACGTACAGGACTTTTCGCACATAGCAGACTCACTCGGTAAGAATGGAGTGCTATTTGAAGCCCCGGAGGGGGGGGGATCCCCAATCTGATGCGCTCTTACTTTTTTGTTCATTTCCCAACTCCCGAGTCCCGAGTCCTGAGGCTGAACGCTGACGTCAGTCGGCATTAGGACTGGAGAAGAATGAATGGCCTGGGAATTGGAGGTGGAGCTGGGGGCTGGGTCAGAGCCTCACTGCAGCCTGTGGAGTAATCGAGCGAGGCTCTGGACAAGGATCAGGACGGCAACGGCAAGGCCTCGTTCTGGCTCTTGCTTTGGTGGGTTGAGTGGAGGGAGCAGAGTGAGTATTTGGCCCATGGGTACTCACAAACTTTCTCTCGGGGGCCAAATTTACAGTGTGGTTTGTGTCCGAGGGTCGCACCGGTAGGGGGGTCAGTGGGGAAGGGGGCGGGGCTAGAGAAAAAAAAAACTGTGACCATGAGGTTGATCACAGGTCCCTGCAGTGGACGCCTTCGTCCACTGAGCCACCAGACCCGACATACACACATCTCTCTCTCTCTCTCTCTCTCTCTCTCTCTCTCTCTCTCTCTCTCTCTCTCTCTCTCTCTCTCTCTCTCTCTCTCTTCTCTCTTTCTCTCTCTCTCTCTCTCTCTCTCCCTCCCTCTCTTTCTCCCTCTCCCTCCCTCTCTCTCCCTCTCTCTCTCTGTCTCTCCGTCTCCCTCTGTCTCACTCACTCTGACTATCTCACTCCCTCTCTCCATCTCTCTCTGTCTCATTCACTCTGACTGTCTCACTCCCTATCTTCCTCTGTCTCACTCACCCTGACTGTCTCTCTCTCTCTCTGTCTCCCTCTCTCTCTGTTTCCTTCTCCCTCACTCTATTTCCCTCTCCCTCACTCTATTTCCCTCTTTCTCCTTCCCCCTCCCTCATTCCCTCTGTCTCCCTCTCTCTCAGTTTCCTTCTCCCTCACTCTATTTTCCTTTCCCTCGCTTTATTTCCCTCTCCCTCACTCTATTTCCCTCTTCGTCACTCTATTTTGCTCTCCCTCACTTGTATTTCCCTCTCTCTCCTTCCCTCTCCCTCCTTCCCTCTGTCCCCCTCTTTCCCCTTCGCTCTCCCTCATTCCCTCTGCCACCCTCTCTCTCCTTCCTTCTCCCCCACTTTGAGGTCTCCCTCACTCTGAGGTCTCCCTCTCTCTCCTTTCCTCCCCCTCACTCTGAGCTCTCCCTCTCTCTGAGGTCTCCCTCTCTCTCCTTCCCTCTCCCTCACTCTGAGGTCTCCCTCCCTCTGTCTCCCTCACTCTGAGGTCTCCCTCTCTCTCCTTCCCTCTCCCTCACTCTGAGGTCTTCCTTTTTCTGAGGTCTCTCTTTCTCTCCTTCTCCGTCTCTCTCCTTCTGTCTCTCTCCCTCGCTCTGTCTCCCTCTCTTGCTCTCCCTCCCTTGCTCTCCCTCCCTCGTGCTCCCTCTCACTCCCTCGCTCTGCCTTGAGCTCCCTCCCTCGCGCCCCCTCTCCCTCTCTCCCTCGCTCCCTCTCTTGCTCTCCCTCCCTCCCTCTCCCTCGCTCTCCCTCCCTCGGGCTCCATCTCGCTCCCTCCCTCCATCGCTCTCCCTCCCTTGCTCTCCCTTGCTCTCCCTCCCTCTCTCGCTCTCCCTCGCTTCCTTTCTTGCTCTCCCTCCCTCCCTCCCTCCCTCGCTCTCTCTTCCCCGCGCTCCCTCTCCCCCCTCGCTCCCTCTATGGCTCTCCCTCCCCCGCTCTCCTTTGCTCTCCCTCGCTCTCCCTCCCTCTCCCTCCCTCCCTCTCTCTCACTTGCTCTCCCTCACTTGCCCTCCCTCGCTCCCTTGCTCCCTCGCTCTCCCTCGCTTGCTTTCTCTCACTCTCCCTTGCTCTCCCTCCCTCCCTCGCGCTCCCTCTCCCTCCCTCTCCCTCCCTCGCTTGCTCTCCCTCGCTCTCCCTCCCTCACTTGCTCTCCCTCGCTCTCCCTCCCTCCCCCTCCCTCACGCTCCCTCACGCTCCCACTCTTGCGCTCCCTCACTCTCCCTCCCTTGCTCTCCCTCGCTCCCTCTCTTGCTCTCCCTCCGTCCCTTGCTCCCTTGCTCTCTCTCGCTCTCCCTCCCTCCCTCTCCCTCGCTCCCTCTCTCTCGCTCTCCCTCCCTCCCTCACTCTCCCTCCCTCGCTCTCCCTGCCTCGCTCTCCCTCCCTCTCCCTCGCTTGGTCTCCCTCCCTCCCTTCCACACTCTCCCTCACTCTCTCTCCCTCGCTCACCCTCGCTTGCTCTTCCTCCCTCGTTCTCCCTCCCTCTCCCTTGCTTGCTCTCCTCCCTCCCTCACTCTCCCTCCCTCCCTCACTCTCTCTCCCTCGCTCACCCTCGCTTGCTCTCCCTCCCTCGTTCTCCCTCCCTCATGCTCCCTCCCTCCCTCACTCTCCCTCCCTCTCCCTCGCTTGCTCTCCCTCCCTCCCTCGCTCTCCCTCCTCACCCTGCCTGTGTGTGCTCGGGCTGTGACAGCTTCCATGCGCACACACACTGCCACACCCAAGCTCTTCACAGGTCTTTAAAAGACCATTTGTATGTTAATAAGGCTTTGTTCACCTCTCAGCGCCCCTGCAGCCCCACTCTGATTATGGCGGTAATCACCTGGCCCCTACAGAGCAGCAGAGTCTGAGTCGCGCTCTGGCTGCAGACATCTTTAAAACATTTTTTTTTTAAACTCGGGTACAATGTCTGCAAGGTCTGCAGGCCGCCAGGGAAGACTTGCCGGGCCGCCACAGGCCCGCGGGCCGTACTATGAGTACCCCTGATTTGGCCGATACCTTCGGATGTTTTAGATCAACAGAACGTTTTTGATTGTTGTGAGGGAAGGAAGGCACCTAAAAGAGGTCAGCGCAAGTGTATGGCTCTGGTCCATCCCTATCCTGCAATACCACCTGAAAAAGTGGTGCCGGGTTTGAGACCACTGAGGGAGGTAGGAGCACCTGAGGGTTCTTTGGCTACAAGAGGGAGAAAGAAGGTAAGAGTTACAGAGGAACCAGTCACTGGGGGATATATAGCAAAGAATAGGTACCAGCTTCGGTCCAGGTGGCATTTAAAATCATGGCCACTCTGGATTCCTCAGAAAACTTAAATAAAGTTGTACCTGCGACCCCTCCCAAAAAGAGGAGTACTAGGTCGGGGAGCATTGTGAAAACTAAAAACCCTGTTGGAACTTCTATATGATCTACTCCATCTCTGAAATCCTATTTTAAAATAATGAAGCAGGCTGTGAGGCTACAAGAAACAGGAACAGGGATAGCCTTAGATACAGACCCAGCCTTGCCAAGCAGCCCCTCACAAATTCCTCTCAAAGATCACTTTTCTCCTTTGGTTGAGATGCAAGAGGTGCAGGAAGTGGAGACGAATGCATATTTAGGGAGTCCCACTAGTTCCTCGAGTCAGCTAGAGGATTTATCATTAGAGGGTGCCACTGCCTCTCAAGTTTCTACCCAATCATCTTGTCAAGTAACCCAAATAATTCTTCAGCCTTTACTGGTTGGACCTCCTGTTATGCAGGAGTTGGCACATAAAAATTCGGAAGTAATGCCCTCCGTAGGAGAGGAGGGGGATAAGGTGCAGTTGGGGTCCTTCCTCCAGACCTTAAGTGGTGATTTGCTCTCCAAATTTGCAATCTAGGAGACAAATCAGAAGGGGATACAAGATAAATGTGAGGCATTAGAATCTAAGCTTGATGATATCTGTGCACGTACCGGCTCATTGGAACTTGAGGTTAAGGCTCTCTCAGTCTCAGTTCAGGGGAACACAAAGGATATTGAGGTCCTGAAATCCCAAAACAGAGCACTGTATCAGGACTTGGAGCGGTTGGAAACGCAGGCTCAAAGAAACTATCTGAGGATCCTTAAAATCCCAGAGGGAGTAGAGAAAGGAGACATTAAGGCCTTGGTGTGTAAGCTGCAAAGGGTGGGGGTTTTGAAAGACCGAGAAGACATCAATTTAGAAGTAGAGATCCAGAGAGTCCATAGGGATCCGTTTAAACCCCACCCAGACAGGAAAGCTTCCAGGAAAATCCTGGTTAACTTCCAGGCATACGCAGTTAAAGAGCTGATCCTCGGGAGATCCTTGAAGGGAGTGACATCACATCATGAGATGGGGGCATATCAGATCCGCTCCGACATAGGTAGTAGAACAGCGCAGCGGCAGTGGGAGCTAGGTTCCAGAATGCCAGAACTTAGGAGTTTGGGGTCACAGGTCCAAATGAAGTATCCTGCATTCCAGGTAATGTGGAATAATAAGATGCACAGCTTCAGCTCCCCGGAAGATGTGGACACTCTACTGCTTCAGATTAGGGGGTAGAAGGAGATAGATTTATATGGTCAGACCCCTTAGCTCATGTGTTTGTGGATAGAGGCTATATGAGAGGCTATATGAGTAAGTTGTAAAGGGAAAGAAAGAGGGGAAATATATATATATATCTATACTACTATTATAAAGAGAGAACTTGAACCTTTTGGCCAGGTAAACTCGGGAACCACAGCGCCAATCTACACACCCGATACATCTATGAAAATGTCAGGGTGTGTAGATGGACATAGGCTATATAAATAAAATAAAAAGTACATTAAAAAAATTAAGTTTGTAAACAAAGTAGTCCCCTGAAAGTAGCGCCGGCCGGGACCTAGTGCTGGCCGCTACGCGACGTGCGTGATGACGAAGGATTAGGGCGGTGCAGTGACGAGCTGCTGTGCAGTGAGGAGTGGCGGCACATGTAAGGAAAGGGAAAGTGAGACTGTGTGATGCAGGGGGAGGCAAGAAGGAGGCAGCAGTAAATGAAAATGTCGGAGCGCGAGTGAGTCGGGGCTGGAGGGGGGCGTGAGTGAGTCAGGCGGGAGGGGGGCGCGAGTGAGTCGGGCGGAAGGGGGGCGCGAGTGAGTCGGGGCGGGAGGGGGGCGCGAGTGAGTCGGGGTGGGAGGGAGTCGGTGCGGGAGGGGGTCGGGGCGGGAGCGGGTGTACTGCCCCCAACCCCTTTCTGCCCCAGGCAACGCTGGGGCGGGCTGCTAGTATATATAAATAAATAAATATATATATATATATATATATATATATATATATATATATATATATATATATATATATATATATATATATATATATATATATATATATATATATATGGGAAAATAAAACAAAAAAAGGGGAAAAATGGGGAAAAGAGAGAAAAAAAGAGAAAAAGAATGAAGGGTAAGAGGTAGGCCTGGATGGAGGCGCTGTCATGTGATCAAGGCTTTTCAGCCGAAACGTTATGGCGACAGCTGAATAAACGAAACTAACCAGCATCCAAGTGTGGTCCGTGTCTGTTTCCAGCGCGATCAGGTCAGAGGTGATTGTGGCAGGAGAACGGAGGTTTTTCCATATATATATATATATATATATATATATATATATATATATATATATATATATATATATATATGGGAAAATAAAACAAAAAAAGGGGAAAAATGGGGAAAAGAGAGAAAAAAAGAGAAAAAGAATGAAGGGTAAGAGGTAGGCCTGGATCTGTAAATGTCGAATCCTATAATACCACCGTGTTGTGGTTATGGTTATTGGGTAAGGGCATTTGGCACCATGTAGAGGTGAGATATCTATAGTTGCCGGTGTAAGAAAATAATAGAGTAGTGAGACGCAAGTTCGCTACATGGAGGTTCCCATCCGGCGCTCTGCGCCAAAGATGGAAGGTGGGTTCCTCAAGGGCGGAGGGGAGGGGTTGGAGAGGGGGGGAAGGAGAAAACTTGGAAAATTGTCCTCATACAAATAGTAGTAATGTTGAATGGCTCAAGTTGGGTTATCCTTACTGAAATTTGAGACCTGATATGAGTGGACATCAGGAGATTAAGTTCCTCTCCTGGAATTATAATGGTCTAAGAAATTCGAGAAAGTTATCCTAGGTGAGCGAGTTTTTAAAGAACAGTGAGGCTCATATCTATTTGCTATAGGAAACCCACCTGGGAGCCAAAGAATGTAAGTAGAGTTTTAATAAGTTTAGTTGGGTCCAAGAGGTGATGTCTTCTAACCAAGGGGGCTGTACAAGAGGGGTAGCTATGATTGTAAGATCCAACAGGGGGATTAAGGTGGAGAAATGGAGTACTGATCAGTTGGGAGGTGGTTAATTGCAACTCTCTCCATCAATGGCATCTTGGTAGTATGCGCTGTGTACTACGGGCCAAATGAGGACAATTCAGGTCCTCTTTTAAAACTTCAGGCTAATCTGTTGGAAACATCGGGTCCATTGATATTGGGTGGGGATTTCAATGTAATACTTGATCCCGACTTGGATCGTACATCTAAAGTAAAATATAAGGTGCCATCTAGAACCTTCTCCACACTTAAGACGTTGGTTAAGGAGTTTAGGTTGTTACTTAGATATATGGAGAGAGGTCAAAGGGACAACTAGAGAATATTCCTTTTATAGTAAAAAATATAGGCAATATTCAAGATTCGACAATTTTTTAGTTGATCAAAGTTTACTATCAGACTTAAATCCATAGCATATACTCCTGCTCCAGTCTCAGATCACTCTGTAGTAGAAATGAGACTCAACCTTAAATCAGATAGGTGCGAAAGGAGATGGACTTTAGATAGGACTCTATTATTGGAAGAGAGGGTAAGGATAGATCTTGAGGGGAAACAGAAGAGTTATTTCGGTTTAATACTGCTACGTCTAGCGATCACATACCGTATTTTCCAGCGTATAAGACGACTTTTTAACCCTTTAAAATGTGCTCGAAAGTCGGGGGTCGTCTTATACGCCGGTAACCAAATTTTACCGCTCCACCAACCTTGCCTATGCCTGCCTGCTGTTGTCCTTACCGGCTATGGTAGTCGTGCCGCTCCGCTTTCACGACCCAGGTACTGATGCCACTCAGCTGGGCCAAAAGATATGCCTCCGCGTCGGTGCAGTCAGTGATGGCAGCGCAGCAGCTCCAGTGGGGAGGAATTCGGGCGCCCTGTTATCTGCCACTGCTCGTGGGAGGGTGGGGGATGCAGCAGCATGTCCTGATCTGGCATCTCTCTCCTTCCGATGTGGCCATAAATCTCGCGGTCATCGGAAGGAGAGGAGCGTCAGTTAATGGCCATAGAAAGGGGACTGCAATATTTTCCCGCCGGCAATACAGCAACATAATGTTTTGCTGAAGTTACCGTACGGTATTTCAGAAGGGTGATTACAGTACATTCCTGTTGAATCACAAAGACACTGCATTCTTTTTAAGATCGGATGGACAGTTCTTTACACTTCATGTCACGGAGGAGGGCTAGAATCACGGGTAGTCTTATACGGCAAATATAGCATAAAACCTAAATTTTTTCAAGAAAAGTAGGGGGTCGTCTTATACGCCGGGTCGTCTTATACGCCGGAAAATACGGTAGTATGGGAGACCTTCAAGGCATATACAAGGGGACTCCTGAGTTCCATGATGATTATTAAAAGTCGTGTGGCTAAGGAAGCAAAAGCGGACAGTTTGAGGAGAATTAAGGATAAGGAGGGGGAACTGCAACAGGAAGCTCTTACGTCCAGCAATCTTATGCCACAGCTAGAGAGGGAGTTGGTCTCTTTGCAAGCGGGTTTTAAAGCTAGGACGGACAACATTTTGAAGGACAGATGGGATGCAAGTAAACTGCAGCATTTCGCATATGGCGAAAAATGCGGTTTTCTTCTCGCCTGGAAGTCCAGCGTAGACCGAGTCCGGAACAACATAAAGAACTTGGTCCAAAGAGGGTCGGGATTATTGCTGCAGAAAGAGGATGAAATCAGGGGTGAGGCCAGATCTTTTATGTATGATCTCTATAAGGAAGAAATAGAATATAGTCCTGAAGCGGTAAAACATGGCTGAATAAGAGAGATCTTCCTCATCTGTTTGAGGGTGATAGGACATACCTAGCTACTAGCATAACTGAGAGCGAGATCAGGGAGCAGCTTAAAAAGATGAGTAAGGGTAAAGCCGTGGGGCCAGATGGGCTCCCAGTTGAGATGTATTTGAACCTATCGGATAGGGTTGTACCCGTTTTAAAAACTCTCTTTAATAAAATATTCTTAGAGAAAGAAGTTATCCCCCCCTCATGGTCAGTGGCAACAGTCTAACTGATTTTTAAACCCGACTAAGACCCTCAAAGAATTGAGCATTATAGGCCAATCTCATTACTCAATTCAGATCTTAAAATTTTCTCTGCCATTCTGGCAACTAGAATGGCAAAAATTATTAAAACTATTATACAAGTAGACCAGAGGGGGTTTATACCAGGAAGGCAGGTCAATGAGCTCACCTTTCAAGCTATAGGACCCATTGATGTTGCAATTGAGAAGGGGTTGCCACTGACACTGGTTGCAATCGATGCAGCTAAGGCTTTCGATCAAGTTAATTGGAAATATCTTTGGGAGACCATGCACAGTTTTGGCTTCCCATTGAACTTTATTGAGGCCATTAAATCTTTGTATGCAAGCCCACGTGCAAAGGTTTTAGTCAATGGCACCCTATCAGAATGATTCAATATTTTGAGAGGCACTAGGCAGGGCTGTCCCCTGTCTCCCCTATTGTTTAATGTATATATGTTATGTTATGCTATGTTAAATTTTATTTATTCAGCACACGTACGCCCGTGGGCTTCATGGCGCTATTGAAGTTTTTGGGGAACACAGCATAACACTCAAAGGTATATTTCGCAAGGGTACATTTCGCACTTATTTAAGGATAGGCCTGTCTAAAAAGCCATGTTTTAAAGGCCTGTCTGAAGGTAAGAAGACCGTCACACTGTCTTAAAGGCAGTGGCAAGGAGTTCCATAAGGAGGCGGCAAGGTAGTGGAAACAACTACCGCCCTGACATTTTTTCTTAAATAAGGGTACCATTAACAGATCTTGGTGGGCCGAGCGAAGGTTACGTGAAGGGATGTATTTGCATACCAAATTCCTTATGAATTTGGGACCTTGCCCTGCAAGGCTTTAAAAATAATGCAGCCGGCTTTGAATGTAACTTTCCAGTGAAGATTTTCTAATCCTGGCCTAATGGATTGCCATTTAGGTTGCTTACAAATGAGCCTGGCTGCCTGGTTCTGGACATACTGTAATCTCTTTAGCTGATCTATATCGAACCTTTTGTTTGTTCGCTTAGAGAAGAACCCTCATTTTTGCCTTTTAAGATTGCAGATTTGGACCTTAAAGTCGCCCTTTATGCGGACGAGCTTTTCATGTATACGTCTGATCATGTAACAGCTATACCTACATTATATAAGTAAGCGGGAGAATTTGGCAAGGTCTCCGGCTACAAAATTAACAGGGAGAAAACTGAAATAATGAGCTGGAATAGTACAGATGTAATATCGGGGTTAAAGGGTCGGATAAGATGTTTAGGCATTCACCTGGCGCAGCAGCTGAATGATACAGCTAGAATCAGCTGGGAGAATGTTTCTAAGGAGGTGGGTTCCTTACTGGTACTTTGAGCGAATCTCCCATTAAATATATATAGGAGGGGGAACATTATTAAAATGATAATTTTATTGAAGTTAATTTTTTTATTTAATTCAATCCCACTTTCCTTTAATGTTAGAGAGCTTGCTATCCTTCAAGGTAAAATTGGGTCATTCATCTGGGCCACTAAGACTCAGAGGATAGCTTGGAAAAAGCTAAGGAGAGGACTGAAGCTGGGAGGATTAGCTTTACCGGACTTGCTTTCTTATTGTCACGCTTTCCATTTTAAGAATTTTAGAATGCTTGCTAATACCATTGAATCTTCATCTTTGGGCCGGCTATTCTGGCGTTACTGCATGACATTCCGCAGGGACAGGAATTTTTTTCTATACATTTGGGGATCCCAAAGTGTACAAGAAAGACAGACTTAAGGTTCTATTGGCTGCACTAAGAAAGTGGGGGTATATTATGAAAACATTACGAATATCCTATTATGCACCTCAGGCCACAATCTGGGACTCCCCAGGCACCCCGGATTGTCTTCAGGATCAGTTATCATAACCGCTTAGGTTTGCAGGTATTAGATTGTGGGGAGATCTCCAGGTGTATTTACATCTTATGAGCTGCGACTTAATGCTCCAATTAACTGGAGGGACACTGACGAAATTTAAGTTTTATCAGCTATCGACATGGTGGTCATCACAACTATGGGATAAGGAAGATTCCAGTATAACCATTGACTCCATTGCTAGAACTGGAGCATGGAAAATGAGGTGTCCTTTTGCTATGGAGCATTCAGAGACACAGAGGCCGGGTTTGACTCAGAGTTTGTGAAACGCTGGGGTAATACTATCATTGACAATGGAGACGATCTTCGGAACCTCTGGTGTGTCTCTTTTTCTATGTTACAGGCTGTGGTCAAACCAGCAAATCTTAGGAGAAACTATTTGTACACCATGTACTGGGTGTATTGGACCCCAGGTAAATTATCCAAGATGTCTGCTACAATGTACCACTGCTCCAGATGTAAGTTTCCTGTTGCAGATGAACTTCACATATTTATGAACTGTCCAAAGATCGTCCCCTTCTGGATGAAGGTATGTGTTTTTCTGGAGGATGTTCTGGGCCTGCAGATTGAAGTAAGTGCTAGGCTAATTTTCTTTGGTCTGTTAGATAATTATGGTTTGAACGTTCCAGCCTCAAAGTTTGTGCAATGTGTGGTGATTATTGCCAGGAGGGAGATCTGTAGAGTTTGGGAGCTTGAAACACCACCTACCTTTGCAGACTGCTTGAGAAACATCATTCTGATAAGCCAATCAGACATGACCTGTGATAATTCTAGTGTTAATAAGATCTGGTCACCACTAACTACCTCCTGTTTCAAAAAAAACTAAAGACTTACCTTTTTCCTAAATTCTAATGCTCGCATCAATGTCAGTCCGTAGGAGTTTCAGTTTTGGTATAAGCGCCTTGATATCTCCCGGGATGAGTGTTGCGCTCTATAAATACCGAAAATAAATAAATAAATAAATAAATTGGAGACGTGGAGAGAGAAGTAAAATCAGTAAGATCAGTCCAATGATTATGCCAAGGCTTGTCGGTCCGGTCCTCTCTAACTTCAGGTGGCCTTCCGAGAATCGATAACGGGAGTGGGACAAAGATACAGCCAAGTCTCGAGGAAGGATCTGCTACCTCCTCATGCCTTTTTTCTATCTGGGCGGCTCTCATTAATTGCCTGTAGGAGGGACGTAGAGATATTCCAACTTGAGTGTTCTTGTTTGATTGCATGTATGAGGACAAAAAAAAACTAGTAGTAAGATGTAGTTCCAAGAAAATACAAGAATGTTTACTTACTTGTAAAAACCCTTCTTTGGATAAAGCAATAGATATAGCTAAGAGCATAGAAGGTTCCTGTGAAGATGTGAAATTCTTAGAAGACCCTCTCAGTAAAATGTAAATTTCAGGGGCAATTATAAATAAACCTGTAGTTCCAGGAGAAAACAAAAAAGGCAAAATTGTGACAAGGTTTAATTTTCAAAACCCTCAACCACGGAGACGTTCTTGTTATAGATGTGGCACACCAAGTCATATATCTACGTTTAAATATTGTCCTGCACATGGACAAAAATGTGTAATTTTTTTAAAGGTATGCAGAGGAGGAATGAACAACTCGGTTTGATGTGCAGTTAGTGAAGAATATGAGGTCAATGATAATAGTAAAAAAGAGGATAATAAAGAATTGCTATTAGGGTTGAGAAACAAAGCCATGCACTTCAAATACCTGACCTTGAGATTGAGTTATAGATTGGAAGTATGCCAGTGAAACTTTTGGTGGAAACAAGACCACGGATCACTATTGTGGATCATAACAATTTTGTCAAATTATAGAAGGAGCATCCCTTGTTATCTCCTGATGTGATGACAATAGCCTTTGAGTTGAGGGTAGCAAGGTAGACTTAATTGGTTATATTCATGCTACTAACAAACTATTAGGTTCTCTTATCAAAGGGAAAGTGTATGTAGCATGTAAAGGCAATAATGTGTTAGGTTTAATTCATCAAGTAGAATTCAACTTGACAATATGACCTGGTTCAAGTAATCCTATCACTATTGAAAAACTCAATATAAATTCGGTCACAAATGTACAAAATGTATGGGAGAGTAAATTTCAAAGTGTTTTTCAAGACAATCTAAGGAAAATTACAGACTTTGTTTATTCCATAAATGTCAAACAGGAAGTCCCTCCTGTGAAGCATAAATTGCGAAACATTCCTTTGAGTGATAGGAACAATTTGTCAGACATGTTAAAAACTATGTGTGAACAGGGCATAATAGAAGAAGTGAAGGGACTTTAAGGTTATCTAACATTGATCTGGCAAAGAAAAAGTCTGGGAGCTCAAATATGTGTTGACTTAAGTAGTGTCATTGAAGCCATCTGGGTTGATAATTTTCCTTTACCTAGAATAGAGGACCTCATCACAATAATCGGCCATGCTAGTTGGTTTACAAAGCTAGACCTCAAATCTGTCTTATCACCAGGTTGAATTAGACAACGATTCTCACCATTTAACTACCTTTATCACTCCTGAGGGTACTTTCCAGTTTTGTAGAATGCCGTTCGACATAGCTTCTGCAGCAGCAGTTTTTCAAAGACTTGTGTCCACAATGTTTTAAGATTTCCCACAAGTAGCTATCTTTCAAAATTATATTTTAATTTTTACTGATAATGAATCTGAACATGTAACCAAAGTCCTACATTCACTTTAATCCAGAGGTGCAACATTACGAAAGGATAAGTGTATTTTCAAAACAAGAGAAATTGAATACCTAGGTCATGTTTTCTCTGGTCAAGGAGTAAACCAAAACCCTATCTCGTAAAAAGCATAGTAGATGCTCTCGCTCCTAAAAACAAGGAGCAATTACTTTAATTCATAGGATTATGTGAGTTCTATACCAAGTTTTTAAAGAATTTTGTAAACTTAACAGAATGTTTTAGATCACTCCTCAGGAAAAAATTTGAATTTGTATGGTCTGATGTGTGTGAGCAATCATTTAAAACTATCAAATAAAAAATTGTTAAATGCTCCTGCATTACAGCCATTTTTAGAAGGCAGACCCTAGTGGTCACTGTAGATGCAGGTGAGTATGGAAAGGGGCGACCACTCGGTCCCCCCGAACGTATGGCGGAGTACCACGATCCCCCCGGGAAGCCATCTTGGGCGGGAGGCGAGTCTCGGCTGGTATGCCCGAAGCGGCGTAGCCGGGGCGCGCCTTTTCCCGCCCTAGAGTGGGTTGGCCTAGACACTGACGCGGCTGGCCACGCCCTTGGGTTACAGCCCCCTCCTGGGGAATTTCCCGGGGCCAGGACGTCTGCGACGGCAGATGTGGTAAGTTGTGTGGGGTTTGGGGTGGGGTCTACGCTACCTTCTAGATACCTCACACGAGTCCTCGTACGACCTCTAAGTGGCGTCGAGTTTTATTGGGGCCCCCGTCAAGTCAAGGGAAATTGGTAATTGCACTTGAGGTACGCCTCTGGGCCGCCCCTCACAAGTGAGGGCGATATTTCTGGGTTAGGGATCTTGACACCGGTTACGACCTTGCCGTTGGCCCTTAAACGTTAGGATGTACAATTTCAAAATTTCAAGTAAATGTTTTGTAGGATGTTAGTTCGGCTAGGAGAACCTTTGTATTAGAGAATCTGTTAAGGTTAGCCAAACATCGCAATGTGGTAATGAAATTGTACATAATATGAAACTGTTTATTTAATGTTTTAATTTTGTTTCATATTTTAATAAATACGGCCGGGAGGGTTACTCCCTCCCGTCTTCCAAAAACTTCAGAACTGTTTCCGGTTTCCCATCCTTGGGGATTGTGTTGAGAGGGGGTGGCGGGTATCTCAGCCATATGGAAAGGGGCGACCACTCGGTCCCCCCGAACGTATGGCGGAGTACCACGATCCCCCCGGGAAGCCATCTTGGGCGGGAGGCGAGTCTCGGCTGGTATGCCCGAAGCGGCGTAGCCGGGGCGCGCCTTTTCCCGCCCTAGAGTGGGTTGGCCTAGACACTGACGCGGCTGGCCACGCCCTTGGGGCAGGCAGGGGCGGGTTTACGCCCGCCCTGAAGACGGATAAAAGGAGAAGCAAGATCAGAAGGCATCCTCTTGTTCCTGTGCTCTGAAGCTGCACCTCCTCGCTGCACGTGAGCTCGAGACGGAACGAAGAGCCTATTTTGAGCGTTATAATCGTTCTTGTTTGTTTTTCAGATACTCTGTTGGAGAATGCCGAAGAAGGCGGGAAAGCGCATGACTACTGACCAGATGCTGCGCGTTCTCATGAAAGAGGTGACCGACCTAAAGAGGCGAATGGATAAGGACGAGGAAGGGGGACCGAAACGTCCTTTGGCGGGAGCAGCCCCGGGAGAAAAAAACAAGAGGCCCAGGAGGGGAGCAGCTGGGGGAGACAACCCGGGTCCCAATACCCCGCTCGAGGCTCCCACTCCCGTGCCGGAGGAAGGGAATCCGATTCCCGTTGTGGTCACCCCCGTGTCCGGGGAAGATATGCCGCCCGAGCTGGCAGCACAATTAGCAGCGTGGTTGGGAAAAGGTAGCGAGGGCGCCACGGCTGTCGACGCACAAGAGCTGATGAAGCAATTGCGTGAGTCACGGGAAGCAGCGAAGGTGTCCAAGCCGGCTGCCGCAGTAGAGAAGCCGCAGGGGACGGGTTCGGTAGCAGAGGCAACGTCCGGTGCAGGTAAGCGGCCATTGCCGATTGCGAGGGATGAGTCAGCACCCTCTCGTAGGGAAAAGTTGGGTCAGCATGTTCCTTTGGCTATTAAAGAGAAGATATGGGCAAGGGAGTACGTAAACATCTTCTCGTTGCTTACTGATCACTATGAGATGGAGCATGTTAAGGGCCAGAAGGATCTCATGCATCCGAGTGTTTGGCGCGCAAAAATGGCCGCCTTTAAGGTAAATGAAAACATTGGCAATTGGGGCCAAGCGTGGGGGTTTTTTACATCGATCCTGGGGGAACGAAGGCCCGATCTGTTACCCGAATTGCCGATTTATCAGTCACGAATCATGGGGTACTCGGTATCACACGAGGGTAATCATTGGTTCTGCTATGATAACCTGTTTAGAAAGGCTAAAGAACATGATAAAAATTTAACGTGGGATTGTTATGATTCTGTGTCATGGTCCAAAATGAAGGATACTGGTATGTTAAAATTGCCATTAGTAGGGAGAAACGTTGGCGAATCCTCCCGCCAGTATGCGGGGACGCCCTTTCGATCAGGTGCGGGTACCGACAATTACTCGAGGCCTGCCGGCAATACAGGAAAAAGGGGGGTTTGTTGGAACTTCAACAGGGGTAAATGTACTAGGCCCCAGGGATCGTGCAAATTTAGACACGAATGTAGTGGGTGTGGGCAATCATCCCATCCTGAGTCCACGTGCAGAGCCAAACCGGGTGATAACGGGGGTAGAGGAGGCGCCAAACAGGTCTGACATAGTCCGAGGGGCGCCTTTACCTACCCCGATTGATACCTTGGCAATGATTCCTTGGCTCAGTGAATACCCGGATCGTACTTCTGCTGGGGTGTTGCGGAACGGGTTTTCTTATGGTTTCCGCATCCCAGTGGGGGACTTTCAAGGTGCAGAGAAATGTAAAAATCAGCTATCGGTCTTCCAGCATACGACCGTGGTACAGGATAAGATCAGGAAGGAGGTTACTCGAGGTCGAGTCGCCGGTCCGTTTAGTGTACCGCCGGTTCCTAACTTTGTTTGTTCCCCTCTAGGTGTGGTCCCAAAGAAGGACCCGGGTGAGTTTCGGCTGATACATAATTTATCAGCCCCACGTGGTCTTTCCGTAAACGAAGCGATAGACCCGGAAGTGTGTTCGGTGCGGTACGCATCCTTCGATGAGGCCGTAGCCATTTTGAATCGCCTGGGGCCCGGGGCGCTGATGGCAAAATCTGATATCGAGTCAGCGTTCCGGTTGCTCCCGGTACATCCAGACGATCAGCGTCTCCTAGGTTTCATGTTTCAGGGTCAGTATTACATGGATAGGTGTATGCCGATGGGGTGCTCTATATCTTGTGCCTATTTCGAAAAATTCAGTAGTTTTCTACAATGGGTCTTCACAAGGAAGACGGGTTTCCAACATGTGATGCATTACCTTGATGATTTTTTGTTCCTGGGGGCAGCCGGGGATCCGGAATGTGGGCAGGCTTTGGCGCAATTTTGTGTCTTGATGAATCAGTTTGGCGTGCCATTGGCACCAGGTAAGACTGTGGGGCCTTCCACTTGCCTCGAGTTTCTGGGGATCGAGTTAGACTCCAGAGAAGGTTGTTTTCGTTTACCAGCCGACAAAGTGTCAAAGTTCAGGACATCCCTGCAAATGTGTATAAGTGGACCTAAGGTTAAGCTGCATCAATTACAGCAGTTAGTTGGCCAGTTGAATTTTGCCCTGAGGGTTATACCAATGGCCCGCCCCTTTTCCCGTTCGATTGCTCAAGCCATGGTCGGCCTGAAGGAGTGCCATCATCGCACAAGGCTCTCGGCAGAGGTCCGCCAGGACATGCACATTTGGTTGGCATTTCTGGCGGATTTCAATGGTCGAGTCGTCTGGAACAAACCGGCCGTGTCCTCTGAGGAGCTGGGGCTGTGGACAGATTCGGCAGGGAGCATAGGTTTCGGTGCCATCTTCGGCACGAGATGGTCTGCACAAAAGTGGCCGACATGGTGGCATGACAGTGGACTGACAAGTAACATTGCTTTCCTGGAACTTTTCCCCATTTTAGTGGCCCTGAGAACTTGGCCTGAAGGGTTCAAAGATCACTCTGTGGTATTTTGGTCTGACAATATGACCGTGGTCGAGTGTATCAATAGTCAGGCAGCACGATGCAAATGGATTTTGAGACTGCTCAAGGAAATTGTTTTACTGTGTATGCAATTGAATGTGCTATTCAGAGCAAGACATGTCCCAGGGGTAATGAACCAGGCGGCTGATGCACTGTCTCGTTTTCGTATGCAGGCTTTCTGGGGTTTCCTTCCCACAGCGGACCCGGAGCCGGCACCCTTTCCCGAAGCTCTCTGGTCTCTCGGTGCCCCGAACTTCGTAACCTCGTGGGAGAGAGTTTAGCACCCAGGACGAGGAAGGCATATGAAGGGGCGTTCCGGTCCTATTTAGCCTTTTGGGGGACTGATAGAGAGGAGCTTTGGGGCCAGGAGGAGTGGGTGGTAAATTTTCTGATGTCCTTACATTTGGTCGGGAAATCGGTGGCCACGGCTCAGAGGCATCGGGCTGCCATTTCCTTTGTTGCTAGGGCTCATGGGATCCATGACCCGACAGTGTCTTTCGTTGTACAGAAAGCGCTACGGGGGTGGCAACGCCTTGAGGGTCGCAGAGTAGACGAGAGGCGCCCGATAGGTTTGGATAGGCTGGCCCAGTTATTATCCAGACTCCCTGCTACGTGTTCATCTCAGTTTGAGACAGTGTTATTCCGAGCCGCTTTTACGCTGGCATTCCATGGGGCTATGCGGGTAAGCGAACTAGTGGCGAGGAACAAGCAGGATGTGACAGGAGGATTGTGCCAGGAGCACGTCCAGATCAGAGGGGAGACGATGACGGTCTCATTTGTCAGGTCCAAGACCGATCAAAGTGGGATGGGTGACTGCGTAATCATACGCAGGATTCCCGGGTCCTCCATGTGCCCGGTAAGGTGTCTAGAAGATTATTTAGCACGAAGGGTGGCATCATGGGGGGGGACTTTGTTGAGACACGCTGACGCCACCCCACTGACAAAGTTTCAGTTTCAGCGGGTGCTTGCGATGTCGATTGCCGCTGCGGGCTTGAACCCGGGCGAGTTTGGGACCCATTCCTTTCGGATAGGGGCTGCTACAGAAGCTACAGCCAGGGGTCTGAATGTTGACCAAGTTAAACGGGTGGGGCGTTGGTCCTCCAATTGTTATAAAAGGTATGTGCGGTTGCACATGTTGTGAAGCTGTAACAATGTACTCACGCTTCTTGTTTTTGTTTGGTTTTCAGTTGCGCAAGCCTACGAGGCGGGGCGAACTTTGCAGTCGACCCAACACCGGGCCAGCGGTCAGACATCACCGGCTGTGAAAAAGGAGGTGTGGGTCGTGGGCCACTCATACGTGAGACGTGCCGCAGACGTATTCAAGGCAGGTGATATGATTCACGTAGCTGGGGAATACGGGTACAGTGTGTCCTTCTACGGAAGAGGCGGTCTCTGTATTGACCAGTTTCAATCATTTTTTGAGGGTTTGCTAGGGCGGACGAGGTCACCGCCGTCTGTAGTCATAGTACATCTTGGGGGTAATGATTTGGTCACCACTGGTAGACGACTTCTTCTTGAGGCGATGCTTTCCACTGTAAGTTGGTTAGCGAGGAGAGTTCCAGGGTGCACAATTGCGTGGTCCCATATGATCCCACGAAAAGTGTGGCGGGGGGCTATTTCGGTTCCTGCTTTAAATCATTCTGTTAGAAAGCTTAATAACAAAGTGAGTAGGTTGTTCCGTTCCAAGACACTGCATTCTATTTCGCATGGGTGTATTAATGATGACAGTATGTATTTGGGGGATGGAGTGCATTTGTCTCGGGTGGGGAATGAGTTACTCATAGGAGACTTCTTAGCATGGCTAAAAACGTTACACCATGACCTTTAGGTAGGAGTGTTGTGGGGGGTCCGGATAGCCGGTCAACTATCCGGCCTGTGGCGGTAAGGTCATGATCGGTGAGCACTAATTGGAAGATCCCTATGAGTGGGCGTCACCCAGCACGGATGGGAGCGCTCGGGGGAGGTGGCCATTGGCCCCTCAACGGGGAGGCGGTCCCTTCTAAGGATGGGTCGCCGAAAGAAAAGGAAAGGCGGTCAAGGCCCCTTCCTGGGTAGGAGGGGTTACAGCCCCCTCCTGGGGAATTTCCCGGGGCCAGGACGTCTGCGACGGCAGATGTGGTAAGTTGTGTGGGGTTTGGGGGGGGGTCTACGCTACCTTCTAGATACCTCACACGAGTCCTCGTACAACCTCTAAGTGGCGTCGAGTTTTATTGGGGCCCCCGTCAAGTCAAGGGAAATTGGTAATTGCACTTGAGGTACGCCTCTGGGCCGCCCCTCACAAGTGAGGGCGATATTTCTGGGTTAGGGATCTTGACACCGGTTACGACCTTGCCGTTGGCCCTTAAACGTTAGGATGTACAATTTCAAAATTTCAAGTAAATGTTTTGTAGGATGTTAGTTCGGCTAGGAGAACCTTTGTATTAGAGAATCTGTTAAGGTTAGCCAAACATCGCAATGTGGTAATGAAATTGTACATAATATGAAACTGTTTATTTAATGTTTTAATATTGTTTCATATTTTAATAAATACGGCCGGGAGGGTTACTCCCTCCCGTCTCCCAAAAACTTCAGAACTGTTTCCGGTTTCCCATCCTTGGGGATTGTGTTGAGAGGGGGTGGCGGGTATCTCAGCCATATGGACTGCATGCAGTGTTATCCCAAATTGAGGGAGGCCGTGATTTCACTGTGCGTTTCTAGAACCCTGAGACAGGTAGAACGTAAGAACCCTGTAATCAAAAAAGAACTTTTAGCTTGCATGTGGAGTGTCAAAATATTTAAGGCATATTTATGGGTAAGATTGTCTGGTTTACAGACTGATTATCACTCTTTAGTTAACATTATTTCTGGAAAAAAATTTAACATACTACTGCTAGGATTTCAAGACTGGCATCGAAATTACTAGAATTCTCTTTTACAATTGAATATATTCCAGGTAGGAAGAATTCATGAGCAGACTGTTTATCCAGGCGTCCCCTTGAGGAGTCTGAAAAATTCAAATGGAAATCAGAAATTGAGGAATGCTTTATTGCATATGTAGGAGATATCAGTATGTGTGACAAGAATGAAGATTGGGTCATAGTTATTAAAGAAGATAACATCTTAACCCCTTCGATGCTCATGACGAGCTCAGCTCGTCATGAGGTATATCTCTCGTGTGCTCATGACGAGCTGAGCTCGTCATTACCACACCCATTTACATTAGGGCCCAGCACAGGAGAAGGATACCATCAGCAGAGATGGCGCTAAAGTAAATACTCAATTTGGTAAAGTCAAAATGGGCAAAACAAAAACACCTGTCATATGATTTACAAATGTTCTGGAAAATTTCAGAAGAACTATCTGTCGAGAATGATGTTTTAGTGCGAGGAGACAAACTTATTGCTCCTTCTTGTTTTAGACACTGTATAATTGTTTTAGCCGACCAAGGTCACCTGGGTTCAACTGCAACAAAAAGGAAAATGAGGGAAAGGTTCTGGTGGCCTTGTATGGAGTTTGTGACACATTGGACTAAGTTAAAATGAGTGATAAAGTTTTAGTAATGGAACAAAAAGTAGAATCAGTAACTTTGTGTCTAGGAAAAGCTTGGCAACATTAGGAGTAGACTTCTTGGGTCCATACCAAATCTAGCCAAGCTATATGAGGTATTTCATAGTAATGGTTGATGAGCTTTCTAGGTGGGTTGAGGTACAACCAGTTTCTGAACCTACTACCAAGAAGGTGCTTGATTGTTTCCCAAAAGTTTTTTTCAAGAGAGCGGTTACAGGAGGTTATCCTACCTGATAATGGAGTTCAGTTTACATCAGCATAAATTAACTTGTTTCTAAAGAAATGTGGTATAACGCACTTAAGAACTCCATTATATCATCCCCAAAGGGAAAACTGTCTTTACAATGCAACCATTACATCGCACTACACATACAATGCAGGCATTAAATCGCAACATCCTTTACAACACATGACACTTTAATGCACGCATTACAACGCATACCATTGCAACGCATGACACTACATCGCATGTCACTAAAACGCAGGCATTACAACGTATACCATTACAATGCATACCATTGGAGTTAGAAAAGTAATTTTTAACCCCTACATTATCCAACACCTACCCTACTGTTCCACCCCCTGGAGTTAGAATAATAATTTTTACCCCTACACTATGCAGCACTTACCCTACTTTTGCACCTCCTAGAGTTAGAATAGTAATGTTTACTCCTATACTTTCCAATACTTACCTTAAATTCAATGTAATGGTATGCGTTGTAAAGGTAGTATACGATGTAATGGAATGCGTTGTAAAGGTAGTTTTTTAAAATGCTATGTAGTGTCATGCGATGTAATGGAATGCGTTGTAGTGGATGTTGTGATGTAAAAACTGCGTTGTAAGTGCATGAATTGTAAATGTATGCATTGTAACGTCATACATTCCCTCAAAGTGATGGGAAGGTTGAACGTCTCAACAAAGTGTTAAAGGAGTGTATTGAAGCTACCATTAGAAGTAACAATATTATAGCTGAGGCTATTAGAGACCTGGTGTGGTCTTATCGCACTACACTTCTTTCGGTGACAGGGAAGTCTCCATTTGAGTTGATGAAGGGAAGCTGCAACAGAATTGTGTACATATTAGATGATTCAGTTGATACCTAAACAAGGGAGTGTACTGGAATGGTGGAAGTGTGCAGAAGTTAAGTTGAACATGGCCAACGTAGAAAGAGTAAAGAAAGAGAGGTCTAGGTTGAGGAAATAGTGCAAATTGAAAGTAGGTGACGTGCTTTTAAAAAATCTAGTTATGATTGGGAAGGGCCTCTCGAAATTTAAAGATTGTGTTCAGATTTGTGAAATGTGAAAGAATTCTGTTATACTATCTGATGGGAATTTGTGGAACATCACTCGTGTAGCTTTAGTTCCCAATAGTGCTTCTGTGGACAGAAACGTGGAAAAGAAGGTAAAAGATAATGCGGTATTCAATCCAGCAAGAAAAAGCATCTGCAACAACGTAATGGAAGAATTTCATTGCACATTGAGTGTTTATTTTCCCTCCATTGTGTTGTCCATGCAAGTATATCATATTACATTTATGTTGATTGTGTTTTGCCTCTGTAACTGTTCTAGAGTTGAATATTCATTTTAAGAACTGTTATAACTTATTTTTCTTTTCCGTTTAAAGGGAGATGGTTGGTGGAAATGTTCTTTTTCTGGTGGGAGAAAGTGTTTCTTGCTTAGTTATATTTTATGAAATTGTATTCTTGTTCTATGCTTACTTATGCTTTATGTTATTGTATTCTTGTTTTATGTAAAAAGGGAGATGTGAGATGATGTGGAGATTAGTAGGTAGAATGTAGTCAGGTCATAGGTGTTCTGGCTCTGCGCGTCAGTTACTCGTGGGCCCCTTCATGGATGCTCAATAAACAGATACGCTTTCCTCCTATGATGTCTGGTGGCTTCATTACAGTCACAAAAGCATGCTTATTAGGTTTCCAAGACGGTCATAGTAGATTTGTGAAGTCTTTCCCCTGCTATGGAAACACAATATGTGTTGATGTACAGCATTGTCAAGGTTTTGTCTTCCTGAAATTTTCTTTGGATTGGTGCATCATTATACATTATTGCAGAAAGAAAGAATAAAAAGAGAGCATTAGTTAAATGATTGCACCCTGTAAATTCCTCATAGGTTGCAAAAATTCACCCCATCCTACATATTCCTAGAGTTTTGGATGCCCTATAGTTTAAGGCACTGATTGGTATTCTGCAGTTTGTCGGACATTTAATTTGGACCTAGCTAAATTCTCTACATTCACCATGCATGTCACTTGTATGTGCTTGTCTCGATTCAGTCAATGTATTTGGTCATGGTCTTCGTTCAGTCCTTTCTAAAAATTATAGCAATATTTTAATTGCTGGACGATCATTCAGGCCTCCACCCAGATTTGCTTATCTTGAAGGTTGTGAGCCATGAATGTAGAGCCTCAGCCACTTGAGAGGCGGTATGCAGGTGTTGAACATGAACGTGTACCATGACTCAATGTATTCAGCATGACAGGAATACTTCTGTGTTTCCCTAATTTCCTTGATGCATGTGTAGGAGTGTCATCTAAAGATTCATCATTGTTGTACTATACATGTTCAATGTATTCACTGAGGACATGTATAATAGTAGACAGACTGTACCAGGACCGTTTAATCATTCACACTATATGGTAGCAGAAGATCCCCCTATTGCAGCCAGTCTCATGTATTTATTCTGCTTTCTGTAAACAACCATTTGAGACCCCTAGAGAATACTGCACAATATAGGTAATTGGTTTGAGCCCCTGATAAAGCCAACTCAATCTTTAATCATTCTGAGGATGATCATTTCAATATGGTAAACTGGGTAATAGTAATAGAAGATATATACAACACTTTGAGTTTGAAACTGCTAAATTGGTGCATACCTACAAACATGCACACTGAACACAACATCTAAAGACATCCAGACATGCAAAAAGCAATGTGCCTCCTAACACACATGCACAAAGACCAGGTACACATGCACCCATGTCCACAGACCACCAGACATTCAGTCACTGATGCACACATACAAAGAGATATGTGGTATGCTATATTGGTTGTTATATGGCACTTAGGGAAAGCTGTACAAAAGCTGGAGATCTAACAGTGAAAATGGAATAAGAGTGAGGGAGTGTGGGATCTGCCTTGTACACAAAGTGATTTTACTCACAACAGGGCAATAGGTGGTAGGCTTTTGTTTGTCAGAAAAAGCAGAAGATTAAAATAGGCTACATTATGTAGAACACTAGAGCAAAGAGGGCAGGATGTATAAATTAAGCAGGAGAAACCGATAGCATGAGAGTAAGGGGCCCTAACAAATGCTTAACAATGGCAAACTGTTTAGAGGGATGCCAGAGGCAGCTGTGTACGATGACCACTAACTAGAACACACAGGCTGACACATAAGCAACACATTCAATTCTGACCTACAGTCACATACAACAAAGATAGTCAGGATCAGGAATTAGAACACTGTTTGGAACTCAAGAGACAGGAATTACAGGATCTGACAAATAATGCTGGGAGGTCGGCAGCACTAGCAACGCAGACACAAAGAAATGACCTTGGGGATAAGGCTAATAAAGTGATAGTCTGGCTTGAAAAAAGAAAGAGACAGAGATAGGAGCTGGGTTGCAGGCTTGTAGGATGAAAATGGACATACGTACAATAAGGGCGCGAGTTTTTGCAGATTACTATGAAAAGATATACACGTCCACACCAGGCAGGACAGCGCTCTACTGGCCGAGATGAGACTTACGGAACTATCCAATGACGATAAGGCACAAATAGACAAAGATATAACAACAGAAGAAATAATCAGGGCAATACAGGGCTTACAGACAGGGAAGGCACCGGGACCAAACGGACTGCTGGTGGAGCTTTTTAAATGTACAGCGAGTTGTAGTGTAGGTCCTTTATTTCCAATAGGCTCTGCGAATTGGAATAATATATCCTGTAAATTAGACGTAGGACTGAGGTCGACTAGTTCTCTACCGAATATACTAAACTTAATTGTGTGTGCCAGCTAGCTCAGAGGTCACTAGAAACTATCTCGAATTCACATGAAGGGATTAGTCTCTGACAACCGCATAAACATGACAACTTTGTTTCCCCAAGATAAAACTGATCTTCAGAGTCGTGGAAACAATAGATTGATATTTCACTCAGTCAATCGTGCATGCTTCGTTTCACCAGAGGTGCAGAGAAATAGATAGGCGGGCGTTTTCAATAAAAAGATTTATTGAACAGTCTTCTTTCTCAAGCATAAGAAATGAACTGCTACAATCGTAACACTGGTTGTAAAATATAATGCATACAGTATAAATAGTAGAATAACATAATACCGTAAGAGCATTGTATTGTTCCTAAACCAAAGATAAATACATACATAAATAAAAGAGGCTAAAAGTACTCAACTGGTGCATCTAAAATACGCCTACCCCAATGTACCTAACCTAAGCTTAGTACGAGGGAAGTAGTAAGTGAGGTGTAGCATTAAGGTAGTATTCTTTTGCCAAGAATCAGTCCAAGATTTCTTTAAGGGTCTAATCAGCTCTGTTCCTAAGTTTAAAATGAAGAAGGCTGGTCTCGGGACTTGATTTCCCAGCAACCCACAAGGGTAGCTTGGAAACACTGGAGCTGGATTTCTCGGCAGGAGAAAAGACAGCGTCTCTCACAGTGCATATGCTGGAGGGTCGGCTTCCTTCGGCACTTGCTGTAGCAGGATGCGTCAGGCAAGTGGATAGTCGAACTTCTCCAAACCACTGTGTGTTTGCTTGGGCAAATGTGGGCATATTTATACCTTGAAGGTGCCAGGTTTGACGTATGGTTGGACATAATAACGTCATCAAAGAGTCTCAGTTCTTTGACAACTCCTTGAATTCTTGGATAAATCAATATTCAAGCAAGGGGAAGTCCCTGAGTGCTGAAGGCGGGTTTTTCCAAGAAATCGTTGTGGATTTTCGGAACTAGTGGAAGTAGCCCTGCCGTATTTGGACTGCATGAGCTATGCTAAATATGGTTATGATTTCTATGCCTATATAAGGATATGGTGATTTATACCTATATAAGGGCATGAATCTGGAAATTTACAATAGGGTCCTAAAATAATATATAACACCCACTCCACGATATTATGTTCATCTAAGTTCAAGCACTAAAATATGTAATCTAAAGCATGTGTATACAACCCTCAAAAATTCATATACAATGCATTTAAAACGGTTGCACACGAAAAAATGAGCATTTTTGTACTGTACATATTTAAAGGAAATGACTTCATTGTAAGCATATGAAAGTATATTAGCAATGCTAAATCACGAAAATTACATTAATGAAATGGCTCTTAGTTACAGAAGAGAAAAAGAAAGAAAAAAACATTTTGAGACCATCCCATAGCAGAATATACAAACTGTTTTGGTTTGTGGGTTAGGCTAAATATTGTTTCTAGGAAGTGTTCAAGCAATTCTTGTTCTCTAAGAATAGTTTTAGTTTAAGCAGATTACTTTTGTGTCAAAGTTTAATTTAGGTTTTTTTGGGGAAAAAAGTCAAATAAAATCTGTCATAAAAATAGAGTTCCGAACTCGGTAGCTTTTGTTTTGAAAAAAGAGAAGGTCGATTTTCAGAGTTTGAAAGAACGCTGTGTGCTAATTTCAAAAGTCATTCTCGTCGTCAGGAGAAAACATTAAGTCATCAAGGCTGACAAAGAAATCGTCTACCACAGTAGATGAAAGTTCGACTACTTAATTAAGAAGGACAATTGTGCACATATGTGAAGCATCACGGTCAGCGTCAGTTTCCACGTTAGCAATGTTCATAGCAGATAGTACCTGGGTGCCTGTTGATCCGCGTATCTCACCTCCAGTTGGATTAGCCTGTGAGACCTCAGTGAATGCCGTCATCAGGATTGGTAGCCGTTGGGGGCAACAAAACCCATGAGCCGTTACCAGACCCAGTAATGCGTCAGCATCCGTTGGTGCAACCGATGGTAGTGTTAGACAGACATCTAACACGTATTCCTCTCCATAAAGCAGGCATCGTAGAACAGGTAAGATGCAATCTTGCCACATTGGTCTGAATGACAGGAACCATGTGGTATTCAGATCTCTCAAACGAGCCAAGCCAAGGATCTGTGTTATTCTGTCACGGGACCTCATCGCCTGCAGCGTATTTTCCATGCTGGCTTGGGTAACGCTGGTGGCCGGATTTGCCATAACGGAGCAGGAGGAATAAAAATAAGATCCCTGCTACAAGTCCCAAAATGAGAGGCAGGCCGCCGAACACAGAGTGGATGAAGTTAGGAAAAATGTCCAGGACTGCTTCAAAGGGTGCTAACAGTCCCGAAACAATTGTCTTAAATACATGTGTAATACCGCTGGTATCAGACATGTTAAAGATACAACCTAACATTTCTGCGAAATGTACTGGGCAGTTTGTTGATAATAATGCATGTATCGCTGCAGAGGACCCTGCAACTTGCAGATCATACATCTCTCTGGATGAGGTCAGTGGCACAGTTTTTTGCAAAATAGCTTTCATTCTGCTTAAAGTATCAATTCGAATAGAAGAGATGTTCAGTGAAGGCCATAGTGGCAACTCCCCGTCTGTCTTGGTTTTAGGAAACAATACTTGCATACAACAAGTGACCCTGGCTGACACAGCTGCGAGATAACTTATTCCTGGCACCATTCCACAACAGCTGTGATCATTGAGCATAACGTAGCTGCCTTTGGAAAGCTGCCTGAAAATTGGATCTATCACCGCAGTGGGTTAACCCTGCAGGTGGCAAGAAAGGTTATTGAAAGAACCTTTGCAGGCTCCATGTAAATTAATACCCTGATACAATAGTGTACCGCTTAGTGAGTTTTCACAATTTTTACCACTAAGAAATACTTCCTTTCCTCCACTCCAACATGTGTGTGTGTGTGGTAAATCCCAGGTCTACTTAATGTATTCTTTACCAAACCTTTCATACAGGCCTGCTGGTATATGTTTTAGGCAATACTGAAACTGGAAAGTCGTCACTGGTATCGTGATGGAGCCATGTATTATCCATTCAACTGATGGTTTCTCAGAAACGGTCAATGGTAATCTCTCCAGTTTTTCAATGCTCAGCACTGTATAGTCTGGCCCCCTCTGTGCCAACGAGATTTGTTTATCTGTAAGGTTAAATACAGTAAACAGTGATGTGGTGTTGATCGGACGCCAAGGCACATAGCCAGAACAAAGGTTTTGCAACGTCCAGCCTAATAGCATTATAGAAAGTAATTGAGACTGGCCATGTTATAACATTAGCAAGTCTTGTTCCGTTATGTCTGGGACGACTCTTGGTGGCCATCCACTCTGGGCACAGCACCCACACCCACAGATCAGGCACGTAACCTTGGCTTCATCCTAGACTCCTCTCTCTCGATGTCCAGACAAGTCAACGCAGTCTCATCCTCCTGCTTCAACGTACTTCGCATTCTCAAAAAGACCTTCCGCTGGATCCCCCTTGAGACAAGAAAGACTGTCACCCACGCACTGGTCACGAGTCGACTGGATTATGGTAACACACTATACGCCGGAATCACAGCAAAATTACAGAAAAAACTCCAACGCATCCAAAACGCATCAGCGAGACTCATATTGGACATCCCTCGCCAAGATCACATCACCGGACACCTAAAAGACCTCCACTGGCTTCCCGTCAACAAAAGAATTACGTTCCGTCTTCTCACCCACGCACACAAGGCCCTCTACAATCTAGGACCCCAATGCCTCAACACTCGACTGTCCTTCTACAAACCCACCCGCCAACTAAGATCATCCAATCAAGCCCTCGCCGAAGTCCCGTGCATCCGAAAATCCACCATGGGTGGCAGATCCTTCTCCTTCCTGGCTGCCAAAACATGGAACTCACTCCCCACTCACCTCCGCCTTACTCAAAACCACATCTCCTTCAGAAAAGAACTTAAAACCTGGCTATTCGACAAATAACGAACCCCTTCCCCAAGCGCCTTGAGACCCTCTGGGTGAGTAGTGCGCTATATAAATGCCCAAACTTGAACTTGAACTTATGTCTATGACATAGGATACAGTGCTGTCCAAAGAATATATTCTGGACGACAGAGTTGTTAACCCATTGTCAACCACAGAGAGTGATTTCTATAAATTAATACGATCAGTTTCTCGTATTCTTTCAGCTGTTTCCATTTGCGTGACATTCCAAGCTTCCTTGTAAGCCGCGGATATACCGGCGTATATGAAACGTCTATGACGTGGATTACGAGGACCTAGTAAGAAGTTCGTAAATCAACGCCATCTTTAAGCAAAGATAAATGTTGTGTTGTTTTATTTCTGGAAGTGTGGATTTCTGCAGCCATTCAAGGCATAGTTTTCCTACACTATAAGTGGTTATTATCCCTGGATGTTGTCTTTGGATATATCTTGGATTTGGCCGAGTTACTGTGAACCCTTTTGTCTTGTTCAGGAATCTATCTTGACAGTTATTCGTGTCTGTGGGCCAGATTAACCATTTTTTCCATTCAGGATTTGTTCTGTTGTAAAATATAATTTACATCTACCTCCTCATCTGAGTTAAGTTACTATCAGGTGTGGGTTTAGGTATGGACGGTTTGTTTAAATCTTTTATCTTAGCAATGCCAAGACAAGATGTCTGTTGAACAGTGTCATTTAAGAACAGTATTTGTTCTGGGATAATGCATGCTCTGAACAATGCTTCTAAACCTTGTACCTGCCAGTCTTTTGTGCCCCAACCTGTTTTTGTTTCAATGCTGTCTTTCCAAAAGTCAAAGCCTAAGGAGCACAATTGAGCATAAAAGGCAGCAGAATATATTTTTTTAGTATTTGTCAACTTACTTTTCATGCCTGTCTTATTCACACTTTTAAAGTAAACACTTTCTGGGTTTGTAATATTAAAACCTGTAAAATATGGATATTTTCTTAGAAATGTTTTAGAACTACCTTCTGGAGGTGTTGGACAATGTTCACATTGATTATAAGTTAAAACATTTCTAGGCTTTGTAGATTTATGCAAATAATGATGGCCTAAATGGTTAAAACAATACATTTCTTCATAATTTGATGAACCTTCTAAGTATTCATGTTTTGTAAATTTTTCTGACATTTCTAAGTCTGCCATCATGTTATTAACAGTCTCAAAGTCCCAATCATCAAAAAATGTGCTAGGTGAGACGAAATCACTCAAGGAAACCTTAAATTGATGCGGAATCTTTAGCAGTTCAACTGGGCCATAAATGTCATATTCAGTTGTATCCCAAGCTATTCCACCAGGTACTGGGATCGCTGTGATGTTCACTGATGACAGGTCTCGTTGTTCACGATGAGATGATTTGTGTGGCTTCAGGAGCAAGTTGATGTTCCTACTTGCTGTGTCAATTTTAATGTGCTTTCCATCTATCAGCTTTCCCAAAGTTTAAAACAAGAATGAGCCATAGCAGGAGATAAAGTACACCTAACACAATCCAAAGTTCAACCCATGGTGAAACCAGATATGTATTTGTAAGCTCTCGACCAAGTTCCTTTACTTTTTCCTTGAAAGATTTGTTTGCTGCCGTAGTTTCAGGTTCACTGGGATCCTCAGAAAAGTTATCGAAGTTGATAAAGTAGCCAGAGGCAGTTCTGTCAATTGTTGGTATCACATCCGGATTATTTGAAATTGCTGGAGCTGCTTGTTCCCTTGACATGTTTGTATAGTCAGATGCTATATCATTGTAGACGGGAGTTTCTTGACAAACTGTTATTTGGGCTTCAAGAGGCACAAGTTCCATGGCTTTATTGCATAGTATTTCTTTTCTCACTTCAGAATCTTCAAAGGTGATGAGTCTTTCAGTTTGAACCTCTTGGATGGTAGCAAGATTTGGTCGTCTGCTACATCTTGGGAGTCCACTGGGCCTACTACTTATTATCGACCACATGATGTGGTTTTACCAGGTCAATTGACACAGACTGGTTCTCCTTTTTTCCAGCAAGGTACGGCAGTAACACTGTTCTTGATCCGAGGACTGCTAGAACTGGTACTGGTTTTCTGTAAGAAGGCCCAAATCCCATCTTGTCCGCTATTTTCTCCCTGACCAGACCCCCAGTCTTTGGAATCCAGACATGTCTTGCTGGGACAGGTGGTTTTTCTTCAGTGGTCGTTTGCTTTTCGCTGGTATTGCTTAGACTTCTTTTTTCATTTAAGTCCTGTAAAACAGCCAAACGATCTTTGATATCAAAGGGTTTTTGTTCCACCGCTGAAGTGTGACAGTCGAGGTCTTCAACCAACATTCTAGTACCAAAAAGGATTTCATATGGAGTGATTCCACCCAGAGAATTTCTTGACAGGTTATTAAGATAACGTTAAACATTTATTAGATGTTTGACCCACCCATCACCCGAACCTAATACCCTAGCTGTTATAATAGATGGCTTTATGTCACGTTTTTTTCTCTCCACAACTGAATTTCCATCAGGATGGAATGGACTCGAAAATCGCAATGCAGTTCCCAAGCTGGCCCTAGCCTCCTTGTAAGCTCGCGAGCTAAACGCAGGACCCTGGTCAGAATGTAGTGTGCCGATAAAGACTCGCAAATCTTTTATAACAGTTCGAGCGTCAGCCGAGCGCTGGGTCCACATAAAAAATGAATCAGGTCTTAATATTTGTGGGACTGCATCAGTCCATTTGGACGTCTGCATGTAGATAGCCTTATGCTGTTTAAAAGTAGTATCTGTACTGGGCTGGCTACACTGTAGTCAGGAATCTGGTGGTGTTCAAAGCTGTGGTATTTGTAACAGTGAGGAAATATAAATTTTATGGTCAAGTTGTGTTCCCTAGCGCGTACCCCACCGTCTCCATGTACCAGCTTAAAGTGCATGTAACTTCCCTCCTGTGCCAGCTATGAAGACGCAAATACATTTGCGTCCAACGTCAACATGTCCTCTTTCAGACCCACCCAGAATGGGTTAAATAGTCCGTTCCTAAGTATGCTATGCCAACGTCTTTTTGTAGTGTACCTTACACGTTTTTCTGCTCTGGCAAAGTAGGCCCTGAATTTCTGCCATCGAGCCTCCTTTCTGGCTTCTGACTCTGAAAGCCTCAGCCCAGGCTGCCTCTGTACCCGTGAACTCTGACTTACTCCCAGCGCGGCCCACCGAGCTCAGCTCCGCCTGCTGCCTGCCAAGACTGACTATAACCTTCGGGTTATCTGTTCCGCTCCTCGAAAATACATTCCTGCCTACTAGCTTCAGTAAACATCCCCCTCAGCTACAGAACCAAAGGGCCGTCCTGTCTCAGTGCAAGTAATTCATAGCCTCTGTTACCATGCTCCCATGGAAGGCCCCTTGCCCCCACGCTTCTCATGCAGACACTCAGGCGCTCATACACGCATTCATAGTCAGTATAGAATAGCTTCTGCCCCAGAGACCTTTCCCGTCCAGATAATATGGTTCCCAAACATCAGATATCAGATATGATAGAAGTACGAGTTGATCTGACATGCCAGACTTCTGTCTCTTTCCGTCAGTGTAAATGTCAAGTCCCCTGCACCATCCAGTTTCACGTCAATCACACGTCATGCAGCTGCGTGCGCATCCAAGCTTCCGATTTCTGCTGACATTGCAACATTTCTGTTAGTGCCACCCCTTTTGTGACACCTACCTGTGACGTTTCTAGCACACACCTCCAGTTCACGCCTAGTCCACGCCTTCTGATTACGTACTAGTAACACGTGGATACTGTTATCTTGTCTTCTCTCAGCTGTTACGCCTACTATATTGCTTTCTATGACATGAATTAAGTATATAAGCTATGTACTGTCAATAAAATGTAGCGCTCTATCCCTTCTTCCACCCCTGTGGTGGGAAGAACATGATATCCTGGTCTTGACCATTCCTTTTTGAGGAATAAAACCCCTAAGAACTCTAACACCACGGACTCTGGTTCTTTCTTTCCGACTTGAGTTATTATTGATTAAGTACTTACCTGCATAGAAATTTCGACGGTAAATTATATATTTACATCATTTTGGCGCCCGAACAGGGACCCCTCCCCCACCTCACGCGCCGGTTGGTGCGTTGCAAGCTCTGTCCCCTGCCATCAGTTAGACGGAAACTACGCGTACCGGCAGGATTTCCTGCATCTCCCTCTGGCCCACGGAGGTGACGAAGACTGCGATCAGTACCCAGACGAGGCGGTGAGGAGTGCGGAGGATCCCGACCAGAGCCTAGCCGAAAGAAGCAAGGTCCGAGGTGTCAAGAGGCCCACCAGTTTTCCGAAGTTTTCCGAAGTTTTCCGAAGTATCGAGTCGAGTCCAGTCGAGTTTTCCGAGGCCTTCTGTTTCCGTGCTTCCCGGTGAGTACCATTGCTGGGACGTATCTAGACGGGTTTGGGTACACAAGTCCGGTCTGCACTGTTTTTAGACAGTGTATCTGTACTGTTTAGCAGTACATCCGTTATTTCAAGTTTCTACACTGTTTTAGACAGTGTATCTGTGCTGTTTAGCAGTACATCCGGTATAGAGGGTAGTCATATATGTCTGAAATCTCTTTTGTGATTAATGTCGTGGTATGAGTGTGACTGTTTTTGTGCATTATTGTGTTCTTGTATAACCAGCTATATTCAGTATTAAGAAGTAAGGATTGAGCACTCAGTATTAAGTAAACAAGATGCAGTTTTTCGACAAATTAAAGCAGATAGGAACTAGGAAAGGGATACTAGAGGAAGCAATTCCTATCCCCCCTAGGGACACTCCAGGAAACTTTATGTACCACAAGCATGGCATAGATGCCATATTATATCTAGATTTATGGGCCGACTATACTAAGCATCTAGACGAAAGACACCGATGGCCTGTTACCGGAACATGGGATGCCGAGTGCATCATGAAGGTAGAGGAAGCACTATGGAAAAAGAAAGCCAGACAGTCTCAGAAAGACGCCATAGAGTTTTGGCGTAAGGAATCACATAAGCGTGCTGAAAAAGCACTACGTAGAGAAGACAGACTTAAAGAATCAGACAAGGCCCAAGAAAACGAGTTAGTTACCGAGGGGATCCGAGTAAAATCAGAGCAGGTAGACCGCGCACGAAATAACCTCGTAAACGGTATGTATCTCGCGGCCGAGGGTTCGCCTGAGGCCATTTCTGAAATACCGAAAAATCTGCCGACACCATTAGTTCCAACTAAAGTAATGCATAAGACTACTAAAGACATATTCCTGAATTCCTATCTAGAGGATGTAGCACCCGCTTACACCAACCTCCCTGTCCGCGCCCTGCCTAACGACAGGGACGGGGGTGGTAACCCGCCCCAAGATCATATTCCGCCAGTACCACAACAGAATGCTCCTGTTCCACCACCTCCACCACTTCCTGCACCTAAAGTTGATCTACCGAAACCACTTCTACCTGATCCTACTAAAAGACAAATTCAAGTTCAGATACAGACTCCGCCGAGAGATAATGCCCAAACTTCCGCCTCAGGGGGTGCGGCCGGGGGTCTTCAAACACCGCCGTTAACACGCAGGTTACAGCTCGGGGATTTGCGGAATCCTTTTACGTTCAAGTCACCCCGCCTTGACATATTCAAAGAAAACCTTTCAGTTTGCAGATATGATCCAGTACCCGGTAAAGACAATAGAATGATGATGGCATCACTACGGTTAAGATCTGCTACTGATTTCCTGCTGTGCTATGCAGGAATGAAGGAGCGCCTAGATAGAATATATGAGTTTGTTCAGACGGGGAAAGACCCTGACAGTATTCAGGAGGCCATGGAGCGTCAGAAAGTTGACGTTCAAGCACAGATACTACGTTTTTTCATAAATTGCCTAATAAGAGAACGAGACAGGCCTGGGACAGATCAGAGTGAATTAGATGCACTAAACAAGTGGGGTCAAAATATATCTGAAGGAAAACATGATAAGGGGACTTGCATAGCCAGTATGTACAAGAAAATTAGAAAAGCAGTGATAGAAATACACCAAAAAGAGAAAGAAAAGGCTTCCTCCGAGGAGGAAGAAGAACTTGAAGAACCAGAAAAGACTACAGATACTATAGCGTATGTAGGTAAGGGAACTTACCTTAGGAAAGGTACCCGTCCGGAAAGCAAGAGAGTTTTTCTCTCTGCCTTAACAAACCCGAATTCTTCTGAACATCAGTTCCAGGAGACTGATAAAAGACTCCGAGACCGAGTGGGGTATCACATACTCAATTCGATGGATGAACAAGAACTAGCCCGGTCAGCCATATTATGGGCTGAAAATCCGGATATGTATAATGATGACACAGTAGCGCAGACATTTCTGAACCTCTCCCCAGACGAACAGAAATTAGCAGGTGTATACATGATTCAGCACCTCCTCACGAAATACAGAAACCAACATTCTGATCCAGGTCCCTTACATGAAACATTAGAAGCACTACTCATGGATAGATGGAGAGGTCTCAGTACCAAGTTAATACAAATAATTCTAGAACAACGACATAGATATAACGCTTTCATAAGCTCTGAATATGTTCCCGCTCCGCCCCCAGAAAGGAAAATGTATCACATGCAACGCCTGAGTGGCATTGAAAGTCAGAACCCCTTACGAGAAGTACACCCAGTTATGGGTGAGGATCATCTCTTGAAACGTGTATATGTACACACGCCACTGACTAAGTTAGAACTATTAGAAATGAAGAAACTAGTCCCGAGCCAGGATAAAGACCCTGCAGGTTTTCACAGAGAGCTTAAAGACAGTTACTGATGGGGGATTACACATATGAAGATATCATGAAAATGTTAAAAGTACTGCTGCCCACGGGCATCTACGAGAAACTGAAGGAAAAGGAATGGGAGGTAGGAGAGAAAAAGATTGTATGGGCAGAAATAGAAGATGAAGAGAACAAACGTGTCCCAGGGGTAGGCCTTGGGGACAAAACTAAAGCATTACCAGGTTTGATAGTACAGGTTCTGCCAAGATTATTGACAACTAGAAAAGAAGACTGGGATGCAATTTCAGCATGTAAACAGAAACCCGACGAAGATACTAGTGACTTTTATTCAAGATTCGAGAAATGTTTTATTATTAATAGTGGTCTTAAACCAAGTAGCGAGTCGTACCCGCATCTTTTTGTATCAAAGTTAGTTGAGAATTCCCTGTTAGCAGTCAAGAATCGTGTATACAAGGTTGAAAGTACATGGCAAGCAAATACGCCATCCCAGATGTTACAAATGTTACAATACCATCAGAATAGAATTAGAGAAGAACAAGACCAGGAACAGAAACGCATGAAAGACACGAAAATGAAAATGTTAGTAGCCCAGTCGGTCCATACCGACGGAAACAGAAAGGGTACGAACCAGACAGGTCACGCCGCAGGTCCCGTTAAAGGGACATGCAATTATTGCAAGCAGCCAGGTCACTACGTACATGAATGTCCAGTTCTGAAACATAACATAGCAACAGGTAAAACTAAAGAGAGACCGCATCCACCTAGACAAGATCAGGTTCAGCAACAGACTTCACAGAATGTACAGCCCATGCAGAACACACAGCCTATGCATGCTACATCTCATACAGCACAGACAGTAGCGGTACCACAGCCCACTGCCACGACTCAACAAGTTTCCCAACAGATGTACCAGTATGCCCAATCTGCTTACCCTGAGTATCAACGATACACATGAAACAGCCTAGAGAGGGAGTTTGGCTTGCCTCTTATTGAAATTCCTGTAGATCAAGAAGGTCCTTATGTACACAGTCAAGTATTGGGAAAAGATAGAAAGTTTTTAATTGACACAGGGGCAAGCCGCACAACGATCAGTCATAATGAAGTCCCAGGGGCACCCCTCTCAGGCTCACAGAATGTTTCCCTTGGTTTTTCAGGACAGCCCATTGTGAATGAAGTATCTGAACCAGTTCCCCTGGCTGTGGGTCCATTATCACGAGTTACAGACTTGTTACTTACGAAATCATGCCCAGAAAATCTGTTAGGAATTAAAACATTGAAGGCTCTAGGAGCTATAATCTGCTGTTCCCCGGAGGGAGTTAGACTCTTTCTACGGGATTTCAAGGGTCATTATGGCTTGCGAGAATTTGATGTCAGATTGAAGAATGTACCAGATCACCTGTGGGCAAAAGGCCCAACTGATGTAGGTTGTATGCATATCACACCATACCGTGTTACACTCAAGACAGGAGTTGTTCTACCACGAATCAGACAATACAAGTTACCACCCGATGCTGTAGTGGCTTTACTGAAAATCATTGAAGAGCTCATAGCCCAAGGAGTGGTCGTAGAGACCGACTCCAATATCTGTAATTCACCCATCATTCCAATTCTTAAACGTACTGACCCCAATGCACCGCCAGTATATCGGCTGGTGATTGATCTTCGAGAGCTGAATAAATGTATTGTACCACAGTACCCTGTGGTCCCCGATATCTCTTCCCTATTGACTACTATTGATTCAGAAGCAACGTTCTTTACTGTAATTGATCTCAAGAACGCTTTCTTCAGTGTACCTATTGATCCAGAGAGCCAATATCTCTTCGGATTCAGTTTAAATGGACGAAGCTTCAAATTTTCCCGCGCACCTCAAGGATTCACAGAAAGCCCCAGCATCTATAGTTAAGCACTGAAAAGACAACTAGATTGTATTCAAATGCCAGTTAACACCGCTTTACTGCAATACGTCGATGATCTATTGATCACCGCACGAAGTGAGCCCGAATGTGAACAAGCGTCACTGACAGTTTTACATTTTCTGGCAGACAAGGGACACAAGGTGTCTCCTTCGAAGCTTCAATTCTGTGTTCAGCAAGTTGTGTACTTGGGTCACTTGCTGTCCAAAGTGGGGAGACAGCTCACTCCCGATCGCATTCAGTTAATTGTAAATATGCCACGACCCCAGACACAAAAGGAAGTGCGGGCCTTCATAGGCCTCACCTCGTACTGCAGACAATGGATTCCTCAATATGCATTTCTAGCTAAACCACTCATCCAGTTAACGACGCAGGAGGCAGCGACTTCGACTGTCCTCCCTTGGACTCAGGAACACACACAAGCCTTTGAGGAATTAAAGAAAGCATTATGTCAAGCACCAGTTTTAGCGACACCATGCTACAGCAAACCGTTTACACTTTTTGTTACAGAACGTGATGGTACAGCATTGTCTGTCCTCACTCAAGACCAAGCAGGTTCACATAAGCCTTGCGCTTATTTTTCAAGTACATTGGATTCAGTAGCCCAGGCACTCCCTGCGTGCTTAAAGTCAGTAGCAGCAACAGCGTTAGCAATAAGACAGAGCGATTCGATTGTTTTAGGACATCAGTTAACAGTACAAGTTCCACACTCTGTAGAGGTTCTGTTAAACAGAACCCAGACTCAACACTTGACTATAGCACGACTGACAGGTTACGAATTAACGCTATTCCAGCCACACATAGAAATCAGACGCTGCAGCATTCTGAACCCCGCAACACTGTTACCTACAATTATGACAGATCCAGCCCCGCATGATTGCATAGAGATCATTAATGCAGTAACAAAGCCCCGACGAGACTTAACAGATGTTCCATTGACAAATCCAGACCTGACACTTTATGTGGATGGTTCATGTATGCGAACAAGTACAGGAGAATTAGTGGCCGCATATGCCGTGACCACTGAAACCGAAGTAAAAGAAACACATCGTATTGACACACTGTCTGCTCAAGCGGCAGAGCTTATTGCTCTGACCCGAGCCTGTATTCTAGCCAAGAACAGAAATGTCAACATATACACTGATTCCCGTTATGCGTTCGGAGTTGTACACGACTTCGGCATGTTATGGCAAGAACGAGGTTTTCTGACCTCTCATGGTGCCAAGATCCAACACGGTCCCCTCATTCAAGCCCTGTTAGAAGCAATACATCTGCCTTCAGGCATATCAGTCATGAAGTGTAAAGCACATACTAAAGTTACAGATTCTGTTTCCCAGGGTAACGACCTGGCAGACCAGACAGCAAAACATACAGCATTGACTCACACTCAGACAACTGACATGACAAAGACAATAGGACCGACAAATTGTATGACAGTCAGGGATCCCACACTAGATGTTATCGATATTCAGACACATGCTACCCCAGAAGAAATAAAGAAATGGATTGAACTAGGAGGGATCCAGACAGATCAAGGTTGGATGACGAAGGGAAAATCTACATGGTTTCTCCCTGACTCTATGGTTCAAGTCATGATTAATACAGCACATAGTCCAGCACATCTAGGAGAAAAAGCGATGTTAGACAGTTTACAAAATCTTTGGAGCAATAAACACTTACGAGCAGCAGCAAAACAGAAAGTGCGTACTTGCATGATCTGTTGTCAGTTCAATCCAGGTAAAAGCGTCCCTGTAGAGCAAGGTGGATTTCATCCTCCCGATCACCCTTTTGAAGTCCTCCAGATGGATTATGTCCAGATGGACCGTTGTCGAGGATTCAAATATGTCCTCGTAATTGTTTGTGCTCTGTCCCGTTGGACCGAAGCATATCCAGTCCCAGATTATACTGCCCCGACCACTGCCAGGCAGTTGGTTCGTGAATTCTTCCCACGGTACGGCATGCCTCGTGTCGTGTATTCAGATAACGGTCAGCCATTCTCATCGGAATTAATGAAGCAGGTTTCTTTGCTGCTAGGATATCAATGGAAATTCCATTGTGTCCGACATCCCGAAGCCGCAGGCCTTGTAGAGAGGCATAATCAGACATTAAAGACCCGTCTTGCTAAAATATGTAAAGAGAAAGGGGTCGACTGGATAGTCGCCCTGCCAGTGGCACTGTTCTATATGAGAATGGTTGCCCATTCGAGATCAGGACTATCCCCGTACGAAGTGGTCTTTGGCAGACCACCGAATATGTGGGGGACGCCCATTCCGAAGAAAATTACTGATGTTGATTGCAATATGTTGACAGATTACCTTGCCTCCTTGATGTCTGCACTCCAATCATGTCGTTCACAGGTTGCCGCAGCCTTCCCTGACAACACTGATGTAAAGCCGCATGATGTCCGTCCAGGCGACCTGATTCTCATAAGAAACTTTGACAGGAAAAGCCTGCTGGAGCCCCGCTGGAAATCGCCGAAGACCGTTCTACTTACTACGAGGACAGCGGTGAAAGTTGAGGGCAGGAAGGGGTGGATCCACATGAGCCATGTTAAACTGTGCAATGAACTGAAATCCGACCCAGGCTCATCCACCCCTTCCAAAGACTGTATCGAGCCCAGTGACTCTAAGGTTTCCGAACGAGAGAAAACTCCCCAAGAGGAGTACCGACTCAAGCTTCGATCTAGCAAGTCAGACAGTTTAATTGTTTAAGTCCTCCCCTAGGTGAATCGGTTAAATAGTTTCTGACATGTATCCCCTAGATCGAGATAGAGAGAGAGAGAGACAATTCAAGAAACGTACATACTGCAAGTCACTGCGTAGTCACTGTATAGTGACATTGTTAATAATGTTTTTTCTAAGTCTTCTGATAATAGTTGCAAGTATACTTCTCCCTATCTATTACCCTATTTTCAAGCGTGAACAATCTGCTTACAATGTCTCTGCTGAACATTCTTTTAGCGAGTTACCTCCACATGAACTCTCCTACAGACTTGCGCTGCGCAATAACACATTCATTAGTATGCTACATCATTCCCATCAGACTAACAATGCTACAAACTGCTGGATATGTGGCCGACTCCCTCCCTACCAGAATTACAAGGGAGCTCTGCCCCTCTTTCCGTACCCGTTCACTCACAATGGCTCCTGTGGTGCATGGTTTAAAATAATTAATTCCTTAGATCCTGATATTGCTGTTTTCGATGGGGGCTGGGTTTGGGGAAACTTGAACTTGGTCCTGCTCGACGTCTGTTACCCTGATAAAGAGGGACTCCCCACTAGAATAGGAACTGATCTAGAAAATGAAGTGTATGGATTAGGTAATTACACAATTAACCTTATGATTCTTACTGTTGAGTCCGAAGCTGCACCAGTTCTGCCCGTTATGTCAGTACTACCAGTCACTGGTGAATTATGTGTCAGGAAGAAAGGTTCAGTACACTTAGGTCATAGTAAATGTACTACTGTGGTCGAATTCAGTGATCATGGTAAATCGTCCTTTAAAGCTATCCGTCATTCCTATTTTGTTTGTGGTCATACCGCATACATACGCCTACCTCCAGACTGGGATGGTACCTGTTATATTGCATTCCTTCTGCCACCTGTTTTTCTAGCTCCTCCTGATTACCACAGAAATACAAATCTAGTAAAGAATAGACTCAGAAGAGACATCCCACTTGTCAACTACACAGAAACAGCATGGGAACAGTACACCGATTTTAATAAAGGATTCTTTTTCTTTTTAGGACCTGTTCAAAATAGTAAACTAATACGCAGATTAACTAGAACACTTGAAGCAGTAGTGAATGAAACTGCCTCCGCCCTAGGTAACTTAACCGAAGAGCAGTCCGCCATGCGGGTTGTTGTCCTTCAGGATCGTCTTGTTATTGACGTCATCTTGGCAGATAGAGGTGGAGCCTGTAAGGTCATCGGGTCAAGTTGCTGTGTTTTCATTCCAGAAAACGCGCCATCTGTATACAAAGCTATTACACGTCTTCATAAAATTGCTAATCTGATACATCAGAATCCAGGCACCTGGACTTGGTCCGGTTGGTTCTGGACAACGTTAACCGCTTGGGGATGGAAGATCCTATCCTTCCTAGGCATTGGCCTAGTCCTAGTATTCAGTTGCTGCCTGTGCCTGCAGTGTGGGCCAGCGATTTGTGGACTGTGTGCCACGTCATGCATTGAACATTCCAGTTTCCTTTCCAAACGCAAAAGAAAGAAAGAGGAGCAAATGATGTTACAAGAACAAACTGATCGGTTCATGAGGATCGATATATCATGAAGGGTCCGTAGGGAACAAGGAGGGAATGAGGAAATATAAATTTTATGGTTAAGTTGTGTTCCCTAGCGCGTACCCCACCGTCTCCATGTACCAGCTTAAAGTGCATGTAACTTCCCTCCTGTGCCAGCTATGAAGACGCAAATACATTTGCGTCCAACGTCAACATGTCCTCTTTCAGACCCACCCAGAATGGGTTAAATAGTCCGTTCCTAAGTATGCTATGCCAACGTCTTTTTGTAGTGTACCTTACACGTTTTTCTGCTCTGGCAAAGTAGGCCCTGAATTTCTGCCATCGAGCCTCCTTTCTGGCTTCTGACTCTGAAAGCCTCAGCCCAGGCTGCCTCTGTACCCGTGAACTCTGACTTACTCCCAGCGCGGCCCACCGAGCTCAGCTCCGCCTGCTGCCTGCCAAGACTGACTATAACCTTCGGGTTATCTGTTCCGCTCCTCGAAAATACATTCCTGCCTACTAGCTTCAGTAAACATCCCCCTCAGCTACAGAACCAAAGGGCCGTCCTGTCTCAGTGCAAGTAATTCATAGCCTCTGTTACCATGCTCCCATGGAAGGCCCCTTGCCCCCACGCTTCTCATGCAGACACTCAGGCGCTCATACACGCATTCATAGTCAGTATAGAATAGCTTCTGCCCCAGAGACCTTTCCCGTCCAGATAATATGGTTCCCAAACATCAGATATCAGATATGATAGAAGTACGAGTTGATCTGACATGCCAGACTTCTGTCTCTTTCCGTCAGTGTAAATGTCAAGTCCCCTGCACCATCCAGTTTCACGTCAATCACACGTCATGCAGCTGCGTGCGCATCCAAGCTTCCGATTTCTGCTGACATTGCAACATTTCTGTTAGTGCCACCCCTTTTGTGACACCTACCTGTGACGTTTCTAGCACACACCTCCAGTTCACGCCTAGTCCACGCCTTCTGATTACGTACTAGTAACACGTGGATACTGTTATCTTGTCTTCTCTCAGCTGTTACGCCTACTATATTGCTTTCTATGACATGAATTAAGTATATAAGCTATGTACTGTCAATAAAATGTAGCGCTCTATCCCTTCTTCCACCCCTGTGGTGGGAAGAACATGATATCCTGGTCTTGACCATTCCTTTTTGAGGAATAAAACCCCTAAGAACTCTAACACCACGGACTCTGGTTCTTTCTTTCCGACTTGAGTTATTATTGATTAAGTACTTACCTGCATAGAAATTTCGACGGTAAATTATATATTTACATCAACAGTCATCGCAATTAATTCTGAATTCGTATACATGAGCTTTCATCCCTGGCCACCAGTACATCTCTTCTAATTCCAGTAGAGATTTAGTGATCCCTTGATGTATCAGACCCTCTCCCATATGTGCTTCAAAAATGAGAGCACCTCTCCGGTTCCTGTTTGGAATTACCATATCTCCCACTCCAGGGATTCGAGCAAAAGGAACAGAGTTTGCATTAATTATGTATGTATACTCGAGTGGATAATTTAGAGGTAACGCTGCTCTGCTGCCTTTGCTCGTGGCATTGATAGCGAGCATCGTTTCACCATCTATCGTTGTTTTAGAACGATTGATTGTAGCTACGGAAGCCGTGTGCACAGCTGCCTTTGCGGCTGCATCAGCCAATAAATTCCCTTCAACGTGAACCGCCATCAGGCTGATGACTCAGTGTATGAATCACATGAGTCTTTTGTAGTTATTTCTGCAAAAGAACTACTTGTTCCCAAAGCGTTTTCTGCTTGATTGTGCCACCTTTTGTATTTTTAAAACCATTTTGAACCCAGGTCTGCAGATATTCATTGTAATTCCTGACACAGTTATACGAATCGCACACTATGAGTGTGGGGATTTCGAGATCAGTATTTTCAAGCGCTGAGCTGTACAGTCTCCCAGAGATTGAGTTTTTGTTACCATAGGTCTAAATTTACCATCATTCCAGCGACCTTTAACAATCGCGCACGCAGCACTGTAAGCGGGCTGTGCTGATCCGTCTGTATATAATATACAGCCATAATGTTCTAGAGGTAGAATTTCAGTCAGCAGAGGACATTCTTGTTCGTATTGGAGAAATTCTTGTGTCTTCAAGTAAGGGTCAAAAAGGGTCAAAAACGTATTCAACGTCTGTTGCAGCAAGAGAATTAATCCTCTGTATCCACCTAGGATGCAGAGCTTTTGCATTTGGAATGCTTGCCTTTGTCACTGCCTCTAAAGCAGGTACAGGTGTAATGATTTTAATGCGTTACCCTGTGCTAGGGCTCTCTCCTTTGCTACAGCAGTCTGAACCGCTGTCAGAACTTTTTCTGTTGAAGTGAATTTCATTTCAGCTTGTGTGTACAAGTGTGATTTGTAAGCTATTGGTACCTTTTCACCTTCGTTAAAGGTTAGGTATGGGAATACGCATCTCCCTGGGATGATTCGGATTACAAGGTTGTGTACATTGTTGCGAGTTTCTAAGTGTTGAGTTGCTAACATGCCTGTTTGCACTGAACGCAAAATTTCTGTGTGTTTTTGAGTCCAATTAGTTGGTTTGAAATCAGGTTTGATTAGTTCGTAGAGAGGTTTAACCCTTTCTGCGTAATTCAGAATGTAAGTTCTTCCAAAGTTTAGGAATCCTAGAATTGACTGTAGGTTTTTCAGCGTTTTTGGAGTTTGGAGCAGCGCACATTTTTCTAATAAATTTGCTGCCAGGCTTTTGCCTTCACTTGAAAGTTTCTATCCTAAGAATAGGGCTTTGAGGTGGGCAATTCTTGATTTCTTAAAATTGAATTTATACCCTTCAGAGCCGAATCCAAGTATTATGATGTTCACCCTGTTCAAGTGCCTGTCCAAATCATCATCTGTAAGGTAGATGTTATCGACATAAGATAATGCCTCATCATCATGCATTTATAGTAACTCTGTTACTCTGGCTGAAAATAATCCAGGACTGTTCTTGAACCCCTGGGGGAGACGACAGAAGTGCCAATGTATCCCCATTATTGAGAAAGCGGTCAAATGCCTGCTTTCAGGTGCAATGTTTTGACAGAAGAAACCGTTTGAAATATCTACGGTAGGTTTATATTTCTTCCGAACGATATTATTCATCAGTGCTGCACTGTGTGAATTTTGTACTACAAAAGTTTTGCAACAATAGTTTAAATGTCTGTAATCCAAAACTAGACAATACATATTGTCTCGTTTGGAGACAGGAAACAAAGGATTATTCATTGACGAGGTGCATGTTTCAATCACCCCATGGTATTCAAGATGATCTAAGATCTCCCTGACTTGCTTTTTAGCTTCCTGGTTTACTGGATACTGTCTCTGAGCAGTAGGGTGATTTTTTAACTGGATTTTATGGAGAGGAGAATCCTCAACCCATCCCACATGATTTTTATATAATGCTGGAGCCTGGGCCACAGCCCATTTTCTGGCATAGGTGTATTTTTTATGAATAGGACCATGATTAGAGAAGGCTGGCATAATGATTTCTTCGCCATGTGGGCACTCCCTGACAAATTCAGGTGGCCAGTCTTTTTCAGCTAGAATGATGTCATAACCCTTGGATAGTTTTTCCCAAAAGAGTGCTTTTATTTTTCTAGTTATATCCCCCTCTATTCGGAGTGTTACTTCATATAACTTGTGGGGTACACTAACCCTGGTGTCTGCAGTCTCAACCTGAAATCATTCATTCAGATCCACTGTCTCCAGATGATCTTTCAGGATCCTGCGGGCTATCGTGACCTCTGCTGCGCTGTCCAGCATTGTCTGGGCCCATTCCCCATTCTTGAGTTGTGTCCTCAAGATCCTTGGCATGTCTGATTGTAATTTTGCTACCTTCTTTTTTGAGAATTGAGTTTACTTAATTTTTGGAACGTGTTGTTCGTCCTTGGACTTCACGCGTTCTTCTTTTTGTTCTGATCATCCTCTTCTTTCGGATTTCTGCGAGGAAGTCTGAAAGGTACGAGAGGATCGTGTATCAGTATCTTGACATCTATCAGGTTTTCTTATATTGTTATATCTCTTCTCAGAGGGCTCCTTCTGAGGAGACCTTCCTCTGGACTGAGAACGCTTCTTTTTAGGAAGTGACTGTCTACTGTTTTCCCATTTCTTTTAGGAGTAGTTAGATTGTTTTTGATAAAAAAATTTCAGGATTTTCTGTTAGTTCAGGTTTTACAGGTTTCCGTCCAAAACTATCTCTACCTAGTTCTTCATAAGATTTTTCAATAATTCTGGCAAGTTCATATGGTTGCTCAGTAATATCTGTTTCTTTTAGCTTTTGGCGGATTGCCACAGATGCTGCTTCACCTTTAATGTTGGATAATAGTATAGCCGAGACTTGTTTGAAATCTTTCAGTAATTTCATACCAAGATCTAAGGCCGGTTCTGGACTGTTTTCATTTTGAATCTGTCTCAGAACGTCTGGTATTACCGCCATAGATGGGACACTATGTATTTTTGTGTAGATTGAAGCAAAGACTGTACCCCAAGTGTCCCAGTCCTCCACGTCTGGTGCAATCCCCATCGGTAAACAGATTGTTAGAATCCTATGTTTTTCATGAGGTGTACTATTGGGAAATACTGTCTTTATTTGTGTAATTTTCTGGGCTAACCAGAATGGAACCTGTTCCCTTTTTGCAGGCAACTTACCAATGACTCATTGTATAGTCTGTGGTGTTATTTTGTTTGTGTTCCCCTGATGAGGGGTGTGCTGTGGAATTCTTACAGCTGGTTGGACTGTTAAGGTCCGCATGATATATTGTACCAATTGTCTATGTATTTTAAATAATTGTTTTAGCTGAGTTAACAATTCTGGACCTATCATTCTTTCAATGTCAGGGTGTGGTATATAGCTGGCTAGTATTGGCCGTGTAGCTCCTGGTCTACCTAATGGACCGAGCCTGGTAATGTGATTTTGATGTTGTAGGGCACCATTAAACCAAAGTTGATGCGCTTGGTAAGTTAGTGGAATTTCAACGTCCTCGAAAGAAATGTATTCCGCTGGAGGTTCCTCCATTTTATAGTGGTGGAACTCATGTGTTACTGGATTTGCTTGTGGAAAGACAATCCATGAATAGAATACCTCTGTCTGCAGATATTCATGTGCCCCTATTACAAATATTACTTTACCAACTCTCAATGATACTCCATTATTTATCAGTTTCGTAAGGTATAATTTTTCTTACATTTGTCGGGATGTGTATAACATCTGGGTCATTTTCATTATAACTTGTAGTATCTAGATTTTGTGTAAGTGCTGCTGCAGCTCTAGCTAACTCTTCGTCACTCTCCGTCATTTTTTATGAAGGTTTGCAGAGCAAGTTTCAAGGAAATAAAGATAAGGTGCACAATATTTTGGAACACTGTATCCTTCAACGTTGAATAAAACCAAAAACGAATACATAGGATTTTTTTGTCCTACTCAGTTTAAGGCGGATATTTTATCCTTTAACCCACTCCAGGCGTCTATTGGAGTATTTTACGGGAAAAAGGGGTCTCTGTGAAAAGCACGACTGAGTTACTCTAGTATCTAGCGTTAAATTAGTGTCTCACCAAACGTTGGGCGCCATGTAGTGTAGTTCCTATATTCCCAATAGGCTCTGAGCATTGGAATAATATATCCTGTAGATTAGACGTAGGACTGAGGTCGACTAGGTCTCTACCGAATATACTAAACTTAATTGTGTCTGCCATATAGCTCAGAGGTCACTAGACACTTTCTCGAATTCACAGGAAGGGATTAGTCTCTGACAACCGCATAAACATGACAACTTTGTTTTCCAAAGATAAAACTGATCTTCAGAGTCGTGGAAACAATAGATAGATATTTCACTCAGTCAATCGTGCATGCTTCGTTTCACCAGAGGTGCAGAAAAATAGATAAACAGGCGTTTTCAATAAAAAGATTTATTGAACAGTCTTCTTTCTCAAGCATAGGAAATTAACTGCCACAATCGTAACACTGGTTGTAAAATATAATGCATACAGTATAAATAGTAGAATAAAATAATACTGTAAGAGCATTGTATTGTTCCTAAACCATAGATAAATACATACATAAATAAAAGAGGGTAAAAGTACTCAACTGGTGCATCTAAAATACGCCTACCCCAATGTACCTAACCTAAGCTTAGTACGAGGGAAGAAGTAAGTGAGGTGTAGCATAAATGTAGTATTCTTTTGCCAAGAATCTGTCCAAGATTTCTGTAAGGATCTAATCAGCTGCGTACATTAGTTTAGAATGAAGAAGGCTGGTCTCAGGACTTGATTTCCCAGCAACCCGCAAGGGTAGCTTGGAAACACAGGAGCTGGATTTCTCGGCAGGAGAAAAAACAGTGTCTCTCTCAGTGCGTCTGCTGGAGGGTCGGCTTCCTTCGGCACTTGCTGTAGCAGGATGCGTTGGGCAAGTAGATAGTCGAACTGCTCCAAACCACTGTGTGTTTGCTTGGGCAAAAGTGGGCAAATGTATACCTTGAAGGTGCAAGGTTTGACGTATGGTTGGACATAATAACGTCATCAAAGAGTCTCAGTTCTTTTAAAACTCTATGAGTTCTTGGATAAATCAATATTCAAGCAAGGGGAAGTCCCTGACTGCTGAAGGCGGGTTTTTCCAAGAAATCGTTGTGGATTTTCGGAACTAGTGGAAGTAGCCCTGCCGTATTTGGAGTGCATGAGCTAAGCCTAAATATGGTTATTATTTCTTTGCCTATACAAGGATATGGTGATTTATACCCATATAAGGGCATGAATCGGGAAACTTACAATAGGGTCCTAAAATAATACATAACAGAGTGTAGTGGTCCCATAACACACGGAAATGTTTATTGAGGCAAGAACACAGGGATGTCTCCCAATAGATCAGAGGACGACGACGATTGTTGTAATCCTGAAACCTGGTAAGCCTGCCGAGCAATGTGGCTCATACCGGCCAATATCTCTGTTGAATATGGAGGAAAAAATACTAGGTAAGGTGTTGGTGAATCGATTGCTAGAGCCAATTACCACCTTGATCCACCAAGACCAGTCCGGGTTTATGCCCCTCCGGAGCACCAGGGTTAATCTCCGATGCTTATATGAGTGATGCACCTTGTTAAAACTAACCCGGGGTGGAAGCGGCATTAATATCACTGGAGGCACGCATGGCATTCAATAGCTTAGAATGGCATTATCTATTTGAAGTTTTGAAACGGTTCTGGTTTGGCCCCCAATTCCAATCTTGGATTAAATTGCTATGTGAGACTTCCCTAGCCAGGCTCCGAGTGAATGGTGAAGTGTCCCTATTTTTTACACTCCACAAGGGAACAAGACAGGGGTTCCCTATCTCCCCGATAATATTCGCTCTGGCGATGGAACTGTTGGCAGCATGGGTAAGAGGGGACCCAGTGATATCCGGTATCTATGGGGGGAACAATGGGAAGAGAAAATCTTGTTATATGCCAAAAAAATGTTCTCCTGTATGCGACAAGACCTCGTTTCACGGTGAACCGGCTCATACAGATTTTCAAATTTTTCGGGGGCTACTCGGGGTACCAGATTAACAGGGATAAATCTCTCCTGTGTATGTTATCAAAAGGAGCCTCATCGATACTAGAGGCAGAAGTCCAACTGCAGGTTAAGGACAGCGTTAAATACCTAGGCATACAGATAGCCAAAACAGCCGCAGAATTTGGTGCACGGAACTTACAGCCACAGTTGGACAGGTTAAAGAGAGACGTTGCCCACTGGAGAATCCTGCCAATTTCCCTTATGGGAAGAGTGGTTCTTTTTAAAATGATGTCCTTACCCAGATTGCTATACATTCTGCCAAACACACCCTGCCCAGTTCCGGGTAAATTCTTTAAAGAAGTTGAGGGTAAACTAAGGTCACTGCTATGGGACGGAGGGGGTGCACAGATAGCATTAACTAAGCTACAGAGAGGCGTGTATGACGGTGGCCTGGCCATACCAGATATTCGAAAATACTATTGGGCATCGCAGGCGATGGTAATGGAGAAAGGTCTTGAGGAAAAGAGACTTGCTTGGATGCAATCCGCTCGTTTAACTCAGTAACAAATTATTAACGAAGTTTGGTGAAAATTAATATGCATTACACGAACATTGTGGGTTAGTGAAGCTTGTGTATGCATGTATTAACACGGGTAACACTGAAAAAGGACTAAAACCGCTTTAAACCGGGAAAACAGTTTTACGCATGTGTCAACTACATCTACGTAGGATGACGAACTAACGCTTGGAGGGAAATTCTTGCGCAGGAGCAGAAATTTCAAATGGAGTTTTGAAGACTAGTGTGCATGGCACCTGCTTGGCTGAAATAAAAGCAAGTTATTTTACTAATGCTAATGCTGGGAAAGGTTATGATAAATAAATTGGGATAGAGTAGAAGTGGGTGGTATACAGTGTAAACACTTTATTTCACAAATTAACATTTGTCTTCTGACTTTTATTATTAGTGCGTATTTGGACCTTTCTCACATAACTGAATTGAATATAGTGACTCGAAGTCTGTGCATGCCCACAGAAGTGAGCCATGAAAATTATGACAGAGCATTTGAATATGAGCCAAGAACAATTGAAACATCATGGGAACAGGATGGTGCAGAGTTCAACTGTGAAGAGACACATTCATAATAAAGTCTAAATGTTTCGACATTGATACAATTAGCACATGGAAATAACATTTATGAATAAAAAGTAAGGAGATGGGTTTGCAAACAATAGCTGAACTGTGACATGTAAGCATGGTGTGATGAAGATTCCCCTTTGCCTGACCAACCAAATTTCGTATTTCCCGATATTTAAACTTTAGTGGGTGGAACATGGAGAAACGAAAGGTATAATTAAGATAGCTTTAGTTAGTTAGTCAGATGATGCAGGAGAGAGAAGCTAATGTTGGACGATGATGCTGGGAGATGCTGGAGTTACTGATGAAGAGCTGACTGCAGAACCTGAAGCAGCACTTTCTATCCTAATCTAATTGGGTTGGATCTGAAGAATGCGGAAGAATCTCGAGGAGGAAGAGAGTGTCATAGAGGGGTGCGGCGCAACCTTCAGTATTCTAGAGAGGTCAACTATCCTGTCCTGATTTTCTGTCCTGAAGCCTTTGTCTACTGATCTATCCCAGCGGACCATTACCAGCCCTTTGGCCAGGGGGTTGGTCTTCCACACCATCATTGGTAACTATAATTTCTCGTTATTTGCTAATGTTCTTTATCTTGTCTCTCTGTCCTCTCTCTCTGAGCATTGTTTATTGCATGAGTCTGAGGAAAATGCATTTTGTTTAATAATTGAATTTTCCCTCCTATGAATGATGGTGACTGCACTGTACTCAGACTGTACACAAGCACCTGAAATTTAGATTACGGTTTTAAAACTATTCAGAGCCTGTGGTTATGTTACTATAAAATATATAAAACTTAGTAAAGTTAGATTTATGTTAATTATCACCATCGGTAAGCTCAACTAATGGTCCATCAACCAGAGGAAAGAGCTTCTTGATCAGTGAAGGGTTAGATAATTGAAAAGGGATATTGAATAAACTAATCTTAACAGATTGTGAAAATTATAAAACTTGACCCCCCTCCAGCAGTTTATCTACTGTGAGTTCATAGGGCCAGGTGAGTAAATGGTAGTGGAGTATCTGTTGTTGGCGAACTGCTGGATCAATAGTTATTAATGAATGGGTGTTTATGGACAGAAATGATCCAGCGTATTGTGTGGATCCCTGGGCGATGGGCGCAAGAGGGTACATGAGGGCCCTATATACAAGTGAGGCAGATAAACACATGCCACAGCATACAAACTCAGTGATAAAAAGTGTGGACACAAGCCACTAGATTCCGTGGGCGGGCTAACAAGCTGACAGAACAGACCCCCTTACGGGATAGTGATATGCTCAGGGAAGTCAGCCGGCTACAGGTGTTTGGTAAATGGAAACTAATAGATATCATACGACTGGGAGATATATGGCCGGGACAGGCCCTGATCCAGTTCTCTGACCTGCAAAAAGAGTTTCAACTAGCAGACTCAGGGCGATATAAATATCTACAAGTGGGAGATGCACTGCGTAGGCATATAAAAGAATATAGCCCCCTAGAGGATAGACTACTATTGGATCCGATCCCTAAAAAGGCACTGTCTTACACATATAAGAAAATCATTAACAAGTAACCGAACCCCCTCATGAAGTTAAGAGAGGCATGGAAGATCAATATAGGCTTGCTAGAAGATGATGACTGGATGGAAGTCGTGCAAAGCCCTAGGGAGGTTGCGATCAGGGCACAATTCCAACTGGTCAAGTTGAGAATATTACACAGGTCTTACTCCACTAGTACACTTATGTTTAGACTGGGTCGCACTCTCACATAGGACTGTCAGAAGGGCTGTAAACAGAGGGGCACCTTCTTCCATATAATATGGGAATGTCCGATTATACAGCGGTTTTGGAGGTCGGTGACACGAGTAATGTCAGAGGTCCTAAGGCTCAGGGTACCTATAGAGGCGAGGTGGCATGGTCTGTATGTGTCTGGGGAACAAACATGGCGTAAGTACAAAAAAATCTGGTTATTGGTAGCCACAATGCTGGCGAAGAGAAATATTGCCAGCGCCTAGGGAGCCAGTCACCCACCAACAGTAGTGTGTTGGAAGACTGGTGTGCAGCCGAGAAAATAATTTATGAGAGTTGAGGTTGCCCAAAGAAATGGGAAAAAGTGTGGAGCCAATGGGATGCATATAGGAATATATAAGGGACACTGGGATAAATAGATGGGAGAGGGTAGGAGAATGCGTTGACGTTGGGTATAGCTTTCGTGGGCCCCTGTTATATCCCAATGGCCGATATCTTACAAAATGTACCATGTGATGATGTTTATGTAATGTCAAATGCAAATTATGGTAAAGCTGTTGACTGACACTGATGTTTCTTTAATAAAAAGAAGTTTAAAGAAAACAAATCCTCAGAGGCATTTTTCTCTTTCTACATGTGCTACACAATGCAGTACACGTAGTAGAGGAAACAATGAGGAAAAATAAAGATATGTGTCAGAATTCATGGGCGAATGCGTGGGCATACCCATTCTTCACCCATGGCTCACCTCCCAGCTGCAAGTAAAACAAGGGAGCAATTTGCTCTGCCTTGCGTTATTCTAGATTTAGCAAACCATGCAGGTTCACAAAGGTGGCCTTGCATGGCTTTGTAAATCTCATTATAGGTTTTGTGTCACCCTACATCCCTTTGCGTGGTGCAGAGCCGTGTAAAACCTTTATGACATTTGTCCATGAGTTTGTGAAGTTCCTAGATTATGAGCTCACCTCAACCCCACAGGACTAGTGTGTTGCTTCAGAGAAAAGTTGTGGAGGAACCATGGATGTGGATCCCTTTGATGCTACCCGGTGTGTAAGAGAGAGAGTTGGAGAGGTCTTTTGTAGGTAACAGCAGTAAGTATGGCAAATGTCTTTGGGTTGTGAGGCTGGAGTGCATATTTTGGTTTGCATATCACAATACGGCATGCTTCTGAGCTATGGGACTGTTGTGTGGCGGAGAAGGATGAGGGATTCAGGTTATTGTTCTTAAAATAAATTAGTCACAAAAAACAGAGAGGTAATTAAGGATAGGAGTACTGTCTCTGTTAATCAACAAGTTAGGCCAGTATGACTCTTTCATCCTTTTTCTTCCTCAGAATGGGTGTCTTGTACGGAGTTCCCTTGGTATGTCAGCTTCAGCCCCGTATCTTGATTCCTATGGGGTGTACTCCAAACAAAAAAAAAAAAAAAAAAAAACCAAAGGAGGATGTCAGGAGGGTTTTTTCCATCTTGTCAATATAGTCTGGGAAAGGGGGTGAGGGGAGAAGCTAACACCAATTGCCAGCACCAGTGCTCTTGGGGTCTGATGACAGTAGTGGTAATATGGTTTTTAAATCCAATCATATACTCATTAGTGTCCTTCACTTTCCCCCACCTGTCGTCTCCCTAGAGACTCAACCCCTTTTTCCCAGATTGTTCCCAGACAGCCCATATCTTGCTAAGCCACGTCCTTCCGGGGACGTGGCTGGCATCTGCATAGTGCCGGGTAGGGTCCGGTTCCCTCTTTGGCTCTGGCTTGATAGTGGGTTGGCTCTCGGGGTCCGGTCTGTCTTCCACCTCATTTCGGTCTCCCACTGTGTCTTGGGCTTCGGGGGTGTGAAGAAGGTCTGCACGGCTCCTCTTATCTTTGGGTCCCCTTCTTCCAATGCTGGAGGACGCCAAGGAACGAGTTCAGAACCCACCCCTTCCTGCTTCAAGACGCGAGGATCATGTGACACGGCTGTTCCCAGAGAGAGAGTTTCTTAAAGGAGAAGCCTAATGTTTGTTCCACGGAAGGTGTCTATAAACAAAGGAGAGGACATGGAGAAATGTAAGGGGGAAACTATCTGCTGTGAGATCCTCAGTCTCCCTAGTGTGCTGCAGTAATTCATTACATGAACGTTGTTTGGTGCCCCAATGCAGTGCGATTTCCCTTCTCGCTATCAGCAGTGCAATGGCGATAAAACTGCAGTAGAAGAGTTTTATATCGCGGACTATTCCCAGCAAGGCCAGTTTAGGAGAGCGGAGGAGCGGCATTAAGACCACGTCAGAAAGCATCTGGAACACGTCCGTCCAATATGCAGCTACAGGCAGACAAGTCTGTGTCATGTGTGCTAAGTCCGAGTCAGAAATTGGCATTTTGTACAGCTGGATGATTTGGTGGGGTCATACTTGGTCAGTTGTCGTGGGGTGAAAATCCGGTGTATAAACTTGAAATGGAGCAATTTATACCCTCTTTATTTGTTCGTGACAACAAGCCCATTCCTTGTTCGTCAGTGGCTGACCGAAGTCTTCCTCCTATCGGCACTGCACCCCCCTGGCTTGCACTTGTTTGAGCGCCATACACTCCTGATACAACTTAGTGACCAAATGGGCCCCTTATTTGTCAGTTATAAGCATCATAAGTGGTGTGAACTCAACAGGAGGAGAAGGGAAAGAAGGGGAGGGCGAACAGAGTGCACTGAGCAGTTCAGTCGCTACAAACTTGTCCATGTAGGATATCTTAGTTTGTGTGGACAGGTCTGCTATAGTTATTGCCTGTCCCTCAGGGAAAAGGGAACCAGTGGTGCATGGCTTAAATTTATTGAGGGTGCGCTGTTCTACCTTCTCAGGGATTGAGTGGCAGAAATGGTTTTGTTGCAGTAGGATATCTGGTGAATATAAGGAGCCGTTACCCAGTTTCCACTTAATCTATGCAAGGCCCAGCAGGTGGTCGATAGGGCTGTATGTCATTTGGGTCGAGCGGTATACCCAGGGGAAACAGTGCCCCTAATGGGGTCGGGCAGCCAAGTCTCGTTCGGGCTTTGTGTATGGTATACAAGCATCTGGTTGAAACCAATGCCAGGCAAATTGAGCCTGTGCAACCAGGTAGTAGAGATGCAAATCAAACCTGAGAACACTTGGCAGCCTGCACAGCAAACCCCGAAGAATCCTGCACTCTGCTGATGAAGAACAATTATTCCGAAACACCGGTGTCCAGAGTTGGTGCTGCAACCTTGCAAAAACACACGATCTTTGATAGCGCACACGCTACAAAGACTGCATCTACCATGATAATCCCGGGGTTCACCTGCTGGTGGGTGGAGTCGGAGTGCGGCCTTGGACTTTTCAGTTAAATTGGCTCCCTTGAGCTACGAGCTGATGAGCTCTGATCACGCACCCATGCGCCCTGAGAGGTATCAAACCTGAGAACACTTGGCAGCCTGCACAGCAAACCCCGAAGAATCCTACACTCTGCTGATGAAGAACAATTATTCCAAAACACCGGTGTCCAGAGTTGGTGCTGCAACCTTGCAAAAACACACGATCTTCGAGTAGCGCACAGGCTACAAAGACTGCATCTACCATGATGCTCCTGGGGTTCACCTGCTGGTGGGTGGAGTCGGAGTGCGACCTTGGACTTTTCAGTTAAATTGGCTCCCTTGAGCTACGAGCTGACGAGCTCTGATCACGCACCCACGCGCCCTGAGAGGTATCAAACCTAAGAACACTTGGCAGCCTGCACAGCAAACCCCGAAGAATCCTACACTCTGCTGATGAAGAACAATTATTCCGAAAAACCGGTGTCCAGAGTTGGTGCTGCAACCTTGCAAAAACACACGATCTTCGAGTAGCGCACACGCTACAAAGACTGCATCTACCATGATGCTCCTGGGGTTCACCTGCTGGTGGGTGGAGTCGGAGTGCGACCTTGGACTTTTCAGTTAAATTGGCTCCCTTTAGCTGCGAGCTGACGAGCTCTGATCAGGCACCCAAGCGCCCTGAGAGGTATCAAACCTGAGAACACTTGGCAGCCTGCACAGCAAACCCCGAAGAATCCTACACTCTGCTGATGAAGAACAATTATTCCGAAACACCGGTGTCCAGAGTTGATGATGCAACCTTGCAAAAACACACGATCTTCGAGTAGCGCACACGCTACAAAGACTGCATCTACCATGATGCTCCTGGGGTTCACCTGCTGGTGGGTGGAGTCGGATTGCGACCTTGGATTTTTCAGTTAAATTGGCTCCCTTGAGCTACGAGCTGACGCGCTCTGATCACGCACCCACGCGCCCTGAGAGGTATCAAACCTGAGAACACTTGGCAGCCTGCACAGCAAACCCCGAAGAATCCTACACTCTGCTGATGAAGAACAATTATTCTGAAACACCGGTGTCCAGAGTTGGTGCTGCAACCTTGCAAAAACACACGATCTTTGAGTGGCGCACACGCTACAAGACTGCATCTACCATGATGCTCCTGGGGTTCACCTGCTGGTGGGTGGAGTCGGAGTGCGACCTTGGACTTTTCAGTTAAATTGGCTCCCTTGAGCTACGAGCTGACGAGCTCTGATCACGCATCCACGCGCCCTGAGAGGTATCAAACCTGAGAACACATGGCAGCCTGCACAGCAAACCCCAAAGAATCCTACACTCTGCTGATGAAGAACAATTATTCTGAAACACTGGTGTCCAGAGTTGGTGCTGCAACTTTGCAAAAACACACGATCTTCGAGTAGCGCACACGCTACAAAGACTGCATCTATCATGATGCTACTGGGGTTCACCTGCTGGTGGGTGGAGTCGGAGTGCGACCTTGGACTTTTCATTATCCTGAGTCAGGCAGAGGACCGCATGTGATCCCTGTAGTTAAGCAGGCGGGCGATTATGGGTCGTGGGGGAGCACCCAGAGAGGGGCGGGGGCTACGATGAAAGTCTTGGAGAAAGTTTCAGCTCTGGACAGTAAAGCTAGCATGGCTTCAACAAAGGGGTCAGGTCGCCCAATGTTTTTGCATTGCGCAAGGACCAGGATACAAATGTTATTTCTCCGCGACCTGGCCTCTAGGTCTTCATTTTTTATGGCAACGGTCTTGAGTAGGCATTCCACTTGTTCCAGCCGACGCATTCTATCTTTGGCTTGGTCCTCATGGAAGGAGATGCGCTGCTCCTCTTCATCGTGCCTGGTGCTGTGCCCATCCAAGTGCTCCCCCATTCTATCCTGCCTGGAGGTTAGGGAATCAAATCTGGAGTCTATTTTGTGGAACCCAGCACAGAGCTCCGCCATTATGGCTATTGCGCCCTCTAGGGGGGGAGCTTCTCATCCTACTCAGGTCCACCACCTCTATCAAGGCTTTGGTCCGTGCGCTCTGATGTGCCCAGCCTATCAAAATTCAGCCTACGTTGTTTGGGGTTGGGGACGCTAGAGAGCCCGAAGCAAATGGCCGCTGATTATTGCAGCTGTGCTGGTCAGGGCAATAATCCAAACATTATCCTGCATCTCTCTATGACAACCTGTGGAGCACTATGGCAGCTTTTATCCCCCTGACTGCGGACAACAGCTCTATGTCTTTGCAGTGAATTTTGGTGGCTTCTATGTGCTGAAAACCTGTTTCTCAGCACTGCCTTTCGTTGCCTGAAAGAAATGTGAACGCTCATGTGTGCTCGCTGCAGCGCTCCAGACACTGTCTGTATGGCTAGAACTGCAGGGACACATGTGGTGCGATCGGCACAAACCTGTGGCCCATAACTACATGCAAGCTATCTCAGGCACACGCAGTGAGTACTGGAACCCACTTTGCTCTTCTTTACTGGCGGGGCACACCAATCTCGATTCTTACCCTGCATGTTCTTCTCCCCTTCACACCAGTATGCTAAGTTCCTAGAGACTGGGTAGCTCACTAAGAGGGTACTATTCTTTGTTTAGTGTGGCCTGAGGGTGTATATTCTGAATACCACCTGTGTCAGTGTGATTGCGGCCAGACTTTATACTACTGCCCTGTGGTCACTAGGGGGAGTGAAGTGGACGCCCCAGCCTTATAGAGAGGAGCTGTGCTAGCACTAAAGCGGCGCATTGTGCAGCAACATTGCAGAAATGGGGAAGCTGGATAAACAAGTGCAGTCAAATATATCTTTGACTGAGTCAAAGGGACTTAAAAAAACGACACCACAAGCGGCATCTGACACGGAGACAGACATGGAGGCTGATGGCACCAGCAAGCTGGAGCGAATGTTGCTGTCCATGCAGCAGAGCCTACAGACCATCAATGGTATAATCGACACGCTCAACCAGCGCACGGACAACATGGCGTCCAAACTTGACAAGCACGTAGTACGCCTAGCTGAGGCTGAACAATGGATCTCCAACACTGAAGATGAAGTGGATAGCACTGCAAAATCATGCACCCAGATGGAGAAACTGCTAGCAGTGATAAATGCGAAGAATGAGGATTTGGAAGCCAGGTCCAGGCACAATAATCTGCGTATTCTTGGGGTCCCAGAGTCCACAAATGTTGGGAAGATGGAACTGTACATTGTGGATATGCTCAAAACAATGTTTGGCACAGAGAACTTCTCCACCATGTTGGTAGTGGAGCGGGCGCACAGTTCTCTGGGCCACCCCCGACCCATCATTGCCAGGTTGCTTAACTACCGGTATCATGATGCAGCACTCCATTTAGCAAGGGAGAAGGGCACTACCAAGTACCAGGGCGTGGAGGTTCAGCTATTCCCGGATTTCACGGCAGCGGTGCAGCAGGCGAGACATGAGTTCCAACTGGTTAAGAAGTGGCTGCAAACACTGAAGATCCAATATGCCATGCTCTACCCAGCGCGACTCCGCATCCAGCATGGCGACAAGACTAGGCTGTTCACGACGCCAAAGGACGCTACGCACTTCCTCAAGCAGCTTGAGCGCAAAGGGTCGGTAAGAATGGATGGTGCAGAGGCAGACACAGACAACTGATGGATTGGGAGACTGTTTTGGCTGAACTGGTATTATAATGGGAAAGATGATCATTTGTCACCTCCGTTTGTGATTGCTGTGTTGTTTTTGTCTACTCCCTGGCTTGATAAAAAGGTTGGGCTGTCCTACTATTGATGTTTTTTAGATGCGATGGACACCATGGTATATTGGACATTGTCCAGAATGGCCCACCCCATTCATGGCTGTTACAAGGTGGCGGTCATACACAGCCATGCCATGCATAGAACTGATTTGCTGTTTGTTTTTGCCATGATAGATTGTTTATGTTTCAGATGCTGTTGCTTGGGTGTTGGGGTGGTGCCGCAACACGCCATGTCCTGTCTAGAAGCCTCTGAGGTTACCTGTTGTAGATCCCATGAAGATCGGACTTCTTCCAGAGAGAACTGCGCCCTGACCCCCCTTATTACAACAAGGGGGGTCATTGGGCGACTGGTGTCCTTCATGAGGGTGTTCCCCGAATGGTTATAAACTGTAGTTCCATACAGTGAGTGGATTAGCTGCATACTCTGGCCTGGGTGGGGGGGCTTTGTTTCATTGTTTGGATATGTGGGTTCCCTCAGTGCGATTGGGGCGCTGGGGTGGGTGGGGGGTTCTTTGGGGCATTGTTTAGAGACTCATCTTTGACCGACAGAGTGCGAAGTGGGTGAAAAATGTGATGTACACAGGTCATATGCAATGCATATCGAGTATGTGGTTGTGAAGCATGCAAATGTCACAGGCAGAGGGTAGATTGCGCTGGATAACATGGAACGTTAGAGGGGTTAATAACCCCCCAAAAAACAGGCAAGTGTTGGCGTACCTTGATCGTCATAACATATAGGCTCAGGAAACGCATCTCACCAAGGTGGCCGTGTCACCTATCGCTACTAAATGGGCAGGTGCCAGATATGCTTCCTCCTATTCCTCGTATGCACGCGGGGTTATGATCTTAACAAAAAAGAATGTCCCCTTTATCTGCACTTATGAGGAAATTGATGACAAGGGCAGCTATGTACTCCTTCGGGGCAAGCTGTGTGGCAAGCTAGTCACAATGGTCAATGTGTATGGGCCGAATATCGATGACCCTGATTTCTATGCAGAGTTATGGAACAAAATATATCAACTACCACCTACTGCACTGGTATGTGGGGGGATTTTAATGCAATATTAGATCCTGCAATAGACCGACACACCACTTCAGACCCCCGTCAATAAGAATGCCCACACACAATTCATTCTGGTATGAAATATCTAGGCCTCCTAGAGGTTTGGAGATTGAGACATCCTGGGGTGCGGGAGGGTACATGCCAGTCTTATGCTCACAATTCGTGGTCCCGTATTGACTACTGCCTGACCTCTAGAGATATTAGCAGGTGGATCACCAGGTTTTAGCACCTTCCACGTACTCTATCTGATCATTCCCCTGTACAACTTACTATGACAATACCCACTTACACCCGCTTCAATGTCAGTGGCGGCTACAGCCTTCTGAACTGTTAGATCAAGTGTTCAAGGAGCGTTTACAGGAGGTGATAGACAACTATTTCGCTGAAAATGTAGGGTCAGTGCAGAGAATTTCAGCACACTATGGGAGGCCTCCAAGGTTACCATACGAGGTTTGTGTATAGGTCTACAAGCTGGGGTGCTCAAATCACTCTGCGGCTCCATGATACAGATGGAAAGTGAACTGGGTCAGCTAGAAAGTCAGTATGAAGAGACAGCTGATGCGACTCTACTCGCCTCTGTACGTTCCAAGGTTACTGAATATAATGGGTTGGCACAGCAAGAGGTGAAGTATATGTCAAGTCAAGTCAAGTCATAACACTTATATAGCGCACTACATACCCAGAGGGTTTCAAGGCGCTTAGGAAGGGGAGGTGGATTATTTGTCAAATATCCACGTTTTAAGTTGCTTTCTGAACGCTAGGTGATTCTGGGTGAGGCGAAGGTAAGCGGGGAGTGAGTTCCATGTTTTGGCAGCCAGGTATGAGAAGGATCTGCCTCCCATGGTGGTCTTGTTGATGCGAGGTACAGTGGCGAAGGCTTGGCTGGAAGAGCGCAGTTGGCGGGAGGGGGTGTAGAAGGACAGTCGAGAGTTGAGGCAATCTGGTCCGATGTCGTAGAGTGATTTGTGTGCGTGGGTAAGCAGTCGGAAAGTAATCCTCTTATTGACGGGTAGCCAGTGGAGGTCTTTAAGGTGACCAGAGATGTGTTCGTTGCGTGGGATGTCTAATATGAGCCTGGCTGAGGCGTTTTGGATTCGTTGTAGTTTCTTCTGGAGTTTAGCGGTGGTACCTGCGTAGAGGGTGTTTCCGTAGTCCAGTCGGCTCGTGACTAGAGCGTGGGTGACTGTTTTCCTTGTTTCGGAGGGGATCCAGCGAAATGTTTTTCTGAGCATGCGAAGAATGTTAAAGCAGGAAGAGGATACGGCGCTGACTTGTCTGTTCATTGAGAGTGAAGAATCCAGGATGACGCCAAGGTTCCGTGCGTGGTCTGTCGGGATGGGTGCATTTCCGAGGGCTTCCGGCCACCAGGAGTCGTCCCATGCAGAGGGGGATTTACCTAAGATGAGGACTTCTGTTTTGTCTGAGTTCAGTTTCAGACGGCTTTGTTTCATCCATTCGGCGACTTCTTTCATTCCTTCGTGTAGGTTAGTTTTGGCGGTGCTGGGGTCCTTGGTGAGAGATAGGATCAGTTGAGTGTCATCCGCGTAAGAGATGATGTTGAGGTTGTGTTGGCGGGCGATGGCCGCGAGGGGGCTCATGTATACGTTGAAGAGGGTGGGACTGAGTGAGGATCCTTGTGGTACGCCGCAGATGATTTCAGAGGCCTCGGACTTGAATGGTGGGAGGCGGACTCTCTGGGTTCTTCCGGTGAGGAACGAGGTGATCCATTCCAGTGCCTTTCCTTGGATTCCGATGTTTCTGAGGCGTTGTAAAAGGGTGCTGTGGCAGACTGTGTCGAAGGCTGCAGAGAGGTCGAGGAGGATGAGGGCGACTGTGTCTCCATTGTCCAGTAGAGTTCGAATGTCGTCTGTTGCTGCGATGAGTGCGGTCTCAGTGCTGTGTTTGGCTCGGAAGCCAGATTGTGAGGGGTCGAGTGATTTGTTGGCTTCGAGGAAGGCGGAGAGCTGGTTGTTGGCAGCTTTCTCGATGACTTTGGCCGGGAATGGAAGAAGTGAGATGGGGCGGTAGTTTTTGAGTTCGGTGGGGTCTGCTGTTGGTTTTTTCAGAAGGGCGGTGAGTTCAGCGTGTTTCCAGTCTTCTGGGAAGGTAGCGGAGTTGAAGGAGCAGTTGATGACGTCTCGGAGGTGCGGAGCTATGACGGAGTCTGCTTTGTTGAAGATGTGGTGGGGGCATGGGTCTGTGGGGGATCCAGAGTGGATGGAATTCATCAGGCGGATGGTGTCCTCAGTGGAGATTGGGTTCCAGGCGTTAAGGGTGTTAACGGGGGGAGGATGGTCAGCTGATGGTAGGGTGGGTTGCCTTCCGGGTTGGTTGTCAAAGCTGCTGGCAGGCTAGATATTATGGAGTCCTGGTCGTGCCTTAGCGAGCAGGATTTCAGAGTCATGGAGCAAACATTGCCTGATTCAGTCTATTACACAGGGTGAGCATACTCATTGTGATATCCCGGGGATACTTGGCACCTTTACGCAACACTACAGTGATATGTATACGGCTAGGAAAACTGCAAATGAGGGCGACATTGCTCAGTATTTGGATGACAATGCTCTGGTGTGGTTGTAGAAGGGGTAACAGGACTTCCTGATGCACCCGCTGACAGTGGGTGAGATTAGAGATGCTATTGCAGCACTGGCAAATGGGAAAGCCACAGGCACGGATGGGATTCAGGTGGAGTTCTATAAGGAGTATGTAGATGTCCTGGTACTGCACCTGCAGTCGATGTTTGATGAGGCATATGAACAGCAGCGATTCCCGGATACACTGCGTGAGGCTCTCCTTATAACATTATTAAAGCCAGGAAAGGCCCCAGACAAATGTGACTCCTATAGACCCCTGTCCCTGATGAACACGGATGTCAAAATCCTCGCAAAAAGGCTGGCGACTAGATTGCAACTGATATTATCGGTCATGGTCCTACAGGACCATGCAGGGTTTATCCCGGCCCACTCTACTGCCCACAACCTTAGGACTCTATTCGCTGTGTTGCATATCCTGAAGCCTGAAATGTCTGCGGCTGCGGTTCTGCTGGATGCCGCAAAGGCATTTGACTCCATTGCATGGACCTACATGTTTGTGGTGCTGCATCATATGGAGGTTCCCTACTTTTATACTAATTGGATTAAATTACTGTACACTGACCCATTGGCCCGAGTACGGTACGAGGCAGGGGTGCACATTGTCGCACCTGCTTTTGGCGTTAGTTATGGAACCCTTGGCCTGCATTCTACGGCAAAGGCATGCTGATGCAGCACTGCGTTTTTTACAAAGACCATTAGCAGTATCCATGTACGCAGATTACATGGTTCTGTACGTGTGTGAACCGGTAGTGCACCTGGACAGGCTGATTCGTGAATATGTAAGGTTTGAGTGGTACTCTGGCCTTGCCCTAAATTGGGATAAATCGATTGTATTACCCCTGACGGATATTACCACCCCATTTGAGTTGGAATGTCCTTTATCATGGACAACTGAGCCAGCCAAATACCTGGGTATCTGGGCCCACGGGGACCCCAAGTTGTTATTCACGGCAATTATGGTACTGCCATTATGCGGCTAGAAGACCAAATAACTAGATGGGTTAAACTGCTGCTTACTTTTGCCGACAGAGTGGCACTCATCAAAATGGTGGTGTTACCATAGTTTTATACATTTTTGTGAACATACCTCTTCGCCTCAAGCAGCATTTTTTTTCTACGCTGCAGTCACTATTGATTACACTGGCATGGGGAGGCAAAAAAACAAGAGTAAAGTGGGAGACACTCGTAAAACAGTATGAAATGGGAGGCTTTGCTGTACCTGAAATGCAGTAAGTTACTATGCGGTAACCCAGTATTCCTCAGAACCTGGGCAATATATATAATATGAGCCAAATGATTGATGCATTGAGCTGTCAGCAAGAAGGAAACAAAATGCTGCAGCGCTCGATTTATTTCCAGCATTACAAAAGAAGACACACGCATGAAGAATCTGAATCATTGAATTCTGAATTAGGATCCTCCCAACTGGAACCTGAATACTCAGACTTTGAGATCCAGTGGAAGTCTGGGTGCGTGCCCCCTCCCCCTTCTTTCCACCCACGGGCCCCCCAGAGGCGACATCACCCCTTTCTCATCACAACTTCTCCCTGTCCTGATGAAGACCCGCTCTGACCCACGAATTAGGCGTCACTAGGGTCAAAACGTCGACAAAGAAGCCCTTGAACCAACACAGAGTATTCCATACCAATCGCCAACTGTAGTGGCATAGAGGAATATCTCCAATCGAATACTGTTTTGGCCAACATTTTTAATCCAACCATTCCTTCACCTGTATATAAGTCACTAGTTTTATTTCACCACTGCACGATAAATCACTGCACTAAAATATCACGATCACCTTATTCTGATGTGCCGTTTTTGTAAAACTATCTAATGTATGTATTGAATACAGTGTAATTATGAATGACACTAAATTCATGAAATAATCTGATTATACCCTATTTGTTGTTTTGGATTTGTATTTTTGTGTTTTGTATATTGAAAGCAAGTTAATACTGCAATCTGTAAAAAAAAGTGTATGAATTCATTTTCTAAAGCTTAAACTAACTTTTACCCGACAGTACCTGATATGCAGCTATACTATCTCTGTGCCCAGGCGCATTATGCATATTATAGACAAAAAGCTCCCCCATATACACACCATGTTGCAGAAGAGGCGGGCGCTACCCATCCGATTCCTCTCCAAGCAATGGTAGTGAATAACGCTACAGTTCTTGACAGGGACAAAATTGACACGGTAAAGTGTACACACCAGGCATGGCAAGAGTTCGGACGTCGGGCTAAGAAGCCACCATTAAATGCACCGGTGATGCCTCTACTCCATCATATGGCTATATCGGTCACTGGCGAGACGGGTCCACTGACAATGCTACACACTGCTGGGGCACGTACTATGGGTGATATATATCTGAATGGCAAGTTTGTGCAACTCGGTGACCTTATTTGGGATAGGGAGGATATAGCAATGCTAACCTTTATCTACAGTAGGATGATGGCAGCTTTGAAAACGTTGCATCCCAGTTTCCCAGTTATTTACTATACACTGCACAAAACACTACAAAGCTGGTTTCGCGTTTGTATACAGCGTCACAAAGTGATGAGGGGCTACTTACGGACACCTCATTAGCGAAATGGAATGCAATCCTACCGCAGCCGCTGATGGAAGAAGAGTGGGAAATGAGTTGCCGCCTCACGGGTCAATTTGCTGCTAATAGCAATCATGAATACAATCTCTATAAATATCTCCTGAGTGACTCTCACTGATGTAAAAGATGTGGGGCTGATAATGCAGTTTTTCTACATCTAGCCTGGGCCTGTGCAAAACTGGCAAGCTTTTGGGATGAGGTCACGACTGCATTATCAGATATGGTGGGTGAGATAGTCGAATGTAATATGAAAATTTGTTTGTTGCCATGTATCGCATATCAAACTGTGAATCGTAAACTTGTGGTGCTTGCACTGCAGTTGTCAAAGAGCAGGGTGCTCTGGGATGGCCGCCTGGCACATAAATTGGCACGTTGGCTGAAAGATGTAACATACTGTCATGACCAACTCACGTGTTATGTGGAGGAGCGGCCTAGTACATCCCGCCCGCGGGACATTTGGGGCCCCTTTACTACCTACCAGTTGGCTAACACTGCGGATTGATGTTGTTTTTAGGTCTCGCTATTCGATGCGCATGCGCATCGAGCTTGCGAGACTATGGGGCCTTAAACAGTGTTTAACTAACTTGCAAGGAATCGTGGCGATTCCTTGCAGTGCCCGTGACTTTTAAGCTCAATGCGCATGCGCATTGAGCTTAAAAGCGCGTGCACATGCCCCCAGCCGCCTGCCTTGCCCACTCTCTCCCTCACAGCCTCCCCCAGCTCCGCCCCCTCACTTCTTGGTTGCACGGCCGCTAGGCCGTGCCTCCCCTACTCTCCTCCCCCCTCCTCCTCCTACTCTCCTCCCCCCTCCTCCTCCACCATTTGACTGACAGTCACGGTCGACGGAGAGGCATAGCAGCGGATTGTTTGTAATGATGGAAACAGGCTGCCAGAGTGCAGCTACTCGTTTAGTCTACTTCCGTTATAAAGTAGTGTCCCTTGTGAACACCGTCCCCTTCCTTCACATTACTTCGAGGAGTTATTTTAACCTCAAACGATAAATCAACTGAGGTACTAATAAAATGGCGCCAAAACGCTGTGCCCGTGCCTGACTACCTCCTTCAGTCCTTATACGAAACCGGCACAAGGAGCTGCTGGTTGTATTCACATTGTTTTCATCCTCGCATTTGTTTGCTGCGGCAGCTGGGGCAACTGGAGCCGCCCCCCTCCTCCTCCTACTCTCCTCCCCCCTCCTCCTCCTACTCTCCTCCCCCCTCCTCCTCCACCATTTGACTGACAGTCACGGTCGACGGAGAGGCATAGCAGCGGATTGTTTGTAATGATGGAAACAGGCTGAAAAGTTCACTCGCCGCACAGTATCTCATCAAACAAATTTAAGACCTAAAATTATCCTTTGGCGATAGTGTTTGTTCAAATTAGTTGCACTTTATTCTTCTTCATTAAAAAGCTTTCAAGCAATTCATTGTGAAAAGTTACATAGCTTTAACATCAGACCACATAGTTTCTTTACTTGCAGGCATCGTGCCAGGACCTTCTACATATATGCTTTGCCTCTGGGAGAAACGTCTCAGAATGACTGGGCCGTAAGCACCAGGAAATCTCAGGTGCAAGGTAGGGACACTAAATAGTGTGTGTCAAGATAACCGCACAGGTACTTTGGATTCTCAAAAAATGTGCGCATCTCATTAGTGAAATCAACTTTCAATTGTGCGGCGAGGTCTCCCGCTCTCCATTCGGTAGAGATGCGCATTCAATAATGCCTTTTTAGCTTCTCTGAGGCTACGGCTCCTTCGTGTGCTGCCGGCGCCTGGCTGTTAACTGGAAGGCATTTCATGCTTTCTTGGGCATGCTATCCTCTTATGAGTGTTACAGGACTTGTGGTTTCGTACATGGCTTTGCGCAAACAGAGATGCATTGCTTCTGGGCTCCTGCTGTACGTGTACGCAGGCGCATTGCAAGTTTATTCGCTCACAGCACATCGTTTAGTCCGTTTTTACTTTCGTTCATGCCTTCTGAAGGAAATGGATGTGTGTATGGCCATGTGTACGGAGTCTTTTAAATTGGAATTAGTGAACTCCAAGTCCCAGCCGCATTGATCCAGGCTGTCTCTTTCAGCCACTGGCTTGACACTTTGTCAATTACATATTGGCTCAGCCCAGAGAACTACTTCTTTCTTCCCCACTGTCTCTCACCTTATGTATAGGTTTTGCAGTAACCCGTCACCATCCACCACCAACACCCCATCCACCACCACCACTGCATCCACCACCACCACTGCATCCACCACCGCATCCACCAGCACCACATCCACTGCATCCACCACCACCACATCCACATCCACCGCATCCACCACCGCATCCACCACCACATCCACCACCACATCCACCAACACTTTAACCACACCCACCACCACCACATCCACCACACCCACCACCACTAAATCCACCACCCCATCTACCAACACCACCACCCCATCCACCACCACTGCATCCACCACCGCATCCACCACCACCACATCCACCGCATCCACCACCACATCCACCATCACCACCACATCCACCACCACATCCACCACCACATCCACCACCACATCCACCACCACATCCACCATCACATCCACCAAGCTATTAATTTTGCTATTTTCAAAACCAACACAAAAAAAAGTGTCATTTACTATACCAATCGCTCAAACTTTCCTAATGCGAGACCTATTGCATTTCCAATGCTTGTTACTCTTCTGCCTATATGACTACTCTGCTTGTCGATGTACTAGTATTTACGACCACCTTGACTTTGTGTACATTTGTGATGTTTTGTTCTTCTGTACTCTGTATGATCTGTAAGGATGTAAAGATCTCTCTGATGTTTTTTTTGTTCTATCAAAACTCAATAAACAAAAGTAAATTTAAGTATGTTGTTTGTGGTCCGCACAGCCCATGCCTACGTAGTGTGCAAGGATACCTGCTAAGTACATTATGGAGCCTTAGAAATTAATGGGGTAACCCAATAAACGGCACAAGACCTGGGTACAATGCTGTAATGAAACAAGTGGTCCATGACTGCTTTAGAGAAGAATACATTATCATTTATCATGTGTGTGTAGCTTAAATAAGCCAAACACTGGTAACAAATACCAAAAATAAATGCAACAACATACCTGCTGTCTAAGATAGCATTGTTCCAAACCGGTATCTAAAACCGTAAATTAATTACGACATGGTCATCAGACAACTGAATTAATCTGTCAAGACCTTGAAAGAAAAACCGGGCACTGCACGCCTGGGAGAGTCCCTTCTGCCAAGTTCAAGTGCAAGCACACCCATTATTCTCTCTTTCTTTGAGCAACCTTGGTACATTCCTTTTGTCAAATTAATTTTGATCTGTTTCAAGTATATGAAATTAAATATACTGAACTTAAACAATTCTTTGGCACTTTTGTGTTTTACATTGACTGTACGTTTGGAACAATGCTATCTTAGACAGCAGGGTATGTTGTTGCATTTTTTTGAGTACATGGATGCAATGTTAGAGTCCCCATAGTAGGCAAGGTCCATGAAAATGATGGTGCTCCCTCCCACGGCAGGCGTTTGTGGAAGCTATTGTCCTAGGGTTCTGCCCTTGATCTTTATGGGGGTCTGCTGCAGCTTAGGAAGGTTTAAGTGTACTTGCACAATTTGATGGATCCAGTCTGGGGGGCGGGGAGTGGGGGTGTTGCTGGGCCAGGTGTAAGGATGCGATGCTGAATCTGGCCCGATCGGGCCAATGCATTGGGCCACAGCCCCAGGTTTTCACGCCTAGCTGCTCATGGTAGTGCTTGGCTTTGTATGCATTTCCGGGTCCCAGGCACTGGCTCTTCTTTCCGTGTGTTAGTGATGCTGGATTGGCATTACTGCTCCTTTTGGAACCACCTGATTTATACTCCCGGCCCAGCATGATCATGTTTGGGCATTGCACAAGTATGGGAGTCCCTCTCCTGGTGTTATGTGATCATATCTGTGGCCCCCCTTCAAGTTCTTCAGCCACTAACCCTGCACCTAGCCTCCACAGTGAGGAGGCACGGACCTGCAATTCCGGTGCAGCGGTGTGGGGGGGAGGGGGACAGTGAGAATGTTGCTTGGCCCGGGCTCAGTCTGGTTACCACAGTGAGGGCGCTCCCCTCTTCCTTCGGCCAGGCGGCCCGGCAAGCAGGGGACTCAGCAGGGGACACAGCGGAGCACCGCTGCTCTGGCCTCAGGCTCACCTGTGGTCCCTATCACCACAAGGCCTCCGAGGCAGGCTGGGTCACCGAAGGTCTCTGCCCACCGCTGTAGAACTGAATGGAGGCCGATGAGGGGGTCTTTGCAACATTTCTTCACCTCCAGCCCTGACACCACAGTGTTGTGTGCTTTCCCTGTGGCATTTCCAGTGGTGGGGACTACCAGATCATGTAGTTTCTGCTACTATAGGGCCATCCCGGGCCGGAGCTTCAATGCCGCGCAGCCATTTTGGTTGACGGCTTGGCCATGCCCCCAGAGCTTCCAAAATTTGATGTGTTCAAACATTGGGAGTCAATGAAGCCTACGTAGAGTTTGACTAATATGTTCTCATCAGTTCAGAAGATTTTTAGCCAATGCTCCAAAAGGCTGTTTACTTAAATCTAGTGCTTATGAAAAGCACCTAATATGGCACAATATACAAGCACAGAAGGTTGTTTCTTTCTACAGTTTAGCACCTCTCAGTTTTCATGCAATCTCAAAAAAGCATCCTCTGTATTCTCATAAATACAGAGCTTGACTTAAAACTTTCAGTTGTTGCCTTTCCTTTATCTTCAAATGAACTTCTCCTTCATTTCCATGTCCTGAGCACAGCCTACTCTAAATCACATGCATGTTTGCTTACAGCCCTATGTTGTATGTCAGAACCCCTTTGAGAGGGCCATCTGGCAGGCAGCAGCAACTGGGCCCAACTGTGGGAGTTGAGGCCTTTTACTCCTGATGTCTTGGTGCCCAACATGCTATAGATCCTGTGCAGCTCGGCCTAGTACTACCCCTTCAGCATTTGACTCTCAGTAGTAAAGCAGTCCAAGGCTTCTCATGGCTGTGGGGGGGTAGGTGCAAGTTACACGCAGATGCAAGACTCAAAGTACAGATAGGAACCTCATTTGCTGATTTTCCTGTCAAGTACTCACTTTTGTGACTGTGCATTATAAGTGTGCAGAAGACATTGTGACACAAAAGGGTTAACTAGCTGAGATAGTGTCGATAAGTGAAAATACATGCAGAAAATCAGTGTGCCGTGTTTAACTTGTGATGTTTGTTACAGACATTCCATAGGCACAACTATCTGCTGAGATGTTCTGTTTACAGTTCAATTAGCCATAGGAATCGTGGGAGAGAAATACCACTAATCTTGTATTGACCCTGAAAGGGTTGGGAGTATTTTGGATGCTCTAGGAAGATGATTGACCAGCTTACCTAGGTTTGCAGGGGATTCTGGGTAAGAAATTTTGGGAGACCCACACAGGATTTCAGAAATGTCTGGGTTTGATAGGCTTCCCTAGAGGGCCACCGAGCTCGGACCCAAAATGCAGGTTATCCCGTTGCAACAATAGGATGTTTTGTGTCCACAAGATGTTTTGTGCCGTTCCCTGCCGCAGGCACGTGGCACACCTACACAAGTGAGGTACAATTTTTATCAGGCAACCGGGGGAATTCTGAATGTTAGGATATTTTGCCAGCCAGGTGAACCCACAACTTTCCCACACAGAAATGTTTGGAAATAATATGCTTTTGTCAATGAATCAAATTTACAAGAGTTTCTGGGTAAGGGAGCCTTGAGGGACCCCACAAAACACACCACACATTATTCCCTTAGTGGGCAGTTTAGAAATAGATGTGAGGGCAGAAGGTGTTCACTACAGGGAGAGTATGCATTGATGGTAAAAATAAAAATAAAATAAAAACATTATTTCACACCCACCCAGTAGTCAATCACAAGCATACTGGTTGGATGAGGAACAAGGGTAAGTAAATGGTCCATTAAAAAAATGAATTCACCAATGACTTTACGGAACACAATCCGCAAATGTCAGAGAACCACTGAGTTACAGCTTGTGAGTTGTAAAGCTACATCAAGGCACCAACTGCTTTACAGTCCGTTCACACACCTTTCATATGTCAGACACAGAAAACCATTCACACTGCCAGCTGCGGGCTCAAAAAAATACAACACCAGCCAAGCACCAGTTTTTGCACAGCCCCAGTCCATGAGCACCGTCAGCCAAATGCCATTCCACACACACGGCCATCTAAGCACCAGCCAAACACCAGTACACACAGACAGTCAGCCAAACTTCAGTTCACACACATACACACGTGAAAAATGTCCCTGGTGTCTAGTAGTTTTCTTTCCGCCTTGGGAGCAGATGTATGTAAAAATAAGGCCAATCTGCCCCCGCGGGGGCAGAATATGAACAAAATTTTGCTACAATAAAGGGGAGCAACCCTTGCTGCTCCCCAACATGTAATTATAAAGCTCCCTGCTGTCTAGTGGCTTTCTGCCTGGGCAGATAGCCTATAAATATGGCCAATCAGCCCCCAAAATTGGCAGAAAGGCCAAAATACATGGCCAACTAAAAGGAAAGTGACCCTTATCAAAGGGGACGCTCCCCTTTTCCCTGGTGTCTAGTTAGTTTCTCCCCCCTTTGGGGGCAGATTGTCCAAAAAAATATGGCCCATCTGCCCTCAAGAGGAGCAGACAGAGCCAAAATAATACTAAAAAAAAGGGGGAGTGTCCTTGCCTAAGGGGCCGCTCCCCCAGAAGCCAAATTGCATATCTCTAGTGTCTACTTGGCTTCTCCCCCCTCGGGGACAGATTGGCCTAAAAATAGGACTGATCTGCCCCAAGGAGCACAGAAACAACCAAAATAATGCCCTAAAAAAGGGTAGTTGCCCCCCCCCCATGCCAAATTACATTATCCTTGGTGTCAAATAGGTTTCTGGCCCCCTCGGGACAGATCAACCTCAAAATATGGCTGATCTGCTCCCAAGGGGGGCAGTATCGGCTAAAGTTTGCTAAAATATGAAAGGGATTGGCCCTTGCCCATGATACCACTCCCAATGGCAGAAAAAAACCTTGTGGCCTAGTGGTTGTCTTTCAGCTATGCGATTGCAGCCCAACCTGTGATCGCGCATCAGGAATGCACTGCAGCGAGACAATGGGGAGAAGGAAAAGCTATTTCCTTACCACCTTGTGTGCTTCTTTGCTGTTCTCCCAAGGAGAAAAAACATACTTTTTTCACCTACGCGTCCCCAGCCTGCTCTAATGATGTTGGTACGCTGTGCGCATGCCAATGTAATCAGATCAATGGGGGAGCCGAGGGGTGTCAGTGGTTGCAGCGGAAGCGTTTCCACTGCCATCCACAGTGGGAGCCTCAACAGAATGGTTCTGTCATGGGCACAGGAGTTCGACAGCAGATGACACAGCCGTTCTGTCTTCAGCACCCAAGTGGTTAAATAACTGCATTACAATTGATTCAATACTGCATGTTTCACCATCATGGTGCGAGCATTGCACTGCACACATATATGTAGAAGTGTAACTATTTTATCACTGTTAGTTGAAACGCTATTTTCTCCTTTACTAGAGAATTACTTTTGTAATTTTGATTTACTGCATTGTGGCTCACTTTGACTGGTTTACACGCAACTATTCTGCTTAAGTATAATCATAATTTCTGAGATGTGTGTTTGTGCTAATATTTTATTAAAGGTATTTGCTAGCAGCCAGTTCAACACAGTGACAAAAGTACTATTTAATATAAGCGCACAAAGCATATCAACTGTGCACTTAATAATATCCAAAGTGTCTGAAGATCGACACACCAGCGTAGTCTTGGGCAGTAACTCTGAGCCCTCCTCTTCCCCTCATACAGGGTTGGTGATTTCTCATTTGATAATGGAGGTTGACTTTTAGTTGTGACCCACACTAGTTACCACATGACAAGGATTTGTTCTGGACTTCAGAGTCAATTTGTACTATGCTACATGCAAAGTTAATGCAAGTCCCAGAAGGGCCTGATGGCCTAGAATAACCTTACCTGACCTTAGGCAGCTGGTACTTTCATAGATGACCATGGAATATCTTCTTGACGTCTGGTCTCTCGATGTGGAAGGGTCATTGTTTCTCAATCTCCTCTGGTTGATGTAGGGCCACAAAAATCTCTTGACGGCCCATAGCAGAGTCAGTCATCTCCTCTGCGGTTCTTCAGCTTTCAATTAGTGTTAGCACAGGTGATGGTCTCTAGCTCAGGTCTCTCTTGGTTGATCCTTCTGGAGTGATCCTCTTGGCACAATATTCCAAGGCAACGATCCCACGCTTCACTGTGACCCACACCTGTCATATGGGGATTGATTACTTGCTCCAACAAGGGTGATGGTACTAAACTTAACGGTGGTCTCACCCTAGCATACAGGGATTACTGACTTACTCCAGCAAGGGTGACTGCCCTAAACGTCTCAGCTGCCCTGCGAGGGTCATCGAATTTCTATGAGGGGCAGATGGCCTGCACTCTTGAAGCATGCCAGACCATACCAGATGCCTTACACTTTGCTACCTGGGGTCGACTTGAGAGGACTCCTGCTGGACCTTATTCCCTCCATGCAATATCGTCCTCCTTACAGAGTTCGCTGTTCTTGGCAGGCACTAGGCACCAGGTTGAGGGCAAGTGGTCCTTATTTCCTTGGTGATAGCCCCTTCCCAAACAGGGAGACTAGTGGACCTTGGACCCCAGTCGTTTGAACTACTCGAAATCTTAGAGATTTTATTCTCTGGCAGATGAACAACTTGTGGGGTTCATTCTACCACTTCTTTAGACCATACCCAGACACACGTATGATTTAGAGTCTGGTCTTTTGAAATTTGTGTTGGTGGTGTCTACTCCTTTGAGTTGCCCTCTCCTCTGTCCTGTCCTGTGTCAAAGGGACAGTCTGCTGCAGAAGGAGCATCTACAATTCCGGTTGACACATAACACAGGCTGAGGGTGTAACTGGGGATCACACCTGGCAATCAGCCTCAACTGAAATATGCTTTACAAAGGTTCAAAAGCCTAAGCCTTCCCCCTGAACGATTCCCTGGTCCTACAGTGCCAACCTTATCAAACCCACCGTCTCGCCTGACAAGGAGTCGGAGCCCCACTGACCAGTAGCTCTTCCTTGAATCAAAGACACATTTGATGTGCACAAAAGATGCTCCAATTCGTCCTGTATGAGTGTACCCACACCAGCCCTCTGGGATGTCAGCAAACAACATGTCAAGTCTGAGGTTGCAATCCTCACCTCCAACTAGCCTTTCGAGGCCCTGGACTTCCAAAATGGAGCTCACAGACCACGTACAGGCCACATGTAATACAGTACGCATTGGTAAGCATGATGCGCTGCCTGGTGCTACATACAGTCATCGTGTAGGACAAGGGTAAGTACACACTAGCCGAACTTTACACAACTGGGCCAGAAGGCTCCACTCCAGTAACACTGTTTTCTTATTTTGTATCTTTGTTGGTGGGTGGCCTAGAGTTTTGGCTGGAGTATGGGGGTATTTGTGATGAACATTTTTTATGGGGCAATGTTGATGCTTTTTGATGTTGGAGGCCTAGGGTCAAAAATAATTTTTATCCCTTTTCTTGAAAGGGTTTTTCGATTTTATACTGATTTGTCTACCATTTTAGTTTGATGTTGTTTTACTGTTTGGGGCCTTGTTTGCCCACTACTAGGTCTTGGGTTTATTTTCTTGTGTATTTTTCTTATTATCACTGCTACTGTGTGGCGGTGGCCATTTTGTGTACCCAGTGTGTATGTGTTTGCCATAGGCTGCCATGTGTTTTTTGTTTTCCATGGCCCTTCTTTGCTGGCAATGTGATAGTGGCTATTTTGTGTAGCCAGTGTGTATCTGGTCATGGCTGCTATTTTGTCTTTGTTCTCTTTGCCAACTTCTTTGCCAGCCATGTGGCGACCACTGATTCATGGAGCCAGTTAGTTTGTGTGTGTTTGGTTGCCATTTTGTCTTTGTGTTCCATGCTGTTACAGAAGGTGATTAGTAGCAAAACTGACAGTTGCTCACACTAGCCTTCCTACACAGGCATAAAAGGCACATCATAGTTTAGATACTTAATTGCAGGAGTATATGTCCAAAGATAGGTAGTGTGCACCTTTTTCCACAATTGAGGCCAAATGTATTTGTATTCTACTAAAGTATTCTTCTACTGAGTCCTCCTGAGACTTGAGGGTTCATTATGCTTACTTTAGTAAGCAACTTAACACTATGTGGTATATTTATAAGCCCCTTAAGTCGCAGGTATGTCACTTTTCCCCATATTAAAAGTGAGGCACCTGTGGCATAAGGGGCTTGTAAATAAGCCCCTATGTTGCTAATTGTTGTTTCATCATGGCAGTCTCAGTATTGGATTATCCACTTACTCGGTTTTCTTTTAGTTTTGTCGGTAGCTGTGATGCACTAGTTAGACTCACCTGGTTTATTTACGCTGTCCTGTTGCGATCCCTGTGTTATCATCTCTGTTAGCGCCATTGCTCTACTGCCACTAGCATTAAGAAGGATGTTTGAAAAACCCTGCATTAAGGTATGGAGAGACTATAGGAGAGATAGCAGACCTTTATCTATTCCGGTAAGTAAACAAGCTCTCGGGAAAAATTTTATCAAAAGAACAAAACATGAAGTCCAGAGTGTCCTGAGGGGAAATGCCAATGCATCTACATGGAATAAAAACAACCTCAAATGAATTACCACGAGGAGGGGTCAACAAATGGTGACTAAAATTCCATCTAAAGCGGGTGAGTAAAAAACGGTGCTAGTTAGACATGTCAACATGCCAAAAGGTACATAAGGCTCTATAAAAACTGAAGTTTGCAATGGTACACATGTTTTCACAGACGTTTTACTCAGAGCAAAAATCTCTTTCTTTTTGGTAAAGTATTTAACAACACGTGAAAAGAGAGATCAGGCAGAAAAATAGTGAAGGTGAAGGTGATGAACACAGTGGGACAATTTTTATGTTATGTGAATTTGTAGAGCATGGCTAATCAATTGTTAGGGTATCCATGCACGGAAAAGAGCAGGCCCGGGGGATAAGGAGGACAAAAATGATTCAGAAAAGGGGGTGGTGATGAACAGAGTGTCTGAATCAAGCAGACCACTCTTACCCAGTCCAAAGATCAGGGCTTTATCTATCACCGTTTTTTAGCTCACTGCACCATCCCAGCTCAGAACTTGGCTATATGCAAATTAGTCTGACCCTGGCCCAGTGCATCATGGGAACAGGGCAGACCAAACTACCAAGCCAATTCTTATACTGGGAAGGAAACAAGCTACCGGGGACCGGTTTCTGGCATTTCAGCCGTCTTCGGCCCGGCTTGCTTGAATCCTGATGGTGCAATGAGCTAGGGACTCACATCTGAGTATACCCTTCCACGCTTATGGTGGAAAAAAATGATTCAGAAAAGGGGGTGGTGATGAACAGAGTGTCTGAATCAAGCAGACCACTCTTACCCAGTCCAAATATCAGGGCTTTATCTATCACCGTTTTTTAGCTCACTGCACCATCCCAGCTCAGAACTTGGCTATATGCAAATTAGTCTGACCCTGGCCCAGTGCATCATGGGAACAGGGCAGACCAAACTACCAAGCCAATTCTTATACTGGGAAGGAAACAAGCTACCGGGGACCGGTTTCTGGCATTTCAGCCGTCTTCGGCCCGGCTTGCTTGAATCCTGATGGTGCAATGAGCTAGGGACTCACATCTGAGTATACCCTTCCACGCTTATGGTGGACAAAAATGATTCAGAAAAGGGGGTGGTGATGAACAGAGTGTCTGAATCAAGCAGACCACTCTTACCCAGTCCAAAGATCAGGGCTTTATCTATCACCATTTTTTAGCTCACTGCACCATCCCAGCTCAGAACTTGGCTATAAGCAAGCCGGGCCGAAGACGGCTGAAATGCCAGAAACCGGTCCCCGGTAGCTTGTCTCCTTTCTGGTGAAGAATTGGCTTGGTAGTTTAGTCTGCCCTGTTCCCATGATGCACTGGGCCAGGGACAGACTGATTTGCATATAGCCAGGTTCTGAGCTGGGATGGTGCAGTGAGATAAATAACGGTGATGGATGAAGCCCTGATCTTTGGACTGGGTAAGAGTGGTCTGCTTAATTCAGACACTCTGTTCATCACCACCCCCTTTTCTGAATCTGGGGATAAGGAGGTCATCACAACTGTTTCATCCAAAATGCCCATGTTTTGGTGGTTCCTTCATAACCCCATGAGGGAGGGAGAGGTTCTGAGGTATTTCAGGAGGTTGTTCAAGGTCTTGGCTGCAAAGGATGAGAAGGAGCATCCTCTGCCTCTGGTATTCTTGATGCGAGGGAGGTGCGCTCTTGCCTGGGATGCAGATCGACGGTGTCTATTGGTGTGGTAAAAGTTGAGGTGGTGATTGAGGTAAAGTAAACCAGTGTTGTGGAGAGCTTTGTAGACGAGGGTGAGTGGCTTGAATTTACATCTTCCCTGGACTCGGAGCCAGTGGAGATTGTTCATGTGTGGAGAGATGTGGTTATTTTGTAGAATTTTCAAAATGACTCAAGTGATGGCATTCTGAGTGGTTTGAAGCTGGTGCAGGACATGAGCTGCGAGTCCCAGGTTGGGGCCGTTTCTGTAACCACGTCTACTTGTGATAAGAGCCTGGGTGACCGTTCATCTGGTGTTCATTGGGATCCACTTGAAATTCTTGTGTAGCATTCGCAGGATGTAGAAGAATGATAAGGAAATGGTGTTTATATGTTTGCTCTTGGAGAGGTTGGTGTCCAGGAAGATCCTGAGGTTCTTGGCATGGTCTGAAGGGTTGGGTGGGGACCAAGTTTGGAGGGCCACCAAGAGGCTTCCATGGGAAGTGGTTGTTGCCAAAGATTTTACTTCAGTTTTGTCTTTGTTAAGCTGGAGACAGCTGTCTTACATCCAAGCAGCAATGTTGTTCATGCAGTTGGTGAAACTTACTTTGGAAATTTTGGTTGAGTCATAAGGTAGATGATGAGCTGTGTCTCATGGGAGTGTAATACTATGTTGATGCCGTGGGCTCTGACAGTATTCACAGGGAGTGTCATGTAAACGTTGAGGAGAGTTGGGCTGTCCGACGATCCATAAGGGACTCCACATACGAGTTTCTTGGGATCTGAGGTGTAGGGTGGGGGGAGTCTACCTCATTTAATTCTGTCTGTGAGGAAGGAGGTTATTCACTTGTGGACTGGTATGCAGATACCCAAGAGCTGAAGCTTTCTCATGAGTGACTTGTGGAAGACTATATTAAAAGCAGTGGAGAGGTCAAAGAGAATGAGTGCAACTGTTTCTCCTCTGCCAAGGACAACTGGTTTAGGATAGGACAGGTGCTGAGAACATCCTGTGTAGTCTCTGCATTAGTAGTTCTTTCTCTTTAACTCTGTGTGAGGCTACTCAATCAATAATGCAAAGACCTATATTCATGATATACAAAACACCATTGATTTAATTGAACAACAATGAAATGTATATAAGTCCTTAATTCTCCACTCACAACAGGCCTTCACACAAACCCAATATGTTCTAAAAGTATCTTGTCCCCAACTGTCCTTCCCACCCTCTCCTCCTAAAATAGGCTCACTTTCTCACCCAAACCCAACATACCCCAAAAGCACCCTGTCCCCAAGTGTCCTTCCCACCCTCGCTTCCCATAACAAGGCACTCCCAGTACAAATGTTCCACCTGTCCGTGCTTAATCTTCTCCATGTCCTGGGTGATTCTCTGGATAAAGGTAGAGTCCTTGGTGATGGTGTTTAGGGGGTGAGTAGGAACCTAGGCTGCCTGCAGTGGTGGTGATGACGTTGCAAGTGTTCTTCCGACTTGTGGCCCAAGGGAGCAGTAGCTGCCGCCTCCTCTTCTTCCAGCTCGAGCACCACCAGCCAGCTGTACTCCACCACAATTGTCTCTATTTTCAGGAGGCACAGCCAAGCAGATGTGTCATGATAGGAATGGGGCTCTGATACAGGTCCCCTGGCAGGAATAGCCACAAAATTCAATGGAAAAAAAACAAAAAATGTAGTACTCAACCCATAGTACAGTAGCCTAGCTACAACAGTACTACTTCCATATGCCCATTGGAATTGTTTATGTGAATCATTTTCATAAGGCACATTTTTGCCATACATGCTTTCCTCAATACAGTAGCAGTGCATAATATGAATTCATCCATGATCATCACCTTAATCAAAAACAGATCTTCTTACTAAAAAGGAAGAAAACTATTTCATATGCTTAGGGTGACACCAGCAGCAAGTACTTTATGTGTGATAATTGATACATTAGTTGCCAAATACAAGCATGTATTGCCATTGATGAATATGGCAGATTTCATTAATACTGCAAAATGTACTTGACTCTAATGTGCAACATAAATGGAAACATCCTGGAGGGGCAGCATGTTTTTTGTGATAGCTAGTGGTGCGTCATCATAAATTCTTATTGCCCTTCTCCATCCTAAGTCCCAGCCTGAGTATGACTCCAGCCTGAGTTCCAATCCGCACTACACCCACAATGCTCTATAAGTACGTTTTACCTTGATATTGGGCAAGTAAATGCAGAACAGGGTAAGGTTAGGTAATTTAAAGAGCAGACCTTGAGCTTGGTTTATTTTTGGCAATCGACTGGCTTGGTGCCATATACTCGTAAGCTTAGTCAAATGGTTAACGGGAGGAATACCTTAACAAATGCAGTAGTTGTCAATGAGAAAAGGAAGTGACTTTCCACTGGTCCCAACAACCACTCCTTCCCCCTCCACTGGATGTTGGTCTCTGCCTTCCTCTGCAAAATCCTGGAGTACTTCCCATGCTGTAAAAAAGCATAACAAGTATTTAGATACCTGCTGTAAGTAACCATTACATTATTTTGCAGAAGTTATTAAAGCAATATCTCACTAATGTTAAGGTATCCATTCTTATTTACTATCAAAAGTATCATGTTGATTATAAGGTATATACTCTTCTGTGTATACAGCTTGATAGTCATATTCCGCATATATCTTTGTTTTCCATACAACTTTTTTGATAAATACGATTTGTTTCATTAATTATAATACTGTTATTTTTCTTGTTCATTCTTAAGGAACTCAAACTTAAAAGAAAAGTAGCACTTTGATAGGTTTAATAGGCCAAGTAAGTAGTCAGCCATTCAATGCTTTATGATATTTGTTTTTCATAATGTAGGGTCATGACTCCAAAAGGATCAGAAAAACAAACAATGAAAAGAAGGGGTGGAAGGGAATGGAAATATTGCATGGTGGTATCCTGCCATGTTACGCTGGCATGATTATATCATGGAATGGAACCTTGTGTGGCATGGCGTCTTGTTGGAGTCCGTAATAACCATCTCTGTACCTGTGTACTCAAAAAAGCCTTCTGTCAAATGACATGGTGTGAACACAAAAGCCGCTGTACATTACCAGCAATCTTCAGTTAACACAACACAATTCAAAGGGGGGGGGGGCGAAAGATGAGTTGCTAAAACAAGCATTTACAATGCATTAGGTCTTGCAATTGCGAGATTTTGAGTTAATGGCATTGTACATAACAATGCCTTTTATGTATGTGTTGAAAAACCTGCAATAATAAAAGGCACTGTCATTTACAATACCAATAGGTCAAAGTTTCGAAAATGCAAGACCTTTTGCATTGCAAATGCTTATTAACTAAAATATGGAAGGAAAGATGAGACGTACAACCAGGACATTATCAGACTAGAGACAAAACTAGTGGAAGAAAATCAATTAAAAAGGTTTTGTCCATTTAAGCACATAGTACCAGAAATGACATTCCCTTACCCATCATGGCCACTCCTACATGTCTTCATTTTAGGAAAGAGCTAAAGACACACCTATTTTAGAAACATGTAATCAAACAGTAAATAGCCCATCAAATCTCTCAGAATCTAGCAGCCACTCCTATGATTGTCCCAGTTTTTGGTTTTCAAAATCTGGCCACCCTACTCATGTTGTCCTATCGATTCAATCTACCATAAGAGAAGTGGACCAAATGCATGAAATGGTCTCAATGATAAAACAAGACTAATCCCAGTAATCAACAATAACCATGGATTATCAACTAATATTGGGTTCCAGCTCGTCACCACCTCATCATGGGTAGTGATATAAATGCAATTACAATACAATACAGACACCAAACCAGTGGATCAGATGTCTTTAAATGAGCTAGGAAGATAATTCTTGTCCCCAAGAGCATAAACAAGCATTTGCAATGCAATAGATCTCGCATTTGCGAGAGTTTAAGCTATTGTCATTGTAAATGGCAAAGCTTTTTATTTATGTTTTTCGAACCAACACGCAAATAAAAGGCACTGTTAATTATAATGGCAATATCTCAAAGTCTCACAAATGCGAGACCTATTGCATTGTAAATGCTTGCTCAGCGCATGTGATTATGTTTCAAAACAAATAATGACCAAATGGGCGCCGTGCAATAACATAATGTTTGGCGGGGGCCATGCTTATGCGCAGTGCCTGTGCATATATTTTTAAGAAATATCGATCAAATGGGTGCAGGCAGCAGTAGTGCAAGCTTCAATCATATAGAGAACAGCAAAATCACAGCCATCAGCAGAACAAGCTCCCATTACGTAAACTACAGAAGCACAGCCATCGGCAGAACAAGCTCCCATTACATAAACTGCAGAAGCACAGCCAGCATCAGTGCAAGATTGAAGCAAACAGAGAACAGCTGTAGCATAACCAGCAGCAGTTCAAACTCCCATCCCATACATAACTGCAGAAGCACAGCCAGCAGCAATGCATGACGTCGTCACACAGAAATGGCACACGGCAGCAGTTTCACACACGATGTCCAGCAAGGCCAGCAGACGTGAAATATTCCTTCTCATACACAGAAGGGGTACAGGACGGGCAGCTGCAATGCAAGTTTCCTCATTCTATTTATGTAGCACTACACTCCCCTCACTAAACTCAGAGGCACCTATAAAGCATGCTTAACATCATCAATCCTAACTTCACCCTACAGAAAGTGGCACGTCACAGGCAGCAACCATGCAAGCGCCTCTGTCACAACAAACTTGCAGAGCATAAGCCACAGCAAGTGAAAACTGTCTGAGATACGTAGCAAAGTTACACGTAACTTTGCAGCGACTTAACAAAGCTTAGAGACTTAAGCTCTCACGGGACACAAACTTGTTTCCTAGAACGACGGACTTAACTTTTTTAGTACAGAGATGGCCGAGTTGAGTTTGCAAGACAATAATAGCGCATAGACACTCCACACTGATGATGGTGAGCTAGCTAAGAAGAGTTATTGTTACTTAATGCACTATGGCAGCTCACAATGTGTAGTTATTTTTAGAGCTCTCCCCCTTCCTTGCTCGAACTCACCTTCAACGCGTGCCTACTCCCAGAAAATACAGAACCAGCTTTCCCTTCGATCCCCTTTACTGCTCACGCCTGGAGTCTTTCAAAGGAAGCTTGGGGTGTAGACACTGGGCAAAAGTTTAAAGTACTTACTGCAGCCCAGGGGCGGTGGGTGACATTTCAAAGTGGTGGGGTGTGAAGTGATTTGCATACAGCACCATAGCGAGCGAGCGTAGCGAGCTCGCCCGAACCCCATAAGGGGGGTTTGGAGGGATAACCCCCCCCCAAAGAAGATTTAAAAAAAAAAGAAGAAAAATCGTGCATTTTCAAGCAAATTTGAGAAAGCAGGAAGGTTATTAAAGCAATTGTGAAAGTGCAGTTATTAAATTAATAGATGGCATAACATAGGTAGCTGCTTATTCAGTATAACCACAGAGCTTCATTCATTCCGTCCTATTACGCTCAAGTGCTGAATTCAGACTATAAGACTTTCATGAAAATCTCAGCTCTAAGAGTAGAAGAAGTTGCACAGCAGTTGGGAAACAGCCTTCACAAAGCTTTAGGAAAATGAGAGGCAATTACTTGAAAGCAAACTGAAAGCAATGCATCAAGTAGTAACTTAAAGCAATGCATCCAGCAAAACAGTGCATGCAGTCAACCATACAAAAGTAAACTAAAGCAAGTGTGAACCTGTGAACCTTCACTTTGAAAGCAGGGTGCTAGTCAACAGGCCAGTCACATACATTTAAACTGAAGAAGAGTACACCTCAGCATGCAGGCACCAACATAAAAGCACCAAGCAAGTAAAACAGTTTAATGAAAGAAAAATGACCGGTCTGGGTCTGGATCTGACTTGGTACGAGCAGGATACAAAAAGTAAATGAGTAGGTGGTAACCCACTACAAGTGAAGGAGCTGTAAGGAACCTAAGCGCACTGGTGTTGATACCAATAACAGGGCAGCTCTGGCTTTCTCAGGGTGGGTGTCAGCTGTGTGATGAAACAAATAGAAAACCACCATCAAGCCAGGTAGTCACCTAAAGGCAAATTGAAGTGACTGCACACTATGGGAAGTGCACTTCATCAGCCAGCCTATTACACTAAAGGAATATAAAAGCAACGCTCCCAGTAAACAAGACAACATACATTGAAAATGTTTCTCAGCAGGACCAACAGTCACAAAAAGTAAAGAAACAGAACGAAGTCAGAGGCACTCCAGGAAGCTGAAAACATGGTTATTTTAAACAGCGGCTATGTCACCTTAGCCTATTGGCGCGCGTATTAATAACGCTCATATACTTAATAACGGTCATATACTTAATGCCAGTTGATTGAATTGTTTATAATGCATTCATTAATACTGCAAACGCTCAACAAAGCTACAAATAACGTAAATTGTGCGCAATGTCAATATCATGATTCCTTTGTTAATGCGATGGGTGGATTGATGGGGAGAGGGTGGGTGGATGGATGAAGGGTGTATGGTAGGACTGGTGAAAGGCTGGCTGGATGGATGAAAGGGTGGGTGGATGACAGATGGCTTGCTGGCTGAATGAAAGGGTGGCTGGATGCATGGACGGATGAAAGGGTGGGTGTGTGAAAGATTGGTGGATGGCTAGATGAAATGGTGCATGGATGAATGGATGTTTCAAAGGGTGGATGGGTGAAGGATGGCTGGATGGGTATGTGGATGGATCAAAGGGTGGGTGGACGGATGAATGGGTGGATAGTTTGCAAACAAATACTTAATAATTGCTTCATGTAAGTCTGTACAGGGTGGATGGATGGAATTGCAGGCACACAGCAGAAAAGAAAAATGCACGTTAGAAATCAGATTATAAAGCTGATCACATTTTATGCACAGCGAACCAGACTATCTCGAACACTAATGGTATTTACATAGTGCTTCGTACCGCTTTGGGTGGCGTACAGGTGCCTTATCGAACGGGTAGCAAGCGCAATCTGCTAAATGCGTGGCTGACGAAATACGCACCGATATAAATTGCACTTTAGGGAACAGATTTTAAAGCCAATCACAATTCATGCACAGCGGACCAGACTATCCCCAACAGTAATGATATTTACATAGCGCTTCATAACGCTTTGGGTGGCATCCAGGTGCCTTAGAGGACGGCAGCAAGCACACTCTGGGAAATGCGTGGCTGGCTGAAAACGGACGGATATGGGATATGTATTCTTGTCTTTTTTACAACAATTTCATTTCAGTAGGATAAAAGAGCAGTTCACACATGAAACAGAGGGGAACAGAAAACAAAACACGTTGTCGGAGCGTGCGATTTAGTAGTCTGCGAAGTTAAGTACTGCCCAATAGCAATCAACGTATTGGCGTTGCAACAACTGCCTCTCCCTCCCTCTGTGTCACTCCATCCCTCACTCCCTCCCTCTATGTCACTCCATCCCTGTGTGTCACCCCCTCCCTCTGTGTCACCCCCTCCTTCTGTGTCACCCCCTCCCTCTGTGTCACCCCCTCCCTCTGTGTCACCCCCTCCTTCTTTGTCACTCCCTCCCTCCCTCTGTGTCACCCCCTCCGTCTGTGTCACTCCCTCCCTCTGTGTCACCCCCTCCTTCTCTGTGTCACCCCCTCCTTCTCTGTCACCCCCTCCTTCTGTGTCACTCCCTCCCTCTGTGTCACCCCCTCGCCTTGTGTCACTCCCTCCCTCTGTGTCCCTCCCTCCCTCTGTCACCCCTCCCTCTGTGTCACCCCCTCCTTCTGTGTCACCCCCCCTCTGTGTCACTCCCTCCCTCTGTGTCACCCCTCCCTCTGTGTCACCCCCTCCTTCTGTGTCACTACCTCCCTCTGTGTCACCCCTCCCTCTGTGTCACTCACTCCTGTGTCACTCCCCCCTCTGTGTCACCCCTCCCTCTGTGTCACCCCCTCCTTCTGTGTCACTCTGCCCTCTGTGTCACTCCCTCCCTCTGTGTCACCCCTCCCACTGTGTCACCCCCTCCTTCTGTGTCACTACCTCCCTCTGTGTCACCCCTCCCTCTGTGTCACTCCCCCCTCTGTGTCACTCCCTCCCTCTGTGTCACTCCCCCCTCTGTGTCACTCCCCCCTCTGTGTCACTCCCTCCCTCTGTGTCACTCCCCCCTCTGTGTCACTCCCCCGCTGTGTCACTCCCTCTCTCTGTGTCACTCCCTCCCTCTGTGTCACCCCTCCCTCTGTGTCACCCCCTCCTTCTGTGTCACTCACTCCTTCTGTGTCACCCCCTCCCTCTGTGTCAGTCCCTCCCATGTTCTGTCCCCTCTTCCCTCACTTCCTCCTATTGTCCTTCACCTCACACGTTTCTCTTCCACCGAGCTATCTCTTCTCCCTTGCTTGGGTCACTCTTTCCCTCAACCCCCCCCACTATGTTTCACATGCTCTTCCTCTTCCTTCGTGCCTGCCCCCCCCTCTCAGCAGTGACCTAGCTTCTCTCCTCACCCCCTCTCTCTCTCTCTCTCTCTCTCTCTCTCTCTCTCTCTCCCTCTCTCTTACATTCTCTTATCTTCTCTCTTCTCGTCCCCTTCTCTGCACGTCGCCCCCGTCTCCCTTTCTGCGTCTCGTTCTCTCCGTCCACGCTCTTATCTCGTTTTCCTCCCTCGGCCCCCTCCACTTCGCTCCCGCCTCTCGCTCTCTCTCTCTTGAGCCCCACTCTATTCGATGTGAAAGGTGACGATGAGAAGGACTTTGTGATGTAAATTAGTAAAGTAAATGGTGGACACCTCACTCCTTAGCATGCCTGCTCGCATGGGATGGCTGCAACTTAACAACACTCCACAGCTAAAATGAATTAAAACAGTCACTCAGTGTGGAGACATGGAACCAGAATCGGGCACCGCCGGCGCCAACGACCAGTCCTCCTTGCTTGCGAGATGAATGCCGGGCCACCCCCACGCGCGGTATCCAATGGGATGCTGCGCCAGTGGACCAGCCAATCCTGGAAAATGGGAAGTACAAACCGAAATCACGTGACACATTGTGGCACCAGGTGAGTTGGTAGGTCTGATGGTGTTGCACTCATATTGCATGTATCATCTTAGTGTCCCTTTGCAGGGGCATAGCTTGGTCATTATGTATGGGGGAGGGTGGGTCAGCTTCAGATTTCCCAACTATTGTGCTGATTATACGAGCAGCAATGCAGGAGGGGGCCTTAAGGATCAGTAGGAAGGGAGAGGAGTGCGGATTGTGAGGACTACTTATCACCCTCATTTTGTAAAATCACAGTTTTTAAGACCTTTAGGCAAGAGTGCGTGTGTGTGTGTTCTTGTCTGCATATGAAGTGAAATCCAACAAACACTTCACCATACCGAACTTAAAGCACTTGTACCAATCTATTCAATACAGAACACATTTATATGGGGGAGTGTAACCACCCCAAACACACCCTGCAGCTACGTCCCTGTCCCTTTGCTCAGACTTGTGCTCAGTACCACGTGCAGGGACAGCGCTAAGGGCTGAACAACAAAGAAGGAACCTTGAGAGCGAGGACTGAAAAGGGTAAAGCATGGAGTGAAGATGAGGAGATGTAGCAACGCGGGAGTAACAGAAAGAGAAATAACATCAGAAGATGAGAAGTACGAACTATGAAAGAAAACAAATAAAAAAGGAAAGATGCAGAAGGGAGATAAAGGAAGAAGGATATATGGTAATGAAAGAAAGCGAAAAAAAGGGAGTTAGGGTGCACACATGAAAAAAGAATGACAGAAGTTGAAATAAGATTGAGATGTATTAAAAGAAAAGTTCAGAAACAACCCAGTGAGTGATAAAAGGAGTGATAGTGAAAGAGAGTTCTAGGGTTCGCAACGGCATTCTCGCTCACGCTGTGCCTTTGAATTTAACTCTTCTTTCTCCCTTCGATCTTTTTATCCTCTCATCCATTCAGCACTCTATTCCTTCCCACTTAATTTTCCATCTTTCCATTCATCCTTTCACCGTACTTTCCTTTCACACTTCCTCCATTACCTTACCTTACTTCTCATTTGTTCGTTCAAAGCGCCTCTGCTTGTTTTCTTGCTTTTTTGCTTCCACTTTCTCGCTGTACCTTTGTGTCTTGTTCTCCCTTTGTTCCCTTTCTGATACTCATAGTTAGCTGCTAAAAAATGACTCACTGCGCCCCCAGCTAGTGCCTACTTGTCAGGGGTCAGGCGACTGTCAATCCTCTTTTCCTCCACCACCGATCCTCACTACTGGACATGGCACTGGAACATGGGCAGGTAGTACTAATTAGTGTAGTATGTCTCTAGCGCCTCATACACCAGACAAGGCGCCGAAGTGCACCCAGGTGCTCCAGTAAGAGGCTGCCATGTCTGTGGTGCGTAGTTTGTAAAGCATGTTTTTTAACGTGGCATGATTGTGAATAATGTTGGTGCGGTCTGGGCGGTGCGTCAAAAGTGTCAACGTGACTTTGTGGCTGTCCCATCTAAATCAGCGTCGCTAAACTCCTGTGCCCCTCATCCAGTGCTCTGGAATGCACCCTTCCTGGAAGGACCTCCGTCCTCCACATGTAGCAATGACATCACAGCGCCTGTTGCCACGGCGACAGCCGTTGACATCATCAGTGCAGTCCACATGAGGGAATTGCTGCTGGGGGTCCTAGTGGTGATAGAACAGGGGACCCTCGCATGTCTCTCCTACAACTGATGGTTTGAGGGTTGTTGCCTGGCAACGGTCTCCTCTCCCTTTCATGTTTATGGAAAATGAACGTTGATTAATGGGGCTCTGGGCGCGTTTTTTATTTCACACATTTCAAATAAAACGAACACAAATAAAATAAAGACAGGCAGCTTGGTCTGTGCTATAGCTTCCCTCCCCATGTGGTTCTTAAACTGCAGCGCTGGGACCCGAGTATGCACAATAGTTGTCAGTGCAGGCGATGTAACGTATCACTGAGCATCCCCACTACACACTGTGCACACTTTTACTTTCTGGAACCTAACACTGATTCAGAGAGCCACAGAAACGTACCCGTTCTGTGTCTCTCGGCCCTGCAATTGATATTTGCATTTAGCAAAAAGAGTCCTGAAAAAAAAATCAAGCTTGCCACTCTTGTTTGCTGGTAGTAGGGTAACCCGTACCTTCTCTGCAGCCACATTTTAAGTGCTCCCCCGCGCCCCAGAAGATTCCGATGGGTCCCAATCAGGGCGACACGCGACAGCTAGACAAACACTGGAGCCAGCGACAGACCTCACCCCCAAGCGCGGCATCCAATGGGATGCTGCGTCGGTGGACCAGCCAATCCTGGTACTGCATGCAGCACCAGGATTGGCTACGGAGGCATATTTGCTGCTCGCCCTGTCGGCCTTTCTAAACCCGGGCTGTGGCAGCAAACAAATACCCCTGGGTCCCGCTGGGGAACTTACAGTGCGCATGCTTGAGAAAATTTCCAACTTTCCCAAGCATGCGCACTGTAAGTTCCCCACTACGGTCTGCTGCAGCCTGAGTGTGTGGACTGTCACTCAAGCTGCAGCAGGCCACGCCCACCCCCTCTGCGCAACCGGCGGCTGATTTGTTATTTATACTAGTAGGATTGCTCGGCGGCCGCGATGCTTCCATGTGGGCTGGTAGGGCTACGCCCCTACGCCCCAATGGACGCACCGCTGCTGGTGCAGCCTCGTACGTCCCTCACCATCCAGAGGGAGTTATCGGCTCTCATCAGAACACGAGCCCTCACTCTCCGGGCGAGCGTCGCCCCCGCCACGTCTAAAGGGGTGAAAATGCCTAGAGCGGTGCTTAGCAAGAATTAACAAATAGAAAAACAAGCTCTGGATATTGCGCAAAGGCAGCTGATTGTATACATTTGCATCCCGCTTTCACTTTAAGTGAAAGCGCTATGCAAAAATAAACAAGCTGCCACCATTACGCCTGGAGCCTTTCGCAGGAAGCTTGGGGTGCAGACACTGGACAAAAAAGTACTTACTGCAGCCTCGTACTTCCCTCACCGTCCAGAGGGGGTTATCGGCTGCTCTCATCACAACACCGCTTTAATGTTCATATACCGGAGTGTGAGGGCGACGCTATTGAAAACGCATTTTCATCTTGGACCGAAGAAGGAAAACAAATGAGAGGACAATCCTAGCAAATAATAAAAGGAGATGCATCACTTTCACAAATAGCCAGATCTTGAATGCTGGACTCCTCTGAAGACAAACTGAATACTTGATAAACTATTGCAAACATAGAGGAAAACGGGGTTTTCAATGAGCAGAAAAAGGAGTGAAGAGAAGCCAAATGAGTGTTTTAATTTGAAAGGTTGAGGATACTGATGTTGGTTTGCATGACTGATATAAAAGCAATATAGAAAATACACAGATTTTATTTATTTATTTGATGTTTTATATTATGCAAACATGACCTGTTTGGGTATCAGAGCGATTTACAGGGATAAACATGTTACGTACAGGAAAAGCAAAGGTAAAATACAAGGAAGGGGGTAGGGAATTGACAACTGTAGGACAAAGCCGGAGTTATGTACAATAAACATTACAGCACCAAAAACACAGAGCGACATATCATTGATAAAAAGAGGAAACCAGCAAATGTATACAAGCGATAGTAAAAGGCAAAGAGACCCGGTAGAAAATTAGGAGGAGTGAGAATTGGTGCACAGAGAGGGACAAGCAATACGGGAGAGTATGCACAGAAACAAAGCCATGAAAAAGGCCGTATGCGCAAAGGAGAGTTATTGGATGAATTTGCTCATTAGGAAGGTTTTCACTTCCTTTTTGAAGAGCGACAGAGAAGGTATTCTTCTGATGGAGGTAGGAATCGAGTTCCAGATTCTTGGTGCAGCCCCAGAGAAAGCTTGGTTATATGTTTTACTATTGCTGAAGCGGGGTGGTTGGAGCACATGGTCTCTGACGGACTGGGAGCTTCTGGATCTTCCAGATAGCACAATTTTCTGGGCGAGATATACTTGTGTACAAGGTTTTTTGAGTGATGCCGGCCGCTTGAGCTGGATTCTGCCTTCCAAGAGGAAGCCAGTTCAAGGCCTTCAGGTGTGGTGAAATGTGGTCAAATGTTTTTGAACCAGATAAGAGTATGGCTGCTGTGTTGAGGCAAGCTTTTAGAGGGACCGTTGAGGTCTTTGGTAGGCCAGATAGGTTAGAGCAGCCATATTCAATTCTGGAGATGACTAACGCCTGAACTGCGGTATTAGGCCAGTGGGTTTGAGGAAGGGTTTTAGTTTTCTACAGTAGCTCAGATGGAACCTGGCAGTTTTGGCCATCGAGTTGATGCATATTCAGGTTGCTGTCCAAGGTTATCCCAAGAGATTTGGCAGAATCCACTTTGGTCGGTGTGCAGCTGAGTGCTGTGATCGAATTAATCCATACCAGGATGTCAATGGATTTTTTGGGGGGCGAGATGAGAAGGAACTCAGTTTTTTGCGCATTCAGTTTAAGGTGGTTGTTGGTGAGCCATTGAACAGTCAGTTTCAGGGCATTATTCAGATAGGTAATCTCCTCAAGATGTATATCTGAGTATCATCGGCATACATATGGAAGGGGATGTTGGCTGTGCGAAGAATTTCAGCTAACGGTTCAAGGTAGAGATTGAAGAGGGTGGGGGGGCAGAGGAGAGCCTTGAGGTAAACCGATAGAGATCGGAGCAGGATCAGATAGGTTGTTGTTGACTAAGAATCTCTGGGTGCGGTTCTGGAGGAAGGAAGCAAACCATTTGATGAGGGTGCTTCCTAGGCCCACCCTGTGTTCGAGGTGTTCAAGCAGTTTCTCGTGGTTGACTGTGTCGAATGCCAAGGAGAGATCCAGAAGGATCAAGAGACAGGTTTTGCCTTAGTCAAGGGCAAGGAGAGCATCGTCTATGATGTGAAGAATAGTAGTTTCAGTGCTACGCCCAGGCCTGAACCCAGATTAGAAATCGCCAAGTAAATTGAAATTAGCAATTTGTTGGCTTATTTGCACCTACACACATTTCTCCAGCACTTTCGCAAGAAGAGGAATATTCGAAATTTGTCTGAAGCTGTCGGTAATTTCCAGATTCACAGTGGTTCTTTTTGGGATGGGGATGACTTGCCCGGTTCTCAGGGAGTCAGGTATGGAGCCTTGAAGAAGGAAAGCATTGATAAATGTAGTCCAGATGAGAACGATGAGTGGGGAGGTCACTACCAACCAGTTGGTGGGGGGGCGTCTTGAAGTGGGTGTGTGGTTTTAAGGAGGATAGAATTTTCAAGATGGAATGGTCATCATAAATTTGGACCAGTGAGCCTTGTTTTTGGGTGTCGCTTGGAGGGAACAAGAGGAGGGATGGGTTCCAGTAGGAGGGGGAGGGAAGTCTGAGGTAGCATTGAGTTTGTTACCTAACGAGTTGATTTTGGTTGTGAAGAAGGAGGAGAACTCATCGCAGGTCATTAGAGATTTAGTTGTTTCTTTTGAAGACTTTGCTAGTTTGTTTGATTGAAGGTTGACTATTTCGAAGAGTTTGAGGGGTCTGTTCTTGGCATTTTCCAGTGCTCATTTGAAAAACTCTTTTTTGAACCAGAGAATATTCTTATTGTAAGTATTTCTGGCCTGATGGAGAAGTTTAAGTTGGGAGGCTGAGGGGTGCTGTCTCCAGTTTCTTTCTTTGAGTCGGAGAGCTCTCCTTTCGCTGTTGAGGGGTCTGCTGAACAAGGGGTTTTTGTCTTTGAGTTGGGACCAGTTGGCTTTTAAGCAGTAAGTGGCGCAGGACACACCAGTTAATACGAGGTATGTCTCCATATGGGTTAAATCGCATTGACCCCCATTTTTCTATTTTTCCAACTGCCAGCCAGTGACTTTCAGTCACCACCCCCTGCCAGGACCCATGCTGTAATACCGCTTCATTTCGAAACGTAAGCCTTCTTACTTTTTTCGCTTCCCAAAATAGTTCCACTTTGTTCGTATAGGCACCAATTTCTGGCCATTTTACCACTGACAAATAGTCACAATGAATACTGGTCACTGGGAGTCAACGCTGTGTTGGTTTAAATTCCTTACGCACAACACCCTAATCAGTGTATCGACACACTTTGCATATTTTATTTAATGCCGGTAATGTGTAGTCACGCCTGGAAACCTGAATAAGTGGCATTTCTAGGTCAAATCACTCGCCCATGGGGCCATCCAAGATATGTGACGGTAACAATGCAGAGGAAGTTTACGATCACAGTGAATCACATGTATAAAACTATGCATAAGGAGATATATACATTTGTGTCATGTCTTGTGTATATGTTTTTCATTGTTCCTTTTGCCTTACAGATTTCTTATGCATTCAGAAGTGCTGAAGGCGTGATTTTTCGAACTGTGAGTAATCCAGTTCTTCAGTAGGCCATAGGTTAGGATGAACCTTAGCGCGTGCATACCGCCATGTTCCCCGGTCCCGAGGAAAGCCTCGCAACTGGCATATAGAGGCTGAAACATGTCGACCTAATGTTCTAAATCCGAATGTGACTGATCAATCTAATCAGTTGCAACGTCCACCACACACTCATTTATAATCTAGTCATATTACCCTGTCATTACAACTTTTTAAGGAGTAGTAGAGACTATATTAACATCACTCACTGCACCATCACTTGCACTCAACACTCACAAAATCCTGCTCTTCTGTAATCAGGCATTGAAGCACACCGGAGAGGCACTCAACCTCTCTGGTGGGGGTCCAAAGATGAAGCATGCCACCAACTAGGTTGGTGAGTGAGAACCCTCCATAGGACTGAGGTCAGTATGCCTCTATCGAGTACATTAAACTTAATTACTTTTTTGCCGGCTAACTCAGAGGCCACTAGAAACTTCTTGAATAAACAAGAAGGGAGTAGTTTCTGGCAACCGCAAAACATGACAACTTTGTTTCCCTTACAATCGGAACATGTCTCAGAATCGTGGAAACAATAGATAACAGTTTCACTCAGTCGATTGTGCATGCTTAGTTTCTTCAGAGTTACACAGAAATAGATAGATGGTGTTTCAATAAAAGGATTTATTGAACAGTCTTGTTTCTCGTGTAAGAGATATGAGCTGTTACAATCGCAAGACAGTATGCGAGATATAATACATACAGCGTAAGCAGTAAGAAGAAATAATACTGCAATAGCATTGTCTTTTAGCATATTCATATACACATACATAAATAACACAGGCTAAAAAGTGGATATTTGTCTGATGCTTCTAACTAGTTCTACCCTAAGTGTAGTACAAGGTAAGAAGTAGGTGCTGTATTCTATAGAATGGTAAGCTATAGTTTTGTACGCCAAGAGTCCCTCTAGTTTCTAGTCAGCTCCATACCTTAGAATGAGCGAGTTGGGAATCTCTTTCCGGATCTCAAACTCTAAGACCCTGCAAAGGATGTCAGAACACTGGAAGCTGGATTCTCTGCAAGCAGGGATGACAGCATATGGTCAGTGCATCAGGTGGGGACTCGAATTCCTTCCGAACTTGCCGTGGTAAGCCGTATCGAGCAGTGAAGCCGAGCCGTGGTTTGCCATGGTAAGGGAAGGTATATTTATACCTGGAAGGTGCTTAGGAATGTTAGCATTGACGTAAAGTCGGGCAGAGGAAGACGTCAAGAATGAGCCCCTAAAGAAGAGTAGTTCATGCATAATAGATGAGTTCAATAATCCTAGCTAGAGAAAGTACGAATGGCTTAAGGGTCTGGTTTCTAAGAACTCGTTGTGATGTTGGGATGGACGGATGTAGGTGACTATGCCTTTATTTGGATAGCATGGCTAATGCCTAAATAAGGGATGGGATTGTATGCCTAAATAAGGGCAATGGGAATTGTGCCTATATAAGGACATGATTTAGGAAAACCTATGTACGGACATCTAAATCGAAACACAACACCCAAAGACGAATGATCGATATTACTAAATGCTAAACATGAAAATTCTAAACATATAAAGTTGAATACCACATGTTGCTAAAAACATTTGTAAAAGCATACTAAAATAAGTCTTTGTTAAAACTTTTGCTAGAAATGAAACGCAAAGGTGCTGTACATATTAAAGCAATGTTTCATTCTTAGCATATGCTAACAGTGGATGATAACCAAATGAACAAAATGGTTCAAAATTACAGAAGAAAAGTTCAAAGCTATTTCATGTCATGGTACATAAATGAAATTTATGTGAATAAAGGTGACAATGTGTCCCTAGAAGTATTCAAAGAAGTCTGTTTCTATGAATAGTTCTACAGTAAGCATATTACTTTGCCCCTCCCAAAAAAAGAAAAATTCAAATTTGAAAAAAAAATAATCTTAGGAAAAAGTTCCAAGGTTTGTTTCTTTGTTTAGAAAAATGAAGGCCAAATTCATAGCTTTCCTGGTACACTATGAGCTGAATCAAAAGTCCGTGTATGGGGCTGGTGAAAACATGAAATCCTCTATTCCTGTAGACAAAAGATCGTCTACAGATGTCGGTGGCAGTTGGAATACCTTGCTTAAAAGATCAACTGCACCTAGATGTGAAGCATCGCCAGTAGCAATGTTTGTTTCTGATGTTACCTGTGTGCCCGTTGATCCTTCAGGTACCTCAGCAGTAGCATGTTGCATCTGTGTGATCTCAACGAATGTCGTCAGCAGGATTGGTAGCCTCTGGGGACAGCACAGACCATGGGCCGTTATCGGGTCCAGCAGAGTATCGATATCCATTGGCATAACTGATGGGAGTTTTAGACAGATGTCTAGTATACATTCTTCACCGCAAAGCAGGCAGCGAAGAACAGGTAAAATGCAATGTTGCCAGATTGCTCTGAATGACAGAAACCATGTGGTATTTAATTCATGTAGACGAGGTAAGCCCAAAAGTTGCACTGTACGCTCACTGCACTTCCTTTCCAGGAGAGCTTTCTCCAAGGTGCTGGCAGAAACGCTGGTGGATTGGCTTGCCATAGCGTAGTAGGAATAAAAACAGAATTCCTGCAACACAAGCTAGAATTAGCGGCAGACCACCAAACCCCTGAGTGCACGAAGTTTGGAATGATTCCGAGTACAGCTTGAAAAGGTGTCAACAGTCCTGAACATATGGTCTTAAATACATGCACAATACCACTTGTATCAGACATGTTAAAGATACGTCCCAACACTTCTGTGAAATGTGTTGGGCAGTTTGTACTTAAGAGAGCCTGTATCTCAGCCAAAGTTCTTGCATCTTGTAGTTTCTTTGGCCAAGGTCAAAGGCACGATTTGTTGTAAAAGAATGGCTTTCATTCTGCTTTAGGTATCAATTCTTATAGAAGAGAGGTTCAGGGAAGGCCATAAAGGCAACTCCCTGACTGTGTCTATTTGGGGGAACAAACCTTGCACACAGCAAGTGACCCTGGAGCTAACCGTTACCAGATATGGGATGCCTGGCAAAATGCCACAACTGCTGTGATCATTCAACATGAGGTAACTTCCATTCGAAAGTTGTCCAAATGTTGAATTAATGACAGGGGCTAGTAAACCTTGCAGGTGGCAGGATAGGTTTGTCACAGAACGGCTACAAGCCCTGTGTAAACTAATACCTCGACATATGGGTGAGCTGCTCAGTGCATTTTCACAGTGTGTACCACTAAGAAACACGCCCCCCACTCCAACATCTCTGTGTGTAAGGCAAATCCCAGGATGTTTTGATGTATTCTTTACCCAACCTTTCATATTTGTCTGCTGGCATTTGCTGGAGGCAATACTGAAAATGGAAAGTTCTGAGAGGCAGAGTTATTTTGCCATGAATGATCTATTCTGTAGCTGGTTTTTCTGCTTCCGTAAAAGGCAATTTATGCAGTTTTTCAATGCTCAACACTGTATACTTTGCTCCCCTTTGTACCAGTTCGATCTGTTTATCAGTGAGATTGTATTCTGAAAACAGAGACAAAGTGTTGATGAAACTCCAAAGCACAGGGCCTGCACGCAAGTTTTGTAGCTTTCAGCCTAATAACAGAATATAAGGTAATTGAGACTGGCCTTGTCGCAGCAGGAACAAATCTTGTTCCAGAATGTCTATAGCAGAGGATACAATGTTGCCCAGTGAATATATCTTGATGACAGAGTCGTTAACCCATTGTCGACCACAGCAAGAGATTTCTCTAAAATATTACGATCAATTTCTCGTATTCTTTCTGCGGCGTCTGCTTGGGTAACCTTCCATATTTCATTATAAGCAGCATAGATGCCGGCATATATGAAATATTTTTGACGTGGTGTTCTTGGTCCTAGCAAGAAACACCTAAGGTCTGCACCATCTTTAGGTAAAGATAAGTGTTGTTTCACATCCTCTAGTGTAGATTTCTGTAGCCAATCAAGGAATATTTTTCCTACACTGTATGTTGTTACTACCCCTGGATTCTGTCTTTGGACATAACGTGGGTCTGGCCTATTGATAGTAAAACCCTGTATTCTGTTCAGGAATCTTTCTTGACAGATGTTTGGGTCTGTGTGCCAGAGCAACCATGCCATGTTTTCCATTCAGGATCTGATCTGTTGTTTTATAAAATAGTATGTACATCGACCTCCCCCTGTGTAGTGCTATTACTTGCAGGTGTGGGTATAGATGGTGTGTTCATGTCTTTGATCTTGGCTAACCCAAGGCAAGATGTTTGCTGGAGAGTGTCATTCAAAAACATTATTTGTTGTGGGAGGATACAGGCTCTAAACTATTCCGGGGCAGTAAATTTCGTTCCGTTCATGGAATTTGCGGAATTTGGGTAATTGCCCAAAATTCTGTGTTCCGTGACTTTGCAAAATGTTTTGCTTGTTCGCGTTCTCAAAATGCGTGTTTGTGAGATATTTCCCCCGAGCACGCAAACAGCGATTGCGAACAGGAAAACAGAATTGCGAACAAGCAATTCCGCGTGTTTGTGGAATTTTTGCGTGTTTGTGGAGATTTTTTACCGTTTCGCAGAGAATTGCGTAACACGATTACGCAAAATCTGCCCACCCCTACTCTAAACAAAGCTTCTATCCCCTGAACTTGCCAATCTTTTGTACCCCAGACAGATTTTATGTCAATTGTGTCTTTCCAAAAGTCGAAAGCCTGTCTAGACAGTTGGGCAATAAAGGCTGCAGAATAAATCTGTTTTGTATTGGTTAACATTTTTTTTCTTTCCTGTTTTGTTCACATTTTTAAAGTAAAACGTTTCTGGATTGGATGTATTGTACCTTGAAAAATATGGAAACTTATTTTCAAACGTTTTTGAGCTACCCCTTGGTGGTGTAGGATAATATTCCCATTGGTTATACATAAATACATTTCTAGGTGTTGCAGATTTATGCAAGAAATGATGACAATAGTTGTTCTAACAATAAAGCTGTTCAAAGTCTGATGAACCCTCTAAATAATCATGATTGGAGACTGCAGCCGTTTTTTGTAGATCAGACATCATGTTATTAACAGTCTCAAAGTCCCCATCATCAGAATAGGTACTAAAGGTAACAAAGTCACTTGATGGCATTTTAAATAAGTGTTGAATCTTCAAAAGTTCCTACAGGCCGAATATATCATAATCCGTTTTGTCCCAAACTATACCATCTTGTAAAAGAAAGGCTGTGATGTTCACTGCTGACAAGTATCTTGCTTCACAATGGGATGATTTGTGTGGTTTCAAAAGTAAGTTCACATTTTTACTTTCAATGTCCAAATGAACATATCTTCCATTTATCAGCATGCTCAGGATCATTACTAAAGCTAGCCAAAGCAGAGGGAAAAATATTCCAGAAATAATCCACAGTTCAATCCATGGTGAAACCAGATAAGTCTTTTTCGGGAAATGAAAAAAGTCTTGTGCTTGTTCTTTGAAAGTTCTTTATGCTGGCGTTGGTTCAGGTTCGATGGGATCCTCAGAAAACCTATCAAAGTTAATGAAATAGCCAGAGGCAGTTCTGTCAATGGTTGGAATTGCACCAGGATTCGTTGAAATCGATGGCTCTAGTTGATCACATGTTACGTTGGTGTAGACAAATGTATCAGGAGAAACTGTTATTTGGGTTTCAAGAGGAATGAGTTCCATAGCATTGTTGCTTAGTCCTTCATTTTGTACTGCTGACTCCTCGACGGTGATAAGTCTTTCAGTTTCAACCTCTTGGAGAGTAGCTAGAGGAGTGCATCTGCTACTTGGTTTAGAGTCCACAAGGCCCACTGCTTAGTATTGGCCACATAGTGTGGTTTGATGAGGTTGATGGACACAAATCTTATTTCCTTTTTTCCAGCAAGGGGCGGCAGAAGTACTGTTCTTGATCCGTGGATGGTGAGGACATGTACTGATTGCTGTAAAAAGGCCCAAATTCCTTCTTGTCCGCCTGTGCCTATTGCGTATGTGCCGATAAGATTCGCAAATATTTTATAACAGTTCGAACGTCAGCTGAGTGCTGAAGCCACATCCATAGAAACCTTGAGCACAAATCCATTGCAACCATAACATATTTATAGCTACCTTCCCTTTGCAAGGGACCACAGTGATCCAGGTAAACGCAAGCTAATGGTTTATCTGAAATTAACAGGGATGTCTGTGCAGGACGTTTCACTGTAGAGACTTTCATATTTCACATTCCAAAACATAGTTCTTATACTGTTTCCTAATGACGGGCCACCAATCTCTCTGTGTTAGTAATGATACAGTGGCAGAAACATCTGCATGGGCAGTGGCTATCCCTTCATGTGCTGCTAGGATCAGTCCTAATCTACGTTCCATGTTTGGACTGACCTTATCCCCCACTCCAGGGATTCGAACAAACGGAACGTTGTTCATATCAATTACATATGAGTATTTGAGTGGAAATTGTTTAGGTAACGCTGCACCACTGCCTTTGCTTGAAGCATTAACAGCCAACAATATCTCACTGTCTATTCTCGTTTTTGAACGAGTGATCACAGCTAAGGAAGCCGTTTGCACAGCCCCCTTCGCGGATTTGTCAGCCAATGAATTCCCTGCAACGTGAACGCCATCATGTTGATGACTCAGTGTGTGTATCACGTGAGTGTTTTGTAGTCTGTCTTGCAACTGAACTACTTGTCCCAAAGCGTTGTATGCTTGATTGTGCCACCTTTTGCATCTTTGAAACCATTTTGAAGCCAATTCTGTAAATATTCATTATATGATTGAACACAGTAAAAGGAATCGCACACTATAAGTGTGGGGAATTTGCAATCCATATTTTCTAATGCCAATTTGAATGCTTGTAGTTCAGCTCGCTGAGCTGTACAATCTCCCAGAGATTGAGTTTAAGTGACTATCGGTTAGAATTTACCATTGTGCATGCAACCTTTAACGATTGCGCAGGCTGCACTGTAAGCTTGCATACTTTCCATAGCTGGTTGTGCTGATCTATCAGTACAAATTATAAATTCATACTGATCAAGAGGGAGAATCTCAATAGGCAGAGGACATTCATGTTTGTATTGCAGGAATGCTTGTGTTTTTAAACAAGGATCAAAAACATATACAACATCCGTTGCAGCAAGAGAATTAACCCATTGTATCTATCTTTGATGTAAAGCTTCTGCATTTGGAATACTCGCTTTTGTAACTGCCTCTAAGGCTGGTACTGGAGTCATGACAATAATGCGTTTCCCCTGAGCTAGAGCTCTTTCTTTTGCTACAGTGGTTTGAACTGCTGTCAGAATTTTTTCTGGTGAAGTGAAGCGCATTTCCCATGTGTATACAAATGTGATTTGTATGCAATTGGTACTTTTTCACCTCCATTAAAAGTTAAGTAGGTAAATCCGCATCGACCCGAAATTATTCAGATTACTAAATTGTGTGTATTTACGCGTGTTTATAAGTGATTTGTTGCTAACATGTCAGCTTGAAGGAACGCAGGATATCTGTGTTTTCCTGTGTCCAATTTTTCATTTTGAAATCAGGTTTGAAAAATTCGTAGAGAGGTTTAAGCCTTTCTGCGTAATTTAGAATGTAAGTTCTTCCAAAATTCAGGAAACCTAGAATCAACTGTAAGTTTTTTAGCGTTTTTAGAGGTTGGAACAGCGCACACATTTCTAAAAAGTTAGCTGTCAGGCTTTTGCCTTCACTTGAAAGCTTATATCCTAGAAAAAGGACATTGAGATGGGCAATTCTTTATTTTTATAAGTTGAATTTGTAGCCCTTAGAAGCGAAGCCCAGTATTATGGTTTTCACCCTGTTCAAGTGCCTATCCAGGCCATCGTCTGACAGATAGATATCATCGACATATGACAATGCCTCGTCATCATAAATTTGTAGTAACTCTGTTACTCTTGCTGAGACTAACCCTGGGCTGTTCTTGAACCCTTAAGGGAGTCAACAAAATTGACGCTGGGTCCCCATTATTGAGAAAGCTGTCAAGTACCTATTTTCAGGTGCTATGTTTTGACAAAATAAACCATTTGAAATGTCTTGATAAGATTGCAGGGAATCTGTTAGCATGAGCTTAAAGCCATTTTGTATTTGCCAGCCCTTTTAGTTAGCCATGTGCTTGCCATGTGCTTTCTCCCTCATCCAGAGCATTGTACATGCTCAGAAAGGCTTAGCTAGTAGAATGCACCTGCTCTTATGTTGTAACTGTCAGGCTATTCTTGCTGATGTAAAGAAAAATGTCTCCCCTCCTACTTTGTTGAGCAAGCAAATTCTGTGTAGCCATATTAGTCAGTAAGTATTCTTGTATGGGCGAGGACCTCCCCTTGATTTTATGCTGACTAATGTAACCTATGCATATATAAGGCCCTTGTTCTCTCTACTCCTTAGACTGTTTATACAGTGGCCTGAGGATACCGTGTGACGAAGTCTCTCTCATGTGAGGTTATTAAATATGTTTTCTTTATATTACAGCTTCTATGCTAATCTCTTCTTTGTTGGTTAAAAGACCCAGGTGTATCAGTGAACCCCTTAGGAGGTTTATATTTCTTCAAATGGCGCTCAACATGGACCTCATCAGAGAAGCAGCTATCCAAGGGAGTGGTCTTGACGGGAGACAGGAGTTTACTGAGGAGGACAGGACAGGAATCTACTAAGAAGGTACCCTGTGCACGGAGATTCTCTGTCTCTGCAGCCCAGTATATTTCTGGTCTTCCTGATTTTGATCCTCCAAATGTTTACCACTCCTGACTGAGAACCTTTTTGGCGTTAGTGTTCTAAAACGGCCGTTAGGTCACTCAGAACTTGGCAGTGAGAGGTTGAGATTTGTGCTTGGTAAGGTCGTTTGTTGCAACACTTTTTGGTTTTGGAATTATATGGAAATTGGCCAATATGTGGAATATGGAAATATATGAATTGCAATTTGTGTAGGTAGGTATTGAGGAGATTTTTCTCTAACATTTGAATAATTATGTAACGGCACATAATGTGTTAAGTGCCACCGCTGTATAATATTGTATATTCTGCAAATGTTTGCCATGCTTGTTTCAAGCGCACATCAAAGAATGTGTTGCTTTTTTTTGGAGGTACCATGATGGAATATTGAATGGAATCAGCCGGCTCCCCTAGAGGGGATACCTAAATAGGTTTAGGTATAAAAACGTATTTCATCCTTGGTGACTATTTACCCCATGGAATTAAAATATGTATATAAAAAAAGGATCCTGGTCTGTGCATTTTAAACAGCTATAAGTGGTGATATGCAGTGTGATTTTTGGTATTCTGCCAGCCAAAATTAGCAAAGTTGGTGTATTTTGGCTTCTTGAAAATGGAACAGTCTTTGGGCTGTTTTTGTACAGTTTTTTTTAACTACTTTTGAGAAGCTTTTCTTGTAAATATGACGTTCAATTAGTATTTACAAATGGTTTGGTTTCAGTACAGTCTGTGGGCTGTCTTTTGTTTCTGTCCTAAGTGTTGATTTGTGGGTTAAATGTGTGTTTAAATGTCTATGTGGTTTGTGGTTTGACATTGGTGGTACTTGTGTGAGTAAATAGCGATTGTGCTTTTTGTGTAAGCATGGCTAGCCTTAAGCGCGCTGTATTGTGTATTCTGAGTGTATGACCCCCTTCTGTAAATGTCTGGAATGAGCTCAATGTGTTTGTTTGTTTTGTTGTCATCATTCTGTTATGCAAAATGTCATTTAGATAATATTAAATTAAAAAATCCAGAAATCAATTAATGTTAATAGAATTTGTACAGCGCACAAATACCCTCAGGTGTCTTGGCGCTAGCAGATTCAAAGTGCTGTGCTCAATTATACTACTGCTGAAATAACCAGGTCTGCAGTTGTTTCCTAAATTACAAATGATGTAATATATGATGAGATATGATATAGCAGAAGAGAGTTCCAATCTTTGATGGTATTAAAAGTGAAACTCCTCCCACCCCAGTTCATCTTATAGATCCTGGCTGGCTGCATAAGGTAAGCATTTGCTGACCGCAGCACTCTGTTTGGGGAATACCATCTAAACAGGTCCTCTAAGAACTTCGGTCCTTCTCTATGTAGTGCCTTGTGAGCAATGCAGAGAGGTTTACATTTTATCCACTGGCAGACTGGCAGGCAGTGGAGTTTTTTCAATTCAGCTACGATCGATTGAAATTTTGGAATATCCAAGATCCGTCTTGCAGCCGCATTTTGTACTGCCTGTAACTTCCTAAGGAGGGCAGACTGAACCTTGAAGTACACACTGTTACAATAGTCAAGTTTGGACAAGACTAAGGACGTTACTAATGATTTTCTGCAGGATTTAGGAATGAACGGCAAAACGTTCCTAATAGTCTTAATCATATAGCATGAAGATGACACTACCTTATAGACTTGAGTCTTAAAATTCTGCTTTCCACCTATGATGACCCCAAGATTTTTTGCTTTGGCTACGGGTGTAGGGGGAAGTTCGACTGTCCGGCCACCAGGCTGGGGACCAGGAAGGAGAGAGATTTCCAAACATTATCACCGCTGTTTTACTCGAGTTCGGCTTCAAGCAGTGAGTACTCATCCAGCGGCTAAGGGACAACATACAATTGTGAAGGTTAAGTGAGTGATTAGTGTCCTAAGCCACTGTGGAAATCACCAGCTGAGTGTCATCAGCATATGATGCTGGAGTAAGATTAAAGCTTCTTATCAGAGGTGCTAACTCTGCTACATAAATATTAAAAAGCGTGGGGCTTAATGAAGAGCCTTGTGGAACCCCACATGGGAGAGAGAAAGGTGCCAACCTGAAATTCCCCAGGTGTACTGATTGAGTTCTCTCAGATAAGAAAGATGTCAGCAGTGCAAGGGCTTTACCTCTAATTCCAATCTCTTTTAAACTCTGAACCTAAAGAGAGTGATCCACAGTATCAAATGCAGCGAATAGGTCCAGCAGCACCAAGGCTGCTGACCCCCTGCTGTCCAATGATACGCGTATTTCCTATGTGGTCTTAATCAGAGCGGACTTAGTACTATGGCTCACTCTAAAACCAAACTGGCTATGATCTAAAACTTGATTAGCCGCAATAAAAGTTGCCAGTTCGGCTTTCACTATCTTCTCTATTATCTTGGCTGGAAGGGGAATTCTCAAGATCGGTCGGTAGTTGGCAGTGTCTATTGCGTCTAAATTGCTTTTTTTTCGAAGAGGCAGGATACAAGCCTTCTTCCATATAGCGGGGAAAGATCCCTGTTCTATCATCTGGTTAAATATTTTGGAGAAATGGGGACCAGTAAGATTATTGATAGTTTGTAGGATTTTGGGAGGGGAGGGATCTTCTGGGGAACCAGACTTAATCATAGTTATTAGTTTGGTGATTTGTGTGGGTGAAGTCTGTGAAAAATTTAACTCTAAATTGTGCTCAGTGGCATCCTTTACAATTGTTTTATCCACTGCGGTTGAGTGAGTAAACTGCTCATAAATATGTTCAACCTTGGATCTAAAAGAAAGAGCCAAGGCGTCACAAAATTCTTGGTTAAAGGTAGTAGAGTCATCTTTTTTAACTGTAGTTAAATTTTTCACAGTATGAAAAAGTTCATTGCTTGACCCACTAGCTTTTTCAATCTTTGTTGTGTAATAGAGGGTTTTCTCTTCAATCAGCTTTTTCTTAAAAACTGAGATGATAGATTTAAATCTATTTTTCTCTGTAAGTTCATATGTTTTTTGCCAAATCCTTTACTGTCTCCTACATGCCTGCTTGTTTATCCTTAAGGCTTCTGAGAACCAAGGGGCCGAGGGTAATTCGCTGTTTTTATTAATCTGCATATTGGGGGCTAGTTTTGCAAAGTTAGTTTAAAGCCAAAGAGTATATTTTATGGCTGCCATAGCCACATCATACTCCACCTCTTCTTCGCTATTGCCAAGGCCATTGACCAAAGTTCTGTGGTCAATTTTTTGCCAGGCCCTGCTTATAATCTTTGTGTTCTCAATATTTAGATTATTGAAACATAAACGCTTATAATTAAAGAGAATACTTGGTGATCCGACCAGATTACGGGGAAAGTAGTGAGGTTAGAGATAGCTGGATCATTAGTGAACAGGCCATCAAGAGTATGTCCTGCCATATGTGTGCCACCCAGAATCAACTGATTGAGACCGTATTCCGACATTAGATCTAACATTTCCTCCGTGTCTCTGTCTTCCCTAGTTTCCAAATGGAAGTTCATATCTCCCAAGACTTTAAAGGATTTCAAGGGGAGACTGAGCTCTAACAAAGAGTGTATATTTACTAGGTTATCAGCTCTAGGGCCTGGTGGGCAGTATATCAAAAGGCCTTTAAAAGATTCTTGGGCGGAAAAAGTGATTTTAAAAAGCAAAGCTTCACAGGCTCGTGTGTCTATTTCTGAACAAAAAGAGCCTAGTTCGGCTTTATGTATCACCACAAGACCGTCACCTCTTTTTAACTGCCTATCTAGTCTAAAATTACTATAGCCTGGTGGAGTCACTATATTAAAATCAAAATTTGACGAATCATCACCCCCCGTCTCAGTCACAAATAAAACATCAATTTTATTATCTATAATTAAATCTGCAATTTCGTATTTATGTCTCACCAATGATCTAGCATTGATGAGCGCTAGTTGTATTTTATTATTTGTGGGGTCCAGAGACTGTGGGCTTTCTTGGCAATTAGTAATAACAAATTGAGGGAGAGGGTAAAGGGCACTCTTGGTCCCCCTAGTAAATATTATTTAACAACTAAAGAGTGTCATGGAGGAAAAGTGTATGAGCACTGGACACACAGAAGGAAGAATCACCCTGAATAAGTCACATTGGAAATCAGTGGGGATTTTTCAGGAATCCCTCACTCGCCACCCTGGGTGGGGACATGCTTCATCATCGGGCCCACCAGGAGAAGCCGAGTGCCTCCCTGGTGTGCTACAACGCCAGATTACTGCGGAGCTGGTTCTTCGTGGCAAGGGTGTCAAAAAGAAATGTGAATTAAAAATGTCAAAAACTGTACCATACAAAAAGTTTATTCAATGGTCAGTTTGACATAGATAAAATATGTGTGGGAAAACTACCAGTTAATGACTTGGTTGTTTCCACTTAAAGTGGGGTCAACATGTTTCTGCCCATCTATGTGTCATTTACTGGGCTTTCATCAGGACCGTAAGATAGTGTACCTCGGAGGTATGGGCACGCTAAGGCCCACCCTTACCTGAGGACGTGAAAGTTAAAAGCAGGTGTGGAAAAATTAAAGTGCAAAAAACAAACCATAAGTAGTGGGATACCTTCAATTTAGAGGTATCTGTACAGTTTGTGATTTACAAGATCCACACCCCATGGGTCTCCGGAGGGGGTGGAGGCGACAATAACACATCGCCCGCAACGCCTGTCACCTGTACAGCACCTAGCGTCTCCTGCTACCGGACCCCGTGGAAATTAGGCAGCACGGCCAGCATCTCTGACAGTATGCTGTCGCAACGAAGGCATAAGGGGTGCGCCGGCTTTATCAGGTGATTACAGTCACACTGATAACAATTATTATACATTGGTGGACATAAACGCAGCAAGCTCTTACCATAATATGTAATCAGAGTTTTGTCTGATGCGTGTGGATCAGAGTTTCTGGCCCTGGGCCCGGTCCAGGCACGGACGGGCGCAGACGGGCTTGCCTTTGGCGCGCCCGCTGCGCGGCCGTTCCAGCATGGCCTTAAATAGTGAGAATGTCAGCGACTAGAGTGCTGACCGCCGGAAGTAAGTGCGCTGGGAGAAAGACTTATAATAAAACTAACGAGGTCCTTCCCTCCGTACAAGCGGTATAGACTGTGACGGACCGGAGAAGCCTCCCAACTGAAATATAGGTAATTTACCCTCGAAACACCCCTTAAGAACAGTAGTTACAATAACGGTATTAAATGCATGATTAAAAACCAATTCATTCTAAATGTGCAAACAGGTGAAAAAAGCAGCAAATATACAAATTGGGAGAGCAGAGAGGCCCGTACTATCGTAGCAGTAACTATAAGAAAACAACATCAGCAGTTAAGTCCGCTGCGTGGCCATTCCAGCGTGGCCTTAAATAGGGAGGATGTCAGCTACTAGAGTACTGACCGCCGGAAGTGAGTGCGTAAGGAGAAAGCCTTAAAATGAAACTAACGATGTCCTTCCCTCCGTATAAGCGGCATTGACCGTTACGGACCGGGGAAGCCTCCCAACTGAAATATTAAAACATCACTTAAGAACAGTAGTTACAATAACGGTATTAAAAGCATGATTAAAAACAAATTAATTCTAAATGTGCAAACAGGCAAAAATAGCAGCAAATATACAAATTGGGAGAGCAGAGAGGCCCCGTACTATTGTAGCAGTAACTATAAGAAAACAGCAGCAGTTAAGTATAACGTACATAACCATTAAATTGACAAAGTAAGAAACTATACATATGTGCAAACTGCCACAATGCTAAAGATAAAATTTGATTTCACATTCATTAGAAATAAAAATAGGCCTCAAAAACGAAATTGTGTACTTTGTAATAATTATGACTAATATACAAAATGTTGCAGCATTTTCCTTAGATACATTGAATTAGATATTAAAAGGCTTTCTCATCATCTGAGTGAATGTGGTTGTTGCTGAAGTAAACACACATTATAGAACGAAAGATTTGACTGCATTGAAATGCCTGTTGTTAAATAGACTGTGACGTGCTTACTTTCAGCACTACAGGAAAAAAGCTTTCCAACAGCTATGTTTAACCTGTTTCACTGAGAAGAAGCTGTTTGACACAACAAATGGGGATTCAACTCTGTCAGGGTATTACAAATAGAGAAAAAGGGTTTTCTTTCCTGAGAAAGGTGTGAGAATTTGAAGCCTGCTGTTCATGCAACAGCTGCGTCAATATCACATGGCTCTTCCTGATCGCAGTCCACAGAAGGAATGATGAGTCAACTAGATTTGAAGTGAGTGCAAACCTGGTATAAAGGTCTACATTACAGACTGCTGTTTTAAAAGTTAGAAATACAGTTTCATTATTTTGGATAACAGAGAACAAATTGAAAGTAGGGATTTTCCTTTCTTAATGCCTTTTTACATAAGCACATCCGTGGTTCTGATGTTAAATACTAACTGTCCTTTAAAAAGTGGTGCAGAATTTTCATATTTCAAGTAAGGCTTCTGTGCTTAAAGTTATAAATGAATACATTTTGAAGGCAAGAAGGAATGAAGCTTGCTTTTCATATGTGCAACCACCAACAGGGTTGGTGATATACATTATTTTTTTAAAGGAATTTAGATTATTTAAATAAAAAATGTTCATTACAAATAAGTGCACTAAAAACGTTTTTTAATCTCTATACTGCCTAATAATCATACTGTGATCTCCTAGCATCAAAGTTTAATTTAAGCAGTGTTTTACCGCAAAGGGCGAAATTACCATGCGAAATGTCACTTTACCCAGGCGTACAAAACTCATTTTTATAAGGGTGTACCTTACATATTTCTGATCCTCTATTCCTGGGCTATTTACAGAACACTCTGGGGGTTCCTATTGTGCAAAATATTGTAGGAAATTCATTTTTAAGGGCCCCAAACACCAAAGTCGAAATTGGGCAAAATTAACTTTTTAAAAGCAGCTCTGCCACTCAGAGAAGCTTTCAAACTGATCTTAGGCTTTAGTAAATGCACACATGTAATATAGAATGAATAGCTGACCTCTATACTGCTAGAAAAGCATACCGCACACTGCACAAAATGAACCTAAATATAAAAAGTTCTTAAACGTACCTCCAAATTACTGGAAAACAGGAATGGAATAAGACTCCTTTTCAGCTGTGATTCTTCATAGTTGCTTTGACTTGGTTATCTGCATGGAAAGCCTTGCACACAAAATAGGACATCAGGTAAAGGGTTAAAGGACTAGTACTGCATTTAGAGGCCTAGCAGGGCTCAGAGCAAGGTTTTTTGACACTTTGACCTCTGAAACCTTTTTAAAGACGAGATGCCAGCGCACAGAGAGAAAGAGAAGTTGGGCTTACTATTTTTGGCTAAAGCAAGTTTTTATGCACTCATATGAACAGAAGGTAACATAATGGTATATGTGAGCTCTGATTCAGAGGATAGTCCTGCCATGTATATAAAAATAATGCTTTTAGTTTGAAGATTTCTGTGCAAGGGCTGAGATAATGGGATTTGGTTTAAACTCATGTGCCCTCATGTTACACTTGTACATTTGCTAAAGGAATTGGTGGTTGGGTATTCATGTTTTTTAGCTAGCTCAATGTGCTATTTACCTCCTATAACTTTGTTTATGCCCTGTTGCTACAAATAGTGGTTGATAGTGTCGAAACAAGTAAACCCTGTTTTTCCTACTGTCAAAATGGGGAAGGAGGCTAGCTCCTCTACAAATCTGTATCTAGATGGGAGGGAGGAGTTGCACCTGGGACCTGAATAGGGCTGGGCCTTCCCTCTACAATGCTGGCTCCATCTCCTGGGGTGTGGCTGATGTCTCTGCCCTGCACACTAAGAGAAGTGAAGTTAGACAGTCAACAAAGTGCTCCAGGACTGTACTTGCCTTTCACAATGCTGGCTTCACCTCCTGTGGGGCATCTGATGTGCCTGCCCTGCGCTGTGAAAGGAAAGGGGAAGTCTGGTAAACAGAGTGCTTCAGAACTAGTTTTGACTGGTTTTGACTGGGCACAGGCCCCTCTCCCCTCAGAGAACAAAGGATTTTGGGGTATAAGTATTGGGACCCCAATCCCATGAAATTAGATCACTTCTGGACTTATTATAACACGAAACCTCTGCTGAGGAGAGGAACCTGAAAAAACGTAGGAGAGACTATTCCCAAGCTGAAGTGCTGCTTGGGGGATTGGCCTGCAGTGGTTGCCTGACTGCCAAAGAGAGGAGAAAGAACTTTGTGGACTTTACTTTCAAGTTGTGGAAAGATCTCCAAGGGCTAAGAAGAGAGCTTGCCCCCTGACCGAAGTCTCAGGACCAGTAGACTTCACCAGCCTTTGGGAATTGCTGCTGGAAACGCTGTTTCAGTGGCTATAAAGGCAAGGAGCTGTGACCGACTCTCATGACCGGCCCGGTGTACTGTAGGCACCGCATCAAGCAATGTCTGCCTCAAACAACACAAGCTCTGAGCTCACCGACTCCGTCCTGACGCCGTCACTGAGCCAATGCCTGCACCGCGATTGGTGGACACCACGACGTGCAACGCCTCGCTACACCGACTCGTACTGCTGCTGACTTCGAGTCCTGTGAACGCACCGGAGTTGGGCACCGCCTCGCATGCTTTGCGACGCACCGTCCAACTAACACCGCTCTCCAGACTGATCGACGTCAGCTCCCGAACTCGGGCACTGTTGCCGCCCCGCAAGCTGCAAGCACCGCATCAAAGCACCGTCTCACCCTGCAATGCACGCCTTGGATCCACCGACTCTATCAACGGGCGGCCTCCTGTACCGCATCAAGTGACAACCCGTTCTGCAACGCTTTCCTTTCTACACTGCAACAAACATCGGAACCAGCCCGCACATATGTGCTGGCCTCCTCACGTAAAAGGTACTGTGACTGAGTCTGTCGACATTTGAGTGGGCCCGTACTGACGCGGTCAGCTGGATTTGCTAGACTCTGTGTTATTTCAACAACGCTGTAGCCAGACGGGGCTACCGACTCGCACAGAACCTTGAACTAAGCCTTTTAACCAGAACTCTTGAAATCTAATAGAACTGTGGATTCTTTTTGTCGTTTATTGGACTTGTGGTAACTCTATATAAAATAAACTTATTTTTGATATAAAACCTTGTGTGGTGTCCATTTGTAGTGTTGTCACTGGGTAACTGTATGTGGTCACAAATGCTTAACTTACAACGCCTCTGAGATAAAGCCTTGCTGCTCGTGGAAAGGAACCAAGGGGGAGAGCAGGGGTTATTTTAGGAGTGTAATCCCCTTATCCTGACTAGAGGAGAGGGTCCCTATTTGTCACAAGTACCTACCTGTGCCAACTAGAGACCCCCAATTCTAACACAATGCCTGAGACACTGGACAGGATTGCTGAGGGCATTTGCCTTGGGGGGTGATTGCCCTATCCTGAAAGAAAATACTTTTCCCTTGAAACTGGGCTGTGATTCTTGATTTACGAGTTGTGTAGCTCCACTGTGGAAACAACAAGAGCCTGCCTGTGAGGCTCAAATGAACACAGGGAGAAAAGTCCCCTCTGTCTGGTTGTACAGCGGCTTCAATTTCCCAAGGACTTCTTTTTGTTAGCAATGTTACTTTGCCCTCCTCCTAAAAATACATTGATTAATGTTCTAGCCCTCATAAAAGAAACACTGGAAAAGTCTATTGAAAATGTTTTTATTAGATATGTGATGTTGGCTATTCTGAAATTGAAATGGATGGCCACTGAAATGCATAGGAGCCCTGAAAATAAATGTTTTTATTAGATGGTTCTAGGATTAGCTTTTTGGCTTAGGGCTAGAGAATTGATAATTCTGTTTGTGATAATAGTCCTTACTCTCTCCTGCTATCTGTATGCTTTGTTCCCCTCATACTCCTGCTTATATATACCCACTTAATGAAATGTTTACATTGAAAAATGCCCACCCAGCATGAATTAGGATATTGATAAACTTATGAAAATAAATGTGCAAAATATTTTCTATGTTCCTACTAGATCATAGGAATGTCTTTAACTCATGCTAAAAGGACCATCTGTTAAAGAATGCAGGGAATCTGTTAGCATGAGCTGAAAGCCATTTTCTATTTGGCAACCATTTTAGTTAGCCATGTGTTTGCCATGTGCGTTCTTTCTCATCCAGAGCTTTGCACATGCTCAGAAAGGCCTAGCTAGTAGAATGCACCTGCTCCTATGTTTTAACTGTCAGGCTATTTCATAATGATGTCTTCGCCATGTGGGCACTCCCTTACAAATTCTGGTGGCCAGTCCTGTTCTGCTAGAAGTATATCATAACCCCTTGAAAGTTTCTCCCAAAAGAGTGCTTTCACTTTTTTTGGTTTGTCTCACTCCATCCGGAGTGTTATTTCATATAACTTTTGTGGAGTACTATCCCTGGAGTCTACAGTCTCTACTTCTATGTACTCATTCAAGTCCACTGTCTCCAGAACTTCCTTCAGGTTCTGGCGAGTTATTGTTACTTCTGCTGCACTGTCCAGCATTGTCTGACCCCATCCTCCGTTCTTGAGTTGTGTTCTCAGAATTCTCAGCATGTATGATCTTTAAACCTGCTACCTTCTTCTTAGTGAATTGAGGTTTTGTTTTGTTTTTCTGAACGTGTTGATCGTCTGTGGACTTTACATGTTCTTTTTTCGATCTGACTGTCCTCTTCTTTCGGATTTCTGTGACGATATCTGAAAGGTACAAGACAAACATACATCAGTATCTTGATACCTGTCAGGTTTTCTCAAATTATCCCTATTCCTGAGGTTATACTTCCTTTCAGAGGGCTCCTTTTGAGGAGACCTACCTCAGGATTGAGAACATTTCTCTTTTGAATGTTGTTTGTTATTTTCCCACTTCTTTTTTGAAGATGTAGGATTGTGTTTAGTAGATCCCTTGTCAAGACCTTTCGACAGTTGTGGTTTAACTGTGTAATTCTATTAATTATTGTATTTGATTAAGTAATTCATCATCTGACATTGCTTCAATGTCAGGATGAGGTGTGTAGCCTGCTAAAATCAGCCATGTTGCTCCTGGTCTACCTAGTGGACCGAGCCTGGTAAGGTGATTGTAATGTTTTAGGGTGCCTTTAAACCAGATATTATGCTCATGGTATGTGAGTGGAATTTCAACATCCTCAAAGGGAATATATTCCTCAGGTGGTTCATCTTCTTTGTAGAAGTGAAAACACTTTAGTTACTGGGTTTGAACCTGGTAATACTATCCATGAATAGAATACCTCTGTCTGAAAAGATTCATGTGCCTCTATCACGAAAACTGCTCTACCACCTCTCGATGTTTGGCCATGTTATATAAGTTTTAGAGTGATGCCTCTCCTTAAATTTAGAGGGATGTTTATAACATCCTCGTCGGTTTCATTAAAACCTGTAAAATTAAATGCTGTTACGACTTGGTCAGTCGCAGCCTCACCGGTCACAGTATTATTATCTCTGTTCTGGGACATTGTTTTTGAAAAATGTAGAGCAAGTTTCAAGGAAACAAAATAAGGTGCACAATATTTTGGAACACTGCATCCTTCAACGTTGAACAAACCAAACAGCTTATACATAGGATTTTTGTCCTACTCAGCTATGGTGGATATTAATCCTACTCACTCCAGATGTCTTATGGAGTATTTTGAGTAGGGGTCTCTGAGAAAAGCACGACTGAGTTACTTCAGTATCTAGTGTTAAATTAGTGCCTTACCAAACCATTGGGGGCCATGTAGTGTAGTTCCTATTTCCCTTATAGGCTCTGCACTTTGGAATAATATGCCCTATAGTTGTGGCATAGGACTGAGGTCAGTATGCCTCTATGGCGTACATTAAACTTAATTACTTTGTGTGCCAGCTAACTCAGAGGTCACTAGAAACTTCTCGAATAAACAAGAAGGGAGCCATTTCTAGCAACCTCAAAATATGACAACTTTGTTTCCCTTAGAATCGTAACATCTCTCAGAATCGTGGAAACAATAGATGACAGTTTCTCAGTCGATAGTGCATGCTTAGTTTCTTCAGAGTTACACAGAAATAGACTTATTGAACACTCTTGTTTCTTGTGTAAAAGATATGAGCTGATATAATCGCAAGACAGTATGCAAGATATAATATGTGCAGCGTAAGCAGTAAGAATAAATAATACTGCAATAGCATTGTCTTTCAGCTATGACACATATTCATATACATAAATAACACAGGCTAAAAAGTGGATACTCGTCTGATGCTTTTAACTAGTTCTACCTCAGTGTACCTAACCTAAGTGTAGTACAAGGTAAGAAGTAGGTGCTGTAGTCTATAGTATGGTAAGCTCTAGTTTTGTATGCCAAGAGTCCCTCTAGGTTCTAGTCAGCTCCATACCTTAGAATGAGAGAATTAGAAATCACTTTCCGGATCTCAAACTCTAACACCCCATGAGAAAAATTCAGAACACTCGAAGCTGGATTCTCTGCGAGCAGGGATGACAGCGTCTGGTCAGTGCGTCAGGCGGGGACACAAGTTCCTTCCGTATCGCGCTGTGAAGCCAAGCCGTAGTTTGCCATGGTAAGGGAAGGTATATTTATACCTGGAAGGTGCTTAGGAATGTTAGCATTGACGTAAAGTCAGGCAGAGGAAGACGTCATGAATGAACCCCTAAGGGATAGTAGTTCATCCATAATAGATGAGTTATTGGAGAAATAAATAATCCTAGCTAGGGACAGTCCCAAGGGCTTAAGGGTCTGGTTTCTAAGAACTCGTTGTGACATTGGGATGGACGGATGTAGGTGACCATGCCTGTATTTGGATAGCATGGCTAATTCCTAAATAAGGGCTGGGATTTTATACCTAAATAAGGGCAATGCAAATGTTGCCTGTATAAGAACATGATTTAGGAAAACCTATGTACGGACATCTAAATCGAAACACAACACTCTTTGTTTGGATACAACCAACAAGAAGCCCAATTTTTACAGCAACTGTATTACAAAACACAAAAGACTCGAAAAAAGAATGATCTTTGGATTGCTGCATGGGGAAACAGTACGCAGCTGGTCGTGTATAATGCATGAGAAGAAGTGCAGACCTACAACCCAAGTTAAATATTGTTTGGAATTCAAAAGTGACAAGTTCCAAGCCTAGTGCACCGTGGAGTCAGTGCACCAAAAGAAAACTTGCCATTCATTTAATATTACAGCCACTAGGAATGTTACAATTTGTACCAATACGAGTTTAGTGCAACTGTTTAATCAAGGTGTTGTGCACCTTAAGGTTCAACAATGACTACAGAGGTTACTTTGTAACTCTTTACAGAATATCAACAATAGAACCATCCTTAGCTAAAATGCAAAGATCAACTGCATTAAGCAAACAAACAAGGTTTTTATATTTTATCACCAATGAAAAGTAGGGACTCTGCCTCAAGCAGGACCTGCAAAAAAAATATTGGCAAAGCCAGTAGTCTATCTTTGTCATCTGGTGGCTTTGCAAAAGTTACAAAATTATGCGGTATTGTGCTAAATGCCAATCTGGCATCTTTTACTTTTTTTCAAGCGTGACATGTATCTTTGCAAAGGAGCATTTTGCACTAAAAAAGAGGGGGATAAAAGCACAAGAGATGCATACAAGCATTTGCGTACTATTCATTACGTTGTTCCAGTGCTCCTAAGATAAGATTTTCAACCTGAAAACAATATCAGGCTTTTCGTGTAAATGAAAGTGTAATAAAAAATGCCAAAGACTGCAAAGGCATAAACAAAATTTTTCCTAGGCCTAGCCATCACCCTCGACGACACTACATTCTCCAACCCATTTCTGAGTTTCCACCAACCCCACCCTGCACCCACTCAAGTAGACCCGTTATTTCTATTTGTCAAGGGAGCCAATCCACTCATACTATAATTGCCTAGGAACCCCTCCACCCACCGGCCACCGCAAAGTTGGTCCGAAGACTTAGGTCATGTTGAACACTTTCAGCCAAACTTGCCATTTATGCAGAGTTTGCAGTGTACGGGGTTGAGGTCCATCCTTTCCTGTTGTTATCAGTAGTATCATTACATTCTAATTCCACAACACACACCGAAGTAGACTGAAGGGGCAACCCAGGCATGAGCCTGGTAATTTTGGAGCTCTGTTTGTATACTACAGTATGTTATTTTCTGTGACTCACTCTTTTAGCACTATAAACCACTGTCTCAGGTACCAGTATGCAGAGGGGCAAAAAGTCAAAACTGGGAAACTTGTCAGAGAGGACATGGATCTACTTGCAAGGTGTGCTTGAGTTCCTTCAGAGCACGCCTGTATTAAGTGCTCACCTGTAGGGGGGTTACTCAATTGGACCACAACCTACGTCACAAACTACGCTCAGCACGCGTGAGCTCTTTCTGGTGCCCTCGTTACCAATCCCTCCCTCTCACTTTGAAAGGTAGATTATCACCGTCCTCTGACTTATTCATGTCCGAGCTGCTGAGCGGTCAGTCTCTAAAGGCACTTGCACCATAAAAGGTCCCCAACCCGACTGTTTAACATCCTCACCGGCATGTTTTAGCACCCCAGGTTCCAATTGTTAATGAATACTTTGAGTCTTGACCTGCTCACTTCCAGTTTCTGTGCCTCTATGGCGAGCAATTTGCCACGAATGCTTCCCTACACCAGATATTAGCTGTGCGCGACTCGGGGGTGGCTCTGTAATGCTCGAGCCTTGTTGTCTCAGGAATGTCGTGATCCCAGATGCTAAGCCCCCAACTTCACCCTGTCATCAACACATGCCAGATTCAGATACTGATACATGTGAGGGTGACAAGGGGGCAAGGGTGAAAGAGGGAAACAAAACAAGGGTAGGAAGGGAAATATAAGAATTCTTCAGTCTTCACTATAATCGAATGTCAGATTCTTCCTTGGTGTTGTAGGTGCTGTTGAAAACTTCTCCCTCAGTGTTTAGGTGCTGCAATAAGAAAAAACAGAGAGTGAATAATAGTACCTTCCTGATATCTACTGGTTCTATAATCGTATTCAAGATATATGTATACCTGTAAATATGGAATCTCTGTTTCTGTTTTATGTCTCCTAACTGAGGCGTATACCAGAGTCTTCAGATTAATGTGAATTTGAGAATTCTAAACATGAAATGAGTTAAAGATTATGACTCTTTAGGTCCCAGAATCAGTATCTGCAAACTCAACTTAAGCTCACCTTAATTCGTTAATATATGAGGGTTATAAGATAGGGGTCAAAGAACATGTTACTAATGTGGAACACACAAATGTGGTATTCCTAAATCATATGGATCAGACTATGTTTCTCAATTAAGTCTGTTATTCTGTCACAGACTCTTCAATAATTCTCAGAGGAAAGCTTTCACTTCAGCGTTCACTAAAATGATCTTTAAATAAACAAAATCTCCAGGAGGACTTCACATCGGGGATCATGCCTAAATGCGCAACCAGGAGCGCCAAGCGAACAACCAAACTGCAATATTAACAAACGATAGCGCTGCTAAAGGCTGGTGGCCGGAATCAAGACCAAATACTACTAAAACGTGAGATGAGGATATACGAGGGCGTAATAGCAGTAACTAAACCCGTGAAATACTCTCGCGCGCGGTGTCTACTCACGATACAAGCTGCCGCAGACAATCGAGCTTCACGCAAATCTCCTATCTCCTCGGACGGCGACAAATGACCTGGAACGGAAACAGGAACCTGGCTAATCAACGCGAAGCAAGTCCGTAAGCGCGGGCGGGCTTAAATTTCTTTTTCTTCAGCACTGAGCATGCTTTGATCTAGCGCATGTGCAGTGGTAGGGGATCTGTGTTTTTGCCAACCATCGTCCGAGCTCAAATGCCAACCACGTCTGCAGTCATGACAGGCTCCTTCAATCGAAACAGTCTGTTTAAGTTTCAAAAGCCAAGTCAACATCACGTTGAACTCCAAGCATTTTGATGAAAAATAGATCGTCGTGCATCAGGAATGCTGATCATACACCAATCAGAGAGATACATTAGCTGAAGGGGGGGGGGTCGATACCTCAGCAGGATTGCGTCCCTTCATATGAGAAGTGTCCCTCTTGAAATGGGTCCTTTTACCCACATGCAAAGAGAAGCAGAGCAGTGACTGCCATCTTCGAACGGTTCCAGTGGTCCCTTTTTCCGAAGAATGTGTAGAAATACAGTGCTGACATCACTGGCTTACTCCAAAGGTTAAACTCTAATGACACTTTCTCGACCTGGCTCTGCGGCATTGTTGTCTGCAAAAATAAACAAGCATTTACAATGCAATAGGACTCGCATTTACGCTAGGAGCCCTTCTATAGGTAATATTGGGTGTGCGTGGGTGTGCGTGGTAGTCTCGGACTACTGCTGTTGTTACACTCTTTGGTATTGGCAATTGCCAGAGGAGTCTTATTTCTGTCTCTGGGCTGTTTCTTTATTAGATCTAACTGAGACATTGCCCTAGTATGTTTTTTGCGTCATCAATGATATGGTTGGCATAGACCCTCTCACAAATTCTGTCCTTGCATTGTTGTTGGGCAACTACTAGGTCCTTATCGCTACTGCATATTCTTCGAATCTGCAGCATTTCCCCATAGGGAATGCTGCAGATAATGTGCTTGGGATGAAAACTCAATGAGTGAAGTATTGTGTTGCCTGCGGTCGTTTTTCGATGAAGCCTAGTTTCCAGCTTTCTGTTTGCCACAAATACTTCCACATTTAAGAAGGTGATGGACCTATCACTGATGTGGTAAGTAAAGTGCAAGTTGAGATCATTGATGTTCAATTTGGATATGAACTCTTCTGCGCTGTTTCTATCCCCTTGCCAAACCACAAAGAGCTCATCAATATAGCGGACCCATTTCACCACATTATCTTTTAGGTACTCTGCATATTCTGTTGTTAGTATAATTTTTTCCCACCATCCCATATGTAAGCAGGCGTAGCTAGGGGAAAAATAAAATAAAAAAATAGAATAAAATAGTTGTTTTCCAGACAGAAGTTTGTTTGAGCATCTTATTATGTGTATAAAACTCCATGGGTCTACTACCCAGATAATAACTGTGTATATATATATATATATATATATATATATATATATATATATATATATATATATATATATATATATATATATATATATATATATATATATGTATATATTAACTGAAAAAACCATAGGTTTCAGGCACGTTATAGTTAAGAATTAGCATTTGAAAAACCTTAGAAATTCACTGAAAAAACCATAGGTTTCCCACATGCTATAGTTAGCTGGACATTTCACTCATACAAAACCTTTGAAATTCCCCTGTTATAGTTAGATCAGCTAACTATAACTTGCACGCCCGCAATGCACTGCTGTTGACGTCACATATTACATCACTCATAACATGGTCAGTGACATCACTCATGACATCACTCATGACATCTCAAATGACATCACTGATGACATCACTGATGACATAATCCAGTGAATGTGTGTCTTTCAGAAAAATAAATATTTTTTATATATGTATATCTAAAGGTCGATGGAAGAATAAATGGGTAAACAAGTGTCTAATTGGATGGTTTTTTTGTAAAAATATTTGCGTGACTGACTTATTAAGTTTACCTTAGTGAATTCATGTATTAGCGAGTAATGTTTTAAAATATGTAAATATCTGTATCAGGGTCTCACTTTGTCTATAAGTGGATGCATCGGTTGTTGAGTAGCTACATGAGTATCTATATGGGTTATCAGTACGAGTGTCTGTATGGTTCGGTGGGGGATATTACTTAGCGCATAGATGCATGAATGAGTGACTCGTTTTTATGTGTTTTGCAGATAGCATGTGTGCAGGACTGTATGGGTGGAGGAGTGTGTGTATGGGTGTGTTAGTGAGTGAATGACTGCCTCAATGGTATCTTTATGAGTAACTACACATATTTCAAACTAGTATATGTGAGTATTGATGTATATAAGTCAATATATGTCACAGTGAGAGATTGGAAGACTTCCTGTATAAATAAGTATGTGCTTCTATACGTGATTGTTTAAGAGAGTAAGTATGTGTATGTTTCTGTAGAAGTAAGTGTAGTGGTGTGTGTATAGCTGTATATGCAAGTAAATGGATGTTTGACTAACTCTATGGATGAGTATCAGTGTGTAACAGGATGTATAGTTGTATGAATACATATGATGAGTGAGTACATGTATGAGTGACTTTATAGAACTGTTGGTGAATGAGTGGATGTGTATGTAGATGTTGGAATTACTGAATAGGTTGTTGTAACTGGTATTGGTATCTCAATTGTTTTGAAAATGTTAGTTTCTTTTTTTGAATGTGCGTATCAAAGGTTATATTAGGGTCTTTGGCACTCTTTTACAAGGTAAATTCAAAATGAATGCACTGCTAGTGAAACTGCCTGGGTGAATTTGTAAGTGTTTGTTAGGGGCAGATTTACAACACCCTTGTGCCTCTTTTACACTGCCATTGCATCACTTTTGTGATGAAGCGGTGGTGCAAAAGATGCACCATGGTATGTGGTATTTAGAATGTGACGTATTTGGGAGGTGCATCACATTGTAAATCCGTGTACCAGAAGGATACATTCCTACATGGGGGGGAACACCTCCTAAAAGTGACTGAGTGAAATCTACGAGATTTCAATTTGTCACTTTTGGGTTCATGCTGTGTCAAAACCCTGCACTAGCTTGAAGCAGGTGTAAGGATTAACACAGCATTCTGAGCATAGGTCCCCCAGAGCATTGCTGGAGATGCGTTGCACTTGCAACATAACTCAAACAATGCACCACCTTTACAGCACAGATACATCACATATATGTGCCATTTTTGTTCCATGGTACACCACATTGTAAATACGGCACATCCATGGTGGTGGTGTCACGGAGCACAATAACTTACATATTCTTGGGGATATGCCAGTAATGTATATGTGCCCATTAGTGTTTTAACGTAGTGAATGGATTACTAAATACCGATAAATGAGTCACTACAAAACTAAAACAACAGTGACAGAGTATTTGGTGGAAGTGTAAGGATACAAACTGGTAAATTGAAGGTATAAAAGATACATTTGCAAGTACATACAAGACTTCATACATAGTCTATAAAGGTTTGAAGCGGTCTATGGCCTAAGGCCTATTTTAATGCTTGAGAACTAAGGTAGTGAGTGGATAATTACAGTTCTGCAAGGAAAGATCCTGATTGAATCTATAACAGCCTCAGTTTTATCACAGTATACAGATAAACACATACTACTGAATGGCTCGCTACAATATTGAAACAGTAGTGTGAGAATGGATACACATTGAGGAATTGAACGTATACAACATAGGTTTGCTGGTGCATAGAACAGTGCATGCACAGTCTAAGGGGGTTTGAAACAGTCTATGGACTAAGGCCTGTTTTAATCCATGAGTATCTAGATAGTGACTGGATCATTACAGTTCTGCAAAGAAAGTTCCTCAATAAATTTATTACAGCTTCAGTTTTACCATATTACAATGAAAAAGAACATACTGCTGACTGGCTCACTACAATAATAAAACAGCAGTGTCAGAGTTTTTGGAGGAAGTCTAAGGATACAAACTGGGGAATTGAAGGCATAAAACATAAGTTTGTAGGTGCATACAAGACTGCATGTATACTCCATACAGATTTTATGCAATCCATCCCCTTAGACCCACTTTGCATATTTTAAATCAATACAAACATTTAAAGAAAATATAACTGAATCTATAAATGCTTCACTTTTAGTGCTCAAACATTTATTATTTTTAAACAATAAATGTATTCTTGTAACATCTCATAATTTAACAGACATTCCAATACAAGTTCATCAGATATGTCATTCAGATCAATTCCCTTGTTAGCAGTTTCTGAATTAATTTGTTCTAAAATTTCAACATAATTTAATACTTCCAGTAAATCTCCATCAAACCTTTCGTCTTCGAGATCACAGCTCATGTCTGCGGCACAAATGTCCCCTTCTTCACTCTCATTGCCTGTGACAGATACGATTAGCTCTTCAATTACTCAAGGTAATATCCAACATCTCCTCAGTATGAGGCTGTTCTCTTTCCATAATTTTTCCTTTATGTTCTTGCTCCTTAAACAGTTAATTTTATTACTTTTCGTAATATATAATACAAAACTACTGTTTTCACCTAATTTGGCCTACAAAAAATACTATGTAAATACTATTATCTAATAACATTCCATTAGTAGAGTTTTAGTACTTTGCAAAGATATATAAAGATATCCTGTTCTTAGCTTTTCTTAAATTTTGAAACCAGTCACTCCTTATGACTATAGAAAAAGACTCAGGCTGTTATAGTAAAATACACTACTAAAAAATGTAAAATATGTCTATTCACCTTACCCATTCCAAAATAAAAAATGTGTTTTAGTAAAATGCAATTCATTGTCCAGAATAACACTGTGTATCTGTGTATATTTAGACATCATTATCACACTACTTTTTGAATACTTCATGTCTTTACTCTATCTCTATTCCTCATCTATAACTTAGTCTAACCCTACTAATTACCTACTCTTTCGACTTTCGAACTAGCCTCTCCTCTAGTATTTATCTACAACATTGTAGCTTGCGGTTCTTTATTTTTCTCACTGCTTATAACCTAGAATTACGTAACATTTATTAACCTAGTTCTCTCAGTTTATTGTCTAATTATTATATTATTAATTACCTTGTGTTCTTCTTCAAACCTTTCTTTATGCAGTTGCTTGTTATCTATTCTGTCAATCCTTGAATACCTTGTGTTTTTCACTAATGCTCCTTCTTAATTCAACAGTGTTTCTGGTGTTCCTTACTCAATGTGTTCTTTTCTCTTAAGACCTTGCTTATCACGAATTTTCTCGTTTCTCGTTTTAGGTTACAGAAAATACATCGAGTGAATATATTCAATATTCTCTACAATGTCAGGTAAGTTTAGTCACTCAGTAACTTGTCATACGATTGTTTTCCAATAATATTCCTTTGGCAACTATAAGGTATCACTTAGGTTTCTTGTATGGTTTCTTGTTCTCTCTGCTCTTCAGGTACTGAACAAGACTGAATCTGTCTGCCCTGAAGGAGCCGCAACGGGAAAATCAACTGCTGTGCAATGTGCAGGCTTCTTCCAACTCGGAAGCTGAATTCTAGTTGCGGGCACGATAACTAAGGTAAGTTTAACCGGGAACCTTCTTTAACTCTCTCACAAATATTTGTGCTTTCTCTTCAGGAATATCTATGGAGCAATTGAAAACGGGTCTGAATTCAGGAACATCTTAGGTGAAGTGCGCACTCATTAGGGAGCGCGCATCTCACCAAGGATTCCCCACAGGTGTGTGGTAAATGACTAGACCACCACCGTATCTTTCCTCGAGGCGGCCATCTTAGAATTCCTCTGTTGCACTAAAGCACTCCAAGTATGTTTCCTTGTGGATTCTTCATCTCTCCTGCATCAGCTAGGGTTTAGATAAGTCATTATCGTATCCACTGATTGATGAGGGGTTCTGACAGGTACACTCAGTATATAATTTTTTGAAATATCTTTAAAAGATACAAATCATCTTTACACACTTATCTTCTCCGTCAATATTTTGTTACTTCAGCTCGGTTGAAGCACATTCCTTCAACCATTTTTAGCAGTTACTTGTACCTACCTTAAGCATATTAAATAATGAAAAAAATATATATATTATAACATTACCATCTGTGGAAGACACACAAAATACAGTGATAATATATCTTTTACAACACAAAATAATTTGTAAACTATTACATTTCCCTTTTTTGCTGTTCTCAGAATATAATTAATTTCACTAGAAACAATGAGTTCAATAGTACTCATCACATAACAGCGGGCAAAAAAAAAGACAATCAATAAGATTATCTTAAAAACAACATTCAACATTTTTAATAACAATCTAAAAAATAGAAATACAACATATCTTAAATGTTTTTTCTAAGAGCAATTTATTACGTAAATATGACACATCTCAAACAATCATAACATAACAAAACATTATGATTAATCTTCATACACTGTAAATAATATTACTTACAAATATACGCTGACAAAATATATAACAACAAGTCCTTTATGGTTTCACGCACTATTCCACACGGCCAAATAGTATGCATCAAATTCTTAGTTTAGTAATTGTTCAATAGTGATCCTGAGCGTCTGCCTCCCACCCTTCTGATCCGAAACCACCGACACCATTTCCTCCATCTCCCAGTGCTCATCCCTCAGCCCGACGCTATTCAACATCTACATGGCCACCCTCACATGAGTAGCCCACCATCGCAACCTCAACATCATCTCCTACATCGACGACACCGAGCTCATCCTCTTCCTCAGCAAGAATCCACATACCACCAAAAGCAACCTCCATGACACAATGAAGGACATCACCAACTACATAAAGAACAGCTCTCTAAACATGAAGTCGCACAACATGAAAGTGCTCATCCTTAGACCCACTCGCTCAGCCTCAGACGACTCCTGCTAGCTCACTACACTGTGAACAGTACCAACACCTACCAACCATGTCCACAACCAAGGATTCATCCTAAACTCCTCCCTCTCCAAGCGTAAGCACGTCTACACCGTCTCCTCGTACTGCCATAACACCCTCCACATGCTCTGCAACATTTACAAGTGGATCCTTACCAAACAAAGAAGAACAGTGACACAGTCCCTCATCAGCAGCAGACTACACTTTGGCAAAACACTCTATACATGAATTCCAGCCAAACACCTACAACAACTACAACAAATCCAAAAGACCACCACCTGACTGGTCATGAATGTTCCCTGCTGCAGCCACATCACTCACCACCTAATACACCTACACTGCCTCAATATCAACAAGAGGATCACATTCAACCTCCTCACCCTCACTTACAAAATACTCTACAACACCAGACTAATGTACCTTAACAGCAGTAATCCTAATAGGCCAAATTTTGAACTTAAAATTTTGGCTTTAAAAATATTAGGTAAGAATTTGGTAACTCTTTAGGCAAACGTTGCTTAAAAACTAATTGATTATCATTACAATATATCCAACCTTTCAGACATGTTAATAAACAGTATAATGTCCAGATGTTGTAGAAGGTCCATCATGAAAAATAAATGCAACAGCTACAAAAGTTCTTCCTGATATTGAAACTTGACCAGCTACAACATTTTTACTAAAACTTTTTCAATTTTCTTCAATAGGCTCTACAACGTTGCAGCATTAAAATTACATACTGTCCATATCTTTGTATAAACAATGTTGATGACATTTCTGATTTACATTGGCTACACTCCATGTTTTGACTTGCTCCTCTAATTAGATTGTTAAAAGACACTGATTCACAGTCAGGTAAAGTCAAATATATGAATCTTTCTGTGTCTATGTTAGTGCTACATGTAAACAAACAATTTTGACAGTCATGTTGCCATTTATAAGAAAGGCCAAAAAGGTTTTCAATATCTATACCTTCATCTTCCAGTACACCAAGTATAAACATTAAAAATTCCTGACCATCTTGCTGAATATTTTGCGTAAATTGACTAGAACCAGAACATATGTCCAAAACATTTCAAATATCAGAAACACTTTGTATTTTACTTTGATCACTACTCCATTTCTCATAAACAGAATACAACAATAAACAGAATCTTTTGTCCCAATTTTCAACAATTTGCTGTTGCAAACTTTCAAGAACAAAAACTACATTAACAACTACATTAGCATAGCAGTTGACATCACAACTATTTTCAAACCGATAACCAACATTCTCTTCAACACTGTCCTTTTTCTTTTAGCTTGCAGGCGCAACTTCTTCTTATTTTTTTTTCTCTACAGTTTCACTACAGATATTCTCAAATCTTCTTTTTCTACCTACCACACGCTTTTCAAATACTGGATATTGACCTAAATTGGGTGCATATTCTTTTCTTAACCTATTATACTCTTTCACACAATTTGCATCTGCACTAACCTTTGTCTCATCAAAATCAATCAAGTACAATCCAGATAAAGTTCTGACTCGAGACAAAGCAACATATGCCATACCCTCATTAAACACAACACTTCCAATATTCACTAAAGCACTATCTACATTTAAACCTTGAGATTTATGAATGGTCACCGCATATGTCAAACAAACAGGAAAATGTTTTCTGCATACATACAAATCTTTTGGAAAGGGGCGACCAATCGGTCCCCCCGAACGTATGGTGGAGTACCCCGATCCCCCCGGGAAGCCATCTTGGGCGAGTCCCGGCTGGTATGCCCGAAGCGGCGTAGCCGGGGCGCGCCTTTTCCCGCCCTAGAGTGGGTTGTCCTAGACACCGAAGCCGCCAGCCACGCCCCCGGAGGCGGGCGGAGGCGGGTTTACCCCCGCCCGAAGATGGATAAAAGGAGCGACAAGCCAAAGTAGCATCCTCTTGTTCCTGTGCTCTGAAGCTGCACCTCCCCGCTGCACGTGAGCTCGAGACGGAACGAAGAGCCAATTTTGAGCGTGTTAATTTTGTCTTTGTTCTTTCAGAGAATCATCGTTCGAGAATGCCGGGCAAGAAGGTCGGAAAGCGGGTCGGTACCGATCAGATGCTCCGCATGCTCGTGAAAGACATGGCCGAGATGAAGAAACAGATGGCGGCAATGAACGGTGTAGGAGGCCCAAAGCGAATCGTCGGACCAGCATTGCCGGGAGTAGTCCCTAGCGGGAGAGGTAGAAGGTCCAAGAGGGGGGCATCTGGAGGAGAGACCCCGGTTCCCGAGGCACCGCCGGCGCTCCCCGATACACCGACTGAGGCCCCGATCCCGGTCCCGAAGGAGGGGCAACCAATCCCTGTGGTAGTCACCCCTGTGAACGGGGAGGATATGCCTCCCGAGTTGGCTGCACAGCTGGCAGCGTGGTTGGGGAAAGATAGCGAAGGCACCACGGCGGATGACGCCAGGGCAGTAATGAGGCAGTTGCGGCAATCAAGAGAGGCCGCAAAGGCACCATGTCCTTTTGTTCCCCCGCAGGCTCCAGTGGGTGAAACCGCGGCGGGCACGAGTTCGGCAGCGAATACGGTTACAGCTTCTAGTTCAGGTAAGCAGCGACTGCCGATTGCGGGGGAGGGGTCTGTACCCTCGAGAAGGGAGAAAGTGGCTCAGCATATTCCGATCGAAATCAAGGAGAGGATATGGGCTGAGAAATATGTAAACATGTTTTCTTTGCTAACTGATCAGTATGAGATCGAGCATGTGAAGGGTCAAAAGTAGGCATGGGCGGAAAATCCGTTCCGCTCGCGGATTTTCGGGAAATCCGCAATCCGCGAGATTCGCGAATCTCCCGCAAAATCCGCAAATCCGCGAGCAGCGGATTTTGCTCGCACTGCTCGCACTGTTCGCGTGAGTTCGCACCCCGCGAATAAGTGCAAAATTGCAGAAATACGATCTTAGCAAAACTGAAAGTAACTACTTACCAGGTTCAAAAGTTCAGGCTCATCATTAGTAGCCATTTCCTGTAGTGCTTCCTGAGGGGCCCCTCCAGAGTTCAGTTGCCAGTTGAAACTATTATGTGACCCTGCTCTGAACCTCAGAATAGTTACACATATGCCACAAAGGTCCTGAATTACAGCTAAGGGAGACAAGCAGGAGCCAGGCTGGAAGTTAAAATCCATTAATCAGCCCCTAATTCATTATTGTCAGTTGGGGCAGGGCAGGTGTTGTAACTAATTTTGCAACAATGAAAGCACTTAGCAAGTGCAAAAGATCACTAATCAGGGCGCACTAAGGAAGCAGGTGCCAGCTAAAAAAATATTCTGTGACACATTAATCAGCCCCAAATTAATTCAGGTCACTTGAGGCAGGGAAGGTGTGCTTTGCTTTGCCGAAAATAATGTACACTGGACAACCAGAGGGTGTGGTGATGAAACAGAGGGTGGCATAGGTGGGCCAGAGGGTGGCATACGTAGTCAGAGAGTGGCAGTGGTGACAGAGAGTGGCAGTGATGAAGAAGAGTGTCCCAAACAGGCTGGACACGTAGAAACAACAAGTTCGCAAAACTTGCGACCCGACAGGTAAGTTCGCAAATTGCGAAATTGTAAAAACCCTCGCGAACTGGCAGAAACACGGGCGAACACAAAAAAAAAAAAATCCGCAAATTCGCGGGAATTCGCGGATTTTGCGGATTGCGAATCCGCAAATCCGCAAAATTCGCGAACGCGAGATCCGCAAAATTCGCTCATGCTTAGTCAAAAGGAGTTTTTGCACCCGAGTGTTTGGCGCGCCAGGATGGCCGCTTTTAAGGTCGATGAGAACATAGGTACTTGGGGCAGAGCGTTTGGCATATTCACTTCAATTATGGGGGAACGAAGGCCTGAAATGTTGGCCGAGTTACCCGTGTACCAGACACGTATTATGGAGTTTTCTCAGTCATATGAGGGCAATCAGTGGTTTTGTTATGATAATGTTTTTCGGAAAGCCAAGGAGTTCGACACATCTCTGACGTGGGATTGTTACGACTCCATTTCATGGCAAAAAATTGAGAAATCAGGCATGTTGAAGGCACCATTGGTGGGGGGGAGCGGGGGAGAGTTTTCCCGCCATTCATCTGGGGCGCCCTTTCGGGCAAGTTCAAGTAATGAGCATCACTCGAGATCGAGTGGCAATACAGGCAAAAAAGGCATCTGCTGGAATTTTAACAGGGGAAAGTGTACGAGGCCCCAAGGGTCATGCAAATTTAGGCACGACTGTGGGGGGTGTGGGCAATCCTCGCATCCTGAGACCATGTGCAGAGCCAAAACGGGTGATAACGGAAGTAGGGGAAGCGCCAAACAGGTCTGAAATAGGCCGAGGGGCGCCTTTACCTACCCCGGTTGATACCATGGCAATGATTCCTTGGCTCAATGAATACCCGGATCATGTCTCCGCTGGGGTGTTGCGAGATGGGTTTTCGTATGGTTTCCGCATCCCAGTGGGGAATTTTCAGGGTAAGGCACAGTGTAGGAACCAACTGTCGGTCCTGCAGAATACGGCGGTGGTACAGGCGAAGATTGTGAAAGAGTTGACCCGGGGTCGGGTTGCCGGACCATTCGACACGCCACCAGTTGCTAATTTTGTTTGTTCCCCCTTGGGAGTGGTCCCCAAGAAGGACCCGGGTGAGTTTCGTTTAATACATAACTTGTCCGCCCCGAGAGGTCTTTCGGTGAATGATGCGATAGACCCGGAGGTATGTTCGGTGCGGTACGCATCTTTCGATGAGGCCGTCGCCATGTTGAATCGCCTGGGGCCCGGAGCGCTGATGGCCAAATCAGACATCGAGTCAGCGTTCCGGTTGCTCCCGGTACACCCAGACGATCAGCGTCTCCTTGGTTTTATGTTTCAGGGTCGATATTACATGGATAAGTGTATGCCAATGGGATGCTCCATATCTTGTGCTTATTTTGAGAAATTTAGTTGTTTTCTGCAATGGGTATTCACAAGAATGACGGGGTTTCAACATGTTATGCATTATCTTGACGATTTTCTGTTCCTGGGTGCAGCTGGGGATTCAGAATGTGCACAAGCTTTGAAAGAATTTTGTGGTCTGATGAATCAGTTTGGTGTTCCATTGGCACCAGGTAAGACGGTGGGGCCATCAACTTCGCTCGAGTTTCTAGGAATAGAGCTCGATTCACTGGAAGGTTGCTTCCGGCTGCCCAAAGAAAAGGTGGGGAGATTCAGGGCCTCCCTTGAAGCATGTATTCGGGAAACCAAGGTGAACTTGCATCAATTGCAGCAAACTGTGTGCGTCAGTTGAATTTTGCCCTTAGAGTAATGCCAATGGCCCGCCCTTTCTCCCGCTCGATTGCTCAAGCCATGGTCGGTCTCAAAGAAGGGCACCATCGCACGAGGCTCTCGGCCGAGATTCGCCAGGACATGCGCATTTGGTTGGCATTTCTGGCGGATTTCAATGGTCGGGTCGTCTGGACCAAGCCGGCGGTGTCCTCCGAGGAGTTGGGGCTGTGGACAGATTTGGCGGGGAGTATAGGCTTTGGCGCCATATTCGGTAATCATTGGTCGGCTCAGAAGTGGCCGTCATGGTGGCACGAGTGTGGGCTGACGAGCAACATTGCTTTTCTTGAACTGTTCCCTATTCTGGTGGCCCTACAAACATGGCCTGAGGGGTTCCGGGATCACTCTGTGGTATTCTGGTCAGATAACATGACCGTGGTTGAGTGTATCAATAGTCAGGCAGCACGATGCAAATGGATTCTGAGATTGCTTAAGGAAATTGTGTTACTATGTATGCAATTGAACGTGCTCTTTATGGCGAGACATGTGCCCGGAGTACTGAATCAGGCGGCTGATGCGCTTTCTCGTTTCCGTATGCAGGCCTTCTGGGGTTTTCTGCCCACAGCGGACCCGGTGTCGGCACCATTCCCCGAAGCTCTCTGGTCTCTCGGTGCCCCGAACTACAAAACCTCGTGGGAGAGAGTTTAGCACCCAGGACGAGGAAGGCATATGAAGGGGCGTTCCGTTCTTATCAGTCCTTTTTGGGTTCAGCTAGGGGGGAGCTTTGGGGCCAGGAAGAGTATGTCGTAAAGTTTTTTCTGTCGTTACACCAGGCAGGCAAATCGGTAGCCACGGCCCAGAGGCATCGGGCCGCCATTTCCTTCATGGCGCGGGCTCATGGGATCCAGGACCCTACTGCATCTTTCGTAGTACAGAAAGCGCTGCGTGGGTGGCAACGCCTTGAGGGTCGCAGAGTAGATGAAAGGCACCCGATAGGTCTGGAGAGGTTGGCTCTGTTATTTTCCGTTCTCCCTGCGACTTGTTCATCCCAGTCTGAAACAGTGTTATTCCGGGCTGCTTTTGCATTAGCATTCCATGGGGCTATGCGGGTAAGCGAACTGGTGGCGAGGAACAAGCAGGATACGGGGGGGGGGGGACTGTGCCGAGAGCACGTTCTAGTTAAGGGGGATACATTGATTGTCTCATTTCCCAGGTCCAAGACCGATCAGGGTGCAATCGGGGACAGTAGAATAGTCCATCGGAGTCCCGGATCTCCCATGTGCCCCGTCGTATGCGTTGAGGAATATTTGGCGCAGAGGGCGGCATCGTGGGGGGGGACCCTGTTGAGGCACACTGATGCCACCCCACTGACGAGGTTTCAGTTCCAGCGGGTGCTAGCAATGGCAATTTCGGCCGCGGGCTTGAACCCGGGCGATTTTGGGACCCACTCCTTCCGGATAGGGGCTGCTACAGAGGCTACAGCCAAGGGTCTGAGTGTGGAAAAAGTGAAACAACTGGGGCGTTGGTCCTCGAATTGTTACAAAAGGTATGTGCGGTTGCACATGTTGTGAAGCTGTAATCATGTACTCACGCTTCTTGTTTTTGTTTGGTTTACAGTTTCGCAAGCTTACGAGGCGGGGCGGACTGTGCAGTCGACCCGACACCTGGGAACCAGCGGTCAGAGATCACCGGCTGCGGAAAAAGTGGTGTGGGTCGTGGGCCACTCATACGTGAGGCGTGCCGCGGACGTATTCAAAGCAGGTGACATGATTCACATGGCTGGGGAATACGGGTACAGGGTGACCTTCTACGGAAGGGGCGGGCTCTGTATTGACCAGTTTCAACCTTTTTTCGAGGGTTTGTTAGGGCGCACAAGGTCACCGCCATCTATAATCATAGTGCATCTTGGGGGCAATGATTTAGTGACCACTGGTAGACGACTACTTCTCGAGGCGATACTATCCACAGTAAGTTGGTTGGCGAGAAGGGTTCCAGGGTGCACAATTGCATGGTCCCACATGATTCCACGAAAGGTGTGGCGGGGGGCGAATTCTGTGTCTGCTATAAATAATTCGGTGAAGAAGGTAAATAACAAGTTGGCTAGACTGTTTCGTACAAGTGCATTGCATTCAATTCCGCATGGTTGTATCAGGGGGGACAGTATGTATCTGGAGGATGGGGTCCATTTGTCCCGGGTGGGGAATGCTTTACTCATAGGTGACCTCGTAGCCTGGCTAAAGAGTTTACAGCATGACCTTTAGGTAGGAATTTTTGTGGGGGGTCCGGATAGCCGGTCAACTATCCGGACTGTGGCGGTAAGGTCATGATTGGTGAGCAGTAATTGGAAGATCCCTATGGGGGGGGCGTCACCCATTACGGATGGGAGCGCCCGGGGGAGGTTGCCATTGGCCCCTCAACGGGGAGGCGGTCCCTTCTAAGGATGGGACGCCGAAAGGAAAGGGAAGGCGGTCAAGGCCCCTCCCTGGATAGGAGGGGCTACGGGCCCCTCCTGGGAATTTCCCGGGGTCAGGACATCTGCGACGGCAGATGTGGTAAGTTGTGTGGGGTGGGGAGGGGGGTCCACGCTACCTTCTAGACACCCCACACGAGTCCTCAGGCGACCTTAAAATGGCGTCGAGTTAATTGGGGCCCCCGTCAAGACAAGGGAAATTGGTATGTGCACATGAGGTACAGTCCTCTGTGTGGCCGCCCCTCACAAGTGAGGGGGTAGTTCTGGTTTAGGGATCTGACACCGGTTACGACCTTGCCGTTGGCCCTTAACGTTAGGATGTACAATTTCAATTTAAGAATGTTTTGTAGGATGTTAGTATCGGCTAGGAGAACCTTTGTATTAGAAATATGTTAAGGTCAGCCAAAACATCGTTATATGGAAATGAAATTGTACATGATATGAAACTGTTATTTTAATGTTTTAATTTTGTTTCATATTTTAATAAATATGGCCGGGAGGGTAACTCCCTCCCGCCTTCCAAAAGTTCAGAAATGTTTCCGTATTCCCATTCTTGGGGATTGTGTTGAGAGGGGGTGGCGCCGGGTATCTCAGCCATATGGAAAGGGGCGACCAATCGGTCCCCCCGAACGTATGGTGGAGTACCCCGATCCCCCCGGGAAGCCATCTTGGGCGGGAGGCGAGTCCCGGCTGGTATGCCCGAAGCGGCGTAGCCGGGGCGCGCCTTTTCCCGCCCTAGAGTGGGTTGTCCTAGACACCGAAGCCGCCAGCCACGCCCCCGGAGGCGGGCGGAGGCGGGTTTACGCCCGCCCGAAGATGGATAAAAGGAGCGACAAGCCAAAGTAGCATCCTCTTGTTCCTGTGCTCTGAAGCTGCACCTCCCCGCTGCACGTGAGCTCGAGACGGAACGAAGAGCCAATTTTGACCCACCCACCAGCCCCTGGAGACAGCAAGTGGTTTGAAGTAAAGTTGTGATGTGGTAACTCAGTTTTCTTACAGGTTACTTGGTTTAAAAGTTGTGATTCATTATGCAATAAAATGGTAACTCGATTTTCTTACAGGTTGCTGTGATTAAAAGTTGTGATTCATTGTGCAATAAAGTGGATAAATTCTTACAGTATGTTTTATCGAATAAAGTATTTGCACCAGTGTTGATCAGTGATGTTTCAACAGTTCACATATTGAGCATCTTCTGTCTTTTAGTGATTAGTCCTTTTTAGTTTAATGTCGTATTTATTTTCGGTCGGGCGGTAAGGTCATGATCGGTGAGCAGTAATTGGAAGATCCCTATGGGGGAGGCGTCACCCATTACGGATGGGAGCGCCCGGGGGGAGGTGGCCATTGGCCCCTCAACGGGGAGGCGGTCCCTTCTAAGGATGGGACGCCGAAAGGAAAGGGAAGGCGGTCAAGGCCCCTCCCTGGATAGGAGGGGCTACGGGCCCCTCCTGGGAATTTCCCGGGGCCAGGACATCTGCGACGGCAGATGTGGTAAGTTGTGTGGGGTGGGGAGGGGGGTCCACGCTACCTTCTAGACACCCCACACGAGTCCTCGGACGACCTTAAAATGGCGTTGAGTTAATTGGGGCCCCCGTCAAGACAAGGTAAATTGGTATGTGCACATGAGGTACAGTCCTCTGTGTGGCCGCCCCTCACAAGTGAGGGGGTAGTTCTGGTTTAGGGATCTGACACCGGTTACAACCTTGCCGTTGGCCCTTAACGTTAGGATGTACAATTTCAATTTAAGAATGTTTTGTAGGATGTTAGTATCGGCTAGGAGAACCTTTGTATTAGAAATATGTTAAGGTCAGCCAAAACATCGTTATATGGAAATGAAATTGTACATGATATGAAACTGTTATTTTAATGTTTTAATTTTGTTTCATATTTTAATAAATACGGCCGGGAGGGTAACTCCCTCCCGCCTTCCAAAAGTTCAGAAATGTTTCCGTATTCCCATTCTTGGGGATTGTGTTGAGAGGGGGTGGCGGGTATCTCAGCCATATACAAGCAAAAACCGAGATGAACAACGACTAAATTGTTGTACTTCAGCAATTTCATCAAATTTGATTTTCAAAAATTCAATCCCATCTCTATTTACATAATTAACGAAATCAACAATTTTACCCATTGCTCCATTTACTAAACCTTTTTCCACATTCAAATTACGTCGTAAAATTCCCCTACAGTTTACACATGCATACAATTTATTTTCTAAACCAGCAGTTTTACTTATCGATTTCTCTAAAGAATCCAATTTCCTCTTCTATTTTTCATTCAGAATAATAGTGATTCCCTCATGTACTATTTTATCAAAAGCTTCCAATTTTGTAATTTCTTCATTTTCCAACTTTAACATGTCTTCATTGAATATATAGAACATTCACGTATTGTTGGCATTAAGCAGATTACAGATTTGTTTTCTGCAATGCTCATGCATATTTTCTTTGGGACAATATTTTCATTTGGAAACAAATTCGAAAGTAATCGTCTCTGTAAAGCTTGTTTGCCATGTTCAATCATTTTTGCAATTCTTATATCTTGAAGAATAGTTCCATAATCAGCATCATTTGCCTGTTGCATATTTGTAATAAGTTCCTTATACTCAAAATATGACTAAATGTTTAAATTTCGAATACTCCCCAAAGACTTTCTGGTATCTTCATGCGACGGTGTTTTAAACACTGGCTGTCCTTTTACAGGAGTAAATTGTAGAAGATCTCCAAAAACTATGACGGGTTTTCCTCCGAATAATACGTCATACTCTGTTTTAAGAATTTGCTGCATTCTTAAATGCACAAAAGCAAGCATTAAGTTTGATTACATGCTTACCTCATCAATCATGAGAAGTTTCATTTTCCTCAAGACTCTTGAAATATCACAAGAAGCTTCTCCAGATAGCTTGTGGTATTCTAATTTATTTTCATGCTCTACTGGTAGCATTAATAAACGATGTAAAGTAATCCCTTTAATATTGTGGGCTGCTAATTCAGTTGGAGCAGTGACAACACAAGACAAATGCGACTCAGTTGTTTTCTGTAGAAAAGTTGCGATTACTTTCATTAAAAAACTTTTGCCTGTTCCAGCTTGTCCACTCACGTACATTTGGTTAGGTTCAAATGATGAGCAAGAGCACTCTTTCTTCTCATGAAGTAATCCATGGTCAATCTGTTCTCTCACTTGCTCATATATTTCTTTCTGCACCAGATTTAGTTATTCTTCCAAGTGTCCTAAGTTTGTTACATCTTCTTGACTTTAATACATTGCTGTTTCCACCTCTTCCATAGCAGTTGCTGCTTCATTTTGAACAATTGGTTCTCCTAGTGGGTCCTGACTCAATGGAGCAGAAGTTTGACTGTCTTGAGAACTTTCTCTAGCAATCTCAGCTGCAACTCTAGCTTCTTGCTCAATTTCGTCATTCAACATTTGCACATAATTAGCAAAAACTGGACATTCTATAGTATCTTTAGTTGCATTGAAGGAATCTTCATAGCTCTCGAAATCTCCAAGTAATTCCAATTCTGAACGCCATGGCTTGAAAAGTTGCAAAAGTGATAAATAATAAAATTCCCTTTTGTCAGGTGTTTCGCAACTCAGTTTACGGTGATTAATCAAATGTCCTTTTCTTTGTTTCACCCGACATCCTTTAGAACCAATAACGGCATATATACCATTATTAATGTTTTCGGTAATACTCCGTTTAAAAAAATAGTTTTGCAGCACTTCATAGAGACAAATGTTCTTAAGATGATGACTTCTATTTGGATAATATGTATCCAACATATTTGTTTTCACAATATCTGTACTTTCTGGCTCTTTTTCAGCTAAATATTCAATTTCTTGTACAGATTTAAGAACTCGGTTTCGTATTGCAGCAAGACCTAGACTCACCCGAATGAGTCTTCTAGATTTTGAATATAGACTTGCAGATGATAACCAATCCGAGCATTCATACGCTCCAATATCTCGATGAGATAACATCTTCAAACTATAAGTATATAACTTCTTACTTCGACTCTTCTCGTGGGAAATCTCTTCCCACATTTCCTTCAATTCCGTCTTTTCTGATTTTGTTATGTAGGATGTTACATATCGAGCAACAGCAATGGAATTGTCCGCAACATATTGAATATCTATATTAGCATGGACAAAATGACTGGGTTATAGTCATTTATATATTTTGACTCTTCATTTCTTCTTAAATTGTAGGTATTTTTTGGAGACTTTCTTGTGATAGTATGTAGCGAAGATAACATAAAACTGTTCACTCTTCCTTTTGATAATACAGGTTGTGGAAATGCAAAACGGCATTTGGTGTAGAATTTGTCCTTAGATTTGTTCTTTCGACAACAGTATTTCCCACAATAATGGATTTCAGTTCTCCATGACGACGGTACCAGTACTCATTAGTATCATGCTGACACGCCATGAGATTAATTAGCTGAGATTCCAAAACATTATCTTTCTGCAGTACTTTATCCATAAATTCCTTTGCCGAAACATTTTGCAGATGTACACCTGTTTTCAATATATGGTTTACTGCATAAGAAAGTCCGGACAAATCAATGTCAAACAAAAGATGAAACAAATACGGAATATATTGTCGAAATCTTAGATCTTCTGCATATAATCTTGATGTCCGGTATGCAGATGCAGGAATCTGCACAGGTCGGTCATCATATCGTCCTCCTTTTCTTGTGGGAAATATTTGAGGGAAACAAGGAGCTTCCAAGCTTTTGTCCCATACACTAATATGACTTCCTTTTGCTCCTTTCATTTGGAATAACTCTATAGTATTCCCCATCACTTCTTTAGAATGCAGTGGATGAACACTGTAATGTTCATAGATTTCTTCAGTTCTGGACACATCTACTATTTCAATTTGTCCAGATGGCAAGTCACTATCTACTCTACAGTTATTTCTTCTTCTCTCACATACACATTTCTGTAATATTGATTATGTTTTACCAGATACAACGTTGCCTTTTTCACTTTCCTAACATCCACCAATTCTTGCCAGATTTTCTGACTCTTAAAAGGAACGCCATTAACAAGAATAACTAAAGGTTCATCCTCTACATTTTCTACACCAATTGTTTCAATATTTTTCTTTAAATTTAGTGGCAAATATACAACTCTTCCCTTTAATCCTCTCTGTAAATCAGAAGGAGGCAATTTTCCTGTCTTAGGCTCCATACAAACAATAGCCTGAAATGGATGCACACATTGAATACGAATAGACTCATAGGTATTTAAATCCATCAGTTCAGAAGGAAAATTTACTGACTCAAGATTATTATGCACCGCTCTAGCAGGCATTTTGTTCTCGTCTAATTTGTTATAACAATATTTACAAATACACTGATCAGAACCCAAATTAAAACAATTCTCTACCAACAAATTAGTTGCAAAATCCTTCCACTCATTATTATTTTCCTTTTTACTTTTTAAAGACAGATCAAAAGTCCTGGTCTGATTTTTATAATGAGTTCGTCGACAGCACACACAACAATAATTTGGCCTTTCACCTGAAATCACCTTAAACTTTGTAATTTCTTGCTTAACATTTTCTGTACTGCAATGTCATACATTCTCCTCTACATTTCCTTCTATTAATATCTCAATTTCTGCACTGTCTTCCTCAGGACCAAAATAACTAACCTCAATTTCATCACAAACGTTCTTTACACTTGATACAGATCCATGCAAAAGAGCACTGTTCAACTTTTTTGACAGTAGAGCTGGACTTTTTGCATAATACAATCTTCTGACTAATTTCCTCATTTCAGAATGATGTACTGCTAACATCCTGAAATGGTGAAAAACACTTCAACATACTTTTTTAGAAAGACAAGCCAGAGAATGACCTTGCAAACCAGTATTTTCTCTCACTCTGCAAGGGTCTAGTCCTTGCAACATCTTAATCTTTTGTTTAACACTTTACTTAGTATAGTTACGTATGAAATTACATAAAAAATCAATAGATTCTTGCCGTACACTGCAAATACTACTACAATTCCAAGTATAAACTGGAGCTTTAGGATGTCTCCCTAAAACTTCATCAGCTAACACCTCTTTTGCATTTCTATGAACAATTTTCTCTTTCTCAATAGGACAACCATGTCTAACCTCATAAGCACTACCACTAGTGTCAACTGCATGCAACAAATCATTACTCTGAAAATAACTCTCTTCATTAAAAAAAGGCTCAGAACTTGAACTATGTTTCCATTCTCCCAAAAATACTCACAAAAATTACTTCTGTTAATTACTCTTCTCCACTTACTTTTGGCCTTCATTAAATGGATTGGCTTATCTAGTGATGGAATTCTATTGATAACTAAAATGAACACTTTTGTTTTCAATTGCAAAGCTTTCTCAACTACATTTTCTATATCTTTCTTCTTCTTATAAAATGCTGTTTTTTTTATAAATTTGAAACAACTCCATTATAAAACATTTTTTTCCTAATTTCCATAAATTGATTTTTTGTCATTTTACTATACACTATTTTATCTGCAGTTGACTTTCCATGATTGTTCTATTTATTCTTCTTTTTCTTTTTCGTTGCAGACACAGTAATATAATTTTTCCCTTTGTCCACACTACTCTTAGTCTTTAATATTTTCCTCAGAAAAGTGTTCCTTCTCTTACCAGGACTTTTTTTCTTTTTCTTAACACATAGTTCTTCATGTAAATCTTGTGGATGACTTCTCTTCAAATAAACACATTTCTTTCATTGTTTCCTCTTCAGACTTTTGGTAGGCATGATACAGTTTTTCAGTATTGATGGACAGAATCTATTAAAAATATATATATATAACATTACAAAAATAAATATATGAAATATTCTATGATATTACTTATAAGAACAGAGGCAGGATTATGACGAGAAATGTGAGACAATGAAAATTAAAGTACTTATAGAGAGGAAGAAGTATGAAACAAGAGAAAATATAACCAAAAATATAACCAAAAAGGGGAGTATAAACAGACACTGTAATAAAACGGGATGAAGGAAGTATGAATAAACTGGAAAGTATCAATAGGTAAAGAAGCTTATGATGAGAAAGATGGAAATATGAGGAGAGAAGAAAGAGTGTAAGGAGAAAAAAGAGAGTAAGAGGACAGAGGGGGCACTATAAGAAGAGAAATAAAGACTCTAAAGAAAAAAGAAGAAATATGTCAAAAGACACG